>NC_064828.1:94898253-96148253 GCF_024166365.1 Elephas maximus indicus | reverse complement strand
AATGAGATGGATTGACACAGTGGCTGCTTCAATGGTGCCAAACATAGCAATCACTGTGAGAATGACACAGGACCTGGTAGTGTTTTATTCTGCTGTACATAGGGTCACTATGATTTGGAAATGACTTGATGGCACCTAGCAACAGCAACAATGGCAATATTGTGTCTATTTCCTTACCTGAATGGAAATTAAAAATCAAACTAGAATGTAAATTCTTAAGGAAAGGTATATATGTCTGTTTTGTTTGGTGATTTATTTCATGCAACTAGAACAGTGTGTACTACGCTCATAGTAGTTACACACACACATGAAAAGATAAATAACTTGATAAATTTGTCTAAATTAAAAGCTTGTCAATTGGATTCTTCAATATTGTTATGAGGGTGTATATATGTGTATATGTATATTAAAGGTTATATTACACATATGAGTTGAAATTGATGGCAATGAGTTTGGTTTTGCTTTTCATATTAGAACAAAAATATTGTCCTAGCCATTTATAGTTTGGTTACTACCCCTATTCATGAACCATTGCTGTTTTTAAATAAACTCACAAAAAAATTATTTTCTATTTGATTTTTCTTTTAACACCACAAACTTTGAAAAGAATGATAATAAAAATATATTTTAAAAGTGGTAACTTTGGTGAAATATAAGACAGTACACAATACTGGGGAAGCCAGCACAACTTCTATAAGACAAAGTCATGGAAGCTCCATAGACACATCCAAACTCCTCCAGGGACCATGGTCTCTGTGAACATCTAGCTCAATTGGCATAAAAAAAAAAATTGGCATAACATAGTTTATAAAGAAAATGTTTTATGTTCTACTTCGGCAAGTAGCGCCTGGGGTCTTAAAAGCCTGTGAGCGACAATCTAAGATACTCCACTGGTCTCACCTCTTCAGGAGCAAGGAAGAATGAAGAAAACTAAACACACAAGGGAAAGATTAGTCCAAAGGACTAATGGACTACATCTATCATGGCTTCCACCAGACTGAGTCCAGTACAGCCAGATGGTACCCGGCTACCACCACTTACTGCTCTGATGTTGTTGTTGTTAGGTGCCGTCGAGTCGGTTCCGACTCATAGCGGCCCTATGCACAACAGAACGAAACACTCCCTGGTCCTGCACCATCCTTACAATCGTTGTTATGTTTGAGCTCATTGTTGCAGCCACTGTGTCAGTCCATGATTTGAGAGTCTTCCTCTTTTCCGATGACCCTGTACTCTGCCAAGCATGATGTCCTTCTCCAGGGACTGATTCCTCCTGACAACATGTCCAAAGTATGTAAGATGCAGCCTCGCCATCCCTGCCTCTAAGGAGCATTCTGGCTGCACTTCCTCCAAGACGGATTTGTTGGTTCTTTTGGCAGTCCCTGGTATATTCAATATTCTTTGCCAACACCACAATTCAAAGGCGTCAACTCTTCTTCGGTCTTCCTTATTCATTGTCCATCTTTCACATGCATATGATGCAATTGAAAATACCTCGGCTTGGGTCAGGCACACCTTAGTCTTCAGGGTGACATCTTTGCTCTTCAACACTTTGAAGAGGTCCTTTGCAGCAGATTTTCCCAATGCAATGTGTCTTTTGATTTCTTGACTGCTGCTTCCATGGATGTTGATTGTGGATCCAAGTAAAATGAAACCCTTGACAGCTTCAATCTTTTCTCCATTTATCATGATGTTGCTTATTGGTCCATTTGTGATGGTTTTAGGTTTCTTTATGTTGAGGTGTAATCCATACTGAAGGCTGTGGTCTTTGATCTTCATTAGTAAGTGCTTCAATTCCGCTTCACTTTCAGCAAGCAAGGTTGTGTCATCTACATAATGCAGGTAGTTAATGAGTCTTCCTTCAATCTTGATGCCCTGTTCTTCTTCATATAGTCTAGCTACTTGTATTATTTGCACAGCATACAGATTAAATAGGTATGGTGAAAGAATACAACCCTGACGCACACCTTTCCTGACTTTAAACCAGTCAGTATCTCCTTGTTCTGTCTGAACAACAGCCTCTTGATCTATGTAAAGGTTCTTCATGAGCACAATTAAATGTTCTGATAGGGATCACAATAGAGGATCCTGGACAGAGCTGGAGAAAATGTAGAACAAAATTCTAACTCACAAAAAAAGACCAGATTTATTGGCCTTACAGAAACTGGAGGAACCCTAAGAGTATATGATGCCCAAGCACCCTTTTAGCTCAGTAATAAAGTCATTCCTGAGGTTCAACCTTCAGCCAAAGATTAGACAGGCCAATAAAACAAAACAAGACAAAAGGGACACCCCAGCCCAGGGTCAGTAAGTAGAAGGCAGAAGGGGACAGAAAACTGATAATAGGGAACCCAAGGTCGAGAAGGGAGAGTGTTGATGTGTCATGGGGTTGTTAACCAATGTCATAAAACTATATGTGTCCTGTTTTATGAGAAACTAGTTTGTTCTGTAAACCTTCATCTAAAGTACAATAAATATATAGTATATATGTTTTAAGTTTGACTCAGGGATGTTAGAAGTTAAGAATAAAAGGAGCATGGTGGCACAACGGTTAATCATTTGGTTGCTAACCAAAGGGTTGGCAGTTCGAACACACCCAGCAGCTCCACAGGAGAAAGAGGTGGCAATCTGTTCCTGTAATGATTAAAAAAAAAAAAAAAAATGGAGCAGTTCTATTGTTGTCACAAGGGGTCACTATGAGTCAAAATTGATGAACCTAACAACAAATTTGCTATACTTTTAATTTTGAAAAGTGACTTGCATTAACTGTTTTGTTAAATATTCAGAACTGCACTTAGGCCCACAAAGACAGTTATGAACTTATACAGTCTAATGACGAAAATATTGAGATACGGTGTTTCTCCTGCTTTATTTGGCCATAGTGCCAGATGGTTTAAGAAACCTCCAAACAGAATCAAATCTCGATTCCTTAATTTACATTTCTATCAAATAATTAAACTTATCAGAAGATACTAAACATAAGAATATATTGAAAACTGGGATTTAAGAAATTAGCAAAGCAAAAGATAAAAATGCATTTATTTATTGCAGGCAAGTTTTATTTTCATTTTTGTTTTTCCTGTTTGCAATATAGTGGATCAAACTTTAAACATTTGGAAAAAACCTAAATGATTCATTAATTTATTAATAAAGTTTTTGAGGGCCTAATATGTCTCTAGGAGTGTCCAGGTGGTACAAATTGTCAGCACAAGTGGCTGTTAACTGAAATTTTAGAGGTTCAAGTCCACCAAGAGACACCTTAGAAGAAAGACCTGGTGAACTACTTCTGAAAATATCAGCCATTGAAAACCTTACAGAGCACAATTCTCTGACACACATGGGGTCACCACGCATCAGAGTGGAACCAATGGAAACTGGTTAACCTGACTCCTACAGCATTCAAGATTTTGGGAATATGATAGAAAGCAAGGCAGACCAAGCCCCTGCTCTCATGGAGCTTACATTGCAAAGGGGCAGAGAAACAAATAAACAAACAAAAAAATAAGATAGCTCTAGACAATGAAGTGTTGTGAAAAGAATCAAACAGAATAGCAAGTGGTATACACTGTGTGCATGTGTGTAAATGTATAGTCTTTAAATACCAGTTTAGCATTTGCACTACCCAGGGCTTCCAATCTTTAAATAGTGTCATCATAAAAGGAATCACTAAGGAGGTAACAACTGAGCTATAATGAGGTTTTTTATTTACACTGCTGTAGCTGTTGCTGTCAGGTGCCATCCAGTTGGTTTTGACTCGTAGAAAACATATGTACAACTGAACGAAACACTGCCTGGTCCCCCATCTTCCTCACGATAATTTTTATGCTTGAGCCAAAGTTGAGGCCACTGTGCCAATCCATCTCATTGACTGTTTTCTTTTTTGATGACCCTCTACTTTACCAAGCATGATGCCCTTCTCCAGGGACTGATCCCTCCTGACAATGTGTCCAAAGTATGTGAGACATATTTCCCCCATCCTAGCTTCTCCTCGATGGCACTGGGTTTTTTTTTAGCTTCTACTGAACATTTTGGCTGTACATCTTCCAAGACAGATTTGTTCATTCTTTTGGCAGTCCACTGTATATTTAATATTCTTCACCAACACCACAATTCGAAGGTGTCAATTCTTCAGTCTTGCTTATTCACTGTCCAGCTTTCACATGCATACGAGGCAACTGAAAATACCATGGCTTGGGTCAGGTGCACCTTAGTCTTCCAGGTGACATCTTCGCTTTTCAACACTTTAAAGAGGTCTTTTGTAGCAGATTTGCCCAATACAATGTGTCCACAGATGTAGTCAATTTGACTCCTATGTATTCCATCTGGAGAGGTCCACATGTATAGTCACTATTTATGTTATTGAAAAAAGGCATTTGCAGTGAGGAAGATAAAAGACTACAGCCTTCAGTATAGATTACTCCTCAACATAGAGAAAACATAAGTACTCACAAGTGGACTAATAAGCACCATCATGATAAATGGAGACAAGATTGAAGTTGTCAAGGGTTTCATTTTACTTGGATCCACAATCAACGCCCATGGAAGCAGCAGTCAAGAAAACAAGGATGAATTGCATTGGGCAAATCTGCTACAAAAGACCTCTTTAAAGTATTGAAAAACTAAGGTGTCACTTTGAGGACTAAAGTGTACCCAACACAAGCCATGGTATTTTCAATTGCCTCATATGCATGTGAAAGATAGATGATGAATAAGGAAGACTGAAGAAGAATTGATGCCTTTGAGCGATGGTGTTGGCGAAGAATATTGAATATATCATGAACTGCCAGAAGAAGGAACAAAACTGTCTTGGAAGAAGTACAGCTCGTTAGGAGCGAGGATGGCAAGACTTTGTCTCATATACTTTGTTATCAGGCAGGACCAGTCCCTAGAGAAGGACATCATGCTTGGTAGAATAGAGGGTCAACAAAAAAGAGGAAGACCTTCAATGATGGATTGACACAGTGGCTGCAACAATGGGCTTAGGTGTAACAATGATTGTGAGGAAGGCACAGGGTCGGGCAGTGTTTCATTCTTTTGTACATAGGGCAGCTCTGAGTAGGAACTGACTCAGCGGCACCTAACAACAACAACATATTAGTCAGTAAGTCATGGAGAATCTTACTCTCAAGAGTTGCTTATTAATTCCTCTTACCTGCTTTGCCATTACTGGAGGTTTGATTTCATTGTTTTTTCAACAAGGAACTAATCAAAATAATTGGCAAAAATTCTGAATTTGCTATTTAACTCTTATTAAACAAAATGATTGGTTTTCAGAAAAATGCTACCAGGTAAAAGTACTTATATGTTTATTACTTTGCTAGATTTATGCTAAATTGAACAATATAAATATCAGAAATGTTATTTTCTTTTCATGGTTTTCTGGTTACCCATGTGTTAGATAACAAAATTACCTGGATACTTAAAGACTTAATAAAATAATTTATTTTTGTCTTTCACAAGTCTGTGACTTCACTCTTCTCAACTGAAAAGTTCTCATTTGGGGTCTCTCAGTCTACTGAGCTGGATATCCAAGATCATTCAGTCGATCGGCTGACAGTAGTTACCGGCTGTTAGCTGGAAGCTCAGATAGCAGTATTGACCAGCGCCTACACTTGGCCTCTCCACATAGCTTCAACTACTCTTAGCAGGGAGGCTGGTTTTCAAAAGGATTATTGGTAGAACAACAATTCAAAGGAATGCAGGTCGAAACCTCACGGCTTCTTCTGACTCAGCCTTGGAAGTTCCAGAACATCACTACACTCTATTCACGTGGTCCATAATCTATGGAGAAGCCTAGATTCAAGGCAAACACACTAGGGCTGGAATAACTGGGAGGCATGGCTCACTGGGGGGCCATATTTCAAATATAGCTACTATACATGGTCTTCTACACGTTTATTAATAGCTGCTAGAAGAGTTGTGGGAAATAAGAACTAGAAACCACTTTTGAGAGGTGGAGTGAATGTGGCTTGTTCACAAAATAGGTGCCTGAGAGGGGTCACAAAGCATGCCACTGGCTGAAATAACAACATAGGTATCTGAGGCTAGGGAGATGAGAGATTAGAGAACATAGATCAGAAAGAGTTCAGCAGTTTACAGACCTCTCAGCCAATAGATTTTCTCTTAAACTATTATGAAAAAGGACTAATGACATCTACAAAGATAAAAAGAAATCAGAATATTCTCCATGAGTATGATTCAGCTGGAGGCAATGACTTTGGAGAATAAATTCCAGATTAGTTGTAAAATTAAGAACAGACATTAAACCTTATGACTTGTTACTTCAAAGATGTCAATGACTAAATATTTTTTTGGAATTTAAATGGAAATTGTATGTGAACTTGGCATTCAATAGGTGTTTAAATGGCAATCACTTTATTTTTAACATTTCTGATACTGTAGCTTGATACAAGATGAATGTTTGACCTAATTTATTTTAAAGACAAACTGTAGTTTAGATTACAATTTAAGATATAAAGAATCATACTCACATTTGTAGATGAATGTAGACATCTTAACACATGCAGTCCTAAATTTATAGTTTTTATTTTATTGTAAGATTTTTTTTTTCCTTTCTTAGTTATTGTCACCTAAATAAGTCAATTTTCGGAAAGGTAATCAAACATCTTCCACTCCAGAATTCTAATATTTAAAAAGAAGAGCACCGGTGGCACAGTGGTTAAGTGCTTGGCTGCTAACCAAAACCCATCCAGCGGCTCTGAGGGAGAAAAATCTGCTTTCCTAAAGATTACAGCCAAGAAAACCCTACAGGACGCTTACACTCTGTCACATGGGGTTGCTATAGGCACTCAACAACAACAATATTAAAGCAAATATTGCTAATATTTAAATAATAAAATAGTTTTTAAAATGAAGTAAACTTTTCAGAAGCTATATTTCTAGTACTGTTTGCAAACACTTCAGTGTTTTTGTGTTTTTTTTTTTTTTTTTACTTCAGGGATTGATTTTTTACATTCTTAATTACTCATTGGATTTCTGTTTTTAGTCTCATCTTGTAATATATTTATTTGACATTTTCCAATAGCAATATTAGGCAAATGTTGCTCTCATTTCAAATTAGTCTGCTTGAATTACGGAGCCTTTGAAATTTTCAGGAACTCCTTCCTTCTCTTTCTTTATTCTTAGCAAAGTCAAGTCTGTGATAGAAAATTATGCTGACTGTATTCCACTGCACTGTGTTCATGTGTTTCTCAGAGACATTTTTACCAAGGTTGTATGTCAGAGTAGGGAATGACTTCTGGGTGGGATTTCTCTTTGAATGTTACAGTCCTCATCTGGAAATTTAGAAAGCTCATAACGTAGATGAAATTGAATCTGTTAATTTAAATTAACTTCAGAGGAAATTTTCTTCTGTCACCTTGCTCCAATTTTCTAGAGTAATATGTGAACCAGGAAGATGGCAATTTGAGTTATTTTTTATCTTTAACCACTGAAATTAAATCTAAATTAACTTGCAAATAACAGCCCACCATGGCTAAGCTGATGATTTCAAATTTGAACATGAGTCTTACAGTGGAGAATTATTTCCCGAATTACCCTAAAATAAACCAGACAACAGGAATGCATTTGAACTAAATTTACTCTTATTACTTTAAAAGAAGGAAGGAAATGGAGGTGCATTTTAATACTGTTATTGATTTTTCTAAGCTAATGTTTTTATTTCTTATCAACAGGACTTGCCCGGGAATTTGTTTGTGCTTGAGTAGGTGAATGAAAACTGAACTGTTCACCCACCTCCTGGGCTATGCTGAAGAGTAGTAGGGTGGAGGGAAGGCTCAGAGGGAAGAGTACTTGTTCAGAAACTCAAAGGAAAAAAAAAAAAATAGCAAGGATATTCTTCTTCCCCTCTCTCCCAGTCAGTAAATACTGATGGAATGAACCAGTGTATCAAGCTTAATATGAGGGCCAGGTGAGGAGCTGGTACCACTACGATGAAGGACAAACATTGGCCAGGCCAGCAGGGCAGGAATGGGTTTGAGTCCATGTAAATGAACAGAAAGCAAAACAACTTACCAGTGATTAGGGCAAGGCAAGGAATCTGCGGGACTAATGGACAGGCAAGCAATTAAAATTCAAGGTGAATAAGAATCAGAAAGTCTGAAAGACAGATAAACAAAAACTTTAGAAAAGCCTCAGGAGTCAAGATGGTAGAATGTGGTGAACAAGAAAACAAGTGTATTAGCACAGAAAAAAGGGAAACAGCCCCAGATTCTCTGTATCCCATAGCTCAAACCAATGTATCTGGTACCCACTGCCCACTGGTAGGTCACCAAAAACCAAACCCATTGCCGTTGAGTAAATTCCTATTCATGACAACCCTATAAGACAGAGTAGAATGGCCCCATAGGGTTCCCAAGGAGCAGCTGGTGAATTTGAATTGCCGACCCTTTAGTTAGCAGCCAAGCTGTTGACCACTGCACCACCAGTGCTCCTTCTGGCAAGCAAACCAAACCAAACCAAAATAAATCGGTTGCCATAAAGTTGATTCCAACTCATAGCAACCCTACAGGTGCTTAATAAAAAAAAAAAAAAAAAAAAAAATTAATAACTGTGTGTTATTCTGAATTAAACTCTAATGAACTGAAGACTGAACAGTAACAATGACTGAGTCAGGAAGGATTCCACACAGTTCCAGGTTTTTCTTAGGACTTATGGATAATAAAAGAACAATTTTGACATATCATCAGCTTTGGATCCACCTGTGAAATTTATTGAAAAAACTTCTGGGTTAGTAGAAGTACCATTGGGTCCTTAGGCCTCTGAATTTCTAGAAGTTTTGTGTCTGGCTTCTTGGAAGACAGCCTTTATGTCAGACACACATTTGAGCAGTTATCTGTGCATCCATCCACTATATGCAAGTAACACAATTCTAGGTTACACAAGAGGTACAGATACTGCCCCTTTATCTCTAATTGGATTTAGACCTTTTTCAATTCATAGAAATAGAAGTTTTTTGTTTTGTTTTGTTTTACCCTTCTCCCTCATTAACAATTGAGAAAGGAGACATACAATGCACACATGATAGAGCCCCAAGGACACCTCCCACGTTTTATGCAGATGTTGGAAGGCTTCTCCGAGACAGCCTTATGACTACACCCAGTACTTCAACCTATGCCCCAAAATCCATTTTCTCAATATGTTATTTAGAAAAATAGATTTTATCAAAAATACCATGAGGATATGGACAAGAGTGGTCACACCACAGTGCACAGAAGAAACTTAAAAGCAAGTCGCATTAGATATCACTGATATTCCCTGAAAGGCCTTCTTGGGTTGCCAGCCAACCCACCTATTTCTTTGAATGTTCTGAATAATTCAGTTTGATTCCATGTGTATCTCACCATGTAAAGAAAATCAAATACATAGCTACTCCACCTTATAATTTATAAATAAATTAGTTGAGTATCTCTTATTGTTTAAAGAACATTAGTAGAGAAATTTTATCTTAAGTAGCTTATGAAAGTACTCCCCCAACTCTTTCAGTGGAGAATTTTGTTGCTGAAAAATATATGATTTTCTTCATATTATTCCAGAAGAAAACCTCAAATATTAAATTCACATCCAATCTTATCCATTACTATTCTAGAAGCGATGAAAAGGTGGTAAAGTGGTGAAATGGGACAAGAGAGACAAGGTGAAAGGTAAAAAAGGTCTTATATAAGAAAAGAATGATGTGCAAGGTAATATAAAATTATTAATTTCTTTTAAATTCAGTTTCCTCAACTACAAAGTGAAAACAATAGTAGGAGTGACCTGCTAGGGCAATTTATTTATTTGTTTATTTATTTATTTTTATGATAAACTGAGTTAACAAATGTAAAGTCATTAGTACAGTTTCAAGTTCTTAGTGAGACTTTGGAAACGCTGGTGGTGTATCAGTTCAGAGCTAACCAAAAGGTTGGCTGTTCTAATCCACCAGGCCCTTCTTGGAAACCCTATGGGGCAGTTCTACTCCATCCTTCAGGGTTTCTATGAGTCGGAATTGACTCGACCGCAATCGGTTTTTCAGTGAGACTTTACATAATGTTCTTTTTCCTATTACTATTTGTCTAGAAGGCAGGTAAGGGAATGAGGCTTTCCAGGTGAAAAGGAAAGTTAGGTACAAAGAAAAGAGAATGGGATGGAAGAAGATCTATTTGGAGAGAAATAACGTTCGCATTGGAAGATCATTTAAATATCAATATTAGCAATTAAAACAATTTCCTGTATTTTCTACATTCCATTCCCTGAGTATGAATTGTTATATGAAATGAGGAAATATCTCCAGGAAAGGGATTTTTTTGTTGTTTTGTTTCCTGATACAAAGTTGCACTTGAAAAAAAAGAACTTCAAATCTCTCAGACTGCATCTGTCTTGTTAACATCTTGCTGTTTCTCAGGTAATAACCAAATATTAAGAAGGATTTAAAGGAATTCTACAAAAACAGAAGGTCAACCCAAATGGATAGTACTGCCATATTTTTGACTGAGTAACCAAAAAGCCCATGGTCATCAAGTCAATTCTGACTCATAGCAACCCTATGGTAGAGAGTAGAGCTGCCCCATAGGGTTTCCAAGGAGCGGCTGGTGGATTTGTACTGCTAACTTTTTAGTGAGCAGCTGTAGCTATTACCCTGTTATAATTTATTTAGTAAAAAATCTAGCAAATTCCTCTCTGTTTTATGATTAGGGATAATAAAGATCAAGGTGACATCTTATTCTCTATTCAGCAAAAAGCATATATTATGTCAAAAAGCTCATGGTGGGCTTAAAAATGAGGTGGAGCCAAGATGGCGGAATAGACAGATGCTTCTGTTGAGCCTTCTTTACAACAAAGACCTGAAAAAACAAGTGAAAACAGTATATTTGTGACAGGCTGGGAGCCCTGAGCATCGAAGGCAAGCTTAGACAAGGAACTGAGGGGCAGGGGGAGGAAGAGGCCGTTCAGAAGTGGAGAGGAGTTATCAGACCTGAATCACAGGGAGCCCTCAGGCACCATTCCCAGAGTGACAGAGGAGGTGGCAGCAGTGGCAGCAGGCTGGTACTAGCATTTGGCCGCAGTTTCCTCAGGGAGAAGCAGCCAGCCACACAGCCCACTCATACCTCCGGAACCTGGCGAGAACGGCACTCCAGGCAAAAGCTAAGTACTTGCATATATTTTACTGCACTCACCCCACCCCCAAGCTGGCTTCAGCAGCTGAATCACTGGGCCTGAGATAGACCCTGGTGAGCACCTAGAGCCACCCTCCTGGCCTTGGGGAAGGAAAAAACTTCCAACTTGGGGGGAAAGATAATTTGCTAGCTCCATCAACTGGGGAGCTCAGGACAGAAGCAGCTCCTGTCCAGGCATAAACCGTCTGTGGACCTTGAGCACCTTTCCCTTCCGCATGGACCTGTGTGGGACTATTTCGGGAGAATAGGCCCTTGTTGGCAAACTCCAACCATTTCAGTGGTGCAGTGGAGAGGTGGGTGTTTGACGTTTGACATTGTTTTGCCTATTAAACAACGTCCTCACCAAACCACATCAGGAACCTAAGGACTTGTAGCTCCATTCAGGTCACCCAGCCACCCGTGACAGGGGTCCAAAGATAACTGGTACCTCCCAGTCCTTACAACCAAAAACTTTGGGTGCCCATTGTCCCTCTGCAGAGCCCACCCACCAGCACGCTATAGGGAACTGAGACACGTTTTCCTCTGAGATACTTGGGAGCCAGCTCTCAGCCCCCTGAATTGTTCAGAGCATGACCCCCACTGCAATCAGATACTGGTATATACACCAATTACCCCTGTCCCTCTAAGACTGTAGGACAGAGCCTGTCTCACACACTTGATATCAGCTACCTGGAAACCTGAGCTGAATTCATACAAGAAAACTAAATGGACTCCTAGACTGATATACCTGATAACAGCTCTAGCCAGCTGGGGACAGGACATCAGAGCTCCAAAGGCGAAAATAATCAAGCTAGCTCACTCAAGCAACCCATAGGGGTATACCAAAACAAAAAAAGCAAGCAGCTACAACACAGTAAGCAAGCACAATCTAATACAATAACTTATAGATGGCTTGGAGAAAACAGTCAATATCAAGTCACATAAAGAAACAGGCCATGATCACCTCAACAGGCTCTCATAACAAAGAATCCAGGGATCTTCTAGATGAAACTGCATTCCTGGAATTACCAGATGCAGAATACAAAAGTTTAATATACAGAACCCTTCAACACATCAGGAAGGAAACGACACAGAACAAGCCAAGGAACACACAGATAAAGCAACTGAAGAAATCAGAAAGATTATTCAGGAACATAATGAAAAGTTTAATAAGCTGGAAAAATCCATAGGCAGCAATCAGAAATTCAGAAGATTAACAATAAAATCACAGAATTAGATAACTCAGTAGAAAATCAGAGGAGCAGAATTGAGCAAGTAGAAGCTAGAATTTCTGAACTCGAAGATAAGTCACTTGGCACTAATATATTTGAAGAAAAATCAGATAAAATAATTAAAAAATTGAAGAAACCTTAAGAATCATGTGGGACTCTATCAAGAGAAATAACCTACGAGTGATTGGAGTACCAGAACAGGGAGGGATAACAGAAAATACAGAGAAAATTGTTGAGGATTTGTTGACAGAAAACTTCCCTGATATTGTGAAAGATGAGAAGATATCTCTCCAAGATGCTCATCGAACTCCAAATAAGGTAGATCTTAAAAGAAAGTCACCAAGACTTATTATAATCAAGCTTCCCAAAACTAAAGATAAAGAGACAATTATAAGAGCAGCAAGGGATAAACGAAAAGTCATCTACAAAGGACAGCCAATAAGAATAAGCTCGGACTACTCGGCAGAAACCATGCAGGCAAGAAGGCAATGGGATGACATATTTAAAAAAATTGAAGGAAAAAAATTGCCTGCCAAGAATCATATGTCCATCAAAACTGTCCCTTAAATATGAAGGTGAAATCAAGACATTTCCAGATAAAAAACAAGTTGAGGGAATTTGTAAAAACCAAACCAAAACTACAAGAAATACTAAAGGGAGTTCTTTGGTTAGAAAATCAATAATATCAGGTATCAACCCAAGACTAGAGCACTGGGCAGAGCAATCAGAAGTCAACCCAGACAGGAAAATAAAAAAAAAAAAAACAAAGCAAGATAAAAAAAAAAAAAAACACAGGGTAATGGCGATGTTATTACATAAAAGAAGACATTAAAATAATAAAGAGGGACTAAGAAATGTAATCATACACCTTCCATATGGAGAGGAAGATATAGTGATACTAAAAGTAAGTTTTAAATTTAGAAAAATAGGGATAAATAATAAGGTAACCACAAAGGAGAAAAACTATTCTACTCATCAAAATCAAATACAAGAGAAAATACAGACTCAGCAGAAACAAAATCAACAACAACAAATATGAGGAAAGGACAATATATAAAGAAAATCTACTCAGCATATAAAATCAAGTGGAAAAAAGAAACCGTCAACACACAGAAAAAGACATCAAAATGATAGCACTAAATTCATACCTATCCATAATTACCCTGAATGTAAATGGACTAAAAGCAGCAATAAAGAGACAGAGAGTGGCAGAATGGATAAGAAAACAAGATCCATCTATATGCTGCCTACAAGAGACACACCTTAGACTTAGAGACACAAACAAACTAAAACTCCAAGGATGGAAAAAATACATCAAGCAAACAACAATCAAAAAAGAGCAGGAGTGGCAATATTAATTTCTGACAAAATAGACTTTAAAGTTAAATCCATCAGAAAGGATAAGGAAGGACACTATATAATGATTAAAGGGACAATACACCAAGAAGGTATAACCCTATTAAATATTTATGCACCCAATGACAGGGCTGCAAGATACATAAAACAAACTCTATCAGCATTGAAAAGTGAGATAGACAGCTCCACAATAATAGTAGAAGTCTTCAACATACCACTTTTGGTGAAGGACAGGACTTCCAGAAAGAAGCTCAATAAAGACATGGAAAATCTAAATGCCACAATCAACCAACTTGACCTCGTACACATATACAGAACACTCCACCCAACAGCAACCAACTATACTTTCTTTTCTAGTGCACATGGAACATTCTCAAGAATAGACCACATATTACGTCATAAAGCAAGCCTTAGCAGAATCCAAAACATTGAAATATTACAAAGCATCTTCTTTGACCATTAGGCCATAAAAGGGGAAATCAATAACAGGAAAAGAAATCAAACATTTCTGGAAACTGAACAATACCCTGCTCAAAAAAGACTGGATTATAGAAGACATTTTAGATGGAATAAAGATATTCATGGAATCCAATGAGAATGAAAACACTTCCTATCAGAACCGTTGGGACACAGCAAAAGTGGTGCTCAGAGACCAATTTATATCAGTAAATGCACACAACCAAAAAGAAGAAAGGGCCAAAGTCAAAGAATTATCCCTACAACTTGAACAAATAGAAAGAGAGCAACAAAAGAAACCCACAGGCACCAGAAGACAAAAAATAATAAAAATTAGAGCTGAACTAAATGAAATAGAAAACAGAAAAACAATTGAAAGAATTAACAAGACCAAAAGCTGTTTTTTTGAAAAAATCAATAAAATTGTTAAAACATTGGCCAAACTGACAAAAGAAAAACAGGAGAGGAAGCAAATAACCCAAATAAGAAATGAAATGGGCGATATTACAACAAACCAAACTGAAATTAAAAGAATCATATCAGATTACTATGAAAAACTATACTCAAACAAATTTGAAAACCTAGAAGAAATGGATGAATTCCTAGAAACACACTACCTACCTAAACTAACACAAACAGAGGTAGAGCAACTAAATAGACCCATAACAAAAGAAGAGGTTGAAAAGGTAATCAAAAAACTCCCAATAAAAGAAAACCCTGGTCTGGACGGCTTCACTGTAGAGTTCTACCAAACTTTCAGAGAAGAGTTAACACCACTACTACTAAAGGTATTTCAGAGCATAGAAAAGGAGGGAATACTACCAAACTCATTCTATGAAGCCAGCATATCCCTGATACCAAAACCAGGTAAAGACATCACAAGAAAAGAAAATTATAGACCTATATCCCTCATGAATGTAGATGCAAAAATCCTCAACAAAATTCTAGTGAATAGAATTCAACAACATATCAAAAAAAAAAAAAAAATTCACCATGACCAAGTGGGATTTATACCATTTTTCAACATTAGAAAAACAATTAATGTAATCCATCACATAAAACAAAAGACAAGAATCACATGATTTCATCAACTGATGCAGAAAAATCATTTGACAAAGTTCAATACTGATTCACGATAAAAACTCTCAGTAATATAGGAATAGAAGGAAAATTTCTCAACATAATAAGGGCATCTATACACAACCAACAGCCAACATCGCCCTCAATGGAGAGAGCCTGAAAATATTCCCACTGAGATCAGGAACCAGACAAGGATGCCCTTTGTCACCACTCTTATTCAACATTGTGCTGGAAGTCCTGGCCAGAGGAATTAGGCTAGATAAAGAAATAAAGGGCATCCAGATTGGCAAAGAAGAAGTAAAAGTATCTCTATTTGCAGATGACATGATCTTATACACAGAAAACCCTAAGGAATCCTCCAGAAAACTACTGAAACTAATAGAAGAGTTCAGCAGAGTATTGGGATACAAGATAAACATACGAAAATCAGTTGGATTCCTCTACACCAACAAAAAAACTTCGAAGAGGAAATCACCAAATCAATGCCGTTTACAGTAGCCACCAAGAAGATAAAATACTTAGGAATAAATCTTACCAGAGAAGTAAAAGACTTATACAAAGAAAACTACAGTACACTTCTGCAAGGAACCAAAAGAGACTTACATATGTGGAAGAACATACCTTGCTCGTGGATAGGAAGACTTAACATTATAAAAATGTCTATTCTACCAAAAGTGATCTATACATTTAGTGCAATTCTGGTCAAAATCCCAAGGACACTGTTTAAGGAGATGGAGAAACAAATCACCAATTTCACAGGGAAGGGAAAGAGGCCCCGATAAATAAGGCATTACTGAAAAAGAAGAACAAAGTGAGAGGCCTTACTTTACCTGATTTTAGAACCTATTATACCGCCATAGTAGTCAAAACAGCCTGGTACTGGTACAACAACAGGCACATAGACCAATGGAACAGAATTGAGAACCCAGACATAAATCCATCCACATATGAACAGTTGGTATTTGACAAAGGCCCCAAAACAGTTAAATGGGGGAAAGACAGTCTTTTTAACAAATGGTGGCGGCTTAACTGGATATCCATCTGCAAAAAAATGAAACAAGACCCATGCCTCACTCCATGCACAAAAACTAACTCAAAATGGATCAAAGACCTAAATATAAAATCTAAAACGATAAAGATCATGGAAGAAAAAATAGGGAGAACATTAGGAGCCCTAATACATGGCATAAACAGTATAGAAAACATTGTAAAGCACATAGAAGAAAAACTAGATAACTGGGAGCTCCTAAAAATCAACACTTATGAGCATCTAAAGACTTCATCAAAAGAGGAAAAATACTACTTTCAGACTGGGAAGAAGTTTTTAGCTATGACATTTCTGATCAGTGCCTGATCTCTAAAATTTTCATAATACTGCAAAAACTCAACTGCAAAAAGACAAATAACCCAATTAAAAAATGGGCAAAAGATATGAATAGACACTTCACTAAAGAAGACATTCAGGTAGCTAACAGATACATGAGGAAATGTTCACGATCATTAGCCATTAGAGAAATGCAGATCAAAACTACAATGAGATTTCATCTTATTCCAACAAGGCTGGCATTAATCAAAAAAACACAAAATAATAAATGTTGGAGAGGCTGTGGAGAGATTGGAACACTTCTACACTGCCGGTGGGAATGTCAAATGGCACAACCACTTTGGAAATCGATTTGGAGCTTCCTTAAAAAGCTAGAAATAGAACTACCATACGATCCAGCAACCCTACTCCTTGAAATATATCTTAGAGAAATAAGAGCCTTTACACAAACAGATATATGCACACCCATGTTTATTGCAGCACTGTTTACAATAGCAAAAACATGGATGTAATCAAGGTGCCCATCAACGGATGAATGGGTAAATTATGATATATTCACACAATGGAATACTACGCATCAGTGAGGAATTCATAACATGGGGGAACCTGGAAGGCATTAGGCTGACTGAATTAGTCAGTTGCAAAAGGATAAATATTGTGTAAGACCACTATTATAAGAACTTGAGAAATAGTTTAAACTGAAAAGAAAACATTCCTTTGTGGTTACGAGAAGGGGGAGGGAGGGAGGGTGAGAGAGGGGTATCCACTAATTAGATAATAGATAAGAACTACTTTAGGTGAAGGTAAAGACAGCGCACAATACAGGGGAGGTCAGCACCATCGGACTAAATCAAAAGCAAAGAAGTTTCCTGAAGAAACTGAATGCTTTGAAGGCCAGCGTAGTAGGGGCAGGGGTCTGGGGACCATGGTTTCAGAGGGCATCTAAGTCAATTGGCATAATAAAATCTATTAAGAAAACATTCTGCATCCCACTTTGAAGAGTGACGTCTGGGGTCTTAAAGGCTAGCAAGCAGCCATCTAAGATGCAGCAATTGGTCTCAACCCACCTGAATCAAAGGACAATGAAGAACACCAAGGACACAAGGCAATGATGAGCCCAAGAGACAGAAAGGGCCACATGAACCAGAGACTACATCATCCTGAGACCGGAAGAACTAGATGGTGCCTGGCTACAACCGATGATACCCCCGACAGGGAACACAACAGAGAACCCCTGAAGGAGCAGGAGAGCAGTGGGATGCAGACCCCAAATTCTCACAAGACCAGAGTTGATGGTCTGACTGAGACTAGAAGGACTCCGGTGGTCATGGGCCCCAGACCTTCTGTTGGCCCAGGACAGGAACCATTCCTGAAGCCAACTCTTCAGACATGGATTGGACTGGACGGTGTGTTGGAGAGGGATGCTGGTGAGGAGTGAGCTTCTTGGATCAGGTGGACACTTGAGACCTTGTTGGCATCTCCTGCCTGGAGGGGAGATGAGAGGGTGGAGGGGGTTAGAAGCTGCTGAAATGGACACGAAAAGAGAGAGTGGAGGGAGAGAGCGGGCTTACTCATTAGGGGGAGTGTGATTGGGAGTGTGTAGCAAGGTGTATATGGGTTTTTGTGTGAGAGACTGGCTTGATCTGTAAACTTTCACTTAAAGCAGAATAAAAATTATTAAAAAAAAAAAAAAAGTTCATGGTGTATAGCTATCCTGCAAGTTTTGCCTCCTCACCTCTTCAAACAGGGCTATCAATAGGATTGAGAAGAGCACCCGTGTGCAAGAACATCTTTTCCCTTTGAAACATTTTAATTTCCACAAATCTGAAGGGACGCTTAATGTCAATACAGGAAAACAACTAGGCAACACCACTCCTTTCTACAGTCTACACTCATACCAGCCTAATTCTTCAACATGATTTCATCAATGTTATTCACCAAGTTCACTTACCCCACTTCCTTTTTCTCCTTTTATGAATCCAAAATCTGGTTTGATTTTCCTGGTAGGTGTTGTCATGAGAAATTATTTTTCTTTATCAAAATTTCCTCTTAAGGACATGTTTATTCAGCAAATGTTGGAATGAACCATCAATCCCTTAACTATAAAATGGGGCAATTAGACTGGACTAGGTCAACTCTAAATACCTCTGTCATGTCTGTTCTATATTTTACAACAAAATTTGGTCAATGGATTTGAAAGTATATAATTGGAGAAGATGAAGGGAGCCCATTCTAATCCTTAATAAAAATAATAATATGGTTTACTGGTTAAGTATAGTTCTCAGCAGAATGTAAGCAGACTGTACATAAGTGCTTTGTGCACATTATCTGAGTCTTTCCAACAACCAAAACTACAAAATCACATCGTGTTCTATAGGTTTTATCTGAGGAAATAGACCTAGCAAGGTTAAGCTGCAGACTTATTGTCACATAGCTAGTTTTCCTGACCTCAGTAGAGACCAGAAAACACAGGATTCACATCTCATCTCTCCACAGTAATGAAGGCCCCATGACCACTATATTATGACTCACTGGAAAAGAAAAAAAAGAAAAAAAATTTTTTTTTTTTCCTAGAGCTAGGTGGCCTTCTCTATCACCCAAGTGGCTACTAGATCAGAAATTTAAGTCACCTAAATGTAAAGGAAAATGTACCCTGGTGGAGTAGTGGTTAAGAGCTATGTCTGCTAACCAAAAGGTCGGCAGTTCAAATCCACAAGGCACTCCTTAGAAACCCTATGGGGCAGTTCTACTCTGTCTTATAGGGTCGAAATGAATTGGAATCAACTCCATGGCAACAGTTAACCACATAAAGGGAATCCCTGGGTGGTGAAAATAATTAACACACTAGGCTGCAAACTGAAATGCTGGCTGGTATAGTCCACCCAGAGGCACCTTGGAAGAAATGCCTGGTGATCTATTTCTGAAAAAGCAGCCAGTGAAAGCCCTATGGAGCACAGTTCTACACTCAACACACACGAAGTTGCCTTGAGTTGAAATTGGCTCGACATCAATTATAGCCAATGCTGTCAAGCCAACGTCTACTCATGGCAACCTCGTGTGTGTACATCCATCTATCTGTCTGTCTGTCTATCTATGTATCTTTTTATCTGTATATCATTTCAGCCTTTCTCTGGTGACAATCATCTATCTAGGGAGGAAATGCAGATACAGCACAAGTGAGTATGAGAGCCTGGGGGTATGGTCTTGAAGAGACAGAGAGTTCGTACATCCCATCCTCCACAGGTGATTTGACTGATGGAAACTAGCATCTAGGCCTCTAGCCATCCTTTATGATGTCATGACTTCATTCGGTAGAGTGGATAACTCTACAAGTCACTCCAAGGTACATGATTTTTACCAACTGCCTCTTTATTTCTATAGTTTCTTCATTTACCCACAAGCTCAAGAAATGACTTCAGTAAATTAAATTTGTCTTTCTTACTTTAGCTTCCTTGCTGATACTTCTGACATTTATGTTAGTTTTGGAGAGGGCTACATCGAATTTTGATAAAACCCCATGTTAGGGTTTCTATGGCATTTGATTTAAAAAATCAGGTAAGATAAAAGCCTCCAAGCTAACTAGGCTTCTTCCCATCCTTGTGTTTCTTTTTATTTATTTGTTTTTTTAATTTATGTTTTCTTTTCTTGTTAATGCTTCATTTTGAAATAATTTCAGGCTGCCAAAATAATGCCAAGGGTTTCCACATACCCTTAGGCCAGGCTTGTCAATTATTCACAAGTTATGTAAACAAACTATAATTGTAAAAATCAAGACATTAATGTTGATTCGATATGGTTTACTACAATACAGACCTTATTTGCATCTTTGGTTTATTACTGAAGTCCATAGGAAAAGTTCCCACATGCCGAATGATTACAAACATTTAAAATCCCAAAGTTAAGGTGGCCTAATCCCTCCTGGAACTCTCGTCATCTGTATTTTGCTCTTTCAGATTAGAGGTTATTGCTGAGTTTCACCTCCTTTTTGTTTCCTGATTTTGTGCAATATTTTGTCAAACATTTGTTATTACAGTTGTGAATTAGCCACTTGTCTCCACTACACAGTCCCCTCTCAAATTGTGTGCTGTTTATATGGTGGCTCAGATTTCTTTAATGGCAAAATGATTTATTTATTTCATACATCAGTTTCTAGGAAGTGGTTTGAAAAGTCTGCTCTTACGTAATCATCATTTTTAAAAAACTCTCCCACTAGTGTTTTTCCAATTATCTTTAAATCTGTTGGAGAAAGAATTAAAAAGCTAACAGAATTTCAATAGTGCCAGAACCCAAAACTGAGTATCAAAGGGCTATTTAAATGTTTACAACAAAAATAAGTTGCTGTTTATATCCTTACGTTTTATCCCTTTGTGAATGTCATATATTGACAGACAAACTTATAACAAACCTATTCTTATAGCAACACCGTTCCCTCCTCGTCAGACTTTTTTGCTAGAAAATTCCTTTCATCATTTAAAAGCAAACACTGACACAATGTAAAATTGGCTTATTGTTTTACTCCTCCTGCAAAGGAAGCTCAGTATTGTTTTGTGTGGTAAAAGGGCTGTTGCTGCTTGCCAATCGAATGACGACTCTGCCTCTTTTTTACACAATGATACAGAAATTTCACAGGCTTGGTCTATAAATATTGAGAACCAAAGAAAAGCCGCACCCTGAGCAGTATGCAAATATTTCAAAAGTTTTTTAAATTAGCCACTGCAATCTTTGGCTAAAGGTGAATAGGATCTTTTAATTATTTTTATTGATATGAGTGTTAGCATAGCAAGAGTTATTTCCAAAGGTTAATTATTTACATAACCTTCCTGAGTTACATTGCCTACTGACTTGAATTTATCTCAGCACAACTTAGATTAAAAAAAAAAAAAAAAAAGCTAAATTTGCCTTTCTGTTGCATCTGAGACTTATGTAGATGAATATAAAGGAAGCAACTAGGAATTTTATTCAAATGGTTCATGAATATCAAATGATTGGGCTGAAAATACTTGGAGAATCAGATTGTATTTAAAAAATTGATTCTATCTTGTGGATACACACATTTTAGATAATCTTTAAAAGTCAAGAAATGTACAAAGCATGAAGCATTTTCAATTTGGATTACTACATGTAAGATTACTTCATTTAAAAGGAGACACTGAAACTTGCTCTTGACATAGAGTAGCTAAAACAAAAGGAAAGAATGATAAAGGAAAAGAGCTGAACAAAAGATTTAAAGAGTGACTTGAGAAGACGAAGTGATAAATATTATCATATATTACAAAGTGAGTAAATATTATAGTAAAATGTGCAAAGACCTGGAGTTAAAAAAAAAAAAAAGGAAAAAACACGCTCAGCATTTCTCAAGCTGAGAGAACTGAAGAAAAAATTCAAGCCTAGACTTGCCATATTGAAGGTTTCTATGGGCAAAATATTGAACCAAGCAGGAAGCATCTAAAAGAAAAAAAAAGGAAGGAATACACAGAGTCACTGTACCAAAAAGAATTGGTCAACACTGAACGATTTCAAGAGGTAGCATACATCAAAAAAAAAAAAAAAGACTGGTAGTATTGAAGGAAGAAGCCCAAGCTACACTGAAGGCACTGGCAAAAAACAAAGTTCTAGTAATTGGAATCTCAAATGAGATGTTGCAACAAAAGTATGCAACCCTGGAAGTGCTCAATTGTTTATGTCAAGAAATTTGAAAGACAGCTACCTGGCCAACCGACTGAAAGAGATCCATATTTATGCTCATTCCAAAGAAAGGTAATCCAACAGAAAGTGGGAAATATTGAAAAATATCATTAATATCACATACAAGTACAATTTCCTGAAGATAATTCAAAAAAGTCTACAGCAGTACATCAACAGGGAACTGCCTGAAATTCAAGCCGGATTCATAAGAGGACATGGAACCAGGGATATTATTGCTGACATCAGATGGATCTTGGCTGAAAGCAGAGAACACCAGAAAAATGTTTACTTGTGTTTTATTGAGTTATGCAAAGATATCCAACTGTGTGGATCATAATAAATTATGCATAACATTATGAAGAATGGGAATTCCAGAACACTTAATTGTGCTCATATGGAAGCTGCACATAGACCAAGAGGTAGCCATTCAAACAGAACAAGGGGATACTGAGTGGTTTAAAATCAGGAAAGGTGGGCAACATGGTTGTATCATTTCACCATATTATTCAATCTGTATGCTGAGCAAACAATCCAAGAAGCTGGACTATATGAAGAAGAGAGACATCAGGATTGGAGGAAGACTCATTTACAACCTGTGATATGCAAAGGACACCACCTTGCTTGCTGAAAGCAAAGAAGACTTAAAACACTTACTGATGAAGATCACAGACTACAGCCTTCCGTATGGATTATACCTCAACATAAAGAAGAAAAAAAAAAATCCTCACACCTGAACCAATAAGCAACATCATGATAAATGGAGAAAACATTGAAGTCGTCAAGGATTTCATTTTACTCGGATCCACAATCAACACCCATGGAAGCACCAGTCAAGAAACTGAATAGTGTTATTGCATTGGACAAATCTGCTGCAAAAGAATTTTTAAAAGTGTTAAAAAGCAAAGATGTCACTTTGAGGATTAAGATGAGGCTGACCCAAGCCGTTGTGTTTTCGATCGCCTCATATGCATGTGAAAGCTGGAGAATGAATAAGGAAGGCCATAGAAGAATTGATGAATTTGAATTATGGTGTTGTGAAGAATATTAAATATACACTTGACTGTCAGAAGAATGGACAAATCTTCTTGGAAGAGGTACAACCAGAATGCTCCTTAGAAGAGAGGATGGGGAGACTTTGTCTCACATACTTTGGACGTACTATTAAAAGAGAAGTTCCTGGAAAAGGACATCATGCTTTGTAAAGTAGGGGGTTAGCGAAAAAAGGGAAGACTCTCATTGAGAAGGATTGACTCAGTGGTTGCAATAATTTGCTCAAACATAGCAAGGATTGTGAGCATGGCACAGGACCAGTGTTTCATTCCATTGTACAAAGGGTCACTGTGAGTCAGAACCAACTCGATGGCACCTAACAACATAACAACAAAAGCCAGTTGCCATTGAGTTGATTCTGACTCACAGCAACCTCACGTGTGTGAGTGTAGAACTGTGCTTTACAGAGTTTTCAATGAGCGATCTTTTGGAAGGAGATTGACAGGCCTTTCTTCAGACGCACCTCTGGATGGACTGGAATAGCCAACCTTTTGGTTAGCTAATGAGCAATTGTTTTCTCCACTCAGGGACTCTGTGTATTGTTTTTTAGTTGTTTGTTATGCTTTTTTTTCTAGAAGAGTTATCATGTCAGCCATTCATTACCTTTTTTCTATTAAATATTACCCTTCATGTGGCAAACAGTTTCTAAGCCTCCCATGATCCCCACGTCTGTGTGAGTCCTGGTGTTATTCCCCTTCCATTGATTGTGGGTGGGACCTCTGACAATTTTACCCAGCGGAATCTATAAACATTATGGAATGTTTCTCCTCTAATTATACTACATTACATAAAACTTGATCTGCTATCTGACTCATTAAAGAGAACCTCCTTTCTGGCTTGATAAGTGACCCTGTTGAGGAAATGCACATAGCAAAGAGCCGTCAGTAGACTCTAAGAGCTGTAGGTGACCCTGCCTCTAGCCAACACCCATAAGAAGCCATGACCCTCAGTCTTACCACCTCGGGGATATAAATTCTGTCAACAAACTGAGCTTGGAAGCAGATTCTTCCCCATTTGGGCTTCTAGATGAGAATACAACCCAACTTATACACTTTGATTGTAGTCTTGTGAGACCAGGAATAGAGGATCCAGTTAGCTGGACTTAGGCTTCTGATCCACAAAACAATGAGATAAGTTAATATGTGTTGTTTTAAGCCATTAAGTGTGTGGTAATTTGTTATGCAACAATAATAAGCTAAGAGACTTCAAATTCTGCTGTTAATTAAATGGCAATTCAAACATCAAATTGCCAAACCTTAAAATTTTTACATGAACTTGACTTTTCAAAAGAACATAGAAGAAAGAAATATATGATGAAAATTGAATCCTCTCTAAGACAAAACTAGTCCTACTTTCCAGATGAAACCAAGCACAGTTAAAGCATCCTTATGTAACCTTTCAAAATCCTTCTATATGACTTCAAGCAGTTCATGAAAGATTCTATCTACCCACAATTTTTCGTGCAAATATGTACTTGTTTATTTGTCATTTGATTGTTATTTCATCTGCAAATTTTCTGCTTTTATTCTTGACTTATTTTATTGGGAAATTTTTCTTATCAGTTTGAAGGCATCATTAATATATTAATGACAGTGATCTCTTATCTCTTACTAATATTTTAAATATGTAATTTCCTGATTTCTGTTTTGACTTACTTTGAGGTATCCATTTCTGTGCAAAAATATTTCAATTTAGTGTAGTCAAATATAAAAAAAAAAACTTTCCTTTCATGAGAAGTCTGAAACAAATGTTGTATAAGAAAAAGTATTTATTATGTCTGATACACACTTATTTTTTTCTTCCCACTTATTTACTTAAAAAAATGGTGAAACTAACCCACTACATTGATTTTATTTACGGTTTTGACATTTAAGCTCAGTTCTTCCTGTTTCAATAGGAAGTCTAATATTTTAACAAGAAATCCATTAAATTGAGAAATTTTTGTGTTAATTATTAATTTTCCTCTCAAAATGTAAAATAATTTTGGAATATTAGAAGTCCAGTAGATACCTCTCAGCTTATATTTGCTTAGAATCATGATTTTATATTGTTTTTAATTTATAAATTATACATTAGCATTAATATGATAAATATTTGTTTAGATGGCCCACATTTGAATGATTCTTTATTCATTATTGTGTGTATACTCTCTGACCTTTCCTCTTTAATCAGTTTTCTTATTTCTGAGATAAATATTATAGCATTTCCTGATTACATTCCAGAGTTGATAAGATGATTAGGTGATATTGAAAATATAAATACCTGGTTAATAATTCATTTAAAAATACTCTTTCCTCTCTATACTACTTCATAATCAATGAAGCATTTGTGATAACACAATATAAAAATTAATCTCTATACTTCAAAAGGAAACTCAGAGTTTTCCAACTTAGGGCATTCAACTTCCAGCCTTGTATTGGATAATATTCTGTTGTGAACCATAGGGTTTTTATTGGCTAAGATTTGGAATTAGATCACCAGGCCTTTCTTCCTAGTCTGTCTAAGATGGGAAGTGCTGCTGAGGCCTGTCCATCATGGGTGATCCTGCTTGTATTTGAAATACCCGTGGCATAGCTTTCAGCACCATAGCACCACACAAGCCACCACAGTAAGATAAACTGACAGACAGGTGATGGACTCATATGTATACACCCTAGTAAAAATCTTGCACTTGTATCCAAGGAGGTATATATGAGAATGCTTATCACAGCATTGTTCAAAAGAATTAAATATTAGAAACCACCTAAATGCCCATTAGCAGAAGAATGGATAAACATAATATGGTATAACCATCCTTAAAATAAAACAATAAAAATGAACGAGCTAGAGCTACAAGTATTGTGTGAGCTAGAGGAACACTAGCTACTGTAACAGATCCAAAGTGTACACTAGTTCAAATAATAGAGCATGTTCTTTCTATATTTACACCACTTATGAAGCAGGTATTTCTTGCTGGCTGTCAACTTATCCCTAAGTGGTAATTTAGGATTTCTCTATTTGTCATTACTCTATCTTATAGAACCTTGTCATCACTGAGATCCTGAAAACAGAAATGGGGAGATTATTTTATGGGTAAAATCTTTGGCCCAGAAATACCCCCCATCACTTTCTCTCATGTTTCATTATATAGAATTCAGTCACATGGCTACACCTGACTATAAAGAAGGGGAAATAATACAGTCTAGCTATATGGCCCAACCTATACCAGCCAGAAAAAAAATTAAACAAAACAGAATTTTTTTTTTTAATATGGACTAGCCAGTTTTTGTTACTTGTATCCTCACGCATAAGTTTTAAAAACATATTATTGAATGAAAGAAAAGCAAGTAGAAAAGAATATGGCTGAGATGAAACAACTTATATAAAATTCAAGTACATGAAATGCAAACCATATAATGTTAAGGAGACATGTTTATATAATAAAGGCATAAAGAATGGGAATAATAAACCCCAATTTCAAGATATTGTTTTCTTGAGAAGAAAATAAGGGAATATATTTGGGAAGAGGGTGCCTAAGGGATGTAAATGCTAGTTATAATCTTATTTATTAAACTAGGTGGTATATACATGATCCTTTACAACTTTTTTTATGAATGGGTTATTTTACAATGCATATTTTAACTAACCAACAGTCAACTTACTGCCGTTGAGTCAATTCCAACTTAGAGCGACCATACAGGACAGAGTAGAATGGCCCCATAGGGTTTCCAAGGCTGTAACCTTTATGGGAGCAGACTGCCACATCTTTCTTCTGGCATATTTTAAAGAACCTAGTAAACCATGGAAGGAGCCCTGGTGGTGAACAGGTTGAGAGATATACTGCTAACCGAAAGGTTGTCAGTTTGAGCCCACCCAGCTGCTCAACAGGAGAAAAACCTGGCAATACGCTTCCATAAGGATTACAGCCAAGAAAACCTTATGTGATAGTTCTACTCTGTCACATTGAGTCTCTATGAGTCCAAACTGACTCAAAGGCACCTAACAACAACAACAACGACGACAGGTAAACCATGGTTCTTTAGATAGAAGTTTATAAGCCTTTTATATATAAATAAACATATATAAGTACATAGGGCTGCAACAATGGGCTCAAACATATCAACAGCCATGAAGATGGTGCAGGAGCAGGTAATATTTTGTTCTCTTACACATTAAGTCACCAGGAGTTGAAGCTGACTTGATGGTAACTAAGAACAATAACTAGCTAACTAGGTCATGTTACCTGTATGGGTATATGTCGTTGTTAGGTGCCTCCGAGTCAATTCCGACTCACAGTGACCCTGTGCATGGTAGAACAAAACACTGCAAGGTCCTGCTCTTTCCTCACTGTCATTACTATGTTTGAGCCTGTTGTTGCAGCCACTGTATCCATCCATCTCATTTAGGGTTTTCCTCTTTTTCACTGACCCTCTGCTTTACCAAACATGATGTCCTTCTCCAGGGACTGGTCCCTCATGATAACATGCCCAAAACACATGAGATGAAGTCTTACCATCATTGCTTCTAAGGAACATCCTGGCTATACTTCTTCAAGACAGATTTGTTAGTTCTTCTGGCAGTCCATGGTATATTCCATATTCTCCCCATCCCATAATATAAAGACATCAACCCTTTTTCGGTCTTCGTTATTCATTGTCCAGCTTTCACATGCATATGAGGCAATTGCAAACACCATGGCTTGGATCAGGTGCACCTGAATGAAAAGTTGGGACTGAGACTGAACAATGTTAACGTATCTTAAAGTATTATTAATCAGCTCTTGTATTTGTGTGAAGGGAGTAGATGTGTTCCCGTGGTAAATAAGGATCTGTAAAGATGGGAGAAAAATAAAGAACTTGGAGGCTTTTCTAATCCGCTTGCATATTCCTAAGAATAATTTCTCTTTAAGTAGGAATAATATGAATATATGGCCTACATTTTTGAAACATGCCCAAAAGTGGTTAGGAACTCCGTGCAAATTGAGAAGC
Organism: Elephas maximus indicus; assembly: GCF_024166365.1. Taxonomy (NCBI): domain Eukaryota; kingdom Metazoa; phylum Chordata; class Mammalia; order Proboscidea; family Elephantidae; genus Elephas; species Elephas maximus. The sequence continues at coordinate 96,119,956 of NC_064828.1, read as the reverse complement.
ACGCACCAACTAGGAAAACAAGCGTAGTTGCTTACTGTGAATTTCGCTAAAACCAAAAAGGAGAAGAAATTGTAAGTTCTCATGGTAAGAACGCCTTGAAGTGTTGCCTAGTATATTGTGTTCTGTTTTATTGTAGTTTTTGCTGAAGTCCTGACAACTTTGTGTTAGTATTCTTAAAGTATTTCCTTTGCAGGATATCTCAGGACCTTTAAAATGATTTTAATTAACTAATCTTTCATTTCGTTCATTCATATATCTGAAGATACGAAGCAACTTATCTGTACACTCAATTATTCACAAATACAAAAATTTAAAAATTATCTTCTTGGATAATATATGAGCAGTATTAGCAGTTTTGTGATTGTTTACCATAACTGAAAGTAAAAAGAGATACCATTATTTATGCAATGAGAGAAGTGGATAGCACGTCATAATAATCCAATAATACAGAGATCATTAGGAAAATTTCCTGGGGGACAATGTAGCTTTTGTTGGAGCCTATAGCCTATATTGGATTTAGATATGCAGGAAAGAGGTCGAATTAAGTGTGGAAGTCATTGCAGGATGATATTTATTTAGCATATATTGTTTTTGATAAAACCACATATATCTATATTACGTAGAAAAAAGTGTCAGAGACATAGAAGAACTATTTTATTCCCTTTTTACCTATACAATTACAATAAATATTTCTCTTTTCCATAAAAGAAAATGTTACTTAAAAGTTATCCATAGTAATTATTATTTACTTCATTAAAATTGACATGACCATAGATAAAGATACAACTAACATATATCCTCAGTGAAAAATCACAAAAGGTAAGTAAACGTGATTTGTATAAATTATTATTATTGCAAACCCATTGCTCTTGAGTCGATTCCAACTTATAACAACCTTATATGACTGTGTATGTGAGTCATTACTAAAATGCTTTTGCCACCGGCTACCCTATTATATTTTGAGAATTATGAATGGGATCTAAAAACGCTAAGTACATAAATATTTTAAAACAAATCATTATTTCAATAATTAATACTAGGAAACCCTGGTGGTGTAGTGGTTAAGAGCTATGACTGCTAACCAAAAGGTCAGCAGTTCGAATCTACCAGGTGCTTCTTGGAGACCCTATGGGGCAGTTCTACTCTGTCCTATAGGGTCGTTATGAGTCAGAATCGACTCAATGGCAACAAGCTTGTTTTTTTGGTTTTGGTAGTTAATAGTAACGAAAAACATCTCCTTGATATGTTCAATAATTTTCTTTTTCCACTACTAGAATCTGAGTTCCACTAAGGAATAATATTTTCTGAGTGGTGTTATATCATATTTCTATGACCTAGGACAGCATCTAGCACAGGATAGATATTCAGTGTAGTTAAATGAATTGAGTGTCTATCATTTATGTATTCTTTACATTTGTAATTATTATATATTTATATGGTTACAAGGTTCCTAGCTGGCTTGAAAGTTTTGCACTCGACTGCTAATCTAAAGGTTGGTGGTTTGAACACAAACAATGTTACTGCAGAAGATAGGCCGGGTGATCCTGTTCCATTAAGATTACAGTCAAGAAAACCCTACTGAGAAGTTCTACTCTGTAACACGTGGGATTCCATATGGGGTCACTATTAGTTGGAATGGACTTGACAGCAACTAACAACAACACGGATTTTCATATATATTTATGTCTATATATTGTACAATCTTTAATCAAATGGGAAACACTAAATGCACTATTTATCCCTGTAAATTTTATAATATTCATATGCTTGAACAATGTCTTAGTTAGCTCGTGATGCTTTAACAGAATACCACAAGTAAACGGCTTCAACAAACAGAAGTTTATTCTTTGACAGTCTAGTAGGCTCCAGGTCAGCTCCACGGGACGGCTTTCTCTTTTGGCTCTGAAGGAAAGTCCTTGCCGTCAATCTTCCCCCGGAGTAGGAGTTTCTCTGCATAGGAACCCTGGGTCCAAAGGACATGCTTTGCTCCTGGTGCTTCTTTCTTGGTAGTACGAGATCCCCAACTCTCTGCTCACTTGCTTTCATTTTATCTCTTCTAAGATAAAAGGTGGTGAAGGACACACTCCAGGGAAACTCCCTGATCAGGAATGTGGCCTTAGGTAGGGTGTTAAAAACCCACTCTAATCCTCTTTAACATAATCTAATCTTGTCCCATTAACAGCAGGCAGAGATTAGGATTTACAACGCATAGGAAAATCACATCAGATGATAAAATGTTAGACAATCGCAAAACACTGGGAATTATGGCCTAGCCAAATTCAGAGATATTTTGGGGCGACACAATCCAATCCATGACAAACAATAAACCAGATTGAGACAAAACATAAATCAGAATAGAACACTAAGTACTTAATCTTGTGCACATTCAATTAATTTGGCAATTTTTTTTTCCCACATCAATTAGTATATCTCTACGCAGACATCTGTGGAAAGAGATGACTGAAAAGCTCAATATCATTAGACAGAACAAACCCAGGGGCCAACTGTGGAACAGGCCATCAATAGCTCATATGCAAGTTGAAGCTGAAACTGAAGAAAATCAGAGCAAGTCCACGAGAGTCAAAATATGACCTTGACTATATCCCACCTGAATTGAGAGACCATCTCAAGAATAGGTTTGACACATTGAACACTAGTGACCAAAGACCAGGTGAGTTGTGGAATGACATCAAGGACATCATCCATGAAGAAAGCAAGAGGTCACTGAAAAGACAGGAAAGAAAGAAAAGACCAAGATGGATGTCAGAGGAGAATCTGAAACTTGTCTTGAGCATCGAGCAGCTAAAGCAAAAGGAAGAATTGATGAAGTAAAAGAACTGAACAGAAGATTTCAAAGGGCAGCTCGAAAAGACGAAGTAAAGTATTATAATGACATGAGCAAAGAACTGTAGATAGAAAACCAAAAGGCGAGAACACACTCAGTGTTTCTCAAGCTGAAAGAATTGAAGAAAAAAGTCAAGCCTTGAGTTGCAATAGCGAAGGATTCTATGGGGGAAATATTGAACGACTCAGGAAGCATCAAAAGAAGATGGAAGGAATAAACAGAGTCATTATACCAAAAAGAATTTGTCTATATTCAACCATTTCAAGAGATGGCATATGATCAGGAACCGATGGTACTGAAGGAAGAAGTCCAAGCTGCTCTGAAGGCATTGGCAAAAAACAAGGCTCCAGCAGGCGGGGCCAAGATGGCTGACTAGGTAGAAGCTACCTCAGATCCCTCTTGCAACAAAGACTCAGAAAAAACAAGTAAATCGATCACATACGTGACAATCTACGAACCCTGAACATCAAACACAGATCTAAAGAGAGTTGACTTGCATGACAGAGACTCAGCCAACACAAGCAAGCTGCACACTGATGCGGCTAATGAGAGAACGAGTAACCACGGGGAAGCAGTGACTGTTTTCGGAGCCTGGAGCCAGCGTCCCAGTCAGAAAGCCTTGGAACCGGGCTTTGGACGGGGCACACGGGAGCTGAGCACGGCATCCTGAGATGGCACAAATAAGGGACGCAGCCCTAGCCCCCTGAAGTGACCTCGGGGGAAGCCCAGCCAGTGCAAGCAGGCAAATCAGTGACGAGGCTGACAAGGGGAAAAATCACTGGGAGGCAGCGACTGGTTTTGGAGCCTGGAGTGCGGCGTCCCAGCTGGGGAACCTTGGCACTGGGCTTTAGACTGGAAGCAGAGGAAATGACCACGGCTTCTGAGACAGCACAAGCACAGGACACAGGCCTGACCCTCAGGGGCAATCTCGACCCAGCCAAAGCACACAGGCTACATGCCCCTCGGGAATCTCAGATAAAACAGTCATCACCAAGCAAGATAAGTAACTTTGTCTATATTCCTGGGTGCTACTCTCTCCTATCTATCTGATGCCTCCCCTCCCCTTCCCAAGCAGCTTCACTAACATTGGAATTTCCTAGGCCAGCGAGTGAAGTGCTCTGTGGTTTTTTTGTTTGTTTGTTTGTTTTATCTTTTCCTAACCCATTCTCCTGGCCTGAGAGAAGCAGCTACAAAAAACCCAGGGACCAAAAATCCTTCCCTGACTTCCCGAAATTGTGCTAAAAATACAGAACCAGCTCCAGGCAAGCATATGAGATCCACAGTCTTGGGCTTTCATCCCTACAGGCAACAAGGTGGTTATTATAATGCAAAGGCAATTCTGATAGTGATCTTACTGTAATCATTTTAGTGGATTACTGGAAAGACAAGTTTCCCAGGTCTGATATTTCTATCTATTAAACAGAGCCCTCACTGACCCACAACGGGGAACTGAGGGCTGAAGCTCCACCCAAACAACCTAGCCTCTTGCCATAGGGGTCTGAGGATAGTGACACCTACTAATCTGTAGAGGTACATGTGTTGGGTGACCGAGGTACAGCTGCAGAGCCCACCCACCAAAGTGCTTTAGGAATAGAGACACACCTACTTCACTGGCACTTGGGGGAAGACTGTCAGCATCCTGCCTCCCCTTGAATGTGGTCCCCTGCTGCTACTAGAATCTGGTGCACACAACTATCACCACTACTCCTCTAAGTGAAAGGTGACAGTCTACACCACACACTTCATGACCCAAAATCAGATTCTACTCAAGAATAGTGAATAGACTCTTAGGCTTATATATCTGGTAACAGCCCAAACCAGCTGGTATTAGGACATAAGTGATTCAAGGGCTACAACAATCAACACAGCACAATCTAGTAGCCCTTCTAAGTACATTGAAAGAAAACAAAACGAGATAAGACTCAGTGAGCAAATATAAAATAAATCATTCCAATATCTTATAGATGGCTCAGAGACAGCAGTAGATATCAAACCACATAAAGAAGCAGACCATGATTGCTTCTACAACTCCCCAGACTAAAGAATCAAAATCTTTCCCAAATGAAGATACAATCCTGGAATTGCCAGATGCAGAATATAAAAATCTAATTTACAGAATGCTTCAAGACATCAGGGATGACCTCAGAAATGAAATCAGGCAATCTATAGAAAAAGCCAAGGAACACACTGATAAAGCAGTTGAAGAAATCAAAAAGATTCTTCAAGAACATAGTGGAAAAATTAATAAGCTACAAGAATCCATAGAGAGACAGCATTCAGAAATGCAAAAGATTAACGGTAAAATTACAGAATTATACAACACAATAGGAAGGCAGAGGAGCAGAATAGAGCAATTGGAATGCAGAGTGGGGGAGATGGAGGATAAGGCAATTCACACCAATATAGTTGAAGAAAAACCAGATAAAAGAATTAAAAAAAAAAAAATGAAGAAACCCTAAGAATCATGTGGGACTCTATCAAGAAGAATAACTTGCATGTGATTGGAGTTCCAGAACAGGGAGGGATAACAGAAAATACAGAGAGAATAGTTGAAGTTCTGTTGGCAGAAAATTTCCCTGACATCAAGAAAGACAAAAGGATATCTATCCAAGATGCTTATCAAACCCCATATAAGATTGATCCAAAAAGAAAATCACCAAGACATATTATCATCAAACTTGCCAAAAGCAAAGATAAAGAGAAAATTTTAAAAGCAGCCAGGGATAAAAAGAAAGGTCTGCTACAAAGGAGAATCAATAAGAATAAGTTAAGACTACTCAGCAGAAACCATGAAGTCAAGAAGGCAATGGGATGACATATATAGAGCACTGAAGGAGAAAAACTGCCAGCCAAGGATCATACATCCAGCAAAACTCTCTCTCAGATATGAAGGTGAAATTAAAACATTCACAGATAAACACAAGCTTAGAGAATTTGCAAAAACCAAACCAAAGCTACAAGAAATACTAAAGGAAATTTGTCAAAAAATCAATAATATCAGATACCAACACAACGCAAGGTCACATAACAGAACATCCTGATATCAACTCAAATAGGGAAATCAGAAAAACAAATTTAGATTAATTTTAAAAAGAAAAAAATGCTCAAAACAGGGACTCATTGAAATCATTATGTAAAAGATCACAATAATCAAAAAGAGGGACTACATACAGGAGACATAGAACTGCCATATAGAGAGGAAAACAAGGTGATATGAGACGATACAAGTTAAGTTTTAACTTAGAAAAACAGGGGTAAATATTAAGGTAACCACAAAGAGGTCTAACAATTCCATAACTCAAAATAAAAACCAAGAAAAAAATAACGACTCAGGAAACATAAATTCAACTACTATAAAAATGAGGAACACACAATTTACAAAGAAAAACGTCTCACACAAAAAAGTAAGTGGAAAAATGAAATTGTCAACAACACACACAAAAAGGCATCAAAATGACAGCACTAAACACATACTTATCTATACTTATGCTGAATGTAAATGGAATAAATGCACCAATAAAGAGACAAAAAGTCTCAGACTGGATAAAGAAACACTATCCGTCTATATGTTGCCTACAAGAGACACACTTTAGACTTAGAGACACAAACAAAATAAAACTCAAAGGATGAAAAAAATATATCAAGCAAACAGCAAGCAAAAAAAAGCAGGGTGGCAGTATTAATTTCTGACAAAATAGCCTTTAAAGTTAAACCCATCAGAAAGGATAAGGAAGGACACTATATAATGATTAATTGGACAACACACCAGGAAGATATAACCATATTAAATATTTATGCACCCAATGACAGGGCTGCAAGATACATAAATCAAATTTTAACAGAACTGAAAAGTGAGATAGACACCTCCACAATTATAGTAGCAGACTTCAACACACCACTTTCGGAGAAGGATAGGACTTCCAGTAAGAAGCTCAGTAGAGACACGGAAGACCTAATTGCTACAATCAACCAACTTGACCTCATAGACTTATACAGAACACTCCACCCAACAGCTGCAAAGTATACTTTTTTTCCTAGTGCACATGGAACATTCTCCAGAAAAGATCACATATTAGGTCATAAAACAAACCTTTCAGAATCCAAAACACTGAAATATTACAAAGCGTCTTCTCAGACTACAAGGCCATAAAAGTGGAAATCAATAACAGAAAAATCAGGGAAAAGACATCAAGTACTTGGAAACTGAACAATACCCTGCTCAAAAAAGACTGGGTTATAAAAGACATTAAGGAGGGAATAAAGAAATTCATAGAATGAAACCAGAATGAAAACACTTCCTATCGAAACATCTGGGACACAGCAAAAGCAGTGCTCAGAGGTCAATTTACATCGATAAATGCACACATGCATAAAGACGAAAGAGCCAAAATCAGAGAACTATCCCTACAACTTGAACAAACAGAAAGCAAGCAACAAAAGAATCCGTCAGGCACCAGAAGAAAACAAATAATAAAAATTAGAGCTGAACTAAATGATTTAGAGAACAGAAAAACAATTGAAAGAATTAACAAAGTCAAAAGCTGGTTCTTTGAAAAAATTAACAAAATTGATAAACCATTGGCCAGACTGACTAAAGAAATACAGGAAAGGAAACAAATAACCCGAATAAGAAATGCGATGGGCCATATCACAACAGACCCAACTGAAATTAAAAGAATCATATCAGATTATTATGAAAAATTGTACGGTAACAAATTTGCAAACCTAGAATAAATGGATGAATTCCTAGAAAAACACTACCTACCTAAGCTAACACAATCAGAAGTAGAACAACTAAATAGAACCATAACAAAAGAAGAGATTGAAATGGTAATCAAAAAACTCCCAATAAAAAAAAGCCCTGGCCTGGATGGCTTCACTGCAGAGTTCTACCAAACTTTCAGAGAAGAGTTAACACCACTACTACTAAAGGTATTTCAGAGCATAGAAAAGGATGGAATACTACCCAACTCATTCTATGAAGCCACCATCTCCCTGATACCAAAACCAGGTAAAGACATCACAAAAAAAGAAAATTACAGACCTATATCCCTCATGAACATAGATGCAAAAATCCTCAACAAAATTCTAGCCAATAGAATTCAACAACATATCGAAAAAAAAATCTACCACGATCAAGTGGGATTTATACCAGGTAGATGGCACTAGGTTTTTTTTTTTTTTTTATCCAAGGTTGGTTTAATATTAGAAAAACCATTAATGTAATCCACCATATAAATAAAACAAAAGACAAAAACCACATGATCTTATCAATTGATGCAGAAAAGGCATTTGACAAAGTCCAACACCCATTTACGATAAAAACTCTCACCAAAATAGGAATTGAAGGAAAATTCCTCAACATAATAAAGGGCATCTATACAAAGCCAACAGCCAACATCACTCTAAATGGAGAAAGCCTGAAAACATTTCCCTTGAGAACGGGAACCAGACAAGGATGCCCTTTATCACCGCTCTTATTCAACATTGTGCTAGAGGTCCTAGCCAGAGCAATTAGGCTAGACGAAGAACTAAAGGGTATCCAGATTGGCAAGGAAGAAGTAAAATTATCTCTATTTGCAGATGACACGACCTTATACAAAGAAAACCCGAAGGAATCCTCCAGAAAACTATTGAAACTAATAGAAAAGTTCGGCAGAGTCTCAGGTTACAAGATAAACATACAAAAATCACTTGGATTCCTCAACATCAACAAAAAGAACATCGAAGAGGAAATCACCAAATCAGTACCATTCACAGTAGCCCCCAAGAAGATAAAATACTTAGGAATAAATCTTACCAGGGATGTAAAAGACCTATACAAAGAAAACTTCAAAGTACTAGTGCAAGAAACTAAAAGGGACCTACATAAGCGGAAAAACATACCTTTCTCATGGATAGGAAGACCTAACATAGTAAAAACGTCTATTCTACCAAAAGCCATCTATACATACAATGCACTTCCGATCCAAATTCCAATGACATTTTTTAATGTGATGGAGAAACAAATCTCCAACTTCATATGGAAGGAAAGAAGCCCCGGATAAGTAAAGCATTACTGAAAAAGAAGAAGAAAGTGGGAGGCCTCACTCTACCTGATTTCAGAACCTATTATACAGCCACAGTAGTCAAAACAGCCTGGTACTGGCACAACAACAGGCACATAGACCAATGGAACAGAATTGAGAACCCAGATATAAATCCATCCACATATGAGCAGCTGATATTTGACAAAGGCCCGGTGTCAGTTAATTGGGGAAAAGATAGTCTTTTTAACAAATGGTGCTGGCATAACTGGATATCCATTTGCAAAAAAATGAAACAGGACCCATACCTCACACCATGCACAAAAACTAACTCCAAGTGGATCAAAGACCTAAACATAAAGACTAAAACGATAAAGATCGTGGAAGAAAGAATAGGGACAAAGTTAAGAGCCCTAATACAAGGCATAAACATAATACAAAACATTAGTAAAAATGATGAAAAGAAACCCGATAACTGGGAGCTCCTAAAAATCAAACACCTATGCTCATCTAAAGACTTCACCAAGAGAATAAAAAGACCACCTACAGGTTGGGAAAAAATTTTCAGCTGTGACATCTCCGACCAGCGCCTGATCTCTAAAGTCTATATGATTCTGTTAAAACCCAACCACAAAAAGACAAACAACCCAATCAAAAAGTGGGCAAAGTATACGAACACGGGCTTCGCTAAAGAAGATATTCAGGTAGCTAGCAGATACATGAGAAAATGCTCTCGATCATTAGCCATTAGAGAAATGCAAATTAAAACTATGATGAGATTCCATCTCACTCCAACGAGGCTGGCATTAATCCAAAAAACACAAAATAATAAATGTTGGAGAGGCTGTGGAGAGATTGGAACTCTTATACACTGCTGGTGGGAATGCAAAATGGTACAACCACTTTGGAAATCTATCTGGAGTTTTCTTAAAAAGTTAGAAATAAAACTACCATACAACCCAGAAATCCCACTCCTCGGAATATACCCTAGAGAAATAAGAGCCTTTACGTGAACAGATATGTGCACACGCATGTTTATTGCAGCACTGTTTACAATAGCAAAAAGCTGGAAGCAACCAAGGTGTCCATCAACAGATGAATGGTTAAATTATGGTATATTCACACAACAGAATACTATACATCGATAAAGAACAATGAGGAATCTGTGAAACATTTCATAACATGGAGGAACCTGGAAGGCATTATGCTGAGTGAAATTAGTCAGATGTAAAAGGACAAATATTGTATAAGACCACTATTATAAGATATTGAGAAATAGTATAAACTGAGAAGAACACATTCTTTTGTGGTTACGAGAGGGGGGAGGGAGGGAGGGTGGAAGAAGGTTATTTACTGATTAGTTAGTAGATAAGAACTACTTTAGGTGAAGGGAAGGACAATACTCAATACACGGAAGGTCAGCTCAACTGGACTGGACCAAAAGCAAAGAAGTTTCCGGGATAAACTGAGTGCTTCAAAGGTCAGCGGAGCCAGGGTGGGGGTTTGTGGACTATGGCTTAAGGGGACTTCCAAGTCAATTGGCAAAATAAATTCTATTATGAAAACTTTCTCCATCCCACTTTGAAATGTGGCGTCTGGGGTCTTAAATGCTAACAAGCAGCCATCTAAGTTGCATCAGTGGGTCTCAACCCACCTGGATCAAAGGAGAATGAAGAACACCAAGGTCACACAATAACTATGAGCCAAGAGACAGAAAGGGCCAGATGAACTAGAGACTTACATCATCCTGAGAGCCGCAACCGATGACTGCCCTGACAGGGAGCGCAACGGAGAACCCCTGAGGGAGCAGGAGAACAGTGGGTTGCAGACCCCAAATTCTCATAAAAAGACCAGACTTAATGGTCTGACTGAGACTAGAAGAATCCCGGCGGTCACGGTCCCCAAACCTTCTATTGGCCCAGGACAGGAAGCATTCCCAAAGACTACTCATCAGACATGGAAAGGACTGGCACTGGGTGGGAGAGAGATGCTGAAGACTGAGCTACTTGTATCAGGTAGACACTTGAGACTGTGTTGGGATCTCCTTTCTTGCCTCATGGAGGGTAGAGAGGTTTAGAAACTGCCAAATTGGTCAGGGATACGAAAGGAGAGACTGGGGGGAGGGAGCAGGCTCACTCATTAGGGGGAGAGTAAAGGGGAGTATGTAGTAAGGTGTATATAGGCTTATGTATGACAGACTGACTTGATTTGTAAACTTTCACTTAAAGCACAATAAAAATTATTTAAAAAAAAAAAGACAAAAACAAGGCTCCAGGAATTGATGGAATATCAGTTGAGATGTTTCAACAAACAGGTGCAGCACTGGAGGTGCTCACTCATCTATGCCAAGAAATATGGAGGACAGCTTCCCGGCCAACTGACTGGAAGAGATCCATATTTATGCCGATTCCCAAGAAAGGTGATCCAACCAAATGTGGAAATTATAGAACAATATCATTAATATCACACACAAGCAAAATTTTGCTGAAGATCATTCAAAACCGGCTGCAGCAGTGTATCGACAGAGAACTGCCAGAAATTCAGGCCAGTTCCAGAAGAGGAAGTGGAACCAGGGATATCATTGCTGATGTCAGATGGATCCTGGCTGAAAGCAGAGAATACCAGAAGGATGATGTTTACCTGCGTTTTATTGACTATGCAAAGGCATTCGACTATATGAATCATAACAAATTATGGATAACATTGTGAAGAATGGGAATTCCAGAACACTTAATTGTGCTCATGAGGAACCTGTACATAGATCAAGAGGCAGTTGTTTGGACAGAACAAGGGGATGCTGCTTGGCTTAAAGTCAGGAAAGGTGTGCATCAGGGTTGTATTCTTTCACCATACCTATTCAGTCTGTATGCTGAGCAAATAATACGAGAACCTGGACTATGCGAAGAAGAATGGGGCTTCAGGATTGGAGAAAGACTCATTAACAACCTTTGTTATGCAGATGACACAACCTTGCTTGCTGAAAATGAAAAGGACTTGAAGCACTTACTAATGAAGATCAAAGACCACAGCCTTCAGTGTGGATTGCACCTCAACATAAAGAAAACAAAAATCCTCACAAATGGGCCAAAGAGGAACATCATGATAAATGGAGAAAAGATTGAAGTTGTCAAGGATTTTATTTTATTTGGATCCATAATCAACAGCCATGGAAGCAGCACTCAGGAAATCATAAGACGCATTGCATTGGGTAAATCTGCTGCAAAGGACCTCTTTAAAGTGTTGAAGAGCAAAGAAGTCACCTTGAAGACTAAGGTGTGCTTGATCCAAGACATGGCATTTTCAATTGCATCATATGCATATGAAAGCTGGACAACGAATAAGGAAGACCTAAGAAGAATTGACGCCTTTGAATTGTGATGTTGGCTAAGAATATTGAATGTAGCATGGACTGCCAAAAGAATGAACAAGTCTGCTTTGAAGTACAATCAAAATGCTCCTTAGAAAAAAGGATGGCGAAACTGTGTCTTACATACTTTGGACGTGTTGTCAGGAGGGATGAGTCCCTGGAGAATGACATCATGCTTGGCAATGTACAGGTCAGAGGAAAAGAGGAAGACCCTCAACAAAGTGGGTTGACACAGTGGCTGCAACAATGAGGTCAAGCATAACAACGATTGTAAAGATGGCACAGGACTGGGCAGTGTTTCATTCTGTTGTGCATAGCATCGCTATGAGTCAGAATTGACTTGAGGGCACCTAACAACAACAACAGGCAGGTCTAAATGGAAAAACATCCTATTTTGGCAAAATCTGTGTGAATAGTCTATATAAGTGAAAATAAGGCTTTACTTTAACCTCCAAACAGCAGAATGCCCTGCTTAACACATAGCAGTTTATTTCTCATTTATCTTAAATGCAGTTAGGAGAGTGCTCTGTTCCATTCAGTTGTAGTCAGTGTACTGAGCTGAGAGAAGCTCCACCATCTTCATCACGTACCTTCATAAGTTTCTCAGGTGTTGTCATCCGGTCAGCATCTGAGGACAGAAGAGAGGAGATGCCCTTGGAGGTGTTTATTGGCCAGGTCTGGAATTGGTATATGTTCCTTCCATTCACTTCCATTAGCTGGAACTGTTCATCTGGCCACCCTTGGCCACAAGGGAGGCCAGAATATCTAGTGTATCTCTGCTAAATAATAGTAATTTATTTAGCAAAGTGTGCCTGTACTGATGGTTCTGCTCAAAATGTAATGATGGCTTAATTGTTGGCTGTTATCTATATGTGGGTTTTGAAAATATCAATTGTTTTTTTTTTTAATTCTGGCATGACATGAAATTGTTCTTACACTTTACTCTGATGTCTATAATATTTAAATATGTGTTTTGGCTGTCCCAATTATTAATAATAGGGAAATGAGCTATCAGTTTAGAGGCGGAAAATAAAGTACAAATTAGGTTTTGAATAGAATTTTCAATTAATTCCACTTATTGTTTGTGAATAGAGTTGAACATTATGTGTTTTAGGGACATGTGGGTTTTTTTTATTAAAATATGATTTTTAAAAAAAGATTTCTAAGTGAAATTATATACTGAGACATTCTATCACTCAGAGTATTTATGAAAGACTTTTTCTATTTGTTTAATTGAATTCAAGATTAAATGGACAAATGCCAAAGAGGCATACTCCCCCAGATTAGTTTATCAACTGCTTTCTAGCAGGATAACAACACCATATAGAAATAGAGCTGCATACAGCTCAATAGTGAGGTTTTCAAAAGTGAGCTCTTTCAATTTCCTAAGTTTACCTAGGTTAGGGACAATACTTTCTTTTTTTTCTGTAAAGGGTCAGATGTAAGTATTTTCAGCCTTGTGGGCCATTTGGTCCACAACTCTATCACTGTAGCATGAAAGTAGTCATAGGCAACACAAAAATGAGTGAGTGTGGCGTTATTCCAATAAAAATTGATTTAAAACATTGGTGACAAGCCAGATTTGGGAGAAGAAATAGCTGACATCTTCAAATTGTTTTTTATAATTTCTATCTGCTATCATCCTTTTTTTTTTATCATCCTTAAAACTGAATGTAATATATTAGTTATAAGAAAGTTGCATAAGTACTTTAGTATCTCAGAAACAGAATATTTGTATTGTTAAAAAAATTCAAACTCAGTGAAATTTGAACATAAGGTTTATTCTGAGCAGTTATTCAGTATTCATATAAGGAGAAAATTTTGATTCTAGAAAAATCAAATGACTCAAAGAAGCTGGGTACAATGAGGCTTATAAAGAGAAGAGGAAGGAGAAATAGAGAAGATTAACCATTGGCTAGTCTTAATATGATTGATTAAACCCTGCCTTCCTCCTTTTACTGAGATCAACTGGTATCAGGTCTTAAGATGGTTTCTGGCCCGCCATCCAGTCATATCTTTTGAAATTCAAATTTAATAAGCCTGGCTTCTAACAGGAAAGAAAAGATTTGCAACTTTGGATGAAAGAAAATCTGCTGGTGGATTAATTTTGTTCAAGAATGTCTTTAAAGTGAATATTTGTTTCTGTGGGTAAGAAAACTTCCAAATAAAAGCAACATATCTGCTATCAATCCCTCTCTTTGTTGTGTCAAACACCATAACTCAAATGCATCTATTTTTGGTCTCTTTTTTTCATTGCTCAGGGAGGATAATTAGAAATTTCCAAGGAGTAGATTTGTCTATGGCTAAGAACACTAAGTCTGGCAACAGAATTGTAGAAGAGTAACTCCAACTAAAAGAAAAAAGAGTGTCTTGCTTTAGAAGTATGGCATTCTCTTACTTGGATGACCCTCAGTGAAGCTCGCCTCCTGGAATTCACATTCCCACTTGAATATGGACTGGAACTGTGATTTGTTTAAAGCATGGGATGTAGTAAAAAGGATGGTGTGCCAGTTCAAGATCTAAGTCAGAAGAAAACTATCTTAGCCTGGGTTCTCTAGAGAAGCAAAAACAGTGAAGGGTATAAATATACATAGAGAGAGATTTATATCAAGGAAAGGGCTTATGCAACTGTAGAAGCTGAAATGTTCCAAGTCTGTGGGTCAAGATAGAGGTCTCTTTTGATTCATGTAGCCACAGGAGCTGGTGAACCCAAAATCAGCAGGTCAGAGAGAGCAGGGCTATTGTTCACAGGCTGTGAAGATCTATCAATCCCAAGATGAGCAGGCAAGACTGCAGAAAAGCTGCTAGCTCAGGTCCCAAGAACTGGAGGTCAGAGGAACAGGAGCCAGCTGCAGGTTATGGAGCAAGCAAAAACCCATGAATTTTGCCATAAGTTCCACTTATATTCCATGAAGACCACACTTCTAAGGAAACTCCCTTTCAACTAATTGGCTATTCACAGCAGAGCCTACCATGGAGGTGATCACATTATATGAAAATCTCGTCATAGAAGTGATCACATCATTATACAACTGCCAGACTACATCATAACTGCCAAACCACTGAGAATCATGGCCCAGCTAAGTTCAAACACAACCTTAATAATCACAAAAACCTATCAGCTTCCATTTTGGTGCTGTTGGGTGCCTGAGTATCTTAGTAATCTAGTGCTGCTATAACAGAAATACTACAAGTGGATGGCTTTAACAAAGATAAATTTATTTCTTCACAGTAAAGTAGGCTACAAGTTCAAATTTGGGGCATCAGCTCCAGGGGAAGGCTTTCTCTCTCTGTCAACCTGCTCACCAATCTTCCCCTGGACTATGAGCTTTTCTGCACAGGGACCCTGGATCCAAAGAACAGGCTCTCCTCTCAGCACTGTTTTCTTGGTTGTATGAGGTTCCCCTCTCTGCTTGCTTCCCTTTCCTTTTTATCTCTTGAGAAGTAAAAGGTGGTACAGGCCACACTCCAGAGAAACTCCCTTTACATTGGATCAGGAATGTGACCTGGCTAAGGGTGTTACAATCCCACTTTAATCCTCTTTAACATAAAATTACAATCACAAAAAGGAGGACAACCACACAATACTGGGAATCATGGCCTAACCAAGTTGACACATATTTTTGGGACACACAATTCAATCCATGACACCGAATCAGTGAGCCTCCATGTGCGAAAATGCAATATAGCTATGCTAATAGAGAGACCACCTGAAGATTTAATGAAGAGAGTCTACATGGAGAGGGAAAGTCCTGAAACTACAGAAAGAGAGACAAAGCTGGAAGGAAAGATACCTAACCAAGGTATCCCTATGGGATCTGACAGCTGAAGCAGCTACACAAATGTCCACAGATTAGATCAGCAGGAGAACTGCCCAGCTAGGCCCACCCCAGGCTGAAGAATTGTGAACAAACATAATGATGTTTTTTTTTTAAACCACTAATTTTAGGATAGTACTACATGCACCAATAAATAACTGAAGGGGAAGTTAGTAATCTAGAATTGGGGTTTGCTGACACAAACTCTGAGCCCTTTGACACTGACTTTGGGACAAGCCAATGAGAAAAAACCTGAAGGACTACATGATGACTACTACTGGGGGCTGGGAAAGAAATAAAGAAACTTCACTTGACACTGAAAAGAGGGGGCTCGAGTTACTTACTGACAGGTCTATAAAAGACAGAGACATTACAAAATGCAAAGGAGCCTCTGGGTTCCAAAACTTCTAAGAAGAGAAAGAAGACTAAGAAAATTACTGAGATGCGAATATTGACCATTTCTTATAGATAAGAATGGTGACTCAAAATTAAGAACCAAGGGCCCAGATTACAATTCAAAAACGAAAGTGAACCACTCCTAAATGAAGTAGAGGGCATAAATGTGTCCTAACCAATTTATATTCCCTGCCCTAGAGAAAGGAGGAATGCACACACTTGCCTTCCCTGGTGGCAATATGTGTCTGGCTGGATTTTAGAATTACTGCCTCCACCCACTCACTGCCATATTTGTGTGTTTGTGTCTATTGTACATATCCTACCCCTTTGTCACCATTTCTTGTTGAGTGGGCATGGAGAAAATAGCATGTTCCTTTAGTTCAGGTCTTTTAATAAAGAAGGAGTTGTTTAAAAAAAAAAAAAAAAGTTTTTTTTTTTTTTTTTTTTTTGTTCCAGGAGAAACACACACAAGGAGCTTCATTCTCACCTGGACATATTTTAGGTGATAAGATTCTGAACCTAAAGCCTTGAATCTGGACTAGGACACTGACATGCTTTAACCAACAGAATGTGTTGGAAGTAGCACTCTCCAGTTCCTAGCCTAGCTTAAGAGGACCCCACAGTTTCCTTTTTGTGTGTGTGCTCTTGAGAACCCTGAACTTCTATGTAAGAAGTCCTGTTATCTTGGTGGAAAGATCACATGGAGAAACCCAATAGAGAGGCCATATAAGGAGGGAAAGTCTCTGTGAGTACTTAAAAAAAAAAGCATGCTGTGCGAAAGTCTCAGCTGAGTCCATCTTTTAGATGATCTGACAGATGTAGCCAAATGAGTAACCCCTGAAAGACCAACAGATGCCAAGGTCAGATTGAAGATCATGAACAAATAAAAGGGATGTTTA
Source organism: Elephas maximus indicus (assembly GCF_024166365.1). Classification (NCBI taxonomy): domain Eukaryota; kingdom Metazoa; phylum Chordata; class Mammalia; order Proboscidea; family Elephantidae; genus Elephas; species Elephas maximus. The sequence goes on along the minus strand of NC_064828.1, from coordinate 96,102,605 downwards.
AAGTACTAAGTTTTGGAATGGATTTTTATGCAGCAAACTATAACTGAAACAAAAATCATATTGTAGGATAGAACAGTAATATTTAACAAGTCACATCCTCCATAAAACAGCTGAGGAATAAATTATTGAAGAAAAATAGACATATATTATGAACATATCTATTTGTAGTCCATAGTTCCTCAGTGGTAACCCTGGTAGTGTAGTGGTTAAGAGCTACAGCTGCTAACCAAAAGTCGGCAGTTCAAATCTACCAGGTGCTTCTTGGAAACTCTATGGGGCAGTTCTACTCTGTCCTATAGAGTCCCTATGAGTTGGAATCGACTTGACGGCAATGGGTTTTTTCTTTCTTTTTTTTTTTTTGGTTTTAGTTCCTCAGTGGTGCACATAGATAAGTGTTTGATTACTAGCCAAGAGGTTGGCAATTCGATTTCACTCAAAGACACCACAGAAGATAGGCCTGGCAATCTGTTTCTGAAAGGTCACAGCCTTGAAAACCTTAAAGAGCAGTTCTATTCTGTACCTGTGGGGTCTCCATAAGCAGGAATCAACTCAATGGCAACTAATAACAACAAAATATTCTGTAAGTCTGTATTTTAATTTGTGTATATGATTATATGAATGTGTGTGAATAATTTAAAAAATATGTATCATTATGAACACAAAGGTTGTGTCCAAATTAATTTCATCGATTCACTAGTAACCAGTTAGTAGCCTGTTAAAGCCTGTTAGTTGAGACAAATCTGTTTCATCAGGTACAAGTAGCTGGTTCATCAAATACAATTAGCTGTTATTTGTGACTACAGATTCTCAACCATCACTTAAAATAATGATGACAATAATTTTATTTCTAGTTTTTGTAGAAAGCAAAATTCTAAGACACCAACATACCACAACACTTGGTCATCATGACCCAGTGTACACAATTTTCCTATTCTGGAACATGTGGAAAGTTGAATGACATCAATTCATCTTTTTTTTTTTTTTGGTTTGTTTTTCCACATCAAAAGGGTTTGTAAGATATTTCTGTTACAAAAAGATAGAGCTCTACATTAGCTTTTCATATAAACTTTCTCCAGTTGTAAACTAGTCTCAACTATTAATTCAGCACATTTGTGGAAAGAATCAGCCCTTTGAGTATTGATGAACCCTCACCCAAAGGACCGAGAATTAGCCTACACTTTTCAGAGAATGAAAAGGGAGTATTAGTAAGAATCTATTGATCTTACTCTACATGACCTTATTACACGCTTTATTTTATTCCTTTCCCCCTTGATATTTTTCACTCCCCTTAACTGTAGTTGAAACTAGCTGCCATCATCATAAGGTGTTTTCTGGACTAATTGCTAGAAGATTGGGATCTGAAAGCCATGCAGGTGGCAACATGGAATAGCCATTCTGATACAAGAAACCATCCATTCATCTGTTCAGCAGACTGATATGTTGACTTCCTACATAAAATTTCGTCATTTTTCAATGCAGGGAAATAAAACTAATCAATCTTAAGCTATTGTATATTAAGGGAGTTTAATAAAATTATAATTCATGTGTCAGTATTAATTTCTACAACCATCTTATAAAGTAGGCATTTTTTTGTCTATATCACTCTAAAGAATCTACATTTTACCCCAGGCCAGTGACTTTTCCCCATTACACAATTCTTAAGCTGATATTTAAACACATTTCTACCTGACTCCAAAGTCTGGGCTTTTTTCACTGTACTCACCTATTCAAATGCATGACTTAATGCTTTTAAACTTCAACATAGCAAATCTTCTCCTTGTGGCTTAAGAATCCACACAAGTTCCAAAGACTTGAATTAAAAGTAGAAACTTTAACTAATTCTCTACCAAGTCAATTCCAAGGATACTACAGAGTCTCTAACAAAAAGTTGTAAAGATAAATAAACACCCAACTGTTAGCACCATTCTTTGCCTCTGTCAAGAAACTTTACAAATCTCAGTTTATCCTTTTAAGTCTTTGTGGATTTCTTGTCATCATTTCTACAACATTGAGGTAAATAGAAGGAAAAGAAAGGAAATAAGCTATTTCCTTAGGACATATATCAGAGCACTTGGAAGAATCAGACTTATGTTAACAACTACAACTAATTAACACCAAAACTTCTGGTCAAAATGAAAAATTCAACCAATGATATCGAACACTTATGTAGTCAGAAAGATCTGTGTGATTAGAAACACATGGATGATAGAACAAATGATCTGATTTTTGGTAATAATTTAGGAATTACATAAATAGCAATTGTGTCAGGTTACCAGAATATTATATTTAATCATGAATTCTGCCTATAGTATGTGAGACTAGAAAGATAAAATTTCTTAAAAAGTTTGAACAAAACCATGGGTTTGAGGTTATTATTTGTTTTGTTTTTATTAATCCTACTAAATTTTCTTGAGCTGACGCTAAAGCACAATTCTTTGTCACTCCAAGTCTCCAAAAACATTTACAGATGATTTCTCAGATAAATTTCTCAAAAACCTCAGATGAATGAGCGAGCTGAAGGAAGTTTCAGGTACTGGCCATTATTTATAATCTTCCCTGATTTAGCCCCCATCACATAATATACATTGATGTAGAATAATGGCTTTCAAACGGTTCTCATTAGGCTGTACAGACAACACTGTGTGCCTGTTGCCCCCATCCCAATCAATCCATTCCTCCTTTCCAGTAGAAAAATCACTCTATCATGTGACATTTGCTATTTTAGACTTCATGTGAGTGTGTGTGTGTATGGGTTTGTGTGTGTGTGAAAACCAGGTACATGTATGCAATGGAAAAAGAATTGTAAGTGATTATAGTGATTATTATTTGGACCACAAAATTTATGTGCCTTAAAATAGTAGATAAAAAATTACAAGTCTAAAATTCTGTTGCAAATATGTTTACTAACACTATAAGCTTCATCAGGAAATGGAAGCCCTGGTGGCATAGTGGTTAAGTGCTACAGCTGTTAACCAAAGGGTTGGCAGTTCGAATTTGCCAGATGCTACTTGGAAACTCTGTGGGTCAGTTCTACTCTATCCTGTAAGGTTGCTATGAGTTGGAATCGACTCAGTGGCACTGGATTTGGTTTTTTGGTTTAGGTTTAACAGGAAGTACACTACAAATTAAATTTATGGTCATTAACATAAATCCAGGAAACCCTGGTGGCATAGTGATTAAGTGCTAGGGCTGCTAACCAAAGGGTTGGCAGTTTGAATCTGCCAGGTGCTCCTTGGAAACTCTATGGGGCAGTTCTACTCTGTCCTATAGGGTCACTATGAGTCGGAATCGACTTGACGGCACTGGGTTTGGTTTTGGTTAACATAAATTGGCAGTTATTTATAATTGAGAAACCACTGCACCATCAGAGGCCCATTTAAAGTATACCAAAAACCAAAAAACCATTTCCATTGAGTTGATTCCAACTCATAGCAACCCTATAGGACAGAGTAGAACTGCCTCACACAGTTTCCAAAGAGTGCCTGGTGGTTTTGAACTGCTGACCTTTTGGTTATCGGCAATTGCTCTTTGAAGTATACAGACCTTAAATTATTAAAGGATTGGACTAAACTGCTCTTCTCATGACTCTTTTCTTCTTCTCTTTTGTGAAATTCTGGCCCAAAGTAGAGTATAAAGCATAACAACGAAGGAGACATGTTCCATGTTGTGTTCAATGTACTTTGAAAGGTGACTTGATATTAAGGAGTGTTATGGATTGAATTGTGTCTCTGAAAATATGTGTTGGAATCCTAACCCCTATACGTGTGGATGTAATCTAATGTAAATTAATGTAATTATCCTAAGGCAAATGTATCAGTTTCCATAGTCCAGTGTAATGTGATGTAATCAATCAAGCACTTCTGAGTTATATAAAGAGCGGTATAGACACAGAGACACATGAACACACACAGAGGAAGACAGACACCACGTAAGGATCTTCTGTAAGTCAAGAACCTAGGAATGCCCAGGGGCACTGACAAGAAATGAATCAAAACAGCTGAGACCCTCTTTGGGAGCAAGGAAGAATGAAGAAAACTAAAGAGACAAGGGAAAGATTGGTCCAACGGACTAATGGGCCACATCTACCACGGCCTCCACCAGACTGAGTCCAGTGCAACTAGATGGTGCCTGGCTACCACTGACTGCTCTGACAGGGATCACAATGGAGGGTCCTGAACAGAGCTGGAGAAAAATGTAGAACACAATTCTAACCCAAAAAGAAAGACCAGATTGCTGGCCTGATAGAGACTGGAGAAACCCTGAGAGTATGGCCCCCGGACACACTTTCAGCTCCATAATGAGACCACTCCTGAGGTTTACCCTTCAGCCAAAGATTGAACAGACCCATGGAACAAAACAAGACTAAAGGGACACACCAGCCCTGGGGCAGAGACTGGAAGGTAGGAGGGTACCGGAAAGCTGGTAATAGGGAACCCAGGGTTGATAGGGGAGAGTGTCAACATTTTCTGGGGTTGTTAATCAATGTCATACAACAATGTGTGTACTGTTTGATGAGGTACCAGTTTGTTCTGTAAACCTTCCTCTAAACTTCAATTAAAAAAAAAAAATCTGAGACCCTTACTTGGACTTTTACCCTCCAGAATTGTGAGAAATAAGTTCCTGTTCTTTAATGACAGCCACTTGTGGTATTTCTGTTACAGTAGCACTAGGTAACTAAGTCAGGGAGAGAAGTGTTATGCAACAGCTAAGTAATAATAAACAAATTAGTGTAAGAGAGAAAGAAACTATTTCCACCTGAGAGGATTGAAAAAGATTTTATAGAAGAGGGGGTAATAGATTTTGACCTGGAAGTCTGAGTAGAAAATAGACCAGGGGGTTTGGCATGGGAACAATTCAGTCTGTGGGACCACAGGACTGCAGTGACTAGACATGCTTGGGAAGCAGTTGCAAATCCAGGTTGGCTGGAGAGTAAGATTTATGGAGTCTGGCAGGTAAGGCTGGAAAGGCATAGCAAATTTTACTTAGTGGATTTTGGAGGAAATGCTGAAGTTCAGGGACCTTAGAGAGTAGAAGGGCATTCAGATAGACATGGTGATATTGTTTGCTTAAGATGATTTGCTCGGGAGAAGGACCTGCCAGAGGAATTTGCAGTGGAAACTCTGATGTCTGAGAGCGGAAATGGAGAAGTATTGTCGAGGGTTTGGAGCCCTGGTGGCGCACTGGTTAAATGTTTGGCTGCTAAGGAACGGGTCAGCAGTTCGAACCCACCAGCCACTCTCCAGAAGTCTGCTTCCTTAAAGATTGTTATTGTTGCTGTTAGGTGCCATGAAGTCAGTTCTCACTCATAGTGACCCCACGCACAAAATGAAACACTGCTCAGTACTGTGCCATCATCACAATTGTTGTTGTGATTGATTGAGCCCATTGTTGCAGCCACTGTGCCATCTCATTCAGTGTCTTCTTCTTTTTCACTAATCCTCTTCTTTACCAAGCATGATGTCCTTCTCCTGGGACTGGTCCCTCCTGATAACATATCTAAAGTACTGGAGACAAAGTCTCACCCTCTGGGTTTCCAAAAAGTGCTCTGATGGTACTCCTTTCAAGACAGATTTGTTCATTCTTCTTGCAGCCCATGGTATACTCAATATTCTTCACCAAGAATATAATTCAAAGGTGTCGATTCTTCTTTGGTCTTCCTTAATCATTGTCCAGTTTTCACATGTATATGACGTGACTGAAAATACAATGGCTTGGATCATGGCTTGGGTCAGGTGCACCTTAGTCCTCAAAGTGATATCTTTGCTTTTTAACACTTGAAAGAGGTCTTTTACACCAGATTTGCCCAATGCAATGCATCATTTGATTTCTTGACTACTGCTTCTTTGGGTGTTGATTGTGGACTCAAGTAAAACAAAATTCTTTACATCTTCAATCTTTTCTCTGTTTATCATGATGTTCCTTATTGGTCCAGTTGGAGGATTTTTATTTTCTTTATGTTAAGGCTATGAGTCAGAATCGACTCGACGGCAGTGGGTTGTGGGTTATGTTGAGACGTAATCCATACATACTGAAGGCTGTAGTCTTTGATCTTCATCAGCCCCCTTCACATTCAGCAAGGTTGTGTCATCTGCATAAAGCAAACTGTTAATGAGTCTTCCCCCAATCCTAATGCATTGTTCTTCATGTAGCCCAGTTTCTCGGATTATTTGCTCAGCATACAGATTCAATAGGTATGATGAAAGGATACAACACTAACGAACACCTTTCCTGCCTTTAAATCACACAGTGGTTTAAACCCCTTGCTCTGTTCAAACAACCGCCTCTTGCTCTATGTACAAGTTCCTCACGAACACAGTAAAGTGTTCTGGAATTCCCTTTCTTTGCAATGTTATTCATAGTTTGTTATGATCCACACAGTCAAGTGCCTTTGCATACCCAGTAAAACACAGGTAAACATCTTTCTGTTATTCTCTGCTTTCAGCCAGGATCCATCTGACATCAGAAATGATATCTCTTGTTCCATGTCATCTTCTGGATCCAGCTTGAATTTCTGGCAATTCACTGTCAATGCACTATTGCAATGACTTTTGAATGATTTTCTGCATAATTTTACTTGTGTGTGATATTATTATTTTCTAATAGTTTCCACATCCTATTGGGTCACCTTTCTTTTGAATGGGCACAGATACGGATGTCTTCCAGTTGGTTGGCCAGGCAGCTGTCCTCTAAATTTCTTGACAGACACAAGTGGGCACCTCTAGGGTTACATCCATTGAAGCATCTCAATTAATATTCTGTCAGTTCCTAGTGCCTTGTTTTTTGCCAATGCCTTCAGTGCAACTTGGATTTCTTCTTTCTCTACCTTAGGTCCTTGATCATCTGCTACCTTCTCATATGTTTGAATATCAACCAATTCTTTTTGGTACAGTGACCCTGTGTTTTCCTTCCACCTTCTTTTTATGCTTCCTGCTTCATTCAATATTTTCCCTGTAGAATCCTTCAATATTGCATCTTGAAGCTTGATTTTTTTCTTCAGTTTTTCTTCAGAAATGCCGAGAGTGCTCTTCCCTTTTGGTTTTCTAACTCCAGGTCTTTTCACATTTCATACATTTCAATACTTTGTCTTCTCAAGCCACCCTTTGAAATCTTCTGTTCAACTCTTTTACTTCATCATTTCGTCCTTTTGCTTTAGCTACCGTATGTTCAAGAGCAACTTTCAGAGTCTCTTCTGACATCCACTTTGATATTTTGTTTCTTTCCTGTATTTTAATGTCCTTTTGCCTTCTTCATATATGATGTCTATGATGTCATTCCACAGCTCGTTTAGTCTTCAATCATTAACGTTCAAGGTGTCAAATCTATTCTTGAGATGGTCTTTATACTCAGGTGGGATATACTCAAAGTCGTATTTTGGCTCTTGTGGACTTGCTCAAATTTTCTTCAGCTTCAACTTAAACTTACATATGAGCAATCGATGGTCTGTTCCACAGTCAGCCCCTGGCCTTGCTCTGATTGATGATGTTGAGCTTCTCCATTGTCTCTTTCCACAGATGTAGTTGATTTGATTCCTCTGTATTCCATCTGGCTAGTTTCATGTTTATAGTCACCATCTATGTTGTTGAAAAAAGGTATTTGCAATGAAGAAGTTGTTGATCTTGCAAAAATCTATCATGTGATATCTGATGTCATTTCTATCACTAAGGCCTTAGTTTCCAACTACTGATCCTTCTGGTTTTCAGTTTTCACATTCCAACCACCAATAATTATTTATGCATCTTGATTGTATGTTTAATCAATTTCAGATCCAAAATTTGGTAAAAATCTTCAATTTCTTCATCTTTATCATTAGTGATTGGTGTGTCAATTTGAATAATAGTCATATTAGCTAGTCTTCCTGGTATATGGATATTATCTTAACACTGACAGCATTGTATTTCAGTATAGACCTTGAAATGATCTTTTTGCAGTGAATATAATACCATTCCTCTTCAATTTAACATTCCCAGAATAGTAAAATATATGATTTTCTGATTCAAAATGGCTAGTACCAGTCCGTTCCAGCTCACTAATGCCTAGGATATTGATGTTTCTGTGTTTCATTTCAATTTTGACAACTTCCAATTTTCCTATATTCATACGTCATACATTCCACATTCCAATTATTAATGGATGCTTACAGCTGTTTTTTTCTCATTTTGAGTCATACCACATCAGCAAACAAAAGTCCAGAAAGCTTGACTCCATCCATGTCATTAAGGTTGAGTCTACCTTAAGGAAGCAGCTCTTCCTCAGTTGTATTTTGAGTGCCTGTCAACCCGAGGGGCTCATTTTCCAGCACTATATCAGATCTTGTTCCACTGCTATGCATAAGGTTTTCATTGGCCAGTTTTCTCAGAAATAGACTGCCAGCTTCTTCTTAGTCTGTCTTAGTGTGGAAGTTCTGCTGAAAACTTTCCAGCAAGGGTGACCCTGCTGGTATTTGAAATACTTGTGACAAAGCTTTCAGTATCACAGCAACACCTAAGCCACCACAGTATGACAAACTGACAAACACGTGGTGGTCCGTAATGATTACAGCCTTGGAAACTTTATAGGACAATTCTACTCTGTCCTGTAGAGTCACTATGAGTTGGAATAGACTCAATAACAATGGATTCTGTTTGATTTGATGGTCAAGACTGTAGTACCTGGGCTATGAAGCCTGTAGATTTGAGTTCAAATCTCTGCTCCAACATTTACCAGCTAGATGACCTTGAACAAATTACTTAACCTCTCTGTGATTCGATCTGTTATCTGTAAAATAAGGATAATAATAAGTCCCACCTGCAGATCCTATGGCTTCAAACCATGATTTCGGCTCAGAGAGGAACATACCATGTAGTAAGTGCAGAAAATAATTATACTTCTCAAAATCATGGATTTGCCGGCTCAAATACTACCTGTGTCCCTAATTTGTTATTTAATTTTGGACAAGTTATTTAACCTGTCACCTCCCCCAAAAAAGAAAAAAAACTGTTGCCATCGAGTCAGTTCTGCCACATGGAGACCCTTAGATGTTAGAGGGTATATCTGCCCCATAAGGTTTTTTGTTTTTGTTTTTTACTGTGATCTTTACAGAAGCAATTTACCAGGCCTTTCTTCCATGGAGCCAGTAGCTGGGATCAAACTGCCAAACTTCAGATTTCAGTGAATCGCAAGCCACTTATACTATCCAGGGTGCCTGTCACTCTGTACACACTCTTGTATTATTAATCTATTTATATGGATATTGTGTAAGAATACTGGTACATTATTTTGCATTGAGCATTATCCTTGTCCTTATGCTGTGACATTACATCTAACACATTCACATACCATACTAAGTCAGTAAATAGTTACTGATATTCTACTCTTTATGTCAATTGATCTCCACAGCTAACAGAAATATTTTAATGAAGGATGTATAACTTATTTTAGAGAAACTTTGAGATAGAACCTCAAGAAGCAATGTAGCCATTTTAATTTGTAAAGCACTAGAGCCCAGCCCATTTTGTGTGCGTATGTGTGTGTGTGTGTGTGTGTGTGTGTGTGAGATAGCATTTAATATATTCACATAGGTTTTCTGTAAGCTTCCTTTAGGTACCCTGTACTTTAATGAGTGTTGCTTCTTTTTGATTCCATATAGTCAACTGTGAGACAAATTCTGTGATTTCTATTAATATACACATTGAGAAAATTTTGATGGTAAAAATGTTTATTATGTTGTAGCATGAGTATAAAGGAATCTCAGTTCACTCATAACTGCATTCCCAGCCGAAATGGGATAGGAAATTCAAAGGTGAAATGAAAGATTAATTCTTAGAGATGGCCATTTGGCAGACACAGAATACTACCATATTGTTAGTCTTGCGGCATAGTGGGTTGCATTTTTGCATTGTTTTTCCTTCATCCCGTTTATTCACATAGATTTGCTTTGACTTCCAAGTACAGAGAAAAAGTCTTTTTTTCCCCTCAACTTCATGATATTAGGTGATGCTGTTTCATTTCAGACTAGGTCAATTAGTAAATGTGTCTATGGATCCAGAGTAGAGTATAAGAGGCCACTGTGCAGGGGAGGGCGGTAATTCTACTGTGACAGGCATCCAGGCTGGGCCTGAGTACAGTGCCTAATAAAGTACTGTGTCAAGTGGCCTTCAGGTATCAATTTGCATGAGATGATTTACACAGGAGAGAAGAAAGCTGCTAGGTGTAGTGGTGGATGCGATTTTGGGGACTAGGCAGGGCATGGTAGAAGAAAGTTGCCTTCGTGTTGCCAGGCCTTGCTCCATAGGCATGAAGAAAATTGATGCAACCAAACCGTGCAGAATTGTTTCATTTCTGACTCAAAGACACAGGGCCACAGTTGGTGCAGTGTCACTGCCCATGTAGCAAAATGAGACCCGCAAGCAGGATTAATATGGATTAGAGAATGCTGAGAGACAGCACCCTCAGCGATGACATCACCATTGGCAGGGGGTACCCCCAGCAGGGAGGAGAAGCAGCACAGCAAGTGCAGCAGGTGGCAGAGTGCCATGACAGAGGGTGGGGGCAACAGTGAACTATGTGACAGAACTCTATGCGAGCTTCTGTTAAAACAAAAACTCGCTAGACACTCAAAATTTGCTGTTTATGAATTTCTGTTATGCAGCAGGATCTCTACTACTACACAGCTGGGGCAGGAGCCTGTGAAATTTGTTGCCAATGTGACCTCATTTTTTCTCCCAGTTGGGGAGGCCCAGAGAATCAGGCCTCTGCTTCCGAAGGGCTCCCCATGTAACGGAGATGACAGAATGATACACATGGAAAGATAACACAATGCAAATGCTCCATGAAAGACACGGACGACTACAGTTCTGGGGTCAGAAAAGAGAGATCTTTATGAGAAAAGCTTTGAAGTCATTTCATTTTAGATGCTGCATGTGATGAAAGTCACAGTATCAGGGCCCTTGGAAGCCCCTGCATCCACTCTCTCCCTCCAGGTTTAGGTGACCTGCCTGTTTGCGTGTTCCCAGGCCATCACCTGCTACCCTTGTACTCTGAACTCTGTGTGCTACTTCTATGTTTTCTTGTCTGTCTAAACCCAGACTGCAAATTCTGGAATTAAAAGTTGTTTATTTATTTTTAGTATTTGATTTTTCTCATGACATAGCAGCGATTATGCTAATTACCTATTTAATGACTAAATAATAATAAATTAATGTTCATAGAAAAAAAAACAGATGCTAATTTTGACAAGCACAACTCTAAAGGCCATCTTGGTTGACCTTTAGCTGATTTTTTGGATTTCAAATAATATTTGACAAAGCCTTCCGTTTCAAAATTAAATCCTATGGGCTGAAATGTATAACTTCCTGAAACTAGTAACTCTTTATCTTACATCTACAGTCCAATGAACTAGCTGGACAAATATCTGTGACAGCAAGTATGATATGGTGAAGTATTTGTACACTCTTTTATGCTCCCATAAAAGACTGAGGCTGAGTTGGGTAACAATACTCTGGAAATTTCTTTTCAGTATTAAGATGCCCCAATTATTCTTTTTTTGTCTCACCAAACTGAAAGCCTAGGATTGGCATCAACATTGCTATAACATGTCATCAGGAATATTATCTGGGCGAAAATAAAAATAAATAAATATATGCCTGCATACATACATACGTACTGCAACGAGGGCAAAAATCTTTCTAAAGCGATCTTCATTCTCCTTTGTTACTTTGAGGGTCCCAGCTAGTGTCCCATAGTCATAAACCTCGGCTTGTGGGCCCACTAAGTAAACGCAGCCCCTCCCCAAGCAGCCATTATCCACCCAGACTTGCAAGAGTCCAGTGGTATTTTCCTTCATTTATGGCAGAGAGAATGAAGTGAAAACAGCTGCTATTAACTAGAATGACCTGAACTTGGAGAAACTAGAGTTTAGAAGGTAGAGTGATTTATTGCAATCTCTGAGTTTTCTTCTACTAGTTGGTTACATAGGCTGTTGTTGAAGATAATCATATAGGTCCCAAAAAGTGTTCTAGGATTCTAGGAGTTTAAAATAAAATTAGGTATTTGTATTACGGGATTCCTATTTTTTATTTTTTATGACACTTAGCCAATAGCTTATATAAAGTGGCCCTGGCCCCATACTTTTCCACTGAAGAATTTGACAAATTTGAGATGGCCACCTTTGATATAACAAGCTATCAATCTAGTTTGTATAACTTTAGTGACAGGATCTATTTTTCCCCCATTTATTCCCAATGGTAGCGATTTTTTCCACCTATCCACTGGCCTCTATATACCTTGTTCTTGTTGCTGTTATGTTGTTAGGTGCCGTTGAGTCGGTTCCGACTCATAGTGACTCTATGCACAACAGAACAAAACACTGCCTGGTCCTAAGCTATCCTTACAATCGTTGTTACGCTTGAGCTCATTGTTGCAGCCACTGTGTCAATCCAACTTGTTGAGGGTCTTCCTCTTTTCCGCTGACCCTGTACTCTGCCAAGCATGACGTCCTTCTCCAGGGACTGATCCCTCCTGACAACATGTCCGAAGTATGTAAGACACAGTCTCACCATCCTTGCCTCTAAGGAGCATTCTGGCTGCACTTCTTCCGAGACAGGTTTGCTCGTTCTTTTGGCAGTCCGTGGTATATTCAATATTCTTTGCCAACACCACAATTCAAAGACGTCAACTCTTCTTCGGTCTTCCTTATTCATCGTCCAGCTTTCTCATGCATATGATGTGATTGAAAATACCATGGCTTGGGTCAGGCTCACCTTAGTCTTCAGGGTGACATCTTTGCTCTTCAACACTTTGAAGAGGTCCTTTGCAGCAGATTTGCCCAATGCAATGCATCTTTTGATTTCTTGACTGCTGCTTCCTTGGCTGTTGATTCTGGATCCAAGTAAAGTGAAATCCTTCACAACTTCAATCTTTTCTCCATTTATCATGATGTTGCTCATTGGCTCAGTTGTGAGGATTTTTGTTTTCTTTATGTTGAAATGCAATCCACACTGAAGGCTGTGGTCTTTGATCTTCACTAGTAAGTGCTTCAAGTCCTCTTCACTTTCAGCAAGCAAGGTTGTGTCATCTGCATAACACAGGTTGTTAACGAGTCTTCCTCCAATCCTGATGCCCCGTTCTTCTTCATATAGTCCAGCTACTTGTATTATTTGCACAGCATGCAGATTAAATAGGTATGGTGAAAGAATACAATTCTGACGCACACCTTTCCTGACTTTAAACCAATCGGTATCCCCTTATTCTGTCCGAACAACTGCCTCTTGATCCATGTAAAGGTTCCTCCTAAGCACAATTATGTGTTCTGGAATTCCCATTCTTCGCAGTGTTATCCATAGTTTGTTATGATCCACAGTCAAATGTCTTTGCATAGTCAATAAAACACAGGTAAACATCCTTCTGGTATTCTCTGCTTTCAGCCAGGATCCATCTGACATCAGCAATGATATCCCTGGTTCCACGTCCTCTTCTGAAATCAGACTCGGTTTTTGGCAGTTCCCTGTTGATATACTGCTGTAGCCATTTTTGAATGATCTTCAGCAAAATTTTGCTTGCATGTGGTATTAATGATATTGTTCTATAAATTCCACGTTCATTTGGATCACCTTTCTTGGGAATAGGCATAAATATGGATCTCTTCCAGTCAGTTGGCCAGGAAGCCGTCTTCTGTATTTCTTGGCATAGATGAGTGAGCACCTCCAGTGCTGCATCTGTTTGCTGAAACATCTCAATTGATATTCCGTCAATTCCTGGAGCCTTGTTTTTCACCAATGCCTTCAGAACAGGTTGGACTTCTTCCTTCAGTGCCATCTGTTGCTGATCATATGCCACCTCTTGAAATGGTTGAATATCAACTAATTCTTTTTGTATAATGACTGTGTATTCCTTCAATCTTCTTTTGGTGCTTCCTGAGTCATTCAATATTTTCCCCATGGAATCCTTCACTATTGCAACTCAGCTTGAATTTTTTCTTCAGTTCATAAGGTTTTCACTGGCTAATGCTTTTCAGAAGTAGACTGCCGGGTCCTTCTTCCTAGTCTGTCTTAGTCTGGAAACCCAGCTGAAACCTGTCCTCCATGGAAGGTGGCATACCTTCCCGCATCACAGCAACACACAAACTCCCACAGTATGACAAACTGAAAGACACACGGGGGACCTTGTTCTTAGTTTTTGCAAACTGGTTTTAGTCCTTCTGATGTTATAAAGAGTAGCAGTAATAGTTAACAATTCAACCACAAGAACACAAGCAGTTGTTAGGTACTGTCGAGTTGGTTCTGACTCATAGTGACCCTATGTACCCCAGAATGAAACACTGCCTGGTCCTGTGCCATCCTCACAATCATTGTTATGCTTGAGCCCACTGATGCAGCCACTGTGTCAATCCATCTCTTTGAGGACCTTCCTCTTTTCTTCTGACCGTGTACTTTACCAAGCATGATGTCCTTCTCCAGGGACTGAATCCTCCTGACAACATGTCCAAAGTAAATAAGAAGCAGTTTCACCATCCTTGCTTCTAAGGAAGTTTCTGATTATATTTGTTCCAAGACAGATTTTTTTCATTCCTTTGGCAGTCCATGGTATATTCAATATTCTTTGCCAACACCACAATTCAAAAGCATCAATTCTTCTTTGGTCTTCCTTATTCACTGTCCAGCTTTTGCATGCGTATAAGGCAATTGAAAATACCATGGCTTGGGTCAGGCACACCTTGGTCTTCAAGGTGACATCTTCGCTTTTCAGCACTTTAAAGAGTTCCTTTGCAGCAGATTTGCCCAATGCAATATGTTTTTGGATTTCTTGACTGCTGCTTCCATGGGTGTTCATTTTTGGGTTTTTTTTTTTTTTTTTTACAAGAACACGCAAGAAATATTTAAATCTCATGGATGGCTATGATCTCTCTCTCTATCTTTATTTTTAAATACAATATACTTCAAATACATCATCCTCAAGTGTCACCCCCAAACCGCTGTCCTGGTGCCCACTCAGCAGTAGGAGAACCTCCTTTAAACTACTTTTCTATTCCAAACACTAACACTCATTGTTCCTTAGCTAGTTGAACCCAGGCGTTCACTAGGTAGAAATAAACAAACCCTCTATTCTTGACAAGTTAGAGGAAAATATTGCTCTTAGATTTACAAATTATGTTCCTTTCTTTAATTTGTCAGTATTAATGTCAAAAGGGCTGTTGAATTTATAGAAATGACCCCCTAGAGCTTATCAAAAATAAACTCAAAACATCAAACCTTGTTTTAGGCAGTTGCTATCTAAATACTGGTGTTAGAAGGGAGCTTTGAAGAGAGGAGAGGGCAGGAATGATTAAGTAGATGAAAGACAGGAACCTTGTGAAGTAAGTGAAAACAGAAGAGACTTTGGGTTTAACACTGCTCATTTTAAGTGTCGCTGCTGGTCAATGATTTGGTTCTGTACCATGTAATATTTATTACTGATAACCAGTTAGAGATTTTGGCTACTCTAAGAATTCCAGAAGGGGGAATAAAAACAGGGCATGTAAAAATTCGTGAAAACTGAATAGGGTCTCTATTTGAGTTAATGGAATTGTAGCACTGTCAATTTTCTAAATTTGGCAATGTTTTGTAATTATTTAAGATGCTTTCATTGTGGGAAGGAAGGTGAGCTGTACACAGGTGCTCTCTGTACTCTTTGTAGAATTTCTCATGAGTCTTAACCACCAATTACAAAATAAAAAGTATTACAGAGAGAGAGAGTATTTAGGCTCACATTATTATTATTATTTATTTTTTTTTTTTTAGAGAAAGGTAAGGGTGGCCAGTCATTCAATCATTGATTACAATGGACAACAGAAATTGGTGCAAAAGAATAGCAGAAGTGATGTCGTTCCTTTACTGTATCGGATTCAACAAAATAGCACTTCTGTTTCATTAGCTGTTGCCATTCTAGTAAGTGGTACCATATTTGACAACATTACTGATAAGGAGCTAGGTGTTTTAATCTAAAACAGATTTTAATGTTTTGATTATTGCATCTTTTTTTTTTTTTTCTTTGTGGCTCAGGATATGGTTTTGTAGGTCTTTCAGAATTCAGTGTTCTAGCCTAGTGGCAGCAAAGCAAGTCTTCATATTTGCCAAGGTCTTTCTTTAGGGCACTTGCTATGTACTTCTAAAGGATTTGACAAAGGTGACACGTTGATGATTAAAATACTTCTGAATAAAGTTTGACAATTGTCAGTCTTCACAGTACCAAAATATCTTGTTATAACCTATGTAGCTTAGTGTGTGCCTCAGAAAGTTAGATTTTTTTTTAATCTCAAATCACTAAAAGTTGTTACAGACTAGTACTTTCTCACACTTGCCCTGAATTGTGAACTCCTTCCCCCTCCATCAACACACACGCGATGCCACACATGTTACATGTACACACACATACACAGGCACACACGTTTTATGTTTCCTTTATAGTCCAAGAAAATTCTGAAATTAGAAGTTGTACAGTACAAAAGAAACAATAATCTGATCCTTTATACTTGGGATGTTTGAAATAATCTGTTGAGAGTTTTTTTAGATCCTTGCTCATCTTCTCATTATAAGCTACAAAGTCATGTTAAAAAACCCAGAGGAAAAATATTTTCCTACCCCGGTGCCTGTTATGGGGATATTCAAGTCCTGTCTGAGAACAGATGTGTAGTTTACTTGCATGTTTGTTTTTGTTTTCACTTATGGCTTTCTCCTTTTCATTCACAAATATTTCTTGAGTATGTAATATGTAACAAACACTTCTCTGTAGCTTCTAAGAGGAGTAGACCACAGCCCCAGCCTATCCCACAAGAAATTCACACTCTCTGTCATTTTACTAAAGACTTAGTAGCTGAAATCATAATATAGTATCTATTTTACTTACCTAAGCATTATAATATATTGTTCAATGTAAGAATGATATTAACATTACAGTTATTAATCTCGTGCTTTTTCTATTTTTTTAAGTGATTTCCTTGATTTTATCTTATTTCATTTTCGCAAAAACCCTGCTAGGAACTGCAATGCTCATTTGAAAGAAAGGATGTGATCTGCCTTTTTTTTAATATAACTAGACAATGCTGGAATCCAAAAAACTATTTAGATATCTCCTAGCTCTGAGCTTTTGTCACTAGGTTATGGGCACTGGAGCAAGTCAATGATGGATGTCTGTGCATTAGAACAATGGGACTGCTCTTTGGCAACTCAAGCCACACACCAAACATTCCTAATTAAGATGTTGTCATTTTACCGAGGGGAAAAGGTTTGGCCAGATTCCAGCATGCCCATAAATAAGAGAGACTGCTAGAAATACGAGAAAGAATAGTCTTAAGCAAAAGTATCCTTACATGGTGAAGCACATAATTCAACCTTCTACCCAAAGTGATTTATGGGCTCACTGTACAGGCCTAGAAACTCTGATGGAGCAGTGGTTAAAGCACTCGGCTGCCCTGAGAGAGAAAGATGTGGTAGTCTGCTTCTATAAAGATTAACAGCCTTGGAAAACCTATGGGGGCAGTTCTACTCTGCCCTACAGGGTTGCTAGGAGTCAGAATCAACTAGATGGCAGTAGGTACAGGGCTAGTTTGTAACTGAGCCCTTTGTGTCATTCACTCCCTACTGGCCAGATGGGAAAGTACACTTTCAAGGTTGAAAAATGAGTTCATCAATCGAGCAATTCTCCCATGAAAATCATTAATATAAAATATTGAGTGGAGTGCCCTGGAATTATTTTTTCCTTGAAAGAATATCCACAACATATTTTAAAATATGCAAAATATGGTGAGCTGGCCAGTCAATTCTGTATCCAGAGGATTAGAAGAAACATCTGTCTTTTTCTTTTATGAGTGCAACCCATAGATGCCCTCACATTAAAGACAATTCCAAGGGAAATCTGTAGTTAAAGAAAAAGGAGTGCTGAATAACTTTAAACTAGAAGTCTTGACCTTACTCTTTTGAAATCTCCATAGGAAGCCAAGTTCACAGTCCTAAATCAGACGAGTTTGATTGTCTTTGCTTCATTCCATATGGAAGACAGATCAACTCCCCTGTGTTGGAATGTCAGTGCAACAGGAAATGCTCTCCAGAAGGAATCCCACGCCTTCTTTGCAGCCACTGTCTGTTAATTATGAAACCAAACCTGTGGCCACCCAGTTAATTCTTACTCGTGCCTAATTACTCCTTTGCTGATAAGTTTCTCTAGAGCCAATCCGTGTCTGGACTGTCTCAGTGTTTCTAATGGCAACAGTCATAGGCAGTAGACAGCTTTGGTAAAGTGAGCTGAGAGGTGACCAGGTGAGAGACAGGAACTCCCAGTAGGAGCAATAGACTTTAGCGATGAAGATATCCTGCCTTAAACACTTTGTTTCTTCATCCCCTTATCCTCTGAGAGATCGACTTAATCCCCCAAGACCTTATGAAAGTCTCAGCTGCCAATGTTTCCCTCTTGCCCTCAGAAGGCAAGGCTGAAAGGCAGTATGTGGACATCTGTACATCATTCCTGACTTGGTGTGCCAAGCTCCTCAGCTTCATTGCTTCCCATTTCTTTCTCTGCAGGGGACTGAGTGAAAAAAAAAAAGAAAGCCTTCATTTTTATCAGCACCACTCTATTTTGCTTTAAAAAATATATGGTTCTTTTTATGATGCATGATACTCACCCACTTTAGTTTTCCTCTCATAAAATGACAAAAATCCAATAGGTTGCTCTACTCCCTTTGTTGCTTGAGTAGAGTTCCTTAGATTTCATGTGGCAGTTTTTCAACATTTATGAACAAGAAGGAACAGTAATGAATAAAGATATAAATCATGGTAGCTATAGCACCTTGGCATTTGCATTCATTAAGCTCATGTCCTCAACTGTCCAGGAAACTCAAGGTTTGTAGCTCTGGAGTCAGGAGCCTACTCTGCTCTTATTGAGTTGATAAAGAAGGTTAAGGACAAAAAGATGTAAGTCAGAGAAAGCCTGGAGTTGTTTACAGAGCCCCAGTCTCTGTAGAAGAATTGAAATCCATTTACACTTGTTTCTAAACATCCGGTCCCCATTGTCTCTGCCTTGGGACAATCTGCCGACAGATTCCTGGAGGTTTGCATGGTAATTTGGAATAAAATATCCCCTTCTCTCCTACAGGAGTTTAGGGCAGAAAAATTGTGGAATTATAACCTTGGTCGTGAGAAACAGAACGACTTTAGCCGAAGAATGCACGATGTTAACGTCCTTCAGTTTTCTTTTGGTTTCATGGTGAAAAGAGGTACAGAAGGAAAACAAGCCTGTATTCTTATTGGAAGGAGGTTAAATGGATGCAGAGCTAAAATAAGAGATGCGTTTTTAGAAGAAGTGAAGAAGAGCTGAAAGGATAGTATCTCAGGATTTTTTTAAGACTGGATCCTAATAAATATTTCCCCTGAGAAAGACAATCACTAGTCCATGTTTTTGATTATTGATATCCCAGAGTCTTTGGACTCATGAAAGGGGGCTTTTCACTGGAAAGGAGATTTTTTAAGAGTTGTGAGGACAGTAGCTATTCAAAAGCTTGGAGGAGCACAAATCAATCCCAGAAGAACCCTTCAATTTTTGCCAAAAAGGGAGGAATGTAATCTCCCAGGTAGAATTTTCTGAGTATTCACAGCTCTGAAATTCTTGTAGGGGCTGAAGGGATCTTTGCTTTATTGTAGACAGATAATGGGAATGGCCAGCTAAATGCATTAAAACCAATAGTTACCAGAGGATGAGGTGGCTTCAGCAGCATGAATATTCTGCCAGCAAATGAAGATAGACTAAGCAGTGCTCACCAAATATTTTTTTTTTTTTTAAAGGACTTGCTAGCTAAACTGTAAGGGAGAATGGGAAGAAGGTCGCCTAATATGCTTTTAATGGAAAAGGAAAAAAAATGAAATCGTTTTTCTTTTAACACCCAATTGGGTTAAACGTATCTTAAAGCCTAGACTTCAACTGTTTCTAATTTGCATGTGAAGAGGTGAATGAATTAATTAGAAGGGCAGGAGTATGGTTAATTTTTTTCCAATATTGTTACTAAATTCCAACTTTGTCACTCCTAATTGGCAAAGTAAAGGTCTATTCCTCCAGTTTTAATGGTACCATGTGTAAAATACTTAATCAGAAAAAATATATGTGTTCGATTTAAAGATTAATATATACTCATAGCCGTTGAGTCGATTCCAACTTATAGTCTCATAGCGACACTGTAGGACTGAGTAGAACTGTCCCATTGGGTTGCCAAGGCTGTAAATCTTTACGGAAACAGACCGCCACATCTTACTCCCTCAGGGCAGCTGGTGGGTTCCAACCGTCAATTTTTCTGTTAGCAGCCAAGCACTTAACCATTACACCACCAGGGCCCCTAAAGATGAATAGAGTTAAACAGTAAAACAATGTACTTTGTACTCAGGAAATGAATAGCATGCTAATAGTGTGTGCATGTTCAGCCAATGCTAACAGAATATATCTTTAGTCTATACATATTTTTTTTTTTTTTATGGCAAGAACACTGACCTGCTGATCTTGCCCCCAGAAATGAGCTCCTGGAAACCAAGAATATTTGGAGGCAAAATTATTCTGGGTCTGCTAAGGATATATCAAAAAGTAATTTATAATAAACATACAACTGGCAAAAGAGTTCAAGGGAAAAGATTTACTTTCTTTTATCCGTGTAAGTACTGTTTATTTTGCTAATTTTTCTGATTTTTATCAGTGTGAGGTTTATATAAATTATAATCCAAACTAGACAAATTTGAGAGAAAAATAGAAGTGCTAAAAATGTAAATTAATAAATTTTGAAATATGATTTGTTAATACTGAAATGGTTTCATTGCATTTATCATTTGTATTTGTCACATTGTATTTATTATATTATCAAAGGCATATATCAAAACAATGTATTATGTTTTATTATATTATATCATATTCAATTCTATTCAAATACTATTTTCAAGAATAAAATTATTTCTAAAAATAAATCTGTATCTCTGGGTAAATGTAATTTTATCAGTTTCTTAGCTGTAGCTGTATTTTTCTCAAAATGTATTTTTCCAATATAGTCTTTCTTTTCATTTTTTTACCATAAAATTGCCTGTAATCTCCTTCAAGTTTCATCTCACAGTTATTATTTTTTTTTAACTTTCAATTGATTCTTCTCTATAGATCATAATATTTCATATTTTTTAATTGAGAAAATAACCTTTCAGATTCTGAGGTAACTGGTAAACTCAGATAAAATAATGGTAAATGGAGAATATTCTAAAATTTACCAATGTTTATATTACAATGTGTAAATATTTCAGTCAAAATATTTCCACAAGTACTACCTCATTGCATCTGTTCATATTAAATTGTGCAGATGCTTTATTTAAATATATTTGCAGGTACTTCCTTATTTCTCTGCAGCAGAGGGTTTTTTTTTTCTTTTTGATTCTTTATTTCTAGAAAAAAAAGTTAAGTAAGTTGTTTCTATTTATGACTTTCATCAACATAAAGAAAGCAAAAATTCTCACAACTGGACCAATAAACAGCATCATGATAAGCAGAGAAAATTTGAAGTTGTCAAGGATTTCATTTTGCTTGGATCCACAATCAAGACCCATGGAAGCTGCAACCAAGAAATCAAAAGACACACTGCATTGGGCAAATCTGCTGCAAAAGACCTTTTTAAAGTGTTGAAAAGCAAAGATGCCACCTTGAAGACTAAGGTGTGCCTGACTCAAGCCATGGTGTTTTCAGTTGCCTCTTATGCATGTGAAAGCTGGACAATGAATAAAAACACTAAAGAAGAACTGACGCCTTTGAACTGTGGCATCAGAGAAGAATATTGAATATACCATGGACTGCCAAATGAACGAACAAATCTGTCTTGGAAGGAGTACAACCAGAATGCTCCTCAGAAGCAAGGATGGCGAGTCTGCGTCACACATGCTTTGGATATGTTGTCAGGGGGGATCAGTCCTTGGAGAAGGACATCATGCTTGATAAAGTAGAGGGTCAGCAAAAAAGAGGAAGACCCTCAATGGTATGGAGGGACACAGTGGCAGAAACAATGGACTTAAGCATAGCAATGATTGTAAAGATGGCGCAGGACCCTGTGATGTTTCATTCTGTAGTACATAGGGTCTCTGCGAGTCGGAACTGACTCAATGACACCTAACAACAACAACAAATAAATCATTCATTTACACTATCTCTTTGTAAACTTTGACAATGACAAATACTATTTAGATTATAGAATACTTTGGCTTGTCTGGACTCAATTATAAAGTATGTTTTACCACAACTAAGCCCAAGTTTATACCTGTTTATAAATTTAGTTTAAAAAAAAAATGTTTTTACTATAATGCAATGCGGTCCTCTACCGAAATTTATATTTCTATTGTTAATATAAAGGCAAATAATATGGCTTCAGTGTTAAACTATTCTTCTGATTTACAATACAACACTAATGTCAGATTTTTACCTTCAACAATAGGATCCTTCAAAAGCTTAAATTAGTTGAATGAGTTAATGAATTATATTAAAAAAAATCTACATATTATAGGCATTACCCAGTGATTTTCTCTTGGAAACACCTGATGTTAACGAGGCTCAAGGAGTATCACCGTTTTCAATGTTCTTTTGCTCCATGGGGCAGTTCTACTCTGTCTTATAGAGTCGCTTTGAGTTGGAATCAACTTGATGGCAACGGATTTTGTTTGGTTGGTTTGCTAGTGGAGCCAACACTTTCACAGCTTCTGTTTCACTTTCTACAACTGCACTAGAAAGCATGGGGTTGAAGATGAGAGACATTAATAGAGGAGCAATCATTCAATCTAGATGAAAGCCATGTTTTACAGGATGATTTTTAAATATGTCTCCTGCATTGGTGCAAGTAAATTTGACTTTTTTTTTTTTCCCTCTAATGTAGCTGCACATCCTTCTCCAGCTGATTTATGTCTTCTAGTTTCCATGTGGTCAGTGAAATCAGTACACCCCCTAGAACCCACAGCCATCAAGTTGATTCCAACTCATAGCGACCCTAGAGGACAGAGTACAACTGCGCCATAGGGTTTCCAAAGCTGCAATCTTTATGGAAGCAGATTGCCACATCTTTCTTCTGTGGGGCAGCTGGTGAGTTTTGAACTGCAGACCTTTCTGGTTAGTAGGCAAGCACTTATCCACTGTGCCACTAGGGCTTCTTACATCCTCCATATGGTTGGTAAATGTCGACATTTTATGAAATTTACATGTTCACAGAAGGTACTCTGGTGGCACGGTGGTCAAAGCACTCAGCTGGTAATCAAAAGGACAATGGCTCAAATCCATCAGCCTCTCTATGGGAGAAAGGTGTAGCAGTCTGCTGTCTTAAAGATTACAGCTTTGGAAGCCCTGTGGGGCAGTTCTACTCTGACCTATAGAGCTGCTGAGCTGTAATCGACTCCACAGCAAGCGGTTTGGTATCTTTTGGACCTATTCACACACACTTTACCAAGAAATGGAAACACAGTACACAGATTTTTATTAAACCTGCATTTTACAAAAATTCACTGCTGTCAAAAGAGTTTATTAAAAATTAAAAAAAAAAAAGATTATTGAGCAATAAAATAAAATACCTGTGGATTGGTACAAAAAAATCAATGATAAAGCCAATTAGCAAAAACTTTACAGTTTTTTTTTTTATACATACTATGGTACAACTGTTCAACCTCTATTCCCAATAATATTACTTAATATGAAGTTATCATAAAATTTCTTAAGATTCCCACTCACTCCATCCATTGGTAATCAGATGGCTTGCTTGCAGCTGAAAGTCATGGCACAACCCAAGGCAAAACAGTCTTGTAAACCAAAGGAATAATAAAGACAGAGGCATCAAATTCTTCTTCCAACATTGTTAGTTTAACCAACAAGTGATGTGCATGCTGTCTCCGAAAGAGAAGATAGGGCACAGCTATAAGTATGCACATATTTATGACTGGAAAGGGGCTCAGGAAAGAGAGATGAGTTATTTCTTTTCATCTTTTAGATATGACCATATGTTAAAGTAGGAACTTCGATTCCAGCACACGTATTTCATGTATCACTAAATAAAAAGTGCAGAGTGTAAGTCTACCAAACCCATCATGGTTTACTGAAGTGCAACTACTAATGATAACAATAATAATAATAATAAAACTTCATTTTAAATGAAAAGAAAAAATCAGGGTAAATGCTAAATTGGATAATTAGGAAGGTAGAATGATAGGAATGTGGAGCTAGGATTGTCTCAGACAAACTAGGACATACCTTCACACTATTTATTTGGAATCCAAGATAAATAGGCTATGGCAGTCTGATATCCACTCATGGAAAAGGTATCTTTCTCAATCTCGTTACTAATTAATTCCCTCTAGCCATTTAGATTGAATGTATGCACATACTTGTGAACACAGATCTAGCATGTTTACAATACAGAAATTAAAAAAAAAACTACTTTGCAAATGTATGTATTTTTAACAGGTGTGTTCAGATATGAAGAAAAAAAAGCTGGAAAATCCAGTAATATCTGAAGGAAGTTCGCCAAGAAGGCAAAGGGTAGACTACCAAAAAATAATTGTCAATTTCAAAACATTCCTGAGCTTCCTATTTTCAAACTACCTATAGTTGTTCCTTGATTAGCACATTCGTGTGCACATTTACTTAGATGAACCAGAATTCTTCTTAAATTTTACATATTTCTTGTGTAGGTAAATTATGATCAGCCATTCAGGTGAGTGTGAATCCATTTATGCTGATTTTGTTCCTCCTAAAGTCTATCTTAGATCCCTGTTGGATGAAGACCTAAAATAAGATGTTGGAATTAGTGGAAGTATAGTAATATTTTAAAAATTGGGTTTAAATTTACATACCCTGAACCCTTTCTCCTATGCTAGAACAATGTTCGTTAAAATAGTGATAAAAAAGGCAACTAACTGCATTGAGCTTGCTCCTGACTGATTAGTAATAAAGCCATAGTATAATTTGTAAGTGCACTGAACATTTAGAATTTGACTATTTGATTAGTTCATGATTGATTGGAAGTCCAAATCTTTTAAAAAGATCTGCTTAGAAAACAACCATGGAAATCATTTTATTAAAATATTTCTGATACTATAGTTAAAAAGAAAAAGCGTATTTTCCCACCCAGTAAGTCAATAGCTGGTTCTGTTCTCGCTCACTTGCTCATGGATTTTTTTGGATGCTAGGTGACTACTACTACTACCAGCACGCACACCCACATCCCAAGTGTATTACACACTGCATGTAAATGTTTGTTATAAGTCAATACTGCATAAAATACTCTGAAGGCGATGTCCAAAAGAACCACAATAGTATGCCTCCAGTGGTAATTTTGGAGATTTTAATTCCTAACTGCAATAGTGTAGAAATGGTTTCAACAACTGAACTGGAGAGATATGTATGGTGTTCTTCTAACCTGAGGTTCTATGATTCTCTCTGTATTTCCTAAAGGCAAAAACCTCATCACACCTTTAGGGGACAGCCCATGAAGTCAGGATTAAATGAATCTACTTACATCGTTCCTCAAAACCTAGCCATAGAGAACTGACTTGCCCCAAAGCTCATAAAACTGCTCTCACCACTCTGCTACCGATTTCCTAGCAGCCGTACCTTTGACCTCCCAAAAATGCTTATGCTGAAATGTACAATTAACTGGGCCTCTTCATCCTTAATAACTTCCTTTTCTCTTTAATAGTTTTTGCTCATCATATTCATCCAAAGAACACATATCCATTTTTCCCTAAACAAGAGGGGTTTTCTCTTATTCCATCCTGTCCATGCCCTGCATAAATATTCAAAAAAAAAAAAAAGTGACCTGCTAATTATGAATGATTGCTTTTCCCATCCCAGGGTGACTGAGGGATAATTTCAACTAAATATTCATAGTCAGGGATCATCAAGTGATTGCACTCCAGATTAATCTCCCTGGGCCCAAGCGCTGCCTGGCTGTAGCCTGAACATGGCACTGCATCCTATCTGTCCTATTCAGCC
Source organism: Elephas maximus indicus (assembly GCF_024166365.1). Classification (NCBI taxonomy): domain Eukaryota; kingdom Metazoa; phylum Chordata; class Mammalia; order Proboscidea; family Elephantidae; genus Elephas; species Elephas maximus. The sequence continues at coordinate 96,076,625 of NC_064828.1, read as the reverse complement.
TGAATTAAAAAAAAAAAAAAGCCTTATTTGCTAAACCATTTTAATTCATTCTGAAAAATTTAATTATGCTTCAGTGCAAAACCACCTGTGACCTTGGGTTTAGTAATGAAATCCAATCCCCCATCACCAGTGAAGAGAGTTATCTGTTTGGGAAATGGGGAAGCTTGAATATTGCTAATAACTGGAAAAAAGCATGCTTTCTTTTGACTTGTTCTCTTTTAGTTTGCTTGTAGGCATTTGGAGGTTTTCGGGAGGAGATTTTGTGTAAGAAGAGACTTCATTGACAGATTCAAATGAGATTCAAAATAAGTCACAGATATTTCAGTGAGAAAACAAGGGCAAAGGTCCTCCTCCTGCCTGTATTCTATAAAATCGATGCTTTCAAATTATGATGTTGGTGAAGAATGTTGAATATACCATGGACTACCACGCAGTTGAAATCCACCAGGCGCTCCTTGGAAACTCTATTGGGTAGTTCTACTCTGTCCTATCCGGTCGCTATGAGTCGGAATCAACTCGACGGCAGTGGGTTTTTTACCACATTGAATACTGCTACAACATAGAATATCACACTGTCTATACTTAACTGGAAACCCTGATGGCATAGTGGTTAAGAGTTATGGCTACTAACCAAAAGGTCAGCAGTTCAATCCACCAGGCTCTCCTTGGAAACCCCTCTGGAGCAGTTTTATTCTGTGCTATAGGGTTGCTATGAGTTGGAATCGACTGGAGAGCAATGGGTTTGGTTGAGTTTTGGTTTACCAGAATATTTGAGTCCATCGTTGCAGCCACTATGCCAATCCATCTCCTTGAGAGTCTTTTTCTTTGTCACTGACCCTCTACTTTACCAGGCTTGATGTCTTTCTCCAGGGACTGGTCCCTCTTGATAACATACTCAAGTACATGAGAAGAAGTTTCGCCATCCTCACTTCTAAGGAGCGCTCAGATTTAGAAGAGGATGTGGAACCAGAGATATCGTTGCTGATGTCAGATAGATCCTGGCTGAAAGAATGCCAGAAAGACATTTACCTGTGTTTTATTGGCTATGCAAAGGCGTTTGACTGTGTGGATAACATTGCGGAGAATGGGAATTCCGGAACACTTAATTGTGCTCATGAGGAATCTGTACATGGATCAAGAGGCAGTTGTTCGAATAGAACAAGGGGATACCGCATGGTGTAAACTCAGGAAAGGTATGTGTCAGGGATGTATCCTTTCACCATACCTATTCAATCTGTATTCCAAGAAAATAATCCAAGAAACTGGACTATATGAAGAACAGTGCATCAGGATTGGAGGAAGACTTGTTGGCAACCTGTGTTATGCAGATGACACAACCTTGCTTGCTGAAAGTGAAGAGGCCTCGAAGCACTTACTGAAGAAGGTCAAAGACCACAGCCTTCAGCATGGATTGCACTTCAACATAAAGAAAAAAAAAAAAAATCCTCACAACTGGACCAATAGGCAACAATATGATAAACGGAGAAAAGATTGAGGTTGCCAAGGATTTCATTTCACTTGGATCCACAATCAACACCCATGGAAGCAGCAGTCAAGAAATCAAAAGATGTATTGCATTCGGCAAATCTGCTGCAAAAGACCTCTTAAAAGTGTTGAAAAGCAAAGATGTCACCTTGAGGACTAAGGTGCAAATGACCCAAGTCATGGTATTTTCAGTTGCCTCATATTCATGCAAAAGATGCACAATAAATAAGGAGACCGAAGAAGAACTGACACCTTTGAATGGTGGTGTTGGCGAAGAATATTGAATAGACCGTGGGCTGCCAAAAGAATGAACAACTAGAATGCTCCTTAGAAGCAAGAATGGCAAGACTATGTCTCACATGCTTTGGACATGTTTTCTGGAGGGATCAGTCTCTGGAGAAGGTCATCATGCTTGGCAGAGTACAGGGTCAGCAGAAAAGAGGAAGACCCTCAATGAGATGGAATGACACAGTGGCTGCAACAATGGGCTCAAGCATAGCAACAATTGTGAGGATGGTGCAGGACTGGGCAGTGTTTCATTATGTTGTGCATAGGGTCGCTACGAGTTGAAACTGACTCAGTGGCACCTAACAACAACAACAGCAAGGAGCACCCTAGCTGTATTTCTTCCAAGACAGACTTTTTTGTTTTTCTGACAGTCCATGGTATATTCAATATTCTTTGCCAATGCCATAATTCAAAGGCATAAATTATTTTTCTGTCTTCCTTATTCATTGTCCATCTTTCACATGCATATGACTCACCATGGCTTGGGTCAGGATCACGTTAGTCCTTAGGGTGACATCTAAGCTTTTTAATACTTTTTAACACTCGAAACAGGTCTTTTTCAGCAGATTTGCCCAATGCAATATGTCATTTGATTTCCTGACACTGCTTCCATGGGCATTAATTATGGATTCAAGAAAAATGAAACCCGTGACAAATTCAATCTTTTTTCCATTTATCATGATATTCCTCGTTGGTTCACAATTAAATAATACTTTGGTATAAATCTGGGCCATTTGATATTCAGCCATTAACTGGAGGTTTTATTTAGTTTGTTTTGAATCCAATTTCACATTTGGCAAGTTCTAGTTCATCCAGATATGGGGTACTGATTAGAGAAAGTCATTGGGAAGTCTTGCATTCAAGCATATATGCATTTTACAGAACTTTTATGTGCCTGACATGGTTCTCAGCGTTACATATTCTTTTCAGCGTCCTGCCCTCAACTCGATCTGGCTTTCTTGATTTTTCCTCCAAGCAAGGTCTATGCATCCATCAGAACTCTCTGGTGGCTCATCAGCCGCTGGCGTGCAGATCATTTACCATGCTGCACCCTGAATACCCCCGGGTCTTACCTATAAAGTGCATGCTAGCTCATTTTATTGATTTTTAAGATGCACATTTTTGTTGCTACATTGTAACATCCCTGAAAATTGGCTTTATTATAACCCATAGCATCTTATCACCTTTTTTGGCCAGGTGTTAGGACGCATTCGTCATTGACTGTGTTTGAGTAAACTTGGTCATAGGTGTCCATGTAGTACTTTCTTCTACATCCAAAAGAGTGTAAGGCTTTTTTCTTTCTTTTTTTTAATTAATGTAAAATTTAAAAATCAAAGAGATAAAAAAAGCTTTGGGTTATAATTTAATTATTTTCCTTTTAAGGGACACATTAAATAATAGTGTGTCTTATAATTGATGGTATCTTACATTTGATGGAATACCCTTGGTCCATTGTTTATTCTCTGTTAGACCACCCACCCCCTGGCTGACTTCAAGACTGCTGAGTTTTTGCACACTCCATCAGACCTTTCCAATTATTGTAGTTGCTCTTTTCCTCATTTCCTGATCACACGTAGAATTGACTGTCCCAACCATGATGGCTCTCTATTATATTTGATTTGGCACTCTGTTAGCTCACTGTCTTGTATGATTCTTATTTCAACAATTATGGTGTGTAAGGGAGAAAGGAGCAGAGTCGATTTAGTGTAACTGTTTCATTTACAGACAAAGAGATTGAGGCCAGTGGGATTTAAGTGTTACTGACAGATCTGAAACTGTCTGACCATTTACTCTGATTCTGATGCCACCCCCAAATCAAACATGAGTCTAGGCCTTATATGAGCTTACAGACCAGGGATCTGATAGTGTTTTCCCATTTTTTAAGAGCATCCTTTCAAATATAGTTAGTTGTCTTCTTATAACTTTGAAGAAGGTGGTAGCATTATTTTTCAGCTATTATGCCTGCTTCAGTGCCTAGCTATATACTAAATCATACTGCGTGCTTGTTCAATTGAATCAAACCATCAAAAGAAGTTTAAATGTCTTTAAAATTACAAACATGGGTAAAATTTGCAATGCCTGAGCCCCTGAGCAACCTTATTTCTGTTCTGCCAGTCTTTCCAGCCCCTGTGCTTCTTTTATTTTTCAAAATGAGTGACAGAGAACAAAGAAGCACAGTAAATGAGCTCCCAGATCCTAGTCTGAATGAAAACCCTAAGACTCTGGGGATGTTCATAGACATTAACGTCTCTTGATAAGAACTTTGGACATGCAACTTGTTCAGGCATTACAATCCAATCAATGTCTTCCTTGTTCGAAAAATAATAATAATTTTTAAGGAAGCAGAGAAGTATCAAAGAGGACTGATTATAATAAGATCACTGTATTTTTGCACAAATGACATGGGCTTTCTACCTTTATTTGCCAACTGATCCTTCCCCCGTGGAGGTGGAGGTACTTTTATAAACACGCTATGCTAATTTTTTACAGCAATTTATATATAGGATGCAGAAGGACAATGATTGTAAAAAGAGAATACAAAAAAAAAAAAACACTAAGAGGAAAAGGGATTAGTAACACTTGTGATCTGCGTAAGTATTATTTTTAGAAAGCATTTTTGAAGAGAAACACGATTTTCAAACTTAGGTACCAAAAGGACACAAGGAAATCAGTGTCCCAGCCTCCCACCTTCAACCTCAGTTGGTGATTTACTCTGTGTTAAGACTCAGGCGGTGGTTTGAGTTTAACTCTCTTGTGACTGGAAGCAACAGCACCACAGCCAGGGATACATTTCAATACAAGGGCATTGCCTGGCTTGAAACATTAAAATTTGGCATTAAGCAAAGATAATACAGCAGGACTAGTCTTACTCACGGGAAGTCAGGGCCATGGTGTGATTTAGAAGCTCTCTCCTACCAATCAGAGAAAGGACTTGCATTCAGCCTTTGGAATTTGCTCACGTGAAATAAAAAAAGTTAAAATTCAAATATACCAGGCAATAGTGACATGTTAAGCAATTATTCACCATTAATACCTCAGAGAAATTTCATTCATCATTCTACGTAAACACATCTTTCACCAGGATACACACAGTATATATATATATATATATATATATATATATATACATATATGTATATACACACACACATACATATATATGGAATAGAATATACAAAAGGCTAAGTTGTTTAATCTATTGCAAATCCTGAAGAAGCATACTTAATTTTCACTTTTGGTTGGATTTCTCTGCTTAGACATGTTTCAAGGAACCCTGGTGGTACAGTGGTTAGGCACTCAGCTGCCAACCAAAAGGTCAGTTATTCAAATCAACCAGCTGCTCCATTGGACAATGATGTGGCAGTCTGCTTTGGTAAAGATGTTTACCCTTGGAAAACCTATGGGGCAGTTCTACTCTGTCCTGTAGGGTTGCTATGAGCTCGACAATGCACAACAGACGTGTTTCAGTATTCTAAGCACAATTCACGTATTAATCTATTCATTCATCACAATAACCCTGTGAGGGAGATATTCTCATTTTACTATCGAGGAAGCTGGGGTACAAAGAGATTAAGTGACTCGTCCAGTGATGCACATATATACACTGTTGGAAGAGGATTTGAACTCAAGAAATCAAAGAACATAAGTCTTTACCACTAGGCTCACTGCTCATAACCAAGGTCCACCATTCCCTAACATGTCTCTACAGATACTAGGTCTTTTGGAACTCAGGATTTGTCTGCCTGGAAAATTTTCTTCAATTTGTCTACCTGACAAAACTCTGATCAGTCTTCAAGCCATAGTTCAAATACTTGTTCTTCCCAGCTGCCTTTTCTATCCTTACTGTCCCCCAACAGGTAGATTAAGAGTTCTCTGCCCTCCTACCACCCAAAATTACTGGAACCTGCTCATATCTCTGTCTTGTATGCTAGATTCTTTGATATTAAACAGTTAACTTATTTAACATTAAGGTGTTTATATCTACTAGACTGTCTCACAGAGAAACATAGAAAACATTTGTTAGGGTCCTAGAATCAGCTTATCAAATCAATCAATCGCCTGGTTTGGTACCACCATTTCTGCCACAGAAAGGCCTATATTTTCTGCTATCAGTTTCCTTCACATATACATACCTTGAAATATGCAGCATCTGTCACAAAACTTTTTGGTAATTTTTCAAGACTATAACCCTTATAACTTATGGGATAAGATGTAGGGAAAATGTTTTATTATTTTAAGCTGAAACCATAGCATTTCACTGTTTGAAATATTACAGATTGTGCGAGCTAAATTACTTCAATTCTGTTGGTCAGTAATGATTTTTTATGTTGTCAATGACTAATTCCAAGTTGCAAAATAACTTTTTTTTCTTTATAATTCTTAATATAGAAAGTAGTGTGCTGGTCACCCATATTGCTTTCATTTTTTTAACTCTACAGTGTAACCTAGCAATATATTGTCAGGTTACTATATGCCTCAGTAAGAATCAGGTTACAAATACTTTTATTTTACAGACAAAAAGAAGTGATCAACAAAAGCCATTCAGTTTCTATAACATTTGTACCTAGTTGGTACCAGGTAGGGTTTAAGGAATGACCCCTAAGGTTTATTTACTAAATATACATAGTAGCTGGCAACAAGATATTTTCACTAGGTTCTTCCGTTAAGGAGGCAGAACCAAAGCCAGTATTTGAACTTGAGCAAGCATCTTACCCAATCCTAAAAAGAATTTATTTCAATTTCACAGGACATCCTTGAAAGTATGGTGGAAGCCACCCAACATTCACTGAGCACCTATTCTGTTTCAGGTACTACACTATATAATTATACTATTTTATTTTATTTCATCATTCAGCAACACAACATAGGTCATATTATTATTCCTAAAACTGAAATAATAAGTAGGAACCCCAGCTGATTATAGAGTTTTTATTGGCTGATTTTCAGAGGTAAATTGCAAGGCCATTGACTCCAATCCACAACCTATCATAGGGATGGTCCAGGATCAAGCAGTGTTTGGTTCTGTTGTACATGGGGTTGCCATGGGTCAGGGCCAAGTATACGGCAGCTAACAACAACAACAACCTCGGCTAACATTTGAATCCTGATTATGGCCAGAATTCCACATTCTTTCTCGATAGCACAATTCCTAGATAGTTGCCTAACAATGCAGGGGCTTTCTGATGATAGCTGTGTTTCTGTTCCCTAAGTCCAGAAAGAGAGCAACTCTTTTTATTAACATCCTAAGGATAAAAATTATGAGATTCCAGAAGCAAGCCTCAAAACAAAGGCTTGATTTAACCTAATAATACTAAAACCAAAAATAGTTTTGGGTCATTGGTGTCATTTCTGTCTTTGTCAATTATGAGGCTGGATCTTCCACCAACCTTTGCTCAGAAGAGGGTGAAGAGAAAACTTCTGGTCTCCTCTGCCTATCTTTTCTTCACTCCCATCAATGAAGAACTGCTTCATCTAGCTGGTCATACATGAACATTTGTAGTGTACAAGGCTATTATGCAAACAAGCAACATGACTATCTCTAGCTTCCTCATTCACTCCCCCATGTCCCTGTTCAGTAATCACAATTTAAAAGCCTACATTTAGGGTGTTAACTTGTCACTCAAAGTATGGTCTGCAGACCAGCAGTATTGTCATCACCTGGTAGCTTTTTGGAAACCCTCGTGGCATAGTGGTCAAGAGTTACACCTGCTAACCAAAAGGTTGGCAGTTAGAATCCACCAGGTCCTCCTTGGAAACTCTATGAGGCAGTTCTACTCTGTCCTACAGGGTTGCTATGAGTCAGAATCAACTCAGCGACAACGTGTTTTTTTGTCATTGTTGCTGTTTGGGAGCTAATCAGAAGTGTAGAGTTTTGGACCCATCCCAGATATACAGACTCAATTTTACATTTGATCAAGATCCCTAAGTAGTATGTACACTAATGTTTGGGAAATCCTGAACTTAGGTAGATCTTGGTTCTCAGGCTTTCCATTCTTATCCTTTAGCCTTTTCTTACCTACCTGACTGAAATTAAGTGAATGGGGCAGATGGGCAATTCTCTTTCACAGGGTTGGTTCAGTAAACAGATTCAGAGGGGGCACCTCAGATCTATGAATAGGGGGTTGAATTTAAAGCAAGAAGCCTTATTTGGCTTCTTTGCCTATGTTTTTATCTGACCCACTGACAATTGGGAATTGGTGGGAGGAGATACTTCATTTTCCATTTAGCTGTTGCTTTTTTTGTGTATATAGAAAATTTATTGTGCTACCAGAAGGAGGAAAGTGAATAGTCATATTTGGGTACCAATCCTCATCACTTCCTGCAGTGCGATGGATCAATTTAATATGGCTTTTCTAGTCTTGTAATTCCTATCAAATGATTGGATGGAACTCTGCAAATAAGATGCTTGTGGCCCACCAAGGGGATTAGACAGTTTGCTAATAATGCAAATAAGGTGCATGGCACTGTTGTGGGGGAGGGACCATGCAAATAATGTATATGGAACCCTATCCTAACAAGGGGATTGGTCAGTTTTACCATCCCTCTAGGCTTAAAATAACCATCCTAGAGACAGAAAGAGGGGCCTCATATTAACGGAAAGAAGAGCTAAGAGTGGAGCCTGTCCTTTGGACCCAGGATCCTACTAGATCTGAGACTCCTGAGAACCTCCTAGACCCAGGAGACACAGAGAGTCGTAATACTGGAGATATCATGAGATAGCAAGAAGTGGCAGCAGAGAAAGTGCAGGAGCAGAATCAGTAGACTGGTGGGAAAGAGTGCAGATGACTTCTTGGCCCATGGAACAAGACAGTTACAGTAAGTGTGTTGACTCACAGAGGGAAAGAGCAAGCACTTCAGGCAGTAGGCTTCCTGGCAGAGTGGGATGCCTCTAGGCAGTTTTTCACGGAGCTAGGCTTGCCAACCCACAGACTGAGACAGCTGAGCACCTTTGGTGCCCAAGCACTTATTGGTGGAGCTAAAGAGCTTTGTAACACTTGCTTGAGCAGGGCAGAGTCTGGGTCGAGGGACTGAGGGCCAGAGAGAGGACTGTCTGCGGGCCCAGCTGAAAGGAGATCAAAGAACAATGTCCTGAGTCATTTGATTCTGAATTGTAACCCATAATTTCCCTAATAAACCCTATAAATGTGAGTATAGTCTGTGAGTTCTCTATGAGGCCACTGCAATGAATTATCGAACCCAGTAGAGAAGTAGAGAGTGGTATGGGAGGGATGGCTGGCGTTAGAATTGGTAAAAAGTTTGCGGAGAGGAAATGTGTCTGGCCTCTACCTCACAGCAGTCAGCCTTGGGCTGCTAATGATTCCCTCTCCTCCCCTTTTAAAAGGAAATGAGGAGGTCACATGCCTCCACCATGCCATTTTTACACACGCAAAATAGCTATTATTATTATAAACAGTTTCAAAATTCAAATAAGAGAAAAAAATACTAAAAAATGCCCAGAGAGACTTAGTAAAGGAGTTAATATTTAGACTGTTCTTAAATGTTTCCATATTCAGAAAGAAGACATCTCAGGCAAGGGGAACAGTAAGATAAAGATGTGGAGAGAGAAAGTTGTGAATGTTACTTGCAGAGATATCACTAGTCTATTTGATCTGAGTGTAGAACTCAAGTATAAAAGTCAAGGGGCTGAAACTAGAAGGGACATTTGGAAATAATTTATTGAAAGACTTGCAGACAGAGTGAAGAAATTTATTTGGTTCTTTCAGCCACAAGGAGTTAGTGACTTTACCAGAGCCATGCTTTAACAGAATTAATGTGATAGAAATAACCAGGATGGATAAACTGGGAAGAAAAGCCAGAGATAAATATATCACCCTATTAGAGAGGAAACTAAGATTGCACTCTACTGTAAGTGACCTCAATTAGCATAACAGAAGGGGACTAATGAGAAACCATGGCTTAACGTGCTTACTAAATAATAGTAGAAATCATATGATTATCATTTAATCCATTGCAGTTGAATTGATCCTGACTCAGAGAACCTACTGTAAGACAGAGTAGAACTGTCCGTAGGGTTTCCAAAACTGCAAATCTTTACAGAAGGAGACTGCCACGTCTTTCTCCTGAGGAGCAGCTGGAGAGTTGGAACCTCCAACATTTCAGTTCCTTTCAGGGCTCCTGTCAGTGTGTATTATTTGTCAGGGATTAGAGTAAATATTTTATATCCTTTGTCATGTGTCTTAGTTATCTAGTGCTACTATAACAAAGACACCCACAAATGGATTGCTTTAACAAAAAGAAATTTCTTTTCTCACAGTTTAGGAGCCTAGAAGTCTAAATTCAGAGAGCCAGCTTGCGAGGAAAGCTTTCACTCTCTGTTGGCTCTGGAGGAAGGTCCGTGTCAATCAGGGCAGCCTCTTCTCAGCCTTGTCCACAGGCAGGCCTTTCTTTTGCACTCAGCCCCTCAGCCCTTTGGCGCCTTTGCCCGACATCTGCCCTGCTCAGGCAAGTAAGTGTTACAAAGCTTTTTAGCTCTGCTGATAAGTGCCAGAGGCACTCCACCCCTACAGGAAGCTTCTGCCTGAAGGCACTCAGCTCTCTCTTGCTAGATGGGTCAGTTCCTGTGCCATCTTGCATCTGTCTTCTTGTTCTGCTGCTGCCATTTTTCTGCCACCACTTCTCTCTGTCTTGCACCATCTATGGTATTACAGCTCTCTCTCTGTGTTTCTTGGTTCTAAGAGTTTCTCACTGCAAGGACCCCAGGTCAAAAGACGTGCTCCGCTCCTGTCTCTTCTTGTTGATGGTGTTGAGGTCCCCTTTCTCTGCTTGCTTCTCTCTTTTTTTTTCACGTAAGATAAAAGATGTGACTCAAGTAAGGGAGTGACTTGAGTAAGGGTGGTGACTGAAGTGAGGGTGGTGGCTTGAGTCACATCCTCTAGTAAGGTGGTGACTCAAGGTACATCCCAATCTAATCCTACCTTATTAACATAACAGACAACTCATTCCCAAATGGGACCATAACCACTGGAGTAGAGGCTAGGATTTACAACACATCACAAAATGGAGGATAATTACATCAGATAGCAAAATGGAGGAAAACCACACAATACTGAGTACCATGGCTTTTCCAAGTTGACACATATTTTGGGGTGTTACAATTCAATCCATAACATCATATTTAATTCTCAGGACCTTACAAGGCAATAATAATAGTAATGAAAATAATGACTATGATGATGATCATAACTAAAAATTATATAATGCTTAATATGTAAAGATACCATTTTAAACACTTTATACAAGAGGTAATATTAGTATTATTATCTTATATTTTAGGAAACTAAGGTACGGGAAGGTTAAATCAGTAGTTTTATCCCTATTTCAAACATGAAGAATGAAGGTTCAAATACATTAAATTATTCAACTATGATCAACCATTTGTAGCAACAAGTAGTAGCTCAATAATTTTAACCCCAGCCTAACTTCAAAGCCTGTTCTTTTTCTTTTTCAGTAAATAGAACTTCTGTATATCATAAAAAGTAAAGAACTCGTCATTGACACGTTTTGAATATAATTCCAGGTGTACCTCTATGCATAATTGGATGTGTTATTAAAATTGCAAGTCCTGGCTTCTATAACAACATTTCAAATATTTAAGTGGTATAAATAAGATAGAAGTTCATTTGTCTTTCAAAAAACAAGTTAAGCATAAACCATTCCTGGCTGATATGGAAGTCCTACAACGTCAGAGACCCAGCTAATGCATCTTGTTGCTCTGGCAACCTCAGCATTAAACTTCCATCTCTATGTGCAAGATGACTGTGGTGTTTCCATCTATAACCTCTGCATGTCAGTCAGCAGGAAAGAGGAAAGATTAAGGCATGCAGTCTGTATTTAAGACAACTTTCAAGATATTACACGTATACTTCCACTTATACCCAAAGGAAAGGTCAGAGCTTAAGTAACATGGTTATCTCTAGTTACAAGGGAGACCAGGAATTGTATTTATTCTAGGAGGCATCTTCTTCTCAGGAAAAGTGTATAGAGGCATTTGGGGAAAGCAAGAGCTCTTGCTATATTTTCTGCCATTAATTCAAGATTCAGCCTATTGATCATGGATGCTCATAATTTAATTATTAGCTCTGTAATAATTTTGCTTTGATTCTTGATTTGCTTCCTTAACTATGCAATTTCACTTTTCATCACTGTATTAGTTTCTAGGACTGCCGTAACAAATTACCATAAACTTGGTGGCTTAAAACAATTAAACTTGGTGGCTTTACAGTTCTAAAGGCCAGAAGTCTGAAATCAAGATGTTGGCCAATTTAGTACCTTCTGGAGACTCTGCAGGAGTATCCTTTCCATGCATTTCTCCTAGTTTCTGGTGGTTACCAGCAATCCTTCACTTCTGTTGGCTTCTAGCTGCATAACTCCAATCTCTATCTCCATGTTCATGTGGGCTTTACCCCCTGTTTCTCCTTGTCTTACCCTTTCCTGTCGCTTGCAAGGACACTTGCCATTGGATTTAGTTACAGTCTGATATAGGATGGTCTCGTCTCAAGATCCTTACCTTAATTTGATCTGCAGAGACCTTTATTCTTAATAGATTCACATTCTAACCTTCTGGGCAGATATATCTTTGGGGCCATAATTCAACCCACTAAAATCTCTTTTTGTTGCTTTATCATCTTTTTGAATTTCATTTTTATTTATTTATTTTTTTATTAAGTTTTTCCCCCATAGCATAAGCATTCTTTGGACATTTTTGTCTTTACTTTTCCTTTATACAGGTAGTCCCCAACTTACGATGGGGTTCCATTCAGACGACTCCGGTGTAAACCAGTTTTGACATAAGTCAAATTCCACTTTATTTTTTTAGGTTTTATTATGATTGCCTTTTGTTATAAGTATTTTTATAAATCCAAAATTTATTTATCTTTAGGGTTGGAAGCATTACATGTAAATAGCTGCAAGTGAACAACCGAGAATGACTACATCAGTAAATTTTGCACTGCAACATTATATATAGTACGTATTACTAATGATAGATGCACACACACACACAAAAAAGGGTGGTTGTAAATGTGGTATGTCATAACTCACATATGTCAGGAGTTGTATATTTTCTTTCAGATTGCCTTTTTTATATACATTACCATGTTATTGTTCTTCTTTTCTTTATTCCTTTGTTGTCTATAGGACTACCGTATTTTTTGCAAATAACAAGCCCATGCATATAACATGCATAGCATGCCTAGGGAAATAATGCTTGAGGGGGTTGTGCAGTTGACAAATGTATATATGTGCATGTAATTTGCATACAAATATGGTATCTTTCTACTTTTTTATGATAATGATAAGGAGGATGTATTTTTTAATGTGCTCTATTTTCATCTTACTTCATCTGTGTGTCTCCATCCAGACCTTTTGTTTTCTTTGATGTAGTGTGGGTAATTTATCTTTGTCTCCACCCTAAATATTAGAAACATATTGTTTATCGACTCTAAGGCTTGTGTATTTCATATTTGGACATTATTTTAGTAGCCTAAAGACATGGGAGAGCAGAAGATCTCAAAATAAGTTGTATAAAATATTTGAAAAACTATTTTTCCCTTCTGAGCTGTTATAAATATTGCCTGCCACAGTTTTTGTCAATTGAGGAGGGAGTGAATTCTGATCATCTTATGCTAAAGTTTCAGATCATTTTCCCAGCTCGGAGTCTATAATCTTCCCTTTCATCTTAGCATCAGTATCTTTGTGATTTACCCCATTTCGTAATGATACCAGAAATGCATAGATTCTTGTTCCACTACACAAAGACAAAAAAGAGAAAATCAACTCAGTTTGTTTTCTCAGGTGTGGTGACATTTGGAAGAAGTCTTAGAAGTTGCCGTAATGGCTTCTGGGTAAAGGCAGTGTGGCTAAGTTCTATGCCAAAGTCCTCCAAATTTGTCACTGCCTCTCATCTCTCTCTCTTCATATGTGTGTGGGTGTGTGTGTTAGGTTGTGTTTCTTTATTTGATTGCTGAAGGTGATTTATTTAAAATTAAAAAAAAAATTCTTGTTGATTTTAACAGGTATTACAACGATATTTTGTTTTTTGATATCACTATATATCTATGGCCCTTGTTGCTCCTCATTCAAGCTTGATGATCCTAATGGGGTGGGGGGGGGAATGTTATTTAAACTAACGTTAAATAAATAATATCATTAACAATCAACTATGAACTCACAAAATAATCATAATGTCTTTCTAAAGTCATAAGTGTACTTCCTTCGAGGTACATACCAAACCAAACCCAATCCACTGCCGTTGAGTCAATTCTGACTCATAACGACCCTATAGGACAGAGTAGAACTGCCCCATAGAGTTTCCAAGGAGCACCTGGCAGATTCGAACTGGTGACCTTTTGGTTAACAGCTGTAGCGCTTAACCACTACTCCACTAGAGTGTCCTTGAGGTACATATGTTGTCCTTTTTTCCTAGAAAGCATTCATTGGTGCCACTTCGGAGACCAAATGTTTGACTAGAAATCATGGTTTAAGACTGGTAAGTTCAGAATTTCCAATATCAGTTCATGTTTACAGAAAAGTTTTACCACATATTAATTTAACATTTTGCTGCCAAATATAAGGTCAAAAAATAACGTTCTCAGCAGGTTTAAAACATAATCTATTCATAACGCTGAGCGTGATTGAAGCTCTAGAACTGTCTAAGTGAAATTGTTGCATTAGAATTATGGGCATTTATAGTTTAACATGAAGAATTTCAAGGACACCTAAGCAATTGTGACTAGTTATATAGATTATAAGCCAAAATGGGCAGGTAAAAATCTATGTATCATATATGTATAAGCAAATAAAATTACAATGACAAAGGATGCCATCAACTCTACAACTACCTGAAACACCAGTGCAAAGAAGATAAGAGCAGAAAATTATGGCAAGTTTCCTTTTCAACTGAACTCAATAGTTGGGAAATTGCAAGAGTGTAGAAAGAGTCATCGACACATTTTTGAAGAAGTGAATTTGAATGTCTTGATGATCAGCACTGGGTTAAGCAATGTGGTAATGGAAGTTTCCTTGCAGTGCCCAGGTAAGAATGCCACGCTTTATATTTATTTGGATCACTTCTTCCACCTTATCAAAGTATATTTGGATTACTTACTATTTCTTTGAAAGATCAACTTAAAATGTAAATATCTAAAAATATTGTGCATATGGCTTCCTGTTGAAGTTCTGTATTTCATCTGGAGATTAATATCTAACTCAGAGAACTGAGACTCATTTTATAATTATAGAAACCTCAAATTTTCTCAGATTGTTGAGTCTAGGAAAGACTCATTCAAACTAAGAAGTTAAGGTCTGAAAGTGGTATACCTTCTAAAGACAGCACAGATGAAAAGAGAATTTTAATACAAGGAATATACTAGAATTGGAATTTAAGTAAGAGAATAAGAAGACCTTTTCAGATTGTTAAAAAAAAAAAAATACTCAGTTTCCAATGACAATTAAGGGCCATTAAAAAAAAAAAATCATTGCCATCAAGTTGATTCCGACTCATAGCGATGCTACAGGATAGAGTAGAACTGCCCCATAGGGTTTGCAAGGAATGCCTGGTGGATTCAAACTGCCGACCTTTTGGTTAGCGGCCATAGCTCTTAACCACTATGCCACTAGGGTTTCTATTAGGGGCCATATAGTACTCAAATTAATAAAAAAAAAAAAAAAAAAAAGAGAATACATATTCCTCCTCTGTGAAGTTTTTGCTCCTAGGACTGTGTCTGGGACAAAAAGCAGAATAGTGGGTAAAAACTTGGAATATGGAGTTAGACAGAGTTCGAGTCTAGATTTTACAGCCACATAACCAGTTTCCCCCTTTACCTATTTACTAAGAGGTTAAAAAAAAAAAAAAAGAAATCTGCCATTGGGTAGATTTCGACTCATGTTAACTCCATGTATGTCTGAGTAGTACTGTGTTCCACAGGATTTTCAATGTCTGATTATTCAGAAACGGATCTGCAGGCTTTTCTTCTGAGGCATCTCTGGGTGGACTCAAACTGCCAACCTTTCAGTTAGCAGCAGAGCATGTTAACTGGTACTTTAATAGTATCTATCTCTTGAAGTTATTGTGATGGTAACATTTGGTAGATAAAATTAAATGTTTAGAATAAAACCAACACATACTAAGCGCTCTATAAAAATAAGCTATTATTTTCATGAAGCTAAGGAGCCCTGCTAGAGCAATGGTTAAGCACTTGACTGCTAATGGAAAGGTCAGTGATTCAAACTTATGAGCTGTTCCACTGAAGAAAAGACCTGGCTATCTGCTCAAACAAAGATTTTCAGCGTAGGAAACCCCATTGGGCAGTTCTATGCTGTCCTATAGAGTCGCTAAGACTTGGAATTGACTTGACAACATAAAACAACTTAAAAACACAGTTGCTTGGTACCTTTTGATTGGGGTAAAATTTCTACCATGTTTTATCTTAATGAGAAAACATTGCCAGCTAGAGGGTAGTTCTTAGGAGTTTAGTATCATTTAAAAACTAGGCAAAGACAAAGGTATCAAATATCTACCTACTAGAATAAATACCCTGACAACTTAAACATTACACAGAGGACCTAAAAGAGGAGTTAATTTTCAAATAAGGCTTAATAGCAAAAATTCTTCAGAGCTACTGAATCACTTCTCCTTTTGTAATATAAATAATCCTTTAATTATTCTACTTTTGATATTTGCATATATTAATTAAGCAAAGACTGAAACTCAGGATATAAGGGTAATTTAATAAGCCAAGTTACTGGGTTGAACAAAATTATGTCAGAAAAAATTAATTATGGCAGATCCTGGATTTGGTATAATTAGTTGGGAAAATAGCAAACAAAAGAACCTATGAAAGCAGTGTGTTCCAACATTTATCAGGGACCACATAAATGTAGGGCCAGCTGCTTTAGTATGAGGAGATGCTTAGTGGAGCAAAACCCCAATGCAGTTCGGTTAAAAGAAAAGATGATGGTTCTACAAGACTGTATTTTTCACTTTAAAGAGATTTTACTGAAAGCTGCTTCCCTCAGGCAACTGCTTCCAGAATGGTTTTTGACCGGAGCCATCCTTAACCAACTCTGATTGTACCAGTTCACCTGGTGCCAGTACCACTCCCCAAAACTGTGCAGCCTGCCAAGATAGTCTGACTAACCCAGACTTTCCACTTAGAAGGAACCAGCCTTAAAAACCCAATCATATTGCATTAAGGACTCAATGAGCTGCGCTTCCTAGAGGTGTCGATTTTGTAAAAAAGGGCAAAGTGCACATAGGAAAAAAGAAGTATTAACACAAAGGAATTCCTCTGAAGGTTGAATATCAGTTTCCAGATTGCAAAAGAAAAAAAAAGGGGGGGGGGAGTGTTATTTTGGTATTCCTTATATCACTTTATTTTATGTGTTCTGAATCTAAACAGAATATATTCACAAATATTCTAACTGTTCGATTTTCTTTAACAACATGATTTGTGTGCAATCTCATTGTCTATAACCAATCACTTTAATTAGAAAGTGAGATTTAGGATACTTGTAATAATGGAACCCCCATCAGAAACAGCCCTCTTTGGGCTATGGGGACCGTATGCTTGGGGAACATCTAGCTCAGTTGGCATAACATAGTTCATAAAGAAAAGGTTCTGCATTCCACTTTGGTGAGTAGCATCTGGGGTCTTAAAAGCTTTTGAGTAACCATCTAAGATACTCCACTGGTCTCATCCCATCGAGAGCAAGGGGAAATGAAGAAAACCAAACACAGAAGGGAAATATTAGTCCAAAGGACTAATGGACCACAACTACCACAACCTCCACCAGACTGAGTCCAGCACAACTAGATAGTGCCCAGCTACCAGCACTGATGGCTCTGATAGGGATCACAGTAGAGGGTCCTGGACAGAGCTGGAGAAAAATGTAGAACACAATTCTAATGCACAAAAAAAGACCAGACTTACTGGCCTGACAGACATTGGAGAAGCCCTGAGAGTATGGCTCCCAGACACACTTTTAGCTCAGTAATGAAGTCACTCCTGAGGTTCACCTTCATCCTTGAACAAGACTAAAAGGCACAACAGCCCAGAGGCAAGGACTAGAAGGTAGGAGGGGACAAGAAAGCTGGTAAGAGAGAACCCAAGTTCAAGAAGGGAGAATGTTGACATGTCGTGGGATTGGTAACCAATGTCACAAAACAATACGTGTACTAATTGTTTAGTGAGAAGCTAGTTTGTTCTGTAAACCTTCATCTAAAGTACAATAATAATAATAATAAAAAGAAACGGCCCTCTTTACTGGAGGGAAGAGTGTGGCTACTTCCTGTAACAACTGCTGAGTTAAAACAGCATAGCTACTGAGCTTGAGTGATCTGAGTTAGTTTAGCATAAAAATTAGTGACGAAGAGATGAGGATAGGTGGGAACCATTGTACCCTGGTTTGAGGAAAGGTCTTGCCTCTTATGAGAGATGTGGATATATTCAAATATAAATATGCTCTGAGATGTTTAAAGTTTTAAAGTAAAAAAAACAGTTTTGTTAATGAAATTCCTGCAAGCAGCATTATTTTACTACAATGGATCTGAAACTCGCTGTTTCTACTCCCTTCTTTAAGCTCTGAAAACACTGTTGATATAGCATGATTTTTAAAACTATAGGAGGACAAACTCCAATCTTCCTTTCTTTTTACACTTAAAAAAAAAAGTTTATAACTACAGGGAAAGAACTTAAATTAGGTAATAATTTCATTAGATAGTAGTTTCATTTCAAGCAATTAGATCTATGGTCTCACAGTACCTGTGGAATTGGGTGAGAGCTGGATTTCCTGGCTCAGGTGCTCCAATAAGTTTGGAGCTGCAGTCATCTTAAGGTTCTATCGGGAGGAATTAGGGGAGTAGGCCTGCTTCCATGCTCACCCATGGGGCTGTTGGACTGAGTAATTTCATTGGATTATCTTATTTTAATGATTCCTTGTGTGGCACAAATCGTTAATGTTTTTGGTCACTAACTAAAAGGTTAGAGGTTGGAGGTTTGAGTTTGCCCAGAAGTGCTCCAGAAGAAAGGCCTAGTGACCTGCTTCTGAAAAATCGGGCACTGAAAACCCTATGGAGCACAGTTCTGCTCTGACATGCACGGGGTCACCATGATTTAGAATGGACTCAACAACTGGTTGTCATGTTTTAGAGTTTTCTTTCCATAGTACTTAACAGCAGTGAGTATAAGAATTGTGCCCTTCAGTTTATTTGAAGGACAGCACTTTAGTTTCTTTTCCCCTTCTTTTCTTCCTTCCTTACTTCTTTCTTTCCTTTCTCTCATCCTTCATTCTTCTCTTCCTTCTTTTCTTCCTCTTTTCTCCTTTTTCTTTTTTCCTTACTTCCTTCTATTGTCATTGTTAGTCAACAAACATTTTTGAAATGTATTATACCACAAACAAGTATCATTTCAGGTGTTACAATGCAAAGTTGAATACATTAATGCTTCTTGGCCACCAAAATTCCCATACACTCTTGGGGGAGACAAACACAATGCAATATTAGAGGTGTTGTTGTTGTTAGTTGCCATCGAGTCGGTTCCGACTCATAGCAACCCTATGCACAACAAAACGAAACACTGCCCAGTCCTGCGCCATCCTTCCAATCATTGTTATGCTTCAGCTTATTGTTGCAGCCACTGTGTCAATCCACCTCATTGAGGGTCTTCCTCTTTTCCGCTGACCCTGTACTCTGCCAAGCATGCTGCCCTTCTCCAGGGACTGATCCCTCCTGACAGCATGTCCAAAATATGTAAGACGCAGTCTCGCCATCCTTGACTCTAAGGAGCATTCTGGCCGTGCTTCTTCCAAGACAGATTTGTTCATTCTTTTGGCAGTCCATGGTGTATTCAATATTCTTCACCAACACCACAATTCAAAGGCATCAACTCTTCTTCGGCCTTCCTTATTCATTGTCCAGCTTTCACACGCATATGATGTGATTGAAAATACCATGGCTTGGGTCAGGCGCACCTTAGTCTTCAGGGTGACATCTTTGCTCTTCAACACTTTGAAAAGGTCCTTTGCAGCAGATTTGCCCAATGCAATGTGTCTTTTGATTTAATGACTGCTGCTTCCATGGCTATTGATTGTGGATCCAAGTAAAATGAAATCCTTGACAGCTTCAAACTTTTCTCCATTTATCATGATGTTGCTCATTGGCCCACTTGTGAGGATTTTTCTTTTCTTTATGTTCAGGTGTAATCCATAGTGAAGGCTGTGGTCTTTGATCTTCATTAGTAAGGGCTTCAAGTCCTCTTCACTTTCAGCAAGCAAGGTTGTGTCATCTGCATAATGCAGGTTGTTAATGAGTCTTCCTCCAACCCTGATGCCCCATTCTTTTTCATATAGTCCAGCTTCTTGGATTATTTGCTCAGCATACAGATTGAATAGGTATGGTGAAAGAATACAACCCTGACGTATACCTCTCATGACTTTAAACCAACCAGTTTCCTTTTGTTCCGTCCGAACAACTGCCTCTTGATCCATGTAAAGGTTCCTTATGAGCACAATTAAGTGTTCTGGAATTCCCATTCTTCGCAGTGTTATCCATAGTTTGTTATGATCCACACAGTCGAAAGCCTTTGCATAGTCAATAAAACACAGGTAAACATCCTTCTGGTATTCTCTGCTTTCAGCCAGGATCCATCTGACATCAGCAATGATATCCCTGGTTCCACATCCTCTTCTGAAAAAAGGCCTGAATTTCTGGCAGTTGCCTGTCGATATACTGCTGCAGCCATTTTTGAATGATCTTCAGCAAAATTTTGCTTGCGTGTGATATTAATGGTATTGTTCTATAATTTCCACATTTGGTTGGATCACCTTTCTTGGGAATAGGCATAAATATGGATCTCTTCCAGTCAGTTGGCCAGGAAGCTCTCTTCCATATTTCTTGGCATAGATGAGTGAGCACCTCCAGTGCTGCATCTGTTTGTTGAAACATCTCAACTGATATTCCATCAATTCCTGGAGCCTTGTTTTTCACGAATGCCTTCAGAGCAGCTTGGACTTCTTCCTTCAGTACCATGGGTCCCTGATCATATGCCACCTCTTGAAATGGTTGAATATCGACTAATTCTTTTTGGTATAATGACTCTGTGTATTCCTTCCATCTTCTCTTGATGCTTCCTGCATTGTTTAAAATTTCCCCCATGGAATCCTTCACTATTGCAACTCAAGGCTTGAATTTTTTCTTCAGTTCTTTCAGCTTGAGAAACACCGAGTGTGTTCTTCTCTTTTGGTTTTCCATCTCCAGCTCTTTGCACATGTCATTTTAATACTTTACTTTGTCTTCTCGAGAGGCCCTTTGAAATCTTCTGTTCAGCTCTTTTACTTCATCAATTCTTCTTTTTGCTTTAGCTGCTCAACGCTCAAGAGCAAGTTTCAGAGTCTCATCTGACATCCATTTTGGTCTTTTCTTTCATTCTTGTCTTTTCAGTGACCTCTTGCTTTCTTCATGGATGATGTCCTTGATGTCATTCCACAACTTGTCTGGTCTTCGGTCACTAGTGTTCAATGGGTCAAATCTATTCTTGAGATGGTCTTTAAATTCAGGTGGGATATATTCAAGGTCATATTTTGGCTCTCATGGACTTGCTCTGATTTTCTCAGTTTCAGCTTGAACTTGCATATGAGCAATTGATGGTCTGTCCCACAGTCGGCCCCTGGCCTTGTTCTGACTGATGATATTGAGTTTTTCCATCGTCTCTTTCCACAGATGTAGTCAATTTGATTTCTGTGTGTTCCATCTGGCAAGGTCCATGTGTATAGTCGCTGTTTATGGTGGTGAAAGAAGGTATTTGCAATGAAGAAGTCGGTGGTCTTGCAAAATTCTATCCTTCCACCTCCAGCATTGTTTCTATCACCAAGGCCATGTTTTCCAACTACTGATCCTTCTTTGTTTCCAACTTTTGCATTCCAATTGCCAGTAATAATCAGTGCAACTTGATTGCGTGTTCGATCAATTTCAGACTGCAGCAGCTGATAAAAATCTTCTGTTTCTTCATCTCTGGCCCTAGTGGTTGGTGCGTAAATTTGAATAATAGTCATATTAACTGGTCTTCCTTGTAGGCATATGGATATTATCCTATCACTGACAGCGTTGTACTTCAGGATAGACCTTGAAACTTTCTTTTTGACAACGAATGCAATACCATTCCTCTTCAGGTTGTCATTCCCAGCATAGTAGACTATATGATTGTCTGATTCAAAATGGCCAGTGCCAGTCCATTTCTGCTTTCTATGCCTAGGATATCGATGTTTATGCATTCCATTTCATTTTTGACAATTTCCAATTTTCCTAGATTTATACTTCGTACATTCCAGGTTCTGATTATTAATGGATTTTTGCAGCTGTTTCTTATCATTTGAGCCGTGCCACATCAGCAAGTGAAGATCCCGAAAGCTTGACTCCATGCACATCATTAAGGTCGACTCTACTTTCAGAAGGCAGCTCTTTCCTAGTCATATTTTGAGTGCCTTCCAACCCTGGGGGCTCATCTTCCAGCACTATCTCACACAATGTTCTGCTGCTATTCATAAGGTTTTCACTGGCTAATGCTTTTCAAAAGTAGACTGCCGGGTTCTTCTTCCTAGGTTGTCTTAGTCTGGAAGCTCAGCTGAAACCTGTCCTCCATGGGTGACCCTGTTGGTATCTGAATACCGGTGGCATAACTTCCAGCATCACAGTAACACACAAGCCCCCACAGTACGACAAACTGACAGGTAGGCATTCATTATGTTAGAAATAGAGATGATGGGCATCTAATCCAACAAGGAGGTTGAGGAAGGCTTTTAGAGGAGGTGATACTGAGGCACATCTTTAAAATTTGAGTAAGAGATTGTCAGGTGGCTAGGATTTATATGGGGACCTCATAGGTGTTGAAGGCAATAGGAACATACATCTGATTATTTGGGAAACTACAAGCAATGTGATGTTGTTAGAAAAGATTTAATGAAGGAAAGACACAATGTGCAACTATAGAAGTAGTAGGTTGGGACCAGTTCAGACAGAGGTGCACTTAATATTTTAAGGCTCTTAGATCTTCCTTATATAGTATGGAGTGTCAGTGGGATCTTTTAAAAGTGTCTTGATACCCAAAGTATATCTTCTCATCGGTGCATAAACTGACTGTTCTGATTGAATTGTGTCCCCCAAAATATGTGTTGGGATCCTAACCCCTATACATGTGGATGTAATCCTATTTTGAAATAGGGTTTTAGAGTTTTCTTTATTATGTTAATGAGGTTCTGTCAGTGTAAGGTGTGTCATGAACTTAATCACTGCTGAGTGATATAAGAAGCAGCATAGACATGGAGGTGAGCAAGCAAAACTGGGGGAAAGATAGATGCCATGTGGAGATCATCAAAGATCCGAGGAATGGCAGAGCTAGAAAAGCTGAGGCAAGGATTTTCCCCAAAAGTGAACAGAGAGAGAGTCTTCCCCAACAGCCAGTGCCCTGAATTCAGACTTTTAACCTCTTAAACTGTGAGAAAACAAATTTGTTAAAATCACTTACTTGTGGTATTTCTGGTACATCAGCACTAAGAAACTAAGACACTGACTAAAACTTTCTCATTAAGAAAATACAAGGCTTCTGAATGTTAGAAGCTCTATTGATATTTTCAGCAGTAATAAAGTAGGTAGGTAGTATCCAGGAAATACGACTAAAGGGACATTGAGAAAAGGCACTAGGTAGCAGACAGCTTCTAAGATGACGCTCAGTGATTCTACTAAAGGTATTTATGCCCTTATGAAAACCTATCCCTTGAGTGTGAACTGAACTTACTGTCTTTATTTTATAACCAATAGAATATGGCAAAAGTGATGGGGAGTCCTTCCAAGAATAGATTGAAACTACATGGCATGTTGTGAGCTGCCCTATGGAGAAGCTCATGTGACAAGGAACTGGGGGAATCCTCTGGCCAATAACCAGTGAGAAACTGAGGTTCTCAGTCTAATAGTCTATTAAGTGAGCTTGGGAGCAGGCCCCTCCCCACCCAACAGAGTCTTACAACGACTGTCGCCCCAGCTTGATACCTTGATGACAGCCTTGTTAGAGCACTTGGGCCAGCAAACCCAGCTAAGCCCCATCCAATTCCTGACCAGATACTGTGAGACCATAAATTTTTATTGCTTGAAAGTGTTAAATTTTGAGGTAATTTGTTATGGAACAATAGATAAAAAATACATCTAACAATCTTCTTGTCTCAACAATCTTCCTGTCTCAACTGGCAGAGTACTCAACATTCTGTCACTTAGGGTTGCTTCTCTTGGGTTTGTGCTATTTGTGTGTGCTGAGATTCAGGCCTGAAAACATAATTAGGGAACTAAAAAGGGGAGAAATCCAGAGAATCTCAGTCTTTCCAACTTCCTTGGACAAGCAGGTAGTTGCTTACCTGAAAGTCCCCAAGTTTCAAATTCGAAAGAAATAGGTGTGGCTCTCAGGTCCTGGTGTCTTATTGACTGGGCAATGTCTCTCAACTGGGGCCTTATTTTCATGATACCAATCTGTCTGTGTGTATTACATGATTAAATTTTACAGGCTTGTTTTATATCTACCTTGATATAGATGGGTTCCTGTTTGAGATAGGTACAGAAAAAGGGGCAGAAAGAGAATGGAGATGACGTCTTCATTCAAAGGTTTGGCAGGGACCATCTCAAACCATCTTCTCTAGTACTGTCCTACTGATATATACCTTTTCCTTTGGGCATTCCCTCAGGTACCCATTGTTTTCATTCATTTATTTGTTGACTATCTAGTAATAATAATTGTTGTTATTTGTTGCTGTAAAGTTGGTCCTCAACTCATGGTAACTCCTGCACAACTGAACAAGATGCTACCCAGTCCTGAGCCATTCCCATGATTGATGATGGATGTGACAGTTATGATCCATAGGGTTCCATTGGCTGATTTTTGGAAGTAGGTTGCCAGGCCTTTCTTTCTTGTCTTTCTTAGTCTGGAAGCTTCACTGAAACTTGTTCAGCATCATAGCAACACACAAGCCTCTACTGACAGATGAGCAGTGGCTGCACTTAAGGGGCTTTGGCCAGGAATCAAACCCAGGTTTCCCAAATGGAATTCAAGAATTCTTCCACTGAACCACTGATGCTCCATAATAATAACAATAAAAAAAAAAAAGAACACTGCCACCAAGTCAATTCCAACTCATAGCGACCTTATGTGACAGAGTAGGACTGCCTCATGGGTTTTCCAAGGCTGTAAATATTTTCAGAAGCAGACTGCCACATCTTGTTCCCATGGAGTGGATTAGAACTGCCAACCTCTTGGTTAGCAGCTGAGTGTTTCAATCACTGAGCCACCAGGGCTCCCAATAACAATAGATAATGTATAAAAAGTGCTTACTGCCCTGGGCACGGTGCTAAATACTTTTTTATATATTAATTCCTCTTAATCGTTACTGCTCTTTTGAGATTCTGTTGATTTTCAGAGATTCTGTTGATTTTCAGAGATTCTGAGTTCATTGGTCTTGGGCAGAACCCAGATATCTATATTTCTAACAATTTTCACAGGTGATTACAATGCTCGTTTAATTTTGAGGATTGCTATACTATCCTGTGGGTTGAAGTATTGGTATGCAACTTTTTTTAGAGGTAAATATGATTTTCATGTTTATTTAACAATATTTAGTTGGTATTTGTAAAAAGCCCTAAAATACAGTTGCAGTGATTTAATATCAGTGTGTTCAATCAAACACGTGAAGGATTGAGTGTGATAGACTGTGAGTAACGGAGTAAGAGAAGCAGACAAAGGGCAACAGGAATTCAGAGCCAAGTGGATTGCATTCAGCTAGCAACCATTCAGAAAACAAAACCAAAGAAACAAAACTAAACACTACAGCTGTGCGTTAAAAAAAAAAAAAAAAAAAAAAGCTTTATTACAAATATCACATTTCCCCCCTCTAAAAAAGGGTGCACTTTTTCTCCTTGAATTCTGTTTTTGTCCTTAGTGAAAAATGAAATGATTCTATTTAACTTTAGGACTATTTATCAAGAAGTTACCCTGGGAAGACAATGGTCCAGGCTACTTGGATAACAGAGACAAGTAGCTCAAAGCTCCTGGCCTTAAGTAGCTTATAACCAAAACCAACTGCAATCAAATGGATTCTGACTCATAGCAAACATATAGGCCAGAGTAGAACTGCCCCACAGGGTTTCCAAGGATCAGCTGGTGGATTTGAATTGCCGACCTTTCAGTTAGCAGACAAGCTCTTAACCACTGTGCCATCAGCGCTCCAGTCTAATAAAAAGATAAAACAAGTACTAAGTAAATATTAGAATACGCATGAATAGGACAAGTTTGTTGAGAGACAGTCAGAAGCAAGTACCTTTTGAAAAAAAAAAAAAAACCGAAAGAAGGTTTTCCAGTTCCAAATTTGTTCTTAGAACAGTTAAATTTTCTATGCATTCAGGCAAATTTCTTCTTCCTGATTTTTATCATCCTGGCTCCCAGCCCACCTTCCCCTCCACCCCTTTCCTTTTGGGTCAGTGCTGGATTCTGAAGAATCCCATATAACCTTCTGGAACTGCTCCCTGTACGGACACAAGAGAGGAAAAAATCAAGTTTAAAAAATGCATATGTTGTCCTGTCAGCACCAAAATAAGACTGAAGGGTTATCAGGGACATTTAAATTTCTCCCTCAGAGGATTGAGAGAGTGCCACCAGCTGCACTCAAATTGCATTGAAAATAGATACTTTGCAAATTCTCATCTAAATGAAAGTTTAAATTACCAAAAGCAGTCTGACCGGTTATCTTTGACTAAAGTGGTTTACAATTTGCATATAAACTTCATTTCTTTTTTCTAATTATGCTGAATAAAATGCATTCATTTTTTTCTGTGATTATAGGCCAACCCTGCCAAACACCTGTGACTGTCACAAATCCTAATTTGATATTTATTTACTTCAAGGCAATCTTATTATCGAAATTATTCCAGGCATCAAAGGCCTTAATTATTGATAGTCCATTCAGTAGGGTTAGCTTCCGTGTCCTTGGGGGGAGTTTCTGATTTGCTCTTTCCTTTTTCAGCGCTACTTGGCTACAAGAAGCCATATGATTCTGCCAGTAAGAATATTGGAAACCACACTCTTATTTAATTGGAACTAGATTCAGACAGTATCAAAGAGCCAAGATTGACAGCTGCAATCTGTAGGCTTCCGGGTAGTTTTATTATTATTTCTTTTAATGCATGTTTATACTGAGTCTTCAAAATAAGCATTACCTCTTTCATATATATCTCGATCTTTTAGGTAACAGGGGCAACTTTCTATTTCCCTGAGGTCTTGGGATCATCCTAGGGTTGGCTGGAGAGCCAAGATACTGTCAATGGCACCTTTTAGAAAAAAGGGGGGAACCGATAGGAAGTCACTGGATGAGAGGGTGGAGGATGGCTGGGCATTGTCTGGAGGTGAAATTCATTTCTTACCTGAGAATTTGGGAAAATGGAGGGGGTGAGTAGGAGGGTTAAATGTGAAGACTCGCTTTAGCAAAATATTATAACTTATTAATAGGTCCTGAGAAACTAGTTAAGGATCTCAGGGTCAATATTATATAGCTGGCTTGTCTTTTTCCAAACAACATTTCATTGGAAGATAATGGTCATTGAATCTTTGAGTGGAGCTTCAAAAGTATTTCTCAGGAGTTCTCAGAGTATAGTCTGGAGATACCCCAAAGCCCTTTCAAGGGCTCCAGGAGGTCAAAACTATTTCCATAACAAGAGATAGGCAGGCAGGCGGGCAGGTGGGCGGGCGGGCAGGCGGTTGGGCGGGCAGGCATGTAGGCAGGCAGGCAGGCATGCAGATAGATAGATAGGTAGATAATAGATAGACAGACAGATAGATAGATAGATGAATAGCCACTGTCCCATAGCCTCTGACTCATTGCAACATTATGTACAACAGAATAAAATGTTACCAAATCATCCTCACAATTGCCAACATGTTCAATCCATCCTTGTGCTCTAATGTGCTAATCCCTATCATTGAGGATCTCCCTCATCTCTGCTTTACCAAACAGGATGTTCTCCTTTAATGACTGAGTCCTCATGATGATGTGCTCAAAGCAAGCAAGTCGGTTAATGTTCTGTTGTGGTCTATAAGGTTTTCATTGGCTAATTTTTAAAGTAGATGGCCAGATCTTTCTTCCTAGTCTGCTTTAGCCTGGAAGCTCCCATGAAACCTGTTCACCATGGTTACCTCGGTAATATTTGAAATATCAGTGACATAGCTTCCAGTATCACAGCAACATCCGATCAACCATAATATGAGAAACTGACAAATAATGGTCCGTGATGATACTAAGAAGTTATTTGCCTTTTTAACTCCTATTCTTTCAACAATGTACAGTGGAAAATTCCACAGGCTACATGACATGTGATATTGCAACAGAATGATTACAGAGGCCAGTATGAAAATCCTTCTATTAAGCCAGACCTAAAGGAATTTACAAAAAAGTAAATACCACTTTTCTCATAAATTATTTTTCTTTTAGACATTATAGATATTTTCCTTAATAAATATGGTATTCATATTACCACATAATGAGTTTGTTACTACTTTAAAATAAATTAAAAAGTAAATATTTTCAAAATGACTTAGGCTTTTTAATAAGCAAATATTCATAGACATAATCCATATAAGCAAAACTTTATAGGGAGCTTAATAGTTTTCAAGACTGTAAAGGAGTCCTAAGACTAAAATGCTTGAGTATCTCCATTTATGTGAATGAATAAATGATGCATTCTTCTTAACATTACCCTTTTCATTCATGTATTTTTTTGACCAAATCTTAATGAAGACCATCTCCCTGTGCTGCTCTGTAAAGCTCCAGTGATAAGCAACAGGAATGTAGCATTCAGAAAGCACACAGTCCACTGTTGAAACTGTACTTGCAAAGGGATCATTGTAATAAAATTGATATGCTCAGTTGCTTTGCTAACACAGATGATCACTGTGACAAACTCCGCTTGGGGGAATCAGGAAAAACTTGAGGGACAATGCCCAGTTTATAGGATTTAATCAACATTAAATCTTTGCTCCCCCATTTTCTTTACCCTCATCTCCTCCACACTTACCAACCAGTATACTTTGTTCGTGTTTATTGTTGTTATTGTTAGATGTCTTGGAGCCGGCTCCTACTACTGGTGATCTCATATATAACAAAGAGAAATGTTGCCTGGTCCTGGGTTATCTTCATGATCTTTGGTATGTTTGAACCCATTGTTGTGTCAATCCATCTCATTGAGGGTTTCACTTTGTTTCACTGACCCTCTACTTTACCAAACATTTTGGTCTTTTCTGGTGATGTGTACAAAGTAAGCAAGACAAAGCCTCACTACTCACACTACTAAGAAACATTCTGGTTGGTATTTCTTCTGAGAAGGATTTATTTTTGTCCACAATATATGCAATATTCTTTACCAATACCACAATTTGAGTGCAACATTTCTTCACCAATCTTCCTTTTTCATTGTTCAGCCCCTTTAAAAAGAGCCTTGATAGTTCATGTGTAGCTCCATTTAACGGTCTTGGGAAAGTATTTCTAACATTTCTTCCTGAAAAGCAAACTATTAATGAAGCAGTTGTGGTGGGGCAGGGAGCTTAGAATTCTGTTTGAGAATAAAGCAGCATTGCCTTAGTTGCCACTAAAATCAATCTAAGTGTTCATATGGTTAAATCTATTGAAAATAGAAAGGGAAAAAAATATTACAATGCTCTTGCGATTTGTAACGGTTGTCAGACAGGCTGTGGGTTCTACCTACAGCCATCTTCAAATCAATGAAATGCTTTATTTATACTTGCTCTGAGCTGTCGTTTGTCAGGGGTGATCTCTTGTTGTATGCTTCAGAACAGAGGTAACATGAACACAACGTGACACTCAATTACCCACATGTGTCAGTCAGGAGAAGCCCAATGGGTTCCACTTTGTCAGCAGCCCAGCTCAGTGTATGTAGGTGAGAGACAAAGCCCTTTCATTACCAGCACTTCCTGGAGGCCTCCTGTTTCCAGGCATCGCCCAGATCAATTCTGTAAACCTGAACTAATGATCAAGTAAAACAATCTGAAAGGTAAACCATAGGATTGCATTTATCTTCTCCGCTTGTTACATTGCTCAGGCCACAAGTCAGTCCTGATGAAGGCTCACAGAACCTTTTAACTTTCCTTGATGTCTTTTTAAACCCTTAGCCCAAGAAGCTGTAATGATACCCCAGCTAGCATTCCTGGTCTCTGTTTGGTCAAAATTATTATTTTGTTAAATAAATTAATGAATCTTGTTATTACACATTTCACAAAAACACTGGAGAACAAAATGAGGATGTTTAACCTCCAGGAATAGGGCTTTTACTACCTTTTATTACATTTGTTGTTTTTAGGTGCCGTCTAGTCAATTTTGACTCCTACCCATGCCGTATGATGGAGTAGAACTGCCCCATAGGGTTTTTGAGGCTGCAGGAACAGATTGCCAGGTCTTTGTCCTGTGGAGCTGCTGGCTGGGTTAGAACTACCAACTTTTTGGTTAGCAGCTGTGCACTTAATGTTTGCACCATCAGGGCTCCTTTTTTTTGGGTGTGGAGACGACACACAATATATGTTCACTGAAAGAAATTTTGAACTGATAGCAAGAAGAAAAGTGAGTTCCTAGCCTTCTGTCAAAGGTTTGAACTGCAAGAGCAGGGGGGAAGAGGCCAAGCTTATGAGGTTTAATGGCCAGTGGTGGTGCTGTAGAGGAGCATCAGCTGCCCATGAAAAACTGTCCACTGAAAACACAGGGCTATCTTTAAAAAGAATCATGACTCTTCTCACCAAAACGTAACACTTTTATTGGCTCCAGGAGGAACCTTTTGCTCAAAAATATTTCCTCTGAAATTCCAACATTAGAGATTTATGCATGTGTCTTAAGGAACTCAATTTTTAAAATGTCAGTACTACTTGAGGTTAAGCAGAGCTATAACTCATCCATGGTTTGGTGTGGAGTCCTGTAATAGGGTTGCTTTCTTTCATTTTATGGCTTAATGGTACTAATTATGACTGGAAAATGGGAACGTCCATGGAGGATAAATGGAAAGGTCATTCTTCCTCTTTGAATTAGCAGAGAAAGGATCTGTGCAAAGAGCAGACAGCTCCATGGAGCTGTGAAGGGCGGCCGGTGCAGAGGAAGTTGTGTAGCATAACACTTGTGAACTCTGCCTTTTTATTAGATCTCCCAATAAGTATCACTAATTCGGTTTTGTTTTGTTTTCAAATACTATTACACTTTCAACTTTTTGCATAAATGGCTTACCTTTAATTGGCAAATCAACATTTTATACAGAAGAAAAAACTTACTATGTTGCTGTTAGCTGCTGTCAGTTACAATTCATGGCTACCCCATGTACAACAGAACAAAATGTTGCCAAGTCCTCTGCCATCTTCAAGATCATTGGTATGCTCCTCTCCATTGTCGCAGCCACTGTGGATTTTGCATGTCTTCTGACACTAGAAGTTCCTATTTCAACACTATATTGGACAATATTTTGTTGTGCTCTCTTGGGTTTTCACTGGCTAATTTTCAGAAGTAGATTACCAGACCCTTCTTCCTTGTTTCTCTTGGTCTGGAAGCTCTGCTGAAACCTGTCCACCAGGGGTGATCCTGCTAGTATTTAAAATATCAGTG
Organism: Elephas maximus indicus; assembly: GCF_024166365.1. Taxonomy (NCBI): domain Eukaryota; kingdom Metazoa; phylum Chordata; class Mammalia; order Proboscidea; family Elephantidae; genus Elephas; species Elephas maximus. The sequence continues at coordinate 96,045,161 of NC_064828.1, read as the reverse complement.
GCACAGCTTCCAGCATCACAGAAAATGTTATATTTAGCTTAGCTATTGTTCTATAAAAGTGACATATCTACTCATTATAAAGATACCATTAGCACTAATTAGAGTATTGGTAGTATATTACATAGTTAGACAGGAAAGTGAAAAAAAAAAAAAAAAAAAAACCTGTACTTTCAATTTTCTTGCTCACTCACAAACGAAATACCAGTAACTTCTTATTTCATGACCAGAAATTTATGAGTCTAGAAGGCCAAGAGAGCAGGATGTGATACAATTACGTAATAAGTCTAATGAAAGGAAGAATGGTTTAAAATGTACACAAATCTAAGTTTGATTCTTGGCTCTTGAAAGTAATATTGATTAAACTCTCTGAACCTCATTTCTACCATTAGTTAGAGCTGGGTGATACCTATTTTATTGGGCTGTTGTGAGGAATAAATAAAGCAAAATAAAGTAAAAGTTTCTACTATAACACTCCATACATGTTAGTTGATCAACTGATTATAAGTAATATAATCATTATTGTTGTTGCTATTAAGTGCTGTCAAGTCAGCGCCTACTCATAGCGACCCTATGTACAACTGAAAGAAACACTGCCCAGTCCTGTGCCATCCTCACAATCATTGCTATGTTTGAGTCCCTTGTTGGACCCACTGTGGCATTCCGTCTTGTTGAGGGTTTTCCTCTTTTTCACTGATCCTCAATTTTACCAAGTATGATGTCCTTCTCCAGGTACTGGTCCCTCCTAATAATATGTCCAAAGTATGTGAGACAAATTCTCTCCATCTTCATTTGCTTGTTCTTCTGGCAGTCCATGGTATATTCAATATTCTTTGCCAACACCATAATTCAAAAACACATCAATTCTTCTTCAGTCTTCTTTATTCATTGTACAGCTTTCACATGCATATGAGGGGTTGAAAACACCATAGCTTTGGTCAGGTGCACCGTGGTTCTCAAAGTGACATCTTTGCTTTTTAACATTTGAAAGAGCTCTTTTGCAGCACATTTACCTTATCCAATAAATTATTAGATTTCTTGACAGCTCTTTCCATGGGCTATAATCATTATAATGCAGTAATAATATCTCTCAAGCCACTATTCAAAACAGGACCAATTACAGAAAGAGAGAGAAGAAAAGATCTGTTTCTTAGTTACCTAGTGCTGCTGCAACAAGAAATACTGGTTTTAAAGAACAGAAACGTATTTACTCACAATACTGAGGGCTATAAGTTCAAATCAGGGTGACAGACAAGTTGATTCTTTATGTAAGCTTCTTTCCTATTTCTGGCCTCTTCCTGTGATCCTTGGCATTCTTTTGCTTGTAGAAAATCCTCAGATGTCATCAGTCTCCCCCTGTATATGTGTGGGTCTTTGTCTATTCTGGTCTTTTTATAACTCAGAAATGATTAGCTTTAGGATCCACCCTACTCCAGTAAGATCTCAATTAATTGATTGATTCCATTACATCAGATTGCATTATGGAAGGCCATCATGTTATATTACAGAAGGTAATAAAAAAAAAGGAAGTGACTTTCTCATACATGAATTCCTTTTTATATATCAGTTTGCTCAATTATCGTAATAATACAATAAAATAGGTAGGCCATTAGTCATATTTCATAGATGAAGAAACTGAGGCATGGATAAGGCACTTTGATCAAGTTTAAAGGAAAAAGAAAAAACAAAAATAAAATAAATAGCAGAGCAAGTATTTGGACTAAAGCAATTTGACTCAATGCTGAGGCCTTTAATATTACACAATAATTCCTCTGTGATATTTTAAATTCCTGCTCACACTCTAAAAGTATTTTTTATTCTGCACTAATTATGTTAACATTAAGAACTACTGGTATCATGTTATAATTAACCACTTGGTAGATAATCTTGTGGAAAGTATTGAAAAAGTAAATTGAATTAATTAGTGAAGATACTTAGAATTAAGGCACATTTTTATTCAGAATGGGCATGATTCAAAAGATAGGCATAACTAATCACTGTTTGATAATCCAATACACACTGCAAACATACTGGGATAGTCTTTAATATGTACCATCTATTTATTTTACGTGTGCAATCTTCCACCTGACAATTAATTAGTATTAATTCAACACACATAATAAGAATAATGAATTGCTTTTGTCTGGAGTGAGATGAGAAACTGCACATCTAATGAGGATTTTTCCCTTCAGAGTAGTCACCTTTAGAAGCCAGAGACTAGCTTTCTTTGTTCTTTCTCTTTTTCTAAAAAGCATACAAAGTCTGAGATAAATTTAATTCTTAATTTTAGTATTCTTGATGGTAGCAAAATTTCCTCCTTGCATTCAAAATTATATTCATACATCTATTGATTTGTTGTTGTTGGGTGCCGTCAAGTGGGTTCCAACTCCTAGCGAACCTAGGTACAACAGAATGAAACACTGCCCGATCCTTGTTATGTCTGAGCCCACTGTTGCAGCCACTGTGTCAGGCCATCTCATTGAGGGTCTTCCTCTTTTACGCTGACTTTCTACTTTGCCAAGCATGATGTACTTCTCCACAGATTGACCCTTCCTGATAACATGTCCAAATTATGTGAGACAGAATCTTCCTATCCTTGCTTCTAAGGTGCATTCTGAGTGTACTCCTTCCAAGACAGATTTGTTTGTTCTTTTGGCAGTCCACGGCATATTCAATATTCTTTGCCAACACCATAATTTGAAGGCATCAATTCTTCTTCTGTCTTCCTTATTCATTGTCCATCTTTAGCATGTATATGAGGTGATTGAAAACACAATGGCTTGAGTCAAGTGCACCTTAGTCCTTAAGGTGACATCTTTGCTTTTTAACATTTCAAAGAGATCTTTTGCAACAGATTTGCCCAAGGCAATGCATCAATCGATTTCTTGACAGCTGCTTCCATGGTTGATTATTGCCGATCCAAGTCAAATGAAATCCTTTACAACTTCAGTATTTTCTCCATTTATCATGATGGTGCTGTTGGTTCAGTTTCGAGGATTTTTGCTTTATGTTAAGGCATAACTCATACTGAAGGCTTTGATTTTCATCTGTAAATACTTCAAGTTCTCTTCAATTTCTGTAAACAAGGTTGTATCATTTGCATATCAAAAGTTGGTAATGAGTCTTCTTCAAATCCTGATACAATGTTCTTCTCCTGACTTTAAACCACTCAGTTGTTCTATTCAAAGGACTGCCTCTTGACCTATATACTGGTTCCTCATGAGCACAATTAAGTGTTCTGGAATTCCCGTTCTCCACAATATTATCTATAATTTGTTATGATCCACACAGTCAATGCCTTAGCATAGTCAATAAAACACAGGTAAGCATTTTTCTGGTGTTCTCTGCTTTCAGCCAAGATTCATCTGACATTAGCAATGATATCCCTTGTTCAACGTCGTCCTCTGAATCCAGCTTGAATCTCTGGCAATTCTGTGTCAAAATACTGCTGCAACTGCTTTTGAATGATCTTCAGCAAAATTTCACTTGGGTATGATATTAATGATATTGTTGGATAATTTCACGTTCTGTTGGATCATCTTTGGAATAGGCATAAATATGGATCTCTTCAAGTTTATATATCCATAAATCTATATCTATATTTCTATAAACCTATATCTTACTATCTGTCCATCTATCCTTTCTCATTCTGCAATTTTTAGGAATTCCAAACTGTTCAAGTCTTTCTCGTCAGAAGAAAAGATTGGGTGAGACAGTAACAAAACTTTGTGCCGTCCATACAAATAGTGGGTAGATAATCCATGTTTTCATTTGCTCAAAAGCTCCTTGATGTGATGTATTGAATAAGTTGTTTCCCTCAGGATAACATGGTAATTCAAAATAAATAAATAAATAAACGAGAGAGAGAGAGAAAAAAAATCCAAATTTACAAATTTGTATTGGAACTATCATTTATTTTTGAACTATGGAAAAGGGAAGTGATTTGTTAACAAATGCCTGTATGGGGCTTCTGGTTCTGATTATGTAAGCACACTTCACCCAATCGCTCACTGATTACAACTAAAAACCTTGGACAGGAAACATAAAGAAACTATGGAAAGGCTCTGAAAGATGAGTACGAGTAGGTAGACTAGATAGGGAGTGCAAGACTTAAAGCACAACCCAGCAGTGGGTTCCTTGTACTTTTTCTTTTTTTTCCTTTCTGCCACCTATGCAGACCAGCTTGAAATCTGGTGCTATGTGAAATCAGTAGTGCAAAAGTATGTATGAGGGGAAACATTAAGAGAAGCCCTCTCTCTTCAGCCAGAGGACTGGGAAAAGCGACCCATGGAGCTCACAATTTTGCAGCAACCCTTCCCACTGGTGAGAGAGAGGTTGCCCTGAGCCTTCTTTGACTCATGAGCAAGTAAAAGCAAATGGCAAACTCCTAATCCAACTAGTGAGGCAAGGTGATATGAGTAACAGAAAACATACTACTTTCCCACAAAAAGGCAAAGGCCTTTCTCTTCAATCTTGTTGTTGAATAGCATTACACTGTCAGGAGAGAAGCTTCACTCAGGGTTTTGTTTAGAAAAGTAACTTCTCAGCTTAAATGAAATCCAGGAATAAACACAGGATACAAAATACAAAACCAAAATTCAAAAGAACAAAACTATTAACACGGAGGCGGGGCCAAGATGTCGGACTAGGTGGACGCTACCCCGAATCCCTCTTGCAACAAAGACTCGGAAGAACAAGTGAATCGATCACATACATAACAATCTACGAACCCTGAACAACAAACACAAATTTAGAGACGGAGAACGAACAAATACGGGGAGGCAGCGATTGTTTTCAGAGCCTGGAGCCAGCGTACCAGTCAGCGGATTTTCTGGAAAAACTAGTTTCCCAGTAATGGCTCGGAGACAGCAGTCCATATCAAACCACATAAAGAAGCAGACCATGACAGCTTCTACAACCCCCCAAACGAAAGAATCAAAATCTTTCCCAAATGAAGATACAATCCTGGAATTATCAGATACAGAATATAAAAAACTAATTTACAGAACGCTTCAAGACATCAGAAACGAAATAAGGCAAAATGCAGAAAAAGCCAAGGAACACACTGATAAAACTGTTGAAGAACTCAAAAAGATTATTCAAGACCATAGTGGAAAAATTAATAAGTTGCGAGAATCCATAGAGAGACAGCATGTAGAAATCCAAAAGATTAACAATAAAATTACAGAATTAGACAATGCAATAGGAAGTCAGAGGAGCAGACTCGAGCAATTAGAATGCAGACTGGGAAATCTGCAGGACCAGGGAATCAACACCAACATAGCTGAAAAAAATCAGATAAAAGAATTTAAAAAAATGAAGAAACCCTAAGAATCATGTGGGACTCTATCAGGAAGGATAACTTGTGGGTGATTGGAGTCCCAGAACAGGGAGAGGGGACAGAAAACACAGAGAAAATAGTTGAAGAACTCCTGACACAAAACTTCCCTGACATCATGAAAGACGAAAGGATATCTATCCAAGATGCTCATCGAGCCCCATTTAAGATTGATCCAAAAAAGAAAAACACCAAGACATATTATCATCAAACTCACCAAAACCAAAGATAAACAGAAAATTTTAAAAGCAGCCAGGGAGAAAAGAAAGGTTTCCTTCAAGGGAGAATCAATAAGAATAAGTTCAGACTACTCAGCAGAAACCATGCAGGCAAGAAGGCAATGGGATGACAGATACAGAGCACTGAAGGAGAAAAACTGCCAGCCAAGGATCATATATCCAGCAAAACTCTCTCTGAAATATGAAGGCGAAATTAAGATATTTACAGATAAACACAAGTTTAGAGAATTTGCAAAAACCAAACCAAAGCAACAAGAAATACTAAAGGATATTGTTTGGTCAGAAAACCAAGAATATCAGATACCAGCACAATACAAGGTCACAAAACAGAACGTCCAGATATCAACTCAAATAGGGAAATCACAAAAACAAACAAATTAAGATTAATTAAAAAAAAAAAATACACATAACAGGGAATCATGGAAGTCAATAGGCAAAAGATCACAATAATCAAAAAGAGGGACTAAATACAGGAGGCATTGAACTGCCAGATGGAGAGTGATACAAGGCAATATAGAACGATACAAGTTAGGTTTTTACTTAGAAAAATAGGGGTAAATAATAAGGTAACCACAAAAAGGTATAACAACTCCATAACTCAAGATAAAAGCCAAGAAAAACGTAATGACTCAACTAACATAAAGTCAAACACTATGAAAATGAGGATCTCACAATTTACTAAGAAAAACGTCTCAGCACAAAAAAGTATGTGGAAAAATGAAATTGCCAACAACACACATAAAAAGGCATCAAAATGACAGCACTAAAAACTAATTTATCTATAATTACGCTGAATGTAAATGGACTAAATGTACCAATAAAGAGACAGAGAGTCACGGACTGGATAAAGAAACACGATCCATCTATATGCTGCCTGCAAGAGACACACCTTAGACTTAGAGACACAAACAAAAACTCAAAGGATGGAAAAAAATAAGCAAAAAAGAAGAGGAGTAGCAATATTAATTTCTGACAAAATAGACTTTAGACTTAAATCCACCATAAAGGATAAAGAAGGACACTATATAGTGATAAAAGGGACAATTGATCAGGAAGACATAACCATATTAAATATTTATGCACCCAGTGACAGGGCTGCAAGATACATAAATCAAATTTTAACAGAATTGAAAAGTGAGATAGACACCTCCACAATTATAGTAGGAGACTTCAACACACCACTTTCGGAGAAGGACAGGACATCCAGTAAGAAGCTCAATAGAGACACGGAAGACCTACTTAAAACAATCAACCAACTTGACCTCATTGACTTATACAGAACTCTCCACCCAACTGCTGCAAAATATACTTTTTTTTCTAGCGCACATGGAACATTCTCTAGAATAGACCACATATTAGGTCCTAAAACAAACCTTTGCAGAGTCCAAAACATCGAAATATTACAAAGCATCTTCTCAGACCACAAGGCAATAAAACTAGAGATCAATAACAGAAAAACTAGGGAAAAGAAATCAAATACTTGGAAAATGAACAATACCCTCCTGAAAAAAGACTGGGTTATAGAAGACATCAAGGAGGGAATAAGGAAATTCATAGAATGCAACGAGAATGAAAATACTTCCTATCAAAACCTCTGGGACACGGCAAAACCAGGGCTCAGAGGCCAATTTATATCGATAAATGCACACATACAAAAAGAAGAAAGAGCCAAAAGCAGAGAACTGTCCCTACAACTTGAACAAATAGAAAGTGAGCAACAAAAGAACCCATCAGGCACCAGAAGAAAACAAATAATAAAAATTAGAGCTGAACTAAATGAATTAGAGAACAGAAAAACAATTGAAAGAATTAACAAAACCAAAAGCTGGTTCTTTGAAAAAATTAACAAAATTGATAAACCATTGGTCAGACTGACTAAAGAAATACAGGAAAGGAAACAAATAACCCGAATAAGAAATGAGAAGGACCACATCACAACAGAACCAAATGAAATTAAAAGAATCATTTCAGATTACTACGAAAAATTGTACTCTAACAAATTTGAAAACCGAGAAGAAATGGATGAATTCTTGGAAAAACACTACCTACCTAAACTAACACATTCAGAAGTAGAACAACTACATAGACCCATAACAAAAAAAGAGATTGAAACGGTAATCAAAAAACTTCCAACAAAAAAAAGCCCTGGCCCGGACGGCTTCACTGCAGAGTTCTACCAAACTTTCAGAGAAGAGTTAACACCCCTACTACTGAAGGTATTTCAAAGCATAGAAAATGACGGAATACTACCCAACTCATTCTATGAAGCCACCATCTCCCTGATACCAAAACCAGGTAAAGACATTACAAAAAAAGAAAATTACAGACCTATATCCCTCATGAACATAGATGCAAAAATCCTCAACAAAATTCTAGCCAATAGAATCCAACAACACATCAAAAAAATAATTCACCCTGATCAAGTGGGATTTATACCAGGTATGCAAGGCTGGTTTAATATCAGAAAAACCATTAATGTAATCCATCACATAAATAAAACAAAAGACAAAAACCACATGATCTTATCAATTGATGCAGAAAAGGCATTTGACAAAGTCCAACACCCATTTATGATAAAAACTCTTATCAAAATAGGAACTGAAGGAAAATTCCTCAACATAATAAAGGGCATCTATGCAAAGCCAACAGCCAATATCACTCTAAATGGAGAGAACCTGAAAGCATTTCCCTTGAGAACGGGAACCAGACAAGGATGCCCTTTATCACCGCTCTTATTCAACATCGTACTTGAAGTCCTAACCAGGGCAATTAGGCTAGACAAAGAACTAAAGGGTATCCGGATTGGCAAGGAGGAAGTAAAGTTATCACTATTTGCAGATAACATGATCTTATACACAGAAAACCCTAAGGAATCCTCCAGAAATCTACTGAAACTAATAGAAGAGTCTGGCAGAGTCTCAGGTTATAAAATAAACATACAAAAATCACTTGGATTCCTCTACATCAACAAAAAGAACACCGAAGAGGAAATAACGAAATCAATACCATTCACAGTAGCCTCCAAGAAGATAAAATACTTAGGAACAAATCTTACCAAGGATGTAAAAGACCTATACAAAGAAAACTACAAAGCTCTACTACAAGAAATTCAGAAGGACATACTTAAGTGGAAAAACATACTTGCTCATGGATAGGAAGACTTAACATAGTAAAAATGTCTATTCTACCAAAACCCATCTATACATATAACGCACTTCCGATCCAAATTCCAATGTCATATTTTAAGGGGATGGAGAAACAAATCACCAATTTCATATGGAAGGGAAAGAAGCCCCGGATAAGCAAAGCATTACTGAAAAAGAAGAAGAAAGTGGGAGGCCTCACTTTACCTGATTTCAGAACCTATTATACAGCCATAGTAGTCAAAACAGCCTGGTACTTGTACAACAACAGGCACATAGACCAATGGAACAGAATTGAGAACCCAGATATAAATCCATCTACATATGAGCAGCTGATATTTGACAAAGGCCCAGTGTCAGTTAATTGGGGAAAAGATAGTCTTTTTAACAAATGGTGCTGGCATAACTGGATATCCATTTGCAAAAGAATGAAACAGGACCCATACCTCACACCATGCACAAAAACTAACTCCAAGTGGATCAAAGACCTAAACATAAAGACTAAAACGATAAAGATCATGGAAGAAAAAATAGGGACAACCCTAGGAGCCCTAAGGCAAGGCATAAACAGAATACAAAACATTACCAAAAATGATGAGGAGAAACCAGATAACTGGGAGCTCCTAAAAATCAAACACCTATGCTCATCTAAAGACTTCACCAAAAGAGTAAAAAGACCATCTACAGACTGGGAAAGAATTTTCAGCTATAACATCTCAGACCAGCACCTGATCTCTAAAATCTACATGATTCTGTCAAAACTCAACCACAAAAAGACAAACAACCCAATCAAGAAGTGGGCCAGGATATGAACACACATTTCACTAAAGAAGATATTCAGGCAGCCAACAGATACATGAGAAAATGCTCTCGATCGTTAGCCATTAGAGAAATGCAAATTAAAACTACGATGAGATTCCATCTCACACCAACAAGGCTGGCATTAATCCAAAAAACACAAAATAATAAATGTTGGAGAGGCTGCGGAGAGATTGGAACTCTTATACACTGCTGCTGGGAATGTAAAATGGTACAACCACTTTGGAAATCTATCTGGAGTTATCTTAAACAGTTAGAAATAGAACTACCATACAACTCAGAAATCCCACTCCTCGGAATATACCCTAGAGATACAAGAGCCTTCACACAAACAGATATATGCACACCCATGTTCATTGCAGCTCTGTTTACAATAGCAAAAAGCTGGAAGCAACCAAGGTGTCCATCAACGGATGAATGGGTAAATAAATTGTGGTATATTCACACAATGTAATACTACGCATCGATAAAGAACAGTGACAAATCTGTGGAACATTTCATAACATGGAGGAACCTGGAAGGCATTATGCTGAGCGAAATTAGTCAGAGGCAAAAGAACAAATATTGTATAAGATCACTATTATAAGATCTTGAGAAATAGTGAAAACTGAGAAGAACACATACTTTTGTGGTTACGAAGGGGGGAGGGAGGGAGGGAAGGAGAGGGTCTTTTACTGATTAATGGGTAGATAAGAACTGCTTTGGGTGAAGGGAAAGACAACACTCAATACATGGAAGATCAGCTCAATTGGACTGGACCAAAAGCAAAGAAGTTTCCGGGATAAAATGAATGCTTCAAAGGTCAGCGGAGCAGGGGCGGGGGTCTGGGGAACATGGTTTGAGGGGACTTCTAAGTCAACTGGCAAAATAATTCTATTATGAAAACATTCTGCATCCCACTTTGAAATGTGGCATCTGGGGTCTTAAATGCTAACAAGCGGCCATCTAAGATGCATCAATTGGTCTCAACCCACCTGGAGCAAAGGAGAATGAAGAACACCAAGGTCACACAGCAACTAAGAGCCCAAGAGACAGAAAGGGCCACATGAACCAGAGACCTACCTCATCCTGAGACCAGAAGAACTAGTTGGTGCCCGGCCACAATGGATGACTGCCCTGACAGTGAGCACAACAGAGAACTCCTGAGGGAACAGGAGATCAGTGGGATGCAGACCCCAAATTCTCATAAAAAGACCATACTTAATGGTCTGACTGAGACTAGAGGAATCCCGGCGGCCATGCTCCCCAGACCTTCTGTCGGCACAGGACAGGAACCATCCCCGAAGACAACTCATCAGCCATGAAAGGGACTGGTCAGTGGGTGGGAGAGAGATGCTGATGAAGAGTGAGCTAAGTATATCAGGTGGACACTTGAGAGTGTGTTGGCAACTCTTGTCTGGAGGGGGGATGGGAGGATAGAGAGAGAGGGAAGCTGGCAAAATTGTCACGAAAGGAGAGACTGAAAGGGCTGACTCAATAGGGGGAGAGCAAGTGGGAGTACGGAGTAAGATGTATGTAAACTTATATGTGACAGACTGATTGGATTTGTAAACATTCACTTGAAGCTTAATAAAAGTTAGTAATAATAAAAAAAAAAAAACTATTAACACCAAGAAGTAACATACATAAAGAACTTTTATGTTCTCTTATCATAATCATTTTAACGTGAAACCATGATTAACATACAATAAAATATATATATTTTATGAGCAGATTTTGATGAGTTTGAACAAATATATATACCTTTAACGCCCACATGCTTACCAAGATATAGAATGTTTCCATCACTCCCCAAAATGTCCATGTTTCCCTTCCCAGTAGATTCTTACAGATATCACAGGCAACAACTGTTCTGATTTCTATCACCATAGGTTATGTTTTCTTTTCCTAGAACTTCATATAAATGGAATCATGCAGAATGTACTTCTTTTTCTGATTTTATGCAGTATTATGTTTTTGAGAGTCATTCACTTTGTTATATGAGAAAGTAGGTCATTCATTTTTACTTCTGAGTACTATTCCATTTGAGGGACCAGTCCCTGGAGAAGGACATTCTGTTTGGTAAAATACAAAAAAAAAAAAAAAAAAATACAGGGTCAGTGAAAAAGAGGAAGACACTCAACAAGATGGATTGACACAGTGGCTACAACAATGGGCTCAAGCATAACAACGATTGTAAGGATGGCACAGGACTGGGCAGTGTTTCGTTCTTTTGTACATAGGGTTGCTATGAGTCGGAACTGTCTGGACAGCACCACCACCACCAACAACTGTTCCACTGTATGAGTCACCATGAGTTATTTTCCTTTGGGTCATTTCCAATTTTTAGCTACCATTAATAAAGTTACTATAAATACTTTGTGTACATAAGTCTACTATAAGGAGCCCTGGTAGAGCAGTGGTTAAAGTGATCAATTGCTAACTGAAAGGTCAGGGTTTGAAACCATCAGGAGCTCCACAGGAAAAAGATGTGGTAGTCTACTTCCGTAGAGATTTACAGCTTTGGGAACCCTATGAGGTTACTATGACTCGGAATCCACTTGATGACAGTGAGGTAAGTCTGTTTTTATTTAGAGGGAGAGTAAATAACTGCAAGTGAAATTGTTGGATGAAAGATTAGGTATATGTATAATGATAAGAAAGTGCCGAAGAGTGTTCTAAAATGGTTGTACCATTTTGCATCTCATAAGTAATGTATGAGAGGTCGTGGAACTTTACACCTTTCCCATAGTTGATGTCGGTGTTTTTAGTTTTAGCCATTCTAATAGCTATATCTCATTCACACTTCAAACCATCTGAGAGTTCGCATTTCTAAAAGTTCCAAGGCAATGCTAATGCTGCTTGTTAGGGACCAATTTGGGGAACCACTAGTAGAGCACTGGTTCTCAGAATTTATTGTACCTGGGGGTTTTGTTAAAATGTAGATTCTGATTCGGTATAGCTGGGATAGAAATACAAATTCTCAGTAGAGGTTCAAACCGGAAGGAATGGTTCGAAGCCCTGATCTCATTGTGGTTTTGATTGGATTTCCCTGATAACTGCTGATGTTGAACATTTTCTCATGTGCTTATTGGCAATGTCTTCTTTTGTGAAATGTTCTCTCAAATCTGTGTCCCACTTGTTGGTTCATTGTCTTTTCATTAAAGAATTATAGATATCTTAATACATCCTGGACATGTCTTTTGTCAGATATATAAATTGTGATAACTTTTCCAATTCATGGCTTGCATATTCATATTCTTAATAATATTTGTTGATAAGTATCAATTTTAATTTTTGCTGAAGTCAGATTTATCAATTTGTATTATTTTATGGTTAATGTAGTCTGTGTATTACATTGGGCAAATCTGGGCAAAAGTCATCTATAAAGTGTTAAAAAGCAAACATGTTATTTTGAGGACTAAGGTGCACCTGACCCAAGCCATGGTATTTTCAATTGCCTCATATATATGTGAAAGCTGGACAATGAATAAGATCAAAGATAAATTGATTCCTTTGATTTAAGATGCTGGCAAAGAATATTGAGTATACCATGGACTGCTAGAAGAACAAACAAGTCTGTCTTGGAAGAAGTATAGCCAGAATGCTCCATAGAAAGGAAGATGGTGAGACTTTATCTCATGTACCTTGGACATGTTATCAGAAGGGACCAGTCCCTAGAGAAGGATGTTATGCTTGGTAGAGTAGAGGGTCAGCAAAAAAGAGGAAGACCCTCAATGAGATGGGTTGACACAGTGGCTACAACAATGGGCTCAAGCATAACGATGATTGTGAGGATGGTGCAGGACCGCGTAGCATTTCATTCTGTTCTATAAAGGATTGCTGAGTTGGAACAGGCTTGATGGAACCTAACAACAACAGTCTGTGTCCTCACTATTAAAAAAAAAAAAAAAAAAAAATCCTATTCTTAGATTAAAAAAAAAAACTTCTCTCCTGCTTTATTCTAAATTTTTTAGCTTTAATTTTACATTTAAGTTTATAAACAATCTCAGGTTAATTTTTCTATAAAGTGGGAGGCGGGACTTCAGGGTTTTTCTTTTGTCTTGTTTTCATATGGATATATAGTTGTTAAACAGAAATACCACACTTGAGTGACTTCAAGAAACAAGAAATTTATCTTTTCACAGTTCAGGAGGCTAGAATTTCAAAGAGTGTGGCTTTAGGAGAGGTTCTTGTCCATTGGACCTTCTAGCAGTCAGCAATTCTTGGAGGTCCGGGGCTTGTACATCCATCTACCTCCATTGTCATCAGCTAACGACTGTCTCTGTCTGTCTTTCCACTGTGTCTCCTCTATGTCTAATCTGCTCTTTTTATATCTCAGAAGTGATTGGCTTTAGCACATGCCCTATACGGATATGACCTCATTAACATAACAAACAAAACCCTAGTTCAAACGGGACTACATCCACAGGTATAAGGGTTAGGATTCAAATATGTATTTTGGGGGGACACAATCAATCTATAACAGCAACTTTGTCAAAAATCATTTGACTGTACTGTGAATTCATTTATGGATGATCCAGTCTTTTTCACTGATCTATTTATCTAGTCTTACCTCAATATCACACCCCTTGATTACTGTATTTTTATTGTAAGTGTTGAAAAAGTCCTCCAACTTTTGTTTCTTCAAGATTGCTTTGGCTATTCTAAGTCCTTTGAAGATCAATAAAACAAGAATAACCTTGTAAAGTTCTATAAAAATGCAAACTAAGGCTCATTTGGCATCACATAGAATATAAATGACAATGTGGGGAGAATAAACATCTTAAAAATACTGAGTTTTTCAATCCAAGAGCATAGTATACCTCTCTATTTATTCAAGTCTTTTTAAAATTTCTCTCCATGTTGTTTTGTGGTCTTCACTGCTGATGTACTGCACGTATTTGGTTAAATGTATCACTAAGTATTTTATGTTTTTGTAGCTACTATAAGCAATATTGTTTTTAATTTCATTTCCCATTTGTTCCTTACTAAAAAAATTTTTTTTTAGTACATAGACATGAAATTGATATTTATTATGAATCTTACTTCCTGAACTCTTGCTTGTTTTTCTGCTTTTTTCAACTTAACGTTTCCTAGTTAGTTTAGATGTACACACTCATGCAAGCTTTTTGTGAAAAAGAACGATTTTGCTTCTTCCTTTATAAACTTGATGCCTTTCATTTCCTCCTCTTTTTCTCCTATTTTTCTTCCCCACCTCTTCTTTCTCCTTTTTCTTCCTTATTGCACTGAATACCAAAAAACAAAGCCATTGCCATTGAGTCAATTCCAACTCATAGTGATCCCATATGATGGAGTAGAACTGCACCATAGGGTTTCCAAGTAGCTGGTGGATTCAAACTACAACCTGTTGGTTAGCAGCTGAGCTCTTAACCACTGAGTCACGAGGGCCCCATTACTCTGAATAAGACTGCCATATCCCTGTCAAGACCCAATTATTTTCTCCTTTGAATTTTTGTTCACACTATGCATTTTCACTAATGAAGACATGACTAAAGGACCAATCCAGATTTTGTTATGAGTTATGGATTTTGATTCTCACTATCTGGGATCACATATGACCAAGCAGTCCCTGGACTACATAAATCCCACCAATATGAGTCATTCATAAAATTGGTTTATTTTTATTTTTTTTAATTTTATTTCTTGAAAATTTGCAAAACTTGAGGTAAAACATGAAGGCTCCTGGCAATGACTGTACATACATTTTATTCTTGTGTCCTTCTCCTTATCCTTTTAATTTTTTTTCATAAAGCTTTTCAAAACATGGTACAATGCATTCTTCCTTACTGCAAATGCAGTACTTATGGCCCAAATAAGTAAAGCTGAGGAACTTTTTATCTCAGGAAAATTACCACTGCAATGCAATTTTCATTACTGCAAAAACAGTACTGACAGGCCAAATAAATAAAACTAAAGGAATTTGAATCTCAGGAATATTACCACTATTATGTCTTCTTCATTATAACAAAAGCAGTACTAACAGCTAAGAAGCAGAAACTGCTGCCCTGGAACACAGCAGAACTGCTCACGGTGGTGCAGCCTATCTGCTACTCTAGGAAGTAATAGTTGGGCCATAGGATTGAATGCAGGGTAAGAATAACTTATAGGAGTTCTAGTCTCTTGAAAAGTACCACTGCAATGCCTTATTACAAAGGCGTTATTTACTCTTCAGAATCTAGTAAAGCAGGGAGCCAGTAACATCTAAAAACAATGAATTGAATAAAGTAGAAAATGGCCACTGTGTTTGAATGAAATCTAGCAATAGCTTATTCTCATAAGTACATTCTCACAAGAACATAGTAACTGGGAAACATAGTGAGGACTACCCACCCAGAACCTAGTGCTGTCGAGTCGATTCTGACTCATAGCGACCCTGTAGAACAGAGTAGAACTGCCCCATAGAGTTTCCAAGGAGTGCCTGGTGGATTTGAACTGCTGACCCTTTAGTTAGCAGCCGTATGAAATAAAGGCACCTGCCAAAATTTAGAAAATTCACACATCCAAGAGGTATTACCTATGAAAACGCTCAATCTGCACAAAAATGAGGCTCCACCTAATACAAGGCATAAACAGTATAAAAATCTTTACTAACAATGGGCAAACAGGAGAAGAGAAACTAGATAATTGGGAGCTTCTAAAAATCAAACATTATGCTCATCCAAACACTTCACCAGAAGAGTAAAAAGATTACCTACAGACTGGGAAAACAAAAATTGGCTACAACAAATCTAATTAATATCTGATCTCTAAAATCTACATGATACTACAGAAACTCAACAACGAAAAGAAAAATAACCCAATTAAAAAACAGGGAAAGGATATGAACAGGTACTTCTCCAAAGAAGACATTTAGACAGCTAACAGATGTATGAGGAAATGCTCACGATCATTAGAGAAATGCAAATCAAAACTACGAGATACCATCGCACTCCAGCACAGCTGGCATTAATCCAAAAAACACAATATAATAAATGTCAGAGAGGTTGTAGAGAGACTGGAACACTTATACAGTGCTGGTTGTCGTTGTTAGGTGCAGTCGAGTCAGTTCCGACTCATAGCGAACCTATGCACAACGGAACGACATACTGTCCGGTCCTAAGCCATCCTTACAATCATTGTTATGCTTGAGCTCATTGTTGCAGCCATTGTGTCGGTCCACCTTGTTGAGGGACTTCCTCTTTTCCGCTGACCCTGTACTCTGCCAAGCATGATGTCCTTCTCCAGGGACTGATCCCTCCTGACAACATGTCCAAAGTATGTAAGACGCAGTCTCGCCATCCTTGCCTCTAAGGATCATTCTGGCCGCACTTCGTCCAAGACAGATTTGTTCGTTCTTTTGGCAATCCATGGTATATTCAATATTCTCCTCCAACACCACAATTCAAAGGCATCAACTCTTCTTTGATCTTCCTTATTCATCGTCCAGGTTTCACATGCATATTATGCGACTGAAAATACCACGGCTTGGGTCAGGCACACCTTAGTCTTCAGGGTGACACCTTTGCTCTTCAACACCTTGAAGAGGTCCTTTGCAGCAGATTTGCCCAATGCAGTGGTGTTTTGATTTCTTGACTGCTGCTTCCATGGCTGTTGATTGTGGATCCAAGTAAAATGAAATCCTTGACAACCTCAATCTTTTCTCCGTTTATCATGATGTTGCTTATTGGTTCAGTTGTGAGGATTTTTGTTTTCTTTATGTTGAGGTGCAATCCATACTGAAGGCTGTGGTCTTTGATCTTCATTAGTAAGTGCTTCAAGTCCTCTTCACTTTCAGCAAGCAAGGTTGTGTCATCTGCATAACGCAGGTTGTTAGTGAGTCTTCCTCCAATCCTGATGCCCCGTTCTTCTTCACACAGTCCAGGTTCTAGTATTATTTGCTCAGCATACAGATTGAATAGGTATGGTGAAAGAAGACAACCCTGATGCACACCTTTCCTAACTTTAAACCAATCAGTATCCCTTCTTCTGCCCGAACAACTGCCTCTTGATCTATGTAAAGGTTCCTCATGAGCACAATTACGTGTTCTGGAATTCCCATTCTTCACAGTGTTATCCATAGTTTGTTATGATCCACACAGTCGAATGCCTTTGCATAGTCAATAAAATACAGGTAAACATCCTTCTGGTATTCTCTGCTTTCAGCCAGGATCCATCTGACATCAGCAATGATATCCCAGGTTCCACGTCCTCTTCTGAAACCAGCCTGAATTTCTGGCAGTTCCCTGTTGATATACTGCTGCAGCCGGTTTTGAATGATCTTCAGCAAAATTTTGCTTGCCTGTGATATTAATGATATTGTTCTATAATTTCCACATTTGGTTGGATCACCTTTCTTGGGAATAGGCATAAATATGGATCTCTTCCAGTCAGTTGGCCAGGAAGCTATCTTTCATATTTCTTGGCATAGATGAGTAAACACCACCAGCACTGCATCTGTTTGTTGAAACATCTCAACTGATATTCCATTGATTCCTGGAGACTTGTTTTTCGCCAATGCCTTCAGAGCAGCTTGGACTTCTTCTATCAGTACCATTGGTTCCTGATCATATGCCACCTCTCAAAATGGCTGAATATCAACTAATTCTTTTTATACACTGCTGGTAGGAATCTAAAATGGTATAACCACTTTGGAAATCAATTTGGTGAATCCTTATAAAGCTAGAAATAAAACTATCATATGATTCAGCAATCCCACTCCTTGGAATATATCCTAGAGAAATAAGAGCCTTCACATGAACAGATTGATGCACGCCCATGTTCATTGCAGCACTGTTTACAATAGCAAAAGGATGGAAGCAACCAAGGTACCCATCAACAGATAAATGGATAAAGAAATTATGGTATATCCACACAATGAAATACTGCACAACAATTAAGAACAATGATGAATCCACAAAACACCTCATAACATGGAGGAATCTGGAAGGCACTATGCTGAGTGAAATTAGTTGGTTGCAAAAGGACAAATATTGTATGAGACCACTATTATAAGAACTCAAGAAATAGTTTAAACACAGAAGAAAATATTCTTTGATGGTTATGACAGTGAGGAAGGAGGGTGGAGGTATTCGCTAATTCAATAGAAGATAAGAACTATTTTAGGGGAAGGGAAAAACAACACGCAATACAGGAGAAGTCAGCATAACTGGACTAAACCAAAAGCAAAAGAATTTTCCTGAATATAACCGAATGCTTCGAAGGCCAGAGTAGCAAGGACAGGGGTCTGGGAACCATGGTTTCAGAGGACATGTAGGTCAATTGGCATAGTAAAATGTATTAAGAAAACATTCTGCATTACACTTTGGTGAGTGGCTTCTGGGGTCTTAAATGCTAGCAAGCAGCCATCTAAGACGCATCAATTGGTCTCAACCCACCTGGAGCAAAGGAGAATGAAGAACGCCAAAGACACAAGGTAAATATGAGCTCAAGAGACAGAAGGGGCCTGATAAGCCAGAGACTACATCAGCCTGAGACAGGAAGAACTAGATGGTACCTGGCTATAACCGGTGACTGCCCTGATAGGGAACACAACAGAGAATACCTGATGGAGCAGGAGAACAGTGGGATGCAGACCTCAAATTCTCATAAAAATACCAGACTCAACGGTCTGACTGAGACTAGAAGGACCTCAGAGGCCATTGTCCCCGGACCTTCTGTTAGCCCAAGACTGGAACCATTCTCAAAGCCAACTCTTCAGATAGGGATTGGACTGGACTATAAAACAGGAAATCATGCTGGTGAAGGGTGAGCTTCTTGGCTCAAGTAGACACATGAGACTATGTGGGCAGCTCTTGTCTGGAGGCAAAATGAGAAGGCAGAGGGGGACAGGAACTGGTTGAATGGAAGTAGGGAATACAGGATGGGGATGAGTTTCATGCATTTCAAAAAGCTCCCATCTTGAGGCTAAACTTGTTAAAATCAGGCCATCTCCTTTCCAAAAAATGCCAGAGACATAAAAAGTGGATGGAATACTATTTGTCCCACATGTCTTGAAAGAGATATAATGCTCAATAAAGCATTTAAAAGCATCCTGGTCTTCTATCAAACCCTAAGGATAAAATATTCCATTTTTCACCATGGACTATGTTGTTCATTGTTGGTGTTTTGTAGGTCATTTTAGCAGACTAAAGCAGTTTCTCAATATTTCTAGTACGCTGAAAATTTCTATCACAGATACAAATAGAATTTTATCCAATGCTCTTTCTACAACTATTGAGATGATCATATAATTGTTCTCCTCTATTCTATTAAAGTGTGTACTAATTATACTAATTAGTGAATTCCTAGGGGGAAAATCACTTGGTTCTGGTGTATAACATTTTTCTCTACTGTTGAATTAATATTATTAAGTTCAATAAAATGTATACAACCTTTTATTTTGGACTTATATCTGCATTCATGATTGATTTGTGTCTCATCCTGGGGTCCGCATGAGTCAGAATCAACTCGATGGCAACTAACAACTGCACACAAAGAGCTTGTTATTTGGCCACAGATTAGAAATGAACCCTATGAAGATTGTTAGAGTCTCTGTTCTGTGCAGCTCCCTCCTCTGTGGTTCTTGTTTGTCGTAGTCAATCTTATTCTGCATCCTGAACACCAGTCTCTGTTTCCTGTGCTTAGCAGAACCACTGCTCTCTTTTTGGGGGCTCCATTGCCTTGGTTTAGAAAGTGCCTCAAAACAAAATCTCAGGGTGAATATAGAGCTCATCTTGTGTGTTTCTCTTCTCTTAAGGATTACAGTGCAGCATGGTCTGTTATACAATGCCTGAAGAGAGTTTCTGCATTATTTCATCTAGTTCTATAGTAGTTTACAGTGGAAGGTTGTTTAATAACCATTACTGAAACTTGGTCAGAACCAGTAACCTCTTGTCATAGATGTTTAAGAGCTGAAGTGAAAACTCTACTCAAAAAAAAAATCATTTTAAAAGCATCCTTTAAAATCTGTCAAATATATCATGATTCATTTTCACTGGGTTTACCTATTAGAAAACATTTTTACCTTGCATGTGTTTTTAATTTTATGCACATCCACAAACTATACCTTTACAAAGCCCTAAGGTTTTTGTTTTTCTACTATAGATATTATACAGGAAGTTTGTGATAAGTCTATTTTTACTGGTCTTATTATTCTCAATAGAAAACAAGGATAAAATCTAGCATGTTTTTACAAGAAGACAGTTTTCATACTTTTACTGGTTACCCAAGAATCCCAGTGTGCTACCGTGACATAAAGTTGCCTAGAAATGATTTATATTCATTTTTATTGAAAACTGATGTTAAGCTTATTCTCCATTAGACAGTGTGTACTGCTCAAGTGTCAAAACTTGCAGGTACGAATCAGAATTACTAAGTCTTTCTTTCAATTTCATGTGTTATTTATAAGTAAGTTGAAATGCTGGAAGTACAATAGCAAAGAACTGGATAGCCTAAAGCAAAGGAACAAACCTAGGTCTTACCTGATGAGTAAATTAAGTTCTGTCATGAGTGCTTATACTTAAATTTTAAGTTTTCTTGTTTCCATTCCTATTTTAGAGGGCTAATACCGGAATCCCAGTGCAAATGAGTCAAAAGTAACTTTTGGCATAAAATATTCTGGTCCTATAATTCTAGTCATACGGACATGCATATCCTAATGCTGCTGTATTATTAGTGTTATGTTAGCTTAAGATATATTATTGTTGTTGTTAGGAGCCATGGATTTGGTTCCTACTCATAGAAACACTATGAATGACCAAAAACCAAAAAACCAAACCCACTGCTGTAGAGTCGATTCTGACTCATAGTGACCCTACAGGAGAGGGTAGAACTACCCCATAGAGTTTTCAAGGAGTGCCTGGCAGATTTGAACTGCTGACCTTTTGGTTAGCAGCTTAGCAGTTAACCACTCACCACCAGGGTTTCTTACAGAATGAAATATTGCCTTGTCCTGTCCCATCCTCACAATAGTGTTACCCAAAGCATGTCCTGCTTTGTGTGGCTTCTTGTCAATGAAGACACAGCAAGGTGAGGCGAGAGGAAGAGTGTTTATTGCAAGCACACAGCCAAGGAGCAGAGGTGATACCTCAAATTAAGCTCCCCAAACAAAAGGAAGCAGAACCTTTTCTACCATCTCTCACAAGGAACTACATACAAACGTTATGGACTACACGGGCTATCATGGGGCACAGGCACAGTAAGACAAATTGCATTTTTGTCTTTGGCTTGTAGGCTAGTAAACTGGGTTTGACAGGCCTGAGCCACAAGCAGACTTTGAGGATAATGGACAGGAGGGGGTAGGTTCCCCTTGGTCTGAGCAGCTGTTAATCGAGCCACACCCATCACTGTCACTCAAGGTTTTCTTTGGTAATGGACAGGAGGAACAGGTCTTGCTCGATAACGGCTAAGCAGCTCTTGGCTGCTTTGGCTATCAATAGTAAACATGTTTGAGCCCATTGCTGCAGTCATTGTGTCAATCCATCTTATTGAGGGTCTTCTTTTTCCCTGACCCTCTGCTTTACCAAGCATCATGTCCTTCTCTAGGAATACCTCTGGGTGAACTCGAACCTCTGACATTGCAGCTAGCAGTGCAGTGCATTAATCATTTGCATTGCCCAGGGACTGAAGATATATTAACACTTGCAAAATTGAGAAAATTATGAGGCATCTTCCACATAAACAAGAACCCTGGTGGCACAATGGTTAAAGAACTCGGTTGCTAACCAAAAAGTTTGGCAATTTGAAACCACCAGCCACTCCCCAGGAGAAGGATGTGGCAGTCTGCTTCCATAAAGATTTACTGCCTTGGAAACTCTATGGGGCAGTTCTGTTCTGTCCTATAGGGTCGCTATGAGTCAGAATTGACAACACAATGGCAGTGGGTTTTTGGTCTCACACAAACACAGCGGACTCTATGGATTTCCTAACCATTGCTTTTAGGAAGATACTTTAATCAGAATGCAAGAATAATTTGTAAGCGTTCATTTGCAAAAACAGATGCAAATGTAAAATATTTAGGACATTCAAGTTAAATATTTCATACTCAGACATAGGAATAGGCATTCACATGCTAATATTTGTGTAATTTGAAGTTAAAAGTATGTTTTCCCATACGGTCAAAAAGAACAAGCAACATATATCAGTATTTCCCTTCACAGATTTCCAGAAACAGGTTGCTACTGAGATAAAACATGATAAAAGTGATTATTTTGTTTAAAAAAAAAGTAGTTTTAATTTGATTTTAATAATAAGCACACCACACATGTATACTATACATAATTTGGAAAATACACAAAGAGCATAACTCTTACCAATAAAAACACTTGTACTTTCTCTTTTGATTGTTTGGATATTGAAAATAATAAAACCAATAAAACATGGACTATTACCACTTCCTACATGAAAGTACCACTGAAAAGCAGGCATTAATAAAATTTTAATGTAATAATTTTTCTGTTTAGAGTACAGTTTTGTATGCATAAGATATTTTAAATGGTTGTTATCATATTATTTGCTGAAGTCTCTGAGTTGTTCTTGTTCTTAGGTGCTGTCCAGTCAGTCCCACTCATAGCGACCCTATATACAACCTAACAAAACACTGCCCGGCACTGTGCCAACCTCACAATTGTTATGGTTGAGCCCATTGTTGAAGCCACTGTGTCAATCCATCTTGTCGAGAGCCTTCCTCTTTTTTGCTGACCTTCTACTCTACCAAACATGATGTTCTTCTCAGGGACTGGTCCTTCCTAATAATGGATCCAAAGTATGTGAGATGAAGTCTCACCATCCTCACTTATAAGGAGCATCTGGCTGTACTTCTTTCAAGACAGATTAGTTTGTTCTTCTGGCAGTCCATGGAATAGTCAATATTCTTCGCCATCACCATCATTCAAAATGTCAATTCTTCTTCGGTTTTTCTTATTTTTTGTCCAACATTGTATACATTCATATATATATTTGCTTGTCTTTTAACTTTTTATTTGAATAGTGTCTCAATTTCTTAGTGCTTCAGTAACAATGGGTGACTTTAAGAACAGATATTTTCTCACAGTTCTTGAGGCTAGAAATCTGAATTCAAGGAATCAGCAGGCCTGTGCTCTCTCTTTCTGTAGGGCCTGGGGTAAGAGATTTCCTTATCTCTTTAGTTTTCTGGTAGCTCAGGCATTTCTTGGCATTCCTTAGCTTATAAATAGATCCTCACATCCTATCTTCCCCCTGTGTGTGGCTCTTTCTACTACATCTTTTCTCCTCTTTTTATAAAACGTAATTCAAAGGGGTTAGGACACACCCTATTCCAGTATGACATTCTTAACTGATAATATCTGCAAAGAAAAACTCTATTAACAGGGGTTAAGACATCAACATATATTTTGGGGGACACAATTCAACTCATAACAAAAAATGGCCTGATATGATGGTATGTAATAGCTTTGGGTGCAATGAAGAAATAGCCTAATAATGATGTTCGTGAAGGAGAGAGTTTTGGGGTAAAATAGTTCGTACTCCTGCTGTGCAGTGAGCTACAATTATATGGCCATTTTAGCCATGATCTTGTAACTCCCACAAGGTGATTGGGTGGGATTGTGCAAATTAGGTGCATATGACCTACAAAGAGGATTGGATAGCCTGCTAATAATGCAGAATACTTAGCAAAGTACAGGTATGCATCGCATAACGACATCCACTCTATGTTCAGTGAGATACGAAATTATGGCATTTGGATGTCGTGTGAGCACTATATAGTGTACAAGAGAGAGGCATGCAGGACATCACCAGGGGGTCATGGACCACATGACCCCTGCTATAATGAGGAACTTCACAAAAACTTTGGGTCTGATGCCATTCCTGTATTGCTGCCTCCCAGTCTCTGAGAGCGGTACTCAGCTCCCAGCCCTCACACCCCTCCCTACCTCCTGCCTGCCAAGGCACATGCGCCATCCAGCCAGATGCCTCAGGGCCCACTTGCCATGGGCTTCCTTCCCTTCCTTCGTCCCTACCTGCCTTCCCCATTGAGTCCTAGCTCCACCCATTCCTCCTCCTTCCTCTGCAGTTTCCTCCTTCTTCTATGTCTCCTCCCTCAGCCATCTTTTCTGTTCCTCCTTCAACCATCAAGGATAAGCCTGTGGCTTTAGGCCTGGACGTAATGTACACAGGTGCCCAGGTGGAGTGGAGCCACAGCCTTGATGGGACATCCTTCTGGGGGCTCCTGCAGTGTCAATGTGGTCCCTGCCTCAGGCTAGAGCAGTGAGACTGGTAGCCTAATGGGTGCCTGGACTCCTTTCCCCTGCTGCTGCAGGGCTGGGCAGACTAGGACCCAGAGAGCTAGTGAGAGACAGATCAGAACTTCTCTGCTATGCCCAGTTCTCCAGGGATTTCTGAACTCTATTATAACCTCATGGGACCATGGATGTATATGCAAGCAGACGTTGCCTGAACAGACGTTGCCCGAACAGACGTTAAGAAAGCATGCCTGTATTCATATAATAATGGTGTGAAACAATTATATCATCAATCCAACAAATCAAAATATTTTCAGTATTTATTTAAAATTTTTAACAAAATAAGTAGTTTATGTTATTTAACTGAATAAACTAACCTTTGATAGTTTGAACCCACCAGTGGCTTCACAGGAGAAAAATCTGGTGAACTGCTTCTGTACAGCCAGGAAAATCTGATGGGGCAATTCTACTCTCTCACAACTCAATGGCGCCCAGCAAAAACAACTTGTTTTATTGAAACCACTTCTCTGCCCCTGAGGCCAAAAGTTTTTTAAAGTAGTTGACCAATATCCATATTTGATGCCTAACCTTAGGAGTAGCTCTGGGGAAGGTGTAAGTTTCATCCTTAGCTTATGAAATGTGTCTGGAACTAATGTTTCAGAGACAAAAAAAATATATAATTTTCCATTTGTGTTTTGGACAGCTGGATATATGTGTTGATTAAAGCGTGCAAATAACAGATATGTGAGAGAATCTATCCATAGATGGTAAGTTATGGCAGCACTTCACTTCGTTCAGCTCAGTGAGGCATTGCCAGTTCCCAAGTGTACAAATTGACATAAATCATGACTCATCATAGAATGCTTGGTAATTTGGATCGATGTATGTTTATTTTATACTTTCTGGACGACCCACGGGAATCTTAACAGACCATATTATCCCCTTAGTACATTATCAACATATTAAACAAGCATCTTTGATTTCTTTCATTTACTCATTCATTCATTCATTAATCAAATTATTCATTCAAAAATATGTATCGAGCACCTATTAAGTACCAGATGGTTGAACACCAACTACTCTCCATATTCTAGGAACACAGAGGTGAATTCTTACTCTCCTTAACTTCAAAGAACTCATAGTTTTTTAATAAAGAATTTCTGTGTTTTTCAAGAAAGGGACTCATCCATTTATTCGATTTTATTTCTCAACTCCCACCTTATATTATTTACCATTTCCTGACACATATCCCGATCTGATGATGCATTTACTCAAAGTAGCACAGAACTGCATTTGCATCTTTGACAACAAAGGAGAGACTGACTAATGGGATTGATGCCTGGTTTGAATAATGCAGGATGTTGTGACAATGACAGTAGCAACGAATCTTAAATAATAGGCCCAACTTGATGCAATTTAAAAATATGCACACTATTGTCTTAGTCACAAATATGTTAGATTTTATTTCTGCTTCTACATTGCAGCTGAGTGTAATCCATCTTAATGACAGCTGACAAGAGAGACTAATTTATCTTCAAAAAACTTCCCAATTACCTTTTTTTTTCCTTTTTTTCCAAACACTAAGCAGTTCGAGGCATTTTGGAACAAACTGCTTTCTGTGTGTTTTCTCTATGTAGAGTTAGGAGTTTGAGGGATATGGCAGGAATTAGGTGTTACAGTCTAGCTTGCACAAATAAGCTTCCTGTAGTAAATCGAGCCCTGGTGGATCAGAGGTTAAGAGCTTGGCTACCAACTAAAAGGTTGGCAGCTTGAATCCACCAGCTGCTCTTTGGGAACTCTATGGGGGCAGTCCTACTCACTCCTATAAGGTTGAAATCTACTCTGTCTATTGGGGTGGAATCGACTTGATGGCAATGGGTTTTTTGGTAGTAAATTGTCTAGGAAAACTTGATTATAACAAAGTCTCAGGTAGGTGTAATATACGTTGCTAATAACGATGGTTTAGGGGGAATAGATTTCCAGGTTGTCTTAGTTATCTAGTGTTTCTGAAACAGAAATACCACAAATGGGATAGGCTTAACAAACAGAAATTTATTTTCTTGCAGTTTAGGAAACTAGAAGTCCAAAGTCAGGGTGCCAGCTCTAGGGAAAGGCTTTTGTTCTCTGTCAAGTCTAGGGGAAGGTTCCTGTCTCTTTAGATTTTGTTTTCCTGGTTCCTTGAAAATCTCCATATGTCTTGGCATCAATCTTTCCTCTATTTTTGCTTTGCTGGCTTGTTTAATCCCTTTTATATCTCAAAAGAGTTTGACTCAAGATATAGGCTAGTCTTGTTTGATTAACATAATAAACATAACCTAACCACATTGACATAATCTAATCCTGCCTTACTAACATAATGAACACAACCTATTCACAAATGGGATTATAACCACAGGTAGAAGTTAGAATTCACAATACATATTTTTGTGGGACATAACTCAATCCGTAACATCTCAAGTTTTGGCGCTCAAAAATTCATGTCCTTGCCACTTGTAAAACACATTCACCCCATCACATCACCCCAAAAGTCTTAACTCCAAGTCCAAAATTTCATCTTCTGAATCATACAAATCAAATATGGGTGAGACTTTACGTGTATTCCATGTCTGCAGCAAAATTCCTTTTCATCTGTGAACCTTGAACTCTAGACTATGAGTTGTCTGTTTCCAAAGTACTATGCTGGAATAGGCACAAGGTATACATTTCCATAATAAATGGGAGAAATTGGAGGGAAAGAAGGGATAACAGGCACCAAGTATGTCCAAAACCCAGCAGAACACATTACATTAGCTAGACCATCTAGGCAAAGGCTCTACCCTCCAGACTCTGGGGGTTGTCCATGCTTCTGAATTCTGGATGGAGATCCCTCAGCATTAAGCTTCAGCTCCACCTTCCAAGCCAACTGGGACAGCAACTCTCTTCACTTGGCTTTGGGCGGCCCCATTCTCCCAGTCCATCTGAGTGGTAACACTACCCATTGGGCACACACCTCATTCTTCTGTCCCTTGGGCGTGGCAGCCCCAGCTTCTCTGCTTTGGGTGGCAGCCCCACACCCCAGGCAACAGCAACCCTACTCTCTGAAACTGAGGTGGTGAAGATCCAACTCTTTGAAATCTAGGAGACTGTGGCCCACCCTATGAAACCCGGCAGCCCATGGTTCCACGCTTTGAAATCAAGGCAGCCCTGCTTCCTGTACTCCTTCCAACAGTTCTGCTGATCTCCCAGTTGCTCCAGTGATAATCTTTTTCTTTTTTTTGGAAGACAACTGTTGTAGCTCCTTTGACCTGTTTCCTGCCTGTAGAATCCCAAGAGGCAGACAGTGTTCTTTTCTTTCATTCTTTTTTTGTGTCCACTTCAGCCTAAGATGATGGTTTTTCTGCTGTGGTAGGTGATTAAATCCATACACCACAGGCTTAAACTCTTTAACAAAAGATTATGTAGCCAAAGCTATGGTGAAAATTCTAGGACACATGTCCTTAGTTTGTACAATAGAATTTCCAAATCTTTAAGTTTTGTTTCCACTTTCACAGTTCATTTTTAAGTCCATCTCTTTCTTCTTACATTTTATTGTAAGCAGAAAGAAGAAATCACATGGCCCCTTTAAGGTCTTGCTTAGAAATATCTCCAGCCAGATAATCAAGTTTATTACAAGTTCTACCTTCCACAAAACATTTGAGCATAATTTAGACAAGTTCTTTTTTGCTGCATAGAAAACATCACCCTTCTTCCATTGTCCAATCAATCATCATTTTCTTTTAAAACCTCATCAGAAGCATATTTAATGTCCACATTTCTAGTGAGATTCTATTGCTGGTGCCATATGTACTCTCTAAGACTATAGGGACTTTCACTATAGTTCTCCTCACTTCCTTCTGAGCCTGCATCAGAATTGCCTTTGAAGTCCATAACTCTACCAACAGTCTCCTCAAGGCTTTTATTATTAGACACTTTAAAACTCTTCCAGCCTCTACCCATTATCCCAGTGCCGTCAAGTCAATTCCAACTCATAGCGACCCATTATACAATTACCCATTATACAAATACCCATTATACAATTCCAAAACCACTTCTACATTTTAGATATCCGTTAGAGCACCACCCCACTCCTGATGCCAAGCTCTGTCTTAGTTATCTATGTGTGTTATGTTAGATGACATTAAGTAATTTCCAACTCATAATGACCCTATGTACAATGGAACAAAACACTGCTGGGTCCTGTGCCATCCTCACAATCATAGCTGTGTTTGAGCCCATTGTTGCAACCACTGTATCGATCCATATCTTTGAGAGTTTTCCTCTTTTTTGCTGACCCTCTACTTTATCAAGCATGATGTCCTTTTCGAGGGACTGGTCCCTCCTGATAACATGTCCAAAGTATGTGGGATGAAGTCTCACCATCCTCACTTCTAAAGAGCATTCTGGCTGTACTTCCTCCAAGGCAGATTTGTTCATTCTTCTGGGAGTCCATGGTATACTAAATATTCTTCACCAACATCATAATTCAAAAGTGTCGATTCTTGTTCAATCTTCCTTATTCATTGGCCAGCTTTCGCATGTATATGAGGTGACTGAAAATATGTTAGCTTTGGTCAGGACATTAGTTCTTAAAGTGACATCTTTGCTTTTTAACACTTTAAAGAGTTCTTATGCAGCAGATTTGCCCAACTCAATGTTTTGTTCAATTTCTTAACTGCTGTTTCTATGGGCATTGATTGTGGATCCAAGTAAAATGAAATCCTTGACAACTTCAATCTTTTCTCCATTTATCAGGACGTTGCTTATTAGTCCAGTTTTGAGGATTTTTGTTTTCTTATGTTCGGGTGTAATCTTCAACATAGGGTGTAGTCTGTGATCTTCATCAGTAAGTGCTTTAAGCCCTCTTTGCTTTCACCAAGCAAAGTTGTGTCATCTGCATATCACAGGCTGTTAAGGAGTTTTCCTCCAATCCTGTTCTTCTTCATATAGTCCAGCTTCTCAGATTATTTGTTCGGCATACAGATTGAATGAGTATGGTGAAAGGATACAACCCTCATGCACTTCTTTCTTGACTTTAAACCATTCAGTATCTCCTTGTTCTGTTCAAATGCCTGGCTCTTATCTATGTACAGGTTTCTCATGAGCACAATTAAGTGTTCTGGAATTTCCATTTTTCTCAATGTTATCTATAATTTGGTATGATCCATACAGTTGAATGCCTTTAAAATCCAGTTGAATGCCTTTGCATAGTCAATAAAACACAGGTAAACATCTTTCTGGTATTCTCTGCTTTCAGGCAAGATCCATCTGACATCAGCAATGATATTCCTCTTTCCATGTTCTCTTCTGAATCTGGCTAGAATTTCTGACAGTTCTCATTTGATGTACTGCTGCAACAGTTTTTGAATTATCTCTAGCAAAATTTTACTTGTGAGTGATATAAATTATATTGTTCAGTAATTTCTGTATTCTGTTGGATCACCTTTCTTTGAATGGGCACAAATATGAATTTCTTTCAGTTGGTTGGCCATGTGGTTATCTTTCAAATTTCATGGCCTAGAGGAGTGAACACCTCCGATGCTGCATTCATTTGTTGAAACATCTCAAATTCTGTCAATTCCTGGAACCTTGTTTTTCACCAATGACTTTAGTGCAGGCTGAACGTCTTCCTTCAGTACCATCGATTCTGCAGGCTGCCTCCTGAAATGGTTTAACACTGACCAACTGTTTTTTGGTAGTGACTCTGCGTATTCCATCCATCTTGCACTAGTTATTTAGTGATGCTAAAACAGAAATACCACAAGTGGATGGTTTCAACAAATAGAAATTTATTTTCTCACCATTTAAAAGGCTAGAAGCCCAAAGTCAGAGCAACAGCTCTGGGGGAAGGTCCTTGTCTCTTCTGCTCCTGCTCCCTGTTTCCTTGGAGATCTCCATGTGTCTTGGCATCTATTTTACCCAATCTCTCTACTCCTTTCTCTACTTCCCTTCCTTGCTTGTTTAACCTCTTTATATCTCAAAATACACCTTACAGTAATTCTGTCTCATTGACATAACCAAAACAGCCCCTTCCCAAATGAGATTATAACCCTAGGCATAGAGACTAGGAATTACAACACATAATTTTGGTGGGCACAATTCAATCTTTAACACACGTTAACTTCCTTTTTTACTGATAACAAATGAATCTCCATATAAAGGAAGGGAGGGAAGGAGGGAGGGAGGGAGGGAGGGAGGAAGGGAGGGGGGAGGGAGGGAAGAAGAAAAACCTTTCCTATTTTTCATCCCCTAAGCAAAATCTCAGAATAAAGTTGGAGAGACTATTCCTTGCTCAAGAACACATTAATATAAGCTGTCTAAAACTTTTAAGCAAATAAAACTCTTATGTCTAATAGCATGCAATTTTAGAAAGGTCTGAAATATTGGTGTATGTACCTTTATGTATATGATAACCATGTAATGACAGTTACCTGTGATGATAAGATGTGCTTTGTTTCAAGTGTCATTGCTTGAATTTTAAATATTGAAAGATTGAAAGTATCCAGAAAATCAATATGACCAAATATCACTCAATATGCCACATATATCAATTTAATATCATTTCATTTTGCATATTCATTCCAAATTATATCCCTCTTTCCTTGACAAGATTGTAATTAATTTTGTAACTTGTCTTTGGAAATGGGATGATCTTTTCCTTCATTCACAGTGATTTAGCATTAGAGATGAGATTGATGGTGTTTTAATGGAGGAAGGAGAATAATAATAGACTTAAAAAGAAGAAAATGACTTTGGTAATGAGACAAGGTATTATTTTGATAAAGATTAAGAGAGTTCGAGTCCATGTAAGGGGAAAAAAAAAAAAAAAAAAAACTCCAAATCATTTAATAGGACTGATATTCCTGATAATAGATGAATGAAAGAAACTGTTACTGAAATAATTTATAATAATAAATAAGAGGGGCTTTTCTATATTATGATTCTAAAATGATAAAGAATATCTAGAATGTACTTGAAGTGAAATACAGAGGGTTATATAAAAATGATTGAGGTATATCCCAAAGGAGAAGTTAGAAGACAATGAAATTGTTTAGAATAGTTGTCAAAGTCTATTACAAAACCTTTCATCTCCTCATTCATAGCAAAGATATAATAGGTGGCAGGACTTTGAACTTGAGAGAGGATTTGAAAAGATTAATTTGGAATGAGCTGTGCTATAAGTCTCTCTTTCTGCCCCTATTCCACCAAGTGTGAGGGTGGGTTTGCTACCCTCAAACTTCAAAGAACATCCAGGAAATTATTCAAAGACTATTGTTTGTTGTTGTTAGGTGTCACTGAGTTGGCTCTGACTCATAGCAACTCTACAGGACAGAGTAGAACTGCCCCATAGGATTTCCAAGGAGCTGCTGGTGGATTTGAACTACCGGCCTTTTGGTTTAGCAGCTGAGCTCTTAACCACTAAGCCACCACCACCAGGGTTCCATAAGACTTTGTGTAGAGAGATTTGTTGTTGTGTTGTTCTCCTCTATTCAAAATGGACCAGGGCATTGGAGGTAATTCCCTTTTAACAACCCTAAGAGTCTTAAAGGAGAACACTTACAAGACTTAATATGTGTTCCTAAAGTTTGAAAGACACAAAGACTGATTCTAACTGCCACCTGGAAAATCTCAACTGCAAGAAATGACTAGGCTGCTGCTTTGAAGAGACAATAAAGGAAAGATTGTTTTGCTACTTATAATATGTTCTCCAAGAGTTTGCCAGTACACAAGTGAAACAGCTGTGGACCAATAATAAGACAAATCGTCCATGGGTCATTTTAGGTCTTGTACAAATAACCAGTCTGGAAGGGCAAACAGGCTTCAGCTGAGGAAAACCAAAGGTGACGTGGATTCTTAAGGCTGAGAAAAGATGATGGGGCCTGTATAATGAAAGCTGCATTTTCTCATGTCATGGCAACCTGACATTAGGAAGTTTTTGAAATAGAGGGGACAGTTTCTGAAGGGCCTGCAAAAGTCAGCATCTGCCACACCCAGAGGGTACTAGAGTTAGATCTTCAACACAGGGCCCATTGAGAGCTTTCTTTTCTCCCTTATTTCTGCTCTATGCCACTACTCCAGAAACTGAGTAAGAAAAAGAGGTGAGTAAGCTTAGAAGAAAGGATGGAAGTGATAGAAGGGAAAGAGCAGAAATGCTGACTACTTCTCTCTTTGCCAAACTTCAGGATTCTTTCTGTCAGCAGATCCAAGCTGGAAAAAAAAAAAAAGACTCATTCTACTTTAAATCAAGTTTGGACTTTAATTATATCATGGAATTTTTTTTTTTTTAAACTTGATTGACATTGTATTTTAGACTTAAAGTAATCAGTGATGGATTTTATGGGATTTCCCAAGTGTTCATCCAAGGACAAGGAAAGACTTGCCTTCTGTAGGCATTTATAGAAAGTAGGAGATTAAAAAAAAATTTTTTTTTAAATGCCTTACAGTTATATCCCATGAGTGTTTGACCATTAGGAGTTTGTATTTTCTTACAATGAATGACAATGAAAAATTATTGGCTTATGGTATTGAAATTATTCTATACCTTGGTCACA
Organism: Elephas maximus indicus; assembly: GCF_024166365.1. Classification (NCBI taxonomy): domain Eukaryota; kingdom Metazoa; phylum Chordata; class Mammalia; order Proboscidea; family Elephantidae; genus Elephas; species Elephas maximus. Next base: position 96,011,858 of record NC_064828.1, on the reverse strand, counting down.
TCTTTCCTTCTCCCCATGCTCATTTTGTAAAGTCATAGCTACCTTTTCTATTTTGTACTCTGTAGACTTGCCATTGTTAGCTTTGATGAACTTTAATTAGTTATTTTTAGCTTATGAATTAGTGAATTCTTTTATACTTATTCTACAAGCCCAACTTTATAGTTTTTACTTGAAAACAAATTGATTTATGCAAACATGCAATTGTGTGCTTTGGTTCTGACTCTTAATTTAAGATATCTTATTTTCCTACTACTGCCTATCTTCTTGACCGGTAATACTAACATTGCTGTCCTCCCAAATAAGAATCTTCTCAAATTAGTTTGCCTTGCTTATGATTGTCTAATAACCAATACATAACATCAACAAACAAAAACCAAGTACGGCACCAAGCTATAATGGCAACTCCAAGCTAGCCAAGGAAATATGAGAAAAAAGCTTACACATTCCAATCAGCCTGTCCAGCCTCTATGCAAACTGGGCATTAACTTGTAGTTTGTGACATCACTAAATAACTTTTAATTATTTTAGAAAGAAAAAGGCCAGAGACACAGACAGGACCACATAAACCAGAGATTTTGTCAGCCTGAGACCAGAAAAACTAGAGTGTCCAGGTACCACCAATGACTGCCCTGACAGTGAACAAAACAAAGAATCCCTGATGGAGGAGGAGAAAAGTGGGGTGCAGAACTCAAATTCTAGTAAAAAGACCAGACTTAATGGTCTAACTGAGACAAGAGGAACCCTGACAAACATGGCCCCCAGACTCTCTGTTAACCCAGAACTAAAACCATTCCTGAAGCCAACTCTTCAGACAAAGATTAGACTGGACTATAAGAAGTTAAATGGTACTCATGAAAAGTGTGCTTCTTAGTTCAAGTAGAGGCATGAAACTAAATGGGCAGCTAACATCCGGAGGGAGGTGAGATGAGAAGGCAGAAAGGGATAGGAGCTGGTTGAATGAACACGGGCAATCCAGGGTGGAAAGGAGGAGTGTGCTGTCATGTTACAGAGAGAACAACTAGGGTCACATAATAATGTGTGTATAAATTTTTGTATGAGACACTAACTTGAGCTGTAAACTTGCACTTAAAGCACAATAAAGGAAAATAATAATAAATAATAATAGAAAGAAAATGTTTTCCAGAAACATAATACAAGATAAGGAGAGCAATTTCTGAACAAGAAACATACTTAATAAACTAATGTAACCAATAATGAGGTCCCTGGGTGGTGCAAATGGTTGGTTCTCTGCTACTAACCTAAACGTTGGTGATTCAAACCCAGCCAGTGGCACCATGGAAGAAGGACCTGGTGATCTGCTTCCATAAAGATTGCAGCCAAGAAAATCCTATGAAGGAGCTCTATAACACATAGAGTCACCATGAGCTGGAATGGACCTGATGCTAATGGTTTGGTTTTGGCTTTAACCAGTAATGAAAGGTCAAGAAGAAATACAGCAACAATTTTGAATTCCTAGTATTTAAAAATGAATTCTATCATTAGTAGACAGCCAGATTTTTTTTTTCCTGAAGCATTAAAAAAATATTTCTTATTCAAAATCTACAAATGCTGCAAGCCACTGTGAGTCCTCTGTGAGTATATTTTAGTTCAAGTGCATTTAGTATCTAGAATCTTTCCTGTTCTAAATTTGTTACGAAACAACCTTTCTAGTAAAGATAAAATAAACATGTGGATTGTGAAGTATCTCCATGTACTTTTCAGATAAAGGTACAAAATAAATGTTATATTATTTTCTTGCCCTTAGAAGACAGAGTTTCTATTAAACTGAATTTCTCCAGCCCTAGTTTTAAATCAAGAGCGACTTTGCAATGAAGGTGGCTTCAACTAAATGGAATAAATTTCCCTAAGTGCTTGCTAGGTAAAGGGATGGGGACCAGGTAAGAGTGGTTAGAAACTAAAAGGCACTTTGAAATAAAGTGGTTGCACATGGAAGATTTGCTTATTTGTTGGCTTAATTCCTGACATTATTGATTTAATTCCTACAGGGTCCTTCTTTAAATTCTGAATGAAAACAGAGATTTATCCTTTACTTCTCATTCAAAACAAAAACCTACCCACCCACTGCCATTGAGTAGATTCCGACTCATAGTGACCCCATAGGGTTTCCAAGGCTATAAATCTCTATGGAAGCAGATTGCCACGTTTTTCTCCCACAGAGCTGCTGGTGGGTTCAAACTGGCAACCTTTTGGTTAACAGTCCAATGTTTCTACTCCGCCACCCTAAAACCCAAACTAAGCTCGTTGTTGTCCAGACCATGCCAACTCATAGTGACCCTACAGAACAGAGTAAAACTGCCCCATTGGGTTTCCAAGGAGCAGCTGGTGGATTCAAACTGCCAACCTTTTGGTTAGCAGCCGTAGCTCATAACCACAGCATTACCAGGACTCCTTCAAATGAAAACAGGTTAAAAAAAAAAAAGTCAAGATGTCTTTGGTTTACCCACAATCTACCAGAGAACTGAAATTAAGGGATCCACCAAGTTGCTGTTTAATAATGTGGCATAACCTCATCAAGGGAAATGAGAACAAATCAAACACCTGGTTAGCACATCACCACTACCACAGAGCATATGTGTATAACACACCTAATAAAACTAGGAAGGCAATTAATAATAGTGAAAGGACCTGTACAAACATTTGTAAAGGGACTGAAGAAAGACACTAATGAATTTTTGTTTGTTTGTTTTTGTTCTTTACTTAATTCTGCTTATCTCTTGCTGAATTGTAGTCAAAAATGTGTGGTCTCCTTACCCAGGCTAATTGTAATATTTTGCTCTGTAAATCAATTCTGTTATGTTTTGCCAGTTAGTACTATTTTGCCAGGACAACAGTTAAGCACTTGGCTGCTAACCGGAAGACTGGAGGTTCAAACTCACACAATGGCTCCATGGGAGAAAGACCTGATGATCTGCTTCCTTAAAGATCACAGCCTAGAAAACCCTATGAGGCAGTTCTACTCTGTCGCATGGGGTTGCTATGAGTTGAAGTGGACTAGACACCACCTAACAACAGCAACTCCTTCTAGATATTGGCTCTAACAGATATTTTCATTTTTGATGCATAAGTGAGTAGGGCTTGATTTATTAATTGGCAAGCAAGGACAGAGACCTCAGAGAAAACACAAGTTATAACATCAGGAGTGTCTGGCACCACCAACAACTGCCCTGACAGGGAACACAACAGAGAGTCCCTGACAGAGCAGGAGAAAAGTTGGGTGCAGAACTCAAATTCATGTAAAAAGACCAGGCTTGATGATCTTACTGAGACTAGAGGAATCCCAGAAGTCTGGCCCCCAGACTCTGTTAACCCAGAACTAAAACCATGTCTGAAGCCAACTCTTCCGACAAAGATTAGACTGGAGTATAAAACACAAAATAATACTTATAAAGAGTGTGCTTCTTAGTTCAAGTAGATAAAAAAGAAAAAAAAATTTTTTTTTTTTTTTCTTTTTTGAGACTAAATGGACAGCTCCTGTCTGGAGGTGGGATGAGAAGGCAGAAAAGGATAGAAGCAGGTTGAATGGACACGTGAAACCTGGGGTATAAAGGGGGAGTGTACTGTCACATTACAGGGATTGAAACTAGGGTCACATGACAATATGTGTATAAACTTTAGTATGAGAAATTAACTCGAGCTGTAAACTTTCACCTAAAGCACAATTGAAAAATAAATAAAAGATAAAGAGTGTCTGACAGCAGGCTAAGATGGAGAAGGCCCCAATAGGGCAGCTACCAGCACTGAAGTCAGCTTTTTCTTTCTTTTCCCTGTTGTCGTAAGCAGATCCCCAGGCCTTTCTTCTGAGGCACCTCTGGGTGAGTTTGAACTGCCAGACTTTCAGTTTGTGGTGGAATGTTTAACCATTTGGACTACGTATCTGAAGTTGGCTAAGCAGATGGATTAAGGTCTCAGTAGAGGAGGCTAGAGGGATGGTGTGGCCCTTTAGTTCCTGGAAGTGTTGATGTTTCAGTGTAAAAATCTGAGTCAAATGAAATTTGACCTGAGACAAAGAATCAAAACAAGGACTCAAGGATGAACTTGCAGCACAACCACGCAATGAGGTCACAGAGAGGCGAGGCCAACTCACTTTTGAGCACACTGGCCAGAGTCTGGAAACCCTGGTGGAGTAGGGATTAAGAATTTGGGTGCTAATCCAAAGGTTGGCAGTTCAAATCTACCAGGTGCTCCTTGGAAACCTTATGGGACAGTTTTACTCTGTCCTATAGAGTCACAATGAGTCAGAATCGATTTGACGGCAACGGGTTTTTTGGTTTGGGTCCAGAGCCTGAAATGGTGAGGATCAAAACGCATTATGATGAAATTCAGAAGACTACAAATCAAAACGTGACAGAAGTGGGGAGACAGATTAAGTAGAACGTTTTTTATCTTTTTTTCTTACGTTTTTACCCAGTGGCTCTCATCTAGGGGTGATTTTAAACCCCAGGAGATATTTGGCAATATCTGGATATATTTTTGGTTGTCAAAACTTGGGGGTGAGTGCTACTGACATCTAATGGGTAGAGGCCAGGAAAGCTGCTAAACATACTACAAAACACAGGACAACCTCTGACAACAGAATTACCTGGCTCAAACCAATTCTTAAAATTTTCTCACTTCATTGTTGTTTTCTGACAAAATTATTTTGCTTCTCCTGGGATCCAGATTTCTGGGTTCATGGAATTGGGGTGACGGACACAGGCCATCTGCCCTTAGGTGTCCTTTTAAGCCTTGGGGGAACTAGTTCCCTGGAGTCACCCTCAGGTCAAACGATAGCTTAGTGAGCATCTCAGAGGAGAGTGTTTTTTGCCTTAGGCCTTGGGTTGCTTTGGAAAATTATGCATGTGCAGACAGTTTCTAGAAGCAGGAACTCCAGGGCCTGACTAGAGGCTGTTTTAGGATGTATGGCACATCCTTAGTGACAGTTTCTGTAACCTGCCCTGTGATTTGATGTTATCTTCTGATAAATTAACATAACAATGACCTACATAGCCCACTTTCATTGTCTTCTCTTTGGAGCACTTTTCCAATATGTTCCTGTGACCCTGCCCCATAAGAATTGTGTCTGCTCACAATAAATACATTCTGTTACACTAATTTTTGGTGTTTTTCTAAGCAATTTAGATTTTTGACACTTCCAATTATGTTCAAGTTTCTTTCTTTTCTCTTTGCTGCATGCCATCTTTTCCACTAAGAAGAGAAAGATGTGAACGGATTAAAAAAAAAAAAGTTAAGGATCATAGAACAAATTAAGAAATAAAAAACTTAATTTTCTCCTCATTTCCCTGTACCCAAGACCTAATTTGATTTATAGGAGACTTGATGCAAGATGTTAATGCTAAACCCACTGCTGTCGAGTCAGTTCTGACTCAAAGGAGCCTTAGTTATGCAGTGGTTAAAGCTCTTGGCTGCTAACCAAAAAGGTCAGAGGTTGGAACCCACTAGCTACTCTGTGGGAGAAAGATGTGGCAGTCTGCTTCCATAAAGATTTGCACCCTTGAAAATCCTACAGGGCAGTTCTACTCCGTCCTATAGGGTCATTATGAGTCATTATAAATGTTAAAGCTAAAAGCCACAAAAAAGTTTAGCAAAGCACTTTGTCAGAACAATTTTCTTCAAACAAGATCTGAAAAAAAAGACCACATTTACAGACTTTACAGTTTAGAGAATAAATGTAATAAGTAGAGAATAAGTAAGATTTTATGTTTGAAAACAGAACTAGATCCAATTCCTAAGCCTACCAATTAATAACAATAGGATGTTTTTTATAAGCCTAAATTATCTCAGATGTAGAAAGGCATTGCACATAGCGTCTTGGGGAGAACTTTCAACATTACGTGCAATGTTTCAACCAGCTCATGCCTGACCTAGATCAAGCTCTCACAATCACCACCACCACCACTAACAACAGCAGCAGCAGCAGCAGCAATAATACCCATAACAGCTTTCATGATGTGGTCGAGGGACAAAGAGCTGTTTTTCCTTTTGTATCTGAAAATATCCTTTTCCTTTTGTTCCTGAAAATAGCCTGAGCAATAAAGACACCCTTTGTCTTTCTACGAAAACCCTGGTGGTATAGTGGTTAAGTGCTACGGCTGCTAACCAAAGGGTAAGCAGTTCGAATCTTCCAGGTGCTCCTTGGAAGCTCAATAGGGCAGTTCTACTCAAGGGCTCTGGGTTTGGGTTTTTTTTTTTTTTTTTTTGGTTGTCATTCTAAAACAGCCAGGCCATACTTAAACATATGTAAATAAGTTGGGTGTCTCCAATCCATCTCCTTGGCAACAAGTCTCAGGAAGGGAGGAGCGCGATATGGTCTCCACCACCCCTTCCCCTGAGATGTGAGGCTTTCCTTATAGCATGCCAAGTGGACTTTGGAGTATAAAATGGCTGGCTGGGGGACCTCATGTTCTTCTCAGCTATGGTGCTAGAGGGGCACTAAGCATTAAGCTTACAGTCCACCTAAGTGAGCCTATCTGGCCAAGAGGAGACCTAAAGTAGGTAGATTCCCATTGTGTCCCTCACCCACAAAGCCAGATGTAGGGCTTGTGTGGAAGAGTTTTTATATACACCAGGACATCTTCCAGAAGCCAGGAGGGATGGCTCGTCATGTAACTGTTCCATTTAAGTTCCTCATCCATGACACAAAGTGGGGTGTGCATGGAAGAATCGTCGTTTCTACCAGGACAGCTTTTGAGCCAGGGGACCTACTCACACATTGTATGCTTTCTGCTTCCTGTTGTAAGTAATAAAAGCTACTTTCCAAGTGTTGATGTGTGTTCAGGCTCTGATTGGAAGAACATGATGTTTATGGAGCTACTCATATTAGTTATTGGTGCCCTTTCTCTAATGACCTCCTGGTTATCTAGAAATCAGGTACAACCTGTGAGAAACACACAATTTGGCTTGTTGTTCTACGGTGATGATTTTCTAAAATTCTCACCTGCAGGGTAAGAAGAAACAGGTATTGCGTATGAATGGGCATTTTCTTACAGAATGTTTTTATAACTTTCTCCTTTTGGAAAAAAGAGTTGTCACATTAGTTAAGCTAAGGCTAGATACTGTGTATGTTTACTTTCAAGTGTATGACACAACAAAGATCACCACTGGTGACTACAATCTGACCAAAAAAATACTTTTCGTTTGAATGTTACTCAGACACTGTTTCTCAAAGTAGGAAAAATCAATTTAGTAAATTATGATTTGCAGATAGTTACATCTTTTAGTAGATTTTAAGAACATATTATCCAATGAGCAATAATCTTCTGATTCAGTAGAGATCATTAGAGATCAGTCAGGTATACACCGGAGCAGGGAAAGGTTAATTCCAACGTGACCTCATGTTGACATAGTTAATAACACCCTGCATTCAGACAACTAGCCTCAGAGCTGTTCTTATAATCTACTCAGTTGGTGGTATTTTGTTGTTGCAGCCCTAGGAAACTAATATAATGGGAATGAGGAAGTGAGGGGTGTTAGTGGGAAAACACTGACATTTGGTTAAATGTTATGCAATTTTAATTTCCTGTCCAGAACCCAGTTTATCATATGTGAGTAGCATCTTAAAAAACACTTAAAGTTGAAGAATACAGTCATCACCAGGCATTATAGTACCATTGGAGATCTGGTGGTGCAGTGGATAAGAGCTCAGTTGCTAACCAAAATGTCAGCAGTTAAAATCCACCAGCCACTCTTAGAAACCCTATGGGGCAGTTCTACTCTGTCCTATAGTACCATTATTCATGAAGTTATTCCACAGATCTAATAAACTTGTAGAATAGTCTTGGAAATGGGTCTGTAGAGAACGATGTTCTTATAAAATGAAAAATAGGCTGCCTCCTCATTTTCCATTATTAAAGGTATTACCAGTTTGGTTTACAACTCTAACCCAAATGTCAGCTGGCACACACTCTACTCTTTAAAAGCTCCCTGTAATAAGTTTGGAATTACTTTCATAGACTGTGAAAATCTAAATCTCTTCCTTTTTTTTTTTTTCCTTTTTAAGGTTTATGATTTTATAGTTCAGAACCAGCACCAACTTATACTACATTTGCTGTCTCTCATGCAGTGTCACCATGGGTTGGAATGGACTCGGTGGCAATTACTGTATTTTTACACAAATAACGCCCATGTTCCGTGTTTGTTTCCCGGCAGCACCCTCTTCCTACGAGGCACCCTCACAAGCACTGCCATTCTGGTCCTCTTCCACATATTGCTGTAAAAAAATTAGCATAGAATGCTTACAAAAATACCCTCACAAAGGGGGGAACACTGGCAAACAGCACAGAAGGTGCACGTTATTTGTGTAAAAATACAGAAGCTTGGGTTTTTGGTTTATAGTGAAGGTATCACCTCCTCTCATTTTATACAAAAATCACATACATATCAAGACTCTGGTGGGTTAACAGACATACTGAGTACTTGAGGGAGGGCAGTACAGGTCAATCCCTGTATTATATGACCCTTCCTGTGCTCATCCGGGCCTTCTTCTTTTTGCTTGCCTTCTTTGCTCTTCACACGCTCACTCCCAGAATGCCTCAGGTGCTGCAAATTGTTCTCTTCTGTAGAGTAAGTAACTGTTGTCCTTTCTGAAATCTTAGGTCAAGTCGATTAATCCCAAGTAAGCTTATCAAGCAATTTTCCCAATAAAAAAGAAAAGAATTTACAGCTGGCTTCCAAGACCACAGAATTTTTCCTCTTCATACTTAACTATTCCCCAGGAATACTAGTCTTAATTCCTTCAGTTACTTGGGGGTTCTGACAAGTAGAAGTACAGCTGTTTTCTGGCAAGACTTAATGCAAAAATTCAGGGAAAAAAAAAAAATAAGGAATATTGTCAAGACTCTGTCTCTTTCTCCATCTAAAGCTTTGTGCTTCACAGAGTCTCTCCAAAGTTAGACAAAGCAATTCCAGCCTCCTGGCCATCCCAGAATTTTCAACAGAAAATTCAAGCTAAGTGTTTGATTGACCTGCCTAGATCACAAATCCATGCCAGATCCCATTATGGGAAGAGCAGGCCATGGGATAAAATACAGTGTCTGGTTGTTTTATGAATGAGCCAAAGATGGCCTCTGTGCATTGGCCCCAGGTTTTTTATTTCTTTATAACAAGCTGGATCTGTTTGCCCAAAAAGCTCTGCAGTGACAAACTCAAATTTTTAAACAACTAATTGTTTTAAAAATAGCCCAAATAAACTATTTTTTAGTCATTAGAATGTGTTTGCTTTTGCCATTGCTGTTGCTAGGTGCCATAGAGTCAGTTCCTACCCATAGCAACCACATGTACAATAGAAAGAAACACTGACCAATCCTGCATCATCCTCAGGATTGTTGTTATATTTGATTCCATTGCTGCAGCCATTATCAGTCCTTCTCATTGAGAGTCTTCTTTTTTGCTGACCCTCTACCAAGCATGATGTCCTTCTCTAGGGACTGGTCCCTCCCGATAACATGCCCAAGGTACATGAGATGAAGTTTCATCCTCCTCGCTTCTAAAGAGCATTCTGCTTGTATTTCTTCCAAGACACGTTTTTTTGTTCTTCTGGAAGTCCATGGTATATTCAATATTCTTCGCTATCATCATAATTCAAAGGTGTGAATTCTTCAGGATTCCTTACCCATCTTCCAGCTTTTGTATGCATATGAGGCGATTGAAAACTCCATGGCTTAGATCCGGCACATCTTAGCCCTCAGAGTGATGTCTTTGCTTTTTAATACTTTAAAGAGTTCTTTTGCAGCAAATTTACCCAATACAATATGTCATTTGATTTATTGACTACTGCCTGAATGGGTGTTGATTGTGGAGCCAAGTAAAATGAAATCCTTGACAACGTCAATCTTTTCTCCATTTATCACAATGTTGCTTAGTGGTCCATTTCTGAGGGTTTTTGTTTCCTTATGATCCACACTGAAGGCTGAACAAAGTATTTAATCTTCATCAATAAATGTTTCAAGTTCTCTTCACTTTCAGCAAGTAAGGTGTGTCATCTGCATGTTACAGTTTGTTAATGAGTCTTCCTCCAATCCTGATGCCGCATTTTTCTTCATATAGTCCAAGTTCTTGGATTATTTGCTCAGCACACAGATGAAATAAGAATGGTGAAAGGATACAACCCTAGGCACACCTTTCCTGATTCCCTTGTTCTGTTTAAACAACTGCTTCTTGGTCTATGTACAGTTCCACATTAACACAAATAAGTGTTCTGGAATTAATCTCCTCTGAATTGTTATCCATAATTTGTTATGATCCACATGATCAAATGCCTTTGAATAGTCAATAAAACACATCTTTCTGGTATTCTCTGATTTCACCCAGTATCCATCTGACATCGGCAATGGATAATCTTGTTCCACGCCCTCTTCTGAATACACCTTGAATTTCTGGCAGTTCCTTGTCAATGTACTGCCGCAACTGCTTTTGAATGATTTTCAGCAAAATTTCACTTGTTTTGACATTATCTGATAATTTCTACATTCCTTTGGATAACCTTCTTTGGAATGTCACATATATGAATCTTTTCCAGTTATTTTGGCCTGGTTGCCATCTTTCAACTTTCTTGGCATAGACGAGTGAACACTTTCAGCATTGGATCTGTTTTTTGAAACATCTCAGTTGGTGTTCTACCAGTTTCTGGAGCCTTGTTTTTTTGCCAATGCCTTCAGTAGAGCTTGGACTTCTTCCTTCAGTACCATCGATGCTTGATCAGATGCTACTTCCTGAAATCTTTGAATATCAACAATTCTTTTTGGTACAGTGGCTGAGTATTTTTTTCATCTTCTTTTAATGCTTCCTGAATTATTCAATCTGTTGTATAGAATCCTCAGTGTTGCAACTTTACTATTTGGTTGACTGCTCTCAATCATGGTACTCAACTTCACGCGGTTATAAAGTAGAGTAAGCTGGGACTGACCAGTTAAGCATTATGAGGGATTTTTGGATGTTTGAATAAAAAGATATGATCACAAGTTAAAATCATGCTATTTATTAGAACTAACCATTGACAGTGTATGCAGTGGGTGGTCCCTGCAGCGAAGGTTTTTAGAAGCAAATGATGCAGAGCTGCCAAAATACATCATTATCTAACTGCCAAACCATTGAGAATCATGGCCCAGCCAAGTTGACACAGAACCTTGAAAATCACAGCTACTAAGGAAAAGTTTGGCAGTTGAGTCTACCCAAAGCTGCCTCAGAGAAAGACCTGTCATTTTAATTTCAAAAAAGCAGCCACTGAAATTTCTATAGAGCATAGTTCTACTCTGGCACACACAGGCTCACCATGAGTCAGCATCTACTTGGCAGCAACTGGTATTATTAGAGAGAAAAGAATAAGAAAGGATGCTGTTCAGACAAAAAGTATAGCTATCAGTATTGGTGTGTTAAGGCAAATTTGGCCCTCATGTGCAAGAGCTACAAAAAAGAATACCAAACCAAATCAAACCCATTGCTGTTGAGTTGATCCTGACTCATGGTAATACTATAGGACAAAGAAGAGCTACCCCACAGGGCTTCCAAGGGGCACCTGGTGGATTTGAACTGCTGACCCCAGAGGATTTTATATGTGCTTAAGAATAAATAAGTATATATATGCATCTGTATCTTCTACCATAAAAAAAAATCTGTGTATATAATCTACTATATATATAAAATATAATACATATATTCATATAGGTACATGTATACCTTCTAATATACAGGTGTATATGTTTATATAAACATAATACATTCTAAAGTAAAGATGCAGACATTTCCAAGGAGAAGTGCAAGAGGCCTTTTGAACAGGTACTTGCCATTTCTAACTATCCTGAGGTCTTGTGAAACAAGCTACAAACCCAGATTTCTGTGTCTTTGAAACTTTCTAGAAAATCCTGTTAGAAAACATTTTTTCCCCGTTACAGCCCTTTGACTGAGAATAAATTGCAATATAGAGAGTGATCTGTATATGCATTTTTTACTCGACGGTATATATGAAAGCTAGAGAAGCAAGAGCCAATTCCTCTGGTTAAAACCTTTACCTTCATGATTCTTATTATTGTCTATAACAAAGTAGGACCCTTGCTAGAGTCATACCCCTGTCTTTAGCCATGGGGAAGTAAAGACTTAGAAGATAGAAGCTGAGAAAATAGATGATAGTTACTACTTTGCCTGAGTTGGTTTATACAAGGCCCTGCAGTGATGGCAATTCCTGAAGGTAGCTCCTTTGGGCAAACCAAGGCCATTCTTAAGGGTTTTGATATTAATGAGCAAATCCCAGCATGCCCCAAGATTAGTCCAGATCTCACTGAGGGGTGTGTGTGTGTGTGTGTGAGTGTGTGAACTACTTTGTCTCTTTTATATGGTCTACAAGATCCTTTTGGAAGGGAAACAAAGGGCAGAAGAAATTATAGAAAGGAAGGAGGCAGCTTGAAAGTGAAATATGGAGCTAGAGATTGAGTTGCCCTTCATTTTATTTAATCATTTACCCATTATATTATTTATTCTATTAAATTTCCTGTTTAATGAAAATTCACTCAGTGCTAAGCAATAAGCTCAATCATGATAAAACATTGCTAAGTTAAGTAGATCACCTCAGTTGTTGCCTTCCTGTTTATTGCTGGAATAGAATTGAGGTCTTTTCTGTCGCCAGAGGTGAAAGTGCTTGGTCATTCTGCCCAACTTTTCTTTGAACCATTCTATAGTTCCAAATACCAAAAACTGACACCACTGTTGGGTACTCTCAAAACTAGTCCTGTGGTGCTTTTGTTAGGCATGTGATCAGGTAAGTACACTTACAAATATATGAAGAAAGATGTTCGGTCAGGACATGTGGTCCCTAGACCTGGAACAATTTATTTGATCATAAATACTCTTGAAATGGCTCTGACTATTAGGGTTGAGTTTTATGTCTTCCCTCTCCTTCCTACCACAAGAATAGCTTTCCGATCTGAAAAAAAAAAAAAAAAAAAAAAGGAAATTGGTTTGTTAGAAAGAAATAAAATCAAGTGCTATGACCCTAGTTTTTAAGAGGAATAAAAAATCCATTTTCCTTTAAAATGAAAAAAGTGGGCACCTGCCTTTGATTTTTCAGTGCTGACTTAATGCTAATTCCCACAGCACACTCAAAGTGACCCTGGCAGATGTTTGATAATGAATCTGCTTTGAAATTCATCCAGGAAAGTAGTCTACAGAGAGAATCCAAGATCCTAGCATGCAACGGATAGCTTCAGATCAGCCTCAAGCCCAATGGCACAATTACACTTGCACCCAGATTTCCATGGGCTAGTTACTAAAAATACATGAGTGATAGAGAGCCAGAAACATATTTGGTACCAGTTTCTCCTCGGTCCGTCCACAGGGAGCAGTATAAACTGTGACTTTAACTGAAGGTTTCATGCCATTAAAAATGGCATTAAATTTAGGAAGACAGCCCCTAAGTAGCTTTCTCTTCATAATTCACTTTGCAAATCTTTTATATTTTACTAAATTTAATACAAATTGAATGATGATTTTTAACATACAACAGCAAAGTCTACAGGAGATAGAGAGATTGAAAGAAGATCCTTTATGCGCAGTCACATATATGTGACTGTATAAAATAACAACAATAATAACATAATTAGTTTAGGGCAAGCATCTCTAAAGAATTTAAAAATTTCAAGAAAATTGTGCGCATTATTTAAAACTCAATTATGGTAACAGCACGATATAAGAGGTGTTATTGTTTCCTCTACTTTCAGATGAAAAATTGAGACTCATGTTCCTAAGGTCATGAACCACTACACCAGTGACTCTCTTTGGTTCCCTTTCAATCAAACACTGTCCTGTACAAAAGTCAGAAAATAAATAAATGGAAAATAAATTAGGTTGACTTTGAGATGCTAGACAAGACCATTAATGGGCAGAGATTTCCTCCACGGGACCCAGTAATCCCCCTAAGGTTCAGGTTAATGGCAGAGCCATGCATCGGTAGCCGTGCACTGTAGTGACAAGAATGAGAGCTCTGGAGTCAGGCAAGCTTCAGCCTCAGCTTAATCACTGATGCTTCGGTAAAATATTTCCTTTCTCCAAGTCTCAATTTCCTCATACGGAAGACGGGAAAAATAATTGCATTTCCCTCCAAATCTTTTTTGTAAAGATTTACTAATTGAGGCAAGAAAAGCATTTGGCACTATGTCTGACGTTCTGCAAGCTCTTTCCAAGTGTTAGCAGTTACCATTACCATAGTTGCATATATTGCATTCTTGTTAATGAAATTAATCCTTCCGCATCCTCACATTGTCTCTGGGATTTTCTGTGGTAGGAAGGACACCTTCTGAGACACATGAATCACAATATGACTTAAAAAAAAAAAAAAATCTCTGTTAGAAACCCAGGATAGACAAACATTTTGTTTTGCAAAGCACTTAGCAATTCTTAAAATGCACACATGTAATTCTGAAACACAGTAGAGGAAGAGTAAGTGAAAATGCATTTCATGAGAAAGTAATGTGGATTTTGATTCTTTGTTGGAAATGGAGGTGGAGACAGGAGTGGGATTGGGGGAGGAAAGAGAAGAAGAAAGGTAGGAGAACAATCCAGTTAGACAATGAGAATCCCCAGTAACTTGTTGGCAGGTAGAAAGTTAAATAGAACAAAACCCAGTAAGTTTCACGGTGTTAGCAAAGACTGAGGTACTGCTTTAGGAAGTGATCTTAGAAACTGTTATCTGTTCTGGGCTGTTTACAAATCTCTTTCAGTAAAAGTCTCTTTTATGAATAAACCAAGTGTTGTTGACGCATTGGACAAAAACAAGGAGGAAAGGCAGCCAGTTGTATAATTAGTGGGTGTGGAGAGGAAACAGGTTAGTCAACACCAGAGGCAAGGCAATAATTAAGAACAGAAAGTCAAAGGGGCCAGGTACCATTAGCAAGTAGGCACACCCGGGGAAGCTCCGAATTTCCAGAGTGCACAGAATGCGGGGCCTCGCCCCTTTTCTTTGGATATTAAAGATGACTCCAGAAGGCCAGGAAATGTAGGGACCTCTAGATTACATGCAAATACAATGCGTACATACACATATTACAATCAAGCACATTGCATAGATATTTTTGTAGAGTAACAGCTTGTACTCTGATTAAAATAAAATCAAGAGATTTATTGAAAAGAAACAGCTTGAGACAGAGACTGAATACCACGTCCTGAAATCTAGCAGATCCAAAACGGCAAAGCTGCAGGGACATTTTATAAGCGGAGAATAAAGAACCTGAAGTACACTATTTGATTGGTAGTTGCAAGCTTAAATCATCGTAAAACACTACTTGATCGGTAGATCATCACAAGACATTACTTGATTGATAGTTACAAAATTAGATCAGCATAAGGTGGGACTTTCTGTAGCAAGAGCTTGTAAGGCAGGGCTTCCTGTACCAGAAGCTCAATGGGGATTGGCTTAAGAAGACATATGTGTCTTTTGTAGATTGGTTATCGCTTAGTAATCATAAGGGCACATGACATGAGGCAGAGTCACAGGGTAGCTAACTCATAATTACTGGGCATTCCTTAGCTTCATAATTAGGTCTGCACAGAAGATGGCTGTTGCTGGGATGAAAATGAAACTAACAAAAGGGAGTTGCGCCCAGACCTCAAGCCAGCCATTTCAGATTTTATCAGGTACCTCAATATTAAATTCCTTTACACCAGATTTTGATAGAAATTCATGTGTTATGTTTATTGTTTTGAATTCAGTTTGCTCCAATCACAAATCCTTTGTTAAGTTAATTTAATAAGGGGCAGAACTATTAGAAGGTAGAAAAATGCATTTGTGTCCCAAAGTTTCTTGTTCTTTTTGAATTTAATGAAACATAATGGCCAGTGTTTCAAAATGATTTCTAGACTTTATAATACTCTCCTTTGCTGGCATATAAACCCTTCCCAAAGCTGTGTCTTGTGACATTCCAAGAGCAAGTGGCTCTGTGAGTGGAACACTCCAGGTGAGAAAGGATTACCTTCAGCATACAACCTGATAGCTTCTTCCTGGACCTTTGGCCCTTACACTCAACCAGATTCCCACCCAGAGGCCTAACTGAGGAGCGGGGGAGGGCAGGCACGGCACTCATGCCCTGGGCATAGCATACGTGCCCTGGGTACCACATGAGGTGGGCACCAATTAAAAGTTTCAGTTGCTAGGAGTTGAAAATGACTCGATGGTGAAGGGTTTTTCTTTTTTTTTGAATTGGCAATCATATTTCTGATGCCAGTTGTGAGAGATCATTCATCGATTTTACACTAGTTGCCCTAGGTACTACTTTCTGTAGTTAGACCCCTGTACCCTACTAAGACTCTAAGTGGGCTTAAATTACAGCCACCAACAGGACTAGTTTCTAGAGATTTCTAATTCCTCATAGCCTAATAGTTAAAGACTCCAAGGATGATACAAAATGCTGAACTGTTTTATGTTAAACAAAGCATGACAATCTGGTGACTTTTTAGTGGTCAGTTACAATTTTTATTACACAGACTTAATCTATAGGCTTGAGGTAGCCAACTACCTAAATTGTCTTAAACTGGGAACCACAGAAGAATCCACTAGTACTGTGAACACTAGTATTGTTATTGTTATTATTGTTGTCAAATTATAATATATGTGATTAATTGCTACTACCTGTTAAGTCCACTGGGGAAACCCTGGTGGTGTAGTGGTTAAGTGCTACGGCTTGAACCAAATGGTCGGCAGTTCGAATCCACCAGGAAACTCTATGGGGCAGTTCTACTCTGTCCTATAGGGTTGCTATGAGTTGGAACCGACTCAACGGCACTGTTTTTTTTTTTTTTAAGTCCATAGCCTGTGTCATGAACTTTGCTAAGAACTTGTTGTTACTTTCCGGTTGATTCAGACTCATGGTGACCCACATGTGCAGAGTAGAACTGCTCAGTAGGGTTTTCAAGACTGTAACCTTTTGGAAGCAGATGGCCAGGCCTGTCTGCTGAGGTGCTTCTGGGTGAGTTCAAACCACCAACCTTTCAGCTAGAAGTTGAGTGCTTAACCATTTGTACCACCGACTGTTGTTGTTGTTGGGTGCTGTCGAGTTGATTCCGACTGATAGAAAGCCCATGTGACAGAGCAGAACTGTTCCATAGGGTTTTCTTGGCTGTAATCCTTATGGAATCAGTTCACTAGGTATTTCTCCCACAGAGTCTCTGGATGGGTTCAAACCACTAACCTTTGGTTAGCAGCCGAGCACTTAACCCTTGTGCCACCATCCAAAGAAAACCAAATCCATTGCTGTTAAATTGATTCCAATTCATAGCGACTCCATAGGACAGAGGAAAAATGCTCGATAAATTTCCAAGGCTGTAAGTCTTTATGGAAGCACCTTGCCACATCTTTCTCCCATGGAGCACTGGTGGGTTTAAACTGCTGACCTTTTGGTTAGCAGCCAAGCACTTTAACCACTGTGCCACCAGGACTCCTTATGTGCCACCATCCAAAAACAAAACAAAACAAAAAAACACCATTGCTATAGAGTCAATTTAGACTCATAGCGACCCTATAGGACAAAGTAGAGCTGCCCCATAGGGTTTCTCAGGAGCAGCCAGTGGATTCGAACTGCTGACCTTTTGGTTAGCAGCAGGAGCTCACCGTAGCTCTCAAACACAGCACCACCAGGCTCCAAGTAGAGATTAATTCTCACCACAAACCTGTGAGGTGTTTATGGATGATGGGACTAAAGCTTACCAGCGAGAGGTACTTTGCTTAAGGCTGCAGCATTGGAAAGTGGCAAAATCTAATTCAGAACGTGTGCTTTTTACCACCACCCTGAACTGTAGAACAAGGCTCAACAACAATGTCACCCGTCAATTCAATTCCGCTCTCTGCTTGCAAAGGGTGCCTCCAGAGAGAAAAGTGTCACCTCCATTCCTGGAACCCAGATGCAGTGCCTTGCACCTCTATTCTTACCTAAGATCACAAGAGAGGTAGGAGGCAACCGCTGCAAAGCCCCATGTACAATTCCACTCATCCGATATGCCAGTCCTGCCCTATTTCATGTCACTCCACATCAGGCAGAAAGCAAGGCCAAATTAAATCTGGCTGTCAAGACTCCCAGATTTGCAGCAAGTAGAGATGCTCTTTAGTCATTATGCGAGAGCTCTGATTGAAAAGACAAAAAGAATTTAATCAGTCACTTGGCACTGCTGCTTTGCTAACTCCAAAGTTTTTGACTTGCTTTTTCCCCTTGCTCACCTTTCTTTCCAATGCCAGTGTGCATTGCTTTGTTTGGGATAAACCCTCCCGGCTAAACTTCAATAATTAGATTACTTCCACAATGTGTGAGTAGCTCTTAGAAGTCAGCAGTTTATGGAGCAGAGCAAAGAGGCAAGTGCTGGACCAGAAAGGGCATGCTTTGCCAGGGCTGGCTCAGGGTCCACATTATGTTTTAAAGTTTGATGGGCTGAAGTAGAAATGCCAGTGCAACCTGCAGGTGATAAGGAGAGTTCGGTGCTGCTAGTTACTCAAGCAAAGGGACGTAGAACTGTAGGGCAAACACGCTGTTGGAGGACTCAGGAATTTTTGCCCGAATCTCTCTGAATATCCAGTGAGATTAAGGTCAGGAGATTACAGAAATACTTCACCTGCGGCAAGGCAAGCCCCCCATAGCAAGACTGATTCAAAAGCAAGTGCCCTGGTTTCAGTGACCTTGGAAAATCTGAGAATGTAAATAACTACTTGCTATATTTTTTATTTTATAAGTTATTAACCAGCCATGTTGCTGAACTAAATACAACGAGGAGAAGTAGGGGTTTTTCTTTCATAAACAAGACTCCTCTGTAAAGAGACAAAGTGAGAACAGTTGGAAAAGGGTTGACTGACTTTTTTCCTACAAAAATGTGAGGTGAGTCACTCTATTACCTCCACACGGAAAGTCATAAAATTCTTAAAGTGTGTACCTGCTCTTGGGTCTAGATGTCACTGTAGTACCAAAACAGAAGCTAAGAAGGGATAGGTTTATACATCTGATTTAGTCTCCTAGGGCTGCCTTAACAAAGTACCAAAAAGTGGGTGACTTTAAAAAATAGAAAAATATTTTCTCACAGTTCTGGAGGCCAAAAGTCTGAAATCAAGGCATTGGCAGGGCCATGTTCTCTCTGAAGGCTTTAGGGAAAATCCTTTCTTGCCTCTACCAGCTTCTGGTAGCTCCAGAAGTTCCTTGGCTTGTAGATACAGCATAACTCTATCATCACCTGGCCATCTTACTTCTGTCTGTCTCTCTTCTCCCCTTTTATAGGACACCACTCAGAGTGAATTAGAACTCATCCTATTCCAATACAACCTCATGTTAAGTGATAATTATCTTCAAAGACCCAATTTCCAAACAAGGTCACATTCACAGGTACCAGGGATTAGAACTTCAAAACTTCTTTTGGGGGGATACAATTCAGACCATAGCAGCATCTAAGACGGATTTAGGATGTCTCTTAAAGAAATTTTCATGTTGTATTTATCTTGGTTACCTAGTGTGTCTATAACAAAAATACCACAAGTGGGTGACTTTAAAGTATAGAAATTTATTTTTTCACAGTTTAGGAGGCTAGAAGTCCAGATTCAGGGTACTAGCTCTAGGGGAAAACTCTTTGTCAGCTCTGGTGGCAGGTCTCTGTCTCTGAGGTTCTGTTCCTAGTTCCCTTGGTGAGCTTCATCTAGCATATCTATCTTCCCCAATTTGTGCTTGCTTCTCTCTGTGGCTAACTGTTCTTTTTAAGTCTCAAAAACAGGTTAGGTTTAAAATACCCTCAACACTGATGTGACCTCATTAATATAACAAAGAAAACTTTATTCCCAAATGAGATTATATCCCTAGTTATAGGGATTAGGATTCCAACACACATTTTAGGGGGGACACAGTTCAATCCATAATCATATTGTATCATATTTTATGTTTTTTTTTTTTTTCCCCATGGACAATGAGCCCTCTTAACACATGTCAATGTCTTGTTTGTCGTATTTCCCTGGTGCCTGGTAGTGTCTCATAGATTAGGTTCTCAGTAAATGCTGTTTATTAAATGGTAGAGGATAATGACAGTCATTATTTGGGCATCTGGTAAAATGGGGGTTGCATACAGAATCTCCAGTCCTTACAGCATCTTTTCAAAATAGGAGTTATTATCTGCATTAAAAAAAAAAAAAAAGAGAGAGAAAGAGAGAAATGTAAAGCTAACAAATTAAGTGGATTTCTGAGGGTCATACGGCAAGTAAGAGAGAGATGAAGTATTCAGATATAAGCTGGTCTGAGGCAATAACCCAAGTTTTCCCTCTACAAGAAAGTTAGGATGGTGAAGAAAAAAAGAAAAGAAAGCCAGGAGCCTTTGATTGCTGGATGACCCTGTGTGGCCTTCCGTGAATAATTTAACCTGTCCTTCCTTAGTTGCCAGTTCTGTCTGCAAGATGTAATAATCACTTATTGCCTGAAGCCAACAGTTAAATTAGATGATCTCTTGAGGTCATTTCAGCTGTGATGAGGAAAGAAAAAAAGCTTTAACCATTATTTTTCTTAGATTAACATGAGGTCATTATTTAACACAATATTGGAACATCTTTTATTTTCCAAGTAAGAGAATTATACTGTGATGCGAACATGTTTAAAAACTGTTCAGTTTGTTCTCTTTTCTAAATAATTTGAACACATCTGACTCAAACTTGGAATTCTTTAAGATTGAATCAAATGAAGCAAGGGGTCTGGGGCAGGTTGGCAAAAGCTTCTGGGAAGTCTACTTTCTTTAATAAATCAAACCAAACCAGTTGCCATTGAATCAATTCCAACTCATGCCAACCTCATGCATTGCAGAGTAGAGCAGGGCCCCATAGAGTTTCAGTGGCTCTGAACTTTCAGAAGCACATTTAGACATTCTTCCCAGGTACCTCTGAATGGGTTTGACCTGCCGACTTTTTGGTTAGTAGCTAAGTGCTTGACCGTTCGCGATACCCAAGGTATCCCTACTTTCTTTCATATGCCCCTACTTGTATGGCAATTAAGTGTCAATCACTATGGAGGACTGAGAATGAATAAGTTGAAATGACACACAAAAGTGTTGTTGGATTTATGTTTTTCTGATATAGAAAATCATGGAATTATAAGTGAGGATCAAAAAACATAGAGAAGCTCTACCAAAAAGAGCTTGCTTTTCTTTTTCTTTTATGAGAATGAAGGAAAATGGAGATAAGAGAAATTATTAGGCTAACATGTTCTAATCACTAAAGGGAGGGGTCAAAGAGCAAGTGAGACATATAGCTCAGTGAAAATGGCTTTCAGGAATAGGTTAAGGTAATTGAAGAGAAGGGATGAGAAATATGAAGCTCCAAGCTCATAGTAATGAACACTGAGGTCTACCCTTTGGAAAACTCATTGAATGACTGAGATCTACCTAACGCTTCTTTTTCGCTCCTCATTCACTCTCCTTTTGAACACTTGTGACTTGTCTTTAAACCATACCACTCTAATAAGGGTCCTTTTCTTCAAGATCATTCTAATAATTATAGTCGGAAGCTACAAAATAACTTATACATCAAAGCATCTGTACATTTCCATGTTCCTGGGTAAACATATAAATATTTTAAATAAAGATATAAAGAGCAAATAGAAAGGTAAAGATGAAACAAATACCAGAATACTATGGAATGGGTTTAATTTCTAATATATATATAATTTTGAAACAGAACTCAGGTGGAAGATCCAGGAGCTCCAAAAATCTAGGGAATATGTGCACTGAGCTTGAAGGAATTTGCAGATGATCAAGGATAAGATAACAGCATTGCATAACAAGCCATTTGTTGAAGCCAGAACACTGACAGAGGAACCCAGGGGAGCGGTCCCCAGACACAGCAAGTGGCCTCTTCTAGGGCAAGTGAGACACCAGAAGGAGAAGAGGCCCTGGAATTTCCCAGGGAAGAGGAGAAGGGGGTAAAGGAAAAGCTTGTGTATCCCTAGGTGATGTCCTTTTGTAGCATGGTGGGGAGGATCAGGATCAGAGAACTCTCAAGGCAACAGCACCTTAGGGTCCTTACACCTACAGGGTTTTATCTTATCTAGGTCTAGCAGATGTTGGATGCAATTTAGCACAGTATGTAAAGCAGTCAGGCTCTAAGTGGCTAAAGATCTGTTTATTTAGGCTATTTTTAAAACAATTAGATGTGTACAAATTTGAGTCTGGTCTCAGCAAGTTTTTTGGGCTAACAGGCTTCAACTTGCTATGAAGAAGTAAACAACTTGGGGCCAATATACAGAGGCCGTTTTGTTACTGATTTATTGAACAACATGCTATCAGTGCCTGAGGAGTTTAAAATTAAGTTATGTTTATAACACCATTGCTCTGCTTTCTTTCCTTCCATCCCTTATTCCGAGTCAGAAAAACATATGACTTCTGCAATCATGCTTAAAAGTGCAGGAAAGAAAGTGGTAGCAGAAAAACTAAGTTCAGTATTAAATCTATGTATGGGGAGAAACCATGGTGGGACAAATTCTGCGTGGTGCCAGACTGTGTTACAGAAACACCTGAATCCATTCAAAAAGTCTGGACCCTTTGCCTTTTTAGCCATATTATCTACAGCACCTATTGCTGGATTTTCAAATAGTCTATAAATATTTGATGATTGAATGCAAGACTTAGTGAATGAATGAATGAATGAAACAAGGAATCCTAGGACAAACACCACCGTACCAAAAAATAACTTAGAGTGATTTTCAGTATGACTTAAATCTCAGTAGAGGCCAATCAATACAAAATATACTGAAAGTGATACAGGATATTTAAGCCACGATGAAATAGCATACATTTCCAAAGTAGGCCTTGATATTCATCAGGCAAATGTGACCTCAGACTTGATGATATATGCTAAAGTATGCCAGAGTATGGAGTAGATTTTACTGGCCTGTTCTTCCAAAGTACATAGAATTATGTTTTATCGGCTTTAGCTTTAGGGCTGCCACTCACCATTGCTCTTTGGTGCTTTAAGAAGAAAGACTCTGCAAAGACACACCATCTCTTTTCTTTTCCTCCAAACTGCCATTATCTTGCACATTTCTAACTAAGGAGACATTTTGGAGAAGATGTGATAGCTTCTGGTTTGGCTAACATATCATCATTATCAATGATAGGACATTAAACAAGCAATCTAAAGAATCATCCCCAAACCCCACACATGCCTCTCCTCACACATGGAAATGACTTTGGAGGGATTTATGCTTCTGTGCCTTTGGGGGTCACAATCAGCACTCAACTATACATTTCCAATTTAGGATTAATCCAGAATTATCAAAACTCACCAACCCTGACAGAATATGGTTTGTATTTGTGGCTGAAGTTTATTTTGATTCAAGGATTGTAAATAGAAAATAAACTGAAAAGAGCCAACTTTTTTTTTCTTTTTTAATTGTAGGCTTATAGCTCTGGTATCAATCAGTGTTTGATAAACAGAGATGGCAATGGGAAAACAATCAAGTGATGGACGTAAAATCCATCATCAACACACAACCATATTAAATTACTCACTTGATCATCCTGTCCTGGGAATGTCCAAGTAAACTTTGGGCTTGTGAGTAAGAGAGATTGTTGAAAAGTGGTAGGAGACCATTAGGCTTTTATTTCCTTTTCTTACCTCTCTGTTAGTGAACTGGAAACATTGTCAGCTGTATAAACCATAACCATTGCCTGAGGTTCCTTACTAATATAATTCCGATTTTATTTATTATAGCAATGTACTCAGCCTTGATATACCTTGTTGCTAGGCATACCATTAAATGTTCAATGAGGTAAACTGGAGTGTCCTGGGAAATCTCTTGCTTTTCTAATAAAAGATTTTAAATATAACTAGCACCTACCTACCCTCTCTTATTTATTTTGAACATGAACCTTACGTCTGGTGTTGTGATAATGAGGTGAAAAGCCAGTGGATAAACCCAACATGATCAGAACAGCAGAAGTCACGAGCTTGTGTCCCCGAAGAGATCACTGAATATTTGGACTCAACACCTGTAAATATCTACCTCTTATTATTTGGTAAAACAACAAACAAAACAAACAAAAATAAAACCAATTTGCTTAAATCATAGCATTTTTCTGTTACTTGCAGGCTAATATATACCAAGTGAAAAATATGGTACAGTTTCTGATTTCTAATTTAAGAAATTATATAACCAACTATTTCAAGTCCAGTGCTGTTATCAGAAACTGTACCATATTTTTCACTTGGTATATATTAGCCTGCAAGTAACAGAAAAATGCTATGATTTAAGCAAATTGGTTTTATTTTTGTTTGTTTTGTTTGTTGTTTTACCAAATAATAAGAGGTAGATATTTACAGGTGTTGAGTCCAAATATTCAGTGATCTCTTCGGGGACACAAGCTCTTGACTTCTGTTCTGATCATGTTGGGTTTATCCACTGGCTTTTTATTTCAGTCCACAAGATCAGGCATACAAGGAATATAACTCTATTATTATTATTATTAACTCTAGTAGGAAGAAGGATAAAAAATTAATCTTTCCCAATTTTTCTTCCAATCCAGTTTATTACAGTAATGGAATCTTACATTGTTTCAAGGCATGGGGCAAGTGGTAGGGGAAGCATCATCAGTCCCCAGTCATTGGTTGCTGTGGAAATGCCATCACATTTGTCAACATGGCCTCTTCAGGTCCAGGCAAGCTCTTCTGGTTCTTTACCTGCCCAGGGACCTGTGAATTTTTGTAAGATTTGCACAGCTAATCCAGTGTAGCACAGCTAATTCATTATTATTAATCCATAAATAATATATGCATACATATACAAATTTCAATGTTTAGTAGTACAAGCCAAGCCCATTGTCATTGAGTCGATTCCGATTCCTAGTGACCCGATAGGACAGAATACAACTCCCTCATAGAGTTTCCAAAGAGTGGCTGGTGGATGAGAACTGCTCACTTTTTGGTTCTTTGCCAAGCTCTTAGCCACTGCAACACCAGGGCTCTGTTTAGTAGTACAGGGAACATGATATATGGATCTATATTCATCGTCTTTTTTCCATCTCGGAGATGAACACTCTAGACTGGTAATGATCACATCTTACCTTAATTACTGGAATAATCTCAGCACGATTATTTCTAGATTTAACTTCCAAAACACTCTCTCCATATTGGAACCAGAGAGCTCTATGGGAAACACAAACCATGTCACTTGCCTGCTTAATTCTCTTCAAAAAGTTCTCATGGTTCTTAAGGTAAAAATCTAAATGTCATCAAGGGTTTGCAAGGCTCTGCTCACAGCCCTCCAACTGCC
This sequence comes from Elephas maximus indicus, assembly GCF_024166365.1. Lineage (NCBI taxonomy): Eukaryota > Metazoa > Chordata > Mammalia > Proboscidea > Elephantidae > Elephas > Elephas maximus. The sequence goes on along the minus strand of NC_064828.1, from coordinate 95,986,590 downwards.
CTCCCATCCCTAACCTGTGTATCCCACCGTCTTTTAGAACGGTATTTCTATTGTTCCTCCTAGGCATTCAATGCCTTTCCAGGCCTTCTTTTCACCTGTTCTTTCCTCTATCAGCAACAAACTCTCTCACACCCCCATCTCTGCTTCTATCATGTTAATCCCACTTATCTTCTCATCTCTTTTCATCTTAGCTGGGAATGAACCTCCGCTGAAAAGTGCCGTTGCTTGTTGACTTCCCAGCATCCATCCTTTTCCTTCCCTGACTCTTACAAGACAGAATCTTGCTTTCGTTCTAGTGTTCACCATGCCCCGCAGAGCTCATGTGTCTTAGGACAAGCAATCATCAAGAAAAGAGCACAGGCAACTGAGTGTGGAATGAAGAACTGGAATAACAGTCACTGGGTTAAGCTAATTCTGGGCTCTACCCATGTTTTGTACTTCCAATTATATGAGCCAACTTATTTCTTATTTTTTAGAACATTTTGTGTTATGATTTCTGTTACCTGCCACTGAAGGTATTCAAATCAATACTCCCCTCCTTACTCTGCCTTATACAATTTTTGGGTCCTCTTTTTTCTATCCTCTTATCATCATAATTAATGAACAGTGCTCAACTTACTTTTAAATAGTTTGTTTTTCCATTAGTCCTTGCACACACTTTGATAACTCTCTTTGCCTGTCACTATCATGATTCCGTCTGTAACACTTAAAAACACGTAGCTGATGCTCTATAAATATTTCTCGAATAAGTAAATTAAATGGAATATGAGAAATATATAGAAGTATGATACACATTTAAATAGCCTAAATTACCACTACTCTTAGCGATAATGAAAAGGAGCCCTGGTGGTGCAGTTGTTAAAAGTGTTCAACTGCTAACCAAAAGGTCAGTGGTTCAAACCCACCAGCTGCGTCAAGGAAAAAAGACGTGGCAATCTGCTTCTGTAAAGATTACAGACTAGGAAACCCTATGAGGCATTTCTACTCTGTCCTATAGGGTTGCTATAAGTCAGAATGGACTTGACAGCAATGGGTTTGGTTATTTTTTTTAGTGATAATACTGTTAATATACCTGTGTAAATGCTTTTATGTGAAGCTATTTTTTATTCCATACTGATTATAAAATTCTGTGTCCTGCTTTTTTCACTGTATATCATAGAACAAACATGTTTCTGTGTTATTGTAGTCTTCACAAACTTCTTAAAGAATTGTATGCATACCACTGAGTGATTATACAAGAACTTACTTTAGCATCCCTTAACGGGGGGGCATTTAGTATATTTCTGTTCTTTTTAAAATTTTATTAAATTTGTCATTTTTACGTACTTTTTTCCTGATGTATAGGAATATTTCCTTAGCACCAATCCATAACTTAATTTTTAGGATCCTGAAGAAAAAAAAAAAAAAAAGATGCAGGAATTCAGAGAAAGGAGGTATCCATCTCACGAACTGGAAAAATAAGGAAGTTTCACATGAAGCTGGAGAATGCCAGGTGGAGCAAATGTTTTCCTCTCAGCTACTAACCTAAAGGCTGGTAGTTCAAACACATCTAGTGGCTTTGCAGGAGAAAGGTCTGGAGATCTGTTTCCATAAGGATTACGGTCAAGAAAATCCTATGGAGAAGTTCTACTGTGTAACACATGGAGTCATTATGAGCCAAAATTGACTTGATGGCAACAGGTTTGTTTTGTTTTTGTTTAGGCCAAGGGTACTCTAGAAGGATTGAGCCTGGTAAAAGGCCAGACTCCTTCCTGAAAGCTTAGTTTCTCGTTGTGGATAGCAGAGCTCAGCACAGCTGTGGAATGTGACTCTTATTTGTCAGGACACTGGCACCAGACTCATTGGCCCCCTGGGCTTTATTTGACTCCCAAGAAATTAGGAAGAGTCAACTCAAGAGCAAGAAATAATGGCAGAATGTACTTTAATTTTCTCTTTCTGCCGTTCCATCATTTAATGCATTTACAACAACATAAGTATTTAACTTGCTCTGGAGATATATATAAAGGCAACCTAAAAATGAGTCATAAAATACCACCCTAAAAAAGAGGTTTTCGGTAAAAAGAATTTATAGACTGAGCTTTACATTGCTACAATAAATTTACAATTATTAAGTGGATTGAATACAAAGCTATGGAGTTTCAGTCTTTTCTCTAAAAAAAAGAATAGAAAACAAACAAAAAAGACGATGATATTATTTATTTCTAAACATTTTATATGTTTGTATTTTCAACTAAACTCTAAGCTCTTGATCTATAACCTAGGCTGGATGGTAAGTAGTACTATAGAGAAGGGTTTGGCCTATGGTTCTAGTCCCAGCTCTGCCACTTTTGTGCTTTGTGACTCGGAACAAAACATCATGCAGGCTTTTTCCTGGGATTTGGCACCCACATTCACAGATTTAATGATTGGACATGATAATTCTCTAGATGCATTGCCCCTCTAAAAATCTTTGATTCCATCTAAGCAATGCATGAGGTAAAGCTAGATAACTAATTTAAATGTATTTAATGTCAATTTTGTAAGATAATAAACCATAGCCCTAAAGAGTTAATTCTGAAAAGTGAATTCCTGTTCAATTCACTGAATTAGCCTGAGTTCTTGGAAGTCAGATAAATGAAAGCTGAAACTGTTTACAAGAAAGTCACCACCCTTGGAAGTTTTCTGTGGTTTATCCTGAGGAAAAAAGTCTTTCTGAAACTCAAATATTTCTTCCGTAATGGAAACAATTTGGACCCAACTATGTATGATCACGTTGCATGTATCAGATATAAATGTTCAGGAAGATGTTGAAAATAAGATACAAATATCTTAGAAATTAAAAGGTGGTTAGCCCAAGGCAATGAAGAATAAAAGGAAAAGGAATGCCATTGGGGTATTGAATAAAGTATCCTACCCACTCATATACAGTCTAAGTAATTTTGCTCTACTCAATTACAGCATTTTAACATGAGATTTTTGCTGCCTTCAGGCTTCCAGGGAAAATAGACTCCAGGGTTATTGTTGCTCTAAGGAAGAAGATACTTGAAAAGGTTGCTTTATTTCCAGGAGTCATCATCAGGTTTGCTATGTATGTGTCGTCCCCTCCCTTTCTTTTTTTAGTTTTTACTTGTTTAGGTTCTCATTCAATGGTAGAGAATAGATTATTACAAATAAATCTAACATATCTGTGAGAATAATGCCAGTAACACTTTACAAATACTGAAATCCAAATAACAGAGGATATCAAATGGCATCCAGCTCACTACAAACTTTTGTGATTATTTCAGATGGCTGGTCATGATTGTGGTATACTGGACCGATGTCAATGCCTATTCTTATGGGACATCTGGTAGTCTTCTACACTTTTATTAAGAATTTAATGGTTATAAGGAAAAAACAGGTGGTGGTTGTGGTTGTTGTTAGGTGTCCTTGAGTCAGTTCCAACTCATAGCAACCCTCTGTACAATAGAATGAAACACTGCCTGGTCCTGCACCATCCCCACAATCCTTGCTATGTTTGACCTCATTGTTGCAGCCACTGTGTCAATCCGTCTCTTTGAGGATCTTTCTCTTTTTCGCTCATGGTCTACTTTACCAAGCATGATGTCCTTCTGCAGCAATAACTGTCCTTCATCTACTGACATTCAACTAGGTGCCATAGTGTATTCGCAGACTTGCCCAAAGTATGTCCCCTCACAAGGCTTTATTTCTTTAGTGAAATGAACAGGCTTTGAAAGACCTGAATTCTAATTGCAATGCCAGTAATTCCTAATGGCATGGCTACTAGCAACCTTTTTGAACCTTAGTCTTTTCATAGGTAAAATAGGGATACTAACTACCTCGCATGGTTTCTGTGTAGATCAAATGAGGCAATGCTTGTGGATGATCTAGCACAGTGTCAGAATATACACAGAAAGCAATCACATGTTTGCTTCCCTGCCCATGTCTTTCTTGTCTCCCTCCATCGTAGTATCTTGAAGTTCAGCAGGCTTAGCCATGAGCAAGGTCATGTGAGCAACGACTCTCTTAAACAGGAGAAATTTGGTGAAATATATATGAGTTCACTTATTTTGTAAATTAGTCTTATATATAAAAGTGTTGGAGAAATGAAGTTCATTGGAATGGAATGAGATTTAGGGACAATGGGACTTGGACCTGGATCTTACAGATGCATGTGGAGAATAGCCAACAAAGGAAAAGTGACTGTAATGGTTAAAGACACGAAGTAGTTGTGAACTCTACCCCTCCAGTGATATCCAGATTCCTCTCATATTTACTCAAGGGCTTTGCTTCTGCATCACATCAGCTTGCTACAGAATAAGTTAAAACCAAACAAACCAGAATCGATTCTGACTCTTGGCAACCCCATGTGTTTCAGAATAAAACAGTGCTCCACAGGATTTTCATGGCTGTGAGTTTTTACGAGCAGATTGCCAGCCCTTTCTTCTGAGGCACTTCCAGGTGGCTTTGAACTGCCACTCTTTTGGTTAGTAACCCCATGCTTAACTGTTTGTGCCACCTATGGACTCTCGTTACAGAATAAAACCAAAAATCTGTTGCTGTTGAGTTGATTCCTACTCATAGCAACCCTTTAGGACAGAGCTAAACTGCCCTGTAGAGTTTCCAGGGAGCTGCTGGTGGATTTCAACTACCAGCCTTTTGGTTAGCAGCTGTAGCTCTTAACCACTGTGCCACCATAGTCTATCTTAAATTGAAAAAAGAAAACAAACCAAAACATTCACAGTGAAGCAAAACCTTACTTGGCCCTACCTTCCCTACTTTTTTTTTTTTTTTTATCTCTACTTTATAATAAAATTCCTCAAAAGAATTATAGATATGCCTGCTTTACTTCCTCATCTTTCACCTTTAATTAAGTTTTAATTCCAACCACTTCAATGAAAAAAGGTAGACTTCATCAAGTTTTGGATGATATTATGAGAGTTTGGGTAAGTCATCAGATCTTAAAATGAAACAAGACAACTAGTGACATGGCCAGATTCCAATTAAATGAGTCCTTTGCTTTTAGTAAAACTGGGCAAATATCCTAAACCATTTACCTTATGTTTACTTTAAATATTCTGTCTTATAAGATTTCTATATATAATAAGCTCTGCTTAATAATAATAGATCTTAATAATAATAGAAAAAAAGAACTGTTGTAAAATGTAAATGTACTCAGGAACTAGGTGTATGGCTTATATATCATGATTCAATCTAATAATCCTGAAATAACTGGGTGTTCTTCCAAAAATTCTTCCCACTCAATCATGCAATTATAGGCCAATAAACAGCAGGAATAAAAATGAAAATTCAGTGGTATTGATATTCACCTTACTTTACGTTCTGTATTAAATAACAAAGAATTGATTGATTTGATATGATTAACACAAACTATTCTAGCAACTTGCATCTTCTTCTGGGGGAATCAAGATTTTGAAGATAAAAGATACAGAAATGTACTTCTGTGTTCAGGATCAAAAGAAATGCAAAAGTGTCTCATTTTCCCACTATTGATTCTCTTTTTTTATTGTACTTTAGATGAAGGTTTACAGAACAAACTAGCTTCTCATTAAATAATTAGTACACATACTTTTTTTTTTTTACATTGGTTACCACCCCATAGCATGTGCACATTCTCCTTTCTCAACCTGGGGTTCCCTATTACCAGCTTTCCTGTCCCCTCTTGCCTTCTAGTCCTTGCCCCTGGGCTGGTGACCTTTAGTCTCATTTTCTTTTATGGGCCTGTCTCATTCTTGGCTAACGGGTGAACCTCAGGAGTAACTTCATTACTAAGCTAAAAGGGTGTCTGGGAGGCATACTCTCTAGGTTTCTCCAGCCTCTGTCAGGCCAGTAAGTCTGGTCTTTTTTTGTGAGTTAGAATTTTGTTGTACATTTTTCTCTAGTTCTATCTGGGACCCTCTATTGTGACCCCTGTCAGAGCAATCATTTGTGGTAGCCAGGCACCATCTAGTTGTACTGGACTCAGTCTGGTGGAGGTCGTAGTAGGTGTGGTCCATTAGTCTTTTGGACTAATCTTTCCCTTGTGTCTTTAGTTTTCTTCATTCTTCTTGTCCCGAAGGGGTGAGACCAGTGGAGTATCTTAGATGGCCACTCACAGGCTTTTAAGACCCCAGATGCTACTTGCCAATGTAGAATGTAGCACATTTTCTTTATAACTATGTTATGCCAATTGAGTTAGATGTTCTCCACAGTCCTTTGCCCAGTAATTCGATCTCTTAGGGAGTTTGGATGTGTCTATGGAGCTTCCATGACGTTGCCTTATATGAGTGGTATAACTAACTTCCCCAGTATTCTGTACTGTCTTATCCTTCACCAAAGTTACCACTTATTTATTGTATATTTAGTGTTAGTTCTTATAAGTTTTGTTTGGTTTTTACATATTCCCTTAATTTCTGTTTATCTGAAAATGTCCTAATTTCACCACCATATTTGAATGAGAGTTTTGCAGGATATATTACACTTGCTTGGCATTTTTTGTCTTTCAAAGTTTTATGTACGTCATCCCATTGCCCTCTTTCCTGCATGGTTACTGCTGAGTAATCAGAGCTTAGTCTTATTGTTCTCCTTGTGTACGTTCTTTTCATTTTTCTCAAGCTGCTCTCAGGATTCTTCCTTTGTCCTTGGTTTTAGCAAGTGTGATTATAATATGCTTTGCTGATTTTCTCTTGGAATCTATCTTATATGGAGTTTGTTGAGCTTCTTGGATGGTCAGCTTTTCATATTTCAAGATATTAAGGAACTTTTCTGTCAGCAATTCTTCAGTGATCCTCTCTGTGTTTTCTGTTTTCTCCCCTGTTCTGGAACTCCAATCACTCGAAAATTTTTTCTTTTGATTGTATCCCACATCGTCCTCGAGGTTTCTTCATTTTTTCTTTGTTCTTTTTTCTAATTTTTCCTCAAACAAATTGGTATTCAACCATTTGTCTTCAATTTTGCTGATCCTGTCTTCCATTGTTTCAAACCTGCTCCTCAGACTTTCTATGACACTGTCCATTTCTGAAATCTTGTTATTTATCTTTTGGATTCCTAATTGTTGTTTTTGTATGGTTTCTAGTTATGAATATATTTTGACATTTTGTTCCCATATTATTTTCCTGAATTCTTCCCTTTTCTTTGTATTTTCCATGAATTTGTCTGCCTTTTCTATGAATTTGTCTATATTTTCTTCTTTTTTGTCTGCTTTGTGCTGCTTTTGTGCTTGGGTTGCTCTGAATATTAAAGATCTGAATTACTTTTAGGTGTTTTATTTTAGGTGCCTACTGGAACTATCCTTTCCTGTTTTTTTAATATGTTTTGATATTGTCTGCAGTCTTTGAGACATTCAGTAATTATTTTCTTCATGTATTGGTTGTAGATTTGTTTGTTTTGTCCTGCTTTTTTATTTGTTATGTCTGAACAGGCGGCCTTGAGTTCTTTGTTGTTTGCTCATCTGTGGGCAAGATACTTTTCATCTCCTTGTCCAATGGGCAGGGCCAGTCACTCAGCTATGGTGCAGCAAGGTAGGCTTAGCTTAAGGGGAGGGGTTGCGAGGGGTTGTTTGTGGCACATATTGGGGCTGACATGGCAGGCCAGGGTCAGTGCAGTACAGGATCCAGTAAGCCATGCCTGTGCTGCTCAGACTGGCAATGTTCAGCATACAGTTCAGCATACAGGGCAGATAGGTGGGTGGGGGGGATGTGGTGTGTGGAGCTAAGTTAGGTAGGGGAAAACAGAGAGAGAAACAGTAGCTTAAAAAAAATGCTGAGGAAATCTGCCATTGGAGTGGAGAGATGAGAAACCAAAAAAATGAAGAAAGAGAAAATAAATAAAAAGAAAAAAGCAATGCCCTCAGGGATCCCTCTGGCAACTCGTGAAGTGACTCCCAGGCCTTGGGGCACAGCCAGTCTAGAAGGGGTGGAAACAGCACACAGGACCAGGTATTCAGGAGACAGAAAAAGAAGGTAAGTAGAGAGAGATGAGAAACTGAGACTTGAAGAAAAACAAAAAGGAAAAAAGGCAAGGAGAAAATAATAACAAATAAAAAGATAAAAGTACCCTCAGGGATCCCACTGGTGTGGCTGCACAGACTGGGGAAGTGGCTCCCAAGCCTCACAGTACAGCCCAGCTAGAAGGGAAGGAGGTGGCACACAGCACCAAATATTTAGGAGGCAGGAAAAAAAGGTAAGTAGAGAGAGAGGAGAAACCGAGAAATGAAGGATAAAGAAAAAAAGCCCCAGGGATCCCACCAGTGTGGCGGCATGGACCAGAAAAGCAGTTCCCCAGGTAAGCGTGCACGGAGCCAGGTGATTGAGAGAAAGGAGGGGGAGGAGGAAGAAACCAAAAGAAGCTGAAAAAAGCAACACCAGCAAAAAAGAAATGGCACTGAAGGAGCCAGGTGATGTGGGCAAGACAGATCCAAGTGGCATTGGAGCCATTGCCTCCTGGTCAAGCTACCTCAGCCCGCTGGAAAGCAGTGCAGTCCAAGCAGGGGGGAAGAAAGGTAGGGAGTAGGAAAGCATCTATTGCTGGTTACCAGGTGCTCTGTCTCCTTCTGGGAGTTCCATGAAGCTGCTTTCCTATACTCCCTGTCCACCAGTCTCTGACAGGAGTCCAAGATGGCAAATCAGTGCTGATAAGGGACCTCTGCTCTGTATCTCTCCTTGCTCTCTATTCTCTGTCAATTTCTTATTCCATTTGGTGCTTGGTTGAGCTCTTTATCTCTTCATTTGATGTTTAGGGTTCCTGGATTGGCATTTATCTCTGTTTTAATTAGTTTTTCATGTCTTTACTGTGGAGGAACAGCATGGTGCTTCTGTCTACAGTGCCATGTTGGCTCCACCCTCCCCACTATTGATTCTTATATCATTACCTATTAGCAGCTCAAGTCAGTTCAGTTCCCCAGAAATAGAAGAAAGGAACATGTAGGGAGCCACCAGATAGCTCTGCATATGGCAGGATATCCACAGGTTTAGATTATGGAAACATTAGGAATAAAATAATGCAATTGTCTGACAAGGATTTTAAAATGTGGGATATGTGGAATGACAGTAGAGTTGTAGGGAAAGTAGCCATATTGTTCATAGTTAATATACAAGATCAAATATATCATTGTATGCCCTATATTTGAAAGGATGGAGGATTCTGCAACTTAGCTTTTTACATAGCTTAGACCCATAAACACTGCACTAAGCCTAGAAAAATATGGTCCAATTGCCTTTTCCTTTGGGCCAGAGATATTGGAAGTAAGAGCCAGTACTTAGCTTGAGGTCATTCTTTAAAACCATAACACCAGCTGCTCACATGTTTCTGCCCCAGGTATTTCCACCATCCTCCTACTAATGAGAAGTAGGAAGAGGAGAATCTCTGAATAATCTGTAGTTCTGAGGTCAGATAAGATTTCCTGCCAGATCATCTGTGTCCTGGAGGGAGGGTGTCAAAGGATTTGAATATTCTCCTTGAACATACCTATGTGATAAAAGGCTTTTCTCAGTTAGATTTTCCAAACCATGGGATCTCTGAATTGAATTTTAGACTCCCTGTGAAAAGCCAGGAGCCCTGGTGGTGTAGTGGTTAAGAACTTGGCTGCTAACCTAGAGATCAGCAGTTCAAAACCACCAGCTGTTCCTTGGAAGTCCTATGAGGCAGTTCTTCTCTGTTCCTTAGGGTCACTATGAGTTGGAATTGACTCGATGGCAATGGGCTTCTTGGGTTTTGGTAAGAAAAGCCAATGTATTATAGAAATCAAAAGTAACACACAATTTTCCTGCATTATGAAGTTAGGTGGCTACTGTGCCTCTATGCCTGAAGTCTGGAGGCTTCATAGACCTTCCACTTTAGGCTGGTTGAGAGTTGGCTGTGTTGGAGCTGTGAAATGAGCTGGAACTATCAGGGTCCAATGTTGAAATGCATCACACACAACAGGAAACTCCTTCTATCACCATTTTCCTGAAATGTTACTGTATTTTTTTTGTGTGCTTATAACACCTATGTTAATATCTACAAAATTTTTTCTAGTGTTAAAATACACAGCTTTTGAAATTCTAATTAAAGAATTCCTCTTGGTGCATATTGTACTCTCATACATATTGGGTTACCGTTGGAATCAACTGGACAGCAACTGGTAATGACGGTGGTTTGGTGACCATAAGATTAAAACAAACTACTAAACCTTACATATGACTTAAAATTTTAAACTTTGTTATACAGAAGAGGCCTGAAGAGAAAGCAACCAGATTTGTTTCCTTTCCCTCTTTCATTATTCACTATCAGTTGCCAAATATTATTTTTGTTGATAAGACCTTTATTATCACTTGCATAAGTTTCTGTAATCATCTTTAAATTGGCCTTTCACTTAAGTCCCTCTCCTTCCAGTAAGTAGCTAGTATATGTTCTAGCCTTCATTCTTTCCACCTACCTGTGCTTAGTCTTCTAGATATCAACTTAAGGATATGGAGACAAGCATGTAGATTGTCTGATTGTCATCGAATTTGATTTTCTTTTCAAACAGAGCTCTGAGTAAAACCGTCTCTTTCTCAAAACCTACAACTGTGTTCCATAATATGTAAAAATATTTGAAACCGCTTAAGCTGACATTCAAGGTTTGCCCAGCCTGTCTTCAGCCTGCCCTTCCAAATGCCCAGTTTCTCTCTCTTCATCTCACAACCACACACTCCACAGTCTAGTAACATCAGTTTCCTCATCTTCATGCCTTTGCTCAGTTGCCCCCTACAATGTCAATGTTCTTGGCATCACAGCAGATGTGATATTTTATATTGGTTTTCTCTTCAACTCAGCTGTAAAACCTTGGAGAATAATAAGGACACTGGTGCAAGAAACAATTAGAAATGTCCAACACTTGGATAAACTGGGAAGAAGAAGAAGGAGGAGGTCAAGAAGAAGAAGGAAGAGGAAGAGGAAATTATCTAGGCCAGAAAAAAAAAAAAAAAAAAAAACTTTTAGCTCTAAAACACATGGATTTTCGCTAGTAACTCATGAAGGTTTGGAAATACTTTCAAAACTCCAAAGGAAATGATTACCAAAATGTTGTTGTATCATAATCATAAATGTAACTACAGAGAAACCTGTATATGATTCTCATTCTGAATTTTTTTTCCCGTAAAATTACAAATAAAACAATCAAACAAAGAAAACAAAACAAAAGACCTTTCTAGGTATTATTATAGGCAGAATTTTGACCTAGTGAATCATGAATGCTAAGTATAGTGAGCTTTAAACAGATATGCAAATACAGATATTCCACAAAGTATAAGGACACTGATGCAGGAAGTGCCTCACCACAAAACAGCCTACACTGTAGGAGTCACTTGGGAGCAGTTTAGAGATGAGAATAAGAGTGCATTCTTATGACTGCTAAACTGTTCTCAGTGAGCATCAGAGCTCAAAGAGGTTTTGACTATCAAAGTGTTATGAAAGAAGTTTGAATGAAGCAACCCTTCTTCTTCTAGAAAGTGGAATTCAAAGACGTAATCTTATTTTCTCTCTCTTTTTCTTTTTTTTTACATTTTGGGGGGTATAGCATTTTGCAAAAGCTGGACAATGAATAAGGAAGAATGAAGAAGAATTGACGCCTTTGAATTGTGGTGTTGGTGAAGCATATTGAATATACCATGGACTGCCAAAAGAATGAACAAATCTGTCTTAGAAGAAGTACAACCAGAATGCTCCTCAGAAGCAAGGACGGTGAGACTATGTCTCAGATACTTTGCACACGTTATCTGGAGAAGGACATCATGCTTGGTAAAGTAAAAGGTCAGAGAAAAAGAGGAAGACCCTCAATGAGATGGATTGACACAGTGGCTGCAACATGGGCTCAAGCATAGCAACAATTGTGAGGATGGCACAGGACCTGGCAGTGTTTTGTTCTGTTGTGCATAGATAGGGTCACTGTGAGTTGGAACCAATTGGATGGCATCTAAAAACAACAACTACAAATAGGGTTTTGAGTGGCCCTAGTGACACAGTGGTTAAGAGCTACAGATGCTAGCTAAAAGGTCCACAGTTCAAATCCATCAGCCACTCCTTGGAAACCCTATGGGACAGTTCTACTCTGTCCTATAGGGTCAGTATAAGTCAGAATCGACTCTAAGGCTACAGGTTTTTTGGGGGGTTTTGGTGGAGTAGTGGCTAAGTGCTGGGCTACTAACCAAAAGGTTGGTGTTCAAACCCACCAGCCTCTTAGAGGGTGAAAGATGGGGCAGTCTGCTTCAGCTCTGGGAACCCTATGGGGAAATTCTGCTCTGTCCTATCAGGTTGCTATGAATAGGCATCAACTCAACAGCAATGCACATGAGTTTTGTTTGTTTATTGAGTTTTGATTATTTTCCTTTCTATATGGGACAAGATTCAGTGATATAAAAACTTTTTTTTTCCTTGAGAGGCTTTGTTAACTACAAAAAGAAAAATGGTAAATCCATTATTCAATTTTTTACACTCAATAATTAATCTTCCTTATTCTCCAATAAGGCTGTGTACGAATATTTCTCAGGGATCACAAGAGCTAGGCATCTACCTTCATCACAACTGACTAAAAACATTTCATAATTTGCCAGAGTCACTTCAGATGGTGATGGTAGTTGATAAAATTTGCCAGCAACTTGACAAATTGCCTTTTATAATTCAATACAATCAATATACAGTATGAATTCTTAATCAGACTTACAACCTTACTACTATTGTAATGGAAAAAAAAAATTGCCCAATTCCAGCTAATGTAATCTGTCTTGTTCCTTTGACAATTTCCTAGTTCTGTATCCATAACCTCAAGTCTGAGTAGTGTCCTCCAGGCAACAAACACTCACTGATGGGAAGAAATTCACTTTGGTCTTACACCTGATCTTAATCGACCAGGTCTTCCAGGGAGGCCACGTTTAGCCTGATCAATCAACAAAAGGAGAGATCTGGCCATTTATAAGCCAAGTGGAAGGAACAGACAGCTTTGTTTTTCCTGTTTGAGACAGAAAATATTCTTATAAATTAGCATATAAATGAATTAAAGTATAATCTAATATTCTTCCCCAAGTGATTGATCACATAAGCTGATTAAACCTAACGTGTCTGTGTTAGCTGAACTTCTGAGTTATTTCACCACATTCTTTTCTTTGAATGAAATTCAGTAATTGAAGGAAAGATATCTTTTCTCTTTAGATGATGGATATTTCTTAAAATGACTGGTCTCCACTCTGTGGGTGACAAACTTACTTGTATTTCACCTAATTCTCGTTACCTAAAGTTTAGATGGGTTGTCACATAGGTGATCTATGGTGATCTATTCAAGGTAATCCAAAAGGCTTCCCTAGGTTAAAAAAAAAAAAAACTTCCTCATTTATTATCACGTTGATCAGAATGTCCCACTCTTCACCCAAAAGAGCATTTAGCCAATAAGTATTAAGCACTTAGCGTATACCAAGGTTGTCCCCAGAATTAAAAAAAAAAAGAACTGAAAAAACAGACAATAGAATTCTCACTTTAACAAATTTGAAGTTCAGTATTACAAGTGGGGAAAATAGGAACAAAATTAAAATTCAGTAAAAAAAAGGGGGCTAGGATACACATAAGGTAGGGAGAGGATAATAGCACCATTGAGAACCTGTTTTTCAACTTCAAATTTATACTTTTTCTTTTCTTTCCTGGAGTCTTTTCTAAAATTGTAACTAGCTCTTGGGATTAAAACCAAACACATTGCCGTCTAGACAGTTCTGACTCATAGTGACCTTATAGGACAGAGTAGAACTGTCCCATAGGGTTTCCAAGGAGCAGCTGGTAGATTCGAACTGCCAATCTTTTGTGTAGCAGCTGATCTCTTAGCCACTGTGCCACCAGGCATTCAGCTCTTGGGATAAAAACCAAACCAAACTTATCGTCATCGAGTCGATTCCAACTCATACCAACCCTATAAGACAGAGTAGAACTGCTCTATAGGGTTTCCAAAGAGCAGCTGGTGAATTCGAACTGCTGACCTTTTGGTTAGCAGCTGTAGCTCTCCGTAGCTCTTAACCACTTCACCACTAGGGCTTTGCTCTTGGGATAGGTAGTGTATTACTGCATAGACATTTAGAACCTCAGTGCTTCATGTAGAAGAAACCGTTTCTTAAAGCAACTGGATGATCTTTATTTTAGTCCTGATTTTGTGGTTAACTAACTGTGGAACATCGAGCAATTTACTATTGAGGGTTATTTACACATACATTACAGAGGTATGGCTATATTCCTACCTCTATAACAGATATTATACATGACTAAATAACCCCAAAGGCACCTATGAGTAAATAACCCCAAAGGCACCTATGAGTTCTATAATTCTAGTAGACTATGAATGAGGAGAATGACAAAATAACAATGCAATGTTCTTTGTTGACAATCAGTAAGACAAGCCTGATTTTTCTTCTCAACTTTATTTCAAGCAATATCTTTGTGGATAATATTCAACTACTTTGATATCACTTTCTGATTTATAAAACAAGAAAAATAATTCTTATTTTGCAATGTTGTAAGGATTTATTAAGATATATAAAGTATCCAGAACAATACCACATATTTGTCATCAACTCATTGCCCCCACCACACATACACACCCACAGGCATGTAAGCACAGACACACACACACACCTTGTATTTCTGTTTAAAACTAATTCTGATCACTTCACAGATAAAGGCCAAGGTAGTGAATGCATGTACATACGCCTTGTTGGCACAGGCTTGAGGTAATGGGAAGTAATACCCCACAGAAAGCTTTGGAGCGTGGATAGGAATTGTCCAGGAAGGGTCCACTGACTTGGGCATCTAAGAAGCGCATCGAATTAAAATGTAGTTCACAGATGGGGAGAGTGAGAAACAGAACTAGCAAGAGTTGTCAAAGGCATACTCTGCCTTTTGGAAACTTCTATCACTTGATCAGCTACTGTGTATTTATTATTTTCTCTGTGCCTATTACTCTCCTAGGCACTGGAAGGAGAGGATGTAAAAATGTTCCCAGAAAGAGACCATCTTGCAGATGAGTACATTGACCATTTTACTCACGAATAAGTATGGTTTTTATAGTCTTCTTGGGCACAGTACCCTATGTACAAATGAAATAAAGCATTAAGTTTTCTTTATTTCTATAAGAGCAAAATGAGTACTGGGTGAAGTTGTCACTACCATTTTAATTTGTACAGACAGAAGTTCTACATGTATGCATGGAATTATTATAAATACAGATACATATATATATATTTTTATGCACTTACCCTCATTTTTATCTCTATTGCAATATATCACACACAGTAAAGTGTGCTAATCTTATATATACAGCTTGATACATACGTATACATATATATGTATATATATATTTTAATTCTAAGGTCAACTTTTATTTCTACAAAAAAGGCAGTGAAAACAATGTAAAACACATTGGAAGGATATTACTGAGTGAGCTTCAAGTGGAGGTAGACTTCTGCAAAGGCTGTGATTCCAAAAGGAGAGGGAAAGCCATCTTGCTCCTGGACTGGCCAACTCCTAACGGTCAGCAGGCATGAGGTTGACCCCAGACCAGTGCTGTCTAAAGCCAACTTCCACCATTACAGCTTGATAATATTTTTACAGGTGTATTTTTTTTTATATACTCTGTGTTATCTTTACCCAGACCTAAATATAAAATGTTTCCAGCATAAGATAGAATCTAAACTATAATTTGTCTTTTTTTTTTTTTTTCCAAGTTTAGGAGAGGCAACTTGATTATTTGCACTCCACATCTGTCTGCTGATAATAAAAACGGAAAATCCCTGACATGTTCAAAGAAAACCTCTTTTGCATGTCAATCTAAATGGAGAATTGCGGAAAACTCTATGTTCTGCTCAAGTTCTATTCTCTAGGACTTCAACAGTATCATTTGTGGGAAAAAATCGAATTCTAGGATTTGGCCTTTGACCTTAGGTAAGTATCCTTTTTGTGTCTCAGTTTCCTAATCTGTACAATGAGATAAAAATCCATTGTCATATATGGGGAATTTATAACAATCAAATGAGAAAATATATATGGCAATACATTTTAAATCAAAAAGACCTCTAAAAAAAAAAAACTGGGCAGTACATTTTTTATCAGACAAACCAGTCTGAAATATTTCAAATTATTCTCATGTATTCCCTAAGGTCATACTTGCCATCTCTTGATTGGGAAACTGTTTGAAGTTTTTTGCTAATAATCAACTGTTTCTACTTTATTTGCCATTATTCAATTTCATCCTGTTAACAAATGCCTTCCTTCTAAATTTTTTCCCCTTGGGTATTTATGCTTTTCTGCTGGACAGTGATTATCTGTTATATATTAGAAGGACATTTTACTGCAGTAATAAGCTCATGATTATTGAACTTCATTCAGAAATGTCTTTCAGAAAGAACTACTAAGCGTTTAAGCATTTTGCAATCCACAGACAGAAACCCTGTCAAAGGCAAAGTTAATCAAAAAAGCCACTTCCACTTTCATTGTCAAACTTTTAAACCAGAAACACCTGAATGGGGAAAAAGATTCCTTGATAGAAATGCTGTCTATGGGAGATTTTATACAAGTGTCTATTTGCAGCTATGCATGTTTACCTCACATTACAATTTTGACACTTTATTTCCAGGGAAGTACTCCTGTTTTCACATGTTATATATGCTACATAGGACAAGGTAAAGGGCTAAGCTTTGTAAATTGTCTCATTGTGCCTTTTGAAAATCCCCTGAATATGGAAAATAACACCTACATACTGAAAAATTGAAAATCAATATCTAAATCTAATTATGTTGTTCTTCATTCAAAGAGAGTATTTTTTCTTTTTTCGTTTCTGAGAGGAATTGTGAACAGAAGATAGGAAAATGTGTTACTTTTTAGAGCCATGTACTTCAGACAGCAGTACCCCCCACGCATACCACAAAATAAATAAATAAATGAACTGGTCTCTTAACCTCAATACTTTATTGAAAATCCTCCCATATGCAAATTATTCCCATGGGAAATACAGGCTCCTTGAGCCATTTGAGAAAAAGAGCATATTAAAGAAGCCTGATGAAAATTGCATAAAAGAGTAGAAGCCTTCATAAACGGAAGTGTCAGATGATTCGAGTTTGAATCCTGACACTACTGTGTACTGCCTGTACAACCAGGCAAGCCACCAAACTTCTCTGACACTTACTGTTTTCATATCATGTCAATTAGGATGCTTTCTGTTGCAAGTAATGGGATACCCAACTAAAAGTGGTTCAAATAAGAGTGGTGTTGGTTGTTGTTTGTTTCAATTTGTTTCTCTAATTATTTTACAATAATAACCAATCTGGAAAATGGAGTTGGTTAGGGCTTGTCTTTTTCATAGTCGTCAGGTCAAGTGCCTGACTATTCCCTTCTCTCTGCTGTCCATCTTCATTGTGTTGTCAGGGTCAACTACCACAATCAAAAGATGGCTGAGTATTATATTCTACAGAAAAGCAGGAAAAGACGGGCTGTACTTTTGTATTAGACATGTTTCTCTGGCTCTCTTTTTTTTTTTTTTAAATTAGGGAGCAGAATCATTCCTAGAACTCCAAAGAAGAAAGAAAGGGGCCACAGGGCTATTTATAGCCACAAGCATGTCAGGAAAGAGCCTGCCAACTTAAGGCTTTATGGTGCATGGGCATTAAGGGGGAACAGACAGCTGTAGGGGACACAACCAACGGTATCTGTCTGCTAAAGACACCCAGGTTACATGATATGCTGGAGACTCAATTAGGTCACATACTAAACAATTTAGTCTAGTGTCTGGAATAAATATACCAAAACTAGTGCTGTTATCCATTCGGAACTGTACAACTGAAATTACAGTCTTGGAGCCCAAAGATCAGTTCGGCCCTGCAGACGGTGGTTTTAAAAAATAAAATCTAAATGGATTTGGTGGATAATGCAAGATCCAGTTTACACAACTATTTTACAGGTGTTTTGTTTTATACCTCAGCCTATGCACACACATGCAACTTTGCAAGTAAAATAAGAAATAGTTGGAATAGTTGGAACTTTGTCCTGAACAAAGAAACACTTCACTTGACTTGAAATTTCTTTCATAAATCACTTAGGCATTGGGGTGTTTGTGGACAACTAGTTGGTTTTTTAAGGTAAAATTAGATCAATTGAAATGTTCAATTCTCTTATTAATATTTCATTAGTTTAAGTTGGCAGTGATTATTATTTTTTTCTTTTATTACCATCAGGAAAAAAAAGAGAGAGAGAGAAATGTTTTATTTGTCAGGGGAATAGCATTTTCTGATACTGCATTTGTCAACCACAACTGATTCTACATTGCTGGTTCCCAAGGCCTTACCTCTTTTGCATACTTTATTTGCTTGCATTGCTCTTGGAATTTAAGTCATAGAGACATTCAAAAATTTACTGAGCAGTGCTACATTCCAGAATCTATGTATGCTATTGATATACAAAGATGAATGAAAAACACCACTTGTTCTCAGGCATCTGAAAATGTGTTATCTGTGACCAATACAGAAAACACAGAATAGAGTAAGACCATTAGAAATGTCCTTGGTGCTATGAGAATTCAGAAGTGAAGAGTATAATCATTTGGAAGGATTGAGGAAACACTTAATAGAAGTGGCATATTTTCAAGTAAGGTTTGAAAGGTAGAAATGGCATAATACACTAAATAAGGAAGGGGAAAATAATGTGAGAAAACACACAATTAAAAAAAAAACTTTATAAAGAAAAAACAAAAGAAGTTAAAAAATAGCTTAGGTATTTGGATATTTTATTTTTTAATTTATTTTATTTTTTGATTTATTAGTCTTATTTCTAAGGATAAGAAAATATAAGAAGTTTTAAAAACATATTTATTTGATATTTGTCATTACAGTATTGTTGTTGTTGTTGTTGTCAGGTGCCATCAAGTTGGTTCGTACTCATAGTGGCCCTGTGTACAACAGAACAAAACACTGCTTGGTCAGGAGCCATCCTCACAACTGTTGCTCTGCTTAAGGCCATTGTTGCAGCCACTGTTTCAATTCATCTCATTGAAGGTCTTCCTCTCTTTTGTTGACCCTCTACTTTACACCAAGCATGATGTCCTTCTCCAGGGACTGGTCCCTCCTGATAACATGTCCAAAGTAAATGAGATGAAATCTGCCATCCTCACTTCTAAGGAGCATCTGGCTGTACTTTTTCTAAGACAAATTTGTTCATTTCTCTGGCAGTCCATGGTATGTTCAATATTCTTCAAGAACAAACAATTCAAAGCTGTCAATTCTTTGGTCTTCTTTAATTGTTGTCCAGCTTCAGTATGCATAAGAAAAAAAAAATGCATATGAAGGAACTGAAAATATCATGCTTTGGGTCAGACACACCTCAGTTCTCAAAGTGACATCCTTGGTTGTTTTTTTTGTTTGTTTGTTTGTTTTACAATTTAAAGAGATCTTTTGCAGCAGATTTGCCTGATGGAATGTGTCATCTGATTTCCTTACTGCCATTTTCATGGGTGTTGACTGTGTATCGAAGTAAAATGAAATCCTTGACAACTTCATTCTATTCCCCATTTATCCTGATGTTCCTTATTGGTCCAGTTGTGAGGATTTTTGTTTTCTTTATGTTGAGGTATAATGCATGCTGTGGGTTACAAAGACCATACTGTGGTCTTTGATCTTCATCAGTAAGTGCTTCAAGGCCTCTTCGCTTTCAGCAAGCAAGGTTATGTCATCTGCATAACACAGGTTGTTAATGAGTCTTCCTCCAGTCCTGATGCTGAGTTCCTCTTCATATAGGATCATTTGCTCAGCATACAGATTTAGTAAGTATGGTGAAGTGACAAAACCCTGATGTACATCTTTCCTGATTTTAAACCCTTGTTCAGTTTGAATACCTGCCTCTTGGTCTGTGTGCAGGTTCCTTATGAGCACAATTAAATGTTCTGGAATTCCCTTTCTTTGCAATGTTATCCATAATTTGCTATGATTCACACACTGATATGTTTTTGCATAGTCAATAAAAAACAGGTAAACATCTTTCTGCTTTCAACCAAGATCCATCTGACCTCAGTAATGATATCCCTTGTTCCAGATCCTCTCCTGTCACCACTCATCTATCAGTTTGATGTGCTGTGATGCTGGAAATTATTCTACCAGTATTTTAAATACCAGCAGAGTCACCCATGGTAGACAGGTTCCAGTTGAGCTTCCAGACTAAGACAGAGTAGGAAGAATGACCTGGCAGTCTACTTCTGAAAAAACTGGCCAGTGAAAAACTTATGAATAGCAGTGAAACTTTGTTTGATATAGTAATGGAAGATGAGCCCCTCAGATTGGAAGACACTCAATACAACTGGGGAAAAGCTGCTTCTTCAAAGTAGAGTTGACCTTAATGATGGGGCTGGAGTAAAGCTTTCAGGACCTTCATTTGATAATGTGACACAACTCAAAATGAGAAGAAACAGCTGCAAACATCCATTAATATTCACAACACAGAATTTTCAAAGTAAGAATCTAGGAAAATTGGAAGATGTCAAAAATGGAAAAAAAAAAATTAAATGGAATATGTTAAAACATGTGAGTACCTAAATAAACCTTTTATTTTATCACCTGGATATATGCTAACCTTCAGACAGAGTTTTAACTATAAACTTCTTAAATTACATGAGTAGAATATATTTATTTTTCCTATTCCTATACCTCTTTATTCTCCTCCCAGAAAAATAATATTGATTAAAAAAAAAATATCTAAAAAAAATAATTTTTAGCAATTCAACCATGGATTGGATAGTACTTATTGGATGAATAACATTCATTATTCCATGATTACAAACATTGCAATATAAACATGCCAGTGACCTGTATGATATATGTAACTCTATCTTTACAATAACTAAGTAAAAACACTTCCCAATAATCTTTCAGTCTTTAAGAATATGACCATTGCTTGACTTCAACCATTTTGCAACCAAGGTGATAGTTTAAGAATAAAAACATATTTACATGTAACAAATCTCTCATAGCTTGCTTGTTCTTGCTGTTGTTGTTGTTAGGTGCCATCCAGTCAGTTCCGACTCATAGCGACCCTATGCACAACAGAACGAAATACTGCCTGGTCCAGTGCCATCCTCACAATCATTGCTATGCTTGAGCTCATTGTTTCAGCCACTATGTCAATCCACCTCGTTGAAGGTCTTCCTCTTTTCTACTGACCCTGTACTCTGCCAAGCATGATGTCCTCCTGCAGAAACTGATCCCTCCTGACAACATGTCCAAAGTATGTAAGATGCAGTCTTGCCATCCTTGCCTTTAAGGAGCATTCTGGCTGCACTTCCTCCAAGACAGATTTGTTAGTTCTTTTGGAAGTCCATGGTATATTCAATATTCTTCACCAACACTGCAATTCAAAGGTGTCAACTCTTCTTCAGTCATCCTTATTCATTGTCCAGCTTTCACATGCATACAATGTGATTGAAAATACCATGGCTGGCGTCAGGCACACTTTAGTCTTCAGGGTGACATCTTTGCTCTTCAACACTTTAAAGAGGTCCTTTGCAGCAGATTTAGCCAATGCAATGCGTCTTTTGATTTCTTGACTGCTGCTTCCATGGCTGTTGATTGTGGATCCAAGTAAAATGAAATCCTTGACAGCTTCAATATTTTCTCCATTTATCATGATGTTGTTCATTGGTCCAGTTGTGAGGATTTTTGTTTTCTTTATGTTCAGGTGTAATCCATAGTGAAGGCTGTGGTCTTTGATCTTCATTAGTAAGTGCTTCAAGTCCTCTTCACTTTCAGCAAGCAAGGTTGTGTCATTTGCATAATGCAGGTTGTTAATGAGTCTTCCTCCAATCCTGATGCCCTGTTCTTCTTCATATAGTCCAGCTTCTCATATTATCTGTTCAGCATACAGACTAAATAGGTATGGTGAAAGAATACAACCCTGACGCATACCTTTCCTGACTTTAAACCCATCAGTATCCCCTTGTTCTGTCCGAACAACTGCCTCTTGATCTATGTAAAGGTTCCTCATGAGCACGATTAAGTGTTCTGGAATTCCCATTCTTCGCAGTGTTATCCATAGTTTGTTATGATCCACACAGTTGAATGCCTTTGAATAATCAATAAAACACAGGTAAACACCCTTCTGGTATTCTCTGCTTTCAGCCAGGATCCACATGACATCAGCAATGATATCCCTGGTTCCACGTTCTCTTCTGAAACCAGCTTGAATTTCTGGCAGTTCCCTGTCGATATACTGCTGTAGCCGTTTTTGAATGATCTTCAGCAAAATTTTGCTTGCGTGTGATATTAATGATATTGTTCTATAGTTTCCACATTCGGTTGGATCACCTTTCTTGGGAATAGGCATAAATATGGATCTCTTCCAGTCAGTTGGCCAGGAAGCTCTCTTCCATATCTCTTGGCATAGACGAGTGAGCACCTCCTGTATTGTATCTGTTTGTTGAAACATCTCAATTGATATTCCATCAATTCCTGGAGCCTTGTTTTTTGCCAATGCCTTCAGAGCAGCTTGGACTTCTTGCTTCAGTACCATCGGCTCCTGATCATATGCCACCTCTTGAAATGGTTGAATATCAGCTAATTCTTTTTGTATAATGACTCTGTGTATTCCTTCCATCTTCTTTTGATGCTTCCTGCATCATTTAATATTTTCCCCATGGAATCCTTCACTATTGCAACTTGAACCTTGAATTTTTTCTTCAGTTCTTTCAGCTTGAGAAAAACCGAGCATGTTCTTCCCTTTTGGTTTTCCATCTTCAGCTCTTTGCACATGTCATTATAATACTTTACTTTGTCTTCTTGAGAGGTCCTTTGCAAACTTCAGTTCTTTTACTTCATCAATTCTTTCTTTTGCTTTAACTGCTTGACACTCAAGAGTAAGTTTCAGAGTCTCCTCTGACAACCGTGTTGGTCTTTTCTTTCATTCCTATCTTTTCAACAAACTCTTGCTTTTTTCATGGATGATGTCCTTGATGTCATTCCACAACTCATCTGGTATTCGGTCACTAGTGTTCAATGAATGCATCAAATCTATTCTTGAAACGGTCTCTAAATTCAGGTGGGATATGCTCAAGGTCGTATTTTGTCTCTCATGGACTTGCTCTGATTTTCTTCAGTTTCAGCTTGAACTTGCATATGAGCAATTGATGGTGTGTTCCACAGTTGGCCCCTGGCCTTGTTCTGACTGATGATATAGAGCTTTTCCATCATCTCTTTCCACAGATGTAGTCAATTTGATTTCTGTGTGTTCCATCTGGCGAGGTTCATGTTTATAGACGCCGTTTATGTTGGTAAAAGAAGATATTTGCAATGAAGTCGCTGCTCTTGCAAAATTCTATCACTCGATCTCCGGCATTGTTTCTATCACCAAGGCCATATTTTCCAACTACTGATCCTTCTTCTTTGTTTCCAACTTTCACAATCCAATTGCCAGTAATTATTAATACATCTTGATTGTATGTTCTATCAATTTCAGACTGCAGCAGCTGATAAAAAATCTTCTATTTCTTCATCTTTGGCCCTAGTTGTTGGTGCGTAAATTTGAATAATAGTCTAGAAATTCTAAGTATCAAATAATTTCTTTGCAATACATGAGGGCTGTATGTTTTTCTTTTTCTGATATATGGAGAAATTCACTTATCATACCAGAGAAATTCAACTATCATACCAGAGCAATAATTATACATATGAATCCAATCTATTCATATGGTAGGTTGAATGACACTGTTGAAGAACAATAAAAAAAGAACAATAAACCTTAATTTTGCTATTAGTTTGAAAATTGCATCTTGTTCACTGAAGATCATATCTCTGTGAAGATGAAATACATGGTTCAATGTTTACTAGTCTATCCACAGTGCCTAACTATACAAAACATATTTATTGAACGCCTACCTTTTTTTACTTTGTGGTAGGTACTATTTCAGATATTCAGCATACCGTGGGTACCAAATCCACAAATTCTTTCCAAAAATTAGCATACAAATATCCACAAACTCTTCCTCAGGGTATATGTATATATATACCACTAAAAAAAACACTGTCTTCGAGTCGATTCTGACTCATAGCGACCCTACAGGACAGAGTAGAACTGCCCCATAGAGCTTCCAAGGAGCACCTGGCGGACTTGAACTGCTGACCCTTGGATTAGCAGCCATAGCACTTAACCACTATGCCACCAGGGTTTCCTTGAAGAAACTAAACAGGATTATTTTGAAGATTATGATGGGTTGAAGAATATATTAAATAATGTTGGTCAAAGAAGACCACTTTAAAGAGGTATCATTAACTTGTAGTTGGAAATTATGAAAAAGAACCAAACATTTAAGGAGCAGGGATGGAAGGTGGAGGTTGGAGAATGAGTGCTTCCAAGAGAGATAACAGTATGTACACACACTCTAGGCTGGGGGTTTCATAGAAACAGAACGAAGGTCTATTTACTGGGACCAAGGTGAGTCAGAAAGACAGGTATGTGATCAGGTTGGGCTTTGGAGTAAATGGTAAGAAAAGTGGAGGTTATTGTAATGGCAATGAGAAGTCATGACAAGGGTATAAGCAGAATGGTAACATTATTTGACTCATTGTAAGTACTCAATATAACTTTTCTGAAAAAGATGATTTAATGCATTTAAAACTAATTGATGCAATGTTTATGTTTTGTGCTAAATTGATGTTGTATTTCATCATTTATGTTGTTTAAGTGGATTCCACCTGTGATTATAATATATAAATCTTGATCTGTTGCTTTTTTTCATGCTAACATTGATCAGGATTCCCAGTGATAAACTAATCTGAAAGATAAATGAAAACATTCTTATTGGCATTCAATCATGAGGTTGGATTCATTTAACCTAAACACTCATGTTAATGTCATAACATATTTAGCAAAGTTTCATGTTTTGAAAGATGATTCTTACTGCATACAAGAATCTTAGTTAATGAAGGGTGATCAAATCCCACAGAGCCCAGAGATGGCAAATGCTGTCCAGAGTACAAGTAAGAGGAACTGAAAGAAACTAGAAATGAGAGCCATTGAGTTTCAGTGGAAGGAACAACAGCAAAACATATACCTTTATCTCTTTTTAAATCTTCCTTTTGTATTCTTTCTCATTCCTAACAATAATAAAAAAACAAGAAATGGAATTTTCTGCTGCAGCTGGATGTCAGGTTCAGAATTTTATTCAAATAATTAACTGTTGGGTAACCTTCAAAGGATTGTGTTAATAGAGTTTCTATTAAGTATGCCAGCTTAATTGATTAATTCTGTGTTTGGTTTCCTATCCCTTGGTGAAGTCAGACTCATTTCTTACTAATGTAGTTTATGCCTTGAGACTTCAATATACTGAAATCAGTTCTTAGATTCTGCAGGACTAATTTATATAGATAATTGAATGACTTTATTGATAATTATTTCCAGAATACCTAAGAGATTGAGATGGTTATGGCATTTGTGGATTTGTCTTTATTTTATACAGGAATATTATCTCTACCTTTCTATTCCTATCTTCTCAAAAGCTGTCACCACTGGTATACCATTCACAGGTTAACCTACTTCAAGTTCTGGGATTGGTCCTCTACAAACCTGGGGCAATTTAAATTCTAAGGAATAAAATCTGAGCAGAATGGAGTAATCTTTAGCTACTGACAAAGGTCTATCAGTGTGACTTTTTTTTTTTGTTCCTATGACTATGACTTTCTACTCAGTTCTAATAACAACATAGATT
This sequence comes from Elephas maximus indicus, assembly GCF_024166365.1. NCBI lineage: Eukaryota > Metazoa > Chordata > Mammalia > Proboscidea > Elephantidae > Elephas > Elephas maximus. Next base: position 95,960,891 of record NC_064828.1, on the reverse strand, counting down.
TTTGTTCCAAAAGTTTATCTTCTTTAACTATTGCCAGAATCACAGTTACTGCAACACATCTCTCAGAATATTAACAATACCAAACACCCCTTCTTTTGTGTGTGTGTGTGTATTATATTTTTGGTAAATATCACTAATAAAATTAACCATCTGAAAATCTAAGTGTAAGTGCCTTTATAAGTTTTGCTTCCTAGGGAAATATATTCACTCTAGCAAAGCCAACATACTTTCTAGAAGTTTGTAGGTCATTTTTCAGATGGATTCTAAGATTGGAAATTATTTTCTACACAAAGGGAAAGTATTACACATGTCAAGGGCTAGCCTAAACACTCAGGTTGTGGAAGAAAATGTTAGTGCCACTGGAGAGCAGCACCTGGAGGAGAGGCGTGTCTGGTACTCTCTACAAGTAGTTACAGCTGCAGCTAGAGTGGCTTCAAAAACTACAGGAAACAGAGGAGAGAATGACCTAATGTTCCGCCATGTCACCATGGAAGTAAGTATCGTATGTGATTCATTCTCAACCACCTGAACAAACAGGCTATCATTAGGCTTATCTATTTGGAAAGAAAGTTTAACACCAAGACTGCCAAAAAGAGAAGGCATTTCTGAGGGAAGAAGGGTTTTCTAATGATAATGTGGGAGAATGAAGAGTTAGAGAAGTTAGGTCAACAGAAATTATTGAAGCCCAAGTTGCAGGGACACACTACAATTTCGTGCTTCATAAAGGATACTTGCTTTCCTGTCTTCCTTTTGCTACACTTATATTTTCCCGGTAGCCTGGTCCCATCTCCTCTTTATTCTCTACCACTGTGAAGATAACTAATAATCCATCCAACAATAAGTATACCTAAGTCATATTCTTGATTAATAAGCATTATCTGCATTAATGAAGTCTCATTAAAGACTCTAATCAGGGCACAGATTCATTATCCAGTCTTTTCTTTCACTTTCCATGTTCCCTTACTATCCTAACATTTACTCCTAGTGTTTTCTAGTATTTTCCATTTCAAGTATCTGCAATCAGTCGGGCCCTGCAAAGGGGCTTACAAAGACAGAGATGGTAGAGTTCATAGAGAGTCATGGAAATTTGCAAACATGATTAGAAAAAAAGGAGTCATTAAACATTTGGAAATTACATTACATGTCAGCCTCTACTACTGGTTAATTTTGTTTTTATGAAAATTTACATAAAAATGGATTAAAACAGATTCATTGTGACTTTTCTTTACAATCTATATTGCAAATTTCTTACTCAGCTGTGTATTTCCAACACCTAGAATAGTAACTGGGTCATAGTAAATATTTTATAAGTATTAAGAGAATTAAATTGAAACACAGGTTATTTGAAATATATTTTGCTTTATTTTCTTATTCCGTCTTCAATAATAGACATATCTTCAATAGTAGCTCATAATGGGCAAAATGAATTACAGATCTGAGTTAATTTTCTAGGCAATGTGGATATCTTTCTCTCCCGCTCTGTCATCAAATGCAGTCACAAAAACAATTCTAAGTCTCTATGTTTCACAAAGACTTAGTAAAGGAGAGTTCAGTGTTCATATAACTTGGGAGAGATTATATTTTGGGTTTAGGGAATGGGAAATACAAGGCAAAGAAAAAACACCTGTGAAGGAAATAGATAGTCAAAGTAAAAAGGATATAGAGAGACAGTGCTTCGTCCATTTGTGATGCAGAGGTGCAAGGACATCCAGGGAAGAAGCATGTGGGCTGAGCACAAAGGGAAGACATTTTATGCCGCCTTGGTGCGTGTGTGTGGGAGAGGAAGCATATCAACACTGCATGCTGCCCCTAGCAGCCTTCAGCATAAGGGGTAAGGATGGAGCGTAGGAAAGAGGTAGGTCATTCCAGGCAGAGGAACAGCATCTGCAAAGGCTTGGAGCATGGCATATTCAGAAAACTGCATTCAGCACTGTGCACCTGCAGCTTGAAATACCTTCCGGGGACAAGCATGGAGGTAGAGACAGAGCATTAAGCCAGGGCCTGATCATGATCATTTGCTCAATTATTGCTGAAAGGCTGCTAAGTCCCCATGACTCCTTTGCAGGCTTGTCGTCAGCGTCAGACCACCCTCACATGTAGATAATACAGACAGCTGACCACACTGTCTGATTGCAGGCTCCAGAGGGATGGCTTCTTGCTTAAACATCCTCCCCTTATCCACCCTGCTTCTGTGCTATAAATCCAAGCACTAGAGACATATCTGACAGCTTTCTTTAAAACAACCAAAAGAGCAAACAAACAAAACCTTTCCAGATATCTAATCTGAAGTATTAAATTCACAATCCCATAAATCACATTTCTTTCCAATAGTAATGAAAGGAAGAAAGAAGTAATTTTAAAGGTTGAGGCACTGGCTAGAAAAGGCAATCCTGGGCAGGTGGCATAACTTGGTGAATTGGAAAGTCAAGGTCAGCATCCATGAGGACAGGTAGTCACCGGAAACCTGGACAAATGGGTACATGTGAAAATGTGGGAGACACATGGAAAGAAAGAAGCAACCTAATGTAATTGTTAAGGATCTGTCCATGCTTACTCTGAAACTTGTGAAGGGTGCTTCGAATTAAACAAACATTGCCTGGGATAGACCCACTGCCCTCAGATCACACGGCTATCTCCAATCTCAGACGAATACCTGGATGTCTAGAAACAGAGTCTATATTATTGTGTGTGCAGTTTGAAGTTGTAGTTTTATTCCTGTCTTTTACCTTCTCTTTCCTGCTGTACAATGGACGTGGGATCTTTTCAGGGAATGGTTTATACTGCTTTTTGTAGAGGCACTAGGAAGCCTGGCTACAAGCCTCTGAGGCTGGCTGTGCCACTGTTAAGCTATGTGACCTGAATCAAGTTTCTTATCCACTCTTTGCCTCAGTTTCCTCCTATGGAAAGAGGATTGTAACAGTGCCTTCCTCATGGGGACATTGGGAAGGCTAGTGGTTTTAGTACATGTAAGCTCTTTGAACAGTTTTTGATACATAGTAAGCCCTGCATAAGTGTTAGCTGTTGTTATTTTATTCAGGAATTATAAAAATAAAAGTAGCAACGTGAATGAAACTAGCTACATCCTTATGTGACTCCAATAGAAACAATTTAACAGAAATTTTCAATTTCACTATTTTTTGATATAGCCAGTTTTAAACACCATAAAACCAAAAAATAACCAAACTTGTTGCCTTCGAGCTGATTCCGACTCAGCGACCACATAAGACAGAGTAGACTTGCCCCATAGAGTTTCCATGCAGTAGCCGGTGGATTTGAAATGCTGACCTTTTGGTTAGCAGCTATAGCTCTTAACCACTAGCCACCGGGGTTTTGGGGGAGAGAGGTTTAAACACCAAACATGCCCCAAATCTAAAAAGTTGGGGAATAAATTTTTTTTTTTTAAATGTTAATCTGCTCAGGCCTTAGATTACGTGATTCTGTTCTAAACACTAAGGGGAAGAAAACAAACAAAACACGACAAGCACATAAAGATAGGATTATGGTGGCCCCATTACAAACTTTTGGTGGGTAAGAAAGATGAGCTGATAAAACAACCATTAATAACTCCATTAATGTGACAATGGATGCTTTATTTATTGATTTATATTAAATATTGTATTGAATTTTGTCCCAGGAGAGTCATTAGATCTTAACCTCCCAGCTGGAGAACCTCCCATCCTTGGGGCCTTGGAGACCACTAATGAGTCTAGGAAATCTGCCCTGTGATTATCAATACACTTGGTAAATTTTGTGTTGTGGGGGGATTCTGATAGAGATGACTTGGATTGGAGGGCCTTCCACCTGAGCAAGGTGAATCACTCACCACTCTTCATTCTGGAAGTACATCTAACAGTGACAACAGGCATGAAGAAACACCACCCAACGGCACACTCTCTGTGCAGATTCAGCTGCATGCGAGGTAGTGGGCAGAGGTGCTGAGATAATTTTGCTCATCTAGGGATTTTCTTGGACAATAGCAGCTCATTTTGATCATTTTCTATTACTTCTCCAGAGTTTATTGAAAAGAGCAGCTATGTATGTGATGACTCACAGTCATTCTTGGAGGACAGCAGATGAAAGTATCACTGCAGTAATACTCAAAAACAAACTACTTGGTGGTAAACAAGAACCTTATTGATGTTGAGGCCACTTTCCAAGCTAAGACTCCTGGAAGTACAGTGAGATTAACAAAATGTGCACACAAATTGAAAGTGACAGAAAACTTACAAGAGTTCAGGAAATTAAGACAAAAACAGGCCAGCACTGTTTTAGAGACCCTAAAAAACAGAATTAATCTGAGAGAGAAAACAGGGGCCACATTGTATCAAGTGAAATTGCTGTGAAATCAAATACATTCTGTCAACAGTTATGTTTATATGCAGAAAAATGTTGTTAGAAGTATTGTAGAGATGTTCTGTGGCTTGTCTTTCTGCTGTCTGTGGTCATCGACTCTCATTGTGGATGCTGGTAAGTCAAACCACTTGGCCATTTTCACCTTCCTATGGTCTGCATTTCTGACACTGCGGAGAAAGAACCTCTGTCAGAAGTCCTGACTGAACTGTGAAGGCCAATCATTCTGACTTTTTAAAAGTCAATTGACTATTTCTACAAAAAAAAAAAAAAAAAATTCTACAAAGATGGTCAAAATAGGTAGATACCCAGGTCTCCATGTCTCATCTTTTTTTTTTTTTTTTAGTTTTTTACTTTCTTTGGCAGCTTCTTCTTCTTTTTTTTTTTTTTTTTTGGCCTTTAAAGCAGACATAGTTTATTACCTGTGATGAGTAATAGGGAGACAGGGAGATCACTCTCAAAGCACTGTCTCCCAGAACAAAGGGCTGGGAGGAGTTTTATACTATGTGGTGAAAGGAAGGTTATACATATTCATTGGATTTCTGGGAAATAGCATGCATATTCAAAAAAAGGGTTTGGGTCAGGCTTTTGGTAGGAAGTGTCTGGTGGAACTCTCACTTCTGAAATGGGTCCGAGTACTATAGATGATATAAAACTGGTGATTTTAATTCTTTAGCATCAGTCTTTCATTTCCTAGGCAGGACTCTTTATGGGATGGGGACATCCAGCGGTCAACCTCAATCTGCTGACCTGTTTTTGTCTTAATTTCCTGAACTCTTGTAAGTTTTCTGTCACTTTCAATTTGTGTGCACATTTTGTTAATCTCACTGTACTTCCAGGAGTCTTAGCTTGGAAAGTGGCCTCAACATCAATAAGATTCTTTCTGCACCTGCATGGGATTCTGATTTTAGTTGGCTTGCCTAAAAAATAATCCTAAGAGGAAGCATTAAGGAAATCTGGTTGCTTATCATTTAGAATTTAGCCTCGGGTTGAGATAGCTCTGGCCTATGTCTTTGGCTTCTTTTTGAGCATGTCCAATAGTCACAATTATCAGCAGAGAAATGATGTAACAAACACATGTTTATAGGTAATGTTATTTAATTAGCAGATGGGTCCCTTTCTCAGTGAATGAAAAATAGTCCTTCCCATCATTTAGCAGGGGCACTGCCAAGTGAGCAATCACAAAGTCCGCTTTATTGCCCTACTTCCATCTTTGATTATGGGTGAATCAGAGCAAGTCACTTCACCTTCTATTTTCCTCATCTATAAAACGAAGAGTTCTACTAAATAATCCCAACAGTCACTTTCAACATCAGTGCTCCATAATTTCATTCTGCAAGAATTTAGAGCAGTTTATTTAGATTGAGCTGAAAAGACTAAATAAACTTTTAGATCAGGGGCTTACTTAGCTGCATTTGTCTAAATTTTAAATTTGGCACAGTGAATTTGCATAGTCCATAAAGCCTTTACCTTTCACAATAATTTCCAATGGCTTGTTAGTGTTGCCTTTTTGTTTCTCTCTCTTTTGTCTGAACTTCCACTGCACTTTCAGCCAATATTAGAGATTCCAGTTTTTGTTACTTTTACTATTATTATTATAAAAATAATGTATGCATATTGTAAAATGGAATGGGACTAAAGTGTGTATAAGGAAAATACATTTTTCTTCTAAATCCAGATCAATCATTTCCTGGGTTTCCCTGTAGAAGCTTCCCATTTTTATGCATAGACACACACGCACACTTTAGATACTCTTTATTACCTTAGTTTTTGTGTTAACAATGTAACTTAGAGTTATTTCCATATCAGTATACAGAAATCTATCACATTCTTTTTAAATAATGGTCTATGTTTGAATATTTTATAAATCTTAATTTTCTTTTGATGGATATTTGGTTGTTATCATGTTTTACTTTTCCTTCATAAGACTACTATGACTCCCTTTATTTGTAAACATGAGTCAAAAAATTTACTGTGGAATTACTAAATATGCAGTTACTGAGTCAAAAAGATGAGCAATTGAAATGTGAAAGAGTGTGGCCACAATTCCCTCCAAATTGTGCAAATTTACACAACCGCTATCATATACTTGGCAAGTTTTGTATTAATAAATTTCATATTTTTTCTAACCTAACAGTTTAAAAGTTATCTCACTGCTGTTTAATGAGTTTGATATTTAATGAGATTGATCTTTTAATATCTTTATATGCCACCAGTATTTCCCTTATTCTATGAACGCTTTCTTAATTTATATTCCCATTGGATTTTGTTTTTCTTTAATTATTCTCATGAGCTTGTTATTAAGAATATAGCCCCCCCTTTTTTTTGCTTTACCTGTCTTGATTGAGAATACTATATTTTAATGTCCCCCATTAACAATGTTTCCCTTTCTCTCTCTTTGCACCTTTTGTAGTGTTTACTTCATAAAGATCTTTGTTGTGTTATTTGGTAGAAAAATGTTTGTGTTATATCTTTGTTGTAAATTGAGGCTTTAGGCATTAAAAATATTCCTCTTTGTCACATCCAATGCATTCTGACTTGAACTTCATTTTATCTGATATCACAATCGCTACCCCTGCTTTCTAATTTTTTTCCCATATGCTTATATACTTTTATCTATCCCTTTATTTGCATTTCTTTCTTTGTTCTAGATCTTTTTTTAATACAAAATATAGCTGACCCTTGCTTTTTGAGCCACATTGCAAATCATTTTTCTTTTAATAGAAAATTTAAGCCCATCTACATTCATTGAGATGATCAATATATTTCATTTCAACCTTGCCATAATATTTTAAAATTACATGTACTATAGTATATTATCAATATTTCTTTCTCTTTGAAATGTACATTCTTTGTGCTTTATTATTGTTGTTGTTATTGTCATTATTATTATGATTGCATTTAGGAAGTTTATATTTTTATTGTAGTGGGAACATTTGTACTCATGCCTTTTGTTTAATGGTCCTATTTCATTGTACCCATATTTAAACTTTCATTCTCTGTCTTGTCAGTTTTCAATAGTATCCTTTAATACCTGTCTGTTACATATAAACAATTATTAAGCTTATTCCACTTGACTTTTTCCCCTCTCCTTTTCTTCTCTTGACAGTTCTGAGGTACATTATTTCTACTTTGTCACAACATATTAAATTTGTACATTAGTCTTCTACTCTGATGCCCACCTTTATTTTAAACTTTAATTGTTCAGCATCAGTCATTTTGCCATTATTTTCTGAGTCATCTATTAATAGAATGAAGTAGAGTCAACAAGCAGGGCTCATTGGAACAGAAGTTCCTAAATTATTGCATGATTAAAACAGTTTTTCTATAGCCTTGATACTTGAAGGACAGAGTGGCTAAATATAAAAATCCTTGTATTACTTTTATTTTACTGAGTTTTCTTCTTTTTTTAATCCTACTCCTTTTTGGAAACCCTGGTTGTGTGGTTAAGAGACATGGTTGCTAACTAAAAGATCCTTAGTTCGAATCCACAGGTGCTCCTTGTAAACTCTATGGGGCGGTTCTACTCTGTCCTATAGGGTTGCTATGAGTCGGAATCGACTCAATGAGAGCAAGTTTTTCTTTTTTTTTTTTTTTTGGTTCATTTTTGTCTTGCTTTTTATGCTGTTTCCAGAAAAAATCAAGCCCGTTTAATTCTTTACAGTTTTATATTATTTTCTCTCTCTGTCTTTTTTGACCTGGAGGCCTTGAGGATTTAGTCTTTGCATTTGAGATCAGTAGATCAATTTATAATATCTCTCAAAAATTATTACTCTGGATTAATTTTCCAAGGTGCTTGGTAGAATTTTAAAATATGCAAATTTACTTATTTCAGAATTTCTCAAGTTTTCTCAGACTATAGTTTTAAATACTAGTTTTGTTTCATTGTTTTTGGTTTTCTTCAGTGATTTTTAAGTTCAAGAATTTTTATCTTCAAGATATGCATTTGGGAGGCGGGGCCAAGATGGTGGACTAGGTGGACGATACCGCGGATCCCTCTTGCAACAAAGACTCGGAAAAACAAGTGAATCGATCACATACATAACAATCTACGAACCCTGAACAACAAACACAGATTTAGAGAGGGAGAACGAACAAATACGGAGAGGCAGAAACTATTTTCAGAGCCTGGAGCCAGCGTACCAGTCAGTGGATTTTCTGGAAAAACTAGTTTCCCAGTGATGGCTCGGAGACAGAAGTCCATATCAAACCACATAAAGAAGCAGACCATGACAGCTTCTCCAACCCCCCATACAAAAGAATCAAAATCTTTCCCAAATGAAGTTACAATCCTGGAATTATCAGATGCAAAATATAAAAAACTAATTTACAGAATGCTTCAAGACATCACAAACAAAATAAGGCAAACTGCAGAAAAAGCCAAGGAACACACCGATAAAACTGTTGAAGAACTCAAAAAGATTATTCAAGAACAGAGTGGAAAAATTAATAAGTTGCAAGAATCCATAGAGAGACAGCATGTAGAAATCCAAAAGATTAACAATAAAATTACAGAATTAGACAACGCAATAGGAAGTCAGAGGAGCAGACTCGAGCAATTAGAATGCAGACTGGGACATCTGCAGGACCAGGGAATCAACACCAACATAGCTGGAAAAAAAATCAGATAAAAGAATTTTAAAAAAATGAAGAAAACCTAAGAATCATGTGGGACTCTATCAAGAAGGATAACTTGCGGGTGATTGGAGTCCCAGAACAGGGAGAGGGGACAGAAAACACAGAGAAAATAGTTGAAGAACTCCTGACAGAAAACTTCCCTGACATCATGAAAGACGAAAGGATATCTATCCAAGATGCTCATCGAACCCCATTTAAGATTGATCCAAAAAGAAAAACACCAAGACATATTATCATCAAACTCGCCAAAACCAAAGATAAAGAGAAAATTTTAAAAGCAGGCACGGAGAAAAGAAAGGTCTCCTTCAAGGGAGAATCAATAAGAATAAGTTCAGACTACTCAGCAGAAACCATGCAGGCAAGAAGGGAATGGGACGACGTATACAGAGCACTGAAAGAGAAAAACTGCCAGCCAAGGATCATATATCCAGCAAAACTCTCTCTGAAATATGAAGGTGAAATTAAGATATTTACAGATAAACACAAGTTTAGAGAATTTGCAAAAACCAAACCAAAGCTACAAGAAATACTAAAGGATATTGTTTGGTCAGAAAACCAATAATATCAGATACCAGCACAATACAAGGTCACAAAACAGAATGTCCTGATATCAACTCAAATAGGGAAATCACAAAAACAAACAAATTAAGATTAATTAAAAAAATAAATAAATAACAATACACATAACAGGGAATCATGGAAGTCAATAGGTAAAAGATCACAATAATCAAAAAGAGGGACTAAATACAGGAGGCATGGAACTCCCAGATGGAGAGTGATACAAGGCGATATAGGACAATACAAGTTAGGTTTTTACTTAGAAAAATAGGGGTAAATAATAAGGTAACCACAAAAAGGTATAATAACTCCATAACTCAAGAAAAACATAACGACTCAACTAACATAAAGTCAAACACTATGAAAATGAGGACCTCACAATTTACTAAGAAAAACGTCTCAGCACAAAAAAGTATGTGGAAAAATGAAATTGCCAACAACACACATGAAAAGGAATCAAAATGACAACACTAAAAACTTATTTATCTATAATTACGCTGAATGTAAATAGACTAAATGCACCAATAAAGAGACAGAGAGTCACAGACTGGATAAAGAAACAGGATCCATCTATATGCTGCCTACAAGAGACACACCTTAGACTTACAGACACAAACAAACTAAAACTCAAAGGATGGAAAAAAATATATCAAGCAAATAATAAGCAAAAAAGAAGAGGAGTAGCAATATTAATATCTGACAAAATAGACTTTAGACTTAAATCCACCACAAAGGATAAAGAAGGACACTATATAATGATAAAAGGGACAATTGATCAGGAAGACATAACCATATTAAATATTTATGCACCCAATGACTGTAAGGGCTGTAAGATACATAAATCAAATTTTAACAGAATTGAAAAGTGAGATAGACACCTCCACAATTATAGTAGGAGACTTCAACACACCACTTTCAGAGAAGGACAGGACATCCACTAAGAAGCTCAATAGAGACACGGAAGACCTACTTACAACAATCAACCAACTTGACCTCATTGACTTATACAGAACTCTCCACCCAACTGCTGCAAAATATACTTTTTTTTCCAGCGCACATGGAACATTCTCTAGAATAGACCACATATTAGGTCATAAAACAAACCTTTGCAGAGTCCAAAACATCAAAATATTACAAAGCATCTTCTCAGACCACAAGACAATAAAACTAGAAATCAATAACAGAAAAACTAGGGAAAAGAAATCAAATACTTGGAAAATGAACAATACCGTCCTGAAAAAAGACTGGGTTATAGAAGACATCAAGGAGGGAATAAGGAAATTCATAGAATGCAAGGAGAATGAAAATACTTCCTATCAAAACCTCTGGGACACAGCAAAAGCAGTGCTCAGAGGCCAATTTATATCGATAAATGCACACATACAAAAAGAAGAAAGAGCCAAAATCAGAGAACTCTCCCTACAACTTGAACAAATAGAAAGTGAGCAACAAAAGAACCCATCAGGCACCAGAAGAAAACAAATAATAAAAATTAGAGCTAAACGAAAATGAATCAGAGAACAGAAAAACAATTGAAAGAATTAACAAAGCCAAAAGCTGGTTCTTCGAAAAAATTAACAAAATTGATAAACCATTGGCTAGACTGACTAAAGAAATACAGGAAAGGAAACAAATAACCCGAATAAGAAATGAGAAGGACCACATCACAACAGAACCAAATGAAATTAAAAGAATCATTTCAGATTACTACGAAAAATTGTACTCTAACAAATTTGAAAACCGAGAAGAAATGGATGAATTCTTGGAAAAACACTACCTACCTAAACTAACACATTCAGAAGTAGAACAACTAAATAGACCCATAACGAAAAAAGAGATTGAAATGGTAATCAAAAAACTTCCAACAAAAAAAAGCCCTGGCCCGGACGGCTTCACTGCAGAGTTCTACCAAACTTTCAGAGAAGACTTAACACCACTACTACTGAAGGTATTTCAAAGCATAGAAAAAGACGGAATACTACCCAACTCATTCTATGAAGCCACCATCTCCCTGATACCAAAACCAGGTAAAGACATTACAAAAAAGAAAATTATAGACCTATACCCCTCATGAACATAGATGCAAAAATCCTCAACAAAATTCTAGCCAATAGAATCCAACAACACATCAAAATAATAATTCACCATGATCAAGTGGGATTTATACCAGGTATGCAAGGCTGGTTTAAAATCAGAAAAACCATTAATGTAATCCATCACATAAATAAAACAAAAGACAAAAACCACATGATCTTATCAATTGATGCAGAAAAGGCATTTGACAAAGTCCAACACCCATTTATGATAAAAACTCTTACCAAAATAGGAATTGAAGGAAAATTCCTCAACATAATAAAGGTTTTATGCAAAGCCAACAGCCAATATCACTCTAAATGGAGAGAACCTGAAAGCATTTCCCTTGAGAACGGGAACCAGACAAGGATGCCCTTTATCACCGCTCTTATTCAACATCGTGCTGGAAGTCCTAGCCAGGGCAATTAGGCTAGACAAAGAAATAAAATGTATCTGGACTGGCAAGGAAGAAGTAATCACTATTTGCAGATGACATGATTATATACACAGAAAACCCTAAGGAATCCTGCAGAAAACTACTGAAACTAATAGAAGAGTTTGGCAGAGTCTCAGGTTATAAAATAAATATACAAAAATCACTTGGATTCCTCTACATCAACAAAAAGAACACCGAAGAGGAAATAACCAAATCAATACCATTCACAGTAGCCCCCAAGAAGATAAAATACTTAGGAAAAAATATTACTAAGGATGTAAAAGACCTATACAAAGAAAACTACAAAGCTCTACTACAAGAAATTCAAAAGGACATACTTAAGTGGAAAAACATATCTTGCTCATGGATAGGAACACTTAACATAGTAAAAATGTCTATTCTACCAAAAGCCATCTATACATATAACGCACTTCCGATCCAAATTCCAATGTCATATTTTAAGGGGATAGAGAAACAAATCACCAATTTCATATGGAAGGGAAAGAAACCCCGGATAAGCAAAGGATTACTGAAAAAGAAGAAGAAAGTGGGAGACCTCACTCTACCTGATTTCAGAACCTATTATACAGCCACAGTAGTCAAAACAGCCTGGTATTGGTACAACAACAGGCACATAGACCAATGGAACAGAATTGAGAACCCAGATATAAATCCATCCACGTATGAGCAGCTGATGTTTGACAAAGGCTCAGTGTCACTTAATTGGGGAAAAGATAGTCTTTTTAACAAATGCTGCTGGCGTAACTGGATATCCATTTGCAAAAGAATGAAACATGACCCATACCTCACACCATGCACAAAAAGTAACTCCAAGTGGATCAAAGACCTAAACATAAAGACTAAAACGATAAAGATCATGGAAGAAAAAATTGGGACAACCCTAGGAGCCCTAATACAAGGCATAAACAGAATATAAAACATTACCAAAAATGATAAAGAGAAACCCGATAACTGGGAGCTCCTAAAAATCAAACACCTATGCTCATCTAAAGACTTCACCAAAAGAGTAAAAAGACCACCTATAGACTGGGAAAGAATTTTCAGCTATGACATCTTCAACCAGCACCTGATCTCTAAAATCTACATGATTCTGTCAAAACTCAACCACAAAAAGACAAACAATCCAATCAAGAAGTGGGCAAAGGATATGAACACACATTTCACTAAAGAAGATATTCAGGCAGCCAACAGATACATGAGAAAATGCTCTCGATCATTAGCCATTAGAGAAATGCAAATTAAAACTACGATGAGATTCCATCTCACACCAACAAGGCTGGCATTAATCCAAAAACCACAAAATAATAAATGTTGGAGAGGCTGCGTAGAGATTGGAACTCTTATACACTGCTGCTGGGAATGTAAAATGGTACAACCACTTTGGAAATCTGTCTGGAGTTATCTTAAACAGTTAGAAATAGAACTACCATGCAACCCAGAAATCCCACTCCTCGGAATATACCCTAGAGATACAAGAGCCTTCACACAAACAGATATATGCACACCCATGTTTATTGCAGCTCTGTTTACAATAGCAAAAAGCTGGAAGCAACCAAGGTGTCCATCAGTGGATGAATGGGTAAATAAACTGTGGTATATTCACACAATGGAATACTACACATCGATAAAGAACAGTGACGAATCTGTGAAACATTTCATAACATGGAGGAACCTGGAAGGCATTATGCTCAGCGAAATTAGTCAGAGGCAAAAGGACAAATATTGTATAAGACCACTATTATAAGATCTTGAGAAATAGTAAAAACTGAGAAGAACACATACTTGTGTGGTTACGAAGGGGGGAGGGAGGGAGAGGGTTTTTTATTGATTATTCAGTAGATAAGAACTGCTTTGGGTGAAGGGAAAGACAACACTCAATACATGGAAGGTCAGCTCAATTGGACTGGACCAAAAGCAAAGAAGTTTCCGGGATAAAATGAATGCTTCAAAGGTCAGCAGAGCAGGGGCGGGGGTGTGGGGAAAATGGTTTGAGAGGACTTCTATATCAATTGGCAAAATAATTCTATTATGAAAACATTCTGCATCCCACTTTGAAATGTGGCGTCTGGGGTCTTAAATGCTAATAAGCGGCCATCTAAGATGCATCAATTGGTCTCAACCCACCTGGAGCAAAGGAAAATGAAGAACACCAAGGTCACACGAAAAGTAGGAGCCCAAGAGACAGAAAGGGCCACATGAACCAGAGACCTACATCATCCTGAGACCAGAAGAACTAGTTGGTGCCCGGCCACAATCGATGACTGCCCTGACACGGAGCACAACAGAGAACTCCTGAGGGAACAGGATATCAGTGGGATGCAGACCCCAAATTCTCACAAAAAGGCCATACTTAATGGTCTGACTGAGACTAGAGGAATCCCGGCGGCCATGCTCCCCAGACCTTCTGTCGGCACAGGACAGGAACCATCCCCGAAGACAATTCATCAGACATGACTGGACAGTGGGTGGGAGAGAGATGCTGATGAAGAGTGAGCTAATTATATCAGGTGGACACTTGAGAGTGTGTTGGCAGCTCTTGTCTGGAGGGGGGATGGGAGGATAGAGAGAGAGGGAAGCTGGCAAAATTGTCACGAAAGGAGAGACTGAAAGGGCTGACTCAATAGGGGAAGAGCAGGTGGGAGTATGGGGTAAGATGTATGTAAACTTATATGTGACAGACTGATTGGATTTGTAAACGTTCACTTGAAGCTTAACAAAAGTTAATAATAAAAAAAAAAAGATATGCATTTGTTGTTTTGTTTTTTCTGCTATAAAGAAAAAAAAGTGACTTGAAATAATTTAATTATTCCCAGAGGAGAACCTCAATGAAGAAGTTAATACTTGCCCACTAAAGAATCTTTCAAACTAAGAAACCTTAGAAAAGTATTTGTAACTTGAAATAAGTCCCTAAAGAAAGTCTATTAAAAAAAAAAAAAAAAACCCATTACCATCGAGTCTGACTCATAGCGACCCTATAGAACACAGTAGAACTGCCCTATAGAGTTTCCAAGGGGTGGCTGGTGAATTTGAACTGCCAACCTTTTGGTTACAGCTGCAGCACTTTAACCACTACGCCACTAGGGTTTCCGGGGGTCTATTAGTACCCACAAAACTGAATCCTTAGTCGCTATATTTGCAATGAACTGGGACTCAACTATTGGGGAGCGTACTGACGATTAGTAGCCTCCTGTTTCTAAACTTTTCACAGCAGGGAAGCCCAGAAAAGACCCAGCCTCCTGGCTAAGATTCTTTGTAACCTCAGACATGAGATTTTTTCTGAAAATATCAACAGAAATAGGGAAGAATGCCTGTATGCAAATGAGGTACGTGGCCCACATGAATTCTATCAGGCAATGGAAAAGGACTTAGAGACTTTTTTTTTTTTTTTTTTTTAATAAAGCCTACTCCAACACATTCATGTTTTTTACCTAACTTGTTCATCAACTCGTCTTAAAGTACTCTTGACACTTTCGCTGAAATGGTCTCTTAATGCTGGACATTTTACCCTTTGGATTCACTAGTCTGCCATTCTTCTTGCCTGTGTCATCATTTCTGGGTTCATGGACACAACTAAGGATTAAGTAAAATCACCTCAATTAATGACCAAGAGCTGTTATCTTAAGAAAGTAAAAATTTTTTTGATCACATATTCATATTTTATCACAAAAGTTTTATCTGTCTCTCTGACTTTCTCTCACTCTTCTTCTCATCCCTCCTACCCCGTCTTTCTCTTCAGCCGCCCTTCTGAAATTCTCCTTCCATCTGCTATTGCTATTTGCAGCTATGGGAAACTATTGTAGAGATGAAGATAATGTATTCATCCAGGACTCCTGTCTGACCTCACCAAACAAGAGTACTGATTGTCATTTTTCTCCTAGAAACTCAGGCTAAGAAAATGTTCTTTTCGGCAAACCACCTCCAGGACAACATTGGTGAAGCCCAGATTTATGTCTTCTTACCCAAGAGCCTCCAGCACATCTTTCTCACAGAGTTCTGAAGAGGCTCATTAAGTTGCATGATCCTGCTAAACACGAATCACTGACTTAAATCCCTCACTATACTCTTGTTAACTTCTCTAATCTTTGTGGTACAGGCCTCTAGGTCTACATGTAAAATGAAACCAAATCAAATAATACCTATCATTACCGGTGGAAAATTATCCTGGGAAGAGCACTATGTTTTAAGGACAAAAGGTGAGGATTCTGGGCATTGGGAGAATGTTCTCTTTAAGCTTTTATCAGAGTCAGTTTGTTACGAAGCTATGCTTTGCAGCGAACCTTTCCTTCTGGGAAACGTGCCCTGCTACACACAGTGGCAGTGGTATGAAATGCATTTGCACTTTTATTCAAACTTCCTGAAGAGTTTTGTTGTCATTCAAAAACAGTATAATTCCATTCCAAGTTTATGCTTTGTTTCCACTAAAATTCCATTTACCCACACTTCCAATAAACCCTAGTAGTTATATTTCAAGAAGCTCTGGTGGTACAGTGGTTAAGCATTCAACTGCCAACGGGAATGGTCCATGATTGGAACCCACCAGCCGCCCTGCAGGGGAGAGGTATGGTAGGTAGTCTGCTTCAGTAAAGATTGGTGGGAAATCCTCATAGGGCAGTTCTACTCCGTCCTATAGGATCCCTATGAGTGGGAGTGACTTGAAGGCAATGGGGTTCTTTTAGCTGTATTTCACCTGAATGGATTTGCATGAATCCATTCATATGTGAATTCTGTATGTAAATTTTAAAGCCTTTCATGCAATTAGTCAAAGCATGCATGTTGATACCTGTTTTGTAAGCTGCTTTCCTACCTTCAGACTGAATTCTAGATGAAGTATTTGCTCTACTGGCCATGAGTGGACAAAGTGAAGAGGAGGAGGGGGAGGGTGAGAAGAGAGAACTTTGTAAAAGGCAATACTATTACCTGGCTTTCTAGGTTGCCTTTTTTGTCACTCTGTTAATTTAGGTGTATAGTGTAAATGAGAATCATCATTTTTGTGTCAAACTGTGGTTCATCTTTTCCAGGACTCCGTCTTTGAGAGAAATGGCTAAAGAGGTAAATTGCACCTCTTTATATCTATCTTAGACTGAGATCTCAGATTTCTTACATTAGTGCAACTCCTCTTAAGTTGACAAGTGTTTTTTACCACTGCTGACTCTTGACAACTGTGCTTCTTGTTAATGCAGTAACACAGATAACACTTGTTTCTGATCTTAGAACTCTTGGACTTCGGTGTTCTCTCTAAAATTTGATTCAATTTCCCCTTCTCCTTGCAGTCTCTTGAATGGTTTTAAATACATATATATGCATACATATACATATATATGTATATATATACACACACATATATAATGGTTTTATATATATATAAAATGGTATTTTATATATACAGTGTATATATATACATATATATATATACACAGTACACATTCCAAGAGGAAATTATTTGGATTTTGAGAATACCTGAAATGAAATAAAATGTAATTATTGAATTAAAAATCTTATTACTATTGCTAAAAAGATTAGCAAAATAAACCTACATTTGTTACTATTGTGTTTGCACTTCATTTCAGAGTAAGGGATGAACTAAATATTTTCCAAACATTTCTTCACATACCTATAAAATATTCTTCCAGGAAATACCTAGCCACCTTTATTATCTAACAGTAGTGTTTAAAGGTGACTGGGCCTGAGGTTACCTTCTCACAAAATAACAGATTGGCACACAAAGAAAGCGATATTACCCGTCAGTATGGTGGTCTGGTCCATTAAAAAACCATCTATATGAGACTAAAAGGTCAACAATTACTCTAAAGCAAAGGTAAGAAGATAAGGGGGCACGGAAACTAGAGTACTGGGAACAGAACAAGAATGAACTTAAAGGGAAAGTTGACACATTGCAAAAAATGTAACTAATGATGCTGAACAATTTGTGTATAAATTGCCAAATGAGAACCTAATTTGCTATATAAACTTTCCCTGAAAACACAAGTAAATATTATTTAAAAAAAGAAGACTGGCATATTTTGTTTGTTTAAAAAATAGGAGATATAATTTTCTTATTAATGTTATCAGTATAATTCCATTCCAAGTGAAACTCATCCTCTTTCATGTTTCAAACAATGTGTTGTTTTAAGTTGGAAAGGAGTATATGGGTAAGTTCATCCTGAACAGTATTAGATACGCAACTATGTTCCTTGATTTTTGCCACCCTAATCATTTTTTTTTTTAATCTGCTAAAGATGAAAGCATGCCCTTCAGAAAGAAAAGCTGAAGTTCTTTCCAGACTTCTAAATTGAAAAGTATGGAATACCTCAGAATCGCTAACAGTCTTCGTGCCCAGGTTACTCTCTCACATAAACAGAGCTTCATTTTGATTGCAATTCAAAGACTATGTCGCTCAGGGTCAGAAGGCACCTTCTGACACTAGCAAATATTCCAGGGACAGCTTCAACTGATTTTCATGCTGCAAAAAAAATTCTAATTGCAAAATTGCAACAATCTAGAGAGCGGGTATAGGATGACTGCAATTGAATGACTTACGCTTTCCTATCTAAACATCAGCGACGTGTCGATTGACAGACTTGACAATTGATCAGAAAAAGATGCTCACTCTTGGCAGGGGGAGAAGTGAAACATCTGGTTTTATAGATTTTGATGCACAGGAAGGAATGTCAATCACCTTCAGATTGGATTGTTTGGATTTGATGCTAAGCGGAAACTTGACGATCTGATTATTAAAATGGAAAGCAATCCCTTATAATTGCCGCAGGGATAAACATCGTTTAGAAAATCAGCAAAAGCCGAAGTTTTAGCAAAGTGTAATTGTTCAGAATCTCAATCTATTTTCTTCAAAGTGAGAAGTAGTGTATCCTCTTCTTCTTTTTTGTCCAAAATGATTCTAGCCTGAGAAATGTGGCTTTTTAAATGTGATGCCCATTCATTGGTTGTCTCCTATCTAGAGCTGGAGTCTGAAGTGAGTTTTTATGCGTAGATGCATCTTTACAAGGACCTGAAATGCAAATAAGCACTTTACACAGCGATATAAATTAACATTCAAGCAAAATAATTAGAGTGTGTAGTAATAGCAATAATTTAAATATTACTTTGGGTGGAATGGAGGTGTGGTAGTTTGAAAACACCTAGGAAGTATCTTCACTTTGCTATTTAGCTCCATCTAACCACGACTATATTTATTTACTTCATATACTTAAACATGCTAAAAGAATACATCAAAATAAGCAAAATTAGTCTTATTGCAAATAGATATTTAATAATTCCTTCCTTTTAACGTGTAGAAATGATACCAGGACAGTTTTTTGAGGTAAATAATCAAGAAGAAACTCCTATATAAATTTTTAATGCATGTTTGCTTTTTAGTTAAATAGTATTATTCAAGGTTAGATTTTTAAAAACAATTCCAATTTTTAAAATTACATGTTGTATCACACACACACATCAAATAATTCTATCCTCATATATGTTATGTAGGTTTGATTTAAAGAATTTTTCCATAAACCAACAGGGAATGGAATCCAAAGATGTTAGGGTTTTCTTAATTTTCAAACTTCTAAATGTGACCTAGAGACAGTTATTATGATGATTTTCAAGAATTTTCTCTTTTATTACCTGAAAAACTACTGTTTCTTTCAAGGCCATATATCACTCAATGATTTACCCAATGGTTCGTTGAACCAAGAAATTTGTTCAGTATCCAATGTGGCAGGCCCTGGGTTACAAGATAAAGGAAAGTTAGGTGAAGGCAGGAATTTTTGTCTTTTGAGAAAAGACAATCCCTAACACTTAGAACAGTGGTTAGCAGATAGCAGATGTTCAAAAAATATTAGTTGCATGAGATTAATAACAAAGAATAAATAACACAAGATTCTTGTCTCCAAGAAGATATCTTATTTGTGTTTTTAGAAGAAATAATTTCAAAAGAAAGAAATTTAAAACAAATAATTAAAGATATCTAAACAAATTGTCTTGATATAAATAAAAAAGACATAAGGAAATTTACAATGCCTAACTAGCATTTTTTTTTTTTTTTTTAACTAACATAGTGGTTAAGAGCTCGGCTGCAGTTCATATCCACCAACCACTCCTTGGAAACCCCATGGGGCAATTCTACTCTGTCCTATAGAGTTGCTATGAGTAGGAAGCCACTCAATGGGAACAGGTATTTTTGGTTAACTAGTAAATTTTTTTTTTTTTTTTTTAGTAAAAAGGTTATTTATTTATATAATAAGTTACATATAATTTTATACCTTTATCATATATGTAGTTAATTCCTGTTCTGACATATAAAAATGTTACTTGGATTATTAAATAAATATTACATGTGTTTACAATACTGGAGAAGTCAGTACAAGCTGTACAAGACAAGGTCGTTGTAGCTCCATAGACACATTCAAACTCCCTCAGGGACCTAATTGCTGGGCTGAGGACTGTGGGGACCATGATCGTGGGGAATATCTAGCTCAATTGGCATGACATAGTTTATAAAGAATATGTTCTACATTTTACTTTGGTGAGTAGCATCCGGGGTCTTAAAAGCCTGTGAGCAACTATCTAGGATACTTCACTGGTCTCACTTTTTCAGGAGCAAGGAAGAATGAAAAGAAGTAAAGACACAAATGAGAGATTAGTCCAAAGGACTCATGGACCACATCTACTACATCCACCAGACTGAGTCCAGTAAAACCAGATGGTACCCAGCTACCACCACTGACTGCTCCAACAGGGATCACAATAGAGAGTCTCAGACAGAGCTGGAGAAAAATGTAGAACAAAATTCTAACTCAAAAGAAAGACCAGATTTGCTGGCCTGACAGAGACTGGAGAAACCCTGAGAACATGACCCCCAGGCACCCTTTCAGCTCAGTAATGAGGTCACTCCTGAGGTTCACCCTTCAGCCAAAGATTGAACAGGCCCATGGAACAAAGCAAGACTGAAAGGGCACACCAGTCCTAGGTCAGGGACTGAAAGGCAGGAGGGAATAGGAAAGCTGGTAATAAGGAACCCAAGGTTGAGAGGGGAGAGTGTTGACACGTCAAGGGGTTGTTAACCAATGTCAGAGAACAATGTGTGTACTGACTGTTGGATGAGAAACTAGTTTGTTCTGTAAACCTTCATCTAAAGTAAAATTAAAAAAATTAAAATAAAAAATAAATAATCCATGTGTTTAGAGAGATACATGGAATATGTTTTAGAACATGGGGTTGGCAAGCTTTTTCTTAAAGGATCAGATAGTACATATTTTAGGCTTTGTGGGCCATATGATCTCTCTTGCAACTACTCAACTGTTTGCAAAACCAGCCATAGACAATATGTCAGTTAATGAGTGTGGCTATGTTCTAATAAAACTTTATTTAGAAAAGCAGAGAGGAAGGTCAGATTTGGTCTATGGACTGTAGTTTGATAACCTCTGTTTTAAAAAGTAAAAAAAGCATTTTCCAAAGACTTTCTACTGTGAGAAATTTACAAATAAATAGTACTTCTTCCAGATTTTAAAAAAAAAAACAAACAATTGTCGTTGAGTAGTTTCTGACACATAGCAACCCTATAGGGCAGAGTAGAACTGCCCCATTGGGTTTCCAAGGAGTGGCTGGTGAATTTGAACTGCTGACCTTTTGGTTATAACTATAGCTGTTAACCACTGTGCCACTAGGGCTCACAATTAAATGAGTTAAAATAACTCTCTTTAGACTTTTCATGAAGGCACTGGCCATGCTGTAGGAAGAAAAAAAATAAAAACTCACAGTGAGTTGACATCATTTCCCAGAATTATTCCCCAGGGGTATCCTTAGTGCCTCCTCATTTTGGTTTATGCTACAGTTTTCTTCTTGATTTCATTATGTGGTTTTCAGCAGCTCTATTGCATTTTTGATAAAACTCAGATATCTCTAATCCTTCAATAATGCCACTGAGATACAATTTCAAGTTCTGGATTCCCTACTTGAAGTGTTTTAGCCATTTTTGTAATGGGAACCAAACAAAATCAAGTTCTTCCCTGCAGTTTCAGTATGTGATGACAGTTCCTTAGTATTCTCTCTCTCCTTTGGATTTTGAGTCAGGACAATTAGTACCAAATTGTTCTTCTTCAGACATGGCTCTGGAAGCCCCACTATTTTTGATATTACTCTAAACATTTCTTTAGTTCATTGTTGACTCTATTCCCAGTTTAATGGTGTTTATGGTCTAAAGAACTATCCTTTCTGCACTGAAATACGTCTAAGTGTGTGGAAGATGGTGATCATGGTTTAGCCCATGTCCAAACCCTGAAAACTTCCCCAAACAGAAGAGATGACCAACCCAGGTCTTCTCAATATAGATCTAAAAAGACAGCTATCTGTAGATAATCATTTATTCTTCCTTCCTAAAGCTTAACCATAAACTTCTGCTCCCCAAAATTTTCTTTACTTTGGGGTCTACTTGGCCATCCAGAATACTAGTGAGTGCCTGCCAAGTAGAATGTTTCAGCATCCCATTAACTTCAATCTCCTATCAGCTAAGGAAGGAGTCCCCGAGTGGTGTAAATGATTAACTGGTTGGATTCTAATGGAAATTTGATTCCACCCAGAGGTATCTTGGAAGAAAGGCCTGGTAATCGACTTCCAAAAAAATCAGCCATTGAAAACTCTGTGGAGCAGAGTTCTACTCTGACACACATGGGGTCACCAGGACTTGGAATCAACTCAGTGGCAAGTGCTTTATTTGCTAAGGAAATAAAACACTGAACAGAAGTTTGATTTGTTGCTTTTCTCACTGATAACTCTGCTTTTTAGTGAAAAATCATAGCTTTATGCTTGACCCTTTCTGTATTATTCTTGACAGATGACAGTTCTCCTCATTACAGTATAAGGAGATTACAGAATAGAGGAGGGGAAAAGGTTGAGGGGTTTCCACAAGAGAGATTATTATAAAGGATAAAGTCTACAAAATGGAAAAAAAAAAAAAATGTCTGCAACCAAGAAGGAAGTATTTATAATTCACAGTCACAGAGGGACAGAATTAGTGGTGTCTATTTTTTTTTTATTGCATTGTTTGATCCTTAGTTAAAGAATCAATTTTTTTCCCTGTTGGTTATACACTAGTACTAATCCTTGGACAACAATATGGATCTACGGATATGGCTTCATGGTGTGGTTGACCTGGATTTGAATCTTGTGCTTGCTTTGACACCTACTATTTGTGTGACTATGAACAAAGTACATAATTTATCTCAATACTTGGTGCCTTGTGTATGAAAGAGAGAGAATGGTATCTATTCTATTCACACCACAGTGCTTTTCATGGACAAAAAATATGACACTGCAATTTAAAGGATCTTGTCAATTGTATAAAAATAAATGATTAGAAAAATGTGTAGCATACAACGGAGTTTTCAAGTTGTGTTGCTATGAAACCTAGCACTTCTTTTGAGGTTCATCAGGAGCTACTGCGTAGTATGGGAGAGAGATGAATGGGCAGGAACTGAGGCCCTTAGCCCCAACTCAACCAAAGCAGATCAGTTTGTTTTATATTTTGGGGTTCTGAGTAGGATTTTCTTCAAAAAAAAGGACATCTGTTAACTTAAAAAATTAAAAACAACTTAATGAATTATGAATTAGAAAATCCAGATTCGAGCCCCAGTTTTGTAACTTACTAGCTAACTATATGCCCTCAGACAGGTGATCAAATCAATCTGAAAATGTCTATCAATTTATTTGTTATCTATTGTTATTGTTATATGTTGTTGTTAGGTGCCCTTGAGTAGATTTTGACTTCCAGAAACGCTATGTGACAGAGTGGAACGGCCCCACAGTGTTCTATGCTGGATTAGCTCAGAATGTCATTTTTCCTACTTTTAAGAAATCATCCTGTTATCCTCTGCAGCCTCACGTTTTTACTAGCCATTTTGTGAAATTTTTGCCAGTTTCTTTTTCACCCAAATGCAGTATGTGTTTCTGAAGCTACATACACTCTCCCACACAGACACAGCCACGCTCATAGGACAAGCATCACCACTTGAAGAAAATCTTTTGGAAATAGTATCAAATTATTTGTAGAATGTATTGATTACAGAGAAATTTATTGTAAACAAAGCATTATGAAGTCAATCAACTCATGTCCAAAGTTTTTTATTTACTATGGGCTGCCCATATAGACTTTAGAGCGCAATCATGAGGGGCATTCTGCGAGCACTTTGTCATAACAAATTAGCTAGTCATTTTGAGCTGTATAAAACACAGGTGTGCTTATACTACCTTTTTTTTTTAATTTATGTTGTTTCTGAATGAAATGTATGACCCTATCTACAGAGAACAGATTATTCTCCTCTAGATTGAATGTACTGAGCTTTGTAATAAATCCAAAACAAATGTTAAAAAATAGCAAAGATGATAATTACCAGGAAGACTGACTTGAGATTCTTTTTCTAAAATTCTTTTTTTTTGCAAATACTAAAATGAATAAGTGCTTACACTGGGTGTTAATTATATGCTAGTCAGTAAGTGGAGAAATTTAGATGGATTATCTCATTTAATCCTTGCAACAAATCAGCCAGGTGGATTTTAATACTCTGATTTTACAGTTGAAGAAACAGATTCAGAATAGTTAAATAAATTAATCCAGGTCTCCCAGCTCAGCCACTCTGTTTTCAGAGCTTGTACAGGGACTCCTCTGATATTTAACTGTTTTATGTCCATTAGCTTGACATAGCAGGATATGTCACATCAGGAGTTCATTTTACACAACATCAGGAAGTTTCACTTCTTAAAATCAGCTATCTTGTGGGTAAAGGACTGCAATTTATCTGTTGCGGTTGGGAGCTATTGGTAGTCACTGAGGGATCATTGGTGAAGTTATTTATGGAGCCAGTCAGAGCATCAGAGAGCTGAGAGACATGTCCTTTGATAGATGATATTGTCCCCTCGAGGAGCCAATTTCACTTAAAAGTAATGTCTGTAGCTTGAAAAGTATTTCATGTATTGTGTGGATGATTGTAGGGGTGATGGGCACTATAGCTCACCATATCTGTAGTGTCCGAAAACAACCAAAACCAAACCAATGCAGTTAAGTCAATTCCAACTCATAGTGACCCTATAGGACAGAGTAGAACTGCCCCATAGGGTTTCCAAGGAGTTACTGGTGGATTTCAACCGCCAAGCTTTTGGTTAGCAGCCAAACTCTTAACCACTGTGTCACCAGGGCTGCATCTCTTGTAGAGAGTGGAGAAATGTTTTTGAAATCTTGAAAAGCTGTCCATGTACTGATCAGTGACTGTTAGTTTGAGGGTGTGTGTGTATGACTGTGTTTATGTATATCTATGTGAGTGTGTGTGAATGCCTGTGTGAATAAGAATGTCAGAATGTGAGTGAGTGGGTGTGTAGAAGTAAGTGAGAATGTGTGATTCTGTGAAATTGTGTGATTGTGTGAAACTGACTGGCCATGTTCTTAACGGGCAGAGTGAAAGTAATTATACTTCTTTCTTTGATTTGGCTGCTAGGGTATTGCCATGAATTGAATTGTGTCCCCCCAAAATATGTGTTGACTTGGCTAGGCCATAAATCCCAGTATTGTGCGATTTTCCACTATTTTGTCATCTGATGTGGTTTACCCGTGTGTTGTAAATCCTACCTCTATGATGTTAATAACGCAGGATTAGAGGCAGTTATGTAATGAGGCAGGACTCAATCTGCAGGATTAGGATGTTTTAAGTCACTATCTTTTGAGGTACAAAAAAGAGAAGCAAGCAGAGAGAAATGGGGACCTAATTACCACCAAGCAAGAAGAGCCAGGAGAGAAAGTCCTTTGGACCCAGGGTCCCTGTACTAAAAAGCAACTGGACTAGGATAAGACTGAAGGCAAGTACCTTTCCCCAGAGCCCACAGAGACGGAAAGTCTTCCTCTGGGGCTGGCACCTGGAATAAGGGCTTCTAGCATTTCTCTTTGTGAAAGCCACCCACTTGTGGCATTTCTGTTACAGCAGCACTAGATAAGTAAGACAGGTACTCAGAACTAAATTTTTGTTTTATCTCTAGTAATAGTACACTAACATATGGTATGTATTTTGTAAATTAATTTTACTTGTTACTTCATCTTGCAGTATAGCAATATTTAACCTCTTCGTACTGATTTCCTTATTATTTTTAACTTAGTGTATTATATTCATTTCTGTAATAAATTTAATTTTTTTAATCTGAGAGAAATCAGTAAATTCATAAATAAATAAATAAATTTCTCTAAATGAAAGTAATAAAATCTCCTGTGAAGACAACTAAGGCAGGTAGAAAATGTTTGTAAATTATAAACTTTTATTCTAATATAAGGGATCATTACTTTATAATTCCTGGATACACTGACATAACTCTCTACAACTTTAGAATGCATTCCTGAGCTAGGGCCTTTACTCAGCATAATTATTAGATTATTACTGGAATTATTATTTATTAGATTATTAGATTATATTATTCCAGGCCAGCAGACTGAAAGGCCTCTGGCAAGAGTTGACTCTTTAATTTTGAGACAGAATTTCTCCTGAAAATCTCAGGTTTTGCTTTTTTGGCCTTTTGACGGATTGAATGAGGTCCATCCAAATTATTGATCACATCTACAAAATACCTTCACAGCAGCAACTAGGTTAGTGTTTGGTTGAACAACTGGGCACTCTATAGCCTAGCCAGCTTGATACATAAAGCTAAAAGCCATTACAGGCACAGAAAAATTATAAGAACTCACCCACGTTCAAAGAGCTAACACTTGGTGAAGCCAGCATTTAAAACCAGTCCTGTTACCTTCTTTGTATTATTTTGGCACATGTTCTTGTTGTTTTAATAATAGATGTATTCTTTCCATTTCACTGAAAATATTATTTTATCATTAAGGGATTGCAGTTTTTAGAGTATGTTTGTTTCCAGGTACCTATTTTAACAATGATATTCAAATATTCTCTTATCTGGTTGCTTTTTAAAGTATCCAGCAGTTAGGCTCAAATACAATACTTTCCCAATTTTCATGAAGGATACCCTCCCTAATCTTAAGGGTGGAAATAAAATGGATCCCAAAAAGTGTATACTAGACTGTTTATAGTGGCATTATTTGTAAGGGCCAAGCTAGAAACAAAAAATTGCCATAAACAATATAATAAAAAGTTAAAATATGGCATAATAGAATATAATACAGCAATAAAAATGATCTACGACTACACACAAAAATATGACTGCATCTCACAAATACAACACTGGAGAGAAAAAAACAGATAAAATAGTATATGCTGTATAATTTAATTTATTGAATGATAAAATCAGGTAATGCCATTAGAGGTCAAGATCGTGGTTACCCTTGGGTTACTGACTGGAAAGGGGCCTGAGGGATGACCTCTGGGGTGCTGGTAACATTCTGTTTCTCAATGGAGATAATAGTTGCAAAAGGATTGATTGCCCTTTGTGAAAATTCTTCAGGCTGTACCTTATGGAATGTGCACTTTTCTGTGTGTATATTTTACTTCAATAAAAATTAAAGAAAAAGAAAAAATGTAACATTTGCCTAAACTCTATTTTATTCAGACATTTGTTCTGATTTGTAATTAGGTAACTCAGATTGTTATCTCTCATCCCCTAAAGTGGACAATTCATTTATTGTCTCTTGGTGTTATTTTCACCTTTCATAACTTGGGGGAAACAATCTACCTTGCGAGCTTGTTTTAATGATTAGGAATCCTGTATTTAAAGTGTAATTCCCAGCACCAGCACATAGTAGGAAGCAACTAGCAGAAAGTATCACCATCAACATCACCAGCACCATGACCATCATCACGACCATGACTGGTTCAAATAAATTTCTTTCTTATACTATAAATACAAAGGACTCTGATTTCAAGAAAGAAAAAAAAAATGATGCAAAGGTGAGCTCTTTCCATCTTAGATGTATAAACAAGGATTCCCTATCGTTTCAAAAGTGTGAGAGCAGTGGTCTATGCCTTACTATAATATCTTTATTGCAAATGTTGGGCAATGCCTGATAAACCTGAAAAATTGGCCAAAGTATATCGATATTAATATGAAAATACCAAGAACCCAAACTGAAAACATACAGTTAGTTAACTGAGTCTTTGGATTTCACCTGTTTTCAGGTTGGTGTGAAGTAAGTGAAACATCAGCTGTATGACAGACTGTGTTTAGTTCTTATTAAAACATTTCACATGCTACAAGAACAATCCTTAGAACTACAGCTAAAGGTGAGGTTTGATGACCCCTTTAATTGCAGTGTGAACATAAAAGTAGTATGCAGCTTAATTTTACATGGATGCAATTGACTTTAATATTAGAATTATAAAATGCAACCAACCTAGAATGTTTTATTTAGAATTTTAAAGCCCCTCAGGACATTTAACTTTTCCACATTCACATACCTTCAGTTGAAAACGACCTAAGGTCTCAGACTTTACATTTCATATTTAACACCTCCCCTGTAAGTATATTTTAATATGATTTACTACTACTCAAAAAATGCTGTTCATGTTCTTAAATACCCTAAATGGAGGTATCCAGATTGGCTTATATAGATGAACGTTAATGATTACACATTAATTTTAAATAAAAACAATTATTTACCTGGTTGTGTCACTACTGATGCATGTCTAAAATGACTATCACAATGGTGCTACTTTGCAAATGCATTTAAAGATTTTGGATTAAAAAATATAACTTTTATCACTTCAGAGCCTGTAAATCATCTATTTCTGTCTTTTTTTTTTTTTTTTTCTCCTATTCAGGGTCTCAGATGACATTATAAAATGGTTAACTTTCACCTTTTTTTTTAAATCTCTTTTACTTTATGTTATAGATTGAATTGTGTCCCCACAAAATAAATATTGTAAATTCTAATCCCTGTTTCTGTGGTTAAAATCCCATTTGGGAATGGGCTTTCTTTGTTATGTTAATGAGACAGGATTAGCATAGCGTGTGTCTTAAATCAACCTCTTTTGCAACATAAAAGAGATTAAACAAACAAACAAGAGAAGCAGAGAAAGGGAAAGATCAGTGTTAAGTCACATGAAGATCACCCAGGAGCAGAAGCTAAAAGAGACAAGGACATTCCTCCAGAGCTGACAGAGAGAAAAAGCATTCCACTAGAGCCAGAACCCTGAATTCTGACTTGTAGGCTCCTAAACTGTGAGAAAACAAATTTTTG
This sequence comes from Elephas maximus indicus, assembly GCF_024166365.1. NCBI lineage: Eukaryota > Metazoa > Chordata > Mammalia > Proboscidea > Elephantidae > Elephas > Elephas maximus. The sequence continues at coordinate 95,931,645 of NC_064828.1, read as the reverse complement.
GTTGTTAAATAAAACCACCCATTTATGGTATTTCTGTGTTGGAGAGTAACCACAAAAACTCTGTTTAAAAAAATCAAGAGAGATTTATTGAAGGTAAAGGCAGCTCAAGCCAGAGACACCTTAAAAAAAAAAAAAAAAATTTTTTTTTTTTTTTTTTTTCAGAGACACCTTAGATCTTGCAAAATAAAAGTCAATGCTCAGGAGAACAGTCACGCAGGCTTAAATATAGGGCTAAATCAGGAACTCGGGTTACAATATTCTGATTGGAAGTTGCCAGATCAGGAAGCCAGAAGCAGAACAATTCAAATGGGGGGGGGGCGCTTTACAGTGATTGGTTAGAAATAAGAATGTGGGCTATTTGGATTGATAAATTTAAATATGTGACTAAGGGGGTTTTAGAGGGTGATCATAAGGTAATTAACTTAAAACACTTCCTGAAGTCTGCTGAGGTAATTTCTGATAAAGGTCTTGTGTGAAGGCCCTTCCTTAGGAACATTCTTTCAAAGTCTTTAGTTTAATTACAGAAAAAAAAAAAAAAAGTTTCCTTTGTTATCTATTCAAGTCTAAGGGTTGATTGTCACTAGCATAAAAGCAGAAATAACAAAATGGAGTCGTGGCCAGGCCTGAACCATCCTTTTCAGATATATCAGGCACTTCTGTTTTTAAAGCCCTTATTCATCTGTTACAACAACGCTAGACAACTAAGAAACTGTATAACCGTGTGATTCATATTTCTTCTGCTACCAATTAGCATATATTTACTGGTTAAAAAAGAAACCCTGATTAATAATTCAATTAAAAGGTCATGTGCTTCCAAAATATTAAATTGTATGCCAAATCCTTATATCAAGAAGTCATCAGAACCACCACACAGACAATGAATTGCAAAACCCATTACCAGGAGTTGATAATTCACTTTTGAAAATATTAGGCAAATGTTTTATTTGAAAGGGAAGTTACACTTCTAATTACACACATATTATCTTTTTTAAGCAAAATATTCAAGGTAATGATTTTGAATTCTTTAAATCATTTACATTATATTTTTAAAAGAAATCTTCATTTAAATAGTTTCATTCTATAATACAATGTATCTATAGTACCAATTTTAAAACAAAACAAAATAAAATTATAAGATAATTACTATTCCTTTTACTGGCGGGGGGGAATAGATGACTATAATCTATCTTTAACATCTCTCGCTTAAAAATTAAGTGTGTTAGGAGAATCTCTATTTAAAAGACATTGTGTGTGAGATTTATGCTGGTGCTGTTATTATTTTTATTATTAGGAATACTCACAATATCTTCCATTATTTCACACTATTATAGTATTTTATTTTCTTAAACCTGCATTCCTAAAGTCTGCATGATTGTAATTACAATTTTTACCATAAGAGTTTATCACAGAGCCTAGTAACATGATCTCTTATAAACACAAATTGGCACGTACAGATGGAAAAGAAAGCAGAGCCAAGTGAAAAGAAATTCTCAGAAATAAACAAAATATTCTTATCTCATTCTCAATGGTGCTGTAATGGAATAAAGCCATGAACAGATTTTTTTTTTTTTAATTTTTAATTCATTTTTTATTTGTAACTTAGAAACTTTGGAGAATAAACTTACAGTTAGAAGTCAATATAATGACGTGGTTTTGAGACATTTCTTGACCTTTCTTAAACAAAAACAACCTACTAATTAACAGCTCTTTATTTGTCACTCAAGAGTTACAACATGGGTACCTCTTTTTATCTCCCTGTTTGTGAGGTCTTATCCCAAACCATTGAAATGAGCATTTTTGTCCCTTGTGGACTTTTTCTTTCTTTCTTTGTTTTTTTTTTTTTAACAATTTGGTCTTTTTTTTTTTATTCTTGAAAAGTTTTTAATTGCATGTTCTGTTATGAAACCTTTAGTTTCATTTATAACGAACTACTTTTTTCAATAACACAAGGAAGGCTCTGAGGAACAAGGGATGAATTTGCTCATTATTGCTCGTTGAAAAGCATGATGGAGGCAGCTTCCTCAGACAAGGCCAGGCAATTTCCTGTATGCCTCAACCTTTCATATTCTGCACTCAACTTCCAGAACAATGGAAAACTAAAAATACCCACAATCTCCAAATAAACAGTAAAGACAAGTTTCTGGAGGAAGTACTCATTATTTTCTCACCTCTTGCTGCTTATCTAAATGAAAAGAAATTCTCCTTTCTCTGAGAAAAGAGTTAGACTTGTATGTAGAACACAGAAATTGAAGATGAAGAATTGATGATTTTTCTTGACTTTTCACATGCACTGTCAAAATGCAAAGCACCCAGGTGGTTCAGTGGTGAAGCCCTCAGCTGTTAACTGAGAGGTTGGTGGTTCAAACCCACCAGCCACTCCAGGGGGAAAAGATGTGTCAGTCTGCTTCTGTAAAGATTAAAGCCTAGGAAACCCTATGGGGTAGTTCTACTCTGTCCTATGGGGTCACTATAAGAGAGAATTGACTCTACAACAATGGATTTTGGTCAAAATGCAATACCTGAGCGGAACTAATTATATCAGAAGTTGAGGACCTGGCACATAGAGGTTAATAGATTTGTCTCTGAGTGGGTCACTTAGCTTTGTTCTGGGATCACAGAATGAACTTCTAACCCTTGCCAAGAAATATTAACTCTGACATTATTTGGGAACTAAAACAGCCTTGGATGTATATAGTTCAGGCTCTTTGATTTTTTACCTAAGGTCTAAATTACTTGCCTCAATTCTAAAGTTTATTCATGACAGTGTAAGGACTAGAACCCTGGTCTGTTTTTACTCTACAGAACCTTGTTTGTTTTGCCCAGAATTCCAGGAAGGATTGAGTTAAAAAAAAAAAAAAAAAAAAGAGAGAGAGAGAGAAATATCAACACAATTATTTGTTAAGAAATCCAGACCACATGCCTGCCATGTCTTGAGGCTATAGTAGTAGTTATCTATCCTTCCATTCTGTCATTCACACTGGAAGTGGCTCTGAAGGTCCTATAATGAGCTACACACTGTTGCTAGGTATTGGGAGCAGGGAAATAAATCAGATGCCTGACCTTGAGGAACTCATAATTGATGGGGTTGCTTTTATAGATTGCAGAGTTGTTTGCTAAGGGTTTACTTAGGAGAAGAGACGAGTTGAATTTCCTTTGGAGAGTCTGCTACTGCTGGTACCCAAGTTGTGAATCCTCACTAGCTTGCCTGCCTGAGAACTACTAGGGAGAGCATAAGCTCATATTTATTCATATAAACCTTTTTACTCTAGGGTGGAAAACAAGCAGTTCAGCACCTTCTATATTACTCAGATCCTTCAGAGAGTTCAACATTATTATTATTGTTTTATAGACAGAATTGTAAGTAATTTGCTTTATGTCTCCAAAAGAGTTACTGGTAAAAGTATGGGTAGAACACAGATAATCTGACTACTGGCTCAGTGCCTTTTTGCAACACTATTCTGATATCAGGTAATGCTCAGACCTCCCAATGTACCTGTTACTTTTGTAACAAAATTAGGATTTTCATTTAATTAGAGCAATATGATAACAACAACAGTAGCATCCATTAATTTAAGGCTTAGTTTTCTAAGTTTACAATAAGCACTTCATTGAACTATTAAAATGACACTGAAAATACATATAATTTCTTCCATTTGACAAGTAAGGGAGTTAAGGTTTATCTAGGTTATGTGACTTACTAGTTACCTGGCTTTAGTTAAGTTGTAGAGCTGAAGTTTAAACTTGGGTCAGTTGGAAGTTTAAGGCTGTGCTCTAAAAAAAAAATTGCAATATTTTAGTTCTTCCAGGTATAAACCAACAATATTGTCTGTAAATGTCAGACCCATGTAAAACATTGCAAAACACCACTCTACACATTATCTTTCACGCAAAAGACTGAGTACGGCAAGTGAGTTATTAAATGAAGCAAACAAAAACCAGAGCACAAGATGAAAAATGAAGTCACGACAGCAAAAGTCAAGAAAGCCATGTCAGAGAAGACAAAATGTAGTCAATGAAGGAAGCAGGAAAGCTATGCCAAATGGCTAGGGATGTTTTTGCTCATGCCATTGTGAAAGAGTTTAGCTACAAACAGTGTTCACTATGGAGGACAACAAGTCTGGGCAGATGTTTAATTTATTTCCATGTATCTGACTTATTTCTATACCTCAGTGCTCAATAGTAAAAAAATAATTTTGAAGCAGACCTTGAAAATGAAGCGTGAGTAAATAGAATACTAAGACTTTCATAAGGGCTCCACTATTCTGTGTGGTGAATAAAAGAAGCCCGTTTCAGTTTTGCTGACATGTTTTGGGGTTCTGTTGGGTTTGACAAGGAATTTTATTTTGATTGCCATCTGCTATCACAAAAACAGAGCATACAGGGCAGCGTGGTCCCAAATAACTGTCCCTTTTCAAGAGCCTAGAATCTAGGATCAGCCAGAAAACATAGCCTGTGAGTTACCATTATTAAAATTTATAACTTAAAGATTTTGTATTCTGTCTGAAAAGTAAGCCTAGGTCTTGGAGAAACATAACTGTTATGTTGGCAGCCCTGCTCTCCTTGCCAGTCGTGGTCCATCTGTGTTTTGCTTCACGTCATTGCACTGTACTGAACCTGAGATAGGGAAAAAGATTTTCTAACATTCACCACCAGCTTAAAGCCGAAGAGAGGCAAGATATGAAGAGAGTCACATTCAAAGATTACATCTCTACAAATGTATCTACAGGTATTAGTGAATGTGGACCTCAATTTCCCCTGTTTTCCAGGCTATTTGCAATGTGGAAACATGACCAGACTATTTGAGTGCGGGTATTATCTGCTCATTATGAGAACAAGCAGTGAAGGAGGTCACATTTAGCCCTAATCTCAGCAGTAACTTTTATTTGTTGCACAGATAGAGGCCTCTGTCTTATCATGATACGCACCTGTTTTAGTCATCTAGTTCTACTATAATGGAAATAGCACTAGTGGATGGCTTTAACAAATTTATTGTCTCACAATCTAGTAGGTTACAAATCCAGCTTCAGGGTATCAGCTCCAGGGGAAGCCTTTCTCTCTGTGTCGGCTCTGAAGGATGGTCCTTGTCCTCAATCTTCCCCTGGTGGAGGAGTTCCTCAGGTGCAGGGACCCCATGTCCAAAGGACACGCTCTGCTCCTGGTGCTGCTTTCTTGGTGGTATGAGGTCTCCAGCTCTCTGCTTGCTTCCCTTTCCTTTTATCTCTTGAGAGATAAAAGGTGGTGCAGGCCACACCCCAGAGAAACTCCCTTTACATTGGATCTGAGTAAGGGTGGTGTTACAATCCCACCCTAATCCTCTCAACATAAAATTACAATCACAAAATGGAGGACAACCACAGAATACTGGGAATCATGGCCTAACCAAGTTAATACACACATTTGGGGGGAGATATAATTCAATCCATGACACCACCAAACTGTATTCTTCTCACCCCACCCATGCACATATATAATCTGAATAACGGCCGTACAAGAATACAACAAATCACTAACAATCCAGTGTGACTAATGGGGGCAGTGAATAAAATACCACAGCAACAACAACAAACAACAAAAAGCAAAACTACAAAAATTAAAAAAAAAAAATTCATTTATTCAAGCATTCTGCTAAATATTTTATAAACGTATCTCATATGTTCTTTACAACAGACTCATTAGGAAATATTCCTAGCCTTATTTTACAGATGAGAAAATTGAGACTAGAGAGAATAAGCAATTCATCTAACATCAAATTGCTGCCAGTGGAAGAGCCAGATTGAAACTCAAGTTTGACTAATTCTAATTCCCGAGTTCTTCTGTCCTATGTTATGTTGCTTCTAGGAATGTCCAGCTCATTAAAGGGGGTTACAATGTCATCGTCTTAAGAAATGAAATAAAATTATTGATGAGTCACAGTCATAAATTGAATTTACAACCCCATTAAAGAGTGAAGAGATGGTGATTTTAAAGATTTGCAAAGAGGCATTAAGCAACTTTGATATGTGAAAAAATGCAGTAAGTCACAGAGGAGAAAGACATGATATTCTTTGTAAAATGACTTCTTCTTCCTCTTCTTCTTCTTTAGACATATATTGGTCTTGCAAGGAACAGGTAAACTAAACCACCAGAAGTTGAACAGCAAAACACTATTGGTGAGGTGAAATAAGGAGTGTTCAATAAAACATCAAAGGAAAAAAGCTGTTTTAGGAGTTGAAGGTGTGTGGCTGTCTTCTCACAGCAACACGGTCTTAGGCATGCTAGATATAAAAGTACATATGGGTTACATGCAGCATGAAGGAGATCTAGATCTTAGAGCAAATATCTCAACCAGGTATATAGGTTTGGGATTTTATCACATTAGAGTTAATATGTGACACAATGTGAGAGAACTAGAACCCCAGAGCAGGAAAAAGGCATAAGATAGGAAACAGATCAAAGTGGAACATCTCTCTAAAGGGGTAGAAGAAGAGATGCTCAAGAATATGAGATCCAAGAGAAGCTAGTGCAGAAAGGGAAGAATGAATGCTGGCCAATGCACAATACAAGTCCAGGAAGATGATGAGTTGAGAATCAAGAAATTGTGTTGCTCTCAATGAGATTAGTTTTAATGCAAAGACAAAGGCCAGATTGTAAGATGTGGACAGTAGAGAAGTAAGGAAAGGAAGACTCTGAGTGCAGACAACTATTTAAAGAAGTTTAGATAAAAATTAATGATATATATGACAGTAGCTAGATTTGATGTGGTGTCCAGAGAGAGAAAGAAGGAAAGAGAAGGCAAAGGAGGGGAGGGAAAAGAAGGGGAGAGAAGGAAAGGGAAGGGAAGCAAGAGAGGAGGAGAGGAGGGGAGGGGAGGGGAGAGGAGGGGAGGGGAGGGGAGAGGAGGGGAGGGGAGGGGAGGGGAGGGGAGGAGAGGATTAATGGAGCACAATTCCACTACCAAATTATGGGTCATAAAAGCATAGCTGAACTCTTGATATGAGAGGCTGAAATGGCTGTTGTGCCATGCAATAACCTTAACTCTTCTTGGAAACTTAGTGAATCTTGCTTTTGTTGCTTTGAAATATCTCATGTGGTACTCGAACTATGAAAGATTAGTTCCTAGTATTTGCCATGCCTTGCTGAATGATGATATTTTGTGACCCTGAGCAGGATAAGGAAGTCTTTACAAGTGAGGGAGAAATTAGTGCATCAGAGTTGTACAGAGAAGTGGAAGGGAAATCTGGATATGGCAACTGTTCTGTTAGCTTAACTCCATCTTTTTTTGTTTTTCTTTCTAAACTGTCCTAAATTGTTCAAGATTATTTTAGATGTGGCCAAGAATTTAACTTTGAAAATCTTCTCTGCTAGTCAAAGGGTCAGCAGCCACAAGAGAAGGCAGAAATGAAGAATACCGGACTAGTATTCCAAGAAAATGAAATGGACTGTGCTGGAACGCAAAGGAGGCACTGGGAATATGAACCTATTGATAGTCTCCAGATTTAATTTGCTCCACTCTACAAGTTGAATTATGATCTTCCCGAAGGCCAGATCCCTAGGCAGATACACAGATATATAGCCATTAAGGCTAGCAGCATCTAGATTGAGTTGTTAGCCTCAGCTGAGATCATTAGTTGTCATAATGTTAGAAGTGACAGAGGTAGGCCTTTGAGTACTGAACATGAGCTTCATTTTCATTGCTACATTATATTTGGAAAGAGAAGAAGGTGTGTAGGTCAGCAGTTAAGTGAAAAACCTGTGATGGTAGTTATGCTGTTGTTACAAACATGCAGTCAAGTTGACTCCGACTCATAGACAGAGCAGAACAGATCCAGAAGGTTTACTAGGCTGTAATTTTTATGAGAGCAGATCAACAGGTCTTTTATCCTGCAGAGTTGCTGGTAGGCTCTAACTGTTTGCTAACAGCTGAGCACTTAACCATTGCACCACCAGAGTTCCTTGAAGGTGGATAAAAGCATACTTATATCACTGATAGTTGCTGCTGATGGCAGTGGCACAGTCACCACTTCATCGTTTATTTTTCTCAATGACCCTTTGAAGGCCTTTTTGAAGATGAGGAAACTGAATTATCCGTGATACCCCTTTAAACAGATTCTTCTCCGGACCCTCTAGTCATTCCTCTTTATTCTTCCTTTTGGTTTCACCTTCTTTTCCTGCCCTTTAAATGTTAGCATTTCTCTGGAGGCACTCTTTGGTTCTCTTTTCACTCTATCCTATTTAGTAGAGCTCATAGTTATTTGGGTTCAAATTCTGTAAACATGCTAAAACAAACAAAAACATCAACAACAAACCTATTATTGTCAAGTTCATTTCAACTCATGACAACCCCGTGAGTTACAAAGCAGAATTGCTCCACAAGGATTTTCTTGGCAGAAGCAGATCACCTCCTTTCTTTCATGGTGCCATTGGGTGGGTTCCAACAGCCAGCCTTTGGGTTACTTGTCAAGCACAAACCACTTGCATCACCCCAAATCAGTTATCACCTGAATGCTAGACATTTCCACTTAGATAGCTCAAGGATTTAACATCTACAAAACTTAATTAGCGTGCTCGCTTCAGCAGCACATATACTAAAATTGGAACGATACAGAGAAGATTAGCATGGCCCCTGCGCAAGGATGACATGCAAATTCGTGAAGCATTCCATATTTTTCTGATCCCTGCCCCACCCTCCCCAGGCGGCTCCATTAACATCCGAATAACCTGAGCCAGAGGGAGAATTCAGATAGGGATCTAACTGCATTTTTTTTTTAGCTGATTACCTGGAAAAACTAGTTTCCCAGTGATGGCTCGGCGACAGCAGTCCATATCAAACCACATAAAGAAGCAGACCATGACAGCTTCTCCAACCCCCCAAACAAAAGAATTAAAATCTTTCCCAAATGAAGATACAATCCTGGAATTATCAGATACAGAATATAAAAAACTAATTTACAGAATGCTTAAAGACATCACAAATGAAATTAGGCTAACTGCAGAAAAAGCCAAGGAACACACTGATAAAACTGTTGAAGAACTCAAAAAGATTATTCAAGAACATAGTGGAAAAATTAATAAGTTGCAAGAATCCATAGAGAGACAGCATGTAGAAATCCAAAAGATTAACAATAAAATTACAGAACTAGACAACGCAATAGGAAGTCAGAGGAGCAGACTCGAGCAATTAGAATGTAGACTGGGACTTCTGGAGGACCAGGGAATCAACACCAACATAGCTGAAAAAAAGTCAGAAAAAAGAATTAAAAAAAATGAAGAAACCCTAAGAATCATGTGGGACTCTATCAAGAAGGATAACTTGCGAGTGATTGGAGTCCCAGAACAGGGAGGGGGGACAGAAAACACAGAGAAAATAGTTGAAGAACTCCTGACACAAAACTTCCCTGACATCATGAAAGACGAAAGGATATCCATCCAAGATGCTCATCGAACCCCATTTAAGATTGATCCAAAAAGAAAAACACCAAGACATATTATCATCAAACTTGCCAAAACCAAAGACAAACAGAAAATTTTAAAAGCAGCCAGGGAGAAAAGAAAGGTTTCCTTCAAGGGAGAATCAATAAGAATAAGTTCAGACTACTCAGCAGAAACCATGCAGGCAAGACGGGAATGGGACGACGTATACAGAGCACTGAAGGAGAAAAACTGCCAACCAAGGATCATATATCCAGCAAAACTCTCTATGAAATATGAAGGAGAAATTAAGATATTTACAGATAAACACAAGTTTAGAGAATTTGCAAAAACTAAAACAAGACTGCAAGAAATGCTAAAGGAGATTGTTCGGCCTGATGACCAATAATATCAGATACCAGCACAATACAAGGTCACAAAACAGAACGTCCTGATATCAAAGCAACTTAAATAGAGAAAGCACAAAAACAAACAAATTAAGATTAATTCTAAAAATAAATAAACAAAACAATACACATAACAGGGAATCATGGAAACCAATAGATAAACGATCACAATAATCAAAAAGAGGGACTAAATATAGGAGGCATTGAACTGCCAGATGGAGAGTGATACAAGGCGATATAGAACGATACAAGTTAGGAAAAATAGGGGTAAATAATAAGGTAACCACAAAAAGGAATATCAATGCCATAACTCAAGAAAAAAGCCAAGAAAAATGTAACGACTCAACTAACATAAAGTTAAACTTTATGAAAATGAGTACCTTACAATCTACTAAGAAAAACGTCTCAGCACAAAAAAGTATGTGGAAAAATGAAATGGCCAAGAACGCACATGAAAAGGCATCAAAATGACAGCACTAAAAACTTATTTATCTATAATTACGCTGAATGTAAATGGACTAAATGCACCAATAAAGAGACAGAGAGTCACGGACTGGATAAAGAAACACGATCCATCTATATGCTGCCTACAAGAGACACACCTTAGACTTACAGACACAAACAAACTAAAACTCAAAGGATGGAAAAAAATATATCAAGCAAACAATAAGCAAAAAAGAAGAGGAGTAGCAATATTAATTTAAAAAATAGACTTTAGACTTAAATCCACCACAAAGGATAAAGAAGGACACTATATAATGATAAAAGGGACAATTGATCAGGAAGACATAACCATATTAAATATTTAAGCACCCAATGACAGGGCTGTAAGATACATAAATCAAATTTTAACAGAATTGAAAAGTGAGATAGACACCTCCACATTTACAGTAGGAGACTTCAACACACCACTTTCAGAGAAGAACAGGACATCCAGTAAGAAGCTCAATAGAGACACGGAAGACCTACTTACAACAATCAACCAACTTGACCTCATTGACTTATACAGAACTCTCCACCCAACTGCTGCAAAATATACTTTTTTTTCTAGTGCACATGGAACATTCTCTAGAATAGACCACATATTAGGTCATAAAACAAATCTTTGCAGAATCCAAAACATCGAAATATTACAAAGCATCTTCTCAGACCACAAGGCAATGAAGCTAGAAATCAATAACAGAAAAACTAGGGAAAAGAAATCAAATACTTGGAAAATGAACAATACCCTCCTGAAAAAAGACTGGGTTATAGAAGACACCAAGGAGGGAATAAGGAAATTCTTAGAAAGCAACGAGAATGAAAATACTTCCTATCAAAACCTCTGGCACACAGCAAAAGCAGTGCTCAGAGGCCAATTTATATCGATAAATGCACACATACAAAAAGAAGAAAGAGCCAAAATCAGAGAACTGTCCCTACAACTTGAACAAATAGAAAGTGAGCAACAAAAGAATCCATCAGGCACCAGAAGAAAAGAAATAATAAAAATTAGAGCTGAACTAAATGAATTAGAGAACAGAAAAACAATTGAAAGAATTAACAAGGCCAAAAGCTGGTTCTTTGAAAAAATTAACAAAATTGATAAACCACTGGCTAGACTGACTAAAGTAATACAGGAAAGGAAACAAATAACCCAAATAAGAAACGAGAAGGACCACATCACAACAGAACCAAATGAAATTAAAAGAATCATTTCAGATTACTACGTAAAATTGTACTCTAACAAATTTGAAAACCGAGAAGAAATGGATGAATTCTTGGAAAAACACTACCTACCTAAACTAACACATTCAGAAGTAGAACAACTAAATAGACCCATAACAAAAAAAGAGATTGAAACGGTAATCAAAAAACTTCCAACAAAAAAATCCTGGCCCAGATGGCTTCACTGCAGAGTTCTACCAAACTTTCAGAGAAGACTTAACACCACTACTACTGAAGGTATTTCAAAGCATAGAAAAAGACGGAATACTACCCAACTCATTCTATGAAGCTACCATCTCCCTGATACCAAAACCAGGTAAAGACATTACAAAAAAAGAAAATTTTAGACCTATATCCCTCATGAACATAGACGCAAAAATCCTCAACAAAATTCTAGCCAATAGAATCCAACAACACATCAAAATAATAATTCACCCTGATCAAATGGGATTTATACCAGGTATGCAAGGCTGGTTTAATATCAGAAAAACCATTAATGTAATCCATCACATAAATAAAACAAAAGACAAAAACCACATGATCTTATCAATTGATGCAGAAAAGGCATTTGACAAAGTCCAACACCCATTTATGATAAAAACTCTTACCAAAATAGGAATTGAAGGAAAATTCCTCAACATAATAAAGGGCATCTATGCAAAGCCAACAGCCAATATCACTCTAAATGGAGAGAACCTGAAAGCATTTCCCTTGAGAACGGGAACCAGACAAGGATGCCCTTTATCACCGCTCTTATTCAACATCGTGCTGGAAGTCCTAGCCAGGGCAATTAGGCTAGACAAAGAAATAAAGGGTATCCGGATTGGCAAGGAGGAAGTAAAGCTATCACTATTTGCAGATGACATGATGGTATACATGGAAAACCCTAAGGAATCCTCCAGAAAACTACTGAAACTAATAGAAGAGTTTGGAAGAGTCTCAGGTTATAAAATAAACATACAAAAATCACTTGGATTCCTATACATCAACAAAAAGAACACCGAAGAGGAAATAACCAAACCAATACCATTCAGAGTAGCCCCCAAGAAGATAAAATACTTAGGAATAAATCTTACCAAGGATGTAAAAGACCTATACAAAGAAAACTATAAAACTCTGCTACAAGAAATTCAAAAGGACATACTTAAGTGGAAAAACATACCCTGCTCATGGATAGGAAGACTTAACATAGTAAAAATGTCTATTCTACCAAAAGCCATCTATACATATAACGCACTTCCGATCCAAATACCAATGTCATATTTTAAGGGGATAGAGAAACAAATCACTAATTTCATATGGAAGGGAAAGAACCTCCGGATAAGTAAAGCATTACTGAAAAAGAAGAAGAAAGTGGGAGACCTCACTCTACCTGATTTCAGAACCTATTATACAGCCACAGTAGTTAAAACAGCCTGGTACTGGTACAACAACAGGCACATAGACCAATGGAACAGAATTGAGAACCCAGATATAAATCCATCCATGTATCAGCAGCTGATATTTGACAAAGGACCAGTGTCAGTCAATTGGGGAAATGATAGTCTTTTTAACAAATGGTGCTGGCATAACTGGATATCCATTTGCAAAAGAATGAAACACGACCCATACCTCACACCATGCACAAAAACTAACTCCAAGTGGATCAAAGACCTAAACACAAAGACTAAAACGATAAAGATCATGGAAGAAAAAATAGGGACAACCCTAGGAGCCCTAATACAAGGCATAAACAGAATACAAAACATTACCAAAAATGATAAAGAGAAACCCGATAACTGGGAGCTCCTAAAAATCGAACACCTATGCTCATCTAAAGACTTCACCAAAAGAGTAAAAAGATCACCTACAGACTGGGAAAGAATATTCAGCTATGACATCTCAGACCAGCGCCTGATCTCTAAAATCTACATGATTCTGTCAAAACTCAACCACAAAAAGACAAACAACCCAATCAAGAAGTGGGCAAAGGATATGAACACACATTTCACTAAAGAAGATATTCAGGCAGCCAACAGACACATGAGAAAATGCTCCCGATCATTAGCCATTAGGGAAATGCAAATTAAAACTACAATGAGATTCCATCTCACACCAACTAGGCTGGCATTAATCCAAAAAACACAAAATAATAAATGTTGGAGAGGCTGCGGAGAGATTGGAACTCTCATACACTGCTGGTGGGATTGTAAAATGGTACAACCCCTTTGGAAATCCATCTGGCGTTATCTTAAACAGAAATAGAACTACCATACAACCCAGAAACCCCACTCCTCGGAATATACCCTAGAGATACAAGAGCCTTCACACAAACAGATATATGCACACCCATGTTTATTGCAGCTCTGTTTACAATAGCAAAAAGCTGAAAGCAACCAAGGTGTCCGTCAATGGATGAATGGGTAAATAAATTGTGGTATATTCACACAATGGAATACTACACATCGATAAAGAACAGTGACGAATCTCTGAAACATTTCATAACGTGGAGGAATCTGGAAGGCATTATGCTGAGCGAAATGAGTCAGAGGCAAAAGGACAAATATTGTATAAGACCTCTATTATAAGATCTTGAGAAATAGAAAAAACGGAGAAGAACACATACTTTTGTGGTTACAAAGCGGGGAGGGAGGGAGGGAGAGGGTTTTTTATGGATCAATCAGTAGATAAGTAGATAAGAACTGCTTTGGGTGAAGGGAAAGACAACACTCAATACAAGGAAGGTCAGTCTAATTGGACTGGACTAAAAGCAAAGAGGTTTCCGGGATAAAATGAAAGCTTCAAAGGTCAGCGGAGCAGGGGCTGGGGTCTGAGGAACATGGTTTGAGGGGACTTCTAAGTCAATGGGCAAAACAATTCTATTATGAAAACATTCTGCATCCCACTTTGAAATGTGGTGTCTGGGGTCCTAAATGCCAACAAGCGGCCATCTAAGATACATCAATTGGTCTCAACCTACCTGGAGCAAAGGCAAAGGAAGAACACCAAGGTCACACGACAACTAAGAACCCAAGAGACAGAAAGGGCCACATGAACCAGAGACCTACATTATCCTGAGACCAGAGGAACTGGTTGGAGCCCGGCCACAATCGATGTCTGCCCTGTCAGGGAGCACAACAGACAACTCCTGAGGGAGCAGGAGACCAATGGGATGCAGACCCCAAATTCTTATAAAAAGACAATACTTAATGGTATGACTGCGACTAGAGGAATCCCGGAGACAATGCTCCCCAGACCTTCTGATGGCACAGGACAGGAACCATCCCCGAAGACAGCTCATCAGGCATGAAAAGGACTGGTCAGCAGGGGGGAGAGAGACACTGATGAAGAGTGAGCTAACTAACTCAGGTGGACACTGGAGAGTGTGTTGGCAACTCTTGGCTGGAGGGGAGATGGGAAGATAGAGAAAGAGGGTAGATGGCAAAATTGGCACGAAACGAGAGACTGAAAGGGCTGACTCAATAGGGGGAGAGCAAGTGGGAGAAGGGAGTAAGATGTATGTAAACTTACCTGTGACAGACTGATTGGAATGGTAAATGTTCACTTGAAGCTTAATAAAAATTAATTAAAAAAAAAAAAACTTAATTAGCCATAATTACTCCCAGACCACCTCCTCTTCCTGTTTTCCTATCATATCTGCTATCCACCTAGGTTATCCATCTTGACCTCTCTCTTTGTCTGTGACTTTCTGTTTTTCCCTGTCTCTCTGTCTGTCTGTCTCTCTCTCCTTTTCTCTCTCAGGCCCCTCTGCCAATTTATCATTACAGCCTGTTGATTACAATTTAAATATTCATAGATTCATCTTCTCATCACCACTGCCTCGGTCTAAGGCACCATCTTCCTTGACCTATACTCCGGCCCCAGCTTGCCCTTCTGTTTCTCTTCCTGACCATTGATTTTTTTCCTACATTAAACTCTTCCTAAAATACATACTTTATCAGGTCATTTGATGTTTTCAGTGGTTCCTTATTGGTCAATGAAGCACACAAGATCCTTTATGGTCCAACTCTTACTCATCAGTTTCACTTATCTTCTCTTATAACTGTTCTCTCTTCCATGTCTGAATACCCTAAATGCCACTAACACCTAAGGACTTGCAGTTCTCAATACATAAAAAAAAAAATTGTCTTAATCACCTGTTAGGCCCTTTGTCAAGTCATGATTTCTCCATTTCTGTCCTAGGTTAAAGAAATACTCCTTATCCTTCAGGATTCAACTCCACCATTTCTTCTCCTCTGAAGACTTCCTTGAGCGTGGTTCCTGTACAAAGATTTTATATAGCATGTGGCCCTCCATAGGGCTTCCAAGGAGTGGCTGGTGGATTCAAATTGCCAACCTTGTGGTTAGCAGCCAAGTTCTTAACCACTGTACCACCAGGGCTCGTCTATCACAGGCAGTACCCATAATCTAGAAAGACTGTAATTTCCTTTTTATTTCTCTCTCTTTGAGCTTTCTCTCTCATATTTCTAGATGGCTTGACTAAAATAATAAAGCTAGTGAGTAACAGAATTGAGATTCATATTCAGTACTGTCCTCTCCCCATTGGACAACCCTGACAAAATCTAAGCCCATAATGTTCAGCAGTCCAGCATGCTATCTTCCTCATAACTTTTATTAAAAAATAGGGATGGAGAAATTTCCATGCATGCCCCTTCCTGTTCCACAATATATTTGCTACATCTTTTCATCACCACAATTATCAAAACGAGTTGGATAATTACTCTATGTCATCCTGTGCACTCCCTCCTTCATTCCATTTGAATGGATAGATATAAATCTAAAATTTAAGGAGACATTAGATTTAAGGAGACATTAGAATAGTGGTTCTCAAATTTGGCTGCCTATTGCACTTGCCTGGGGAGTTTTAGAAAAATCTATCCTCAGAATCCTGATTTACTTCTTATGGGTTACTGCCTGGGCACCAGAATTTAAAATAAATAAATAAAAATAAAAACAACCTATGAAATCATTCTTTGTTGTTGTTGTAGTTGCCATCTAGTTGATTCTTACTCATGGTGGCCCCACCATCTGTATGCAGAGTAGAACAGCTGCATAGGGTTTTCAAGGCTATAACTTTTTGGAAGCAAATCACCAACATGCCTCTGGGAGGGTTCAAACTGTGAATTTTCATCTAGTAGTCCAGCACGTTGCCTGTTGAGCCACCCAGTGATTATGCAGTAATGATTGAGAACCTCTGTATTAGGGGGGAAAAAACTAACTGTCTCTTTTTAAAATGAGGCAGGTGAAGTATATAGAGATTAAATGACTCGTCTGAGGTTAAACAATGCAGTTCATGTGAATGATTAGTCCACTGATTTCTGAATTAGAGATTGGCCATTCAGGTAGACAAAAATAGGTAGAGTTTCATGACTCTGCCTCCTCTGCAAAGCTGCTATACCCAAGCAAAGAGAAAATCTATGTCTTTCCTAGGATATTAAAATCCTCGCCTGCCATTCACATCATGCTTATAAGTACTTTCAGATCTCGTTACTAAGTACGTTTACTAAGTACTTTAGTTAGGTGTTTCAGGTCTATTATATAATTATTTATGCACTCTTGAGGTAGCTTATTTATTGATCTAACTCTTTAAAAATTCCATATGCATCAAGCATCGAGTCAAGATTTAAATAAATTCAAATAAATAAGATTAAGAGAGATTATAGTTTTTAGTCTAGACACCTCCATCCCAGTAGTACATGAAATTAAGAGGATGGGATTTGGAATCAGCTGGCATTGAGTTTAAGTCTTGACTGTTCTACATATGAGCTGTGTGGCACTGGGCAAGTCACTTGACCTTTCTCAATCTCAGTTTCCGTATAAAGGGTCATAAACATGCTATCTATGGTGATAAAGTTTAGCTGTTATGAATGTATGATACATATGTGAGTGGTTTATTCATGGTTCAAACGAAGGAGTGGTCACTACTATGTGGCTGAAGGTGATTAGAAATGTTTTTATAGAGTATGTAGCAGAGAATTGAGTTTTAAGTAAGGAGTTGATACGTGTAGGGTATGTATTGCCATTAATATGTTTAGGGTACAATTTCTAAGTAAAGAAGCTGAGACTCCGAGAAGTTAAGTTCCATGGATAAAATCTCCACATTCTTGGATTCAGAGAAGAGCTCTACTTTGAATCGGCCCTCTCTCCACAATTATTTACACTTAACCCTGAGAATGTGCCAAAGATCTCCTCCCATCCAATTCTACATAAATATTAAAATTATTAGCTAGACACTATTCTTTCCCAAGTTGGGTTGAAAAATTTCTACAAAGCATGCTCCAATGGGACCAAGCCCACTAACCAAATGTTCCAATGGGGGGCTTCTAGAAATTGGAACCACCCCCTGGTAACAAAGCAGAGGTAAGACTGCAATGTGAGTTAATGAAATGTACACTCCCTCAAGTCCCTTCTGGGAATAGAAAGCAAGCACAGGTTGACCTTAGAGACATTCTTTTGAACTCTAAAGACTAGTAGGCCTTTCTTCTCCCCACAGTGTTTAAGAAACATAACATTATCTTTCTCTGGGATTGAGAGAGAACACTGCTGGTTTCTTGCATGCTCTCCATTTGAATGACACTGGGCAATTCTCCTAAATCCTCCAGTCTTCATTTCTTTATCTGAAAAAACAATGGATACCAGATATTTCATAAGGTCAGCATGAGGATTGGATACACCAAAGCATGCAAAATATTTCTTAAGCTATAATGTTCTTATAGGGTTCGGAAGCCTGCTCTCATTCAAAGTACAACAGCTGATCATTCCAGGGCAGATGGATGGCAATACATATTACATCAGGGTAAATATTTCTGCTCCAATGAAGCATAGTGACACTACGTTTTATTCCATTTTTTCACTCTGATCTGGCTTTGGAAGTAATTAGTGCTAAATCCTTGGTCACATGAGATGATGGATGATTACCTAATTAGAAAGTTATTCTCTTTATTTCTTTTTAATCTATATGAAAAAACATTACCTGCTTGGTTTTATGGACAAGTTCATTGTTTCAGGCTAAATGGGGAGCTTGTAAGGAAGCTAGAACAGATGAGAATCAGTGAGGGAGCCAAACAAAAGTATTTTGGAAAGCTTCAAAAAGATCTAGGAAGTAGAAGAATTTCTAATGGGATCCTGGGCTCCAATTTTCTGTTCTCAATTAGTTAATGCTTTTCATTCTATCATCAATTACAGCCCATAAAAAGCATGCTATTACTTCCCATCAGGTCTGCTTTTCCTCTCATGGAATAGGATCCCAGAGGGGAGAATTAAAAAAAAAAAAAATTGCTTCTCAGAAACATAAGATGTATGAGCACTGAGAAATACTGCTAGTAGAAATCCTTCCCCATCATGGGGGAAAAAAAAATCCTACGTCTTTAGAATTTGAGACCAACTTGTAAATGAGGTTATGGCAGAGGGCCTCAGGGAGAGGCCAGGTATCTTCATCAATTCATTGGCCATCATTTTTTTTTCCTGTTCCTATCTCGATACACGACCCACTCTTCTTATTCTTTGCCTTCATTTTTGAAATAAAAGTTAAGTTTACAAGTCAAGAATCAAAACACATAACTCTATATGGAAAAGAAGCAAAGTGCCAGCAATTATTCTGACAGATGATATCTTTTGCCTTGATAGCCAGACCTATGTCAAATACCAAATCGGTAAATAAATAAGAACTAATTTTTTTTTTTTTATTTGAGTGTTTTTCTTTAAAGAACTCAACAGAGAACTGTATGTTTTGGTAAATACAAATGTCTATGTCTTTATGATTTCCCCAGCTTTCATCAAAGAAAAATTGCCTATAAATTGCCCTTTGCCTAAGTGGAACTAGTAGAACCTAAGAATATACAGGGATCTTCCAGCTAATTTTTATTTGCTAGACAAGGAAATGTAGGTCGAATTAGTGATCTGTCTTAGTTTAAATGACTAGCTCAGGATAGTCATTTGAATTACATTAAAGTCCTTTTGCTTTTCATTAGGTGCATGTCAAGATGATTAGAATACACTACTGTACTTTTGTTTAACACTTTCAACCTGACCCACAAAGAAATGGGAAGCAGTTTCCATTATTGATACAAATCTGTATTCCTCAATCAAGAATCTGCTCCAAAAAATGCACTAAGGGGAACAACAAAAATGTGAAAGAATGATTTTTCTCCAAGGTATAATTGCATAGAGATATTTTTAAAGTTATTTGTTTTTCCATCTCTACTCTCTGATTCTAGACTCTAAATACACTTGTGACTAAACCAAATAAGCCTCTTGGTAACAACAGTTTCTAAATCAAGATGATTCTATACTCCCAGCCCATTTGGTGTCTAACCACTGGTATGGATATGTAATTTTATTTTCTTGATAGATATTTCCTCAATCATTGACCAGCAATCCATAAATATCTCATTTCAAATGGTGAATTGTTTTATTACATGAAATGAATGGAATGGGAAGCAGAGGGCTGAACATTCTCTTTGAGTCAAGCAATGATGGTGTTATGGATTGAATTGTGTCTCTCAAAAATGTATGTCAACTTGGGTAGACCGTGATTCCCAATATTGTGTGATTGTCCACCATTTTGTCATCTGATATGATTTTCCCATGTGTTATAAATTCTACCGCTACTTTGTTAATGAAGCAGGATTAGAGGCACTTATGTTAATGAGAAAGGATTCAATCTACAAGATTAGGTTATGTTTTAAGTTAATCTCTTTTGAGATATAAAAGAGAGAAGCGAGCAGAGAGACACGGGAACCTCATACCACCAAGAAACAAGAGCCAGGAGAATAGTGTGTCCTTTGGGCCTAGGGTCTCTGCCCTGAGAAACTCCTCTACTGGGGAAGATTGATGACAAAGACCTTCCCCCACAGCCAATAAAGAAAGTCTTCTCCTGGAGTTGGCACCCTGAATTCAAACTTCTAACCTCCTAGACTATGAGACTATATATTTCTCTTTGTGAAAGCCATCCACTTGTGGTATTTCTGTTATAGCAACATTCGGAAACTAAGACAGACATGATGAACTCCTTCACAGTATGCTATTTACGATACATAAAATAGGTCACTAAGAAAAATAAATAAATAAAATAAAGGACCCCACACAGTGGCTCCGAGGCAGAAAGAACTGGTCATCTGCCCCTATAAAGATTACAGTCTAGAAAACCCTGTGCTCACGTGGGGTTGCTATGAATTAGAATCAACGTGACAACACCTAACAACAATTCCCAATTTTTATATTTCTAGAAAAAACTTTCAATACTTTAAAATCGCTCTTGCCTACCTCTGGTATTTGCTTTTAATTTCTAAATATTGTGTTTAAATTATTTTTCCTTGAGTTTTCACTTTTGGAAAAAATCTACTGGCTTCCTATTAGGAAGCTTAGGCTATCATAACCTTTTACTTTATCCCCACAAACATACAAAGGAATGAATCATGAACTTACTCATTCCTTTATTCTTGATAAAATTACACCTAATTTTTAGTTGAATCATGCTTGTATAATTATTGCTAGGTAAATATTTTCAAGTGATTCATGCAGTATATTTTCTTTCTATGGTTAATCTTTCTTTTTATTTTTTATTTGTCCTCCCCCGCCCCCGTCTTGGGCCCATCACTATTCATCCCTAATGTACTATTGTAAGTGAAATTTCCTCTCATTAATTTTAAATACCATTTTTTCTTGGTGATAACTCTTCAGAAGATCCTCATTTTTTGCCAGTATGGCTGCTACATGGAAATCATATTGGGATATCTTTCTACCATCACCTGGGGATTCTTGCCCTCATTCCCGTATGATGGATTCCCAGTTTTCTGAATCTCATGTTTACCACTTTCTTTATCTTAATGGAGTATATCCTCCAGTAGCTTTCTGGAAAAAAAGGTTAGTGTGAGGGAATACTTCGAGACCTTG
Source organism: Elephas maximus indicus (assembly GCF_024166365.1). Lineage (NCBI taxonomy): Eukaryota > Metazoa > Chordata > Mammalia > Proboscidea > Elephantidae > Elephas > Elephas maximus. The sequence continues at coordinate 95,910,250 of NC_064828.1, read as the reverse complement.
TATGTCCTTAAAAGTGTATTTAGGTATACTATTTTTTTATACAGGGTTTCTTCTTCTTAGTCTGTCTTAGTCTAGAAGCTCAGCTGAAACATGTTCACCTTGGGTGACCCAGCTGGTATTTAAAATACCAGTGGCATATCTTCCAGCATCACAGCAACACGCATGCCCCCAAAGTACAACAAACTGACAAACATGTGGGCCTCAGAAAAGAATAAGTCAATGAAAACATTACAAATAGCAATAGAATATTCTCTGATATAGTGCCAGAAGATGAGCCCCTCAGGTTGGAAAGCACTCATAATACGACTGGGGAAGACCTGCCTCCCCAAAGAAGAGTCGACCTTAATGACATGGATACATGGTGTTTTCAATCACCTCATACACATGTGAAAACTGGAAGATGAGTAAGGAAGACCAAAGAAGAATTGATGCCTTTGGATTGTGGTATTGGCAAAGAATATTGAATATACCATGGACTGCCAAAAGAATGAATAAATCTGTCTTGGAGGAAGTACCACCAGAATGCTACTTAGAAGCAAAGATGGCAAGACTTCATCTCACGTACTTTGGACATATTATCAGAAGTGATCAGTCCCTGGAAAAGGACATCATGCTTGGTAAAGTAGAGGGTCAGCGAAAAAGAGTAAGACCTCAATGAGGTGGATTGACACAGTGGCTGCAACAATGGGCTCAAGCATAACAATGATTGTGAGGATGGCGAAGGACTGAGAAGTGTTTTGTCCTGTTTTTCATAGGGTGACAATGAATTGGAACCAACTCAAAGGCACCTAACAACGACAATAAGAACACACAGTGTTGGAAAATATTTTCCCTCAGAATTTTGATAGCTTTGTTCTATTGTCTTCTAATGTCTAGTGTTGCTTTTGAACATTTTGATGCTTTTCTAATTTTACATCATTTGTGTGTAAGACTTTTCTCTCTTTCTGTATAATTTTATCAGATCCTTTTGTCCCCTAGGTTTCATGATGGTGTATGATTTGGTATGAGTTTTTTTAATCCATTATTCTGGCACTTGGTTAGTAGGGTGACCAATTCATCCCAGTGTGCCTGGGATTGTCCTGATTTTAAAACAGTAAGACCCACATTCTAAGAATCCCCTCAGTCCCAGGCAAACTGGGACAGCTGGTTGCCAGATTGATGTGTCCCCTCAGTTTAAGACATCAAAAAGTTCAGTTGCAGAAAGGTTTTAAAAAATTATTTCTCTAATAATTCTATCCTTTTTCTTTTCTATGACCTCTTTCTAAAGCATATTTTTCAGATGTTGTGGTTTTGGATTGCAGATTCAGTTATCATGTTATAGCTTATCTTTCCTCCACTTTTCTTAAATTCTACAACTCTCACTTATCTACTGAATTTTTCATGTCTGCTATCATAACATTTTGCCAATACCTTTTCTTAACTCTGAGGGTTTGCTTTTTCTATAACAATCCATTGATGTTAAAAGAATCTCATTTCTTCTCACGTCTAAAAGGAAATGTCATTATTCTACTGCTTCTAGCATTGTTTTCCATTTTATCATCTGTATTTAATACATGAGACATTCCTCAAATATAAGAAAATCATTTGATGTCTGTTCCATTTAAGAGTGATGCACTAAAAACCTATTAGAAAGGTAGGTGGATTGGATGAATGAAGGTTATATGGCAGGACTCTTCGACTTCCCCGTCAGAGTCCAAAAGTATTTTCTCTTAAAGTAATTGGTTATACCGGAATAATTTTTCAATTTCTTTCCTGGGAAGTATAAGTCTGGCTGCCACATTGTTAGAGTCAAGTGGAGGAATCTTGAGGCTCTCACCATTTTGTATGTAGATTTTCACCTTAATCTTTTTTCTTCTGAGTATGGTGTCTTCTCCTTTGTCTGTTGCCCTTGAGTTGAAAGTCTCTCTGGATACTCTCATTGCAGAGTAAACCTCTAATATTCTGCGATGGTAAAGGAGGGGCAATTACTAGCTTGAAGTGAGTAAGCGAGGGGATTTAGGAGACAAAGTCTTTCTTATACAAACTCAAAAAATCCTCCTATCTATAGCACCACCTGCACTGCCATTTTCAGAGCTTCCTAGTGCCTTACATTTTTGAGCATTTGTTTTATTTTGTGTCATAAGTAATCTTTCCACCTAGCTTCTCCAACTGCCCTTACCAATGGTGTACTCCTCAACCCATATCATTTTTCCAGAATATGGCCAAAGTGATCATTTCAAATTAAATCAAATCATGTTTCTGCTGAGAGCCCTTCAGTGACTTCCCAAAGCACTTAGAAAAAAATCCAAATTTCCTGCATGATATGGAAAATCTTGCATCATCTGGCCTTGTGCATCTCAAAATCTAATCTTGTACAACTTTCCCTTTTACTCAATTAGATGAACAGCACCCTTCTCATGCCAGGCTCTTTCCTGAAACAGGGTCTTTGTACAGGGTGTTCCTACTCTCTGGAATACTCTTTGAACACATATACATTTTGCATATGGCAAGATCCTTCACTTCTTCCATGTATGAACTTCAGTGTCACCTCTTCAGTGAGACCGTCTCTAAATGCTTGCTCTGAGTTTTCCACCCATTTCTGATTTCTACTTTAGCTCTTTTTTATTTCCTCCTTAGCTCTAACTTCAGTTTGTAATTATTCTCTTTTTTTCTCTCAGGCATACAGTAGAGGAGCATTTGCATGACTAATTTAAATATGCAGTGTAATTTTGCATATCTAGGCAAACCACATTTATCTTCCTAATCAATATGTACACCAGATTATTTTCAGGAAATTGGGCTGGCTCATATTACTCAGATGCTGTTACTTTCACACGATATATTGCAGCACATTTACTGGGTTACTGGGAGGCATTTTTATAAATAAAAACTAAACCACACTTGTCAAAATAAAAGAACAAAGTGTGATGAGAGTTGACTGTTTAGATTAGATATTCTCTTCACTTGAGCAGTCAGAATACTGACCTCAGGGGGTTAAACTGGCACAGGAAGATAACTGATAGACACAAAGCAATGAGAAGCAGCCCGAATGAAGTGCATTTACTGAACACAAGTAATCTAGAATATATTTCCCGTATAGAAAATGAGAGAGAAAATAAAATTTGTCCAAAATAAAAGGCAACATCAAGGAACAAGAATAAAATGACCTCAGTGCTTTTCATGCAAAATAACGTTTGCGTGCCGTATCTTAGTAATTGCTATGTGTTTTTTTAGATGCTATGATATATATATGCCTATGGCACTATAGGAGTCCCTGGGTGTTGCAAACAATTAATGTGAATTTCAAGTCCACCCAGAGACACCAAGGAAGAACCACCTGGCAGTCTACTCTCAAAAAATCAGCCATTGAAAACCCTAGGGAGCACAGCTTTACTCCGACACACATGGGGTCATGATGAGTCAGGGTTGACTTCATGGCAACTGGTAAGTCCTAGGGTGCTATAGGTCCATACAGGAGGGACACCAAAACTTTAATAGGGGAGCGGAGAGCCAAAGCAATAGCAGTAGGGTGACAGGCAGATAAAAGTATTTTATAATCTAGATTTAGAAGGAATATTAGAAATTACCAAGTATAACCCCTAGTTTTACTTTCAAATGAGGGATATGAGGTTCAGATAGGTGAAATGATTTGCTCAGTTCTTGACAACTTGACAGAAGCAGAACTGGGAATAACTTTATATTTCCCAGGTATACATTCAGGGCTCTCTGTGTTTCCATGATAATCCTCTTCTACCACTGTATATTAATAATAGGAAAATCTTACTACCATCCTATATCCAATGTGAGACTAACCCCACCTCCCACCAGCTAGATTGACTCAGGTGCCCCACTTCCACATTCACTTCTTGTAAACACTGAATCGTAATTTTCTATTTATGTATCTGCCTATGCAACCAGGTCATCTGCTCCATGAAAACAAAGATTATGTCTATTATGTTCAATATTTTTTTCCCTAGCACCTAACGGAGTGTCATGCTCATAATACCCGTTGTCTTCGAGTCAATTCTGACTCACAGTGACCTGACAGGACAGAGTACAACTGCCCCATAGAGTTTCCAAGGAGTGGCTGGTGGATTCAAACTGGCAGCCTTTTGGCTAGCAGTCAAGCTCTTAACCACTGCACCACCAGGGCTCCATGTCCGTAATAGGCAATCAATAAATAATTGTTGAATTAAGAAAAGAAAGAAGAACAAAGACAAAAGATATGAACATATGCTGCAAAAATGTAGATGTATAAATGGTCAATAAGCACAGAAAAAAAAGTGTTCAATATCATTCCCAAAACCCACTGTCGTTAAGTCGATTCTGACTCATAGGGGCCCTATAGGGCAGAGTAGTACCGCCCCGTAGGGTTTCCAAGGAGTGCCTACGAGATTCAAACTGCTGACTTTTTGGTTAGCAGCCATAGCCTTTAACCACTATGCCACCAGGGTTTCCTCAATATTATTAGTCATCGGGAAAACACCAATTAAAACCATGTTAAGATACTGCCACATACCCACTAGAAGGATAAAACTGGAAATACTAACACTGTCTAACATTGGAGAGGATGTAGAGCACCCAGAACTCTCTCTTCTTGGTGAAACAACCTTGGCAAAAGGTCTGGCAGCGTGGGTATTTACTTCCTTCCAACTAAAAATGAAATGCATGTCCCCAAAAGACTTGTGCAAGAATGTTCATAACAGCTGTACTAATAATTATCAAAGCCTAGAACCAGGCTAGCTGTCCATCAACAAGACAATGATAAACAAATTGTGATATGTTAATTTAATTAAATACTACTCCACAATGAAAACGTGTGAATTATCAACCCAAACAGCAATGCAGATAAATTTCAAAAGTACCATCCTGAGTAAAAGAAGCCTTAAACAAGAGTGGCAACTATATAACATCTTTATACAAAGTTCTAGAATAGACCAGACTAATCTAATGTAGGTCAAACTTGTGGTTTCTTTTGAGGAGATGGGCGCAGGAATGACTAAAAAGGGGTCTGAGGGAACTTCACAGGGCGGTAGTAACGCTTTATATCTCCAGGGAGAATCAAATTACACAGGTGCATGCATTTGTCAAAACTCAATGGGACACTAAAGATTTGTGCATTGCATTGTGTGTATGTTTTACACCAGGCAAAAAGGAGCTACAAGCTATAAATATCGATCAAGTGTTTAGAAAAGTAGAATACTAAGTTCTGAAACTTATTTTGAAATTCACACACACACACACACACACACAAGCTGAATGATGGAGCCATAGAAATATAGGTAGATGGATAGAAAACAGTCAATGGTTGAATTCAAAACCAAACCCATTGTCACTGAGTCTATTCTGACTCATAGCAACCCTAAAGGACAGAGTAGAACTGCCCTGTAGGGTTTCCAAGGAACGCCTGGTAGATTCGAACTGCCGACCTTTTGGTTAGCAGACGTAGCTATTAACCACTACACTACCAGGGTATGTGTATAGATGTTAGAGGAGGTGGGACGTTGGTTAAATGCTCTGCTGCTAACTGAAATGTTGGCAGTTTGAATCCACCAGCCGCTCTGCAGAAGGAAGGTGTGGCAGTCCGATTCCATAAAGATTTGGAAACCCTGTGGGGGAGTTCTACTGTTCTATAGGTTTGCTATGAGTTGGAATTGACTCAATGGCAATTTCTTTTTTTAGTATAGATGTTAACGTCCCTGGGTGGCTCGAGCAGTTTGTGATTGACTATTAAAATAAAGGTTGGCGATTCAACTCCTCCCCTCACCCAGTGGCACTGTAGAAGAAAGGCCTGACAATCTGCTTCCATAAAGATTAAAAACCCAAAAACCAAACCCAGTGTCATCGAGTCAATTCCGACTCATAGCGACCCTATAGGACAGAGTAGAACTGCCCCATAGAGTTTCCAAGGAGCACCTGGCAGATTCGAACTGCCGACCCTTTGGTTAGCAGCCGTAGTACTTTACCACTATGCCACCAAGGTTTCCCCAGAAAGATTACAGCCAAGAAAATCCTATGAGGTAGTTCTCTTCTGTAAGGCCACCATGAATTGGAATCAACTATGTGGCAATGGGTTTGATTTTTGGTTTGTATGGGTGTTCTACTTCTGCATATTCAGCCACCGGAGCAAATCCTATTAAGCAAAGTTCTACTCTGACACACACGAGGGTACCATAAGTTGGAATTACTTGATAGTAACTTTTGTTTGTTTGTTTGTTTATACAGATTTTCATGGTCAGTGGAAACCCTGGTGGTATAGTGGTTAAGCACTATGGCTGCTAACCAAAAGATCAGCAGTTCGAATCCACCAGGCAGTCATTGGAAGTCCTATGGGGCAGTTGGTTGTGCTCTTTCCTGTAGGGTCGTTATGTTTCAGAATTGACTTGATGGCGATGGGTTTGGTTCTTTTTTTTTTTTTTTGGTCATGTTCAGTGCTTCCAAATTTTATGTAGGTTTAAACATTTACATAATAAAGGACTAGGGAAAAATCCAAACAAAGTAAAGGAGTAAAAATTAAATAAAATAAAAAATAAGTGAATCAATAAATTAAACCTTAAAAAAAAAATTTAAAATTGGCAAAATAACACTAAATATGATTTAAAAAATTATAACAAGAGTATAGATTTAAGATTTTAAGAATTGACTTAATAGCTGAAAAGCCCCAGGCTGGCCTGGGACCCAAGACAAATATCTGTTATCCCAGAACTGCACTAGTGGGGCTTGGAAGAAAGCATGGACATTGCCTGACTTCAAATCTTTGTTGGAGCTTGGGCTGCCCATCCATCTCCCTCAGCCAACACTCAAAACTAGCATACAATAATAGATGGCTTTGCTTTAGCTGAGTCCTAAATGAAAACAAATCCAGCCAGCAAGAAAAATACATCTCCGCCCTGTTAGGCTTCTCTCCAACCCCTGACTACAAGAATTTGGCTGTGGTGCAGGGAAAGAATTCTACAGTTCGAAAGCGTCTGTCTGCAAAGAAAGGCTCCTGTGCCTTTGAATTGGAAGCTTGGTGCTTCTACCTGCAGAGTTAAAGGAAGACAGATGGCTACTTTGCAAGAAGGAAGAGGCTGTGTGAAATTCTGATCACCTGGGGAGCATCCCTGCTCTCTGAAATCTTGCTCACTTTGGCGTATGTTGATCTTGCAGAGACTAAGATTATAGAAATTGTTAGGGGCCATTAGCAGGTCTAGGATCACAGCTATTGAAGTTAGAATTAACACCCCGTTAGGTCACCAAGTCCCATTCCCCTCCTACAAAGAGAAAGGAGAAAAACAGATTTATCTCGGAGCTGCCTTCAATTTCTCCTGATGGTCGGAGAAGACACATAATTGCTAGCATAATTCTTTAGTCATACAATGGAGAAACTGCTCATAAACATTTATAGAAGTATTCACAAAAATAAAGTAATAAACAAACAGAAAACATCTCTTTGAGTAATTACCAATTTTCAATTTGATTGCTTGATTTTTTTTTAATTCCAAGTGCTCTAACCAAGCAATCCGTTATGTAGCGTTTGATAAAGCTTCAGAATCACACTCTGAAGTTCAGAATTTAAGGCCTGGATCCAACACTTAGTAGGTTTGTTATCTCAGCCAGGTAATATGTCTACTGACATCAGTTTTATGATTTAACAAATATGACTGTTTTTTCTGTGTCATTTGGCATATTAAATCTGCAAGTAATCAAACAACCAGCTCAAACTGCCTTAAACAGCAAAAGGTATTCGTTAGCTCTTATTATTGAAAAGTCCATAGGCAGAGCTTAATCCAACAGCTCATATAACAGGAAGATGACATTATTTTTCTCTTTTTCCTGCCTTTTCCTCCCAGGTTTTGGCTTCTTTCTCAGTATAGTTTTTTCCTATATTGATCCAACATTGTTGGCCATGGCTCCTGGAACTTTCCATCTCTTTAATCATTTTCAATCTATAGTGCATCTCTTTAGGTAGTTTTAAGAGAAGAGGAAAGAAACTTCATTCTTATAGCTCTCAGCAAACATCTACACAGGTGTCATTGTCCCCAAGTGAGTTCCATGCCAATACCTGAATTAAGCAGTGTGGCCACAGGAATGGGCTTACTAGCTACCCGTGGAGTTAGTGGTGGGATCAGCTTCCCTTAAGACACACGCAATGAATGGGAGAGGAAGGAAATCAGTACAAAGATGAAGTACCATTGCCAAGAGGAAGGGACGATGGACAAAGCCAAATGGCTCATTAGACAATGGATTTGAACACATTTCATAAACTTAAAACCACGGGCATTTTAATGCGTCTCCAAAACCCAAAACAATATGGGATTAGAGCCCACAGTTTTAGGAATCTGTCAACAGAACAGCATCCTAGTGGAACACAACTTTCATGTGCTTAAAAAGAAAACAGCAGTGAACTAAAATGGAACAATTTAAATTAATGAGTCTGCTAAACCAAGTCTTGCTGCAGTACTAAAGCCATGTTCTTAGATCTCCATTCTCTTTTTTCTAATTAATAGTGAAAATATTTAAGGTAATTAGAGCACTTGAGAGCGGATTAATTATCTTTGATCTATTCCAAGTGTTTTACACAGTTATTTAATGTTTAAAAAGTATTCTGGGGTTTATGTTGCAACTGGTGTCCTGCTAATATACGTAAACTATGACACGTGCAAATAATGGAGTGTTATTCATGCACTAAAAAGCATATTTTCAAAGACTATTCCATTGCACTATAAAATTACCATAGCATAATCAATAAAAGAAAAATTGCAAGCTCCGCGGATAACATTGTTTTAATTTTATAAGATTCTGCAAGATTTTCAAGGGTGTTTTATACAGTTAGAAAAAAATAAAAGTATTTAATCACAACATTAATAATGTTTATGGCTAAGTATGGAGCCTATAGTTGATTTTTAAAATATTTTTCTAGGTTTTATAAATTTTCTATAGTGAGTTTGCTTTAGTGTTACAACGAAAGAACAAAAGGTCTTATTTAAAAGGATTTAAAAATAAAAGAAAAAATAAGTAAAAGATTAAAATAATTATAAAACTATCTCAGGAAGGGTTAGTGTAATACACTGTTTCGAAAGCACATTGCTTACCTTTACAGGCAGCTAACACAGTTCCACATCTGCCTGGTTTGGAAGTGGGAACGAAGGCAGGGCTGTAACTCAAAATCAGAAATTCAAATATTCACAAGGATGTGTTATTTTCCAGGCCCCCCTCTATTCAGTAACTATCATTTAGCCAATTCCAAACGCCTTAGAGGGCATTTGACTTCCAAAGTCTGGAATAAATGTAATTTCTAAAACTGCCTTCTGTCATCCCACAGCTATATGTTCTTTCTGCATAAGACTCTTGGATTTTTTTTTTTAATGTAAAAATTAAAAGAAAAAAAGTAAGATTACAAAAGCATTAAATTATTAGGTATGAAATAAATCTAGCTCCAAAACAGAAGGAATTATGCATTATCCTGAATCCAGAATTAAATATTTCTCAAGTTAAATACCAAATGATTTCATGGATGTTATGCTTCTTAAAATAACGTATCACATTGGATTTCTTTCTGTCTAAGCAATGCTTAGCACACATATTGTAACATTGGAGGTGATGAGTAAATGGTTGCTGAGTTGAGAAATAACTCCATGAATTAAGGAAGAATGAATTTCAATGTAAATGACTGCAACATGGTTAGAGAAGTTTGTTTTTATTTGGTTGTATATTTATTTATGCCCAGCAACGTACAACATAAAATATTTTCTTTACAAACATATTAGTACACAATTACTTTAAAACTGACTATGCAAGTGTCTAACATATGCATATATTTTATATACATTGAGACTCCTGGCATACCTCCTACTCCACCATTCAAAGATATTTCTACATTCCAGAGAAAAATCAAATTACCAAAGAACTGTGGAGAAACTCAAGATGTTAAGTTGTACGCACCGAGAATGTCTAGTGGGGTACCCAAAACATTGTGAAGGACACCTATATCTATCCTTTTGTGTGTGTGTATTTGAAATTACCTCCTTTGGTTGCGTAAATAACACCATTAGTATGAAATTAAACTCAACAAATGAACCAAATGCTCGATAAATAGTCTGCTGCATATATTAGGAACTCAATAAATATTTGTTAACTTAAAGCTGAACTTCTATGAGCCACACTAATTGTAACAAGAGAAGGACTCAACTGAATTATTGATAACGAAATGTTTTTTTCTAGTTTTCACCCCACGAAATAAATCCCAATAATCCCTCTATGGCTTTTTCTGGTTAATGTTGCTGTTGTTAGGTGCCCTCTAGTAGGTGTCAACCCACAGTGACTCCATGTACAACAGAATGAAACACTGCCCCGCCCTGTACCATCCTTACAAGTATTGTTATGCTTGAGCCCATTGCCGCAGCTACTGTGTCAATCCACCTTGTTGGGCATCTTTCTCGTTTTTGCTGGCCCTCTACTTTACCAAGCATGATGTCCTTCTCCAGGAACTGATCTCTCCTGAAAACATGTCCAAAGTTTGTGAGATGCAGTCTTGCCATACTTGCTTCCAAGGAGCAATCCGGTTGCACTTCTTCCGAGACAGATTTGTTCATACTTTTGGCAGTCCATGGTATATTCAGTATTCTTCAACAACACAATTTGAAGGTCTCAATTCTTCTTTGGTCTTCTATATTCATAGTTTGGCTTTCAAACGTATATGAGGTGATTGAAAACACCATGGTTTGGAACTGGCACACCTCAGTCTTCAGGTGACATCTTTGCTTTTCAACACTTTAAAAAGGTATTTTGCACCAGATTTGCTGAATGCAATGCACCTTTTGATTTCTTGACTGCTACTTTCATGGCTGTTGATTGTGGATCCAATTAAAATGAAATCCCTGACAACTTCAATCTTTTCTCCATTTATCATGATGTGGCTTATTGGTCCAGTTGTAAGGATTTTTGTTTTCTTTATGTTGAGGTGTAATCCATACCAAAGGCTGTGGTCTTTGATCTTCATCAGTAAGTGCTTCAAGTCCTCTTCACTTTCGGCAAGCAAGGTTGTGTCATCCGAGTAACACAGGTTGTTAACGAGTCTTCCGCCAATCCTGATGGCTCATTCTTCTTCATATAGTCCAGCTTCTCAGATTATTTGCTTAGTATACAGATTGAATAGGTGTAGTGAAAGTATACAACCCTGACACACACCTTTCCTGAATTTAAACCACCCCCTGTTCTGTTCCAATGACTGCCTCTTGATCCATGTACAGGTTCCTCATGAACACAAGTGTCCTCAAATTCCATTCTTCAAAATGTTATCCATAGTTTATTATGATCCACACAGTCGAATGCCTTTGCATATTCAATAAAGTGCAGGTGAACATCTTTCTCGTATTCTCTCCTTTCAGCCAGGATCTATATGACATCAGCAATGATATCGCTGGTTCCACGTCCTCTTCTGAATCTGGTTTGAATTTCTGCCAGTTCCCTCTTGATATACTGCTGCAGGTGCTTTTAAATGATCTTCAGCAAAATTTTACTTCTGTGTGATATTAATGATATTGGTCGACAATTTCCGCATTCAGTTGGATCACCTTTCTTGGGAATAGGCAAAAATATGGATCTCTTCCAGTCAGTTGGCCAGGTAGCTGTCTTCCAAATTTCTTAGCGTAGACCAGTGAGCATTTCCACCACTGCATCCATCAATTCCTGGAGCCTTTTTTTTTTCCCCACCAATGCCTTCAGTGCAGCTTGGACTTCTTCCTTCGGTACCGTCAGTTCCTGATTATATGCTGCCTCCTGAAACGGTTGAATGTCAACAGATTCTTTTTGGTGCATTCCTTGCATCTTTTTTGAAGCTTCCTGTGTCCTTTAATATTTTCCCCCATAGAATCCTTCAATATTGGAGCTTGAGGCTTGAAATTTTCTTCAGTTCTTTCAGCTTGAGAAATGCTGAGCTTGTTCTTCCCTTTTGGTTTTCTATCTCCAGGTCTTTGCACATGTCATTATAATACTTTGCTTCGTCTTCTCAAGCTGTGCCCTTTGAAATCTTCTGTTCAGCTCTTTTACTTCATCATTTCTTCCTTTTTGCTTTAGCTACCCTACCTTCAAGAACAAGTCTCAGATTCTCTTCTGACATCCATTTTTTTAAAGTAATTATTATTTTTTATTTAATTTTTATTGAGCTTCAAGTGAACGTTTACAAATCAAGTCAGTCTGTCACATATAAGTTTATATACACCTTACTCCATACTCCCACTTGCTCTCCCCCTAATGAGTCAGCCCTTCCAGTCTCTCCTTTCGTGACAATTTTGCCAGCTTCCAACCCTCTCTACCCTCCCATCCCCCCTCCAGACAGGAGATGCCAACACAGTCTCAAGTGTCCACCTGATACAAATAGTTCACTCTTCATCAGCATCTCTCTCCTACCCACTGTCCAGTCCCTTCCATGTCTGATGAGTTGTCTTCGGGAATGGTTCCTGTCCTGGGCCAACAGAAGGTTTGGGGACCATGACCGCCGGGATTCCTCTAGTCTCAGTCAGACCATTAAGTATGGTCTTTTTGTGAGAATTTGGGGTCTGCATCCCACTGATCTCCTGCTCCCTCAGGGGTTCTCTGTTGTGCTCCCTGTCAGGGCAGTCATCGGTTGTGGCCGGGCACCAACTAGTTCTTCTGGTCTAAGAATGATGTAAGTCTCTGCTTCACTGACATCCATTTTGGTCTTTTCTTTCTTTCCTGTCCTTTTAATGACCTCTTGCTTTCTCCATGTATGATGTCCCTGATGTCATTACACAACTCCTCTGGTCTTCAGTCATTAGTATTCAATGTATCAGATCTATTCTTGAAATGGTGTCTAAATTCAGGTGGGATATGCTTAACATCAGATTTTAGCTTTCCTGGACTTGTCAGACAAGGTTTTGCTGTTATTCATAAGGTTTTCACTGGCTAATTCTTTTCAGAAGTAGACAGCCAGGTCCTTCTTCCTAGTCTGTCTTAGTCTGAAAGTTCAGCTGAAACCTGTGTGTCATGGGTGACCCTGCTGGTTTGTGAATACTGGTGGCATAGGTTCCAGCATCACAGCAATGCATAAGCCCCCATAGTACAACAAACTGACAGACTCGTAGAGGCTTCTGGTTAATAATATGAAATAACCTTCTTTGTATCTGTACCCCCTACCATTTCAGATCTCAACAAGGGACCAAGTAGGAGTATCAGGGATAGTGAAGCGGAAGCAGTACTAAGGAGAGCCAGTTTCGCCTCTCACTTCCCAGCACAGCCTGTTGTATCATCATTAATGTCACTCAGAAGTACTGCTCTATTTGGAAAACATGTTGGCGCTCATACTGTGCAGAGTAGACAGAGAACACCCTTTGAACACTAACATAATTTTAGAATGTCTAAATAAAGGGTCAGCAGTTCGAATCCGCCAGGTGCTCCTTGGAAACTCTGTGGGGCGGTTCCACTCTGTCCTATAGTGTCGCTATGAGTCGGAATCAACTCGACAGCACTGGGCTGGGCTGGAAATATATTCACATCCCCGCAAAGACCTCCCTTCAATGCCTATAAAGCCACGTGTTTCAGTCCCCGGATTGTTCTGCTCGACTTTTATTGTTTAATGTAAAATTAAACTTAAATTCTGGGCAGTGGAGGAATGTCAGGATGCTCTTTTTTTCTTCCTTCTGATAGAGTAAATTCCCCTGCCCCAGAAGAGTTCACATGTTTTGCAGAAATAGATAATACAAAACATTTAACAGAGGTAAGTTATTTGGTGATTAACTGCTATGACTGCTGTGAAGGCAGGATCCTAAACACCCTTCTGAAAGTAGGAAGCTAAGTGAACCTGGTTACTTAGAGGAACATTTTTTTTAAAACTGTGTATATTTAAAAACATATAATTATATCTTAATAGCAATAATAGTTATGTGCCAGGCACTGTCCTAACTGACATATATATATCATTTAATCTTCACAATAACAAAAAAAACAAACTCATTGCCATTGAGTGGATTCTGACTCATAGTGCCCCTATAGGACAGAGTAGAACTGCCCCACAGGGTTTCCAAGAAGCAGCTGGTGGATTCAAATTACCAGTCTTTTGGTTAGCAGCCAAATGCTTAACCGCTTCACCTCCAGGGCTCCCATCTTCACAATATGAGATAGATATTATTATTATTTCAATTTTACAGCTCAAGAAAGAAGGTGCAGAGAGGTTAAGCCACTTACCCAAAGTCAAGGAGCAAGTAAATGGCAACCTGACTCTAGGGTCAGGTTCACCATAACGCTTCTCCAACAGGAAAGGGGAGGGAGGTATGGATCTTTTAAAATATTAAAATTGGTTTGAGCAGGGGTATTGGAAAAAATATGTTGCATTCACAGTGTATAGAAAACAAAGGATCATGCTTCCTTGTTGGAAGCAAAGGTTTTTAAGTAGCTTAATACTTTTTTTTTTAAGTTTTCATGATGCTCATTCCCAGTAATGCAAACATTTGCTATCTAGGGAATAATAGACTGGATTTGAAGTCGGAAAACTAAAATTTAACTCTGAGGCTAATTTGTATAATCTGGGACAAATTATTCATTCGAGGTTCTCAACATTCTACTCCATAAAACAAAGGTCCTTTCTGGATCTTGAATTTGAGCCTATCCATCAAGTGCCTGTTATATATAAGACACTGGTGGTGCAGTGGTTAAGAGCTCGGCTGTTAACCAAAAGTTCAGCAGTTTGAATCCACCAGCTCCTTGGAAATCAAATAGGACTGTTCCACTGTGTCCTATAGGGTCACTATGAGTCAGAATCAACTAGAAAGCAATAGGTTTTTAAAGGGTAGAGAGAATATGTTAAACACCAGCAGACAAGTTGTAGAAAGTGGAGTCAGAGGACCCTCGGTTAATAAAGTATAACCTTTTTAAGGATGAATACTTGCTCTCGGTGCTGAGTTTGCCTGCTGTTATTGTCCTTGAAGCCACCCAGGACTGTTGCTTTATTTGGAAAGTATGTTGGTGCCCACATGCTCACAGTAGGAGAAGCAAATACTTGGATGGATCTTTGGCTCAGTTTTAAAAAGTCCCACACTAATTACAACCCCAGTAGTGGCTTTGTGGTTCCTCCCCTCCTTATTAACTGGCTCCATCACTTTATCATCCTCATATGGGTCATTATTTTGCACATAAAAATCAATAAAGCTTGAAAGGGTGACTGGCAGAGGTTTGTTTTAGTGGACTCTGCATTTCCAGGCGTAGCAGCTTGGCTGTATGGAATGTGCTCACAGGGCACTTTATTTGCAAATGCCACTTTATTCTCTTTCCGTTTCCCCACAAGTGCTTGAGAAATTTCAGCTGGAGCTATATGCAAAGCTGTCATCTTTGGTGCCCCTGCCATGCCCTTCTCAGATGTTCCATTCAGTTTTACAGCAATTGTTATAACAGCCTCTTAGATGTCTGCCACAGCCGAATGGCAGTCTTGATACGTGCCCTAGCTAGTCTCTTAGATTTAATACCACAAAGTATCCTGGGGCAAGTTGCAAAGGCAGCTGGATCTGAAAGATTTACTAGGAGGGTTCATAACGTTACCTCTCCCGTAAGCTTGCCTCCACACATTAAGTATTTATACTTGGGCCATTCACTCCCGGCTCCATGTCATGTTGTACTCAGAGTTGTTAGGGCACTACATATGGCCCAAAGGCAAAACTGGGACACCTATATGGGTTGTAATCATGAGTCTGGCACACAGTTACTTGGAGAGCTTGGGAAATATAATTATTTACTTAGCATAGGCTGGTTTCAGGTAAAAGTAGGGATGGGTTATACAATAAGCAAAATACGCACGGTCTTACTTGTGCTTACTTACTAATCTGTAGTGTACGATCTTTGATATGGTGAAACCCATGTGAAATTGTGCACTACAGATTAGTAAGAAACACAATGAAGCCCATACATACCTTGCTTGCTGGTTAATCTGCCCCTGCGTAAAACACTTTGCTAGACATGAGAACCGTTAAGGTGAGATGTATAGATGAACGACAAATGGTATTTGCCCCCAGTGACTCTAACCACTTGTTAGGGAAGCTGGATAAAAGCATAAATAACAAGAGGGAGTTAGTAAGATAGAATATAGCCAGTGACTAGTAGCAGCTGACTTCAATATTCCAGATTGGATCATTGGGACTATGCCATGCAGAATCCACTTTAAAATTTTATCTTCCTTAGGTTTAGATTCCACATTTGTAACATAACAAGATTGGATTCTGTGCTGTCTAAATTTCCTGCCACTCCTCAAGTTCTTATGTCCTTGGAAATCAATACACCTTCCTGAAGTTGCATTTCTCCATTCATAAAATGGAGATTTTAATAACTACCTAGAACAGGGTTGGCATATAGTAGGTGATCAGTAAATGGTACATATCTTTGCAATTTTTGCTCTTATAGAGTCTAGATAGTTTGAGTGGTAAGATTTGAGAAGCTGAATGTAAGGTTTCCTTACCCCCAAAAAGTCAGTTGACCTAATTGCATTATACTTATTGAATCACTAAGTCTTTGTTTTTAAGAACTTATACATATTAAGGAAACCCTGGTGGTGTAGTGGTTAAGTCCTATGGCTGCAAACCAAAAGGTTAGCAATTCAAATCCCCCGGGTGCTCCTTGGAAACTCTATGGGGCAGTTCTACTCTGTCCTGCAGGGTCACTATGAGCTGGAATCAACTCGACGGCAATGGGTGGTGGTGGTGATACATACTAAAATGCTGGTGAGGTGAGGTTGTGTGTTTTTAGTTGATGTAAACCTGTAAGCTAGTACCTCCATTATCAGTTAACTTTAAAAAAACCCACTGCTGTTGAGTCAATTCTGACTCACAGTGACTCTACAGGACAGAGTAGAACTGCCCCCATAGGGTTTCCAAGGCTGTAACTTTACAGAAGCAGACTGTCACTTTTTCTCCCCCACGGTTAACATTAAGTGGGGAGAAATAACCTAAAGCTTCTATCACTGTTGTTGTTTGTTGTTTGTTGTTTTTGAGTCAATTCCAACTCATAGCAACCCCACGAGTATAGAGTAGAACTGTTTCGTAGAGTTTTCAAGGCTGTGACCCTTCAGAAGCACATGGCCAGCTTGTCTTTGAGGCACCTCTGGATGGGTTCAAATCACCACCCTTTTGACTAGTAGTCAAGAGCTTAAACTTCTTTTAGGGATGGTTAAAAAAGAGATAAAAGAAAAATTGAAGAGCAAAATGACTCAATCAAGAAACTGAAAAAAATAGGAGGAAAATTCCAAATTCATTACAAAAAACCAAAACTCCAAACAAACATTGGTACAGTCATACCTTGTATTATTGCACTTCATTTTGTTGCACGTTGCAGATATTACATTTTTGACAAATTGAAGGTTTGTGGTAACCCTGCATCAAGCAAGTCTGTCGTCTCCTTTGTCCAAAAGTACATGCTCACTTTGCATCTTGGTGCCACATTTTGATAAGCCTTGCAATATTTCAAACTTTTTCATTATTATTGTATCTGTTACCGTGATCTGTGATCAGTGATCTTTGGTGTTACTATTGTAATTGTTTTGGGGGACCATGAACCGTGTCCATGTAAGATGGCAAACTTAATCTATAAATGTTGTGTGTGTTCTGACTGTTCCACCGACCAGCTGTTCCCCCATCTCTCTGCCTTTCCTCAGGTCTCCCTATTCCCTGAGACATTATAATATTGAAATTAGCCCAATTAGTAACCCTAAATGCTTTTAGGTGTCCAAGTGAAAGGAAGGGCTGCATGTCTCTCACTTTAAATCAAAAGCCAGAAATGACTAAGTTTAGTGACGAAGGTATGTTGAAAGCCAAGACAGGCTGAAAGCTAGGCATCTTAAACCGAAAAGCCAAGTTGTGAATGCAAAGGAAAAGTTCTTGAAGGAAATTAAAAGTGGACATAAATGATAAGTGAAATAGCCTTATTGCTGATACGGAGAACGTTTCAGTGGTCTGGATAGAAGATCAAACCAGCCACAACATTCCTTTAAGCCAAAGCCGAATTCAGAGAAAAGTCGTTACTCTCTTCAATTCTCTGACAGCTGAGAGAGGTGAGGAAGCTGCAGAAGAAAAGTTTGAAGCTAGCAGAGGTTGAAGTTGGTTCTTGAGGTTTAAGGAAAGAAGCTGTCTCCATAACATAAAAGTGCAAGGTGAGACAGCAAGCACTGATTTAGAAGCTGCAGAAAGTTATCCAGGAAATCTAGCTAAGATAATTGATGAAGGTAGCTACACCAAACAACAGACTTTCAGTGTAGACCAAACAGCCTTGTACCGTAGAAGATGCCATCTAGGACTTTCGTAGCTAGAGAGGAGAAGTTAGTGCCGGGCTTCAAAGTGTCAAAGGACAGGCTGACTCTCTTATTAGGGGCTAACGCAGCTGATGACTTTAAGTTGAAGCTCACAATCATTTACCATTCCAAAAATCCTAGGACCGTTAAGAATTATACTAAATCTACTCTGCTTGGGCTTTATAAATGGAACAACATAGCCAGGCTGACAGCACATCTGTTTACAACATGATTTAGCGAATATTTTAAGCCCACTGTTTAGACCTACTGCTCAGAAAGAAAGATTCCTTTCAAAATCTTACTCCTCATGGACAATGCACCTGGTCATCCAAGAGCTCTGATAGGGATGTACAGGGAGATTAATGTTGTTTTCATGCCTGCTAACACAGCATCCATTCTGAAGCCCATGGGTCAAGGAGTAATTTCAACTTTCAAGCCTTATTATTTAAAAAATACATTTCATAAGGCTACAGATGCCATAGATAGTGATTACTCTAATGGATTTGGGGAAAGTAAATTGAAAACCTTCTGGAAAGGATTCAACATTCTAGATACCATTGAGTACTTTCATGATTCATGGAACGAGATCAAAATATTAGCATTAACAGGGATTGTGGTGGAAATAGCAAGAGAACTAGAATTATAAGTGGAACCTAAAGATGTGACTAAATTGCTGCAATCTCAAGATAAAACTTTAAACGATGAGGAGTTGCTTCTTATGGATGAAAAAAGAAAGTGTATTTCTTGAAATGGAAGCTAGGCTTGGTGAAGATGCTGTGATCATTGTTGAAACGACAACAAAAGATTCAGAATGTTACAGAGACTTAGTTGATAAAGCACTTGCAGTGTTTGAGAGGATTGACTCCATTTTTGAAAGAATTTCTACTGTGGGTAAAATGCTATCAAACAGCATCGCATACTACAGAGAAATCTTTCGTGCAAGGACAGCTCAATTGATGTGGCAAACTTCACAGTCGTCTTATTTTAAGAAATTTCCACACCCACCCCAACTTTGAGCAACCACCACCCTGATCAGTCAGCTGCCATCAATGTCTAGGCAAGATCCTCTACCAGCAAAAAATTACCACTCACTGAGGCTCAGATGAGGGTTAGCATTTTTTAGCAATAAAATATTTTTTAATTAAGGCATGTACGTTGTTTTTTTAGACACAATGCTATTGTACACTTAATAGGCTGATATATAGACAAAAAAAACACACGCAAACAAGCAAACCTGCTGCTTTCAAGTCGATTTCAACTCACAGAGGCCCAACAGGACAGAGTATAACTGCCCCATAGGGTTTCCAAGGAGCGCTTGGTGGATTCGAACTGCTAACATTTTGGTTAGCAGCCATAGCTCTTAACCACTAAGCCTACAGGGTTTCTATATATGTACATATATACATATATATATATATATACACATACACATACAGTATAGTGTAAACATCTTTTATGTGCACTGGAAAACCAGAAAATGCATGTGACTCACCTTATTGCAATATTTCCTTTATTGTGGTGGTGTGAAAAGGAACCTGTGACATCTTGGAGGTTATGCCTGTACTCGTGTTCATCCCAGGGTGACACACTGTAACACCTGCAGTGACCAGGCATTGCCAACTGAAAAAGAGAAGTTCACGGCTTGAAGACACAGGTGAGCCAAGGACAGTAACGTCAAAGGTAGAGCACTGGCAAGTGTTTGCTATCTCAGGATGATCTCATTGCTGCCTGACTTCTGTTTTTTGTTTTGTTTTTCAAACAAAGCCAGAAATTAGGTTCTTATACCAGTTTTCCTAATTTTGAAATGTTGACAAATTATTAAATTGTAATAAGTAAATCAATGGATAAATACCATAAAACCCCATAAACGCATTGCCATCGATTCTGACTCATAGTGACCCTATAAGACACAGTAGGCTCCCCCACAGGGTTTCCAAGGAGCAGCTGGTAGATTTGAACTTCTGACCTTTTGGTTAGCAGCCATAGCTCAGCATAGCTCTTAACCACTGAATCATCAGGACTCCATCATACCTAATGAAACATACCTGCGAGGTAACCTTGCCCAGATGGCAGTCAGGTAGACACCTCTGTATTTGGCTTTCTGGAATGTTATATGGAAACAAAGTTCCAGAGGGAGGAAAAGAAAAAAAAAAAAAAAAGTGAGGGGAGTATAAATTACTGCAATCTAAATCAATGAAAAATACCAGGGGAGTTTCAATTTTGACCTGGTGGTACGATTCTAAACTAGTAACACATCATTGCATTTTAAATTTCCTGCCCAGAGTACCTAGCCAAAGGATATTTAACACACAACTGTATTATTCTTCTGAGTGTGCCATACAAAGAGTATTCAACTTACAATTACATTGTTCTTCAGGGTATGCTAAGAAGGTTGATGGGGAATCCACAGAACAGAGACACAGACGAAGGACATTAGAGCTGGAGTTGCCGTCAGGATTTTTGAGTTCCATTCACTTTCTTAACTGTTAAGACTAAGTTTTATGGAGGTTAAAAGACTTGCCTAGAGACACACAGTTAATACCAAAAAAAAAAGCTACTACAATAACCCATGTTTCTTGATTTTCTTTGGAGAGAGCCCATAGCTTCTTGTTTCCAATTTATTTATAAATTATCTGCTTCTCCAAATCAGAGATCACCAAGTCAAACTTTTTTGTTACTAAAATTGTAACATCACCGGGGCCTTCTTTAAGGGTCTGGACACATAAGCAGAGGCCAGCAGCCCAGGAAAAATGGACTTCAGAGCAGCAATGATTTAGAGCTTTAGCTAGAGCCTTTGATCACGGGCACACTTTGCCCTGCTGTGAATTCCACGGATGGCATTTTCTTGGGGAGCGGTATAACTTTCTTGCTTATGTAGTTGAAATAAATCTCTTCAAAATCCAGCTATTTTGTTCCCCTGCCCAGTTCTTTATTAACTACGTGGTACATGGCAGTTTGGAGAGCACTTTCCCCAGCCCCCAGGTTTGTGCATGGTACTCCACTGCCCTCTGCTGGTGGTATCATCCCAGCCGCTGTTACCCTTGGGATGATGTGTTTAGTACCAAGGTAAGAGACCATTTTGTGATTTTTCCAGTCCTTTAGGGTCCAGGATATGCAAGAAAGGACACTGACAACAGATCTATGACACCTGGGAATTTAATTCACAAATGAATTTCACCATTGTGTGTGCTGATATTTCTATATTCCTGGCAAAGCCAAGGACAAATGGCGCTGGACTGGGCAATGTTTCATTCTGTCTCAATGGCACCTAATAATAATAAAACCATAACACATACTGGCTTATCTGTAATATTACTTTATTGTTGTTGTTACTTGCCATTGGTCTTACAAAATTCAATCATGTGATCTCCGGCACTGTTTCTATCACCAAGGCCATATTTTCCAACTACCAATCCTTCTTTGTTTCCAACTTTCATATTCCAATTGCTGGTGATTATTAATGCAATTTGATTGCATGTTTGATGAATTTCAGACTGCGGAAGTTGGTAAAAATCTTCAGTTTCTTCATTTTTGGTCTTAGTGGTTGGTGCATAAATTTGAATAATGTCTTATTAATTAGTCTTCTTTGTAGACATATGGATATTATCCTATCACTTACAGCACTGTACTTCAGGATGGATCTTGAAATGTTCTTTTTGACAGTGAGTGCAAAGCCGTTCCTCTTGGCATAGTAGACCATATGGTTGTCTGATTCAAAATGACCAATACCAATCCATTTTGGCTCACTAATGCCTAGGATATTGATCTTTATGCATTCCACTTCATTTTTGATCACTTCCAATTTTCCTAGATTCATACTTTGTACATTCCACTTTCTGATTATTAATGGATGTTTGCAGCTGTTTCTTCTCATTTTGAGTTGTGCCACATCAGCAAATGAAGATCCTGAAAGCTTGACTGCATTCACCTCATTAAGTCAACACTATTTTGAGGAGGCAGCTCTTCCCCAGTCGTGTTTCAAGTGCCTCTCATCCTGAGGGGCTCATCTTCTGGCATTATATCAAACAGTGCTCTGCTGCTATTCATAAGGTTTTCAATGGCCAGTTTTTTCAGAAACAGGCTGCCAAGTCCTTCTTCCTAGTCTAACTTAGTCTAGAAGCTCCCTTGAAACCTGTCCACCAAGGGTGACCCTGCTTGTATTTGAAATACTGGTGACAAAGCTTCTAGTAGCACAGCAACATGCAAGCCACCACAGTAGGACAAAATGACAGACGTGTGGTGGACCGGGCAGTGTTTCATTCTGTTGTACATAGGGTTGCTATATGACTGAAACAACTCGACGGCACCTAATAATAAATAATAAACCATAACATATACTAACATATACTAGTTTATTTATATCACTTTATCATTGTTACTTGCCATCAAGTCCATTCTGACTCATAGCAACTCTCTGTATAACAGAATGAAACACTGCCCAATCCACCACCATTCTCACAATCATTGCTATTACTGAGCCCATTGTTGCAGCAACTGTGTCCTTCCATCTCATTGAAGGTCTTCCTTTTTTTTTTGCTGACTCTCTATTTTACCAAACATGATGTCCTTCTCAGGGACTGGTCCCTCTTGATAACACATTCAAAGTACATGAGACAAAGTCTTACCATTCTCACTTATAAGGGGCATTATGGCTGTACTTCTTCCAAGACTGATTTGTTAGCTTTTCTAGCAGTCACCCATGGTATATTTGATATTCTTCACCAACACCATAATTCAAAGGCATCAATTCTTTGCTCTTCCGTATTCATTTTCCAGCTTTTGCTTTCATATGAGGCGATTAAAAATGTCATGGCTTGGGTGAGGTGCACCTTAGCCCTCAGAGTGACATCTTTGCTTTTTAACATTTTAAAGAGGTCTGTTGCAGCAGATTTGCCCTGTGAAATACGTCATTTGATTTCTTGACTGCTGCTTCCATAGGCGTTGATAGTGGATCCAAATAAAGTGAAATCCTTGACAACTTTAATCTTTTCTCCATTTATCATAAGTTTGCTTTTTGGTCCAGTTGTGAGGATTTTTGTTTTCTTTATGTTAACATGTAATCCATACTGAAGGCTGTAGTGTTTGATCTTCATCAGTAAGTGCTTCAAGTCTTCTTCACTTTCAGCAAGTAAGGTATGTCATCTGCATTTCACTGGTTGTTTATGAGTCTTCCTCCAATCCTGATGCCATGTTCTTCTTCATGTAGTACAGTTTGGGGATTATTTGCTCAGCATGCAGATTTAGTAAGTATGATGAAAGGAAACAACTGTGATGCACACCTTTCCTGATTTTGAACCACGCAGTATCCCCTTCTTCTGTTTTCAAAAGACTCAATTTTTGTTTATGTACAGGTTTCTCATGAGTCAGAATCAACCAATCGCAATGGGTTTATTGTTGTTAGTACTGTTTAGTCACCCTGATTGATAGGGACCTTAAGTACAACGGAAGGAAATATTGTTTGGTCATGCACCATCTTCACAACCATTGCTATATTTGAGCCCACTTTTGGAGCCATTGTCTCAATCCATCCCATTGATGATCTCCTTCTTTTTTGTTGACCCTCTACTTTGCCGAGATTAATGTACTTTATTAGAACACTACCTTTTTATTGTTGATGTTTGTGTTGTTTTATTAAGTTTAAAAAAAAAACCCACAAACTTCCGTTGTGTCTATTCATTTCCAGAGGGTTTTTCAAGATGGGAACATATTGTATGAGTGTCTCTGGCTCAGCTGAGCCAAAAGGTAGGATTATAGATATTAACTTTCAGTATGCCCTGGTCAGGTGCCACATGTTGCAAGTCTTGGGGTCATATTTGAGAGGAAAGAATAAAAGAAGGAAGAATGGAAGTGAATATGAATGTAACAGGAAAGGAAGCCAACAAATTGAAGTAAATTAACTCCTTATCGTTGGGCTTTTTCTTTCCAGGTATGCACTAAGTTTGATGGTTAAAACTGTACAATGAGGAAAAACTAGAAGTTTTGGTGGAAGACCCTGCTTTGTAACAAACAAGAAGCTAGATATTCTAATACAACCTAGATGAATAACATAATTTTCAGGGGAGACTAGTGACTATCTACTCCAAAGTTCTAGTTTTGAAGATAACCAAGAAGTCTAGAAAAGGTAACTTGACCAAAATTTTCCAGATAACAAGTGCCTAAGTCAGTTTAAAATTGCAATCCCCTCGTTCCCAGTCACTCTCCACTCTAGTTTACATTCAGAAGAAGAAGTTATAACAAGCAGAACTTCTAGTATTCTAGAAGAAGGGTTGATATGAGGATAGAGATGAGTGTCAGGGGACACCACAATCTGGCATAACTTTCTCTATTACTAAATTTCCTGTATGTGGCACAGTTGACAGTAGTAACCAATAAACTTTGTGTTTATATTTCCTGGGAGAACATGTATCGTCTGCTTAATCCTATAAATTAAGTCTGTACTGTAATCAGAATCAGTCTGTGCACAGGAATTTGAACATTGACTAAGAATTGTCTAAATGTAAGCCATCTCTACATTCAAGCCCTAAATGGTCCCTTCTGCCATTTTTGGGACCAGAACCAACTCAAAACTAGGCAGAGAATTTGCTATTGAAAGTATGGATTTCCCTATTCCATGTTTTCCACACAGGTAGTTGGGTTCCTGATGTGATATTTTATGGATAATGATTCAGTGTCTATAGATAGTTAAAGAGGCAGTAGATTCTATAACCTAGTGTAGATTTAAGCAGTTTTTTAAGACACATCCCTAATACTTCAAAACTAGAACGGCTTTCTAGAAAGACTATTTTAGATGTTGGTTGCTTATTTTTATGCCTAAAATCCAGGCCCCTTTTCCCTTTTCAGGAATCTAAAATTACCTTTGATTACCACAACCACTCTTGATCCATATTTTTGTTCTGTAAAAGTACAATTGTACAGAGGTACAAATGTGATCTAGGTCAGGCTAAACCAAAGCTTTTCACCCTCAATTCAACCATTAGTTCATGATCTGATTAAATCCCATCAGCCATAACCCTAAGATTAGGACAGAGCGATCAATAAAGTGATACATTCTCTTGTTCTGTGGAATTAGAATCGTAATAGATGCCAGCTAAGACTTGTTCGCAGTCTCTTGTCACCAGAAAAAAAGAGCCCAAGTGAGGATGATGCAAAACACAGACAGAAACAGCCAATATAGGAGCAAGAATAGGTTCTAATTGTGCTGTTTGAGATCTGGTTAAGCAAATCTTAAGAGTTTTCTGTCACTTGCAACCAAAAGAACTATAACAGATAAATCTCTAAATATGTGACTGGGATTTCTGGAAAGGGAAGAGAAAGAAAGAGAGTATCTTAGATCATTTTCAATTAAAAATAAGAGAAAGATATAGAACAGAATCTCTGGTCAAAATATACTTGAAGAAACAGCAATAGTGTTAGACTGAAGTACATTATCATGGAATTCACAAGGCAAATTGCTAGAATCATTTTCCTAAGGCTGTTGCACAGAATTGAGGTCATTAAGGACATGAAAAATGGTAGCTCCAATAGGTAAAATGAAAAGGCAAAAAAAAAAAAAAAAAAAAAAAGGCCAGCCTTTACAAATGGGTCCTCTAATCAAGAACAATATGTCAAATAACTCCATTTTTCACAATTTTCATTGTGTTTTTAGGTGCTATTGAGTTGATTCTGACTCATAGTGACCTTGTGTACAACAGAATGAAATACTGCCCAGTCTCTCACCATCCTCACAATCATTGCTGTTTGAGCCTGTTGTTGCAGCCACTGTGTCAGTCCATCTCATTGAGGGTCTTCACCTGTTCTGCTGACACTGTAATTTACCAAGCCTGATGTCCTTCTCCAGGAGCTGGTCTGTCATGGATTGAATTGTGCCCCCCAAATGTATGTTTCAACTTGGCTAGGCCCTGATCCCCAGTACTGTGTGATTGTGCACCATTTTGTCATCTGATGTGATTTTCCTATATGTTGTGGATCCTACCTCTATGATTTTAATGAGGCAGGATTAAAGGCAGTTATGTTAATGAGACGGGACTCAATCTACAAGATTAGGTTGTTTCTTTAGCCAATCTCTTTGAAATATAAAAGAGAAAAGCAAGCAGAGAGACATGGGGACCTCATATCCCCAAGAAAGTAGCACTAGGAGCAGAGCGTGTCCTTTGGATCCAGGGTTCCTGCATGGAGAAGCTTCTAGGTCAAAGGAAGATTGATGACGAGGTCCTTCCCCCAGAGCTGACAGAGAGAAGACCTTCCTGTGGAGCTGGTGCCCTGTATTCAGACTTCTATCCTACTAGACTGTGAGAGCATAAACTTCTGTTGTTAAAGCTATTTACTGGTGGTATTTCTGTTATAGCAGCACTAGATAACTAAAACAGAATTTGGTATCAGGAGTGGGGTGTTGCTCTAACAGACACCTAAAATGTGGAAGCAGTTGCCTTGAAGAGACTATTGGTGGAATTACGGATGTCAGAAAATTCTGATGAAGACTCAGATGGAAGTGAGGAGAGAAACAGCAGCAGCCAAGAAATGGCAGCAGCCGAGAAATAGTAGCAGCAGAGAAACCGCAGCAGCAGAACCAGATGACCAAGTTGGGACAGTGCTGGAGCCAACACACAGAGCAAGACAGCTGAGTGCTTTTTCACAGAAGACTTCTTGGCAGAGTGGGGTGCCTCCAACCACTTATTGGTGTAGCTAAAGAACTTTGGAATGCTTGCCCCAGCAGGGCAGATGTGGCCAGAGAGGTCTGAGGGCCTGAGAGGCCAAGGAACCAGGAAATAGAAGCTGAAAAGACAGGGCACACAGGAAGCAGAGCTGCCTCAGTCTCAAAGGGTGGAGCCATGGCCTCTGGAGTTTCTAACATGGCCTAGTTTCCAGATGAACTAGGAGAAAGAGGCCACCCAAATCCAAGGGAGCAGAGTTGCCATTCCAGTGGGCCTGGAAGACAGAGCTGAAGCCCAGGCCTGAAGGGCCTCCACCCAGAATCTGGAGAGTGTGGCCATCACCCAGATTCTGGAGGGCAGGACCATTGTATAAATGGTCTCAGAGAAAAGAGGATTATTTTCAAGACTTGAGGGCTAATGTAATGTGTTCTGCTGACTTGCTTGATGTCTATTACCCTTCTTTCCTTCCAATTTCTCCCATTTGTCATGGAAATGTCCACCTTGTGCCTGTTATACCATTTACTTTGGAAGCAGGTAACTTCTATTCTAGATTTCACAGATGAAGAGGAATTTTTGGATTTTGGACTTGAAGTTGAATTAAGACTTTTACTATGATATGATGGAGTGAATATGTTTTACATGTGGCAAAGACATGAATTTTTGGGGGGGTCAAAGTTTGGATAACTAAATAACTAAGACATGGTCCCTCCTGATAACATATCAAAAGTACATGAGATGAAGTCTCACCATCATCGCATGTAAGGATGCTTCTTCCAAGACATATTTGTTTGTTCTTGTGGCAGTTCATGGTATATTCAACATTCTGCAGTAACACAATAATTCAAAAGTGTCCATTCATCTTTCAGTTGCCTTGTTTATTGTCCATCTCTCACACGCATATGAGGCGATTGAAAATACCATGGCTTCAGTCAGATGCAACTTAGTCCTCTAAGTGACATCTTCGCTTGCTGGATGTTAGAGGAAAAGAAAGAATAAGAATGTAAAGAACTTATTTAAGGCTTTCTGACAAATTAGCTTAATAAAATATGTTAAATTTATTTCCCTATCATTCAGTCTTAATGTATATTGTAGCTTTTTTGAAGAAATAGGATTACAAGCTTTTTTTTAATTCCCTAAAATAACTGAATTCATTAACTTCCACTTTCAAGCCTAAAAAATATCTCTGAGAAGTTTTTGAGAGGGGAAAGTATCAAGTGCCATCATTTCCCTACTCTCCAAAAATTCTCTTATAAGCAGATGGTTGTCACTTCACATATTCAGAAGCATGGCTCATGAAGAAGCCCTTCAGTAGAAAAGAGAAATGAAGCTCAGTAACAAGATTAAATTATAGCCAGGAAATGTGTTTCAGAAATCCCAATGTCATTAACCTTAACAATGGAGTTCTTCTAGTCTCTTGCCTTTGTACCAAGCTCTTAGGCTATTGGAATGATATAGTAAAGGAAGCCTGTTGCTGTTGTGGAATTTTACCAATTTCTAATTCCTGAGACTTGCACTTTTGTTTCTCCACATTATGTGTTAGCAGTTGATTCTAGCATGAGAAGTATTCCCACACCTTCCTACTCTATCCCTGGAACACTTACCTCCTCATATTAGGAGTGATGAGCTGCTTTTTCTCTTTGGACCGGGGGCTTTCCATGTCTTCCAATCTTTCCTTCTCTCACTTTCATAAAATTGCCATTTTAGTGAGGCACAAAGACTACTTATGGTCAAAGACCCCTTCGGAGTGCCCCTCTTCTGTGTGCCCAATAGAGGAGTGGTAGAATAGATGGTATAGAGGAACAACAGTGCATAATGTACTCAAAAAATGAATACAAAGAATTAAAGTTATGGAAAAATACAATTGATGATAAGAGCAAATAAAAATATATTTGGGTTTATGTAATGTGGCAAACACTGATGGTTACTAATCTAATTTCAGGATCCTTCTTATGTAACCAAACACTCATTTTGTTTGGGTTGCAAATGGGCTTCTATGTCCCAAAAAGGGGCTCACCACCTGAATTTAGAGACCATCTCAAGACTAGACTAGACACCTTGAACGCTAATGACCAAGAACCAAACGAATTGTGGAAGGACATCATATATGAAGAAAGCAAGAGGTCCTTGAAAAGACAGGAAAGAAAGAAAGGACCAAGACTGATGTCAGAGGAGACTCTGAAACTTGCTCACAAATGCCGAGCAGCTAAAGCAAAAGGAAGAAACGATGAAGTAAAAGAACTGAAGAGAAGATTTCAAAGGGCAGCTCGAGAAGACAAAGTAAAATATTATAATGACATGTGCAAAGGGCTGGAGATAGAATACCAAAAGGGAAGCGCACACTGGCGTTTCTCAAGTTGGGAGAACTGAAGAAAATATCCAAGCCTTGAGTTGCAGTAGTGAAGGATTCTACGGGGAAAATATTAAACGACACAGGAAGCATCAAAAGAAGGTGGAAAGAATACACAGATTCATTATACCAAAAAGAATTAGTCAATGTTTAATCAATCAAGAGATAGCATATGACCAGGAACTGATGGTACTGAAGGAAGAAATCCAAGCTACTGAAGGCATTGGTGAAAAACAAGGCTCCGGGAATTGAAGGAATATCAATTAAGATGTCTAAACAAACGGATGTAACACTGTAAGTGTTCACTTGTTTATGCCAAGAAATTTGGAAGACAGCTTCCTGACCAACTGACTGGAAGAGACCCATATTTATGCCTATTCCCAAGAAAGCTGATCCAGCCGAATGTGGAAATTATTGAACAATATTATTAATATCACATGCAAGCAAAATTTTGCTGAAGATCATTCAAAAGTGGCTGCAGTGGTATATCAACAGGGAACCTCCAGAAATTCAGGCCGGATTCAGAAGAGGATGTGGAACCAGGGATATCAATGCTGATGTCAGATGGATCCTGGCTGAAAGCAGAGAATACCAGAAAGATGTTTACCTGTGTTTTATTGACTATTCAAAGGCATTCGACTGTGTGGATCATAACAAATTGTGGATAACATTGAGAAGAATGGGAATTCCAGAATGCTTAATTGTGCTCGTGAAGAACCTGTACATAAAACAAGAGGAAGTTGTCCAGACAGAACAAGGGGATACTGAGTGGTTTAAATTCAGGAAAGGAGTGTGACAGGGTTGTATCCTTTCACCACACCTACCCAATCTGTATTCTGAGCAAATAATCTGAGAAGCTGGTCTATATGAAGAAGAACGGGGCATCAGGGTTGGAGGAAGACTCATTAACAACCTGCATTATGCAGATGACACAACCTTGCTTACTGAAAGTGAAGAGGACTTGAAGCACTTACTAATGAAGATCAAAGACCACAGCTTTCAGTATGGATTGTACCTCAACATGAAGAAAACTAAAATCCTCACAACTGGACCAATAAACCACACTATATGATAAATGGATGAAAGATTGAAGTTGTCAAAGATTTCATTTTACTTGGATCCACAGTCAACATCCACGGAAACAGCAGTCAAGAAATCAAAAGATGCATTGCATTGGGCAAATCTGCTGCAAAGAACCTCTTTAAAGTGTTGAAAAGCAAAGATGTCACCTTGAAGACTAAGGTGCACCTGACCCAAGCCATGGTACTTTCAATTGCATCATATGCATGTGAAAGCTGGACAATGAATAAGGAAGACCATGGAAGAATTGATGCCTTTGAGTCGTGGTGTTGGCGAAGAATATTGAATATACCATGGACTGCCAAAAGAATGAACAAATCTGTCTTGGAAGAAGTACAACCAGAATGCTCTTTAGAAGCAAGGATGGCGAGACTGTGTCTTACATACTTTGGACATGTTGTCAGAAGGGATCAGTCCCTGGAGAAGGACCTCATGCTTGGTAAAGTACAGGGCAGCGGAAAAGAGGAAGACCCTCAACGAGATGGGTTGACACAGTGGCTGCAACAATGGACTCAAGCATAACAACGATTGTAAGGGTGGTGCAGACCCAGGCAGTGTTTCGCTCTGTGTACATAGGGTCACTATGAGTCGGAACCAACTGGACGGCACCTAACAACAACACCACCAGCCTCCCACACGTATCAGCATCTTTCATCAACCAGGAAGCCCATGGAGCTTCTGCATCCAGAGCTTTAATTATGGTCTCCTTACATAGGCATATTTGGTTAAATATAACCCCCAGGTCAGCTGATATCAGGACATTTGATGGTTTTTCTGGCCTGGCTAGAACCTATCTGTGTCACCTCATTAATATAAAACCTCAGGTGTAGTTTGCAGGCCTCATTGAAAGCATTTGATTTACTGGGGAACATTCAAGGTTTTAGAAGTCATTTCTCAGGAACCAAGAATAAAAACCAAATTCTTTAAGTAAAATTAATGTAAACTCTTTAGTGACTTGATCATATGCAGGTGGATGAAGCCTGACTTTTAGATGGCATATTGTATTATGAAAGAAATTTGTGATGACAAAACTTATATACAAAATACCTCTCTCTGCTGTGTCCATATTTGAGAAAGGAAAGACTAATGTGTCTTTACAAGTAATGCTGCAATATTGTAGTTCACTCTGATACAAAATTAGGAGCTCTTTTATTAGAATCTCAGTCTTTCATATTCCTGTAAATTGGAAGTCTCCTTGACAGTATTATCTTCCTGTTTTCAATTTCTAAGTTTTAAAATTATTATATTGTTTCCTTTATTTTTAATGCTTGCTGTAAATGGCAAAATTGCTGATGTGAAAGACAGGAATAGGGTGTAAACCTGTTTCCCACACCAGTCCTCATTGACCTAAATACTCTTCTTCTCTGGCTGCTCATCACCATTTTTTTCAACCTTTTGATTTTTCTTCCTGGATTCTACAGCTGACTTGTATATCAGCATCTCTATTTATTAAGTGCATATTTAATGGAAAACCATTTATCTGTTCTATTTTACCCAGGAACAGTGAGAGAATATTAAAGACAATTAATGAGGAAGAAATTGTCCCTATTTATTGTGGGAAAATCAGAAGGAGGAGAAAAACCCAGGGCTTCTCAAAGAAAACCATTCAACTTCAAATTATTACAGATAGAAATTGAAGCACCTGCTCTGTGATTAACTGGATGTTAGAAGGAATATCTAGCAATCACCTTATGCCCTCATTGAGCCTTTGGGCTCAATCTAGAAACTACATAAAAAGGAACAATAGAGACATCTATAAAGATAACATTTTCAAGTGCAACTGACAGAAGTAGTAAATATGATAAGAGTTTAAAGAAGGGAGTAATTAGGAAAATTTTGAAAGGCACATAACTTTGGTTACGTCTTAAAGGTCCTTTGTATAATACACAACATGCCTCGTAGATAAGCTCTGCAAGGCTAAAACAATCCCAAAGCAGAGATTCTATCTTTTTCCCTTTTCTCCGGAAAAGAAGTAGAATAATTAAAAAAAAAGGAAGCTTCTCAGGCTTTGCGTTATACTCTTGTAATCAACCGTGGTGAACATACTGAGCATTTGCCTCTGTAGCTCTCTCTGAATCATTTTTGGTGATATCACATTATGTTGTTGGTAGGTGCCATCAAGTTCATTTTGACTCATAACAACCCTACATACAACAGAGCGAAACAGTGCCTGGTCCTGTGCCATCCTCACAATTGTTTTTATGCTTGAGCCTATTGTTGCAGCCACTGTGTCAATCCATCTTGTTGAGGGTCTTCCTCTTTTTTGTTGACCTTCGACTTTGCTAATCATGATGTCCTTCTCCAGAGACTGATTCCTCCTGATAACATATCCAAAGTATATAAGATGTAGGCTCACCATCCTTGCTTCTAAGGAGCATTTTGGCTATACTTCTTCCAAGACAGATTTGTTCATTCTTTTGACAGTCCATGGTATACCTACATAAGGGGTTCTAGCTATACCTTTTTTTCATCCTTGAAGATAGTTGATAGCACCTTTGGGGTACAGGAGACATGGTATCTCTTGTGGCTGATGTCCGGGTCTCATGTGGGAGAAGCAAGGCAACTTTCCCAACAGTTTGTACATGAAAATATTTGTAGTCCTTCACCTTTGGTCTCATGATTCTCAGTGCCTTTACCAGTTTACCAGTTGCGTTGAATCAGTTCCAACTCATAGTGACCTCATGTGTGTCAGAGTAGAACTGTGCTCCACACAATTTTCAATAGCTAAGTTTTTGGAAGTAGATCACCAGGCCTTTCTTTTGAGGTGCCTCTGGGTGGACCACCAAGGATCCCTCTCAATGCCTTGGCCTTGGCTGTTACTGCTTTTTAAGAAAAATTACACTCCCTGATTTTCCATGTAAGATAGCATCTATACCATGTGACTTCTGTAAGAAATGCTGGGAAAGAAAACACCAATGAATATCCAATAAAATTTTAACTCTAATTGCTTATTCTTTGTAATTGTGGAAACCCATGTTTTTATGGAGTTTCAAATAAGGGAGTGTGTTTATAATGGCCCTTGTGTTCAAATGAGCTCACATTCAGGTAAGGGTAGGGTTGCTACAATTACAACCCTGTTATTCTCATCACCTGCTGTTATCCTCTTTGCTTGCATCAGGGGACCATAGAGCAATATTGTTTATGAAGACATGGTATAGCCCTTGGCCAATAAAATAAAACTAAAACTTCCTTTAGACAAATGAAAAAAAGCATAGATTAACTAAACCACAGAGATGGATATAGTGGCTGACAGCTCAAGAAATACTGATTATATAGCTTAATGGAAGCATAGGAAATATAATTTAAGATCTTATAATCATTTGAAATCAAAAGTCTTCAGTTGACTTATATTTTTTATTTTCCAATATGGTTCTCATGCAGCTTTTTTTTTTTTTTTTGACATGTTTATACTACTCAAGGCCTAGAATAAGAAACATTTCTCTTTAGTGAGATACACAGCATAAGGTCCCTCCAACAGAAATGCCTATGAGAACCAGACCTTTATCATGCCAGAGCAGACTACATAAAAGAGACTGATCACAAATTCCAACCCATAGCAATAATAAGTAGGAGTTATTCAATGCTATAGATAGATAGATAGATAGATAGATAGATAGATAGATAGATAGATAGATAGATAGATAGATAGATAGATAGATAGATAGATAGATAGATAGATAGATAGATAGATAGATAGATAGATAGATAGATAGATAGATAGATAGATAGATAGATAGATAGATAGATAGATAGATAGATAGATAGATAGATAGGTAGATAGGTAGATAGGTAGATAGGTAGATAGGTAGGTAGGTAGGTAGGTAGGTAGGTAGGTAGGTAGGTAGGTAGGTAGGTAGGTAGGTAGGTAGGTAGGTAGGTAGGTAGGTAGGTAGGTAGGTCGATCGATCGATTCTCAGTGCCTTTACCAGTTTACACACATATATATATGTGTGTGTGTGTATGACAAGCCCTGGTGATGTAATGGTTAAGAGCTCAGCTGCTAACCAAAAGGTCAGCAGTTCAAATCCACCAGCTGCTCCTTGGAAAACCTATGGAGCAGTTCTACTCTGTCCTATAGGGTTGCTATGAGTCGGAATCAACTCGACAGCAACTGGTTTTAAACATATATGTAAATTTTTTGTGAATAACATTCATTCATAAACTTAGTTACTTAGGGTAGAGACAAAGCCATATGGAAGTTTACTCAACTATATTAGAAAGAATAAAACTGTTCTACTGAAGGTATTGGATTGAAATAAATGTTAAGAGACAATATTTGTCATAGTGGACCTATTCTAACAACAGGAAAATAATAGACAACTTAACATTGTACTAGAGAATTATGGTGGTTATAATAATTAAGAAGACTATTGTTACTTTCAAAGTCCCTATAAAGGTCCAGGCCTACAAAGCTATGAAACTTATAATCTTTAGCCTTTTATCTTTAATAAGGAAAAATGGTCAACTCAGCAGTGTGCAATGTTTGGATCATCAAACAAGGGCCACGTCTGATATAGTGGGCTTTCGTGAATTGGAACCAATCCTGCCTTCTAGATCATTTTAAACCAGTTGAAACCAAAATGAAATACATTTACCTGGAATTATATGAGAAGTTAATACAAAAAGGAGAGTAAATGAAGTTGGAAGTTTATTTCATTAAATGAATCCCACAGCAAGTATATTGCACAAATTAATGATGATTTAAAAACAAGCTCTGAATCTGTTAGGAGTAAAAATACCTATAATAATCACACTTGGACTGTTGTTGCTGTTGTACCATTGTCATTATTTTACTAAATGTTATAGTGTTAAAAGTCAGAAGAACAAAGGCCTCTTTCATTTTGCCTTAGATAATGCTCAAAAAAAAAAAAAAAACTTACAATAACAACTAACTTATTGAGCTGTTTCTATACGCCAGGCTCTACTCTGAGTGCCGGGAATAAATGAACTCATTTAGTATTTAAAGCATCATTATTTTATTTTAGGTGATGGACTATGCCAGGGGACCTCATAGAGTGTTGCATCAGCCGGTAATGGTGTCCCTTAGCCATTTTCCTCATGGCAGCTTCTGCTTCATCTGTGAGAAAATGGACTTAATATACTGTCACTATTTTTTTTTTTTTTTTATGAAAGCATGGAACTGTAAGGCTTAATCTATTTCAAATCTCATGAAATAAGGTTTATCCTTTGCAACAAGGGGAGAAAAAAACGTGACATGATTTCAGTTATATGTAACCGGTACTTTATGAGAATACCTGGGTGGCCCAAATGGTTAAATACCTGACTACTAGCAGAAAGGTTGACAGTTTGAACCCACCCAGGGCACCTCTCAAGACAGGCCTGGAGATCTGCTTCTGAAAGGTCACAGCCTTGAATACACTATGGAGCAATTCTACTCTGCACCCAGGAGGTCGCCGTGAGTCAGAGTCGACTCAACCACAACTAACAACAGTAGAACAACAGTGCTTTATAATCTTTGTTAAAAATATTTTTCCCCACTCAGCAAGTTATAATCATGTTCCCTTACTGTCAATCATCTTGGGCATAAAAGAAAAAGTTTTCCTCATAGAGAGAAAGAACAGTGCCAAAATCATATCCATAGGGTTAGATGATGAATGGGCCTGTCTCTGTCCACTCTTTCAAAGACAACAAGTGGATAAAGTGAGTGAGGAACTCTAGTTCTGCTCTGTCTTTGAAATAGTTCAAAGAAAAGGACCCCATGTAAAGAGCTGTGGAAAAAAAAAAAACATTATGAATATTAACTAATTATGAATTAATGTTATCTTAGATAATAAAATGCTTTGCATTGAACATTGTTTTGAATGATACCTCTCTCAGGTTTCTGAGCCTTTCATTTACTGCCATATAAAAAAGCACCCATTCAACAGGGCATCTGGTAAAGAGTCGGGAATAATCTTCAAATCTTTATGAAAAATTCCTCTGAAACGTAGCTTTAAGCAACTGGACTAAATGACACTTCTCAAGTTGAAGCGAAGTGGTTTGTTCCATCAAAGAACATACTCATTTCAAACAAATCAGTCTTTGAATGAACAAAAATTGAAAACTACTTCCCTAATACCTGAGGAGATGTGGCCTGTCCAGACTATATTTTTAAAATAAGGGAAATGCTTATTGGTTATCTATGGTCATAGTAGAGTCTTACTGTATATCCTAATAATGAAGGACTCTTTAGTTATCACCAAATATTTCCCTTACTGCACCCCACAAGTTCTCACACAAAGAAGTAACCTCTGTCACTTTTGCTTAGATGGGATATGGTGATGAAATACTCATTAAAAGCAAATCCTGTATCTTAATGTTAACATGCTAGCTTAAAGTCACAAAAGTTGTAGAGATAACTCCATGAGTCTTACCTCAACAGACTTTTGGTGCCATAGAAAAATGAAGAAATGGGAAAAATATCTAACTGGAATTGTTTTGTTTTGTTTTGCTCGCTATAAAAGAGTAAGATTATGTTCAAAGGCAAAGGTATTGACAGATTTTCATTTAAAATTCAACTCTTCTGAAGGTGAATATGATAAATGTCCTAGTTTTCAACTGGGTGTTTCAACCCTTAAATCATTAGGATATTTTCAAAGCTGAGTTTGCTGGAAGATGCCAGTACTTAAGGAGGAAAGAAAATTGATTGCTGAGGTATTAGCCCACCACTTTCCCCAGACTCAGCATATAATGAAAAGGATTAAGATAGCTTTGTGATTAGAAAATGGAGGCAAATATCATTTGTTAACTTCAAATAACCATGTATTTATGGGGAAAAAAAAGAAAATCTAGATCATGGAGAGTCTAACTTAGCTTGTTTTCCTAAGTGCAACGAACTCTTCAGCTAGATATTAAGTATCAAACTTCCAAAATAGTCACTGGCTTGGTTTTAGTTCCTTCAGAAGTGACCTCTAAGCAGAGATGTGAGTACAAGTAGTTTGGTGGCCATGAGTCGTGTCATGGATTGAATTGTGTCCGCAATAATATGTGTCAACTTGCTTAGGCCACGATTCTCAGTTTTGTGTGGTTGTCCTCCATTTTGTGACTTTCCTATGTGCTATAAATCATAATTTCTGCCTGTGGTTAAAGAGGATTAGGGTGGGATGTAACACCCTTGCTCAGGTCACATCCCTGATCCAATGTAAGGGGAATTTCTCTGGGGTGTGGCCTGCATCACCTTTTATCTTATAAGAGATAAAAAGAAAGGGAAGCAAACACAGAGTTCAGGACCTCCTACTACCAAGAAAGCAGCACTGGGAGGAGAGCGCATCCTTTGAACCTGAGGTTCTTGTGCAGAGAAGCTCCTAGACCACAGGAAGATTGATGAGAAGGACCTTCCTCTAGAACTAACAAAGAGAAAAAGCCTTCCCCTGGTTTTGACACCCTGAATTTGGACTTCTAGCCTACTAGACTGTGAGAAAATAAATTTCTCTTTGTTAAAGCCATCAACTTGTGGTATTTCTGTTACAGCAGCACTACATGACTAAGACAAGTCAGAATCAATTCCATGGCAACTGGAAAAAAAGAAAAATTATTTAGGAGGTGATGTTATGAAACACAATAAGGGGAGTGAGACAGAGTAGAAGGAAAAATAGCGTACACTAGCAGGACAGCATTCATTCTGGTCAACTGAAGCTCAGTCCTACTGGGGAAGCCCTAAGGCTGGGGAAGCAAGTCTCAGAGTTGTTCAACTGAGGGCTGAGGAAGCTGGGGCATTTATCCACTCACTCCTCTCAGTTATTAATGGAGAGTTGTATGAGGGCAGAGCCGGCAAAATAACTCTGTTGTTGAAGATTTTTCACTTCAGAAGAGCTCCACCTTTCTAGGTGTGCTCCTCTAATTCACCTGTGTTAACATCCTTATCTCTTAATTCTGACATCTGTGTCAATCTTAGGCTGATGTTGTTTATCTTATCACTATGCTTCCTATTTTTTCCTTCTTTGAATATCTGTAATATTTGATTGTATGTCAATGAGACCAGGAGTGCGTCAGCCATGTTGAATAAACAAGGGGTCACCGACCAAGGGGCTGCGCCTGTCACCTTCAGTAAGACAGTTAACTCCCAGCCTGTAAGCTATCCCCTTATTAGGCAAAAAAGGAACTAACCTCTGCTCTTAGAGTATCTCCTTATTTAGGTATACTTCCATTTCCCACTCAGTTAAAGAAAACAAGAGACCGGGGTCTTCAGTCCAGCTAAAACCAGTCTTGGACCAGCGCAGGCCTGCCTGAACTGTGCAGTACTGAGGACCTTGCCCCTCACACGATTTATTGACGTCAGAGGCTGAAAAACACACCCCCAACTGCGCCCCCGGCATAGGCAAGATGTCATCTTTGTAGCCCCCCTTTCAGACTGAACAGGCACAGAAGACCAGATGGCCCTGAAAATAATCTCTCAGGTCAAACCAGTTAGCAAGCTGGCCCCACCCTGGGGTGTTCTTGGGGACCCCAGGCCTGATTTACTTTATCCATATAAACTAACCCCCGTGGGCTATTGTTCTGGCAGACTCCTGGTGTGCTCCTTTACTTGGCCAACTAAATAAAGCTTCCTCTTTCACTTTTAATCTACTCTGCGTACCTTCCTAGCTGTGGGGAGCAGAGGTTGGAGTGTCAGGTTACATCAGACATTTTGAATTTTACCTTGTTGGGTGCTGGAGATTTTTGTATTCCTTTAAGTGTCCTTAAGCTTTGTTCTAGGGAACAATTATGTTACTTGGCTTCAGTTTGGTTTTAGGGAGAGTCTTGCTTTTAAAATTTGTTAGAAGCAAGTCCTCTGTCTAAGCAGTTGTGCTCAATCAAGGCGATGCCTCCCACCCCAACTACTGGGGTAAGAACCATCTGTCTGCTCTACCTAATGCTGCATGAACCAATAGGCAATCCAGTCTGGCTAGTGATACTTTGATACTGTACCAGGCCCTCCGTGAGTCCCAAGACTCTTCCTTCTAATCCTTTCGGGTGGTTCTTTTCTCAGCATGCTGTAATTTCCTCATAAACCAAACCAAACCCAGTGCCATCGAGTCGATTCTGACTCATAGCTACCCTATAGGACAGAGTAGAACTGCCCCATAAGGTTTCCAAGGAGTGCCTGGCGGATTCCAACTGCTGACACTTTGGTTAGCAGCCATAGCACTGAACCACTACGCCACCAGGGTTTCCAATTTCCATGTATGCAAGCAAAAATCAGTACTCAATTGAATAATCAAGTGAGACACACTGCAGATTTCCAGAATTCTTTCTTTTGTTAATTTTGGGAAGTATAGATGACAGAGGCAGATTATCCAATAGGTAATGTAAGCATAGTGCTTACTTTGCTTACTAGATCATCTGTAGTGAACAATTTCACATTTTTTCACCACATCAGAGATTCTGCTTCTAGGTATGGCTGGCATCTGTTTCTCTCCCAAAGCCAAGCACCTTCCTTCAGAATCAAACTTCTTTTCAAATTTACAATCCCTGACAGGTGCAGGTGACCCAGTAAGCAAGGTAAGCATGGGCTTACCTGTGATTACATGCTAATCTAATGTGAAATTGTTCACTACAGATTAATAAGCAAGCATGAGTAAACCTTTGTTTACCTTGCCTATTAGATAATCTGTCCCTGATAGTTGGACATTTGTTTATCAACTGTCAAAGTTTCTTTTTCTCATTAATGGATGATTCCTACATTGAAAACTGCTTAGGAAGTAGTGTGGCTGGAAAATAACAACTATGTTCCATGTGCTACAGTATTTACAGCGCAAAACAATAATCATATTTTTTAAAACTTCACATCAATGGTGTGTACCCAGTTCCTCCATGAAATGTACATTTTACCTGCCATCATGGTCCCCATTGCTTATCCATTTACCCCTTTAACCTTTTTACTGTACTTACTCAAGAAAGCTGTCAGCTGTTTTAAATCTAGTAATAAAAAATATTAAAAGCTATCAGTGGACACTTAATTTCTTTAAGGAATTTAATAAATTAGATTAGTAAAGGAAAGGATATAGTAGCATTTTCTTTTTTTTCCCTATTACAAAAGCAAGCATGCCTCTTGTGACAAGCAACATCCAGAGGTGTAAAATGTACTTCTCAACCCCCAATCTACCCAATGTCAAATAAATAAAAAGTCTTCATTTTCAGGATATATTTAGGACTGTTATCCTTGTACTGTTAAGTTTTATCTGTAACAACCACAAAATCCCACAAAGTCCTATGATCACCTTCTTTCTTCTGCAACCAGATCCTTTCTGTCTCCAAGGAGCGTATTTGTATCTGGCCACTCAGGATGTCGTGTCAATGTCCAGGTGGTACAATATAACCTGCAAAAGCCAGAATCTGTGTAAGCTGGAAACCTGTCAGAGAGGGAAAACTCAAATACTTTCCACTAAATAGTGATAGAAAAGTGATGACTGCCCCCTGTCAAAGGTGGAAAACTCGAGAGACTTGGAAAAACAAGGCAGTCCGGTCAAGTTCTGGGTTTCACAATTTTTGCTCTATTACTGCTCTTCTTACCTACCCTGTGAATGTGGTGCCTTGGTGACAGAGTCAGCCTTGG
Source organism: Elephas maximus indicus (assembly GCF_024166365.1). Lineage (NCBI taxonomy): Eukaryota > Metazoa > Chordata > Mammalia > Proboscidea > Elephantidae > Elephas > Elephas maximus. The sequence goes on along the minus strand of NC_064828.1, from coordinate 95,869,394 downwards.
TTGAAACAAAGATTATTTTTGCTCAGAGGAGAAATTAATTTCTATTTTATAGAAATAGATACTAAAAAAAGATTTGAACATTGGTTTTAAAGCCTTGCATGGGAACTGAAAACAATACCAACCAACCAATTTACCAGTTGCCATCAAGTTGACTCTGACTCACGGCGACCCTGTGTGTGTGTCAGGGTAGAACTGTGCTTCACAGTGTTTTCAATGGCTGATTTTTCAGAGGTAGATTGCCAGGCCTTTCTTCAGAGGTGCCTCTGGGTGAAGACAAATCTCCAGTCTTTAGATCAACAGCTGAGCACATTAACCATCTGCACCATCTAGGGTCTCCAAAAACAATAGAAATATCTTTAATTGCTATCATAATTGTGAGGCCTGAAAAAGTTTGCAGGTAATAATTCATGGGTTAACCAAGAATGATGATTTGAGTCTACTGTGCTTCAAGTTGGAGGAAGAGGTGAATAAGAGGAATGGGAAGAAATTAAAGCAAAAACCAAGATCCTTAAAACATATGTACCTGCAGATCTGTGACAACTCTGTGGCTCCTCAAAATATAATCTTTTCTTCTTTTTATCCCTCTATCAGATACTGACTACTATCCCTTTTTACAATTAAAAACCATAATGTTCAGAGCCACGCTTAAGAGAATGAGAAGTAAGTGCCTCCTCCAAAAAAAAAAAAAAAAAAAAAAAGAACAAATATGCCTCAATGCCCTGTGTGTCAAAATTATGGTCTTTCTTAATGAAATTTTCATTTTCAAGAAAGCTATTTTTCAAATAATAACCACCCTGAAAGCAATCCAATTATTAATGGATGTTTGCAGCTGTTTCTTCTCATTTTGAGTCGTGCCACATCAGCAAATGAAGGTTCCAGAAGCTTTACTCCATCCATGTCATTAAGGTCGACTCTACTTTGAGGAGGCAGCTCTTCCCCAGTCCTCTTTTGAGTGCCTTCCAACCTGGGGGGCTCATCTTCCAGCACTATATCAGACAATGTTCCGCTGCTATTCATAAGGTTTTCGCTGGCTAATGCTTTTCAGAAGTAGACTGTCAGGTCCTTCTTCCTCATCTGTCTTAGTCTGGAAGCTCAGCTGAACCTGTCCTCCATGGGTGACCCTGCTGGTATCTGAATAAGGGTGGCATAGCTTCCAGCATCGCAGCAACACACAAGCCCCCAAGTACGATCTTAATGATGTGGATGGAGTAAAGCTTCTGGGACCTTCATTTGCTGATGTGGCACGACTCAAAATGAGAAGAAACAGCTGCAAACATCCACTAATAATCAGAATCTGGAATGTACGAACTATGAATCTAGGAAAATTGGAAATCTTCAAAAATGAAATGGAACACATAAACATCAATATCTTAGGCATTAGTGAGCTGAAATGGACTGGTATTGGCCATTTTGAATTGGACACTCATATAGTCTACTATGCTGGGAATGACAACTTGAAGAGGAACGGCGTTGCATTCATCGTCAAAAAGAAAGTTTCAAAATCTATCCTGAAGTACAATACTGTCAGTGATAGAATAATATCCATACGCCTACAAGGAAGACCAGTTAATATGACTGTTATTCAAATTTGCACACTAACCAGTAGGGCCAAAGATGAACATTAAAGAAGATTTTTATTAGCTGCTACAGCCTGAAATTGATCGAACATGCAATCAAGATGCACTGATAATTACTGGTGATTGGAATGTAAAAGATGAAAACAAAGAAGAAGGATCAGTAGTTGAACAATATGGCCTTGGTGATAGAAACAATGCCGGAGATCCAGTGATAGAATTTTGCAAGACCAATGACTTCTTCATTGCAAATACCTTCTTTCACCAACACACACGGCGACTATACACATGGACCTCACCAGACGGAACACACAGAAATCAAATTGACTACATCTGTGAAAAGAGACGATGGAAAAGCTCAATATCATCAGTCAGAACAAGGCCAGGGGCCAACTGTGGAACAGACCATCAATTGCTCATATGCAAGTTCAAGCTGAAACTGAAGAAAATCAGAGCAAGTCCATGAGAGCCAAAATATGACCTTGAATATATTCCACCTGAATTTAGAGACCACCTCAAGAATAGATTTGACACATTGAACACTAGTGACCGAAGACCAGACGAGTTGTGGAATGACATCAAGGACATCATCCATGAAGAAAACAAGAGGTCACTGAAGAGACAGGAAAGAAAGAGAAGGCCAACATGGATGTCAGAGGAGACTCTGAAACGTACTCTAGAGCGTTGAGCAGCTAAAGCAAAAGGAAGAATTGATGAAGTAAAAGAACTAAACAGAAGATTTCAAAGGGCCTCTCGAGAAGACAAAGTATTATAATGAGATGTGCAAAGAGCTGAAGATGGAAAACCAAGAGGGAAAAACGCGCTTGGCGTTTCTCAAGCTGAAAGAACTGAAGAAAAATTCAAGCCTTGAGTTGCAATAGTGAAGGATTCCATGGAGAAAATATTAAACAAAGCAGGAAGCATCAAAAGAAGATGGAAGGAATACACAGAGTCATTATACCAAAAAGAATTAGCCGGTATTCAACCATTTCAAGAGGTGGCATATGATCAGGAACTGATGGTACTGAAGGAAGAAGTCCAAGCTGTTCTGAAGGCATTGGCGAAAAACAAGCCTCCAGGAATTGATGGAATATCAATTGAGATGTTTCAAGAAACAGATGCAGCACTGGAGGTGCTTACTCATCTATGCCAAGAAATATGGAAGACAGCTTCCTGGCCAACTGACTGGAAGAGATCCATATTTATGCATATTCCCAAGAAAGGTGATCCAACTGAATGTGGAAATTATAGAATATCGTTAATATCACATGCAAGCAAAATTTTACTGAAGATCATTCAAAAACGGCTACAGCAGTATATCAAAAGGGAACTGCCAGAAATTCAGGCTGGTTTCAGGAGAGACGTGGAACCAGAAATATCATTGCTGATGTCAGATGGATCCTGGCTGAAAGCAGAGAATACCAGAAGGATGTTTACCTGTGTTTTATTGACTATGCAAAGGCATTCGACTGTGTGGATCATAACAAATTACGGATAACACTGCAAAGAATGGGAATTCCAGAGCACTTAATTGTGCTTATGAGGAACCTTTACATGGATCAAGAGGCAGCTGTTCAGACAGAATAAGGGGATACCGATTGGTTTAAAGTCAGGAAAGGTATGCGTCAGGGTTGTATTCTTTCACCATACCTATTCAATCTGTATGTTGAGCAAATAATCCGAGAAGCTGGACTATATGAAGAAGAACGGGGCATCAGGATTCGAGGAAGACTCATTAACAACCTGCATTATGCAGATGACACAACCTTGCTTGCTGAAAGTGAAGAGGACTTGAAGCACTTACTAATGAAGATCAAAGACCACAGCCTTCAGTATGGATTATACCTCAACATAAAGAAAACAAAAATCCTCACAAATGGACCAATGAGCAACATCATGATAAACGGAGAAAAGATTGAAGTTGTCAAGGATTTCATTTTACTTGGATCCACAATCAACAGCCATTGAAGCAGCAGTCAAGAAATCAAAAGACTCATTGCACTGGGCAAATCTGCTGAAAAGGACCTCTTCAAAGTGTTGAAGAGCAAAGATGTCACCCTGAAGACTAAGGTGTGCCTGACCCAAGCTATGGTATTTTCAGTCACATCATATGTGTGTGAAAGCTGGATAACAAATAAGGAAGACCGAAGAAGAGTTGACGTCTTTGAATTGCGGTGTTGGCGAAGAATATTGAGTATACCATGGACTGCCAAAAGAATGAACAAATCTGTCTTAGAAGAAGTACAGCCAGAATGCTCCTTAGAAGCAAGAATGGTGAGACTGTGTCTTACATACTTTGGGCATGTTGTCAGGAGGGATCAGTCCCTGGAGAAGGACATCATGCTTGGCAGAGTACAGGGTCAGAGGAAAACAGGGAGACCCTCAACAAGGTGGATTGACACAGTGGCTGCAACCATGAGCTCAAGCATAACAACGATTGTAAGGATTGCGCAGGACTGGACAGTGTTTCATTCTGTTGTGCATAGGGTCACTATGAGTTGGTACTGACTCGATGGCACCTAATACAACAACACACACACAAGAAAGCAATCCATTCCAGCTTGTCTCAAAATATGAGAAAGGAAGGAAGGAGGGAGGGAGGGAAGAAGGAAGGGAGGGAGGGAGGGAGGGAGGGAGGGAGGGAGGGAGGGAGGGAGGGAGGGAGGGAGGGAGGGAGGGAGGAAGGAAGGAAGGAAGGAAGGAAGGAAGGAAGGAAGGAAGGAAGGAAGGAAGGAAGGAAGGAAGGAAGGAAGGAAGGAAGGAAGGAAGGAAGGAAGGAAGGAAGGAAGGAAGGAAGGAAGGAAGGAAGGAAGGAAGGAAGGAAGGAAGGAAGGAAGGATGAATTTCCTTGTTAAAAACGGTTTGGATCATGTGAATGTTAAATAATTTCCTTGGAGACTTAAGATGCCTATTAGCATATTAAAGGCATTGAAGAGTCCTGGAGTAAGTCAACACATACAACTGAGCTTAACACTACAATTCTTAAACACATTTATTCAAAAGTCTCCATTTCATTCATTGTATACCCACTGTTATTGAACATTCAGGGGATGTTGCCTCAAGTCTTTCTCAAGAAAACCCTTTATTTTTAGTTTCTCTATTGCTGGGCTATAAGTGTCTAATTAAAAACAACCCAAGGGCAACAGAGAGACACAGGCTAAGAGTTGGTGGCTGGGCTTCAGAAACAGACTTGATGACCTCCCTTAGTACTCAAGACCTCCCCTGCTGGACTCATTCACAATCCCCTTTGCAGGACCTCTCTAGCCAGGAAGCTGAGGCCGTCAGTCCTGACACAGCATTGATTTCTCTCAGTGATGTTCATATCCATCAGTAGCTTGAAAAGTCCCCATAGCTTCCACCATCCAATTCCTGCAATAACAAGCCAAATATCTCTCTGACAGTAGTATTGTGGTTTCAACTATATCTTGTCAGAGAAATTGTGGGAAATTTTATCTTTTCCTTATGACCCACATCACCATCTATGTTTCTGATGTCCTAATTTTTTAAAATATGGTTTTATATAATTTCAAAAATGAGAAAATATAATCTCATATTTCAGAATAGGTGGGAAAAGGGATAATCCATGTTCTTTGATTTGTTACTTGAGAAAAAAAGCTGTGAAGAGGAAAAGAAACAAAAAAGATGAAGATAATAGAAACCTATCATATTAGGCCTGAACCTTCCAATTAGACGTTCTTGAATTAGACTTGCACAAACTTTATTCAGAAGATTCAAGGTTTGCCTTGTTCACTTATAGCAGCACATTGTCCACTTGTCCAAAATTAAGTTAATGTTCTTCTTTCAGATACTTTGTCCCAAGAAGAGCATTCTTCCTCAGAATATAATACCACTATCTAGATAAGAATCATAAGGGAGATCACTAAAACTTCCCTCTTCCTCAAGCCTCAAATGCAATCCATCCCAAAATCTCGTTAGTTTTACATAGTAAATATCTCACGAATACATTCATGTCTAGGGTATTTATATATCAATACACATCTATTGAGGCCCTCTTCTGCGTCCCAGTTGTAATAGGTACAGAGCATATGGCCCTGAACAAAAAAGACATCCTGCACTCAGGGATATCCATCGTAATGGAAAAAGATTATAGGGAGTAAATGAATAAACATGTGATAGCTCATGTGAAGATAATGGGCATCACGAAAAGTAAAACAGAATATGTATAATAAAGAATGAACATTAAAAAAAAAAAAAGAGAGTTGGAACAGACTCGATGACACCTAACAACAACAGAAGGTAGGAGTTATGGAATGAATTGTAACCCCCCCAAAAATATGTGTCAACTTGGCTAGTCCATGATTCCCAATACTGTGTGATTGTCCACCATTTTGTCATCTGATGTGATTTTCTTATATGTTCTAAATCCTACCTCAATGATGTTAATGAGGCAGGATTAGAGGCAATTTAGTTAATGAGGCAGGACACAATCTACAAGATTAGGTTGTATCTTAAGTCACTCTCTTCTGAAATATAAAAGAGAAGTGAGCAGAGAGACATGGGGTCATCTTCTCACCAAGAAAGCAGCACTGGGAGTAGAGTGTTTCCTCTGGACCTGAGGTTCCTGCACAGAGAAGCTCCTAGACCAGGGGAAGATTGATGACAAGGACATTTCTCCATAGCCAACAGAGAGAGAAAGCCTTCCCCTGGAGCTGATACCCCGAATTCAGACTTCTAGCCTACTAGACTGTGGGAGAATAAACTTCTGTTTGTTGAAGTCATCCACTTGTGGTATTTCTGTTATAGCAGCTGTAGATAACTAAGACAGTAAGCATTAATTTATATAAGCAATGTTTTTCAATCCTCAAATTAGGGACATCATGAAATCAATGTAGTAGTCATGGCAAGCATTTTTAATAGAAGCATGTAGAATACAAAAAAAAAAAAGTCAAGAAAGGATTTTACATAATGATGAAGACAGTAAATATTGTTTTATAAAACTTTGTTGTGTTTGTATTAGTGCGTGTGTACTAATCTATGTGTGTTTTATATCACCTTGTAAAATATCCTTCTTAATATGAAGTACCAGTAAAACAAAACAAAAAAAGAAATAGAAAAAAAAAAAATGATATTATATTGAGGAGCTGTGAGTGAGAAATACAGATGTGTGAGGGAAGAACGTTTCAGGAAACTGGAACAAGTGCAAAGAATCTAAGGTAAGAGGTGTGTTCAAAGTGTATCAAGGATCCTGGTGTGGCTACAGTGCGTTGTGGGCGTGGTAGAGTGATAGGATATGTGGTCAGAGAGGTAACCAGATGCTAGACCATGTAGGGCCTTGTAGATCAGCTAAAATCTTTGGATTTTACTCCAAGTAAGATGGAGAGTCATTTGAGTGTTTTGAACAGAATAATGTCCTAAGCTCATTTCTTGAAATATTTTGGCCAATATGTAAAGAATAGACTGTAGGAAGGCCAGGGTAGAAACAGACCAGTAAGAGTCTATACCAATGGTCTGGAAGGATGTGAGAATTGGCTTGACACATGATAATTTTAGATAAATTGAGAAATCATTTGGCTCTGGTTGAATTTTGAGGGTATAGCCAAAAGGATTTGCCGATAGATTGGATCTGGGATTTGACACATAGAGAGGTGTAAAAGGCAGCACCAAGAGATTGTGGCCTGAAGTTGGGAGACTGCAGTTTTCATTTATGGAGAAACTCTGTGAGGGGAGGAGTTTTGTAGTTTACGGGGGATATAAGTGATCCATTGAGAGCAAATTTTCCACAAACATTTGGATATATAGGTCTAGTATTCAGGGAAGGGATTTAAATTTGGGAGTCCACGGGTACGTGAAGTCTTGAAAGATGTGATTCCCCCAGGGAGTGTATTTAGACCAAGAATAGAAACAAAAGGAGGGGAATGGAAAGGAAGAAAAGGGAAAAGGTGAGGGGAAAAAAGAAAGAGAAGTGAAAAGATCTAATGTTTGAGTGTTGGAATAGACTTGGAATATGAGGCAGAAAGAACAACCAATAGTGTAGGAGTTGTTGTTGCTGTTGTTACATGCCATCAAGTTGGTACCGACTCATAGTGACCCTATGCACAACAGGACGAAACACTGCCTTGTTATGCTTGAGCTCATGGTTGCAGCCACTGTGTCAATCCACCTCGTTGAGGGTCTTCCTCTTTTCCACTGACCCTGTACTCTGCCAAGCATGATGTCCTTCTCCAGGGACTGATCCCCCCTGACAACATGTCCAAAGTATGTAAGATTCAGTCTCACCATCCTTGCCTCTAAGGAACATTCTGGCTGTACTTCTTCTAAGACAGATTTGTTCGTTCTTTTGGCAGTCCATGGTATATTCAATATTCTTCGCCAACACCACAATTCAGAGGTGTCAATTCTTCTGTCTTCCTTATCCACTGTCCAGCTTTCACATGCATATGATGCATGTGATAAATGCCATGGCTTGGGTCAGGTGCACCTTAGTCTTCAAGGTGACACCTTTGTTCTTCCACACTTTAAAGAGGTCCTTTGCAGCAGATTTATCCAAGGCAATGCATCGTTTGATTTCTTGACTGCTGCTTCCATGGCTGTTGATTGTGGATCCAAGTAAAATGAAATCCTTGATAACTTCAATCTTTTCTCCATTTATCATGATGTTGCTCATTGGTCCAGTAGTGAGGATTTTTGTTTTCTTTATGTTGAGGTATAATCCATACTGAAGGCTGTGGTCTTTGATCTTCATTAGTAAGTGCTTCCAGTCCTCTTCACTTTCAGCAAGCAAGGTTGTGTCATCTGCATAATGCAGGTTGTTAATGAGTCTTCCTCCAATCCTGATGCCCCGTTCTTCTTCATATAGTCCAGCTTCTCAGATTATTTGCTCAGCATACAGATTGAATAGGTATGGTGAAAGAATACAACCCTGACACACACCTTTCCTGACTTTCTACCAATCAGTATCCCCTTGTTATGTCTGAACAACTGCCTCTTGATCTATGTAAAGGTTCCTCATGAGCACAAATAAGTGTTCTGGAATTCCTGTTCTTCTCAATGTTATCCATAATTTGTTATGATCCACACAGTTGAATGCCTTTGCATAGTCAATAACACCCAGATAAACATCCTTCTGGCATTCTCTACTTTCAGCCAGGACCCATCTGACATCAGCAATGATATCCCTGGATCCACATTCTCTTCTGAAACCAGCCTGAATTTCTGGCAGTTCCCTGTCAATATACTGCTGCAGCCATTTTTGAATGATCTTCTGCAGAATTTTGCTTGTATGTGATATTAATGATGTTATCCTATAGTGTAGGTAGGAAAACAAAACAAAGTGGAATCCCAGAAATAAAGGGAAAAAAAAAAAAACGTATTTCAAGAATGCAGTAGTAATCAATGTGTTATATGCTGATAGGTCAAATAAGATTGGATTTTTCAATTCAACTGGTGACTTTGATAAGAGCAATTATAGTATATTGTACGAATTAAAGCACTAGTGGAGTGAGTTCAAGAGAAAGTTGGAGGAGTAGAATTGGGTAGAGAGTAGCATTAAACTTCTTCTAAAGCTTTGCCAATAAAGGGAGCAGATAAATGGAAGGTTGGATGGAAGGGCATATGAGAATGAGGTCTAATGAACAGTTGGGTAGGAGGAGACAACTTCCCTCCACGGTATGAAAAGTAGAGACAGAAGGTATGGATATCCACACAAGCAATTTAATATAGGTAAGGTGGAAGTTTGTCTAAGTTCTTCCAATTTCTTTTATCTTCTCAGTGAAATGAGAAGCCATGTCATCAGGAAATATAAGAAGAAAGAAGGAGGTAATAGAGGCTTAAGGATAACTCACTAAATCCTGAAATGTTCAGTAAGCACTTTTGCCTCTAATTAAAGCCTTTTCTCACCGTAATCCAGAGTAATTTTTTTAAATTCAGTCTGAAGGTGGTACTAAACCAAAAACCAAACCCAGTGCCATCGAGTCAATTCCAACTCATAGTGACCCTATAGGACTGAGTAGGACTGCCCCATAGAGTTTCCAAGGAGCACCTGGCGGATTCGAACTGCCGACCCTTTGGTTAGCAGCTGTAGCACTTAACCACTATGACACCAAAGTTTCCTACTAGATGCTTAAAAACCTTTAGCGGCTCCCCATTACTTTATAAACAAAATCTGTATTACCTAAATATGGCCACAGCATTGACTGACTCCTTCCTCCTTCTCCAGTACCACTTCTCATCTCTTAACTCTGCCTTTGTTTCAACCCACACTGGCACTGGAATATGATATGCTCTTTTTCACTATTAGAGCCTTAGCATGTACTATTTCTTATGCCCAGAAAGCTGTTTAATTTCATTGTTGCCTAATTAACTTCTAAATTAATCTACTATAAAATATCGCTCTTTCCTACCTGAGTTCTAAACTGATAAGAAATAGGACAAAAGAGTAAGGCTCATGGTTACCAAAATATCATCCTACAAAGGCTGAGTTGGAGGACATGGTTTATATCTACCAGCATGTCAATTTCCTAAAACTTATGCCCAAACTAGACAGACTCACCCAGTCTTAGTGGATCCTCCTCCAGAATAGCAGAGAAGGTTAAAACCTTCTTGGAGCAACTCACTCCCGAGAATAATAGAAGAGGAAAGGGCTAGACTGTGTGTGCCTGGTTTTCCTTCCAGACTCACCAATCAGATTAAATTCTGCTTCTCTCTTGGGAAGGGTACATGATGGCTAAAAGAGAGGAAAATGTTCTCTTTGTATGGAGGGAAATGTCATGAGTAGGGATTAAATATTTCATGCTAATGCATCACTAGAATGTGCCCATTTCAGTGCTTTTCTCAGAGTGTACAAGCAATACAAAGTCCAAGAATAAGGAAATTAATGAAAATCAATTACTTCCTGGTTCTTAGTTTTTACTTTTTGGTAAGACCTTAATAACATTCCCAAATTCTAAGTCCCCTTGTTAATCAATCTAATCATTTTGATTCTCACTCGCTCATACCTTATAAAGCAGGGGTTGGTAAACTATGGCCATGGGCCAAATCTGGCCCACCATCTGTTTTTTTTAATAAAGCTTTATTGGAGCACACCCATGCCCCTTCATTATGTCTATGGCTGCTTTTGAACTGCAGTGGCAGAGTTGGTAGTTTTGACAGAGACATGTGGCCCACAAAACCTAATATATTTGCTATCTGGTCCTTTATAGAAAGTGGTTGCTGGCCCTTGCTTCAGAAAGTCAAAAAAAATTGTAGGAGCAGAAGCAAAAACACCCATATACTCTGGATGTAAAAACTGAGAAGACATTTAACGTTTGCAAGTACAATGAAAAGAGAGGCTTTGCTGGACAGTTACTTTTCTGCAATGTCTTTTATTTGATGAATAAATACATAGAGACAACTCCAAAGACAGTGCATGTTTTAGCAGGAGGTGGTGGTTTGGCTCTGGATTGGAGAGTGTTTATGGATACCTTTATTGACCTCGCTCACCTGGAAGTAAGCTTGACGTAAGCTCAACTCCTACACTTCCATCTGCTTTATTCACTCCTGGGAAAGGATTTCAATTAGTTCCTTTTACCTGAAGCTAGGGGAAGAGGCACTCATACTAATGGCTTCCCGCCTGTAGATTCCATAAGGCTAACTCTATATGCATTTTTTAGTCTTCCTTGTTAGGCATCTCCCACCATGTAGCTGAGAAATTCAGACAAATAGAGGAAGTGGCTTTTTATAGCTTTGTTCATGATGTATTTTTACCCAGCTGTGTTCTTGGCAGCAGCTCTGCAAATTTCTCTAAAGCTACCTTTTTAAAATAAAGTGGCAAATGGCAAAACAAACAAAAAATGTGTCCAAGTACATGCATCCATCTTATTATCTCATAGTGGCATAGTGGTTAAGAACTATGGCTGCTAACCAAAAGGTTGGCAGTTCGAATCCACCAAGCACTCCTTGGAAACCCTATGGGGCGGTTCTACTCTGCCCTGTAGGGTCACTATGAGTTGGAATTAGCTCGACAGCAACAATTTTGTTTCTGTTGTAATGTTATTTTTTATTAAAGAAAATATGTTTTTTATTTAAAAAAATTATCTAGGAGTAATTGTTCAAGCCACAAAGCATGAATGTTGATTCTGTGTTTACAAAGAATCTAAGTGCTTTGGAAGGATGTGAGCTGGAGTTGTAAACCCAGTAAAAAATAACAGTAGCTGACGTTTATTGAGGACTTACTACACACCAGGCAATGTTCTAAGTTTTATCTCATTTAATCCTTAACAGAAACATTTGGAGGAAAATACTTTGATAATACACATTTAATAGAAGATGAAATGGAGGAATGGCATAGTTAAATTGCCCAGACCACACATATCAAAGTAAGATTTAAAGACCTTTTATCAGAGGCTCCCAAACCTTCGTAGTTGACAGCCCCTTTTCGTGGTACCCTAGGCCAGAAGAAAGAGCACTGAGTTCTATTTATTAATGATTTAGGTCCAAACATTTTAACAAGTATTTATATCCAACAAACTTAGTAGAACAAATAATAAACAAAAGGAAAGATATTTTTATTTCATTCTTAAATAACCAGAAATTACTTATTAATGGGATGTATATGCCTACTGAGCATTGCAAAGCTTCTCAAACCTTGGAATCCACTTGCAGACCATCAGCCTAATTTTCTATTCTGCATTGATTTTTCTGCAGTACTTGATTTTTATCACAGCAACCTCCAAAAACCCAGTTTCACAAAAATGTGATGTCAACAAAAGGATAGAGTGAGATTTAGTCTTGAAACTTAGAACTACCTGGAGCTTATCATTCTTGTGGTGTCCAGCAGATGTTGTTGGGTTTCCCTGGGGTATTTAATATACAGTGTGGTGGCACAGTGGTTAAAGTGCTTGGCTGTTAACCTAAAAGTCAGCTATTTAAACTTACCAGGTGCTTCAAGGGAGAAAGATGTGGCAGTCTGCTTCCGTAACAATTTACGGAATGGATTTGGTTTTTGGTATATGCATTGTATCTTCTCTTAGAGTCTTCACTGAACTGAAAGTAGGAATTATGTGTTTAATCCTTGGAATTTCCAATAGCACATATTACTGTTCTTTGCAGTTATCATTCTACATGAAAGACTATAAAACAAATTTTTGGTTCCCAAACTGTGCATCAAGGCACCCTGGGGTGCCACGATGAATTGACAGGGACGCCACTGAAAATCAAACCAATCAAGTCACTGCCATTGACTCAATGCTGACTTGTAGCAATACGGTTTCCAAGGCTGTAATTTTTGTGGGAGTAGACTACAAATTCTTTCTTCCATCGAGTGGCTAGTGTGTCCGAACCATTCACCTTCTGGTTAGCAGCAAGAGCTTTAACCACTGCACCACTAGGGCTCCTTATAACTCATATAGACAACAAAAATAGAGAAAACAATGTGAATTGTTCAAGGTAAAAATGTATGGGAGTCCTAAATTTGAATTAAGCCTCTTAACTATACTAGTGCTATTCTAAGCATAAATTTGTGCCTATTTCTGCCACATTTTAAAGGTACAAAAAAAGATTTATGTTAATAGAATAAATTTTAATGATAAAAGTCAAATAAATATCATACAAAGTAATTGCTATCCTGCCATTTCCACCTCAGTAATGATTCCTAAATTCATACCGCCTTTTGCCTTTCCACCATAGAAAATTAATCCAAATCCTTGTTATTTGTTGCTAATTTGGAGATGGAATTCTGGAGTCCTAGGAACCTAGAAGGAGCCATGGTGGCTCAGTGGTTAAACACTCAGCTGCTAACAGAAAAGTCAGTGGTTCAAACCCACCTGCTGCTCTACAGGAGAAAGATGTAAGTCTGCTTCCATAAAGATTATAACCTTGGAAACCCTATGTGGCAGTTCTACCCTGTCCTATGGGGTTGCTATGCATTAGAATTGACTCCAAGGCAATGGGTATTTTTTAGAAACCCAGAACATAGTTTAGCACAGTGCTACTCAAAATGTAGTCTCTAGACTATTGTTGGTTTGTGATAAGTGTTTTATTGGTCTGCAACAAGATAAGTGCAAAGTTGATGCAAGAATTCTGAAACTTTTATAGTAATTTAGCAAAGTAGTTTTATTTCTGTTGAATATAATAATAAAAAAATGAGACTTGTGTTTTACATATCAACTTCATATATTTCATTTTTCTAGTAATTAATTTTCCTATATTTTACAAAATTATTTATCCATGGCAGATTGAAGATTAAATAAAACAAAAACCAGCCCTTCAATAATATGGTTTGAGGAGCACTGGTCTAGAAGGGGGTCATTGGGTAGGCATGTTTTCTTGGCCCTGTAAACTCCTTGCCCCATGGACATGGGTGGGTGTGACTGTAAGAGAGCTAAGTAGGGGCCCTCCCAAGTGTTATGTCCAAGAAGGAGCCCAAGGTGTCCAGGCCCAAGGGCTGTTCTGATTATCATTTTTACCCCAGGTGGATAATATGAGCCTTTGAAATAGGGAGACAACTAATTTTGTTCTCAGCACCTTGCACTATAACTGGTGCATTAAAGGCACTAGATAAATGGCCTTTGAATGAACAAGTGATCAAATGCAATGATTATGCATACTGAATAATACCACTAACTTTAATTGTACTCTGTTCCAGGAGCTACATTAGATACTTTATATAAATAATCTCTGATCTTTGCAAAAACCATCAGGATAGGTATTATTCTCTCTGCTGAGAGATGAAACCTCCATTTTACAACTTAGAAGAGAGAGTGCTCTTATAAGGTTAAACCCATTGCCGTCGAGTTGATTCCAACTCTTAGTGACCCTACAGGAAAGAGTGGAACTGCACCATAGGGTTTCCAAGTAGTTCCTGGTGGATTAGAATTGCTGACCTTTAGTTAGCAGCTGAACTCTTAACCACTATGCCACCAGGGTTTTCCCTTATTTTGTTAGACTTGGGAAAATGGGAAGAAGGCCTTATTGGAAGAAACGAGGTTTGAACCGAATCTTATAGAATGAGTAGAGTTGTGAGAAGAAGAGAGAAAGAAACAACATTGTCTATCTGGGGAGAATTGTACAAAGCAAAGAATGTAAGACACAAGGCCTCCCCAAAACAGATGGTTAAAAAATATATAAAAAGCCTAGGGAACTGGGGGAGCTTGTGGCCTAAGGAGAGAGGGCATACTGTACTTAAAAACATTTACTTTTATTAAAAACAAAACAACAATAAAAACAGGAAAATTAAAACACTGGGTCATAAAACCAAAACTCTTTAGAAGCATCATCTCAGAATGCGCTCTCCTAACCTCCAAACTGTCTCTTTATATCATCCTGTTTTAATTCCCCATGTAAAACATATCACTATTTGATACCCCTATTTGTGACATGCAACCCTGGTGGCATAGTGGTTAACAGCTGCGGCTGCTAACCAGAAGGTCAGCAGTTTGAATCTACAAGGTGCTCCTTGGAAACCCTACGAGGCAGTTCTACTCTGTTCTATAGGATCACTTTTTTTTTTTTTAATTTGTGATATTTTCTTATTTATTTATTCATTTTTGCTTGTTTTGTCTTGCTCTGCTAGGCTTTAAGTTATATGAGATTAAGATTCTTATCTATCTTATTTATTAATGAATTCTTGCATCTAGAGATATGTCTAACACATGCTTAATATATCAGTTATTTTGCTTCGTAAAAGGTACCGATACTTACCAACAAATACTTAGCTATTTGAAACAAGAATTTATAATTTATTGCAGTTTTGAAGGTGGGGTGGCAGTTCTGCTGTTTTGCCTGGGCACCCTCATGTGGTTGCATTCAAGTGGAGGATGTCTGAGCTGGAAGGTTCAAGAAGCCTAAGTCGTGTCTGGAAATTGGTGCTGGCTGTCCTCTAGGATGTCTCATGTCTCCTTCATATGGCCACGTGACCTCTCATCCTCCATTAAGTTAAATTGACATCCTTATGTGGTGGTCTCAAGGCCACATTCCGAGAGGGTAAAGGCAGAGCTGTGAAGCTCTTAAGGTCTAACACTAGAAATGAGTGACACAATATCACTTCTACTGCACATATTAATCAAAACTGGTCATATAACCATGCCAGATTCAAGGAGTGGAGAAATCGACTCTACTTCTTAAGGGAAGGATCTGCAAAATATTGTGTCCATGATTTTCAATAGACCACAATTGGGGTTCAATATGTATGCATGATATGAATCGATAGATCAATAGATGATTGATAGATGATAGGTAGACACATGGATGGTTGGATGGATGGATGGATGGATGGATGGATGGATGGATGGATGGATGGATGGATGGATGGATGGATGGATGGATGGATGGACGGATTCCTACTCTTGGCAACCTTATGTACAACAGAATAAAACACAGCCTGCTTCTGTATCATTCTCACCATTAGATGTCCTCCAGCAATTGATCCCCCCAATGACGTGTCTAAAGCAAGCTAGTCAGACAATGTTCTGTTGTGATTCATAAGATTTTAATTGGCTGATTTTCAGATGTAGACACTAGGCTTTTCTTCCTATTCTGTCTTAGTCTGGAAGCTCCGTTGAAACCTGTCCACTATGGATGACCCTGCTGATATATGAAATACCATTAGCCAAGCTTCCACCATCACAGCAACACACAATTCACCACAGTACAGCAAACTGACAGATGGGTGGTAAATGAAAGAAGCAATGATGTAATTAAAAGCATAGTCAGGAAAGAATACAGCATATCCTTTAGTTTATGAGCAATAGGGAGTCATGTATATTCTTGAATATGAGGTCATATGTTCAAAATAGAATTTTGGGAAGATTAATATGATATAGTTATAGGATGAAATAAAGTGGTGAGAAACTAGGTGCATAAAAGTCATTTGAAGCCTGCCATGATAAACCAAAAGTAATGAAATGAGGAGCTGGAAGACTTATCATAAATTCTACTCCTGCTTCCCATTTTCTTATTTGGAGTTTTACAACAATGTATGATGGTGGCACAAAGTTAAATGATTCTTTGCCTAAGCACAGATGCATGGAACCTGCTAGTGGGTGACATGAGAATAAATAATATGTACCTGGAGAAGAATTAGGATGACACAGGTATCTGAGTGGCTTCAGCCATTTGTCTGCATATTTACAGGTTCACTTTATTGGCAATTCAAGGTAGTTCAAATAATTCAAGGTAGAATGTGAAGTCTGTTCTTTTGAGGAAAAAAAAGAAAAAAAAAACTTTTAGAGGTGGCACTTTCTCTACTAAAGCAAGCTTGAAGCCTCATGGCCATTTACTTAGAACTGACTGATACAATAGAAATATTAACACATATAACATTTCAATCTTCCCTAGAGGTACCTCAGCTCACTGTATTCTCATGTTGCTAAAAAAATGAAGACACTCATATATCTCTAGGTGTTTTCACTCTGAATGGTTATGTTTGTCAATTCTTCTCCCAATCAAAGATAGATTTGAAAAAACACCCCATTTTTAGGAATGTTTTCTTCTAGAAAAAACTATTATTTTCTTTCTTAGAAAAGCAATAGGGAGAGATTTCAAGCTTAGCACAAATGAAGCCATAAATTTATCTGGAGAATGCTGACTTTTATGCCTCACTATAAGGAAGTGGAATTGATGGAAATGTGCCTGATTTTTAGGTAAAAAGGCAATCTTCTGGAGTTTGAACTAGTACGTCATTTTAAAAGATTGTCTCAATGTGCAATTAACAAAACTTAAAACCTCCACTGAAATATATTGACTGCCAACCTAGTAATTAAAACCCTTTATATAATTAAATAGATCAATGGCTGCTGTAGAGTCTATTCCAGCCATGGCGAACTTATGTACAACAGAAGGAAATGTTGACCAGTCCTTCATCATCCTCACAACAATAGGGACTTTCAAACAACCTTGGCAAAATCAACTTTTTTTCTAAATAAAATCCTTAAATTTATAGGTATAAGGATATAAAGGTGCCTTATTTACTTATAATGAGATTTTATTCTAGCTCTGACTTTTTTTTTTTTTTTTTTTTTTATAATAACTTTTATTAAGCTTCAAGTGAACGTTTACAAATCCAATCAGTCTGTCACATATAAGTTTACATACATCTCACTCCCTACTCCCACTTACTCTCCCCGTCTTGAGTCAGCCCTTTCAGTCTCTCCTTTCTTGACAATTTTGCCGGCTTCTCTCTCTCTCTATCCTCCCATCCCCCCTCCAGACAAGAGTTGCCAACACAATCTCAAGTGTACACCTGATATAATTAGCTCACTCTTCATCAGCGTCTCTCTCCCACCCGCTGACCAGTCCCTTTCATGTCTGATGAGTTGTCTTCAGGGATGGTTCCTGTCCTGTGTCAACAGAAGGTCTGGAGAGCATGGCCGCCGGGATTCCTCCAGTCTCAGTCAGACCATTAAGTTTGGTCTTCTTATGAGAATTTGGGGTCTGCATCCCACTGCTCTCCTGCTCCCTCAGGGGTCCTCTGCTGAGCTCCCTGTCAGGGCAGTCATCGATTGTGGCCGGGCACCAACTAGTTCTTCTGGTCTCAGGATGATGTAGGTCTCTTGTTCATGTGGCCCTTTCTGTCTCTTGGGCTCTTAGTTGTCATGTGGGCTTGGTGTTCTTCATTTTCCTTTGCTCCAGGTGGGTTGAGACCAATTGCTGCATCTTAGATGGCTGCTTGTTAGCATTTAAGACCCCAGACGCCACATTTCAAAGTGGGATGCAGAATGATTTCATAATAGAATTATTTTGCCAATTGACTTAGAAGTCCCCGCAAACCATGTTCCCCAGACCCCCGCGCTTGCTCCGCTGAGCTTTGAAGCATTCATTTTATCCTGGAAACTTCTTTGCTTTTGGTCCAGTCCAATTGAGCTGACCTTCCATGTATTGAGTGTTGTCTTTCCCTTCACCTAAAGCAGTTCTTATCTACTGATTAATCAATAAAAAACCCTCTCCCACCCTCCCTCCCTCCCCCCCTCGTAACCACAAAAGTATGTGTTCTTCTCAGGTTTACTATTTCTCAAGATCTTATAATAGTGGTCTTATACAGTATTTGTCCTTTTGCCTCTGACTCATTTCGCTCAGCATAATGCCTTCCAGGTTCCTCCATGTTATGAAATGTTTCAGAGATTCGTCACTGTTCTTTATCGATGCATAGTATTCCATTGTGTGAATATACCACAATTTATTTACCCATTCATCCGTTGATGGACACCTTGGTTGCTTCCAACTTTTTGCTATTGTAAACAGAGCTGCAATAAACATGGGTGTGCATATATCTGTTTGTATGAAGGCTCTTGTATCTCTAGGGTATATTCCTAGGAGTGGGATTTCTGGGTTGTATGGTAGTTCTATTTCTAACTGTTTAAGATAACGCCAGATAGATTTCCAAAGTGGTTGTACCATTTTACATTCCCACCAGCAGTGTATGAGAGTTCCAATCTCTCCGCAGCCTCTCCAACATTTATTATTTTGTGTTTTTTGGATTAATGCCAGCCTTGCTGGTGTGAGATGGAATCTCATCGTAGTTTTAATTTGCATTTCTCTAATGGCTAATGATCGAGAGCATTTTCTCATGTATCTGTTGGCTGCCTGAATATCTTCTTTAGAGAAATGTGTGTTCATATCCTTTGCCCACTTCTTGATTGGGTTGTTTGTCTTTTTGTGGTTGAGTTTTGACAGAATCATGTAGATTTTAGAGATCAGGCGCTGGTCGGAGATGTCATAGCTGAAAATTCTTTCCCAATCTGTAGGTGGTCTTTTTACTCTTTTGGTGAAGTCTTTAGATGAGCATAGGTGTTTGATTTTTAGGAGCTCCCAGTTATCGGGTTTCTCTTCATCATTTTTGGTAATGTTTTGTATTCTGTTTATACCTTGTATTAGGGCTCCTAGGGTTGTCCCAATTTTTTCTTCCATGATCTTTATCGTTTTAGTCTTTATGTTTAGGTCTTTGATCCACTTGGAGTTAGTTTTTGTGCATGGTGTGAGGTATGGGTCCTGTTTCATTTTTTTGCAAATGGATATCCAGTTATGCCAGCACCATTTGTTAAAAAGGCTGTCTTTTCCCCAGTTAATTGACACTGGTCCTTTGTCAAATATCAGCTGCTCATACGTGGATGGATCTATGTCTGGGTTCTCAATTCTGTTCCATTGGTCTATGTGTCTGTTGTTGTACCAATACCAGGCTGTTTTGACTACTGTGGCTGTATAATAGGTTCTGAAGTCAGGTAAGGTGAGGCCTCCCACTTTCTTCTTCTTTTTCAGTAGTGCTTTGCTTATCCGGGGCTTCTTTCCCTTCCATATGAAATTGGTGATTTGTTTCTCTATCCCCTTAAAATATGACATTGGAATTTGGATCGGAAGTGCGTTAAATGTATAGATGGCTTTTGGTAGAATAGACATTTTTACTATGTTAAGTCTTCCTATCCATGAGCAAGGTATGTTTTTCCACTTAAGTATGTCCTTTTGAATTTCTTGTAGTAGAGCTTTGTAGTTTTCTTTGTATAGGTCTTTTACATCCTTGGTAAGATTTATTCCTAAGTATCTTATCTTCTTGGGGGCTACCGTGAATGGTATTGATTTGGTTATTTCCTCTTCGGTGTTCTTTTTGTTGATGTAGAGGAATCCAAGTGATTTTTGTATGTTTATTTTATAACCTGAGACTCTGCCAAACTCTTCTATTAGTTTCAGTAGTTTTCTGGAGGATTCCTTAGGGTTTTCTGTGTATATAATCATGTCATCTGCAAATAGTGATAACTTTACTTCTTCCTTGCCAATCCGGATACCTTTTATTTCTTTGTCTAGCCTGATTGCCCTGGCTAAGACTTCCAACACGATGTTGAATAAGAGCGGTGATAAAGGGCATCCTTGTCTGGTTCCCGTTCTCAAGGGAAATGCTTTCAGGTTCTCTCCATTTAGAGTGATATTGGCTGTTGGCTTTGCATAGATGCCCTTTATTATGTTGAGGAATTTTCCTTCAATTCCTATTTTGGTAAGAGTTTTTATCATAAATGGGTGTTGGACTTTGTCAAATGCCTTTTCTGCATCAATTGATAAGATCATGTGGTTTTTGTCTTTTGTTTTATTTATGTGATGGATTACATTAATGGTTTTTCTGATATTAAACCAGCCTTGCATACCTGGTATAAATCCCACTTGATCAGGGTGAATTATTTTTTTGATGTGTTGTTGGATTCTATTGGCTAGAATTTTGTTGAGGATTTTTGCATCAATGTTCATGAGGGATATAGGTCTATAATTTTCTTTTTTTGTAATGTCTTTACCTGGTTTTGGTATCAGGGAGATGGTGGCTTCATAGAATGAGTTGGGTAGTATTCCGTCATTTTCTATGCTTTGGAATACCTTTAGTAGTAGTGGTGTTAACTCTTCTCTGAAAATTTGGTAGAACTCTGCAGTGAAGCCGTCCGGGCCAGGACTTTTTTTTTGTTGGGAGTTTTTTGATTACCGTTTCAATCTCTTTTTTTGTTATGGGTCTATTTAGTTGTTCTGCTTCTGAATGTGTTAGTTTAGGTAGGTAGTGTTTTTCAAGGAATTCATCCATTTCTTCTAGGTTTTCAAATTTGTTAGAGTACAATTTTTCATAATAATCTGAAATGATTCTTTTAATTTCATTTGGTTCTGTTGTGATGTGGTCCTTCTCATTTCTTATTCGGGTTATTTGTTTCCTTTCCTGTATTTCTTTAGTCAGTCTAGCCAATGGTTTATCAATTTTGTTAATTTTTTCAAAGAACCAGCTTTTGGCTTTGTTAATTCTTTCAATTGTTTTTCTGTTCTCTAATTCATTTAGTTCAGCTCTAATTTTTATTATTTGTTTTCTTCTGGTGCCTGATGGATTCTTTTGTTGCTCACTTTCTATTTGTTCAAGTTGTAGGGACAGTTCTCTGATTTTGGCTCTTTCTTCTTTTTGTATGTGTGCATTTATTGATATAAATTGACCTCTGAGCACTGCTTTTGCTGTGTCCCAGAGGTTTTGATAGGAAGTATTTTCATTCTCGTTGCTTTCTATGAATTTCCTTATTCCCTCCTTGATGTCTTCTATAACCCAGTCTTTTTTCAGGAGGGTATTGTTCATTTTCCAAGTATTTGATTTCTTTTCCCTCGTTCTTCTGTTATTGATCTCTAGTTTTATTGCCTTGTGGTCTGAGAAGATGCTTTGTAATATTTCGATGTTTTGGACTCTGCAAAGGTTTGTTTTATGACCTAATATGTGGTCTATTCTAGAGAATGTTCCATGTGCGCTAGAAAAAAAAGTATACTTTGCAGCAGTTGGGTGGAGAGTTCTGTAGAAGTCAATGAGGTCAAGTTGGTTGATTGTTGTAATTAGATCTTCCGTGTCTCTGTTGAGCTTCTTACTGGATGTCCTGTCCTTCTCCGAAAGGGGTGTGTTGAAGTCTCCTACTATAATTGTGGAGGTATCTATCTCGCTTTTCAGTTCTGTTAAAATTTGATTTATAAATCTTGCAGCCCTGTCATTGGGTGCGTAAATATTTAATATGGTTATGTCTTCCTGATCAATTGTCCCTTTTATCATTATATAGTGTCCTTCTTTATCCTTTGTGGTGGATTTAAGTCTAAAGTCTATTTTGTCAGAAATTAATATTGCTACTCCTCTTCTTTTTTGCTTATTGTTTGCTTGATATACTTTTTTCCATCCTTTGAGTTTTAGTTTGTTTGTGTCTCTAAGTCTAAGGTGTGTCTCTTGTAGGCAGCATATAGATGGATCGTGTTTCTTTATCCAGTCTGTGACTCTCTGTCTCTTTATTGGTGCATTTAGTCCATTTACATTCAGGGTAATTATAGATAAATAAGTTTTTAGTGCTGTCATTTTGATGCCTTTTTATGTGTGTTGTTGACAATTTCATTTTTCCACATACTTTTTTGTGCTGAGGCGTTTTTCTTAGTAAATTGTGAGATCCTCACTTTCATAGTGTTTGACTTTATGTTAGTTGAGTCGTTACGTTTTTCTTGGTTTTTGTCTTGAGTTATAGAGTTGTTATACCTTTTTGTGGTTACCTCATTATATACCCCTATTTTTCTAAGTAAAAACCTAACTTGTATTGTTCTATATCGCCTTGTATCACTCTCCATATGGCAGTTCAATGCCTCCTGTATTTAGTCCCTCTTTTTGATTATTGTGATCTTTTACCTATTGACTTCCATGATTCCCTGTTATGTGTATTTTTTTTTTAATTAATCTTAATTTGTTTGTTTTTGTGATTTCCCTATTTGAGTTGATATCAGGACGTTCTGTTTTGTGACCTTGTGTTGTGCTGATATCTGATATTATTGGTTCTCTGACCAAACAATATCCTTTAGTATTTCTTGTAGCTTTGGTTTGGTTTTTGCAAATTCTCTAAACTTGTGTTTGTCTGTAAATATCTTAATTTCGCCTTCATATTTCAGAGAGAGTTTTGCTGGATATATGATCCTTGGTTGGCAGTTCTTCTCCTTCAGTGTTCTGTATATGTCGTCCCATTCCCTTCTTGCCTGCATGGTTTCTGCTGAGTAGTCAGAACATATTCTTATTGATTCTCCCTTGAAGGAAACCTTTCTTTTCTCCCTGGCTGCTTTTAAAATTTTCTGTTTATCTTTGGTTTTGGTGAGTTTGATGATAATATGTCTTGGTGTTTTTCTTTTTGGATCAATCTTAAATGGGGTTCGATGAGCATCTTGGATAGATATCCTTTCGTCTTTCATGATGTCAGGGAAGTTTTCTGTCAGAAGTTCTTCAACTATTTTCTCTGTGTTTTCTGTCCCCCCTCCCTGTTCTGGGACTCCAATCACCCGCAGGTTATCCTTCTTGATAGAGTCCCACATAATTCTTAGGGTTTCTTCATTTTTTTTAATTCTTTTATCTGATTTTTTTTCAGCTATGTTGGTGTTGATTCCCTGGTCCTCCAGATGTCCCAGTCTGCATTCTAATTGCTCGAGTCTGCTCCTCTGACTTCCTAGTGTGTTGTCTAATTCTGTTATTTTATTGTTAATCTTTTGGATTTCTACATGTTGTCTCTCTATGGATTCTTGCAACTTATTAATTTTTCCAGTATGTTCTTGAATAATCTTTTTGAGTTCTTCAACAGTTTTATCAGTGTGTTCCTTGGCTTTTTCTGCAGATATCCTAATTTCATTTGTGATATCATTAAGCATTCTGTAAATTAGTTTTTTATATTCTGTATCTGATAATTCCAAAATTGTATCTTCATTTGGGAAAGATTTTGATTCTTTTGTTTGGGGAGTTGGAGAAGCTGTCACGGTCTGCTTTTTTAAGTGGTTTGATATGGATTGTTGTCTCCGAGCCATCACTGGGAAACTAGTTTTTCCAGAAAATCCGCTAAAAAAAAACTGCAGTCAGATCCCTATCAGAGTTCTCCCTCTGGCTCAGGCTATTCAGATGTTAATGAAGCCGCCTGGGGAGGGTGGGGGAGGGAACAGAGAGATAGGAGAGTAGCACCTCAGAATATAGCCAGAGTTGCTTGTCTTGCTTGGAATGACTCTTATATCTGAGATTCCCGCGGGCGCGTCGCCTATGTGTGCTGTCTGTGTGGAGATTGCCCCCGGGGGGTCTGGCCCGCTGGAGTCACGGTCAGATCCTCCGCTTCCAGCCCCACGCCCAGCGTCAAGGCTCCCCTACTGGGACGGTGCACTCTCGACTCCAAAATCAGTCGCTGCCTCCCGGGGACTTCTCGTCCCTCCAGCCGCGTGGCCGTGCCGCCCCCGTGAACCAGGTGGGCCCCCTCCCGGGGTTAGTTCAGATGGGTGGAGTAGCTCCCCGTGCTTGTGCCGCGACCCAGTGTCCCGGCTGGAACGCTGTTCTCCCCGCTCCAATACCAGTCGCTGCCTCCCGGGGACTTCTCCTACCGGCTGCGTCCCACGCCGCCCGCGCGACCCGGATGGTCACCTTCCCGGGGTTAGTTCAGGGGGTGGAGCAACTCTCCGTGTTTATGGCGTACCTGCGTGCAGTCCAAATCCCTGTGGGACGGTTCCCCGGCTCGGATGCTACTCTTTCTGCTCCAAGATCAGTCACTGCCTCCCGGGGACTTCTCCTAACGGCTGCGTCCCACGCCGCCCGTGGAACCGGCTAGTCCCCCTCCCGGGGTTAGTTCAGGGGGGTGGAGCAGGTCTCTGTGCTTGTGCCGTACCTGACTGGTATGCTGGCTCCAGGCTCTGGAAACAATCGCTGCTTCCCCGTATTAGTTCGTTCTCCGTCTCTAAATCTGTGTTTGTTGTTCAGGGTTCGTAGATTGTTATGTATGTGATCGATTCACTTGTTTTTCCGTGTCTTTGTTGTAAGAGGGATCCGAGGTAGCGTCTGCCTAGTCCGCCATCTTGGCTCCGCCTCCTCTAGCTCTGACTTTTTCTAAGCATCTTTTGTTGTCAAATTTTGATCTTCTACAATAAAAAATAAGAATTTAGGATTCAGATCTCTTTCTCCATATTAGACTTCCAACTGCCAATTATGCTACCTTACCTGATTGGATGAGAAATTATTATTATTATTATTTCTTCTGAGAACCCTGGTTCTATGTGTCTCTAATTTTAATTTGTCAAAAACCTGGATCAAAATCATCAGTGTCCCCACTTCAAACATAAAAAAAAATCTTAATATCCAGAAGCGTGAGTCCTTGATCTCTGTTTTTAATGAATTATTCAGATGGTTCTTTAGCACAATAAAGTTTGAGAACCTGCTCTAGATTTGACTCATTTTCCAAGTAATTTGTTGAACACACTCTTAAGTAGGTAGGACGTTGTCTGTTAAAAATGAAGTGGAAGTTACCTATATGTTTTAGAAATATATATTTTGTGCTTTGTTTATGTCAGGAAATGCCCACTCTGTTGGGGATACAATTACTAATCATATCTTATCTGTCTTGGGGAGATCTAACATGACAGGGATTTCTAATTACAATATAATTTGAATAATGCTATACAATATGTTAGTATACAACACCATAAGAACCTCAGGAAAAACTGGGTGATGGGTGTTAGGGAAGACTTTTCTGGAGAAATCAACACCACAACATAATCTTAAAGGAAGTTTCTAGGGGATATAAAGTTTTAGATAGAGGTGAGAGAGACCATGGTGTTTTTAGGCACTCCGATTTGTTTATATGACTTGGGTAGAAAGTGGAAAACTGGTAAATAAAGCTGGAGAAAGCTACTAAAGTAATTTGTGAAAACTCTCGTTCTGTTTTACAAAACTTCCTAGAAGCTCACTTGGCCAATATACCTAGTATATGAGGGAACTGATATTAGCCAACTAGATGCTACAGTGTATTCCCTTAGAATGTATACAGTATTACTGTTGGAAGTAGGTTTCCAAAGTGAAAATATCACTCTATAGGAATAGAGGATGACCTTGTTTCACATGGGTCTTTTGGAATGTAGAAGCAGCTCATTGCCAAAAAAGAGAATCCTCTTCAAGTCTTTCCCATTTCTGTGAATAAGAATTCTTGACACCTCTCTTCATCTTATACCAAATATCCAATCTCTTGGTAGATCTTGTTAACTCTACATTCTAAAGATATACAGAGATTGTCTACTTTTCACCACTTGGGTCACAGCCATCTTGGTCCAAGCTCCCATATTCTCTTTCCATCCTCTAGGTGAATAGTTGCTTATTGAATTTTCTGCTTTTTTGACTTGCATGCCTATAATTTATTCTGCACACAGAAATTAAAATACGAATATGGTAAAAATTATGTAGAAGTCCCTGGGTGGTACAAATGATTAAGGAATTCGGCTGCTAACTGAAAGGTTAGATGCTCAGTTCTACCCAGAGATGCCTCAGAAGAAAATCTTGGTCATCTACTTCCAAAAAATTAGCCATTGAAAACCCTTGGAACACTAGTTAGACACAGTTGGAATAGATTTGATGGCAACTGGTCAGGTTTATGTTACATAATGAGGAATAGAAAGACATTTTTTAGCTCTTGGGGAAGCCTCCTTTCATTTGAGCCTCCTTTGATATCCCCTTCCCCAGTTTTGATAGTAAATGTACAAATGTAACAGGCATGGCCTGAGAAGGACATAGTGGCCAGGGCTCAGAATCCTTGGGGTGGAGAGTCTGTGTCATTCCACTAAGTATGCCACCCAGATCAACAGAGGGGCAGGCCAAAGCTAAGTGGAATCTAGACTTGGTAGTAGATGAAGAGACACTGAGCATCAGCTGTGGCCTTACAACCAGGTTCATCTGTGGGCTATAGTTTGTTTTTTTTTAATTTACGATTCTGCCCTTCCTCTCATTAAAAAAAAAAAAAAAACTCATAAGTCCCCCCAAAATAAAATAAAATAAAGTAAAAGTTCCGGAGAAGCTATTTGGAAAACTTAAACAAAGAAATACATTTAAGTGGCACAAGGGGTGGATGGTAGTGGCTAGTGTGCTGCACCATCTAGATATGGTTTCAGACTGAAGAAAAGTATTCTCCTGGGAAATTGCTGTTAGCTAACCTTCCTCAGCTATCAGCACTTCCTGGTACTTTCTCTTGTCCGATGGAAGCAACTCTGCCCAAGCTTGTGCTTCCTTCCTGTCAACTGCCTACACTCAATGACTTATTGAACCACCAACTTGGGACAGCTCTGAAATGACATTGCATCTTCAAAGTGTCTCATAAAATCAGCTGTGACTGCTTTGCAGCCCAACTTTTCTCTCTTCTCAACTTACTTCTTTCCCTTTCTCTGAAGATGTTCTTCCTAAAACACTCCCCAATAAATATTTTATGTGTTAATCCATCTCAGAGTCTGAATTCTAGGGAATCCTACCTGTAATAACATATCACATCTACCTCCAGTGCTGTCGTGTGGTTTCTGACTCTTATACAATAATTATCAGTTGATAAATGAATGAAAATATCCTTCTGCCTGAAATTACATTACCTATTTTACTCTGATTATGAACTAATATAATAGTAATGTTTATTATTATATAAATATTTATTGATCACTTAAGTACCGACCATGTTAAATGCTTTATGTGCAGTCATTTAATTCCACTACTTAAGCCTCAGTTTTGTGATAGAAGGGACATAGTCTACATGGCTCACAACTGTATGACCTACACTGACTAGAGTAAAAAAAAGAGTAACTACCATAAAATAGGTACTCAATAAACTTGCCTTAAATAAATTACTTAAAAATACATTTATTTTTGCAACTAATATGTGAGAATTTCCCTATATAATCAGAATTTTATTATATCAAATAAAATATAGGATGGGCTTTCCTCAAATGTGTTCATATACACAGGGCAGATTGTTTTACCTTTTTCTCTCTTAATATGGAATTTTCTATATCAGCTTTAGTTAATTTTATAAAACTGTCAGAATTTTTATCCCTCCTCCCAAGTTATAGAATGTTCTTATAATATTGATCATGAAATATACTGAATAGGGAAACTGTTTTCATTTTGAACCCCTGCTGAATCATCACCAAATAGTAACGACCTCAAGATCTTTAATTTGCTTCTCACCGATCAGAAGGGAATATGGAATGAAAAGAGCTCTTATCTGAGCTTAGTTTGATTTCCTTCAAGGACTCTAAATCTAAAACAACCCAAATTCTCAGAATATTCTTTTGGAACAGCTTGGTAGGCACTTCAGTCTCAGGCATATTTAATTTCTCACTTTTAGCAATAAGACATACTAGTCTCTTGAAAGAGTAAACAGAATTAACCAACAATAAGGAAGAGCCAGTTGTATTCTTCTGATACTACTACTTTGGCCCTTGAAGATACAAGGTGCATAGGGTTTTCCTCCATAAATGGGTTGTCTTCCCTGGATTGCATACTTGAAATACAACTTACTTTGTCACGACATCTACTTCTAAGATATACTTTTGTTTCTGATATGAAAAAAATAGCACTATGTTCTCTTTGGCTTTGTTTATTTTTCTTGACCACTGTCTTCTGGCTTCAAATGTAAAAACGGAATTTTTTTTTTTAATGAAGAAAGAAGGCTGAAGGCAATAGTCAGCATCATCAAAGTACTCCATATGTGAGTAAGAAGATTAATATAATTCATACCCACCTTTCCTAAAAGCTCCAACCTTCACATGACATTTTGACTCCACTCATATGGGCAAGCATGTGGTTTTCTATTTTATTTTTCCTGAATGCTGCAATAATCATCTAAGCTGAGTGAATTTGACATTATGAACATTATCTTCTTCTACACATTAGAAAGTATGGCTTTTAGATAAGAGTTCAGTAAAATAATTTTGATTCAGAAGAAAAGAAGAAATTTACTCTTCCTTGCCATTTTTTCCATTAACTATTTAGTAGCTATTGGGCAAAAATAAATGGTAAAAAGCTAGCCATTCTTCACTCTTCGGGAGAATTGGATATAACCATATTTTGTTTTCTTTATTTGCTGTGATAGTGTCTTATCTCTTTACTCTGAATTTATAAAATCTTAGGATATTCAAGTTCACAGTAAAAATAAATCCAAATATAAGTTAGAAAAATTCTCAGCTTGTACATTCAGAAAATCAGCAGGTGTTCACTGTGTGATTTTGAGTAACTCACACTACAGAACTCATTTTCATTGTGCGTAAAAATACTATGGAGCCCTGGTGGCTCAATGATTAAGAGCTTAGGGGCTACCCAAAAGGTCCTAAAACACCAAAAGGTAGGCAGTTTGAATCCACCAGGCACTCCTTGGAAATGCTATGTGGCAGTTCTACTCTGTCCTATAGGGTCACTGTAAGTCAGAATTGACTCGACAGCAAAGAGTTTTCAATGTTAATCCCAACGTAGGGATTTAGATTTCTTGATGATTAAAAGTATTTTATGCTAATGCAGTAAACATACCTGTAAATCCCCAGTGAAAAATTTGAGAAAACTCTAGCTGAATTAAAAATAATAAGTAAATAAAGAAATAAAATTAGATAAAATAAATGCTATAGTGCACTCTGGTTTTTTGTTTTTTTTTTTGTAGAATTTGTAAACTGCAGAGATTTAGGAGGCCACAGTGAAATTATATTTACCTATTTATTTGTCTAATGAGAACATTAATAAATGTGTCAGGTGGTTGTCTATGCTGGTCATACCGGCTGATTTTTTCAGATTGTTGGACGGATGAATGTGAATTGCTTGTCACAGACTTCAAAACTAGACACATCCTGAAATAGACTAATAAGTATTGGCTGTCCCTCATTGTGCCCTTGATCCACAGTGATAGAATTTTAAGACACAAAGAGTAACAAATTTATCAGCCTTCTATGCAAGTAGATACAGTCACATAACCAATTACTTGTCAATAGGACATAAATGTGGCTTTCTTATGTCAGCTTCTGATTGTCTGTAAGGAGCTTCTGGCACATGTATTTTACTTCTTCTTTATCACAATCTCTATTTAGCCTTCCAGGATACAGATGCCACCATCTTTGACTATAAGGATAAGAGTCATTCTTAATGGACTGTGAGGTAGTCAGCTAGAAGTAAACTTTTTGTGGACTTCACGAACACCTGTTATGCAGAAATTGATTGCTTATCTTCATTAATGTGGGCAATAAATACACTCGTACCTTGTTTAGACCATGTCAATCTTGGACTTCTCTTACACACAACTGAAATAAGTCTTCACTAACTTACCTAATTTAGAAGTTTACCAAAGGAGCTGAGTTAAATTACACTTACCATTTCCTACATTATATTTGCACACAGCAGTAATAGAAAACAGAATAATGAAAACAATAAAATACAAAAGAAGTAAACAAAGTAAATAGAGTCTTCTTTTATCCATACCCAATTTTCTTATGACTAGAAGTAGCATTTTTGATAATATGGAATTAATTGGCATCATGTGTACATGTTTAAGAATTATTTAACTGAGATCAAACAATAACTTTGGTCCAATACCCTTACTATAAGAGTGTGTAATAAATTTACCTTCCTCATTTCACAGATGAAGTCCTGTGGCTAGTGGGACAGAATTGGTTGGATGAAACATGAAGTCATTAAGGAGATGCCTTTATGTGGAGGCTGTAGGTGGTAGGTGGTAGAATGACTCCAGTTTTCTTTTTCTTCGTACAATGTTATTTTCCACAATTCAGGTAAGTATTCAAACTGCAGTTTTAATCTTTTATCCCTTCCCAAAATATTGGTAAATTATCTCTTGGATCATTTTGAAAAGGAGAATAGGGGAAGGCTGATATATATCCTTTTCCTAATTTTGGTAATATTAGCAACCAACTTTCTAAATTGAAAACAATTTTTCAAATATAAAAGTAACCTTGTATAAAGCCAAATCCCTTTCTTGATCCCCAAGAGTCCTTGAAGAATGTCCAAAGTCTAGCTATACCCAAGGTATTTCCTGCTTTCTTGGGCTAGAAACTTCCATTAAACAAGTACCTTTCTTCTCATGTTAATATTAGTTATAAAGGAACTTGTCAGTAAATGAGACAGGCAAATGCCTTTAGGAAATAAAAATCCAGAATACTTGTTATCTAAACCATCAAGTATTTTATTCTTGACTTTCTTATACCTACAACCTCAATTGTACATTTTATCAAAGTGAGCATCATTCAGATTCTAAGTTATCCTAATTCTTAAATTACCAGTGTCCCTCATTACGCACATAGATGGTGTTTAGATGAAGTGGGAAATGGACTTTACCACCATGTCCTCACCCTCCCCCTGCACAACATTTTTTCTTTGACTCAATGTCCTTTTATAGAACTCAGCTATTTAAGCAATGGTGTGGATTATCTTGCATGATTGTAGCCATCCAGAAGTGTATGTATATCTTCCTTACTTCCTGGGCCACTGCTCTGCCCCATTACTCTCTTGTTCAAATCCTTGTGTGTCTACGTGTGTTCACACATGGGTGTTCATACTCAAGCAGAATGATCTGTTTATTCTGGAAACAGTCAAAATACCATATTTGCCAACGTGAGATCATTGGAATAACTTCTGCTGATGTTTTCCACATGTTGGCTGACTATTTGAATTCTAGTTTAACCAATGTGTGCAGTCTCTGAATTCCCACATGTGCTGAGAAAGGTTCTCATTTTCAAGGCAGGGGAATTGCCAAGTGTCTGATGATAGCCTTCTGTGAAAACGTTTCTCTATCTGAAAGAATGTGTGTTCTTAAACAATCTGAGAGCTCCCATTGTTAAGCTAGTTATATGTGAAAATAACTTGAAACTGTGATAACTTTTCCAGATCCCTTGGATTAGGACAGCCAAACTTGGATAGAAACAAATTAAATAAATCCCATGGTGTAAATAATTATATCATCTTTTCTTAAAGAGAAAGTTTAATGAGACTCACAAGGCCTTGATAGAAATAACTTATAGGCCTTGTCCTATTTCAAGTTTACTTCTATCTTATCTTTGTTTTTTGAGAAATACAGCCATTTTTTGCAGGTGAAGGATCAGGAGGTGTTAATTCTGAAATTTCATGGCTTCCTTCCATTGAAATTTTCTAGGCCTTGTATGACCTGTTGTTGTTGTTGTTGTTATGTGCTGTTCAGTTGGTTCCAACTCATAGTGACCCTATGTACAACAGAACTAAACATTACCCAGTCCTGCGCTGTCCTCACAGTCATCATTATACTGAAGCCTATTGTTGCTGCCACTGCGTCAATCCATTTCATTAAGGGTCTTCTTCTTTTGTGCTGACATCTACTTTATCAAGCATGATATTCTTCTCCAGGGATTAGTCCCTCCTGATAATATGTCCCTAGTACCTCGCTTCTAAGGAACATTCTGGCTGTACTTCCAAAACAGATTTATATGACCTTTTATATTGAAATTGTCTGTTGTAGTCAAGTGTCATGTTATATGTTAATTTCTTCAGGCCTTCATTATTATTATAAGTTGATGTATTTTGAAGTTGAATGGTAACATTATCTACATATTTTTAAATAATGTTGAGTGGGAACATTTGGAGTCTTCTTAGGAATAATACTAGAGAAATTCATACATATTATGGCTAACCCTATTTTACTTTCTTTTTAGGTTCTAACTGAACTTCACTGATTTTTCTTTTAATCATATTCAGTTTCTTTCTGCCTTACAACATTTCCTCATAACTCAGCTCATTGAACTTCTTGACTCTTGATCATATTACTGATAAATGTATCCTTGTCATATATCCTTGACCTTTATCTGTTAAGGTTGTACCAGTTTTCATTTGAATAAATTAGTTTGTAGAAAGGTGAGGTCATTATTTTGAAGTGATGTGATCCTAATAACTGAGGATTGGTATCATTTGCAGCAACGCAACAGGCAACGGGAGTTCTATTAAATAGAAACACAAATTTAGAACTGTCTGGATAATATAAAGAATCAAGAGGTCAATTTAGCTAGGACTACTGCGATTTACTCCTGTGTGTTTGCATGAATCCCCTGCCACTTTAATTAACAACAGGGAGATTTTGAGCATATGATAAAATAAAATAAGATTTACTTTGTGGTGAATACAGGAGCTACACTAGTAGGAACTTTTAAGGACTGAAAATGTTTAAAAGTAGAAATCATTAAGAAAAATAATTCTTGTGATGCTACTAGTTATTTGTGGACTGAACAGATTCACAAATTTCCCTTTAATCATTAAATGTAGACTAGATAAATTATAACTGTGCCCATGACACAGAAAAAGTCAATATCTACTTCCATTAATATGTCCCGGGTGGCAAAGATACCCTCCCAAGTTTCTTGCGGTTTCAGTGATATTGGTCATAGAAAGGATGTAATTACTGTATATTAGACTTTGGCCACATAGGGAACAAATAAATCCTCACTTTCTGAGTACTTTTGTGGATATACAACTACTCAGTATGGCCTGAACCCTTTGTTGATCCATTCACCCAAAAGTAACCCTGTCGATGTCATAATGGTCATCACTATAGCACAAAGATAGCAGGAACCATGTCAACGGACATCCTGCATTGGCAAGAGATGTGATGAGAAATACCGTTGGGTTTTTAGTCTAACACAAATTCCAGTATACCAAAAACACCAGGATATTTTGGGAAATTTAACACAAATCAAACACTAATGCTAATACTATTGGTAGCAATATTAATGTCACTTTGATTACCTTATTTATAAAACTATGTTCATATAATTAATTGTTCTCTTAGAATAACTTCTTAGCTATAAAATTACAGAATCCGAAAACAAAAACAACAATGTATCATTAAGGATGTTGATATATGTTACCAAATTATTCTCTAGAAAGGCATTATTTGAGTCTTCCAGTAGTGGCATGTAAGAATGTCCAAGGTTCTAGGACCAGGAGGATGAGGGTGACGTCTTTTGATAACAATAAATAAATAAATAACATCATATGAAAAGCCAGATGGAGCAAATGACTTTTTTCTTTTTTTTTGGTGCTAACTCTCCCCCTTCCGTTTCTTTTTTTTTTTTAACTCATGTGTGCGAATTTTATGTTTCCTTTGCAAGGTCACTTGCTAATCTATCAGCAGTCCTAACAAGTTGAAGGGACATATTATGATTATTTTAAGCCAAACACAGAATTCCATTTTTCTTACCAGTGACTGATTTAGGTATGGCCATGACATACAATTTTACCAGTTAAGAGAAAAGCCTACTGGGGGGGTGGGGTTAAGCTTCTATAAACAGTTTTCTGTAGAAAAACGTATATGAAGAAATTTTTTTCATTTTCTTCTGGCTCTGTTGGTTGATTTGATGCATGCTTACTGTTTTTTTTTTACTGTGGCAACCCTCCTGCTAGGATGAAGATCAACCTCATACAAAGCCAATATGCTGAGGATGATCAAATGAAAAGTAAAAGAAACCTGGGACTCAGATGCCTATCTAGTTAACCCCCAATGCCCTGGAATGAGTTGGAATCAACTTGATGACAACTGGTTTAGTCTGGGGTCCAGGAATTAAAAAAAAAAAAAAAAAATCTTCATTGTTAAAATCACTTTTATCATTTGAAGGTAACAGTTATTTGACCTATACAGTTACTTTCAGCTTCAATTTTTTAGACATCAATAGCAAATTTGAAAGAGCTCTGCTGCTAACAAAAAGGTCTGCAGTTTGAATTCACCAGCAATTTCTTGGAAACCTACTTGGCAGCTCTACTCAGTCATGTAGGGTCAGTATGAGTCGGAATTGACTCTGACAAGCAACTTTTTTTTTTAGTATCCTAGGTTTCCACTATAAAGTTCTAATGCCTATATCATACTCCTATTTAGCCATACGAAATGTGATGATAGAAAGCTTTCATGTAATTTCATGAATTATGACAGACTTATGAGTGTGGGAAGAAATACAGTGTGGTTTTTAAAAAGCAAAATTTTGTGGGACATCTTGTCTCTTCCAGATATTACCCTCTGCCACTCACTGGGGTAAAAGGAGGTTAGTGGAATTTTACTTCATTTTCCCCTTAATGCCTTCCCCACATCTGCCTCATACTCTATAGTAGAAAACACATCAAGTCTAAATCATACAGTCTCCAGTAAAATGTAATGCTTTTTGGTGGTTTGGGGAAGCAGTGTATAGTGGACTGATTTTGGTTATTTGCATATTTTAAATACAGAGTGGAGCACCGGGGTGGGGGTACAGAATTTCATAACAGACATTCAAGTTTACTGACAATCTTTGATAAACAAAGTTATGAATGATACAGTAGATTTTAATATTAGTGGTTAAATCATTTTTTACCACACTCATTTTCAGTTGTCTAATATTAGCATAATTACCGCTATTAGATATCTGCAAGGAGGATGGGAAAAAAATGATCCCATCTTAGATTTGTTTCTTTATGTGGGCTTTTCCATAAAGATTATAATTTGTTTTAAAATTTTTACATGGCTTAGGTTGAGGCTTGTTCATTTTCCCTGATAATTAGCTACTGAACAGAACGCTCTTCCTGTTTAATATTGGAAATCTTATGGTTTAAAAGCTGTTAGCAATTTTTGCTTATGGGGCTCTAAAACGAGCTAAATGATCTAGGTTATAAATTTACTTTTCAGAGGTTGTTTGAGTATGTCTGGAGTCCTGTCTGAATCTTAGGCAGCAAGGAAATCCAGTGGAGGACAAGCTATCAGGCTACATAAATGACTAGTTAGAGTGTTTACTGAATCTGTAAAAGAGAGGATTAGAGCATGTCCTTAGATTCCCCTTCTATTTCAAGAAGCCTCTGGGAAGGTCAAATAAAATTCTTGATGAGTGTGCTCATAGGAAGGGACAGAAAAGACACCCAGAGTTAGCACTGCCAAATAAGGGTTATGGCAGCTCCAATGGAGATTGGAGCTCAAAGGACAGGATTGGTTTCTCATATGCAGATGACCAAATGTCAGTGGGCACCAATGCAGTTAGCATCTGGAATGTAATTATTATTTTGGCATTAAACTTTTCTCCTAAAAAATATTGCTCAGGCTGGAGTTAAGATTATGAACACATGACACACACACACACTCATCCCCATGCCTGTCTAGTACCTATTTATTTATTACCATTTCCTCTCATTTCTTTATACAAACACACAAAGTTGAAACAAGAAAAGAAAATGGTACTGCAATTCTGTGTCACAGGCGTGACGTTAGGGACTCTGGAATTTCTCTGCTCTTCTGGCATGCTGTGTACACTTCTATAATAGGATTCATTATGATGTATTCTATTGACTTATTTCGTTATCTCTCTTCATTTTGGAAATAGATTTTTGAAAGCCAGGACCGTGTTGTGCCTCCATGTACTCAGTGACTGTTACATAGTAGGCATTAATTTTTATGGTAAAATTCCATAGAAATGGAGTATTTCAAGGATACACGAATGGTTCCAACCTAAAATGACAAGGATAAATGAGAATGGATTCATTACGAAATGGTTTATTTCAACATAATATGGATAAATATGAATGGCTTTATTGTATTTCATTTGACCGATTCTTGAAAAGAAGATTTGACTCAGTTGCTCAGGTTCTAAGATTAGGCAAGAAATAATAAGAAAAGGAAAAATAAA
Source organism: Elephas maximus indicus (assembly GCF_024166365.1). Classification (NCBI taxonomy): domain Eukaryota; kingdom Metazoa; phylum Chordata; class Mammalia; order Proboscidea; family Elephantidae; genus Elephas; species Elephas maximus. Next base: position 95,832,945 of record NC_064828.1, on the reverse strand, counting down.
TTGTATCACTACTCTAATTGACTCTCTGAAGAAAAGACTTCTAAGACTACTTCATTTTGTTTGATTCTTAGCAGAGGCTAGTGCAAGTGGAGAAAATAGGCATTTTAAAAAGGCCTCATCTGCTAATACAGGAGAGGGTGTTTGTTCTATTAAAACCTTGGGAACTGTGACAGATATTGGAAAGCCCTTTGAAAAAGGACCACATCATCACTATTTATTATGCAGGACAATCTCATTCGGTATGATTTAGTTATTAACATACCAGAATATATTATTATTAAAATGTGGGCACCCTTTAGCAGTTGTAGCTTTGCGCCCAACTTGAAGATAATTTTATGATAAATGCTAGCCTATTTGGAAAAGTGATTCCATTTACAATTTCAGAATAATGACTAGTGAGCACAGGCAGGACAAAGGTAATGAAGGACCATAGTATCTATGTCAGGATATCTGAGATGGCATCAATTTCTGCCATGAACAGACTGTATTCTGGGACAAAATATTTAATCAAACAGTTCTGTTTCTTTATCCATAAAAGAGACAGAGATTTTGGATTAGGCTCATTTCTTTTCAATAAAGAGTTTTATGAAAAATATAGTTCTTATAGGATGTTGTTGATGCCATCGAGTCATTTCCTACTCTTAGTGACCCTATGTACAATAGAAAGTAACACTGCCCAGTCTTGTGCCATCCTTGCAATTGTTATAATTGAGCCCATTGTTGCACCCACTGTGTCAATCCGTCTTGTAGAGGGTCTTCCTCTTTTTCTCTGACCTTCTGATGTCCTTTTCCAGGGACTGGCCCCTCCTGATAACCTGTCCAAAGTATGTAAGAGGTAGTCTCACCGTTCTTGCTTTCGAGGAGCATGCTGGCTGTACTTCGTCCAAGACAGATTTGTTCCTTCTTTTGGCAGTCCATGGTATATTCAATATTCTTCTCCCACACCATAATTCAAAGGCATCAATTCTTCTTAAACCAAAACCAAACCCATTGCCATCGAATCAATTCTGACTCATAGTGACTCTATAGGACAGAGTAGAACCACACCATAGAGTTTCCAGGGAGGACCTGGTGGATCCAAACTACTGACCTTTTGGTTAGCAGCCATAGCACTTAACCACTATGCCGCCAGGATTTCCCTATTCTTTATTCATTGTCTAGGTTTCAGAGATGATTGGAAACACCATGGCTTGAGTCAGGTACACCTTAGTCCTCAAGATGATATCTTTGCTTTTTAACACTTTAGGGAGATTTTTTGCAGCAGATTTGCCCAATCCAATGCCACCTTTGATTTCCTCACTGCATCTTTCATGGGCTTTGATTGTGGATCCAAGTAAGATGAAATCCTTGACAACTTCAGTCTTTCCTCCATTTATCATGATGTTGCTTATTGGTCCAGTTGTGAAGATTTTTGTTTTCTTTATATTGAGGTGTAATCTATACTGAAGGCTGTGGTCTTTGATCTTCATCAGTAAGTGCTTCAAGTCCTCTTCACTTTCAGCAAGCAAGGTTATGTCATCTGCATAGTGCAGGTTGTTAATGAGTCTTCCTCCAATCCTGATGTCATATTTTTCTTCATATAGGATGTTATGAGATTTAATACAACATGAATAATGTGGTCAAGAAAGTTGAACCCTTGCCTTCTCTACAGGACTGCCCACAGTCTTTATCTGCTCATGCATAGTATGGCTGGCTCTCTAAGACAGGGAATGTAGTATGTAGAATTGAAATTGTATGAGTCTATCTGATACTGAGCAAGACCTGACTACTTCTCAACCTTAGATAGACTAATTGTATGAGCCTTTTATGTAAAGGAATATCAGGCTTTCAAAGAGATGCACAGCCCTCAAACCCCAGCATGAGTGGAAGTCACCTTTCACCACCACTTTCAAAACTATTAATAATGGGGTTATATCTCCATTTGTTAATAGAGATGTAGAAGGGCAAAATACTTCTACATTAGACACACTTGGGCCATTATTAACCTATGTTAATGCTCTAAGGATAAGATTGAGATGGGATTGATTCTTGAAGGTATTAAGAATTAAACTACTAGAAGATTATTTTTTATGAAAAACAATAGGATGTGTTTTTCTTCCCCTTGGAGTACCTTTAAGAAATTCAAGTAGATCTAAAGCATTTTGTTGTGTATAATCTTCAGCCAAATGCCCTCGCTCTGCAATCATATTGTGAACTATAGAAATAACAAAAGGCCAGAGTTGCCAATTCAGGGCATGGAAAATTTCTTAAGAAGACACAAATTTTGACAGGTGAATTTGTGATTTAGGAAGGTATGGCTTTTTGTCTAGTCTAAAATTCAATGTCCTTCATGCACACAGAGCAGTAAACAATGGTTTAACAGTGGAATTTAAATTCTAGACACACAGTTAAAAGGTTCAGAAAGGACCTCCTTAAATTTTGATAATAGAAATATAAATAATGACTTCCCTTTTATTCCATGACCTTAGTGCAGGGGAATATTTTGTAGCAAATAAGTTTCAATGATGTTTTTCTGACACTGACATCATAAAGGATGGAGTAAAAATAGGGAATAATAGTAAATATTTAAAGTCTAGAGCAAACAATGGCCATGATATGACCTTGCTTATATGAAGCTACTGTCTAGGGTTGCCATAAGTTATTCTTGATTTATAACTTCCATTTATAGAAAGTACGCTTTTGTTGTTGTTAGGTGCCAGAGTCAGTTCTGACTCACAGCAACCCCATGTACAACAGAACAAAATGCTGCCCGGTCCTGCACTATTCTCCCAGTCACTGCCGTGCTTAAGCCTATTGTTGTAGCCAACGTGTCAATCCATCTTGTTGAAGGTTGAAAGTCTTCCTCTCTTTGTTGTTCTATGTTAAGTATAAAATAGTTTAAAATATGTTGCCATAGAAAAGTTTTAAAGTAGACACTGAAAGGGTTGTAGAGCCGGAAAATATTTCACTGAATGTATAGAATCATTACTAGTAATCAGTATTTTTGGAATGTCCACAAAATCCATGGCATTAGATTTAAACTTATGGGGAATAAAACTCTGGTCAACTTACAAAGGATATTTACTTCACAATCCTTGAATTAATTGCAGTCCTCTGCAGAGTTTGAGGAATTATCTAGATGAATTGCTCTTCTTACCTGTTCTGACTCTACAATCCTTTTTTCTATGATTGGTGGTATTAGCCTCTGGTGTACTGTTTTCATTCCAAATGAATTCATGCTTTTTAGAAAAAAGTCCTCTTGCTTTTAGGACAGTTTCATGACTTGGAAGTGGTTTATTCCAGTTTAAATGTCTGCAGAGAATTTGCATATCTAACAAGTTCCCAAACCAAAAAGAAAAAACCTGTTGCCTTCAAGTGGGATCCTGACTCATAGCAAACCTAAAGGGCAGAGTAGAACTGCGCCATAGAGTTTCCAGGGAGTGGCTGGTGGATTCGAACTGCCCACGTTTTGGTTAGCAGCCGTAGCTCTTAACCATGGCACTGCTGGTTCCCAGGTGATGCTAATGCTGCTGGTTAGGGGCCAATTCTGAAACCCAGTAGTAGGGCAGTGGTTCTCAAAATTTATTATACATAAGAGTAACCTGGGGATTTTGTTAAACTGTAGATTGTGATTCAGTATATCCGGGGTGGAAATGCAGATTCTCAGCAAGGGTTCACACTGGAATGAACCGTTTGAAGCCCTGGACAGTTCTTCAGGCATCCTCTGATTCTACTGAACAGTCTTAAGGAGGTTGTTAAGTAGAAGCCATTTTCTCCCTGAGTGCTGACTGATAACGACCTCAAGAGTTATGTATTGTTGGGATTGTTTTAGTAAACATAAGTAAATTACAGAAAATTTTGTCATGCAATATAGAAAATGATGGTCTTGTAGAATGATGCTTTAAACAGAAGCATCTCCTCTGGCCCCTTCTCTGCACTTACTTGAGTGCTGTTCCCTTTCATTACCGTTAACTTTTCCAGCTTTATGTACATTAAATCTATCTCAGCTTATTATCTCAATTTCACGTTAAGTTGCAACATTGCAGACCCTCCATTATTGTTTTAGGCTTAGTCATGAGAAAAGGAAAAAGTGTTTAGCAACAACTGTTCTCAAATGGCTTGAATGAGGCAAACTGGTACTATCCTCATGATCTCAGAACCTTCGCATTTCTTTCTTCACTTCAGGAAATCGGTGGGGACCTGGTTCTAGGAAGAAGAATAGAGTGGCTCCAGCTTGTGATTGGTTGCAGTAAAATTTTCAATTTTATTTTGGTTTAGCTAGAAATTTGACTCCGTCTTATGAAAGCAGGCAAACAAAACCAAAAACGAAACAACAAAACACACTTCGTGCCCGAACTGCAAATATATCTGAAAAATGCATGTCTGTAAAATGTAATCACTTATGTATAAAAATAAAAAAAGGAAAATTCACAGCTGTCTTGTCTTACGGGAATATCAACTGAGAAGACAACTGTTCTGCAAAAAAAGAATTTTAAAAACCTTAATACATTATGGGTTCTGGATAAGTATTATTTAAAGTAACAACTGCAGTAAGCAAGTGACCTAAGAAAACTATCGTATTTTTACGAAAATAACGTACACCTTCTACGTTTGTTTGCCAACCGCGCCCTCCCCTCACGAAGTATTTTCATAAACACCGCTATATCACTTTTTTACATGTTGCTGTAAAAAATTAGCATAGTGCACTTAGGAAAATACCTCCAGGGGGAAAGGCAAGGTTGGCAAACAAACATAAAAGGCGTGCGTTTTTTTTGTGTGTGTAAAGGTACGGTACACAAGAAATGATTTGGGGTTGATTGGAAAGCCAACAGATTAGAATAAATCTTTGGTTTTATGAGGCTCATTCAATCGTAAAGGCACAAAAACCTTAAGGATTTCTTTAAGATACAGACTGAACTAGCTTCTTAAAAACTAACGGTTCTGAAATTGTTACTAAGTAGGGTTGATAAATGCTTAATACAATAACCCCTTGCATCCTTTAATAATATGTAGTAACTCAGTTCCCTGAGAAGAAAATAGAAATTCACACCTACATGTAGAGGAAATGTTACTAAATTCTTAATGCCTAGTAGAGTTCATTACACGTTGTAGATATACAATGATATTTTTTTAAAGATTTTTAATACTCATAGTACTATATTGGCCTGCTTTGTTTTGCTTTTTTATATTAAAAAAAAAAGAAGAAGAAAATTGTGATCATTTGCCATACCACCACCGTTCCTTATGTCCTTCTTTCTATGTATTATGGGTATTTTTATAATTGAGATTAAACTGTACATATAAAACTATGCAGCCTTGTATCTCACAATTATATCTTAATATTTTCTTTATTTCTTTAAAAAATTATAAACATCATTCTAATTGCTGCATACTATTCCATAGTATGAATTTTCCACAATTTATTAAATATTTCTTCTAGAATTGAGCATGTATATTGGATACAAATAGTTTTGAATTATCTTTGCATAAATCTTTGGAGAAAATCCAAGTATCCACCTAAGATTTTATTCCTTAATATTGACTTATTTGAACACAGGACATAAGCACATTTTGTGTGTTTTACTCAGTTATCTTTATTAATCAGGGACTGTTTATTGCTGAAAGAACTTTAAAGGTTATATCTAATTCGTGAAAGTTTAGCTACTGAATGACTAGGGTGTCCTGGTTTTTCCCTCAGTTGGAACTATTTGTAAATCACGATTTCTCAAGAATCTTATATGGAACATGTTTCCTGGAACTAGTTAATTACTTTTTTTTTTTAATGTCTTTATGCTTTTATGACTAAAACATTTTTATTGTTGTTAAAGACTAGTAAATGAGTTCATTTTCCCTTTGGGTTTACTGTGGTTTAACTGCATGCAATAAAGATTATTTTCAAGCTGAAATATTTAATGTATCTCCAAACAATGGTCTATGTATTGGCTTCTTATCAAACTCAGATATGGATGTATCATGGCAAGTTGGTTACATGGGTAGTCAGTAACACCTCTTTCCTGGGCACATGGAGAGGCTGATGGGGTGGTAAGAAAAATCTGGGAAAGTGACTCACTCTAGGCAAAATAAATAACCACCTATTTTTAAAGAACACATATATAGAAGGGCTTAAAAAAAAATTGCCATCGAGTTGGTTCCAACTCACGGTGACCATATAAGACAGAGTAGAACTGCCCCATATGGTTTCCAAGGAGCAGTTGGTGGATTGGAACTGCTGACATTTTGGTTAGCAGACAAATGCTTAACCACAGCGCTACTAGGGCTCCCTAGAAAAGCTTACTGCCCACAAAATCCATTTATTCTTCCTATTTGTTTTCCATGAATTAATCATTTAATAATCAGAAACTCCCAACTATCATGATAGGAGAAAAAAAAAGGAAATATTATTTTAGAGATGTTAATTACATTAAGACAATTCTATCTTTAGGTATACCATCTTATTTTGGAGGCATAAAATTCTAAAGTTGTCTAATGGTATCTTCTATTTGCATAATAAATATTGTTTTAAGCATGAATTATCTGTAAATCCCTTAATTTCCAACTTCACTTTTTAGTAATATATTAACATTAAAAATATTTTCGAAACAAATCACTAAAACCAAGTCTACTTATTACTTCTACATTCTACTGTTTTCAGTTAATTTTTACCACTTTAATACTTTCTACAACTTTATGCAACTTTCGACTACTTTGTAAAACTTACAACTACCAGGATATTCTTTGGTCTGAATGATAAATAAAAACACATGACACCAGAATTTTAGTTTCTAGTACTGTTAAAATACACTATAAAAACCAAAAACCAAACCCAGTGCCGTCAAATCGATTCTGACTCATAGCAACCCTATAGGACAGAGTAGAACTGCCCCACAGAATTTCCAAGAAGTGCCTGGTGGATTTGAACTGCTGACCCTTTGGTTAGTAGCTGTAGCACTTAACCACTACACCACCAGGGTTTCCAAATACACTGTAAGAACCTATGAAATGACTGTCTACCAAATAAATATATGATGATGTTTCATGTGTAATTGCTTCCAAGGGGAACTAAATATTCTATAGATTGTAAGGCAATCATAAGTCAGGAGTGATGTTGAGTGTCTAAATTATACAATTGCTTAAGTCATGGAGAAAAAAAACCCAGGACCATTCTTCTTTCTATTATTTTAACATCCACAGTCATTGTCCGAGACACAAATAATTGGACCTACCTGTGCATGTCAGGGTTATTTTTAAGTTCCTGTGCCCTGTCCAGGCAGAATAACTGGATCTTGGCCTTCACTAATATGTCCTTATAATATTGGAAATGATATAGACCTTGGGGAGCAATGATAGTACCAGGGAAACATCTCCACCCTTAAAATTAGTTTACTTTGGGTTTTCAGATCATTCATATTCCTACCTTAGAGTCAATAAAATGAATCTTATAAACCTGGATCTCCCTCCTTACACAGGTCCTGGTTTCAGCTGCGAGTGTATATAAGCAAAAGAATTTCTATTATACGCCCAAATGATCCTGACTAAACTCTTCTCCATAATTCCTGGAATACATTCCTGCCTTAAATATAAAGCAGTGAAATGCAGCTTCTAGTATTTAGAAGCTGAAAACTAGAAACTTATTTATGGAAAAAATACATAATTTTGTTGATAAAAAGCAGTAAAAATAAAATCAACAATTTCATTTTGTGATTTTTGTAGCCATTTAGATAAAGGTGAATATTTATATGTGATGTAGGAAAAAATGGTGATACAAACTGGATTCTATAGGCCGAACTTGGTCAATAAAATTGTGAAACACAAAGTGATATTTAATTACTAATTAAGGAAATTTTCTTCTAAGTTATCCCATCTAAATTTTTACAAGTCTTATAAACTCTTTGCATCTCACTCTATCATCTACAAAATGTTACGTGTATTTTCCGCTTTGACTTTGATTCTTATATATCACGCTGATAATTTGTTGGTACAAACAGTTTGTGCTTGGCTGGTAACTGAAAGGTTGGCGCTTTGAATCCACCAGGTAGCACTGTGGATGAAAAGGCCTAGAGATCTGCTTCAGTAAAAATTACAGCTAAAAAAAAAAAAAAAAAATCCTAAGGAGCAGCTTTACCCTGTAATGCATGAGGTCACCGTGAGTCAGAATATTCTTGATAGCACAAGACAAAAACAACATATTCTACCTTATTCCTGAAACATTTGAAGTTCCTCACAAATGTAAACATATCAAAATAATATTTTTAATTGAGGGTGGAAATTGTGCTTATAAGCAAAAAAAAAAAAAAAAGAGAGAGAGATAATAAGACAAAAAGAAAGGTAAGGTTGACACGCAGTGTCTACCTCTTCTCTGGGTTTCAGAGTACCTGTGTGAGCAATTCACAACCCCACAACAATTACAATTGGCAATAAGTGCCCACAAGGATGCGTAACGTGATGGTTAAGGCTGTGTGTCAACTTGGCTGGGCCATGATTCTCAGTGGTTTGGCAGTTGTATAATGATGTAACTTGGAAATTATGTAATGATGTAATTTGACAGTTGTGTAATGATGAAGTTGTCCTCCATGATGTGATCTGATGTGATCAGCCAATCAGTTGTAAGGTGAGCTTCCTCATGGGTGTGGCCTGCATCCAATATACACATGGATGTTTTGCCAAAGTTTGCTTGCTTGCTCTGGGTTCTACATTAAGCTTGTCATCATCTGACCTCTAGTGCTTAGGACTTGAGCCAGCTGTCTGCCATATTGCCCACTGATTTTGTGATTCATCAACCTCCGCAGCCAGTGAGCCAGCAGCCTGCCATCTGACCTGCTAATCTTGGGTTCCTCATCCCCTGCAGCTACATGAGTTAGGAGATGCCTCCAGCCTGACACCTAAGCAACAGATTTAGGATTTCCCAACCTTTAGAGTTGCATGAGCCATTTCCTTGAGATAAATCTCTCTCTCTCTCCATATACACTTCACTGGTTTTTCTTCTCTAAAGTACCCAACCTAAGGCACATAATAGATTGTAATTACAGAGTGAGTAAAAGAAATTATTTTGGGTAGCCATTTTTTGATGTTACTGTTGGCTCTTTACATCCAACATGCTTCTTGTGTGGTATATGCCTGGCTTCTTCCTATGGGATATTGTAAACCTGACCTTGCTGTGTGACTTTGGAAAACTTCCAACAAAAGGAGCAGAATATTTTTTGTCCTTTTAGTCTTGACTCAACCATATGATTTTTTTTGGTCAATAGAATGTTATCTGATGTAATATTAATACAAAAAAAAAAAAGTACTTTCATAGAAAGTGCTTGTGTAATTAGACTTACTCAAGTGCTGTTCTTCTGCCCTGGCCAATGATAAACTTTCCTGGGCTAGTCTGATGGGCCCAGGAGGAGGATGAGTGACAGGTGAAGCAGAGCTGCCCAGTTTTACTTAGCTTAGATATGAACCCCCATTGAAGCCACAGACGTGTGGAAAATGAACCCTTATTGGTATGTTTCACTGAGATTTGGGGGTGTTTGTTATGCTACATTACCATTCTAATGCACCTACCAAAGCATTATTATTTTCCATGGCACATGATACTATGTGGCTCAAACACTCAAACAGAGAGATGAGGCAGTTTTGTCTTTCACCTTAAAACAACAGCTAAAGTTGGAAACTGTACAATGTCAAGAATGAAATGAGCCCACTTCCCAGGTATCATTTCCCACATTGGAACTGAGTATATTGGGGATCTAGAGGACCACGCCAAGACACATACAATTTTATGAATAAAAAGAATCATGATAGAGTTGCCCATAAGAAAGCATGCCTTTCAAACCTGTTTGTTTTTATTTCCATTATTCTTGTTAGGGTTTTCTATTAATACCATCTCTTTCTCCTAGTTCAGTATATCTTTATTTTCATGATTATTAAGTGATATGCTTTTTCTTGCAGATTTGTTTTTTTTATGTTTTTCTATTAAATTTATTCATTTTTTCTTTAGGCTCTTCATGAAGTTGATTTTGAACAGAAAGAATACATGTTCATTGGTGGATTCTAACTCCCTCCAATACCTTAAGCTCATGTTAATGAAGACGCCGCTTTTTTTGGAAAAAAATGTTTAGTTTGTATGTATCTTGGTTCAACAACATTAATATTCAGAAGGCATGTAACACACTAATCACATTGTTATCATTATTTATTCCAGCAACTACAAGATAATTAATGTCTGGTGATAGACACATTCAAAATTCCATTAATTATATTATTAATGCTTTTAATTACACTCCAATATACTTCTCTCATTTATGAAACAAGCTGAAAGGATTCCCCAGCTCATTGTCTCTTGCTGGTATTTATTTCCCAGGAAGATTTATCAAATGCTATGAAAGCTCTAAATCGGAATCAGCTTTAGCTTTGTTTTCTTAGCTGTTTTCCCCCTCCTTACTCCAACTATAAAATCTTAATAACTGAATAATCAAATGCATTTATTTCTGGCTACTTCCTTTTAGTTTTAGATCTCTGCCTTTGAGACCAGTATGCAACCCAAGGAATTAAAAGCACAGAGCTAGCCATCACCGCTTTATAATCTTTAAAAAAGTATAGCAAACTCATTCATAGGAGTTTACTTTTTGTTGTTGTAGTAATCAGAAGTAAATTACTGTGACATTGCTGCTTGTGTCACTTGGGAAGGAAAACAGCAACACTCTCTGGAAGAGAATAATTCCTTTTTAAATGAAATGGGCATTAGCGTAAGGGGTAATGATGACAGCCAGGCACACAGCACGTTTTTTGTCGCTCCTCACCTGGCACAGTAGAGGTGGGACATGTAAGTGGAGTTCTAGCTTTTATTCTATTTTTCAGGCACTCTGAGGCTTTGGCCACAAAGTGGCAGGTTGACCAGAAGAAAAAAGAAATGACAGTTAATCAGGATTTTTTTTTAAATATTCATATAGAAAAATAATGATGTAATGGAAATGACACTAGCTGTAAAGACTCATTGCAACTGTTGACCCAAGACTGTGTCAACTCAGGCAAGACAATAACAATTTTTGGTTTTAGTTTCCTCATTTACAGAATAGAGAAATTTAACGTGATATCTAAGGTTTTATTCAGATCTAAAGTTCTACATTTCTGTAATCATGAAGAGATGAGTTCCCATCATGTGCCTTTAAATCACTAGGGGAGGATTTGTCTTCTTTCAAGAGAAGAACACAATTCCATTTTTAGAAATGGGTTTACCTTTCATTACCTTTCTCAGCTTTTCCTCTTGACTTGTAATGGGACAGATGGTGCCAGGCTGGAAATCCTGGTGGCTTAGTGGTTAAGAGCTATAGCTGCTAACAAAAAAGGTCGGTAGTTCAAATCCACCAGGCGCTCCTTGGAAACTGTATGGGGCAGTTCTACTCTGTCTTACAGGGTCGCTATGAGTCGGTAATTGACTTGATGGTAGTTGGGTTTGGTACCAGGTTAATGAAATACTGGAACAATTAAGAGGCCAGATTCTGTATTTAAATTTGCCTGATTTCAAATACAAACTTTAGGACTTATTGTTGTGGACTTTAGATGAGATACTTAACCTATCTGTTCCTTAGCTTTTGTCCAAAAGATGCTAATAACCATCAGGCCTGCCTTGCAGAGTTTCTCAGTATTCTGATTATATCAACACATGTGAAGTTGTATAAACGCAAGTGCTCTTACTATGGTCACATAGTAAGTGTTTCAGATGTATTAATATTGTTTTAAGATTAACCTCAGCCAAAAAAGACTGCGATAATATACAGTCCTCTTCTAAGAAAAAAAAAAAAATTCCCTGCCAAAATATAACTTTAGATAACCATTCTTAACCTACTCAGATTGCTTTAGCTGAGCCATCTATCACTAAAAAAAAAAAAAAAAAAAATTCCCCCTTTTTACCATCTGTGATGGTTAAGGTTGTATGTCACCTTGACTGGGCCATGATTCTCAGTGCTTTGGCAGCCGTATGATGCTGTGATCATTCCATGATGAGATTTGAAATAATGTCATCACCTGCATAATGGAATCTGCTGTGAGTAGCCATGAGGGGTCCTATGCCTCCATAGGCAGAAATTGTCCCAGAGACTCCACTAGACTAGATTGAAATTCCATTCACTGGTGAGTTTGGTGAGGTTTTCTTTTAAGCCTACAGCAAGAAAAATAATATTTTACTTTTCCCCATTCACCCAGTCTTATTTTTGCCAATTTCATAAATTTGATTACCTTCATTCATCATACCAATCTTAATCCAAGCCTCCTCACTGTAGATAACCCTCAAGATAACCTAATGACTGCACTTACAAACAGTTGAGTTAAAACTAACTGTAGCCCTACACTTATCAACACTAAGTGCAATGGTTAAGATTGTGTGTCAACTTGGCAGGGTCATGATTCTCAGTGGTTTGGCAGTTATGTAGTCATTCTTCATGATGTGATCTGATGTAATCAACGAGTCAGTTGCAAGGGGAGTTTCCTCAGGAGTGTGGCCTGCATCCAATGTAAATGTATGGATGTTCTGGCAAAGCTTGCTTGCTTGCTCTGGATCTTGCATCCAGCTTATCTGTTATCATCGGACCTTGGGAGTTGAGCCAGCATCTTACTGTATTGCCTGTCGATCATAATATCCATTGGCCTCTGCAGCCCATGAGCCGGAGCCTGCTGTCTTAACTGTTACTGCAAATCGTGAATTCGAGCTGCCTGCAGCAAAGCCAATACTGAGACAGGAGGGAGGTAAACAGCAAGAGGGCTTTATTGAATACCGATATCCAGGAAGGGTTAGGTTCCTCCCAAATTCTGTCTGTCTCAAAAGTTCCAGCTGGAGGATTTTATAGGGAAAGAAAAGCTAAGTCCGAGGAATCTGGAAAATTTTTAATTCCCCTTTGAGGTGCTCTTGCAAACTGCCTGCCAGATGTGCTGATCTTTTCAAGGTATTCTTAGAGTCCCTTCTGGCATGACTGAAGTTTGGTCTTCTGATATCACCGTCTCCTGACTCCTCGGTTCCCGGATCCTATCACTTGTTTTTCATCTTTAGAGAGAAAACATAGGTTAAACTTAAACCTTTACAATGTTAAGAGAGAACAATCAGTGAGAGAAGAATCACCAGGCATGCTATAGCTCACAGGGGTTTCATCAGTTCCCATAAACATTAACTATTCTGCCATCTGGATGTTCAAGCAGTATTTTCCCATTTCATTACCTGCAGATCTTGTAATTGTCAGCCTGTGCAGCCCACAAGCCAGTGGCCTGCTATCTGACCTGCTGATCTTGGGTTCTTCAGTCCCTGTAGCTATCTGAGTCAAGAGAAGCCTCTAGCCTGGTGCCTGACCCACGGATTTGGGACTTGCCAGCCTCTACAGCAATATGAGCCTTTTACTTGTGATAAATCTCTCTCTCTTTCCATATAAATATGCTTCACTGGTTTTCCTTCTCTAGAGAACCCAGCCTAAGACACTAAGCAAACAGATTTTTCCTCATTTGTTTTTTTTCTGTATATGTATCTTCCTCTCACCTATAAAAGATAGCACAGTATAGAGAAAATGAAAACGTATTGGAACAGGGAGTCCTGGCTTGAATTTCGCTTTTAACAATTATTAGTTAAATGCGTTGGACTTCTGGCAAATCACTTAATCCCTCTGAGCCCCTACTGCTAAGTGTTTTGGGGATCAGAGAAAATTGCCTAGTACTGAGCTGATGCTTAAAAACACTCCAACTTTCCTAGTGACCCCTCCTTTGTCACATTCCTGTCAATCTGTTTTACATTTTTTTCCTAGCATTTCTGTTCCTCACTGGGAAGGGATTTCCTTTCTCAAACTTTAGTTAAAGGCAGCAAGAACAAAAGAGAGTTGTGCTGCTAACCTATCTAAAGAGGGCTTCTGCACAATCTGCTTCCCCAGGCTCTCCACTTTGTCAGGAAAGATCTCCTTTAGTTTTAATGCTAAACACTTTTCTAAAGCCCCTCACACACAAACAGTCACCATCTAGGGAGCCTGATCTGACAGGGTTGAAGCTGAGGTAATAAAAGTTTAATTATTATCAGTGATGGTGGTATTTAATAATTGTGTTCTCACTGGGAACAATTTCCCAGAGAAATCATCTTGTTTCATTACAATATGTGAATGATGAGACTAATAAAACCTTATATGAGAAATTTTAAAACACCAGAATAAAACTTTCCCAAACAAGTGTTTATTACTTATTTATATTATTTATTATTTGTTTATATTATTTATTATTTATATAAGCCACTGAAGTCTTTCATTTGGGTCAGAAGAAGAGAGCAGATTTTGGATTTTCTTTGGCCCTGAAGGTCACAAAACACAGTCAGTCCACAGAGGGAATGAGAGGGGTGGATCAGTGCAGGCAAGGGGTAAGGGAAAGGAGATTTGTTTTACTAGAAAGTGAGGTTGAAAGAGGACAAAGTTGGATGTAAACTATTCCTGAGCTTGAAAAAACAATGCACAGTCCAATTTTTGGATATTTTCCAGATTAAATATGGTAGCTTTTCCTTCCCTCCTCTCCTTTCCTCCCTCTTTCTCCTTCCCTTCCTCTCTCTCTACCTCCTCCCCACCCCTTTGTTTTTTAATCTCTTTCTTCATTAGAATGATAGTCATACACTGTAAGGGATTGGTTGCTCCAGGTTACCATAGAGATAAAAGGACACCAACCAAGGGGAATGTCATTGAACCAGATTTTGAAGAAGTTAAACTTACTGCCCAATAACAACACAATTCAGGTCTCCATTAAGGAAGCAAGAACCAACTTTATCTTCCCAGCTCATGCTGGGATTTTTGTAACCATGACAACTCTAATATACTGTGGGGGTGATTCCAACTGAATACTACCATAAAGTGGATGTGCATGTGAGTGTGTGTGTGGGAGGGGAGGGGGTGAGTGTGTGTGTGGATGTGTATGTGTGGGTGTGTGGGTGTGTGTGGGTAGGTGTGATTTTAAGCCCCACAGATAAGAAGAAGGATTTCGAACTTCTAGTTGAACTTTTTTCTGCATGTGATGTGCCACCTTGGTTTGGAGTCTACAATATGCCTTGGAGTGGAGAAACAGAGCACGTCTACACTACCCAGGAGTTCTGGAGAAGCAGAGTAGGATGATGTCAGAGTTTTAATTAAGATTAAGATTAAATTTGGGACAAAAACCTTACCCTAGCCCATTACAGCTGAATAGATGACAGAAATAAGAGAAGTATGATACTTTTAGGTATCATCACACAATACCTGTTTATTTCTTTCTTTTCAAGCTATGACATCTAACAAAACATGGTTGACAGAATGACAAAGGGACAATTTTTTTGATAAGACATCAAGCTCTGCCCTGCAGTGTCATGCTTGAGAAGTGAAGTGCTCCTTCTGAAGTGGAAAAAGACAAATCTGAAAATCAAAGTCAAGTCACATCTCTGGACAGATGATGACTTTAACTTCTAGGAAGGTCTTTGTGTAGTTGTGAATCTGATGTTCTTTAAATGACGCCTTGTAAGTGGTTAGTGAGAGCTATTTTTACTTTGTGTGTGCAACTAGCTGCAGCTGGTTTGACAGGGTAGCTGGTGTCTTGACAGTGAAGTTGCAATCAGTCTTCTCAGGCAGTCACCATTTTGTTTTAGATTGACATACTTAATTTTCAATTTCGTTTCTTTGATAGGAAGTTTTGAAAAAAATAGTACTGCATATAAAAATGAACATTTAATAAATTCCAAAAATGGGGTAAGGGCATGGCCAGCATTCTTCATTTATGATGCAATAAAATTAGAAATTATAAACAGAACTAGAAATAAAATAAAAAAATAAAAACAAAATAAATTCAAAATATTACTACCATATTCTCAAGCATTACTTGATTCAAATAAAAAAGTAAAAATAAAAATTGCCTAATGTGGATAAAATGACAGTAATAAAGACATTATAAATCAGAACATATAGGATATAAAATATACAAGGCCAAAAGGAAAACTGAGTATTAAATGCAAATATTAATAAACTTGTAAGAAAGTAAATGAATGATATAAGCATCAGACTTCAAGCATTAGGCACATAACAACAAACTAAAGAAAGGAGAAAAAGAAGAAATCAGTATAAAGTCTAGATGAAGCAGAATAGAAAGCAAAATATCTTTAGAACTAATAAATGTCCACTAACTGGCTTATTCAGAGGAAAAATATCAGATGAATCCTTAAGTAAATAATAATAGAAGAGAAAAAAAGCATAAATATGGAGAATAAGAAATTACATTGTTGAAATTACCAAAAAAACATGGGCAATTGAAGGATCATAAGAGATATTTTTTTCTCAGCTTTATGCAAAATGGAAACCCTGGTAGCATAGTGGTTAAGAGCTCAGCTGCTAACCAAAAGGTTGGCAGTTCAAATCCACCAGACGCTCCTTGGAAACCCTATGGGGTGGTTCTACTCTGTCCTATAGCGTTGCTATGAGTCAGAATCGACTCAATGGCAACAGGTTTTTGTTTTTTTTTTTAATGCAAAATACTTTTGAATCTGTGTGAAATATGGGATTTCCTAGGGAATAAATTACCAAAAATTACTCTATGAGAGAAATTCTAGACAGACCAATATTTACTAAAGAAGAAATAGAAAAGAAATAATATGTTCATATTTTTTCTCTATTATTCTGAGTCCTTTTAAGTAACTTTTAAGTAATAAATGACTTGATGACCGTTTATACAATTTCAGAAAGTAAAAAATGTAGGGTGTATTTTGTTTTTTTAAAATTGAGTATAACATTAACATCAAAAGCCTGAAAAAGATAACACAAAAAAGAGAAAATTGGAGATCAATTTTACTTACGACCGCTGGCATAGAAGTCCTTAGTAAACACTAAGACATTTTAAGAACAGTATACTCTGCCCAAGTGGGGTTTGTTTAAAAAATAAAATCTATCTTTTAATACAATTTGCATATTAGTAGATAAATAAAATGATTATTTCCATAGATACAGAAGAGGTGCCAGATAAAATTCGGTATCGTAGTGATTTTTTTAAACACTTTGAAGTTTTGAATATATGGATATTTTAACACACACATGTCAATACTAATGACAGCAAAAGTTTCTATGATTATATATAACACTATAGATGCATACCACTACCCATGTGTCTATTGTTGTACCATGGTGGCTTGTATGTTTGCTGTGACAGTGGAAGTTAATCCACCAGTATTTTAAATACCAGCAGGGTCACCCATGTTGAACAGGTTTCAGTGGGTTTTCCAGACTAAGACAGACTAGGAAGAAAAAAAAAAAAAGGCCTGGCAATTTGTGTCCAAAAATTAGCCAGAGAGCACACTTTGGATAACAAGATTGCAAAGATAGCAGAGGACAAGGCAACATTTTTTTTCTGTTGTTCATGGGACCACCATGAGTCAGAAGCTGACTGGATAGCAGCTACCTGTATGAAACAACATAAATTCATACATGTGTATGTAACTAGTTATAAAACTACCTACCTATATATGCATATATAAGACTATCTATCTATCATCTATCTATTAATGATATGGATATATCAGCCTGTATTATGCTCAATGGGGAAAGTACTAAACCTTTCCCACTAAAGTCAGAAATCAAGAGAATTTTTATACTATTATAGGAGCTCAGGTGGTGCAAGGGTTAAGCACTTGGTTGCTAACCAAATGTTGGCAGTTTGAACTCAACCTGGGGGAGAAAGACCTGGTGATCTGTTCCCATAAAAATTACAGCTTAGAAAACCCCATGGAGTAGTTCTGCTCTGTCTAGTGGGGTAGCTATGAGTCAAAAATCAACTCAACAGCACCTAACAAGATTATTTAATATTATTTTGGAGGAACTGGCTAACAATCTTAGAAAAATAACCAATAGGAATGGGTGAAACTGTACAAAAAAGATTTTAAAAAATTATTTGTAGATTACATTTTTTTCTAATTGGAAAATCAAAGAAAACCAACTGCTAGCCTATAAAAATAATTTTGAGAAATGACTGGATAAATACCACTGTGCAGGTATAAACAGATTTTGTATAGTCAAATATTGAACAGTAGAAGATATAATGGACTACAAGACCATATTTCTAATAGCAACTTCAAAACAAAGAGCAGGAGAAATTTTAAGAACTATCCAAAATCTGACACTAAAGGGCAAAAGAAAACTTCAACAAATATCGTGTTTTTGACAGGGGAAAAAAACAAAAAAAACACACAAACTCAACAGTATAAGCAAGCCAATTGTTACTAATAAACCTGTACATTTAATAAGATCCCCCAAAATTTACCAAAAGAGGTTTTCAAGCTTGTCCACATGATTCAAATATAATATTGAAAAATAAACAGAAATAATCGACAAGAAAATTTGTACGAAAGAGTTATGAGAATAGTATGGAAACTAGAATACACAAATATTATGATAAAATATAAAGTTTCAATGACTAAAATAATGTGCTATCAAAGGAAAAGAAGATAAAATACTGTAATACACCCAAATTACATTACAGTGTGAAAATCAATTTCATAATAGGGGAAATGAAGGGTTTTTTTTTTTTTTTAATTTTGGAGAAAAATGGTTAGACAACAGGAAAAATACAGAGGTGAATTCCTAATTCTCAGTTCACAGTAAAATATATATTGGGTAGAGGAAATATTTTAACATTTGAATAAAAAAAAAAGAACATGAAACTTTAGAATAAACCATTGGAAAATTACTTTATAGTCTCAGATAAGGGGAATTTTTCTGTAGAGTACACAAAACTCGGAAGAAAGAAAAGAGATTAAATAGATCAAAACCTGTTGAAAAAACCTGTTGCTGTAGAGTTGATTCCTACTCTTGGCGACCCTACAGTGCAGAGTAAAACTGCACCATGGGGTTTCCAAGGAGCTTCTAGCGGATTTGAACTGCTGACCTTTTGGTTAGCAGCCGTAGCTCTTAACCACTGTGCAATCAGGGCTCCAACATAGGCCAAGCTGCATAAAAATACAAATGCAATTCTACATGGCAAAAATATAATAAAAAGTAAAATATACAGGTGCAAGTCATAACACAAAAAAGGGACTAAATTTCTTTATTTATTAAAAATTTTGTAAATCTATGTGGCAAATAACTCAGTAGAAAAATAGTCAAAGATTATGAAAAAATAGTTCACAGAAAACCTAATACTATTGCTCAATTTTGCACATAGTAAGAGAAAAGTGAAATAAAACCTCATAGTATATACCTTACTCAGAGTTCTCCATAAAAACAGAACCAACGAGAGACAAGGAGAAAGAGCAACTTTAAGGAATTGGCTCACGTGATTGTGGTGACTAGCAAGTTCAAAATCCATCGGTCTGCTAATAGGTTGTACAGTCTGGCAGGCTTGTGTCCAAAATTAGTAGCCCAGTGGTGGGCTAGAAATTCTGGCTGGATGTCTATTTACAGTAAAAAAAAAAAAAAAAAAAAAAAAAAAATTACAGTACTGAGGCAAAATTATTCTCCCTTTAGAAGTCTCAGTTTTTGCTCTTGAGGCTTTCAACTGATTGGATGAGGCCCACTCACCGCATGGAGGGTAATTGCCTTGCTTAAGATCAACTGATTGAAATGTTAATCACATATATGTAAATACCTTCATAGCAATAGCTTTACTACTGTTTGACCAAACAACTATGCACCGTAGCCTAGCCAAATTGACACATAAAATTAATCATCACAGTACGTGAATGAGTTGGCTAGATGGGTATATGTGTGATACAGCAAGTATAACGCACTGCTGTTCAGTCAATTCGGACTCACAACAGCAAGCACAGTAATATGTCAATGCTACAGTCTAGGCAGTTGGTATGCAGGTGTCTACTGTGAAATAATTTCAAACTATCTGTATATTTGAAAAGTTTTATAACAGAATGTTGGAAAAAATACTTCGTATCATTTTTTTTAATTGGCAAAAAAATAAATAAATAAATAAGCATCAAAGCAAAAGACAACCTGGAGACAGCACTAGTGAGGGCATGAAGAAATAGGCCCTCTCATGAATTTTTATCAATAACTACTTGGCAATAGCTATTAACAGTCAAAAATCACATAATTTTAATTTTTTTTTTTTTATTTTTAGAATTCATCTTCCTTAGTTGAGAAATGACATATGTATAAAGATAGTCATTGAGTCACTGGGTATGACTTAATGTTAAAAAGATGTTAAACATTTAGGTTACGTACAATGGATAAGTGGTTAAAGAACCCACAGGAAAACCATACAACAGAATATTATGTAGCCCTTAAGTAAAATGTTCCGTATTGCTTAGATGGGCTGAGTTCCAAAGTACAAAACACTAGTAAGCATGTGCCAACATTTGTTTGCAATGTAAGAATAGAAAGGAGCACATGTGCCTATAAAATTATGGCATATAAAATATCTCTACAACATCTTTGGAGTAATTAAAAACAAACAAACAAAAAACTAGGGAAAGTGGTACTTCTGAGTAGAATTTGAGTGGTAGAGCTAGCATGTACAACTGTGTTAGAGAAGTTTAGCATATGAATGTTAGAGAGAAGCCAGAGAAAATTTGGAAACAGAGTTCATTTCTATAATATTTAGTAAATTCTTAAATTAGAAAAAAAAAATTCCCTAGATTATAGTTTTAGCTTATACTATTACTAACCAAGGTATTAAATAAAAACAAATTTTATTTTAGTCTAAGTCTCAAAACAACTGAGATTTAGCTCATACAAGTAAATCCTCACGTGTAGCTTCTTGGGAGATTTTTTGGAGGTTTTATTGGTAATGTTTTTGTCATAAGATGACTGGGTAAGAAGAAAACAGATATCTAATATTCAGGGGTAGTTCTAGATTTTGTGGAGACAGAAACATACACTATGGTAAAGAGACCTTTTTTAAGAAAAATCTGTAAAACTTACAGCATTAAATATAAAAGCAAATTTGTTTTAAATAAGATAAGTAATCACAACAAATTTCACATTTAAAAAGTTGGTGAACATCACAAAACACCAAAAATCCAGAAACATGATATTAAAACATATTAATTGTTGTTATCAAATTAATTGTCTGGTACACACTTGTATAACACTTATTTTCCTACTTTTTTTGGCTACAAAATCTTTTATTGCTTCTTCATATTATATTGTTTTTATAATATTTTCTATAAAGGCCTCAGAAAGATAAATCAGTCTTTCTGCTGGCATAGTTGAACGAACGTGTTGTTTTTATTATTGATAATTTAGATTTTTTTTTTTCCAGCTACAGAATTTCTAGACTGGGGAAACCCCTCAGAGAATGTCAACTTTTTGATCTCTAGCTCAGTCATGACACTGATACCCAGCCCCCGTGAATCACAATTCTAATAATAATACTTATTTCTTTGGATTGTATTAAATGCTAATATTAAATGAGTTAGATACATAAAGCACTCAGGTTCCTATCTCACATATGTCGTTGTCCTTGTTAGTTGCTCTTGAGTTGATTCCAACTCATGGCAATGCCATGTATGCAGAGTAGAACTCCTCCACAGGGTTGTCAAGGCTGTGACCTTGGAGAAGCAGGTAGTCAGACCTATCTTCCTAGGCACCTCGAAGTGTTCCAACTGCCAGCCAGTAAGGCTCAAAAACAGATTTGTTATTATTACTTTACTAGATTTGTACCATATGAGTGAGAAGGCTGGCCATGAATAAGGGAACCCAGAGAAGAATTGATGCCTTTGAATTACGGTGTTGGCAAAGAATATTGAACATACCATGGACTGTCAGAAGAAAAGAACAAATTTGTCTTGGAAGAAGTGCAGCCAGAATGCTCCTTAGAAGCATGGTTGGGAAGACTTCTCACATACTTTGGACATGTTATCAGGAGGGACCAGGCCCTTGAGAAGGACATCATGCTTGGTAAAATAGAGGGTCCGTGGGGGAAAAAAAAAAAACCCTTAATGAGATGTATTGACACAGTGGCTGCACCAATGGCCTCAAGCATAAAAACAGTTATGAGGATGGCACAAGACCTGGCAGTTTCATTCTGCTGTACACAGGACACTGTGAGTTGGAACCTACTCGACAGCACTTAACAACAATAACAGATTGTCACACTTCTCTAAATTCCTTGGTTTTTACTGGGAATCTCTCGCCTTTTCCCACATTGATTCGCCTGGCCTTGCTTTCCTTCTCTTACTCTGTTATGGTGGTTAGAGGACAAGAGGTATGTGTAGAAGCCTGAGGTTACGTTCCGGCCACTTACTGTTCAACCTCGAGGAAGTCTCTCTGATTATTATGTGAGGAATGACTTTAATAACACCTGCCTGTGATTACTGGTGGGAGGTTTGAAAATGTTGATTTATGTGAGGCATTTACGTATATTAAGGCGCAGTGGTTATACTGTTCAACTGCTACCCCAAGGTTTGACAGTTAGAACCCACCAGCCACTCCACGGGAGAAAGAAGCAGCAGTCTGCTCCTGTAGATTTACAGCCTTGGAAATCCTATGGGGAACTTCTACTTTGTTGTATAGGGTCGCTATGAGTCAATTGACTCGAAGGCAACGCGTTTTTACATATATTAGTAACTAAAAAACAATAGCAATTATTAAACTGTCACAAGTGTTATTCTTCAAAAAAAAAAACATTATCTCCTCTGTGATGTCTTCCCAGGTTGCAATATGCAGAATTCTTTGCTCTTATCTTTATGATCTCCAAATAATCTGTGAAATGTCCTATGATATTTGCAAGAATACTGTGTTTTTGATATACTAGTCTGTCTGTCTAAATGGGTGTGAATTTCTCAAGAACGGAGACCATGTCTTATACATTTCTATATAATGAGCCTATGTTATAGAATGTTTCCAGTAATTGACACTTGGCATCTTTATTCCTGGCTGCCCAGGGTCTGATGATTCAGCATCTGGTGAATCAACCATTCTATGAATCAGTGGAAGGAAAAACCTCACCTCCAGTTTTAAACTGCAAAGTCCCACCTGTCAGTCTTCCGCTCCTGGCAGCTAGGCATGAACACAGTTTAGCCAGTTGGATAATTATATCCAGGACTTTGACCTTAGAGTAAGTGACCCAAGGAGGGACAGAGAAGTCATTTCAGCACTTGCAACAGAGGTGACTGGAACAGTCAGGGTCCCAAATCAGTAGTGGTGATGGTGTCTGTTGTGGATTTAGGGTCCAGCAGCTGCAGCAATAATGTCCCAATCTAACTATTCTTGTGAGTGATTGGACTATAGTGCTCACTTCTAACCTTGACTGATTCTTGCCAGATTCTCTAATTTTGTCTTAGAGTATGCAAGGTATCTAATATTCTACTAAATTCCTGTTTTAATAAGTGAATAGAACTGGATTCTGCTCTTTGCAGCTGAGACTCCTGACCAGTAGAGCACCCTTGACAAGAGGATTCTTAGAAGGATGGCTATGATGGGGATCTCAAAAAGAGAAAGTTAAGGACATTTTGGCTAAAACAAAAACAACAGAGAGAGGTAGGAAAAGGAAAAGGTGTTTACAGAGGGAGAAAGATCTGAAGACCATTGCCTCTTACAAATCCAAAAAGGGATTTTATATTGATCTGTGGGTTTTTTGAGAGAAATAAATTGGCTTATGGACGGGCATGGCTCATTATGTGTTCTCCAAATTCTTGTAATGTAAATAATAGAGTAAATAACAGCGTGGACACTAGAAAGGCAGTCATAGTAAAGACGAAAAAAGGCCCATGGGTAAGGACTTTTCTCACCTTCAGTTATCTCAAAGGAGGCCAGGATCATGTCATTATCAGAACTAGAGAAAGTGAAATAGTCATATTCTCAGACCAAACTAATGTTTTGTTAACATTACATTGTTTAGCTTTACTGAAAAGATTAATCTACCAAATCCAGGATCTATTTCCCAAAAGCCATTTATGCCAATTACAAGATGGAAAGGTAGGACTCAAGCTGTTTGATCAGTATATCCTCTGTCCTGGAGTACTGTGGTTCCTTTTCTAGTAATGGCCTGAAATGCACAACAGTGAAATGGAGACAACAAGCTCCTGGGGAATTTGTGGTTTGGCTGAGTCAAAACCACAGTTCGGTGGAAATTTGGGAATTCTAGCTACAAGTTTAAGAGAAACATGTAAACAAGATTTCATTAAAAAATCATAGGAGTGAATCCATCCCATATCAACACACAAGTAGTTTTCAAAGTGGACTGTTCAGATCCCCTGAGAGCTAAGATTGGTATACAGAGAACTACATTCATACATATTCCTTGTTTTCTTCCCAAAGACTCAGCTTGCCTGGAAAGAATGAGTGGGAGGACAAGAAGGACAATGTAACTGAGCTTTAAATGACCTGTACTAACCCCAGGTAAGATATTCTTCACTGTGCATAGGTCATCAGACTTGATATCCTTCTTTCTCTGACTTCCTGAAGTCCATGTTTCACTCATTAACACAGAAGAAAAAATATGATACATGGTTATTTGTTTGTTTTCTATCTCCAATTACCGTTAACGGGGGGACTTAAAAATTTTTTTTTTATCACCCAACAGTAGAGATAATGAACAAAAGTACATAATTAAGATGTTCTTTTTTTTTTTAAATCAATGCATTTTCTCCAAGTATCAAGAAAAATTGTTTTAAAATTTGATTAAAAAACTTACCTCTCAGGGCTTAAAAATGCCTGTCAAGTGGCAGTCAATCTAGGGAGGCAGAATGAGTCTAAAAGCATTGTTGAGGCACTTGAAACTCTTAAACATTTTTTGTAAAGAGTGGTTTAATTTTATTTCTAGAATTCTAATTAGCAGCAGGAATCATGTGTCACTTGGGTTTGGCCTAATTTAATAAATGCGGCATGTAGACAAATCTATTTCCCCTTGTCTTCAAAGCAGTTGTCTCTATTAGTTTGATGAGCTGCTTAATTCAGACCCTGCAAAGTATAAAAAAGAAAAAACAAAAACATGGTGTGAAATAACCTTGAGCTGAGGTCTCTCAGCTTCAGCATTCTAGAGTGAAGTACATTAATTTGAACATAGTAGGCACTCAATGAATACATGTTAGTTTGATTTATGGAAAATATTACTTCTGACACTGAGTATATAAACTGTATCTAGAAAAATGAGTAAAATAAAAAAGCAAGATATTGAAAGAAATTACCTAAGAAACTCCTTTTAAAATGATGCTGTTTCCCAAATAAAATTAGAATCCAATATTGTTAATAAGCAATTTTTTTCACTTTGTTAAATTTTAGCAAATGAGCATGTTTGCCTGGCAAAAGAATATCTCCAGCTTATTCTTAATTTGGTCCTTGTCTGTTCTATCCTGATGTGAAAGACAAATGGAGATTGTGCAGGCTCCAGGGCTTACTGCCACTTTTTGCTTGTTTTAGTCATCTAGGGCTGCTATAACAGAAACACCACAAGTAGATGGCTTTAACAAACAGAAGTTTATTCTCTCGCAGTCTAAGTTGGCTAGAAGTCAGAATTCAGTGTGCCAGCTCCAAGGGAATGCTATCTTTCTTTCTGTCGGCTCTGGTCCTAGTCATTAATCTTTCTTTGGTCTAGGGACTTCTCCACATGAGAACCTCAAGTCCAAAGGACATGCTGTGATCCTGGGCTGCTTTCTTGGTGGTATGAAGCCCCCCTTCTCTGCTTGCTTCCCTCTCCTTTTATCTCCTGTAAGATAAAGGATGGTGCAGGCCACACCCCAGGGAAACTCTGCTTAGATTGGATCAGGAATGTGACCTGAGCAAGGGTGTTACATCCCACCCTAATCCTCTTTAACATAATAGAATCTTGCCTCATTAACCACAGGCAGAGATTACGGTTTGCAACACATTATATTAGATGACAAAATGATGGACAATCACACAATACTGGGAATCATGGCCTAGCCAAATTAATACACATATTTTGGGGGGACACAATTCAATCCATAAAATTGCTGTGTAAATGCTTTTCATGAACATGGTTTTAAAAGTGATGGGGCATCACCACGCCTTCATTGTTTTGGAGGCCAAAGTGAGTTCCTTTTATCATGGTTCAGGTTAAACAGAATCACTTCTTTTTCCATTAATTCTTCAAGTTAAATGATCCAGACACCATCTCACTTCAAGGACTGATTATTTTTCAGACACATAAACGAGAATTGTGTTAACTTAACTTGGCTAAAAAGCAATTGGGTGTTTGCAGCCGGTATTTCTCTAAAGTGTCACCTAACCATCCATCCCTAAAATGTCTCTGTTCTCAGCTGAAGAGAGGCTTTGTTGATTTGATTACCAGTGGAGGAAGTCCAAGAAGACAAATACAGCAGGCACTTCCTATAAAAATGTGCCAACTCTTTTCCAACCCTACATTGAAGTGTTCCTCTGCCTGGCTGAGAGATATGAGGGAAGAGGTAATTATGACTGTTTTGGCCAAAGATTTTGTAAGAAGCAGACGTAGAAAAAGTAGGTTTGCTTTGGACAATGTGTATCACAGGATTGGGAGGGGCTTATTTTCCTCCAGTCCCCCACAGACCAATGTGCAAGGTTAGCACTCTTACTGTAGTCATGAAATATAATTGCTCTACCCTTAATGGAATGCTCGGCTCTAATTTAAGGTGCTCTTTATACACAGACAGTGGACTTGAGAAATTAGGTTACTCTCCTGAGACTTGAAGGTCCTCAGGCTTGCTGAAGGTGAAGTAACCGGTTCAGTAAAGATCTGCATATGTCATTTCCACTCAATACATGGCTTTCTAGTTCTATTTTTCTACGATTTCTGTTAACAGTTTTTTGGACCAAGGATACCCCACCACTTTTAATACAGTTTATCAGTGCTTTGTTGTTGGAACCACTGGTGTACTATTTTAAACTATTAAGTGTGTGGCGTGTTAAATATATAACCTTGAGTTTGGTTTGCTGTGGACATTGTTGTTGTTAGGTGCCATCGAGTTCGTTCCATAGCGACCCTATGTACAACAGAACAAATCACTACCTGGACTTGTGTCATCCTCACAATTGTTGCTATGCTTGAGCCCATTGCTGCAGCCACTGTGTCAGTCCATCTCCTTGAGGGTCTTCTTCTTTTTCACTGACCCTCTACTTTACCAAGCACGATGTCCTTCTACAGGGACTGATCCCTCCTGATAACATATCCAAATTATGTGAGACCAAGTTTCACCATCCTCACTTCTAAGGAACATTCTGGCTGTACTTTTCCCAAGACAGATTTCTTTGTTCTTTTGGCAGTCCATGGTGTATTCAATATTCCTTGCTAACACCATGATTCAAAGGCAGTGATTCTCCTTCAGTCTTCCTTAATCAATGTCCAGGTTTCACATGAATATGATGCAATTGAAAACACCATGGCTTAGGTCAGGTGCACCTTAGTCTGCAAGGTGATGTCTTTGCTTGTTAACACTTTAAAGAAGTCTTTTGCAGCAAATTTGCGCAGTGCAACCTGTTGTTTGATTTCTTTACTGCTGCATCCATGGGCATTGATTGTGGATCCAAGTATAATGAAATCTTTGACAACTTCAATCTTTTCTCCTTTTATCATGATGTTGCTTATTGGTCCAGCTGTGAAGATTTTTGTTTTCTTTATGTTCAGGTGTAATCCATACGGAAGGCTGTAGTCTTTGATCTTCATCAGTAAGTGCTTCAAGTCCTCTTCACTTTCAGCATGCAAGATTGTGTCATCTGTGTAACGAAGGTTGTTAAAGAGTCTTCCTCCAATCATGATGCCCCATTCTTCTTCATATAGTCCAGCTTCTCGGATTATTTGCTCAGCATGCACACTGAATATGTATGGTGAAAGGATACAACCGTGACACACACCTTTCTTGACTTTAAACCATGTAGTATCCCCTTGTTCTGTTCAAATGCCTGCCTCTTGATCTATGTTCAGGTTCCACATGAGCACAATTAAGTTTTCTGGAATTAGCATTCTTCAAAATCTTTTCTGTTACTAGTTATGATTCACACAGTTGAATGCCTTTGCATAGGTCAATAAAACACAGGTAAACATCTTTCTGGTATTCTCTGTTTTAGCCATGATCCATCTGACAACGGCAATGATACCCCTTGTTCCATGCCCTCTTTTTCATCCTGCTCGAATTTCTAGCAGTTCCCTGTGGATGTACTGCTGCAGCTGGTTTTGAACAACCTTCAGCAAAATTTTATTTTATATTAATGATGTTGTTCGACAATTTTTGCATTTTGTTGGATCTCAAAATTGAATAAAATGCTGTTGCATTGTTCTGTGCTATACGTCACTGGAAATTTCCTATTCTGCCACGTTAGAAGAAAATGTAGAACGCAATGTCAAACAAGTTATTAATGTTTGTTTCATAAATAGAGGGAGTGGGATATTAAAATTTTGTATTCCAAAAAGATTAGCAGCATGAAATAAACCTATAATGGAGAGACTTCTTAAATGTAGGAAGGAGGCTTATCCTAAAGTTTTTTTTTTTATATAAAAACATGGAGCAATGGGGTAAAAGTAAGCTAATGTTGCTTTGTCTTGGATTAAAAAAAAAATGAAGTTTTCTCGCTTGACTGTTTCGCCAGTTTCTCATAATTACTTTTTATTTGCCCCCTATATTATTATTGGGGGACCCTGGTGGTGCAGTGTTTAAAAACCCAGATGCTAAGCAAAAGATCGGCAGTTTGAATCCAAAAACCACTCCCTGGAAACCCTATGGGGCAGTTCTACTCTGTCCTATAGATTGCTATGAATCCGAATCAACTGGACGGCAATGGGTTTTGCTTTGTTTTTTGGCTTATATTCTTATCATTCTCAAATATTAAACTGGTTTAACATTCAAGGGTTAAACCACGTTCAATCTCCTTCCCAGTGTAACTCAGTCTGCCTAAAATATCTAGAATTTTTTTTTAATTTTTGTAATAAAAAAATTAACATATACACAGCTTTGGAGGGAGAGAGCAGGATTCATTCCTAGAGAAGCTTACTTCCTAGCTGTATCAGTTTTGATAACTCCAGTAACTTCATGGGGCTTCAATTTATTTATCTGGTAATGGGAAGTTAATATTTGCCTTATGGATATTTTAATAAGGACAAATGAGATATCATATGTAAAATATATAAGTATCTGGCACAGATTCATCATGTAATAAATAGAAGCTCTTGCTCTTAATTTTTAATGCCCCCGAAGGCATTTGTAGTTCTTCTTAAAGAAATGAGCATATTTTAAGAGTTTTGGTGTAATGCTCATCCATAGGATAATACAAATTCCTAAAGGCACCAATTGGAGTTAGAGAAACACCTTTTACAAGACTTTCAGTTGTACCTGATAAAACTCCTTCACTTATCTTTTACAGATGTTGCCCAGATGATTTTCATGCCCAAAGTCCAGCGAGGAATGGATAAAAATGCACGTCAAATGATATCTAACAGTGTGGGCCCCTAAAATCATTCCTATTATATATTTTCTTTTCCCATGGAAGCTTCTATTACATCATGCTGTATCATTCTGTGGCTAGTTTCAAATCAAACATACTCAGTTTACAAGTCAAATGACTCCTCCACCTGCCAAAGGCTTAAACACTGACCTTAAAAAAAAAAAAAAAAAATCAGGAAGCTATTCTCCTGTCTTTGAAAATCAATGAGTTTACATAAGAAATTAGGATTTTCTTTATATAAGTACCAAAGAATCTTGTTGTCAGAGCTCATCTGACAAGGTTTTGATGTTGTACAAAGCAGAAAGGAATCGGTTCACATCCCTGTGGCTATTTGGCTCTGCTTGGAAACCTGGGGAAAAACATGGTTCTGTTAGTGCTATGATCAGAGAGATCTCATAGGGAGCACCTGGAAAAACAGTTTGCAGCTATTTTGTCGTAGTAACTAGGTCAAATATTAGTTACCCTTTGCACCTCAGCACTTGTAGAAGAAGATTGGTCAGCAATTCTGTATCTTGCCCTGAAGAATTTGCAGCATTCCTCGTTGTAAAATAGAAAGGCTGGTTTGAGTACTGGCCATTTGGGCAAACCTCCAGGGACTTACTACAGCCATCCCGTAGCTGTGAAATCATGGGAAGACAGATGAGTCAAATGCCAGCCTGTCAAACTCCTTGAAGAAGACGGATGGAACTATCGATAAGCCAATAAGGCAAAGGCAGAAAGATGCAAAGCAGTGTTGCCTGTGACAAGGAGCTAGCTGAAGGAGTGACAAGGCAGAAGTCAATAAGGCAGCTTATTACAGCCAAAGCTGATAAGTGGTATCATCATCAGTAAGGGGAGACTGAGCCACCTGGGAGAATGCCTGCCTCTCAATCAGCACCGTCAGAGCGGGTGGCAGATTTAGCTCTGTGTCTCATCCTTGAAACAGTATAAACTCATTCCCTACTCTTTACAGACCACCACGGTTCAGGGGACAGGAGGATAGATTACACACATCTAGACCAGGGACTTCTGACTCAAGACTGTAAGACAGGTTTGGTCAGGAGCACAGTTGCCCGATATAATAGAGGGCTCCCAGTTAACTCTGAATTTCAGATAAACAATAAATAATTTCTTAATGTATTGTGCAATATTTGGAACATTCTTCATTGTTTATCAAAAATTCAAAGACATGGTGTTTTGTACTTTTATTTGCTATATCAGCAACCCTAGTGCTACCTTTCTGGTATTTCCATGCCAAGCAAAGTCACAAACTTTATTTTTCTGGTGTGGGCTTTCTGGACTTGTCTTTCACGGAGCACTTAAGAATTCTCTAATTCCCAGCTCTCCTGACCCACTGCAGATAGGCACTTTGTGCAGCTCCAATTGCCTCCGTCAATCTTTCCTCTGTCCAGATTTAATTTAAGCCTCAGGCTACATTGCAGCATTTGTTCAATTGTTCTCCTTCCCGTATATAAATCATTCTTTGGCACCTTGCTCAGTGGAATTCCAGGTAAAGCTCTCTATGAATATTACCCAGGATTAGGTCAGCTTATCCTCAGACCTAGTTATTTCCTCATTTTCTTCATGCTCTGAATCTACTGTAATGTGAATAATACAATATTAAAATCCCCCAGCATCATGTGATACCAGCCCAGCAATAAAAAGAAAATCATACATCTAATAATCCGTCCCATTACAAAAATGGGATGAGATCATCCAAACAGTAGCTTTTAATGGAATGCTTCAGCACTCCACAGCTAACAACCCTGTTGCACTCAGTCTAGCAGAATCTAATGTTCTGTCCCGTCTGTAGTTCACTTCGCTTCACTGTCCTCCCTTTTGACTTATTAACCTGACCTCCAAAGCACACCCCAGCACCTGGAGCTACTTCCACAGCTAGAGCTGCCAATCTAAATTGTGTTGGAAAGCAAAAGTCAACACAAAAGCCCATTCCATGAGTGCTGAGGCCACTTTACATCTGTAAGTTCAGAAGAGACGCCTTCCTTAATGTCTGATCCCATCTCCAAGGAAAGTTTGGACATATTGCGTCATGTGTCTGTTACTTAGGCCAGTCAGGATGCGGATGGAACAATGCTATACATAGTTGGCTAATATTTAGGGAGAAAGTAAGTTCAGTGAGTTTCATTAAAATAATTTCTAGGTTAGAAAACTGTCTGTGGTCACGATCCATTTTTTGAGCTTTTTTGCTCATGAAGTGTTCATAGAGTTTATTGCTGGCTTTTTTGGTTGACATTTGATATTAAAAAATAAATAGAGGGTTGTAAGAATATTCTCAAAATAATATGGTCTTCATCTATTATAATACTCTTGTCATTAGTTTTTTGGATTTAGTACTCTTCTAAAACAAAATATCTCTGCCTTTTAATTTTTCTCATTAGAAAATCGCATTATTTCTTTTGGAAATACAGAATACCACGTTTCCCAAATTTGTGTAGCCAAAGAATCAAGTAGAACTGTAATGACTCTGCAAGGTACTAATAAGAATCAAAGTGGTATTTTTAGTATTTCTAGAAGCTCAATCAAAAAAATCAATTTAGCACAACATAAGACTTCCTATACCAATTATAATAGCAAATTCCAAACTTTTGATTATAATTTTGTCAGTTTAAGTGATTATAATGAAATCACGAAGCTCAGAAGCTCTTTAATGGGTATTTATGTATTTTCTTGGACTAATAATGGCTATATTAATAAATGTCTATGACTAACTAGAAAAAACTTACAAAACATTTAATTAAAAGGTAGAAATAACAATTAGATCTTTATCTCACAAAGGAGATCAAGTACTATAAGAACCTATATGTGAATTTGCAGAATTTTGAAGAGTTGAAAAACTATCTAAGTGTGATATCAAATGCAGAAACAATATAAAAATTATTAATATATTTGACCATATTAAAAACAAAATTTTTATATGACACAAAAAGGTTTATGAATATAATTAACACAAACAATAATAAGTGGATCAAAAATGATAAAGTATTAAGACCTGTAATATAATTAAAGAATTCTTTTAAATCAAAGAGGAAACACAAAAATTCGAAAGCTACTCACTATAGTGTTACAATATGATTCCATTATTCCTGAAAAGTATGAATTAAAACACAATTTTTTTTCCACTTATCGGACCAGAAATTATTTAAAAAAATGGTCATGCCCAGTATTGGTGAGGCCCTCTCCACAACTGTAGTAGCAATGCTATTTTAGAAGGAAATATGGCGACTTGTCTCATATTTTTTAATCTGATCATGACAAATCACTTGTAGTTTCATTTTGGTGATTTGTCCTAAGCAAATAATCAGAAAGGGAACCAAATCTGGAGGCTGCAGGTGTGTATATAAAGATGTAGATCATAGAATTTTCATAATGATAATGGAAAAAAAAATTATAAAAATCTGAATAAAGCATGATACAAATCATGTGAAAATCATTGTGTACATTGATTTTTTTTTATAGTGCTATGTATATTGATGTCTCACATAAACTGCATATGCAAAACTCTGTCAATGCGAAGAAAAGTATTTATATTAAAGTTTTCTAGGGTGACTCCCAGTGCCACGCAAGATGACATAGGCAGACTACAGCCTATCTCTCCTAATTTTTAGGACTAAAACCTCCGAGCAATTTACAGAAATCCCTTAAGATTCTGAAAAGTTAGTAAAAATAGGCAGAGTAGAGATGGGAGCCAAACTTGAAGAGTGGGGGCAAGTTTCTATTATTTTCCCTCTTACACCAACAGCCCCTCTGCAGTGTTGTGTACTGTGATTAGACAGTGACAGAAACTATAACTGCCCAGAGGACCAGGAAAAGGAGCTTCTGAAAGCAAGAGTGTATGGGGGAGTTTTTCTCTTATTTATTTATAATTTTTTTCTATTTTCTCCACTGGCCTAGCCCTCAGGGTGGCCTCAGTTATGGAAGTGCATTTGCAGCAGCTGTAGGAGTGGTGAAGGCACCAAAAATCTGAAAGAAAACTCATTTATTCTGTACAAAGAACTACAAAAAGGTCTCTGCTGGCCAAAAACATGTGGAGGGACCTCCATTATGTTTTTTCTCTCTCTTTTGTTGTAATGTGGAGTCCAAGAATAGCCCTACTAACAAGGACTGAGTAGCATTGCATGGAGCTAAAATTCCAAGAAAGATCCTGAAATTATAGGAAAGGGCTCGGAAAAGGGACCCCTAGAGCCAGAAAGTGTGATGCAAATACTGAAGACAAGAAATGTGGGAAAAGGAGCCCCTGATATCATGTACGAAGCAGCCTAAACCCTGAGATTGTGACCAAGAAGCAGATGCACGAGAGAGGGCAAAAGCAGCACAGAAATGGCTTTGAAAATTGCACTGACATTGGAACAACTATCTGTAGAAGGTAAAGTAGACATTTCAATCTAAACCTAACTTGACTGATAGCCTATTAAAAGAAAGAGAAAGAGCAACACTAACCAAAGGAATACAGAAGAACCTAGAGTGTCACAACAAGAAATTCAGCATACCTATGATACAATCTAAAACTGCTCAATACAAAAAGAAACTGGAAAATGTGATAGTTTTCAAGGAAAAAGGTAAATTAACAGGTGCCAACCTTGAAATGACCCAGATATTAAAAGCATTAAACAGAAACATTAATATAGCCATAATAAATATACTCCATGTGATAATTTTCAAGGAAAAAGGTAAATTAACAGGTGCCAACCTTGAAATGACCCAGATATTAAAAGCATTAAACAGAAACATTAATATAGCCATAATAAATATGATGAACATACTTGAAATAAACAAAAATATAAAACTTCTGGGTAGAGAAATAGAAAATATCAAAAAGAGAATGAGATAGAAATATTAGAATAAAAATTACAATATCTGTTGTTAAAGAGATAAACGAATGAATGAATGAATAGCCTCAATAGTACAATGCAGAAGAACAGAGGAAGCGTTTACTATCTTGAACATAGTTTTTAGACTGATATACAGATATTATTCAATCTAAAGGATAGAGAATAAAAAAGATTGTAAAAAAAAAGAACATTGCCTTAGAAATACAAGGAACAACATCAGAATGTCTGCTAAATTATACAAATGGTGTCTAAGAGAGGCAGACGAGAAAAAAGAATTGGTGTAGAAAAAAATGGAGGGAAAAATGAACACTTCACAAACGTGGTGAAAGACAGAAGCGCATAGGTTGAAGGATCTCCAAGAAACTCCATTCGCACAATAATCAAATAGTTGAAAATGAACAGTAAAGAAAAACAGAAAAATGATACTTTACCTAAAGGTAAACGCATATTTAAATGATTGCAGGAGTCTCGTCAGAAACCTTGGAGGCTAGATAGAAGACAGTGAAATAGCATATTTGTAGTGCCACCAGCAACAGATGGTAACATGTACTCCCACATAATATTTCTCAAAATTCATATTACCAGCCAAAAATTTCAACATGCTCCATTAATGTGCATGCACTCCACTACTGAAAACACTTGCCACCAACAACAACAAAAAAGAAATTCGGTAGTGAAAGGAGTATATTCGAGTCCATTGTTGTGGTTGTTGTGTCAGCCACCTAGTTGAGGGGTTCTCTCATTTTCACTGACCTTCTGCTTTACAAACATGATGCTGTTTTCAAGCAATTGATCTTTGCTGATAATGTGTCCAAAGTAAGAAAGCTGAAGTCTCACCATACTTGCTTCTAGGGAGCATTGTATTGTATTTCTTCTAAGACTGATTTGTTCATTCTTTTGGCAGTCCATTCAATATTCTTTACCAACACCACAGTTCAAATGCATCCATTCTCCTTCCATTTTCCTTTTTCATAGTCCAGCTTTCTCATGCATATGAGGGATTGAAAAGACCATGCTTGGGTTAGGTGTACTTTAGTTATCAAAGTGACATCTTTGCTTTTGTAACCTTTAAAGAGGTCTTCAGCAGAAGATTTTCTCAGTGCAATATGTTATTTTATTTCATGACTGCTGCTTTCAAGGACATTGATTGTTGATTCAAGTAGGATAAAATCTTTGACAACCTCAATTTTTCATTTTCTTCGTGTTCAGGCATTATCCATACTGAATCCTGTAGTCTTTGACCTTCATCAGTAAGTGCTTCAAGCCATCTTCATTTTTGGCAAGGAAGGTTGTGTCATCTACATATTACAGGCTATTAATGAGCTTTCCACTACCAATCCACATTCTCCTTCATATAGCCCAGCTTCTCAGATTATTTGTTCAGCATACTGAACAATTAAATTAAGTACGGTGAAAGGATACAATCCTGCCACACACATTTCCCAAATTTAAACCACATCCCAAGGACTTGAAATATTATTGGAATAGTAGTATTTCAACCAAGTAACCTAGTTGCAGAAGACTTTAACTCACATTACCAATTTACTCCTGTGTTCACGAACAATTTCATTGTTAGAGAAAGAAGAGGGAGATAGAAGGTGAGAGAGAATGAGTGTGATGAAGCAGCAACACTGAGTTGTTTCATGACATTATTCAGCGGTAGAGTGCTAACATAGTAAATTCAGAAGCAAACACAATTTAATTTGATGCTAAAGATACTTCATTTTATAAGCCTTTTCATTCATTCTGATTTAATAACATCATGTTAATAGAAAAAAAAATTATAAAAAAGAAGAAATAAGGATAAAAGAAGAAAAAACTCCTTCTCTCCTCTGATTTCCACTGTCCAAAAGAATCAAATGGTAAAAACAAGAATATCTTTTTTGGGACCAACAATAATAATGAAAAAGTTAATTAAGTTTAACTTCAAACAAGTGACTTATATCAATTTGAAGGCTCAAAAGTATTATAATTTACATTTGTAAGGTTTTCAGCACACATTGGGCCAGCTCTGCTTTTCTTCTGCAATTTTTTTGTTTTTATCCAGATGGGTGTCTTTATTTCTTTCCTTCTTTTTTTTTTTCCTCTGTGTATTTGTTTCTGCTGTTCTTACTTAGGATGTCCCTAGTATTATTATTGGGGGGGAATGACAGTATTTTTACATTGAAAAGAAGTTCAAAATATTTTTTTCTTTTTTCATCTGTTTAGATTTTCAAATTCCAAAGAAAAGAAAAATACTTCATGTTCTTAATCCTTACAAATCTTATCCTAATGCAAGTTCAAAATATGACTTTATATATTTGTTACACATTCATATGGCTTGATGTCCTCTCAGCAGAGTTGCAGTAGATAGCCATCAAGTTGTAATTTAATCAAAAACTACTTAACGATGCCTATGATATACACTCCATTTTGTACATTTCTCAAGGTTGTGCCCAATACTGAGTGCTTACTATTTGTTTAAATACATTCAAGTATTTATTTAATAATGTCTCAAAACTGGTTTGAAATCACTGCAGATTTGTGGTTTTAACTTTCAAGATTTAGAATGTACTTGTAAATGTCCATGGTGTTTAGAAGCATGTGCTTTCGCTGATGCGCCTGGACTAATTGCTAACACTGGGAGGCCACTGTCAAGGAGCTAAGCAACATCTCTAGATGACTCCTTAGCAGCTGCTCCTTGCGGCTGCTCTGGTTCTCTCCAGATGAGATAATTTCAAGAGGCAATGTACTTTTGGAAACTCTTTCAAGGTGCAGAGAACAGATATGCTCAGATTGCCCCGGGTGACCAAGGCTTTTCATTAGACTACACGGAGAAATAAACGCAGAAACCCTCCAGTGGCCAAGCATCCTGGAAACCGGGAACATCTCTCAGTACTGTTCAGACCACGAGTGCCACTCCACAGATGCGGCAATTCTAGTGACACACCGACTGCTCTCAATCCATCTGAGCAAAAAATGAACTTACTTGGTAATGACTTTCTACGATAGACTGTGCTTCTCAAATGTGTCATCACGTTGTATGAGTTTAACAAGTAGCTGCACAATCATTTAATTTTTACCACAATCCTAAAACTGTGGTGCTACTATTACCTTATTGTTATTTTTACAAGCAAGACAGCTAAGACTTGGAAGGAGAGTTTAAGAGATTTTCCCATAGCCACCCAGCTTGTATCTGATAAAGTTGGGCTAGGAACCCAAGTCTGTCAAATACTGACTGTTAAGCTGTTTTGTCTCTCAACTGAAAGTCTACAAAAAAGCTAAATTTGTAGTTTGAGGATATACGTGGGAGCCATGTTACTCAAAATATGACTCTTGATGGAAATATCATCAACAAGAATGAAGGGTTAGCAAAATATTTCAACTTCTTGCAATAGGAAATACTTAGATATTGATAGATATCATCCATCTATATGCTCTTTATTCCAAAGTTGCTTTAGAAAAGCTTTCTTAATCTGCTTTCTTAAAATTACAATGTCTACACATTTGCTTCCAAACTGTTTTGACAATGCTATAAATTTAGTTACATGGGGTCTTTCTATGAGGGTGAGATGTGTTAACGCGATCCATAAAATGAAAAGTTCGTTAGACATCAGTCTGAAATAATGAGCTTTCCCCCGCCACACTCTCACAAATTTTCACAATTCGTCTAGCTAACTGTGAACTAGAAATTCCACATGTTTCAGAGATACATCAAATTCATTGTGTCCAGAACTAAACTTACTCTCTGCCCCAACTATATAATCTGCCAATGTCTTCTCTTTCAGTATCTATGTGATCATCCACCTGGAAGTCCAGGAAAGAAATCAGGTATTGCCTTTGCCCTTTCCTTTGCCCTCATCCTATATATCCATTCATGAAGCGCATTTGATTCTCTCTCTTAAGAACAGCGAAATCCCCTCTTCCACAAATATTAAATTCTAAATTCAGTACAAAAAGCAAAGATTACACATGCAAAAATTATGCATATAGGAGAAACTGAGATTGACTTAATGAACAAATGGTTTATATCTCCCATTCCACTCTCACTTTGGAGCATAAATATTTATCGTTTGAAATGGCAGTTGAATTTGCCCATAGGATTTAACTTATTTTCTAATGAGACAGATTGACACAATTCCAACAACAATGAACTCAAACACACCCAGGATCATGAAGATGGTGCTGGATCTGGCAACTGTTCATTCTGTTATACATAAGGTCGCCAGGAGCTGGAGTGATTCTACGGCACCTAACAACAACGATCATTCTGTAGTTATTTCTCTCTTCCTCTCCTACATTTATCTTTTGGCTGAGCACATATATTTGAATGTGTGTAAGAGAAATGTATACAAAAGTCTATTTCTCTGCATCTTCATGGCCCCCTTTTTAATCCAGGCCACCATCTTTTCTAACTGGATTACCACAACTGCCTGAATGGACTCCTTAACTGCCTGATTTTACCCCCTCAGTTTCACTCTCCATTCTGTAGCCAGAATGATCTTGCTAAAATACAAATAGACTCATGGCATTTCCTGTGCTCAAAATTGTTTGAAGTGTCCCACTCGCCCCTTAGATAAAATGTAAATATTTTTGCATGTCTTCCAAGTCTGTAAATGATCTGACAACAAATTCTCCAGCATTAATCCCAAATACATCCAAACTCACCAAACATTTCATACCCTACGCACTCCCTAAGCATAACCTATACTTAGGCTAATTGGATCTCTTCAGGTTTTTGAACAAGATATATTCTCGTTTTTGAACTCTCATGCATTCTCCTTCCTCTGCTGCAATGATTACTTGTATACTCTAGTGCTAGATAACTCTATCCTTCTCCTTCCTGCTTAGTGCCTCCAGAGGGTACCCTGTTTAGATTACAATTAAGCATGATTTATTTTCCACAGATTTGAACATCAAATTCAACATCTCTGAATATTGCATTCTTTAAAAAAAAAGGCATGAAAGCAACAATTTTTTTTTTTTTGAGTTTTGCTATGATGTCCACTTATTTAGCCAAAATAATAGTTATATCTTGTGAGGACACCTGTGATAGTTGCTTAATTTTGCAAAGAGACCAACCTTGTGCTTTTCTTAAATAAAATAATTACAGAAATATAAATTAATACCATTCACTCATGTTAAAGAACACAGTATTCAAAGATGTTGAATTTGATGTTCAAATTTGTGGAAAAGAAATCATGCTTGAGTTCTACGTTTATTAGTTTACATATTGTTTCTTATCAGAATTAATATAAAAGGTGAGATGAAGTCATGTGAAATAAAGATAGGTGAAAGGTATTAATTTATATTTCTATAATTATTTTATTTAAAAAACACAAGGTTGGTCTCTTTGCAAAATTAAACAACTGTCACATATGTCCTCACAAGATATAATTATTATTTCGGCTAACTGAGCAGACATTATAGGAAAACTTAAAAAAGTAGTTGCTTTCATACCTTTTTGAAAGCGTCTCACTTTGCATATGATCAAATGAAATGAACATTCTTTACTTACTCAGCAATTCTATATGAAGCACTATAGAGTAATAACAATAATAATACCAGATATTTATTAAGAATATCCTATGTGTCAAGAATTCCAGAGGACTTAATTGTGCTCATGCAGAACCTGTACATAGACAAAGAGGTTTTTGTTTGAGCAGAACAAGGGGATACTGCATGGTTTAAAATCACGAAAGGTGTGTGTTAAGGTTATATTCTTTTATTATAGTTATTCAATTTGTATGCTAAACAAATAATCCAAGAAGCTGGACTATATGAAGAACATGACAGCTAGACTGGAGGAAGACTCCTTAATAACCTGCAATTTGCAAATGGCACAACCTTGCTTGCTGAAAGTGAAGAGGACTTGAAGCACTTACTGATGAGGTTCAAAGACCACGGCCTTCAGTATGGATTACACATTCACATAAAGAAAACAAAAATCCTCACAACTGGACCAATAAGCAACATCATAATAAACAGAGAAAAGATTGAGATTGTCAAGGATTTCATTTTACTTGGATGCACAATCAACTCCCACGGAAGAAGCAGTCAAGAAATCAAAAGATGCATTGCGCTGGGCAAATCTGCTGCAAAAGACCTCTTTAAAGTGTTGAAAGGCAAAGATGTCACCTTGAGGACTAAGATGCACCTGACCCAAGCCAGGATGTTTTCAATCACCTCATATGCATATAAGACATTGATACACAGTTTTCCGGGAGGTAAGGACAAACTTTGGAATGGAAAAAGAAAGAAAAAAAAAAGTGAGTGAAATTACACCCACATAGCATTACAACAGAAAGGAGATTTACCTTGAGACAAAGGGCTGGTCAGGATCTGAGCCTCATCTCTGACTGTAGCTACCTCAAGAGAAATAAAAAATATGCAATAGATTTTCTCTTTTTCTCTCTTCAACTTGCACAGCAAAAACCTGTCCAGTTATCTGCAGAAAATGAACACCAGTATCAATCACTATAACTACCAGCTGTAGCCTAAATCCTACTCTAATAAATTAATCTTAAAAGACTAAATATGAGCAAATTTCTCTGTCCTGTGAACACATCTCTAGAATTGTTTCCCATGAGAACAAAAGCCTGCACATATATCTACATTTGGTGCAGAGACATTTAGAATCTTTGCTATCTGCCGAATGAAAATAATCTTGAACAATAATATTGCAGCCGTTTCTCATCCAGTAGGGTCAAAGTTACAGGAAAACCATGAAAAGTTTAGAATCATCTCTAAGTTTTTCTTCTAATAGCTGAAAGGCAAGTTATATGATCAGCCCTAGTGACAAAACAAAAAACGCAGCCTCATCTAACACTTGCCTCTCTCCAGTTTAACCCACAATATTAAATGTAAGATTGCTCTAACTTTAGACGTGCAACATAACAGCCCTTCATTAGATCCTGGGAAAACAGCTGAGCTTTCTGTCGAGGTGGGTCAGCTAGATCATAAGAGACAGTGACAGATGTGTCAGTCAAGTGAAATTGCAACAATATCTTCTAATTTTTCTTTCCACCGGGAAATCTCTTCTGGTATTAAGGTCACTGGGCAATTGTACTGTTGGGTAAGAATAACCAGATTCATTCCATCTCCTAACTTCCCCTTTCCGCCTCCAAGAAAAGCCTGGGTTTTAGAATATATGATATTAACATTGTCTGCATTTTTCAATTTTGCACAGTCTTGAAACTGGCTTAAAACTCAACTGATTTACAATAGCACTCTGTCTTAACTAAAAACAAAAGGTCACATTTACGATATCAGCAGAAGGCTGGTTTGTTAGTTTTATACGATTTAAAGAAGTTTGCAAAGAAAATTCAATTGCACAACACACGCACATTCACGCACACACATTTGCACGCACTAACAGTCCATGTGCTTATCATCTACTCCATGTCAGGCCTGTTGTCCCATAAAGTGAAAAACTAATTTTCTTTTTATGCTTCTCTGTTACTGATTTTTGTTGTAAGAATAAAGTATAGGAAATCTTGACGTGATTAATTGTTCTCTGAAGCACAGTAGTACTTGGAAAAAAAACTTATGTAACTTAATTCTCCTCCAACATATTTTATTAGCTTGGTGTTTGGGGTAATACCTGGACAGTTTAAGGACATGAGGCATTTGTGTTGCGCTCTTGAAAAAGATATTATTTCATTTCCAGTTCCTAACTAACGATGTTTGCAATGATTTTTGATGGTAGATTTTTTTGTTCCTTGATACTCAAGGAATGTGTGAACATTTTTGAATAGTCTACTAGAATCCATTTTTTTTTTTTTCTTTTCATAATTCTTATTTCTCTGATAATCTCATTAGGATTGGCTTCATCTCATGGTTTGTAAATTAAGCAATGGAAAACTGGATTAATTGAAAATGGAAAACATAATTAACTCAATTGTAAATTTCGTACCAATTTTTCCCACTACTATAGTTCATACTTAGCAACTTGTCTGCTTCAGATAGCCTCTACTTTTTTGAAGGTGTCCAGTTAAAAATCAACATAACACGTTTATAGCACAGTAGAAAGACTCTAATTTACACACGGTCAGGATCAGGCAGGAGAAAACTCAGACATGAAAGAAATGTTCATTGAGGGATAACACTATTGGATTCAAACAATAAAAACTCTGATAGGCAACCAATACAAGCAGACATATTAGAATAAGTTTCTTATAAAAGAACATTTTATTTTCACAAACCCCATTGCTGTCAAGTTTATTCCAACTCGTAAAGACCCTATCGAACAGAGCAGATTTGCCTCATAGGGTTTCCAAGGCTGTAATCTTTAGGGATGCAGACAGCCACAGCTTCCTCCCTCAGAGCAAGGAAGGTTCAAACTGCAGACATTTTGGTTAGCAGTCAAGTGCATAAATCACTGCGCCACTAGGGCTCCTTTTTCACAAACCAGTATTGTTAGTGTTTTCCATGTAATATTTTGTGTTATTTCCCCTACGTAAGCAAAGAAAAAGAAGAGCTGATGTCTTCGGATTCTCTAACTTCCCTCAGAATCTCACTCTCTATTCTTTTTTATAATAGGTGTTCCTTCACCACTTAAAAACCAAAAACCCGTTGCCATCGAGTTGTTTCTGACTTATAGTGACCCTATAAGACAGAGTAGAACTGCCCCATAGGGTTTCCAAGGAGTACCTGGTGGATTCAAACTGCTGACCTTTTGATTAGCAGCTGTAGTTCTTAACCACTATTCTACCAGGGTTGCTGTTTAGCCCCTGAAAAAGAAATAAAAATTTCTTACTGACTGTTAAATATGAATGACTGACTTAATGGGTTCGAACTCTGCATTCTACTAATGACTTCAAACAATTCTTTTGTTCCTCTGTTAACTTTTTAAAAATAGGAACACAGTAAGTGTATTTTTCATTTCTACCAAACAAAATATTTGAAAAAAAAAACATAGATCCTTGAGTATCAGGTTAGTAATATTCTTTGAGTAAGCTCATCTACACAGCACCACCAACATCAACAGCAGATGTAGCAACAACTAAAAACACACCTTTGTTTTCAAAAATTTCCTGTGCTGAAATAATCAAAATTAAAAATAAACAGTAAATTACCTGAAATATTATGTTTGAATGAATTTGAAAAGTTTAATATCAGCAGTATATGTAAAGTATATTTTAATTACACATGAAATTATGATTTCCTTGGGATGCATTGAGTGCCCACTAAACTATCATTCTGCAATGTGCTTCCAAATTACAGGTGAAAGCTTCAGTATTAAGAAAGGTAACTCCCTTGAGCTAAAGACTCATCTAATTTATGGCATAACTTCATGCTAATTGCAGTACAGACTGGAGCCATATTAAATTTCAGAGTTCTGGTCCGGCTCCATAATGGGAATTTGTACATTTTTTATCATAATCTTTTGAAGATTTGGCTCTAAGGTGTTAATTGAATTACATGAATCAGAACAGAACCTTTCAGCAGAGATACAGAACTCCATGTCTCTGTGATGCCTAAGTTGCACTGCAACTTTTTCAAGAGCAGCAAGTAGAATCAAGAAGGTCAAGGTCCAACTTTGAAAATGAATTCTTTTTATGTAATAAATTACAGTTTAGATAAAATCTTTTGTATAAATATCCTCAAAATACAAGCCAAATCATATGAGAAATAATTTCTTCTTCCTCAAGTGGAAACTTTCACACGTTGAAAACACTCCACAGGTACTTACTTACAACATAGCACATTTTTATCTACCGAAAACAGGCGATAGGAATTTGATTGTTTCATTCTCCTCCCCTCTCTTTCTTTCTGTACATGTGTATTTTGTGTGTGTGTGTGTGTGTGTGTGCATTCATATTTTTATGTCTCTGATTTCCTTTGGTTGATATGTTCAAACTCTGTAAGACTTTTATTCAAACACCGCAATAGTATGCAACAAAGAACAATAACATGATCTCATAGCATGCCTTTATTTAAAAGTTTTTAAGGTCAGAGAATTAGTTACTGACCTGAGATTTCAACGACTGTATCTTACTCTTAGCTTTCTGCTTTAATATTTATCAACTTTGCATTTGCTATTTTATATCTTCTTCCCAGTAGAGACTGACAAGAGTCAGACATAATGAAATCACTTGCTTTTATGCTCTTTTCTTAATTTTCTGCCGTGTTGCTGAATTCTCCATTTGCTTTTTTTTTTTTTTTTTTTTGGTTATTGTTTATATTTCTTGATA
The DNA here is from genome assembly GCF_024166365.1 of Elephas maximus indicus. Classification (NCBI taxonomy): domain Eukaryota; kingdom Metazoa; phylum Chordata; class Mammalia; order Proboscidea; family Elephantidae; genus Elephas; species Elephas maximus. The sequence continues at coordinate 95,788,635 of NC_064828.1, read as the reverse complement.
AATTTCAAAAAGTTGTTTCTGGAACTCCCAATGTTACTTTAAGTATATTCTATTTCATCTGGGCTTATTTTTTCTATTAGATCTCCAGCAATTCACAACCTCTTTGTGAAGTATTAAATTTCCCTTGTAGCTTTCTCAAACTCCCTAAATTTCATCCTCATATCCAAATAGAACAACTACTTATCCCACAGTAACATTCTAAGTGGTCATTTGTATTTTTTGGTTTTCATTCCCATTTGTTTATAAAATGTTAAATAAGATAAACTTTCAAAACTTAAAAGGGAAAAAATAGTTAAAAATCATTTAACATACAAAGAAAGAAAAAACAAAACTTTATTTTATGAAAGCACAATGTTGAATATAATTAGGTAAAAGAGTAGCCAGGAGGAGAAAACAAACAAACAAAAAAGATAGGAAGTGGATGGCAGGAAATAACTATGCAGCTATTACAGAGAGAAAGAGAAAGGAACAAGGATATAAAAATATTGTAAATATGACTTATTTTTCTACTAAAGAGAAGTGATCCAAGAGATGCGTAATTAGAATAATATGGCTCCGTAAGTGGACTTTGGTTTAACTTGTTACACTCTGATACCAACTATCTTGGGTCAAGCCATTGTGGGTCAGGAAATTGGGCTAAGATCAACCTTTGAAGATTTTTGAAGAATTTTCTTCAGCCCTCAGTTGAGGGTTAATTTTGCCCAGCATTTTAATTTCTAGTTTCTAGAATTAAATCCATATTCCAGGATTCAATGACAGAATTAAAACTAAAATGGAGCTGATACCAGCCACAAAAGGAGAAAAATAACAATATAATGACTTGAGCTTGTACTTAAATTATTTTATATTTTAGAAAAATAAGGGATTAGAAGAAAGGTCTTGAAATTTACACATGTAAATTTAATCCTGAAGAATGTGAGTAGGGTTTGAAAATATTCCCATAAACTTTACAAATATTTAAAATTTAGGATAAACATAACCTTAGAATGATCACAATTGCAAACAAGATATGACTGTTACCGTGGTGCTCCATTTTCAATATTTCACCCTAGAAAGTCATTTTCCTTCTTTCTAAACTTTACAAATAGTATTAAGATTAAAAATTTTCAAGTTTTATAACTTATTAAAGCAAACAACAATATCTATGGTAGAAAAGAAGCACATTCTCCAAGTTTATCCAATGATTGAACTCTGTGAAGCTGCAAAAGGGTCAATTTGTCAAAAATGTGAACAAAGTGCAAGGACTTTTGAAACTGAACCAAGGCAGTCTATTTGTAAAGTACTAATCGCCTTCCAAAGAAAGATGATCCAACAGAATGTGGAAATTATGAACAGTATCATTAATATTACATACAAGTAAAATGTTTTGCGGAAGATAATTCAAAAAACAATTGCAGCCAAACATCTACAGGGAACTGCCAGAAATTCAAGCAGGGTTCTGAAGAGGACGTGGAATGGGGGATATCGTTGCTGATGTCAGGTGAATCTTGGCAGAAAGCAGAGAATATCAGAAAGATGTTTACCTGTGTTTTATTGACTATGCAAAGGCTTTTGACTACGTGGATTGTAACAAATTATGGATAACATTGTGAAGAATGGGAATTCCAGAACATTTAATTGTGCTCATGCAGGACCTCTACATACACCTGTTTGTTTGAACAGAACAAGGGGGTACTGTGTGCTTTAAAGTCAGGAAAGGTATGTGTCAGTGTCATATCCTTACACCTACTTATTCAATCTGTATGCTAAGAAAATAACCTGAGAAGCTGGACTATATGAAGAAGAACATGGCATCAGAGTTAGAGGGAGACTCATTAGCAACCTGCAATATGCAAATGACACAACCTATCTTGCAGAAGACGAAGAGGACTGGAAGCACTAACTGAGGAATATCAAAGACTACAGCCTTCAGTATGGATTACATCTCAACATAACGAAAAAAAAAAAAAAATCCTCACAACTGGACCAAAAAACAACATCAGGATAACTGGAAAAGATACTTCAGTTGTCAAGGATTTCCTTTTATTGAGATCCATAATCAATGCTCATGGAAGCAGCAGTCAAGAAATCAAAGAATGTATTGCATTTGGGTAAATCCACTTCAAAAGACCTCTTTAAAGTATTAAAAAGCAAAGATATCACTTTGAGGACTAAGGTGAACCTGACCCAAGCCATGGTATTTTCAGTTGCCTTGTATGCATTGCAGAAGTTGGACACTGAATAAGGAAGCTCAAAGAAGAAATGATGCTTTTGAATTATGGTGCTGGGGAAGAATATACAACGGACTCTCAAGAGACTAACAAATCTGTCTTGAAACAAACACGGTCGGAATGCTCCTTAGAAGCAAGGATGATGAGAATTTGTCTTGTGTACTTGGGGCATGTTACCGGGAGAACCGGTCCCTAGAGAACAACATCATGCTTGTTAAAACAGAGGGTCAGTAAAAAAGAGGAAGACCTTCAGTGAGATGCATTGACCCAGTGCCTGCAACAATGGGCTCAAACAGAGCAGGTGTTTTGAGGATAGCACAGGACCAGGCAGTGTTTCTTTCTATTGTATATGGGGTCACTCTGAGTGGGAATCGATTCGAGGGAACATAACAGCAACAATTACCAAACAGTAAGTGGACACTTTAGTGGGTATGGACATGTGTAGCTTTGATTTGAACTGCAGACACGGAGTATTAATATCAATCTTATTTTCCTCAGAACACTATTTCCTGCATTAAAAAAAAAAAAATACTAGTATGACATTACAGCATCTCTATCAGCAGCTTGCCATTTCTGTAGGTGTTCATTTTATATACAAAAAAGATTGAGCTATGAGATTAATAATCATGAAATTCCTGAAAAGAAGCTCAGCTTTCCAGTGGAAATAGTTTAACATGTTAGCCTAGAAGTTCTTGCATTTCATTCCCAGAGTCATCATCATGAAATTATTTAGCAATTACAAAGATATGAAGACATTTCCCCTACAAAAAGTCAACTGAATTTTGTGTTCTCCTTTGTTCAGGAAGTTGGGTATAAATTATTCTATACTGAAAAACTCCTTAAAATTAGATAGATAGAAAAAAAAAAAAAATGCCTGCAAGAATTTTGACATTACCTGAAAGGTGCAAAGAAATTGTTTGAACATAAACACAACCACAGTAAGAGTCTTTAACTGAAGAGATTACAGGTGAAGAGTGGAACAAAAAGAGAATTAGCCAAAAAAAATTTAGATGGCTAGAGAGTGAGCGAGAAAAGAAAAAAAAAAGACAAGACTGATATAATAAAATGTAGTCAGGTTCTATTATACATGATGACCGTTTCATTATATAATCTGAATGACATCTATTTGGTAGCTTTCTTTGAAAGTTGTAGGTGAGTATTGACCCAGTTGGACTCAGTACTCCTGTTGTCATATTTAGACAACAGAAGAAGATACACAACAAATTATTAAAAAAAAAAAATGAATAGCACATTTTTAACTTAAATACTTCACAGAACCTCAATTTAATAAAAATCGGATGCCAAACACAATGGAAAACAAATGGCTAAATCTGTCAATATTGGTTTAGGAAAGGACTGATCATGAGAGGATATATTTTTGTTAATTACTTCCTAATGATCTATCATATACCACTTCTAATACAAAAAAACTGCCCCATAGGGTTTCCAGGAAGCACCTGGTGGATTCGAACTGCTGACCTTTTGGTTAGCAGCCGAACTCTTAACCACTATGCTACCATGGCTCCCATATTAGGTGATAGGTGTATTGCACTCTGCTTCTTAAATGATTATTCCTCACTGTGTGACTTTGATTCACCCATCAGTGATACAATATAGTATTTACAAATAAATTCATTTAAATGAGCATGTGATCTAAATGCAAAACCATTCAATCCTAGAACTGAATGGAACTGAGGGTTGGTCTAATAAAACAACTTTTGTTGTTGTTTGTTGTCAGGTGCCATTGAGTTGGTTCTTATAGCAGCCCTACGTACAACAGAAAGAAACACTGTCCAGTCCTGTGCCATCCTTATAATCTTTGCTAGGTTCGAGGCTCTTGTTGCAGTCACAGTGTCAATCCATCTTGTTGAGGGTCTCCCTCTTTTCTGCTGACCCTCTCTCTACTTTACCAAACGTGATGTCCTCCAGGGACTGGTCCCTCCTGTTAACACATCCAAATTACTTGAGACAAAGTCCTGCCATCCTCGCTTCTAAAGAGCATTCTGTCTGTACTTCTTCCAAGACAAATTTGGTTTTCTAGCAGCCCATTGTATATTTAATATCTTTGCCAACACCATAATTCAAATGCATCAATTCTTTGGTCTTCCTTACACACTGTCCAGCTTTTGCATACATATGAAGCAGTTGAAAACACCATGGTTTAGTCCTCAAAGTGACATCTTTGCTTTTTAACATTTTAAAGAGGTCTTTTGCAGCAGATTTGTCCACTTCAATACATCATTTGATTTCTTGATCACTGCTTCCATGGGCATTAATTTTGGATCCAAATAAAATGAAATGCTTGACAACTTCAATACATGCTTTAGATTTAAGTAAAACTGCTACTTAAATTACATAAGTCTAAATGTACTAGGAGTTTTAAAACAATTATATAGTAAAGCCAGGCACATTTTTAATATGCATAAAGCATTGTAATATTACTGAGTTTAATTTCAAATTCATGAAGATAATTGACTCTTTAATAAAATTTAATTTATGAAAACACAACTAGAAAAATAAATTCCAAAACATTCAATTTAATAGTTCCCAAACACTTAGTTTCTATTGCACTTGATTACAAACACTGAACACCATAAACTAATTTCTCTGCCTGTAAAGACAAACTCCTTCCCTTATTCCTTCTCTTTTCCTTCCTTCTTGTGGTAAACAGTCAATGAGGCAAAGAATAATTTCATTACTGAGTTTATTCAATTACCCAAACATTCCATCCATGGAATGATGAAGCTGAAGACACTGGATTGGCAAATACATGATTTTTAATCTGAAGCTAAGTACGGGGCACATAGAAGGGCTTCCGGGTTATTTGACCAAATAAGATTGGCAAAGAGGCTCCCAGGGAGTGCCCAAAGATTTATAAAGAGAGTGCTTTTGTAGGAAATATTTTTATCCCAAATTGTATTTCTTCTACTCCTCAACTTCAACCTCCGAAGTTTATATTCAACACTCTTCTTGGCAACATGCCTGATGGGAATCTATTGTACTAATTAGTAAATAAGCATTTTGGGAAAAGAAGAGAAGCAGAATCTATGGAGTCCTTGATTTTTATCAAAGAATTGTAGACATATTTTTCTTGTTTATTGCTGGGTGTGGAGCACAATTCTTAAAACTCATTCATTCTCTTTTTGCCATTTTTTATGCTTTACACAAATTAATAGGCATGAGTACTAAATGAGAAACTTTGTTTTGGTCAGTATGACACTTTGAAATTTCTAGAAAAATTGATTAGTATCCCCCAGATATTTATTCAATGTTAGAAAGAATTAGTAAGCTGGTTTTATAAACCTTATAAATTTGGACTTCAAGAATACCCATAGGAGTGAGGCTATACTATTAATTAATAATTTATTTAATGGTAAATAAATAATTTATTCAATGACAAAGAGAAATTAAAAGAATAAAATTATAGTCATGCTCATAGATGAAGGGCTAGGCTGGATGGCTTTAAAATGCGTTTCTACCATCAGAAATCTATCTAGAACAATGTAATCTCTTGGCACATATTATAAGAGGTAGTGTAATACTGAGAAAGGAAATGGAAATTGTTTCTAGATCCCCAATTTTTAATAGGCATTCTTATTCAATATGTCTGAGTATCTCTGTTGGAAATGATGGACTTGTCATGAAAGAGATTTCAAGGCCTTTTCACAGTTTTCAACTCTAAAATAATTGTTGTTTTGACAACCAACTCTATTCAAGGTGACACCCACTCCAAATAACTGTCAAGAATTTTCTCTATGCTAACGAAAACTCTTTCAAAGATATTAGCCCTATTTTATGGGTTATGAAATGCTTGTACTTCTCATTTCTTTTTTTGTATCCCTGTCTCCATATTCCATTTCTAAAGAATAATCTAAATTTCTAAAAAGAGGAATCTTGGACAACTTTGCCTTTATGATGTTTGTTTAGAAAACATGTTTCCAGCTGTGCTCCCTCCTTTCCCTGTTGCACAATGATATTTTATCTTTATCATTCTTCCCAGGATAGTTTTATTTTCTTATCCCAGCTTAATAGTCCTTTGTATATATGTGTTTGTTTATTTAACTGCTGTTTTTAACACCTGTATCTCCATCCATCAAGTGAATAATTCAGGGAATATTTCAAATGTTTCCTGGATTGTTCTACAAAATACTGTTTAGACACTCTTCAAAAGATGAAAGCTGTTTAATAGATAGCTGTGTATATTGAAACAATCACTTCTTAGTAAGCAACATAATGTTATATAGGAAGATTTGTACTGAAATTACTTTTTACATAACAGCTTATTACAAGATATTTGCCTCTGTCTGGGACTCCATGATAAGACTTCTGCTTAGTTTCTTATTCTCCTTTAACCCAGACCTTGAATGCCATGTAAATGTCACCATGGTATTAATAATCACACACAAAAATTCTCTGCAAGCCAGAGTGTTCATTAGATGTGAGTGGCAACTTACACTTTGCCAGGAACTTCACACATATAGGTGCATTTTACACATCTATTTTCAAATCATCAATCTTAAAAGGTGCTACCATATTGCTGAATTTTCTCACCCAACAGGAATGCTGTTTAAAACAAATTTCTTCCTCTCCCCATTGGCATCTTCTGTCTTTTCATTGGACATTTTATAAATGCATACTGATTCTGTAAATCTTCATAATTTTCTGGTAGAAGATGAGTTTTAGCTGAAATGGGGCTTAATAACAATAATATTCTATAGGTTCCCTATTATATCCGTGGATTTCTCTCCCAATCTTTTGTCTTTTCAACTCCAGGCTAAGTTCTTCCCCCTTTTTTAAGAGAGAGAAAGAAAGAGAGACACAGAGTGCTGGAAAAAAAAAAAAAAAAGCAGCATACCATGCTATGGAAAATACCTCGCAGGGGAGGGTGAGATTGGCAAAAGGAAATAGAATATGCACACATTATACGGTATCTTTTACTCAAATGCTGGAATATTCTCAGCTCTTCAACTAACCCTCATCTTCCTAATTTGTTTTCAACTGAAAATAAGGGAATGGAATGAAAGTCGATAGGCTGAATGTTGCAAACCCCTCAGCCCTCTGTTCTTGTCTGTCTCCCAGAGTTCATCATTATTCTCTCCTGGAAAGGTATCTAGAGGTTCTTCTCTGGACAATTAAATGGAGTAGAGTCCCTCACCTTAAGTCTTTTTCCTTAGGCTGAGCATTCTTTGAAACAGTTTAGCAATACGTATATATATATATATATATATATATATATATATATATATATATATATAATATACCGTACTGTTCACTCCTAGGAAGCTTATTATTAAAACTTATAAATTTGTTTTACATATTCTTGTTGAGCCATATTTGTTCCATTGTATATTGTGAGGTTTGATTTTGTGATGACGAGGGCAGCAATGTTGGATGGGGGTAAAACGTGGATTGGGAAGGGGCTACATACACAAAAATATGTTTAATCTTATTTACATTTTAAATTGAATTCATTATTTAAGCTTGTCAAGATCTTGTTAGAGTCTGATTAAGTTCCTTTAGCATATTCACTATTTCTTCCAGCTTTATATCATCCAAAAATGTGATCAGTATTTTAGCAATGTTGTTGCTGTTGTTAGGTGCAGTCGAGTTGATTCCAACTCATAGAGACCCTATAGGACAGAACAGAGCTGCCCCATAAGGTTTCCAAGTAGCCACTGTTGGATTTGAACTTCTGACCTTTTGGTTAGCAGCCAAGCTCTTAACCACTATGCCACCAGGGCTTCTATCTTAGCAATACTCTTATCCAAATCTTTGTTTTAAAAAATGTTTAAGATCTCAAGAAAAGGTTTATACACAGAAAGAAACAATTTTTCTTGGTTACAAGGGAGAGGAGGGTTGGGAGGGAAGATCATTAACTAGACAGTAGAAAAGTGTTAACTTTGGTGAAGGAAAAGATGGTGTACAACATAGGGGATGTCAGTACAACTTGACCAAGGCAAAGTCGTAGACACTTCATAGACACATTCTAACACACCCCGCAGGACTGAGTTACTGCAGCTAAGGGCTGGGGACCATGGTTGCAGGGGTCATCTAGGTCAACTGGCATAGGAAAAGTCATAAAGAAAATGTTCTGTATCCAATTTTGGTGAGTAGCATCTGGATTCTTAAAAGCTTGTGAGCAGCCATATAAATCTACTGATCCCGTCCTATCAGGAGCAAAAGAGAATGAAGAAAATCAAAGACACAGGGGAAAGATTAGTCCAAAAGACTAATTGACCAAAAGTACTACAATTCTACCACAGAAGAACTAAATGGCTACACCTGGCTACCTCCACCAACCACTGTGACAGGGATCACAACAGAGGGTCCCAGACACAACAGGAGAAAAATGTAGAACAAAATTCAAATTCACACACACACACACAAAAAAAACAGACTTATTGGTCTGACAGAGACTGGAAGAGTCCTGAGACTATGATCCCAGCCACCCTTTTAACGCAGAGCTGAAATTACTCCATAGGGTTTCCGAAGAGTGCCTGGTGGATTCGAACTGCCACATTTTGTTTAGCAGCTGAACTCTTAACCACTTCACCACCAGGGTTTAGTTTGACAAACCTGTCTAATTTTTGGCTGAAGGGTGAACTTTTGGAGTAGTTACAGTTCTGAGTTCCCTTCTTCTCTTAAACTTTGGCTAATGCTATTTCCACGGAGAGCCACCTTATATTGTGAAGACTGGAGCTCTGGTGGTGTGGTGGTTAAGTGTTCAGTTGCTAACCAAAAGGTTGGCAGTTGGAATCCACCAGCTGCTGCTTGGAAACCTTATGGGGGCAGTTCTACCCTGTCCTATAGGGTCACTATGAGTCAGAATCGACCTGACAGCAACGGGTTTATACTGTATAATGTGTGCATGTTCTACTTTTTTTTGCCAACCTCACCCTCCTCTGCGAGATATTTTCCGAAGCGTGCTATGCTGTTTTTTTGTTTTAACATGCTGTCTCTCTCTTTCTTTCTCTCTCTCTTTTAAAAAGGGTGGGGGGAGCTTAGACTGGATTTGAAAAGACAAAAGATTGAGAGAGAAATACATAGATATAATAGGGAACCCATAGAATGTTATTGTTGTTAAGCCCCATTTCAGTTAAAACTCATATTCTACTGATGAATTATGAAGATTTACAGAATCAGTATGCATTTATAAAATGTCCAATGAAAAGACAGAAGATGCCAATGGGGAGAGGAAGAAATTTGTTTTAAACAGCATTCCTGTTAGGTGAGAAAATTCAGCAACATGGTAGCACCTTTTAAGATTGATGATTTGTGTTTTCTATATAGGCTGAGCCAAAATAGACATGTAGAATGCACCTATATGTGTGAAGTTCCTGGCAAAGTGTAAGTTGCCACTCACATCTAATGAACACTCTGGCATCCAAAGAATTTTTGTGTGTGATTATTAATACCATGGTGACATTTATATGGCCAGTGTAGAGAATGAAGGATGCTCCCCTTGAACAGCTCCAAACCACACTTGCAGCATATACCATAGGCTCAAACGAATATGTGTATAGAAGAATGTGATTGGAATTGGGAAGGGAATCAAAACCTAACCTATGAGGAAAAATGCAGTAACTGGGGTTACGAACCAGGTAGCAAATTACAAGGAAGACTGGAGAATTACACTTAAATATTTGTAGTTATTGCCTGGAGGAAAGTTTAAACTTGTACTCTTTGGTCCTGAAGTCACAACAAAGACCAGGGCAAACATTTCATGAAGCAGGATTTTTCTTCAACAAAGAGAGTTATACTTCTACAGAGCACTCTAAAAGTTGTCAAGCCTGGGCTGAGTTTATAGAGAATGTTTAAGCAATGAATTGTTGGTTAGTTTAGTTGACTCGTATGTAGACTTTTAATTTATCTAAAGAATCTCTTGTTCTATATATTTATTTCCTACTTCCAAAGCCCTGAAATAGAGATATATTTTTCTGTGCACATGATCAATGAATTATTGTTTGGGATAGTTTCAGGTTTACATGCTTATGATTTAGAGTTTCTTGCTTTTGGGGGAACGATGGGATAGAGAACATCTTGAATTAATATTCTAGAGCAAAAATGATTACAAATAAAAATAATCTCAAACTCATATAAAAAGTTTAGGTTAAATGATTCCTAGAATTATATAGTGGAAGAAGGAATATATGTGCCTGTAATGCACCCATATTTCTGCACATATAAATGATGGTTTATAAACCATCCATAAACTGAGCTACAAAAAATATATTACGGGGACTGTGTAAGTCCACATTTTATGATAGGTTTCACAAAGCTGTAAAAACCTCAAGTGGCTCCAGAGATCAACATTTGACTGAATTTTGTTTACAATACAGTATTATTAAAAAGTCAACCACTAGCAAGACAGCCCTGGTTGATATCAAGCAAATATTACCATTTGTACTCAACAACTGACATCTTTCTCCAAATGTCCAAATATACTTGATCTTATAAGCCCTTTGTGTTGTCATCGGATGAGAAGTCAAACAGGTACAAGGTGCAGCTTTCAATATCACACCAATCCATTCTTTGTCTCTGAAAAGAGCAGTTTATTCTAAGGAGAACTGTAATGAAGGAATAAACATAAGAAATATTAATAATTTCCTTTAGCATCAGATGAAATTTTTGTGGACTTTTAAAAGATATGCAGTACAGGAATATGCTGGGGAGAGGGGCAGGTTTTCCAGAGTAAATAGCTTATTGAAAATGTGAATTACATTTCAAACTAAGAGGCATGAGTGATTTTCAATAGGTAAGTGGAAAGAGCAGTGTACTGCTCTTTCACTTGTGAACAGGGTATCACTTGGGTTTCTGAATCAGAGAGCCCCATGAGGAACAGAAAGCATCGGCTCACGATGGGAAGGCTTTGGTCTGAAGCTTTATGTTGATCCCAGTGGAAAGGTTGACATTGTTCCTATGTAACTGTGCTAGGTATCCCTGAGCCAATAATGAATTTAATGTAGACTAAGTTTTCTGCATCTCTAAGACTGAAGAATTCAAGTAAGCCTGGGGATGAGGTGGCTTCATCTAAGTGCCACAGCAGAGTTGTATAACCTGTTTGATTCTATACCACCAGCCCACAAGGAGAGAGATCACTTCCTCTTTAGCTTCCACTAGGATTGCTGTCACTCAGGGAACTCCACATTATAGGCGTGAGTCCTAATATGTGGGCAATGAATGGTAACAACCTATTAACAAAATTCAGCAGCCAGAAAAAAAGGCCAGACAGAAAATATACCCAATTAACAAGAACATTATAAGGAAGAAAAAAATTAGAAATAATAAGAACACTGAGCAGTTGTAATTTTATACCATGCTAGTAAGAATGAAAATCAGTGCAACCACTTTAGAAAACTGTTTGGCAATATCTTCTGAAGCTGAAAATGTTCATCCTTGATGGTCCAGCTATTTTACTCCAGACCTCCAACAGTATGAGTGACTCAAGATATATGTGGAATGTCCAGAACAGCTTTACTTATGATAGCCAAACACTTGAAACAACCTAGATACGCATCAACATTGCAATAAATAGATGATTTATTGACAATGGAATAATATACAACAATGGTGAAATACTGCTATACAGAACAATATGGATAAGTCTTGCAAGTATAATGTTGTAAATAGGCAAAACTATTCTGTGGTGGCTGAAGTCAAAATGGTAGTTACTTTTGGGGGGAATACTGACTGTGTAAGGGCATAAAGGAGGATTCTGAGATGATGTCCTATATATTTATCTTGGCATTGATTTCAATTTGGGTATATATATAGGTAAAGATCAATTTAGTTGTTCTTCAAGAGTGTGTATTTTATATTTTACTCCAATGGAAAGCTAAGAAGGAAAAATAATAGCAAGATGTTAGATTTTATCCTATACATTCAAATACAACCACTTATCCTATAAAAATACATTAATTAGTTAAAAAAATCTTTCTCTAGTTAAAAAACATGGTTTAGCATGAAAACAACTCTGTGAATACATAGAAGGAGAACACAGTCATTCTCAATACAAAGAGATAAATGTCATGAAGAAAATGATGACACTTGTATATATCCAAGAAATCTAATATCTCTAATAAGTGTTCCAGAGGGAGAAAAGGAGCATAAGGAAGAAAATAATGTGTATAATATACAAATATATTTCCTGAAATGAACTGAAAAAAGGCCTGTGTCTCTAGATTTAAAGGGTTAATGGAGTTCTAGAGATCTGGTGATTTTTAAACTCCAAGGATAAATAAAACCACTTCCAAACAGAAAAAAGCTATTCACCTACAATGGAAAAATTAACTAGATTACAGCACTGAAAACAAGAAGATAAGATTTACATCTACAAATTACTTAGAGAAAAAAAAAAATCTACCCCTAGGACTCTTTACATCCATGATGTTCATCCATCAGGGCAATAAAAATATTAGAAATCATTTTGACTATCTAGCTGGAGGATGTTGCTGTTGTTAGGTGCCATCAAGTCGATTCCAATTCATAGCAACTCTATGTACAATGGAACAAAACTGTCTGGTTCTGGGCCATCCTCTGTGGTTGCTATGTTTGAGTCCATTGTTGCAGCCACAGCATCAGTCTATCTCTGGAGGATAGTCAGGTGCTTATAATTGCCTCTTGGGAACAATGCGTTGGGAAAAACTGAATATTCTGATTTACTGAATGCCTACAATTTGCCAGCATAGGCTAGTATTTTCACAAGCACTGTTTATTGATTACAACAAGGCATACTGAGGCATAGCATTAAATAATATCCTTAATGTATGCAAATATCAAGTTATGAGGCAGGAATCAAAACCAGAATTGTACAAATCAGCTTTCTCCTACACTTGAAATTGAAGGGATCTCAGTTTATGTTCTTCCCCATCAAATGCACTGCTTGCTGATATTTTATATCCCCGTTCACTTTAATATAGGCTTCATTGCCTGATGAAATGCTGAAACATAACTTTTCCTACAAAAGAAAACTCTTTAAGCTACCAGACATTTGAACCTAAGGGGGGTGGAGAGAGAAGGGTAAGAGACCAATCAATTTTGATAGAAGGGTATGAAAAGAAAGTATCCACCGGTCAGTAGGTCTAGTCAAATCCCCCACTCTGCCTTCTGTTGAGTGAAATTTCTAAAGGTGGAAAAATACAATGTTTCATACATCTTCTAAATGCCTTATTTGTCAAATGTTCTATGTTTAGAAAAATTCTTGACATGATTTACAAATAATTTAGTCTCTCAAAATGCAGAGGAAACTACTGCAATGGACCTAATGTTGTCCAACACATACAAATTGATTGCTAACCTCAAAATGAGAGAAAACTGGAAAAATTTGACTTTTTTTTTCTTAGTGAATGAAATATTCAAAGATTGCTAACCTATATAGAAATATATTTGAGATGAGACAAAGGGAGTTTTAATTTATAAGTCCACAAGTTCTCCAAAGTAGGGCATTTAAAAAATAATAATTTGAAATTAATAGTTAAATGCATGATTCGTCTGTAGAGGAAGGGTTATGCATATTTAGAAAAATATCAAGGTGAGGGAATCTTTCGAGCTGATACACGGAAGACCACCACTATATTCTTACCATCTTCATTATCATTAACATCTTTTTCATCAACATGTTCATTGTCGGGAAACTAATGGATAAAAACTCCAAAGGCAAGAAAACATGGAATGTTATTTTAATAAGGAATTACACAGGATTTCCTCAGTTCCCAAAATTGAATCTAAGTTGTACTCTGTGATCTTAGACTGCTTTTAGAGATATTTGCCAGAAAAATGTCTTTCTCATATTTGGTAGGTTTCAGGTTTTATTTCCACCACTCATCTGTCGGTTTGTCATACTGTGGTGGCTTGTGTGTTACTGTGATGCTGGAAGCTATGCCACCAGTATGTCAAATACCAGCAGGGTTACATATAATGCACAGGTTTCAGTGGGGCTTCCAGACTAATACTAGGAAGAAGGACCCAGCAATCTACTTCTGAAAAAAAAAATCAGTGGTGAAAATCTTACGGATAGCAGCAGAACATTGTCTGATACAGTGCTAGGAGATGAAACTCTCAGGTTGGAAGGCACTCAGGATACGACTGGGAAAGAATTGATGCATTTGAATTATGGTGTTTGGAGAAGAATATTGAATATACCATGGACTGCTAGAAGAAAGAACAAATTTGTCTTGGAAGAAAAACAGCCAGAATGTTCCTTAGAAGCAAGGATGGTGAAACTTCATCTCAAGTACTTTGGACATGTTATCAGGAGGGTCAAGTCCCTGAAGAAGGACAACATGCTTGGTAAAATAGAGGGTCAGTGAAAAAGAAGAAGACCCTCGATGAGATGGATTGACACAGTGGCTGCAACAACGGGCTCAAACATAGCAATGATTGTGAGGAAGGTTGTTTTGTTCTGTTGTACATGGGGTTATTAGACGTCAGAAATGACTTGATGGTACCTAACAATAAGAACACTAACACAATTTTTATTTGGCAGAGGAACCTTTTTTTCCCCTTAAAATTGAAATATTCCATAGGAATCCAACATGTATAACAGGCCACTCTTGTATCACATGGTGCCTTAGGCTGGGTTCTCTAGAGAAGCAAAATCAATAAAGTATATTAATATATAGAGAGAGAGGTTTATATCAAGGAAACAGCTCATGCAGTTATAGAGGTTGGGACATCCCAAGTCCATGGATCGGGATAGAGGCTTCTTTCGATTCACGTAGCTGCAGGGGCTGGTGAACCCAAGATTGGTAGGTTGGAAAGCAAGGCTCTTGCTCACAGGCTGTAAAGATCAATGAATCCCAAGATGGGCAAGTGTCTTAGTCATCTAGTGCTGCTATAACAGAAATACCACAAGAGGATGGTTTTAACGAAGAGAAGGGTATTTCCTCACAGTAAAGTGGACTAAAAGTCCAAATTCAGGGCATCAGCTCCAGGGGAAGTTGTTCCCTCTCTGTCGGCCTTCTCTTCAATCTTCTCCCGGACTAGGAACTTCTCTGGGCCAAAGGATGTACTCTGCTCCCAACACTGCTTTCTCGGTGGTATGAGGTCCCCCACTCTCTGCTTTCTTCCCTTTCTTTTTATCGCTTGTAAGATAAAAGGTGGTGCAGGACGCAGCCCAGATAAACTTCCTTTACATTGGATCAGGGATGTGACTTTAGTAAGGGTGTTACAATCCCACCCTAATCCTCTTTAACATAAAATTACAATCATATAATGGAGGACAACCACACAATACTGGGAATCATGGCCCAGCCAAATTGATACACATATTCTGGGGGGACATAATTCAACCCATGACAGCAGTCAAGACCAAAAGTCTTCTCCTGATTCACTTAGTTGCAGGGGCTGACAAACCAAGATAGGCAGTTCAGATGGCAGAGCTCCTGCTTACAGGCTGTGAAGATCCACAAATCCCAAGATTGGCAGATAAGCTGATAGCTCAAGTCCCAAGAGCTGGAGGTCACAGGATCCAGAGTGAGCAAAAAGCCAGAATGTCTGCTTATATTTGGATGCAGGCCACACCCTCAAGGAAACTCCCCTTCAACTGTTTGGCTACTCATAGCAGATTCTGTCACGTGATCACATATAAACACTGAGAATCATAGCCCAGCCAAGCTGACACACAATCTTAATCATCACACATAGGTATAGGACCCTCTTTTTTTTTTCCCCCTCAGTTCTTAGCCCTACCAGTTCCCCTACTTCCTAACATCTCTTCTGCACCACCGAAAGCCATAGTACTCCCCAGAACTCTATCTGAAACTTGGGTATCTTCAAATTTAATCCATGTTTCATAAAACCCTGATTATCCTTTCTTCCACAGGCCAATTTAAATCATTAAGTTCCAGGAAAAAATCCAAAAGAATATTAGTAAGAGGCAAATCTCAATAGTATTGGGGTTTGCTTCTGGGGAATGTGACCTGTTTTTATGCTGAATTTGGTGCAAGACGCTATTTGAAAATACTTCGAATTTTATAGTTGCCTTCTCCAAAGGCATCTTGTTCCAAGTACGTTATCCTATTAATTTAAAAATTCAATACGTATTTCAAGGGAAATTTCACCTCTATGTCTGTGATTAATTCATGCTAATGTCATCAAAATACAGTCAAGTGAGAGCAATTTGATGTCCAAGTGCCCTCTTAGGCATTTCGATCCTTTCCCCCTTAATCAAGAAATTAAGAAAAAAAAAAAAATCTAGCCATAAATAGAACTTAACCTCTAAAAAGCCTTGGGCTTGCATTGAAATGTGAAACCTTATAAAATTAAGGGGATTTCAAGTGTGTTCTTTTTCTATCAGTAATTCTGATTATTCTCTGAAATATAATTCAGTGCTCTTAAGATTATAAAATTGGTTCATTTATCTTGAGGGCAAGAGAATTAATGAGGTGATACCTAGCCAAGCAATTTCAATTCATAGGCAGACTCTAACAGTGTGATTCATATTTATCATTATTGCTGGTTGTTGTATTTACTTTTATAGGTATGATGAATCTGGTTTTAATTTATTATACTTGCATTGACTGTATTGCCATACTGAATCTTTGAGACAGATATTGCAGAATGATTTGAATAGCTCTGAAACTCTGCCTTTTTATTGACCAAAACAGGGTAAATCCTCAGATTTTATAAAAGATGCATATGGGATTACTCCATATTTAATTTTAATAGTTACGAATATTGAGAGTTGTCTAGGTGCCAGCCACTGTATTAAATGCTTAAAAAAGTAAAGTTTCTTTTACTCTTAAAACAAACCTATAAGCTAAGTGTTATACCCAGAACACACTTAGTGCCAAAACTGAGTTTTAAACCAAGAATTATTTGGACTCTTTGTCTATTATTTGTCATGAGCTACGCCAGACAAGGGTCTCATGAAATTAAAGGCATTGCCCAGTCTATTCTTATAAACTAGATACTAGCTTTCCTTTGAACTTCTTTAATTTCCACATTAATTATTTTGCTTAGTGATCTACTTCACCGTCTTACCCTTCTTAATATATTTCCTTTGATAACAATATTTAAAAAACATATTAAATACCTTTCCTAATATATTTCCATTGATAACAATATTTTAAAAATGTATTAAATATTTAAAAAATTATATGTACACAAATATAAACTATTCTTCTGTTTCCTTATTTGAATCTCACAAGAGCTTTACTTGGAAGTCCAGAAAGGGTTTTATTAGTCCCGCTATTTTTCCAGAGAATAAACTGAGGCTTTCAGGAGGCAAATCACATTCCTACCATCATAAAATTAATAAGTAGTGGAGCTAAAGCAGAATTCAAGAGTTGAGATTAATGGGAAGTGCTCCTAACACCGTATTCCACTCCCTGGAGGAATCAAGGGATTAACTATATTTAATAGTGCAAGGATCCTGTCTTTCTCTAATATAAAAAAAAAAAAATCCACTGCTATGGTATAATATACACTATCGTCTATCTGGAAACCCTGGTGGTGTAGTGGTTAAGTGCTACGGCTGCTAACCGTAAGGGTTGGCAGTTTGAATCCACCAGGGGCTCCTTGGAAACCCTATGGGGTAGTTCTACTCTGTTCTATAGGGTCTCTATGAGGCGGTATCAACTCGACGGCACGGGGTTTGGTTTTTTTTGGTTTATCATCTATCTATCATCTCTTTCTTTCTATCTATCTACCTATAGTCATGAGTCACTTAATGCCCACAATATGTTCTGTGAAATAGGACGTCATGTGATTTGAACACAGGCAGTGCCCGGGTTATGAACATCCTATTTACACACAATCTGTAGTTACAAACCAACCTTTTTAAAGCTTATTACATGAAAAATTTGAGGTACATACAATGGTTTGTAATAACATATGGGTGCTACTTTGTGACACGCATCAAAATATTGTTATTACTGCATTATTATATTAAAGATGTTATATTTGCTACATCTAGTTCTCAATTGGGTTTCCTGAACTCTATTATAACCTTATGGGACCACAGATGTCCAACATTGCCTGTTATTCATGACTATATACATGCCTGGAGCCCCAGGGGTGCAGTGGTTAAGAGTTCAGGCTACTAATCAAAAGGTTGGCAGTTTGAATCTATCAACTGCTACTTGGAAACTCTGTGGGGCAATTCCACTCTGTCCTATAGGGTAACTATGAGTCACAATAGACTCAATGACAACAGGTTTTGAGTATATATATACGTGTGTGTGTATGTGACATTAATTCACTGTTATTCTATATTTAGGTGTTTAGTGTAATATGTATTATTACTGTTAACATTTACTAGATTAATGGAAGTTCAAGTTGAAGATGAAGGAAAATTAGAACAAGTCCGTGAGAGACAAAGTACGACCTTGAGTATATCCCACCTGAATTTAGAGACCACCTCAAGAGTAGATTTGATGCATTGAACACTAATAACTGAAGGCTAGTTGAGTGATGGAATGACATCAAGGACATCATACATGAAGAAAGCAAGAGGTCATTAAAAAGACAGAAAAGAAAGACCAAAATCAATGTCAAAAGAGACTCTGAAACTCGTTCTTGAATGTTGAATATAGCTATTCAGATGAAAGAAATGATGAAGAGCTGAAAAGAAGATTTCAAAGTGTGGCTCAAGAAGACAAAGTAAAGTATTTTAATGACATTTGTAAAGATCTGGAGTTAAAAAACCAAAGAGGAAGAACACACTCTGCATTTCTCAAACTGAAAGATCTGAAGAAAACATTCAAGTCTCGAGTTGCAATTTTGAATGATTCCATGGGGAAAATATTAAACAAAGCAGGATCATAACAAATTATGAACAACATTTTGAAGAATGGGCATTTCAGAACATTTATTGTGCTCATGAGGAACCTGTACATGGATCAAGAGGCAGTCCTTCAAACAGAACAAGAGGATACTGCATGGTTTAAAGTCAGGAAAGACGTGTGTAAGGGTTGTATCCTCTCCCCATACCTATTCAATCTGTATGCTGAGAAAATATTCCAAGAAGCTGGACTATATGAAGAAGAATGGAGCATCAGAATTGAAGGAAGACTCGTTAGCAACCTGCATTGTAAAGATGACACACCCTTGCTTGCTGAAAGTGAAGAGGACTTGAAGTATTTACTGACGAAGATCAAAACCTTCAGTATGGATTACACCTCAACATAAAGAAAATAAAAATCCTTAAAACTGGACCAATAAGCAACATCATGATAAACGGAGAAATGATTGAAGTTGTCAAGAATTTCATTTTACTTGGATCTACAATCAAGCAGAAGTCAAGAAATCAAAAGATGCGGTGCACTGAGCAAATCTGCTGCAAAAGGCCTCTTTAAAGTGTTAAAAAGCAAAGATGTCACCTTAAACACTAAGGTGTGCCTGACCCAACCCATGATGTTTTCAGTATACTCATGTGCATGTGAAAGCTGGACAATAAATAAGGAAGACAAAGGAAGAACTGACGCCTTTGATTTATGGTGTTGGTGAAGAATGTTGGATATACCATGGACTGCCAAAAGAGTGAACAAATCCGTCTTGGAGAAAGAACAGCCAGAATGCTTCTCAGAAGCAAGGATGAGGAGACTTTGTCTCACATATTTGGACATGTTATCAGGAGAGTCCAGTCGCTGGAGAAGGACGTCATGCTTGTTAGAGGGTCAGCAAAAAAGAGGAAGATCCTCAACTAGATGGATTGACACAATGACTGTAACACTGAATTCAAGCACAACAATGATCATGAGAATGGCGCCGGACCAGACAGTGTTTCGTTCTGTTATACATAGTGTCACTGTGTGTTGGAACTTTGGAACTGGTTCAACTGCACCTAACAACAACAACAACAGAATAATAAATATATTGGTGTTTTATTGTCTGTCTAACCTTTTGCTAAATGATTTAGACAACACGTCTAAATCTCCTAAAGTACTATTAAACACATAAAGAATCTAAGGACCAGAGAGGTTAAGTAATTTGACCAAGGTCATGAAGTGAATAAAACAGAGCTTTTTTTTTCATACATACATATGTATTTCTTATTTCTGGAAACTTCATATTTCATGACAGCACATTTTGTGTTATTCATATCTGTGGTAGTGATTGTGGAGACCTGGTGGTACAGTGGTTAAGAGCTCAACTACTAACCAAAAGATCAGCAGCTCAAATCCACCAGCTGTTCCTTGCATACCCTAGGGCGCTTCTACACTGTCCTATAGAGTCGCTATGAGTTGGAATCTACTGCATGGCAATGGGTTTTTAGCATAGCATTTTATTGTACTAAAATGTATCATTCTGGGTTGAAGCTTTGCTAGATATAATAAGGATAAATTACTCAATTTAATAGATCTCCCTTACTTAATTGTGTAGGAGTCATCTCCCCGCCTAACAATAATGGAAAAGTGAATGCTCATTTTTTTCCTGTTTTCCAAGCAACATGTCCTTCCATTTTTCTTTATTTGCTAATGTTTTACTATGTTCCACAATCATCAGAGACAAAGAAGATGCACCCAATGTCTTTGTCCGGTATTTAAATGTTCGGAAATCTCACAGATGGTAGCCTGGAATTGATACTCTGCCTTTGTAATTCTCTCCAGAAATCCCAAACAACCACCCCTAACCACACACACACACACACACACACAGTCACACCGTGCTTGCACTTCATGATTCTCTTAATTGAGCAAAGAATGATCATTATCTTATTGATTCTGGCCAAGACTGCACTATAGAGTGAATCGGCCATAAGATAACCTTGGTTTTCAGCATTTGTAAACTAATTACATCTACTAATCATGCAAGCTCTAGAATTTGTCTCTTCCGGGAAAAAAAGGTTGCCAAAGAGCAATTTAGGCCCCCCCTTTTTTAACCCCATTTGCCACCTACTGTTTATTTTTGTCCGTTCAGAGCTTCACTTATATAGCTTCCTCAGGTTAAATATTTCAAAGACATTAATTCACAAAAGAATCAGAATAAATAAGCTTATATTATATTTAATTATTCACCTTAAGAAAGTTTTTGGTTTAACGATAATACAATCAGGAAAATATCAAGCTAAGGGGAAAATAAAAGAAACCATCTAAAGAAGAAACACAGATTTGTGGTAAGATAGAGATAAATAAAGCTAATGCATCTATGTGGTTCTTTTCCCTTAACCTAAGACATTAAAATCTGCATAAAAATAATTCCGCAGCTATCTCTTCAATGTCCTCTTACCAATCATTTAAGTATTACTGAAAATAAGAAGACTTGTAACAATACCTAAACCCGTGGCTGTCGAGTCGATTCAGACTCATAGTGACTCCACAGGACAGAGTAAAACTGCCCAGTAGGGTTTCCAAGAAATGGCTGATGGATTAGAACTGCCAACCTTTTAGTTAGCACCCAAACCCTTAACCACTGCACAACCAGGGCTACGCTTGTTTGTTTGTTTGTTTTATCATTTATTGAATGCTTATCAAAGGCTAGACTTGTTTAATATCTGCCCTGTGTTAAGTGATTTAACGTTCTTTGATTCAGAACCACACTCAGAGCTTCTGGAGCCTTCAAGCTTTACCTCCACAACAAACTCAACCATGAGGGCATTCAGGTTCATCATCAAAGACCATCCAGGATCTGATTGTGTCCTTTCTCGTGAACCACTTCATGACCCAACTGTGGAAGCTTCAGCTGAAACATTTTCTCAACCTCAGCTCTATCATATGGAATACTTATGTGTTCCTTAACGTTAAATGAGCTACAGCTGCACAGTCCAGTATCCTAGCCGCTAGCCCGCGGTGTGACTGCTGAGTGCATAAACTGACTCGTGCAACAAAGAAATTCATTCTCCTCATCTTTATTAGTTTAAATTCAACTTTAAGAACTGAAACATTATGAAAATGTACACCCTTAAATACAACTTTACTGCTCTGATAGGCCTACATTTCACTTTGACCATCGCATCGCTCAAGGTGTCACTGTGGTATTATAGTGTGTGAGTCAGGCACTTGTGTCATAACTAGTATTGCACAGAAACACATCACTGATCCATTCAGTGCCAATATATTGATTCAACTGACTGATTTTATTTTTCTACCACTGATATCACGTTGCAATGTGCTTGTTTAAATAATTTATGCAGAGAGCTTGAGTTACAATTATACCTATGCAAATCATAATAAAAACAAAACCCAGTGCCGTCGAGTTGATTCCGACTCATAGCGACCCTATAGGACAGAGTAGAACTAATTACATAGGACAGAGTAGTCCTGCCTGATAGAGTTTCCTTTAAATTAGAATATTTATTTTTAATTATAATTAAATTCTTTTTCTACCATAAAAAATAAGTCTAGACAGAATTTTAAGTTTAAAGCAAAGGACTACGTGTGACGCAGAATTACTTGGAGATACAGAAACTAATATCAGTACTCGAAAAGTAGGAAGAAAAGTGGCTGGAATAAAGTATATCAGAAATTTCACCATGAATGCCAAATTCAATTTGATGTGGCAAACCATAACAACAACAACAAAAAATTTCATTGTTGTATCAAACAACAACAACAAATAAAGATCATAAGTAAATACCATTAAGAACATTTTCAGCAAATACATAGTGAATTTGATAAGAAGTTTTTTCTCAACAGTCAAAAAACGACCAATAAAATGAGTTTCCGGAAATCAGAATTAAATGTCCAACAAAAATTATTTAAATGATTTTTCACAGAATCTCAGCTTATGACATTGATCAGCTAGAAAATTACTTAGATTCTGGCATACACACACACAAAATCATTTTCAGATGGAAAGATAGTATTTAAAATTATCATTTCAATTATGGAAATGTTAGAAAATTATAAAGAAAATAATAAAAATTATATTTTTTAAAAATGAAAGATCTTTAAGTCATCAAACAATGTCCTACACACTTCAAGACCTTTTTCACAATACCAAACATCGCTTAATTGAAAACTTGAAAAACTGCATGTATTTCTCTTCAAATATATGTCTAATATAAAACACACTTTCTCATATTTTAGATATATTTTTACTAAAAGGCTTTCAAATTTATGAAGAAATTTGCTCAATTTTCAGCCTAGAAGATATCTAATTTGCAGTTTAGGTATTTTTGAATCTTTTAGCTATGTCAAAGAATTTCAGGTAGATATTAAAAAAACAAAAATACTTTCTATCGCAGTAGACTGTTGTCTCCCTTAACGCTTTGTTTCAGTGTATGATACATACATAAAAGAAGTATGCTCAGTTCTCTCAAACAGACTCTAAGAAGTGTCACAGACGTAGTCACTGAACTGTCAAGTATATAGTGCAATACTATGAATGCTATGGAACTGTTGAAAGAATAGGAGAACATGAATTCAGGATTGTGTGCTCTTTAACAATACATGTTCGTTGAGCCAAGGAAGAATTCTACAAAGATTTACTGCACTGTGGACTACTTGCCCAACATTCAATAGTAATGGCACAAAATACTAATGTGCATTATATTTTCTTGACCATTACACACTACATATAAATGGGCTAAATACGAAGCTAAAAAAAAAAAAAAAACTTTATGCAACAGCTAAGCAGGTAGAGAGTAATATTTATGTTGGTATTGAAACTTTTCATAATACAAACCAATAATGATTTTACACATTTTTCTAACATTAATTAGTATGCAAAGATTTTAATTTTAATCAAAAGGGCTATGCAAATTGGCTGCAAAACTATAAAATATGATTGATACTGATCATTTTAGAGTGCTTTTCATTATAGGAAACCCTGGGGGCATAGTGGTTAAGAGCCAGTGCCGCTAACCTAAAGGTTGGCAGTTCAAATCCACCAGGCATTCCTTGGAAGCTCTATGGGGTGGTTCTACTTTGTTCTATAGGGTGACTATGAGTTGGAATTTACCTGATGGCAATATAAATAAATAAATAAATAAAACCCAGTGCCCTCGAGTCGATTCCGACTCATAGTGACCCTATAGGACGGAGTAGAACTGCCCCATAGAGTTTCCAAGGAGCATCTGACGGATTCAAACTGCCAACCCTTTGGTTAGCAGCCGTAGCACTGTTTTTTTTTTTTTTTTTTCTCATTGTACCTCATATCTTTTTGAATTCAGTGTTAATATTATTGGATAGACACAATAGTTAATTCCTGTACTTCTCTTGGACTGATGGAGTTTTGAAATTGATAGTCTGTTGCTTCAAAATCAAATCAATTATTTTAAAAAAGAAGAACCAGTTTTACTGATGTGGATACAAACAGTAAGGGAAAATAATTCTTGCAGTACAATTCATTTATTGTAATATTTTAGTTGTTTTTAGGACAAATTGGATATGTGAATCTAATTTTTCACTTCTAATTTTAATAAATATAAATGAAGTGTTTTCAGTATAAATTTAACTTCTAAATACAGATGTGCTATAATTATAAATTACACACCAAATTTCAAAGACTTATTATGAAAAAATTCTCAGTAATTTATATTGACTACATGTTGGAGTTCTAATGGCGCAGTGATTAAGAGCTCAGCTCAAATAACAAAAAGGTCCTCAGTGTGAATCCACCAGACAGTCCTTGGAAACCCTATGAGGCAGTTCTACTCTGTTCTATATAGTCACTATGAGTAGGAATTTACTCAGCAATAACAGGTTTGGTTTTTGGTTGCATTCTGAAATAATATTTGTGTTAACTAAAATATATTATTAAAATCAATTTTAACCTTTTTTTCTTTTACTTTTTTAATGTGCCTACTAAAAACCTTACAATACGTATATGAATTACATTATATTTCTACTGGACACCACTGCTCTGAGGGCTAACCCTTTTTTGCCCATTCATGAACTGGTATGAGATCCATACAGTTTGTGTTCTAATTTTCCTGAAAAATTGCAAGTTTCTGAGAAGTCCTTTACACGCTTATTTGTATGTCATGATTGTATCATTATATTAACTATTTGTATCCATAACTTTGCACGTGTCGTTGTAATACTTTATCTTCTTGAGACACCCTTTGAAATCTTCTGTTCAGTTCTTTTACTTCATCAATGCTTCCTTTTGCTTTAGCTGGTCGACTTTCGAGAGCAAGTTTCAGAGTCTCCTCCTACATCCATCTTGGTCTTTTCTTTCTTTTCTGTCTTTTCAATGACCTCTTGCTTTCTTCATGGATGTTGTCCTTGATGTCATTTCACAACACTTCCGGTCTTCGGTCACCAGTGTTCAATGCATCAAATCTATCCTTCAGATGGTCTCTAACTTCAGGTGGGATATATTCAAGGTCATAATTTGGCTCTCGTGGACTTGCTCTGATTTTCTTCAGTTTCAGCTGGAACTTGCATATGAGCAATTGATGGCCTGTTCCACAGTTGGCCCCTGGCCTTGTTCTGGCTGATGATATTGAGCTTTTCCATCATCTCTTTCCACAGATGTAGTCAATTTGATTTCTGTGTGTTCTATCTGGTGAGGTCCATGTGTATAGTCGCTGTTTATGTTGGCGAAAGAAAGTATTTGCACTGAAGATGTCACTGGTCTTGCAAAATTCTATCGTTCTATCTCCAGCATTGTTTCTATCGCCAAGGCCATATTTTCCAACTACTGATCCTTCTTCAGTGTCTCCAACTTTCACATTAAAGTCATCAATTGCAAGTTCGATCAATTTCAGACTGCAGCAGCTGATAAAAATCTTCTATTTCTTCATCTTTGGCCCTAGTGGTTGGTGTGTATATTTGAACAATAGTCGTATTAACTGGTCTTCCTTGTAGGCGTATGGATATTACCCTATCACTGACAGCATTGCACTTCAGGATAGATCTTGAAATGTTCTTTTTGAAGATGAATGCAACACCATTCCTCTTCAATTTGTCATTCCCAGCATAGTAGACTATATGATTGTCTGATTCAAAATGTCCAATACCAGTCCATTTCAGTTCACTAACGCCTACAATATTGATGTTTATGTGTTCCATTACATTTTTGACGATTTCTAATTTTCCTAGATTCATAATTCCTACATTCCAGGTTCCAATTACTAACGGATATTTGCAGCTGTTTCTTCTCATTTTGAGTCATGCCACATCAGCAAATGAAGGTCCTGAAAGCTTTATTCCATCCACATCACTGCAGTCGATTCTACATTGAGGAGACACCTCTTCCCCAGTCATTTTTTGAGTGTCTTCCAAGCAGGAAAGCTCACCTTCCAGCACTATATCAGGCAATGTTCTGCTGCTATTCATAAGGTTTTCACTGGCTAATACTTTTCAGAAGTAGACTGCCGGGTCCTTCTTCCTAGTCAGTCTTAGTCTGGAAGCTCAGCTGAAACCTGTCCTCCATGGGTGACCCTGCTGGTATCTGAATACCAGTGGCATAGCTTCCAGCATCACAGCAACACACAAGCCCCTACAGTACGACAAACTGACAGACACGTGACATCTGCAAAGAGCTGGAATTGGAAAACCAAAAGAGAAGAACATGCCCGGCGTTTCTCAAGCTGAAAGAACTGAAGAAAAAATTCAAGTCTTGAGTTGCAATAGCAAAGGATTCCATGGGGAAAATATTAAATGATGCAGGAAGCATCAAAAGAAGATGGAAGAAATACAAAGAGTCATTATACCAAAAAGAATTACTTGATGTCCAACCATTTCAAGAGGTGGCATATGATTAGGTACCAATGGTACTGAAGGAAGAAGTCCAAGCTGCTCTAAAGGCATTGGCAAAAAACAAGGCTCCAGGAATTGATGGAATATCAATTGAGATGTTTCAACAAACAGATGCAGTGCTGGAGGTGCTCACTCGTCTATGCCAAGAAATATGGAAGACAGCTTCCCGGCCAACTGACTAGAAGAGATCCATATTTATGCCTATTCATAGGAAAGTGATCCAACCAAATGTGGAAATTATAGAACAATATAATTAATATCACTCGCAAGCAAAATTTTGCTGAAGATCATTCAAAAATGGCTGCAGCAGTATATCAACAGGGAACTGCCAGAAATTCAGGCCGGTTTCAGAAGAGGATGTGGAACTAGGGATATCATTGCTGATGTCAGATGGATCCTGGCTGAAAGCAGAGAATACCAGAAGGATGTTTACCTGTGTTTTACTGACTATGCAAAAACACTCAACTGTGTGGATCATAACAAATTACGGATAACATTGCGAAGAACGGAAATTCCAGAACACTTAATTGTGCTCATGAGGAGCCTTTACATAGATCAAGAGGCAGTTGTTTGGACAGAACAAGGGGAAACTGAATGGTTTAAAGTCAGGAAATGTGTGCACCAGGGTTGTATTCTTTTACCATACCTATTCAATCTGTATTCTGAGCAAATAATCCGAAAAGCTGGACTATATGAAGAAGAACGGGGTATCAGGATTGGAGGAAGCTCATTAACAACCTGCATTATGCAGATAACACAACCTTGCTTACTGAAAGTGAAGAGGACTTGAAGCACTTACTAATGAACATCAAAGACCACAGCCTTCAGTATGGATTACATCTCAACATAAAGAAAACAAAAATCCTCACAACTGGACCAATGAGCAACATCATGGTAAACAGAGAAAAGATTGAAGTTGTCAAAGATTTCATTTTACTTAGATCCACAATCAACAGCCATGGAAGCAGCAGTCAAGAAATCAAAAGACACATTGCATTGGGTAAATCTGCTGCAAAGGACCTCTTTAAAGTGTTGAAGAGCAAAGATGTCACCTTAAAGACTAAGGTGCACCTGACCCAAGCCATGGTCTTTCCAATCACATCATATTCATGTGAAAGGTGGACAATAAATAAGGAAGACCGAAGAAGAATTGATGCCTTTGAATTGTGGTGTTGGCGAAGAATATTAAAAATACCATGGACTGCCAGAAGAATGAATAAATCTGTCTTAGAAGAACTACAACCAGAATGTTCCTTACAAGCAAGGATGGCGAGACTGCGTCTTACATACTTTGGACATGTTGTCAGGAGGAATCAGTCCCTGGAGAAGGACATCATGCTTGGCAAAGTACAAGGTGGGTGGAAAAGGGGAAGACCCTCAACGAGGTGGATTGACACAGTGGCTGCAACAATGGGCTCAAGCATAACAACGATTGTAAGGATGGCACAGGACCAGGCAGTGTTTCATTCTGTTGTTCATGGGGGCATTGTGAGTTGGAACTGAATTGATGGCACCTAACAACAACAACAACATCCATAACGTTGGCATTTTGCACCATTTCTCTAAGTGTGCAACCTTGAGAAGGAGGGTAGAAAAATATAAAATCAATATGTATTACAGCTGATTTCTTAAACTTTCTTTTACTCACTTGAAAGTGACACCGACACTTAACCTTTCCATATCGGCCAGCTCCTTTCCCTCCCAGCTGCCTCCCACTTCATAATCTCAAAGGGCTCTGTTGCCTCTAGCCTAGAAAAATGTAAAACAGCTAATCAGGAAAAATCCCTTAGTTTATCTCACTCACTCTACAGCTGAACAAACTTGGACATTATACCAATGCTACATCCTCCTTTCCAAGAGCCCTGGCATCGGGAAATGCAAGTTTTCTGCCTTATTTCCCATCGCTATCTTGGATAGTCTACTTTTACTTTTTTAGATAAAACAGTGTATAGCATTTTCTTCACAATTCTTGAGGTTTTGTGTTTGGGCTTTGTTTTAAGTGAAACTTTTGTCTGTATTTATTTATGTATTGATTCATTTGTACATATTTACTGTGTGCCTACTATCCGTGACAGAAGTCCCTGCATAGTACAAATGATTAAGTGCTCAGCTACAAATAAAAAGGTTGGAGATTTTCGGATCCACCCAGAGATGCCTCTACAGAAAACCCTGGTGACCTACTTCTGAGAGATGACAGCCATTGAAACTCCACGGAACATATGAGGCTGCCATGAGTCGGAATTGACTTGATGGCAACTGGTTTCAGTCTTTTTTTTTTTTTTTTAAATTGTTTTTCTAGTGTGTGCCAGCCATTATTCTGGGCCCTAGAGATTGCACTGAACAAAATAGAAAGTATAACTTCACATTGTAGGTTTACATTCTAATGTGGTGGTGGGGCGGCAGAAAAAGACAGTAAGTAAAATATAAATCATCTCTGGCCAAGAAGACAAATGTAGCAGTGAAGAGGGAGGCTGAATTCCATGTTAGGATGTGTGGGGGTTCTATTACAGACAGGGTTGTTAAAAGTGGATGCTCTGTCAAGTGACAGAGAAAAGGTCTTCAGAGTGACATTGAGCAAATATCTAAATATTTAGAACAAATCAGGGGAATTTTTTTAACAATAAAATGTCATTTATTTATATGAAAAACACACATATACAAAATGATACTAATATATGCTCTTGGATATGTATGTAGCCTTGAAAAATACATAAAAACATTTAAGTGTGTGTCTCTGTGGTGGGAGGAGAATGGGAGATGGGATGGGGGATGAAGGGAAACAGTAACTTTTAAAATATAAGCAGCATCTTGCACAGACCAGTAGTGATATATGCCAAGAACTGAGAAGCACAATTAACTCACCTCCATGTACCTATGGGCCAAGAGTTAAAAAAAAAAAAAAAAAGTTCAAGGGCCTTTTTTTCCCCATCAACAATGTAATCATGGATCAGGCAATCTCTGTCTCTCAACTCACTGCTTTCTGGGTTGGCTTCATTCTCTGGTAAGCTCTCTCCATGTGGAGGAAATGATGATCTCCAAAGCAGCAGATTCATAAGCAGAATGTAGTTCATGATCTCAGGAGAAGAAAGACTCTCCCTTCCAATGTTCCTATCCCTGTCTGGTCAAGGACCCTGCTTGGGTCATGTGTCAATCCCAGATGAATCACTACACCTTAAAAAACCAACCAAACCCACTGCCATCGAGTCAATTCTGACTCATAGCAACCCTATAGGACAGAGTAGAACTGCCCTGAAGTTTCCAAGGAGGGCCTGGAGGATTTGAACCGGCAACCTTTTGGTAAGCAGCCGTAGCACTTAACCACTACACCACCGGGGTTTCCCACTATGCCTTAAAAAAAAAAAAAAAATAGGTTGTCTTAATTGGCCAGTCTGCTCCTTTGCCAACTTTTGTGATGGGGGAAGCAAGACCTTTTGATTGACAGCGCCAGCAGCAGACACCACCACTCACTACAATAAAGCGCTTTCCAGCACAATTCTGAGACCAAAGAATCCCTCCCTAAGCGATCCAGATTCAGAGATGGCTTTCTTCTGGCAAAAACTGTATAATTAATTGGATGAACTCTACAGAGTGCATTCAGGAAATAGTGTTATTATTATTTTTTTCTCTCCCCTTCTTATACTTCAAACTTGCTCTGACAGATCCCTCTACCCTGACCCCAGACAATCTCTTGACCAAATTGCATAACTTCTCCAGTTATGTTTTACTTTCGGAACAAGTAATTTACTCTAATACCCACACTTTACACTTTCCTCTACTTCCAATCTCACTCCCCTTCAATCTGGCTCAGATTTCACTCATCCCAGTAACCTGCAAGAAGGAAGTGGGGAGCAGTTCCTATTCCAATCACCCCCCAACCCCAATCACCCTATTGTTTATTGTTCCTCTCCAGTTGAGGGGTGGAGAAGAAAGGAGAAATAAAGAAGGAAAAAGGTCTTCATTACTTAGCTGGTGCTATTGTATTTGATTATCTTTGTCCTCTGTGGGACAGATGTTCAAATGCTGGCTGAGTCTCTCATGTAGAGAACTTGTGTGTGTTCCTTAAAAAACCCCAAACCCATACTGTGACTCTAGCACTTTCCAGCTCCTTAAGATGGATGCTGCACTTTCCTACCTACCATAAATGATTCTCCCTAGTTTTGCTCAGACAATAGTATCTCACACAGGTAATATTATTCGGTAGGGTCTTTTCAAGATAGTTAAACCCCCCTTGGTATCCACTCTGCTGTTGTTGATAGGTGCCTTCAAGTTGGTTGTTATGCTTGAGTCCATTGTTGCAGCCCCTGTGTCAATCTGTATAGTTTACTCAGTCCTCTAATTTTTTTTTTTTTTGGTCAATCCTCTACCAAGCGTGATGTCCTTCTCCAGGGACTGATCCCTCCTGATAACATGTCCAAAGTATGTGACTCAAAGTCTTACCATCCTGGCTGATAAAGAGCATTCTGGCTGTACTTCTCCCAAGACAGACTGGTTTGTTCTTTTGGCAATCCATGGCATATTCAATACGCTTCACCAACACCTTAACTCAAAAGCGTCAGTTCTTCTTCAGTCTTCTTTATTCATTACCCAGCTTTTGCATGCGTATGAAGTGATTGAAAATACCATGGCTTGGGTCAGGCACACTTTTGATTTTTAACACTTTAAAAACGTCTTTTGCAGCAGATTTTCCCAATGCAATGCATCCTTTGATTTCCTTTTTTTTTTCTTTTATTTTAAATGAAGGTTTACAGAGAAAGTTAGTTTCTTATTTAACAATTAATACATATATGATTTTGTGACATTGGTTGCCACTCCCACAACATGCTGACACTCTCCCCTTCTTGACCTTGGGTTCCCTGTTACCAGCTTTCCTGTCCTCTCCTGCCGCTGGGCCGGTGTACCCATTTATTCTCATTTTCTTTTATGGGTCTGTCTAGCATCCTTTGGAAACCCTGGTGGCGCAGTGGTTAAGTGCTACGGCTGTTAACCAAGAGGTTGGCAGTTTGAATCCACCAGGCGCTCCTTGGAAACTCTGTTGGACAGTTCTACTCTGTACTATAGGGTCGCTATGAGTCGGAATTGACTCAACGGCACAGGGTTTTTTTTTTTAGCATCCTTTGATTTCTTGACTGCTGTTTCCATGGGTGTTGATTATGGATCCAAGTAAAATGAAATCCTTGACAACTTCAATGTTTTCTCCATTTATCACGATGTTCCTTATTGGTCCAGTTGTGAGGACATTTTCTTTTCTTTATGTTGAGGTGTAATCCATAATGAAGGCTGTAGTTTTTGGCCTTCATCAGTAAGAGCTTCAAGTTCTCTTCACTTTCAGCAAGCAAGGCTGTGTCATCTGCATAGCGCAGGTTATCAATGAGTCTTCTTCCAATCCTGATATGCTTTTCATCTTTGTATATTCCAAATTTCTCAGATTATTTGCTTAGCATACAGGTTGAATAAGTACGGTGAAAGGATACAACCCTGACGTATACCTTTTCTGACTTTAAACCAGGTGGTATCCCCTTGTTCTGTTTGAATGACTGCCTCTTGGTCTATGTGCAAGTTCCTCATGAACACAATTAAGTGTTCTGGAATTCTCATTCTTCACAATGTTATTCATAATTTCTTATGATACACACAGTTGAATGCCTTTGAGTAGCCAATAAAACACATGTAAACATATTTCTGGCATTCTCTGCTTTCAGGCATAATCCGTCTGACATCAGCAATGTTATCTCTCATTCCACATCCTCTTCTGAATCAGGTGTGAATTTCTGGCAGTACCCTGTCAATGTACTGCTACAACTGCTTCTCTAATCTTCATAAAACACAATTCTTATTTTTTTTTATTTTTTTTTTAATTGTGCTTTAGATGAAAGTTTGCAGGGTAAATTAGTTTCTCATTAAACTATTAATACACATATTATTTTGTGACAATGATGGCCAACCCCATGACGTGTCAGCACTCTTCCCTTCTAGACCTTGGGTTCCCCATTACCAGCTTTGCTGTTCCCTCCTGCCTTCTCATTCTTGCCCCTGGGTTGTTGTGCGTGTTTAGTCTTATTTTGTTTTATGGGCCTGTCTAATTTTTGGCTGAAGGGTGAACTGCAGAAGAGATTTCATTACTGAGTTAAAAGCGTGTCCAGAGGCCATACTCTAGGGATTTCTCTAGCCTCTGTCAGACCAGTAGATCTGGTCTTTTTTTTTTTTTATTTAGAATTTTGTTCTACGTTTGTCTCCAGCTCTGTCCAGGACCCTCTATTGTCAGTAGTGGTAGCTGGGCCCCATCTAGTTGTGCTGGACTCAGTCTGGTGGAGGCTGTGGTAGTTGTGGTCCATTAGTCTTTTGGACTAACCTTTTCCTTGTGTCTTTGGTTTTCTGCATTCTCCCTTGCTCCAGGACGGGTGGACCAGTGGAGTATCTTCGATAGCTGCTCACAAGCTTTTAAGGCCCCAGACACTACTCACCAAAGTAGGATGTAGAATAATTTCTTTACCAGGTGAATTCTTGCAGAAAGGGTCTGCCCGCCAAAAGTGAAAGCTCTTACATACAAATGGCATGTTTGAAGAACAGTGAAGAGGATTTGCTAAAAGACTGAGTGTACAATGAAAGATAAAGATGGAAGTCATGGATAATTCAAAAGTTTTTTTTGTTTGTTTTTGTCATGAGTCACTGGAGAATAGAATTTAACTGACATTGGCTGGTTTTATGAGGAAGTTATGAGTTAAGTCTTAAATATATTAATTTGAAATGTTTATAGATATCAAGTTAATGTGTTGAAAAGACATTTGAGTCTGGAGTTCAGGGAAAAATCTGGAGAAAATCATGGGAGTCTCCAATGTATAAATAGTATTTATATCTTTGAGACTCCATAAAATTCACTAGTAATTAAATACTTGTTGAGAAAAGAAGTGATACAAGGCCTGAGCTCCAGAACATCCCAATATTTAAGATTTAGAATGATGAGAATTTTTTAAAGAGAGCAAGAAGATCCCACTTGTATAGTAGGGAAAGCAGAAGAAGGTGGCAACCAGGAATCAAATGAAGAAAGCAGAGTGAGAGATCAACCAAAAACAAATGCTTCAGTATTTTCAATTAATTTGGTCAAGAAGGAATGAAAAGAGGGGAACTGAAGACATCAAATAAATATATGCAATATTAGAATGCTTTCCTCTTTACTAATGAGAAAATAAAAGAGAAAAAAAGACAAAAATAGTGGTAAAAGGCACAGGTTCCAGGCCCAAACTGATTCCAAATCTTTGCTCCGACACATACTTGGTATGCTCTTAAGAAAATTACTTACCTTAAACTTTTGTCTAATTTCCTTAGATAGGAAAAATAAGAGTACCCATTTCATACAGTTGTTGTAAGAATTAAATGGATAAAAAGATGCTTGGAAAAGGGCCTGGGACACAGTAGTCATCAGGTAGATATTAGCTGGTAACGTTAAGCAAATTAAAACCATCCTTCAAAGCTTGTCACAATTCTCACTTCCTCTGTGAACTTGGCCAACCTTCACTCATCCATAGAAATTGTTCTATACTGCCTTAATCCTTCTGTTGTCTTGCCTTGGTAGCAAAATTTATGTTATGTACTGTGTTTCCCCTTCTAAGTTTTAGTTTTTACCAGAGCGGGTTTATGTCATACATATTTGGGGACAGGCTTCAAATATAGAACTACAACTTAATACCTGTTTTGTTATTTGAGCCTGTTTCCTTTCTGCGTAAAGTGGTATAAAATAATATTTTAAGTATTTTTTGGTGGGAAAATTGACTATGAACATAGGTAAAACACTTGGGACCTGCGTATATATGGTAGGTGCTCAATAAATGTTTATTGATTTTTGCAAAGTTTGGAGATCTAAGACCACTCTCATGTTTAACTGTAAAGTTCACAAGTCCCCAACACCACCCTCACTGCTGACATCACGTATAACTTCAGGGGTCCCAAAAACCACCTTTACTTCTGACATTAACTGCAAGCTCAGGGATCCCCAGGAGTACCCTCAGGTTCAAAATCAGAAAAACTGTTATACTCATGGTTACAGTTTTTATAGTGAAAGGATACAGATTAAAATCAGCAGAAAGAAGAATTACATAAGGAAGGTCCAGGAGACACCAGCTCAAGGAGCTCTCTGTTATCTTCTCCCAGTGGCATTATACATACAGCGCCTATTTCTCCCAGAAATGATGTGGGACTAAACAAGTGCAATATTGCCAACCAGGGATGCTCACCCAAGCTCTGATGTCCAGAGTTTTACAAAGGCTCTGTCACATAGATATGGCTGACACCTGCATGATTGACCTTAGTCTCCAGTGCCCCCAGATATCTATGGCACATGAACCCATCACTGTAAATCACATTGTTAGCATAGACTCTCTGGAGGGGCCCAAGGCCTCAAGATAAACAAAGACACTCTTATCAGGTAGAACATTTCAAGGGCTTGAAGTTTACATCTCAGGAGCCCAGGGCAAAGGCCAAACTTCTCTTTGTTGTTGCTGTTATTGTTAGGTGCTGTTGGGTTAATCACTTATGCATAATTTCCAATAACAGAACTGCATGTTGGATTCATAA
The DNA here is from genome assembly GCF_024166365.1 of Elephas maximus indicus. Lineage (NCBI taxonomy): Eukaryota > Metazoa > Chordata > Mammalia > Proboscidea > Elephantidae > Elephas > Elephas maximus. The sequence goes on along the minus strand of NC_064828.1, from coordinate 95,753,267 downwards.
CTATATTCTTATATGAGTGAGACCTACTTTTGTAGTTTTTACCTGAAAGCAGTCACGTGCCTACCACTCTTTAATACATACATCAAGAAATTCCCAAATGCAATTTTTCCTGAGAATTCAATTCCTATTTGATTGTCTGCATTCTGGCTGTCCTTATTCCACAGAGATTTTGTTTTTCTTTTCTGCCAATTTCCCACATAAAATGAGATATTATGCACTTATCCCCTGTAATAAATATATAAAAGAAAATTTGTGCAGAAATTCTAGCCTCACACCTAAGGAATTGCCGAACTAATTAAAGTGTGGCATTTATGGCAGAAGAGCAGAGAAGGCACTAAATTGCTTTTTGGGGTGATTAAATGGTAAAAAGACAGCTGAGGCATTTGATTAGGACAGAAGTCATTTACGCTGAATAAATGCCAATGGCACACACATTTCTCGGGTTGTACTAGAAGAAACTAAATAGAAGAGAGGTACCATTTTCTGAGGAAAAAAGGAAATCATTTTTCTTTCTTCTAGAAAATGAAAAATACTACGGGAAATTCACAAATACCATAAGTAAGAGTATGAGTCAACAACATCACTTGTATTAAGAAGACAAGGTGATTTTTAAACAAAATGGATTTAGGTGGACAAAATTTATGCACCAGGACTTTTTTTTTTTACAGTCCACAATTAACACTCGTGTGACTACACAAGACGTACAATAGGACTCTGTACAACTCTGATGTGAATATTGCAGATATCTGCCTTGTACAATAAGTGATTGTAATAAATCTTATTTGTTGAATATAATGGTTCATCATACATTTGTGTTCAAGGAGAGGATTTTGGCAAAATGGCTAAGCAGAAAATGATGCTACATATACTTAAGTATTACACATGATTTTTAAAAATTTTATTTATTTTGTTGTTGAGAATATATACAGCAAAACATACACCAATTCAATAGTTTTTAAATGTACAATTCAGTGACACCGATTACATTCTTTGAGTGGTATAACCATTTTCATCCTCTTTTCTGAGTTGTTCCTCCCCAATTAACATGAACTCACTGTCCCTAAGGTTCCTATCTAATCTTTTGAGTTGCTATTGGCAATTTAATCCCATATACATAGTTCTCAAAAGAGTATAATGCTCAAGGTAGACATTTTTTACTAGGTAAACTAAACCATGATTTGGTTTTAAGGAGACTTTGGGGGATATTTTTAAAGTATGGTTTAATTGATTAATGAATTCATTCGCTGTGCACATGTTGTTTGACTGCTCTACAGTTAGGAATACAGAAAAATTCAACAGATAATAACCTTGGTCTTGTCTGAGGGAGATAGATAATATGTAACCAAATCTAAATATGTTATAATTTCAAATTTTATAAGGTAATCAAAACACATAAGACATGATAAAGTACTAAAAAGTGAGAAGCATGGTGCTATTTCTTTTTATAATTTATTTTTGTTGTTTTGTTGAGAATATACACAACAGAACATACACCAATTCAACAGTTTCTACATGTACAATTCAGTGACACTGATTACATTCTTCAAGTTGTGTAACAACCATTCTCGTTCACCTTTTCCGAGTTGTTCTTCCCTTATTAACATTAACTCTCTGTCCCCCAAGTTTCCTACCAAATCTTTTGAGTTGCTCTTGTCAGTTTCATCCCATGTAGATAGATCTTAAAAGAGCTCAAAGCTCAAGGTAGACATTCTTTACTAGTTAAGCTAAAGCATTTGCTTTTAAGAAGGCTTCAGGGGGTATTTTTGGTGTAAATTCTAAAGATTATCTCAGGCAATAATTTCAAAAGTTCCTTCAGCCTCCATGGCTCCAGAACATTTGGATTCTATGTAAATTTGTGATTTTGTTTTGCATTTCCCTCCTTTTTATTAGGATTCTTCTAAAGAATCTTTGATCAAAATGTTTAGTAGTGGTAGCAAGGCACTATCCTGTTCTTCTGGTCTCTTGGCAAAGGGGGCAATTTTTCATGGAGGCAATTGGCCTCACATTTCAATTTCTCCACCTATTCCTAACTCTTTCTTTTTACTCCAGGGAAATACAGACCAATTGCTGTACTGTGACTGGCCACAGGCAAGCTTTTAAGACCCCGGGCATCGCACAATGAACTAGGAGGCAAAAGAGAAGCAATAAGCATGATATTAGGTCAATTAAGTGGGATGTCCCATGAAGCCATGACTCTAAACTTCCAAACTAAGGAACGGAATCCCATGAGGTGATTGTAAATAAGCAGCCTCAGAGGCTATTCTTTTTTGTTTTTTGTTTTTTTTTTTGCTGTAAATATATCTATCACACAACTTTTGCCGGTTCAACTTTTTACAGGGTACAACTTATTGACAACAATTACATTAATTGGCTGTGCAACCCTACTCTTAATCAATGCGGTTTTTTTTTTTTATCACCCTAAACAGAAACTCAGCACTCCATAATGAATAACCTCCCTTTTTCCCCCTCCATCCCATCCCTAGTAATCTGGTAACTTTGGTCTCTATACATTTGCAGTTCTTATCTTTTTATATAAGTGAAGTCACATATTTGATCTTTTGCGATAGCTTATTTCATGCAGCACAATGTCTTCAAGCTTCATTCATGTTGTAGCATGCATTAAAACCTCATTTATCTTACTGACTGAGTAGTATTCCATTGTATGTATGTACCATGTTTGTTTCCACCTTTTGGCTATTGTGAATAATGTTGCAATGAATATTGATGTACGAGTATCAGTTTGAGTCTCTGCTTTCAAGTCTTTTGAGTACATGTCTAGGAGTGGAATTGCTGGGTCATGTCGTAGTTCTATTTTCAGTTTTTTTAAGGAACTGCCACACTGATTTCCACAACAGCTATATCTGTGTTGCCATTTCAAATAGGGTAGAGCTGATATTTGAGGAAGAGGCCCACATGAAATGAAGGAATGAGCCATTTGGAAGAATATTCTGGCAGAGGAAGAACAGCTGCAAAAGCCCCAAGTTGGAAAAAAGCTTGGTTTGTTTGAAGACCAGCAAAACATGGAAGGCACTGGTACATGAGGCCTAAGAGGTAGACAGTGTCAGTCCAAGGAGAGAAGTTTGGCATCATTCTAAATGTGATGGGACAACATTACGGTATATCCAAAGGCATATCTTAAAAAAAAAAAATCATATCACAAAGGAGATTTGTGTAGCATTTAAGCTATCACAATATGCCAGACATCATGCCAGAAACTTTCTCTTGTATCATCTCCTTTTAGCCTCTAAACTACCCGATCAGGTAGTTATTATGTCTATTTTATAGTTGAAGAAGCTGAGGCCCAAAGAAGTTGATTAACCTCAGAAAGTCAGTGGTAGAGCTTCCTTTGCTACCTGGGTTTGTGGGACTTGAATCTCTGCTCTTTTTTGTCTATTGCACACTAATCTCCAAAATTCCACTGTATTTGCTGCATCTACCAGAATTGTTAAGCATCTGAATCAAAGTTGAAATGGAAAGGTCTTCTTCTGTTTTTTTTTTTTTTTAAAGGGAATACCCAGGGGCACAAATGGCTAATGCGCTCAACTGTCAACTGAAAAGTTAGAGGTTTGAGTCCTGCCAGAAGCACCTTGGAGGAATGGTGTGGGGATGTCCTTCTGAAAAACTAGCCACTGCAAACCCTAAGGGCACACTTCTACTCTGACATACATGAGGTCTCCATGAGTCAGAGCCATCTAGAAGGCAAGTGGTCAGTGGTAATAGATGCATGTTATGATGCCAAGGTCTCCATATTAATTATTAATTAAATTATCGCAGCAAATCTGGAAGATGTGGACATAATTTTTTTGTGTCATGAATAGGCGGAACTGTATATGATATATACAAGGTCATATAACCAGTAGAGAGGTCTCAGAAGAGGATGGTAGGTCTGACTTCCAGGTTAATGCTGTCTTATAGAATAGGAAACCTGAGAAACATACAGGAATGATGAGACTTTACCATCAATTACTCCTCTAATTGTATTTGTGTTGTCTAAGACAAATTGCTACAACACAGAAAAACTAAGTACCTTGCTAATGTAGGAAGTTGTCAGGCCCAGACCTGTGTTATACTCTAAACTTCACTGAGACGAAAAGTATTCTGTGGCCTTTAAGTTGCCCAGCTTCACAGGACTTCCCCAAAAGGCACAAAGACACCTTGCCACTTCTCAGCGATGAAGTTATGATAAGTTGTAGGCAGACACTGAAAAAAAAGAAAGGACACAAGGACATATAGAAGCTCTTTTTAGAATCTTGGCATCATAAATATTTGCCCAAAGTAAGGACTTGACCCTTATAGAAATCAGAAATTGGACAAAGCTTTTTTTTTTTCTTGCTAGATTAATATCCAGGGAAGAATGATCTTATTTTGTCCTGTACAAAACAGAGGGAATGAATTATTGTTATGAGATAATCTCTGGTTCTGTGTGAAAGTTTCATTACATCTGAATAAGCTTAAATTCTGAGTGATTTCTAATATTCCATGTATTTTAGTAAGGACTTCTCCTTTTACATGTAAGTGTGGGTGTGATTTTATTGCCACTATCAGCAGCATCAAAGATTACTTTCCTGCCTTAGATTTTGTACTTGTTTATCATATGCTTCATTCTGTCCACGATATTTATCACTTGCATTTCCAGCAAGAACAAAGAACACCATTATCTGGCATCCTAACACTAAAAGCCCTATTTTTATTTTTTTTATTTCAAAATCTGCTGAAACATTCTTCAGTTCTCATGTTTTCCTTCCAAAAAAGATTTCAGCTAAAGTGAAACATGAGACTTTATTACAAAAGTCATTAAAGCAGTTTCTATAGCAAATTGAAGGATCACAAAGATATAAATCTTGTTCTTTTGGAACCATGAAGGAAATGAAGGTCACTGAGACGTTTAAACATTCTGCCTAGCCATTTGGACTTAGCCTCAAAGGATTAAGACTAGAAATCCAAGAGCTGTATTTTAGGATATAATTGTGTTAATTTCTTGTTCCCTCCCCAAGAACAAGCAATGGAAAAAAAGAAGGGAAAAAAAAAAAAAAACTTTCTCAAGATAGTTATGCATAAAAAAGATATTACAATGAACATTTACCTATGAAACAACCAAACTAACCAACCCAAAATAACTCAATTAAGTTAAAAACCATGGCCAGGTACTTTTGAAAAAGGGGCAGAAAAAAATGGGAAGAGAGTGTACAGATAAAATTTCAGGATAAGAAATTTCCAGACAAATACCGAACTGTTGGTGGCATATCTTAATGATTAAGAATGTTTCAAAGAGTTTCTACAATGCAGAAGGAAAAAACAAAAACTAAAATCTTCAACTGTTGAACTAAGTGCAGGCACCTTCCTTTGTATTTCTAGATTTCTTCATTGTTCAAGATTAGTTGTCTAATTAAAGATAAATGGAGACTGTGCAAAAGGTCAAAAATCTTGAAAAATAATAAAATTTTGTAGTAATATGGATGCAATCTTCAAAAACATTCCTCGAAAGAGAGAAGAAGCAGAAAGCCAGAAACATATAAACATTAAAATGATCAAAAGTCAGAATTTGCTATGGACCGGCAGTTTCAGTCCTAGGTATATACATTCCCAAGAGAAATGAATACATGTGTCCACCCTGCAAGAATGTTTATTTGTTATTTCCCTAGACTAGGGACACCTCAAATCTCCACCAACAGGAGACTGGGTAAACAACTGGTGATGTATTTGTACAATGGGATACTATACAGCAATAAAAAAGAACAAGCTGTCAGTAGAATAACATCCTGGTAAAGTAGGGGAAAGGCAGCCAGTCACAAAGCACATATTGTATCATTCCATTTATCTGAAGCTAGAGACTGTTAAAACGAATTAATGACAAATGAAGTCAGAACAGTCAAGCTCCCTCCGGACTGTGGCTCAGTATTGACTGAGAAGGAGCACAAGGAAATATTTGGGGATATTTAAATGTTATGTTATGATTTGAGTACTGATTACATGAGTATAGAGAAATTTGAAAAACCCATTTTTGGTAGATTTTTTGTATGTATTTATACTTCAATTTTTAAAAGTAGGAACAATAGCAAGTTGGCTATACCAAGAAGGAAAGAGGTCCATAGCAGCCCAAGGCAGTGTGTTACCAAGGAAATGAAGATCAAGGGACAGCTTTAGCCTCCTTTTCCTCCCCTTCCAATGATCCTTTGAATCACTGGTACATGGAGGATGAAAAAATCATTTGGTTATACTTCAGCCAAGACATGTCAGTGGATTGCATGTTGTAACTTTCTGCACTAATTCTGTCTGCATCATAGATTGGGTCCTGTTCACAGACAACAGATTTAGAAAGGACTTTATCATGATATAAAACCAAACCAAACCAAACCCAGTGCCATTGAGTCGATTCCAACTCATAGAGACCCTATAGGACAGAGTAGAGCTGTCCCATGGAGTTTCCAAGGAGTGCCTGGTGGATTCGAACTGCCGACCCTTTGGTTAGCAGCTGTAGCACTTAACCACTATGCCACCAGGGTTCCCTTTCATGACATAGTCTCTAGTAAATACATTTATACTGGAACTTGATATGCAGTGAAACAGTTATTCATCTATTCATTCACTAATTTAGCATGATCTACAAGTTAAGAGATAAAGTAATATTTGGTCAGATGACTTGAGAGCATTAGTTAGAGATTTAAGCAGATAGAGACTTATGTAAGCTTAAAACTAAAGGGATGTTACTGAAGAATTTTAAGCAACTGAGTGAACTGATCAGATTGGCAGTTTAGAAAGACGAAACTGGCAACACATTGGAGAACACCCTGGATGGGGAGAAACGATGTGGCAGGAATCCGCATAGGAGGAAAGGACAGAAATCCAGGCAGTAAATCATGAGGGCCCAGGTTAAAGCACTGGCATCAGGAATTCAGAAGAGGAAATAGTTATTATTGTCACAAAGTGGAAACGTTTATCAGGATCAGGTGGTTTATAGTATAAGATGTGCAAACTACAAATCTGGTTTAGGCGCTCTTCTAGACTCTGGGTAATTTTCAACTACCCTGAGAGTTTTACACAGATTGATTGTCTTTTGATTTTCACAGCAACTCTTTGAGGAAATGACTGTTAACATCCTTGCAATGTGAATAACTGGACTGAGGCACAGGAAGCTTTAGTAACTTACCCAAAGTCACATGTCTAGAAGTGGCAGGATGAAATTTTTAATTTAGATCAGCCAGCCCCAGATCCATGCTCACATGCACTTGAAGAAAAAGTAGAAATTTTCCAGACAGATGGGTGCATTGAAGGAGATCAGGGAAGGAGTGGGAAGGTGGAAGTGGCCTCTCAGAGACAGGATATCTTTATGAATGAAAGGCTAATTTTTGTGTCTGGGAAACATGGTGGACGGGCAGGGACTGATGGAAGATGGTTCGAACTGAGGAAGCATGAACTGGGTTATGGAAAGCTTCAAATGTCATTCTAAAAATGTTGGGCCTTATCAGAAAGACTGAACATAGCTGAACTATTGTAATTATAAAAGTTCACCTAAAAGATTTTAGTTTCAAACCTAAATTGCCAATTGTGATATTGGGTGAGTTATATAGTCTCTCTGAATTTCATTAACTTTTCTTGTTTGTTTTCAAGTGGAGATAGTTGGCAAGGATTAAATATAAAGGCTTTGCAAATTCCAAAAACATTCAAAACTTTATATAATTATATAATTGCCTTGTTCTAGGAAATATCTGAAGGTTTTTACAAAACGCATATAGTACAAGGAAAAAGAAAAGTAGAAAGAAAGGCAGGCCTTGGCATCGTTTTTAGGCTCAGAAGAAAAAACACATATGTCCCTTCAGACCAGGTAAAAAATGTCATTCTTCCTTGCTGCGTATTTTACTGCTTTTTAATTTCAACATCGGAAGGGCTTTATGTGGCATTCCCTTCTGGATATGGTGTGGGAATGATTCACCTAACCCGGTTTCTTCTTTGTACAAGAGGCTGGGAATCATGACCAGCTAGAGATGTAATAAAAGCAGATGCAGAAAGTATGCAGACAGAAGGTTTACAGAATGCAAGGTGGGAGGTAAGCACACCGTACAAAGAATGTGCTTTTGACATTGAATTTCCTCCAAGAGGTTGAAAACAACTGAACCGTTGAAATCTTGCAAAGCTGATTTGCTCCCACAGGGAGAATATGTTGAGCTTGTTCTCTCTCTACCTCCTTAAACAGGATGTATTGAAGTTATGATTTTAAGCAGCTTCTGTAGCAAAGCCCCAGTGGAGCAGACAGAAATAGTGAGGTTAAGAGGAAAAAAAGGAGATGACAGTGCGTCAGTCTCACACTATTGGTGCGTAATCACAACGCTCCACCCCATTAGCATATTTACTAGGTGAGCAATGTAATAATATAACAGACTAGATCGTGAAACTACATTAGCCACTTATTTGTCTTACAAAAGTTTTTGTTTGTTTTTATATTTGTTTTAATGGTCTGAACCCTCCCCTCACTTCCGTCAGTTTTAAAGAGGACCTGCTTATACCCAGTAGGTGAGCCTATGAGCTGGGCCACTGTAGAGCCAACCTGTCTGCTTCCTGATCAATACTGACTGCTGCAGCTGAATTGATTATACAGCAATCTTTTAAACAACTAAAATTAACAGACTACAAGGTATAGTTTTTTAAAGGTACACATAACTGCTGCCTAATGTGCTAAATGGATCAGTAGACCATGCCTACAATATTGGCTCATAGATGACTTAAAACCCTTATTTTGTGTTTTCTCCCCTTTCTCTTCATCCTTCTTTTCCTTCCTTCCTTCTTCCCTCCCTTCCTCCTTTACATCTTTCCTTCCTTCCTCTCTCCCTCCCTTCCTTTCTTCTTGCCTCCCTTCCTTCACTCCTCCATCTTCCTTTCTCTTTCCCTCCTGTGCTCAGCATTCTTATTTTCTTCCTTCTTTCCTCATTCCCTGCATGCCCCTGGGCATCCATGCATGAGCACACTTAGTGCACCTAAGCTTTATATACTTATTAATCCACTATAATGTACCTGAGATAGGCACTTGGAAACAATACATCAAACAAATTTGGCAAATTAGTCTGCTGAAAGTGCATGGGAAGAAAGAAGACTGCTCCTTTAGCCAGCCTTGGGGTGGCGTAGGGCAATGGGGAGGAGGTCAGTGTTAAGGGATGATATAGCCTCTGTGCTGTGTCTTTGGCAATACTCAAGTCATTGCTGGATTGATGTTGTTTGTTTAATTTCATCATGATTTTTTCCCATTATATAAAAAAAAAAAAATCTGCTGTCGAGTTGATTCTGACTCATGGAGGAGGCCCACTCAATTTTGCAGTATTTCTTACATGTAGACTAATTATGTTACATCTTTAAACAGAATCCTGATAGCCAAGAGATTTAGTAAAGTTTTCATAGTAATATATAAAAATAAATTGTCTCTAGGAAGAGCTCTCCCTCAAAAAAGCAAAATTAAAAAAAAAAAAAATCAAGCTTGCCCATCTACCTATTTGTATTCATTTTGATCCATGATCCAGCTGCCATTTTGACAGCGTAGGGCTATATAGGAAAAACTCTGTCTCGCAACTGTGTGAGTATCAAGCACTTGATGAATTCTACATCTTATCTCTCCAACAGGAGTCCAAGATATTGGCAGAAGGGGACACAGGAGAAATTTTGTTTGCTGTAGCTAATCTTTCAGTTCATTAGTTCATTAGCGCCTTAGTGACTAGTAATCTCACTTCATTAGATGTGTTTATTTGATAGTGTCAGCTTTCCTTTTGAAACATCCTTAAATAATAACCACTGTGCCTTTAAGGCTGGTGCAGCACACAAGAGGAGAATGGAGTGGTGCTTCAACAGGCCATGGGACCATTTGTGTTTTCATCTAAAAACGAGCAGCCCAGAGCCATTTGGATATTTCAGATGAAAAGATTAAAGCTCTTATCTCATGCTGTGAAATGTAATGCAAAACTTGCAGTCTAGATTTAGGGACCTCATTTCAGAAGAATGTTTATGATTTGCCCAACCTAGAAAAAGGGACTTTATCTTTTTTTTTTTTTTCCTCAAATCCAGTAAATCCGGTAATAAGCCAACGATGTCAATGATGATAGTAAGGTCAAAATAAAAACATTAAGAGAAAATAAAAGCAGTGGTTTGGAATCTCTCTCAGGCAAATAAACATCATTCACACACATAAAAGCATAAACATCCCAGCATCTCATAATATGTGAAATGGAGAAATCCTAACACAGACTTTGAAGCTTAGGGCTGGCTGTGATATGATCCCTGCTCCATCTAAATTATTCTCTGTCTGATAGTGAGCATTGACTGTTTCATGACAATTATTACTGCTTTAGATATATTCTCAGTCAAATAAAAAAGGCAATATAACCAATTCTAAAGTGCTGTGCTTACCTAAGAAACTCAAAATGGAGTTCAAGTTCTTCGGATTTGCATGAGGACCTAGCAATAAACATTGCATCAGAAGACCTTTTTTCTTCTTTAGGTGAATAATACTGCAAGTAGATCGCTACACTCGATTCTAGTCTTTTCCAAAGAAACCAATTTAACTGGGGCATTTTAAATAATAAACATTCCTGGAGATAATTTTCTCTTCTGTTTTCTGCTGCAACAGGAAATGGTGACAAAATCTAAAAATTAAGCATTTACCAGAGGGCCTACAGATACATTGACTTGAAGGGGTATGAAGAAATATTTGGATACTATAGAACTATTCTATATCTTGACTGTGGTGTTTTGTATATGTCTGTATGTGTTTGTCAAATATGAAGAAGCATACGCTAAAAAAAAATGGAAACTACTGTATCTAAATTATATCTCAATTTCAAAAATAAAACAAACGTTCATAGAAAAATCAAATGATAATATTAATAGATGGATTAAAAGCATTTGATAAAATTCAACATCCATGTGCAATAAAGAAAACCCTCAACATACTAAGATTAGAAAAACAGAATTTCCATAATCTAATAAACAACATTTACGTAAGAACGATATCAAACATCACACTTAACTGGTGAGCTATTGTACATTCTTCCTTGAGTTGGGGGGGGTGGGACAAGGACTTTCACTACCATTATTTCTTTTCTTATTTTACTGGAGGTCCAGCTAGTGAAATTGGTAGGAGAAAGATATAAAAGTTTAAGTACTAGAAAAGTAGAAACAAATCTGGCGCAGTTTTCATTTAATGTAATGTGTACATAAAAATCCAAAGAATATCCAGATAAATTATTTGATTCAACAATAGCAAGATCTCAAGTTACAATGTGAATACAGAGAAATCTTTTGTTTTATACATCAGTCACAAATGGAATTATTTTTAACTCATCCAGTTTACAACACCATCAAAGAACTTCAAATACCTACCAATAAATTTAATAAGAAACGTGTAAAACTTCTACACTAAAGAATTAAAATCATAATCAAGAGAAATTTTTAAATGTCAAAATAATTGTTAGAACATAACATGTTCGAGTAATGAACTATTCAATATAGCTAAGGAGACAAATATCCCCACATTGATCAATAGATTCAGTGCACTCCAATCTATAATTCACAGCATTATAATTTTTTGGAAACTAGCTGATTGCAAAATTAACGTGGAAATATACAAGGGCCAGATATCTTGAAGATGTTGCTGAAGAACAAATGTTGAAGAATTGCATGTTATTGTTAGGTGCTGACTCACAGTGACCCTATGCACAATAGAACAAAACACTGCCTGGTCCTGCATCTCTTGATCTGCCTCTTGATCCATATACAGATTCCTCACAAGCACAATTAAGTTTTCCAGAATTCCCATTCTCTGCAATGTTATCCCTAATTTATTATGATCCACTCAGTCAAATGCCTTTGGGTAGTTAATAAAACACAGGTAAACATTTGTCTGGTATCTCTGCTTTCAGCCAGGATTCATCTGACATCAGCGATGATATTCCGGGTTCCACATCCCTTTCTAAATTCCTGTCCATATACTGCTGCAGTCGCTTTTGAATGATCTTCAGGAAAATTTTGCTTGAATGTGATATTAATGATACTGTTCGATAATTTCCACATTCAGTTGGATCACCTTTCTTGGGAATACTCATAAACATAGATCTCTTCCAGTCAGTTGGCCAGGTAACTGTCTTCCAAATTTCTTGGCATAGACAAGTGAGCACTTCCTTCCAGTGCTGCATCTGTTTGTTGAAACATCTCAATTGGTAGTCTGTCAATTCCTGCAGCCTTGTTTTTCGCCAATGCCTTCAGCGCAGCTTGGACTTCTTCCTTCAGTACCATTGGTTCTTGATCGTATGTTACCTCCTGAAATGACTGAACATCAACCAGTTCTTTTTGATATAGTATCTCTGTGTATTCTTTCCATCTTCTTTTGATGCTTACTGCATCGTTTAATATTTTTTCAGTAGAATCCTGCAGTATTGCAACTTGAGGGTTGAATTTTTTTCTTCAGTTCTTTCAGCTTGAGAAATGCTGAGTGTGTTCTTCCCTTTTCTTTTTCTATCTCCAGGTCTTTACACATGTCATCATAATACTTTGTCTTCTTGAGCTGCCCGTTGAAATCTTCTGTTCCATTCTTTTACTTCACCATTTTTTTCCATTTGCTTTAGCTACTTGATGTTCAAGAGCAAGTTTTTGAGTCTCTTCTGACCTACATTTAAGACTTTTCTTTCTTTCTTATCTTTTTAATGAACTCTCGCTTTCTTTGTGTATGATGTCCTTGATGTCATTCCAGAGCTCGTTTGGTCTGCGGTCATTAGTGTTCAACACGTTAAATCTATTCTTGAGATGGTCTCTAAATTCAGGTGGGATATACTCAAGGTCGTACTTTGGCTCTCATCGATTTGTTCTAATTTTCTTCAGTTTCAGCTTAAACTTGGGTATGAGTAATTGATGGCCTGATCCACAGTTGGCCCCTAGCCTTGTTCCTACTGATGATATTGAGCTTTTCCATTGTCTCTTTCCAAAGATGTAGTCGATTTGATTCCTGTGTAATCCATCTATCCAGGTTCATGTGTATAGTTGCCATTTATGTTGGTGAAAAAAGATATTTGCAAAGAAGAAGTTGTTGGCCTTGCAAAATTCTGTCAGGGGATCTCTGGCATCTTTTCTATCACCAAGGCCATATTTTCCAACAATCCATCCTTCTTCTTTGTTTCAGAATTTCGCATTCCAAACTCCAGTAATTATCAGTGTGTCCTGATTGCATGTTTGATCAATTTCAGACTGCACAAGTTGGTAAAAACCTTCAATTTATACATCTTAGGCCTTAGTGGTTGGAGTGGAAATATGAATAATAGTAGTGTTAACTGGTCTTCCTTGTAGGCATATGGATATTATCCTGCCTCTGACAGTGTTGTACTTCAGGATAGATCTTGAAATGTTCTTTTTGATGATGAATGCAACACCATTCCTCTTCCAGTTGTCATTCCCAGCATACTATGCCATATGATTGTCCGATTCAAAAATGACCAATACCAGTCCATTTCAGCTCACTAATGCCTAGGATATCAATCTTTATGCGTGCCATTTCATTTTTGATGATTTCCAATTTTCCTAGATTCATACTTCGTACATTCCAGGTTGCAATTATTAATGGATGTTTGCAGTTGTTTCTTTTCATTTTGAGTTGTGCCATGTCAGCAAATGAAGGTTGACTCCATCCATGTCATTAAGGTCAACTCTACTTTGAGGAGACAGCTCTTCCCCAGTAGTATTTTGAATGACTTCCAACCTGAGGGGCTCATCTCTATCACTATAGCACTATATCAATGTTCCACTGCTATTCATAAAGTTTTCACTGGCTAATTCTTTTAGACATAAACTGCCGGGTCCTTCTTCCTATTCTGTTTTAGTCTGGAAGCTCAGCTGAAACCTGTCCACCATGGGTGACCCTGCTGGTATTTGAACACCAGTGACATAGCTTCCAGCATCACAGCAACACACAAGCCCCCACAGTATGACAAACTGACAGATGCATGGGGGGGAAGAATCATATAAATATAAACATGTATTCATATACATATATATTATATACAAATGTATATTTTCAATTGTTCGTTTTGCTATATTTCTGCTGTTTCAGTTATCATTTTAAGTAAAAGTTGAAGTCTTGTATATGATTCTTTACACACATGCAGAATTATATACAAGACTTCAACTTTTACTTAAAATGATGATAATTAAAAGAGCAGAAATGTAGCAAAATGAACAATTGAAGAAAATACATTGTACAGAAATTATTCCACAAGTAATGATAAATGGAGGTGCAGTAGAGAATGAATGGCTTTTTTATTAAATGGTGCTGGAAAAATTGAATTTCAATCCCTGCTGCACACCTTACATAAAAATCTATTTCAAGTGGATTATAAATATAAATGTGCAAGGTAAAAACATAAAGCTTTTAGACTAAAAGTTAAGAAAATATTTTCTTGATCTCCAGGTTGTCAAAGACTTTACAAACATGAAATGCAAAACATTAGGTATATATATGTGTATATATATATATATATATATATAAAACCAAAAAACCAAATCCGTTGCCATCGCATCGATTCTCACTCATAGCGACACTATAGGTCAGGGTGGAACTGCCCCATAGAGTTTCCAAGGAGCCCCTGGTGGATTCAAACCGCTGACATTTTGGTTAGCAGCTGTAGCTCTTAAGAGGTAGCTCCAAAGGGCTGGCAGTTTGAATCCACCAGGGGCTCCTTGGAAACTCTATGGGGCAGTTCTACTCTGTCCTATAGGGTCGCTATGAGCCAGAATCAACTTGAAGGCCCTGGGTTTGTTTTTTTTTTTTTTTTTTGGTTTATATATATAGGCACTGGGTTTTTATATATATGTATATGACTAATGGAGCCTTATTTAAAATTAAGAAGATCTTCTCATCAACAGACAATGTTAAAAGTATTAGAAAGCAAATCACAGACTGGTAGAATATAGTTGTACAACATTCTAGGTAAGAATCAACAAAAAAAAGTTATATATGTTTAACAAAAGTCATTTATTTAGTTATAGCAACAAAACTTAAAACGATCCAAAATATCCTTCAAAACTTAAAACAATTCAAATATCCTTCAGGAGGAGAATGGATAATAAATTGTGATGGGTTCATTAACTGGAATCTGTAAAGTATTGAGAACAAACAAACTGGAACTGCATTAAAAACCATGGATGGAACATAAGTCTACATTCACTCACTCAGCATTTATATGAAAATGGTCCTGCAAAGCTAAGACGTTGATTAGTATAAAATATTAACAAATTAATAAACACAGAGAGCTTTTAGGGTGCTGACAATGTTCTGTTTCTTCATACAAATGCCAGTTTCATGAATGTATCTTTTTTTTATTCACCAAGCTCTACGATGAACATTTTTCATTTATCTATATGTGTGTGTACTTCAATAATGCATTTACATTAAAAATCTAGAGGAAGAAAACTTATACTTAAAAAAGAGGAATATTTAATGAAATTAAGTTTAAGTGGCAAATAAAATGGATATATTGGAGTGATGGCTGCTGTAGCACTATGGACATTGCAAGAGAATGCGCAAGTATGGGTTGAGCTATCTGCACTCTGTGTTTTACTAGGAAATGGACGGAAGTAGTAGTTCTCCCCCAAAACAATAAAGATGCACCAACATTTGGCTCCCATTTAGTGCTACTAACTTCCCATGTTCCTTTTGAGTTGTATTCCTCTAGTTGTGATATCTTTGTACAGCTCAGCATAAATACTTACTTTTAGATGAGATATATTTCACAAATAATGGCCCATTGATTTGGGAAGACACTTCTCCATGGGTCACTCATGTTTCTGTGTAGCTTGCAAATAGAAGTATTGACTGCTTTTTTCCCCCAGACTATCTTGTCAATGATGATTGTATAATGAACAGCTTTGGAAGACAGAGTTTTCCTCCAGAAAAAAAGTGCTAGCGTGTTCATTAAAAAACCAAAACCAAACCCGTTGCCACAGAGTCAATTCCGACTCACAGCGACCCTATAGGACAGAGTAGAGCTGCTCCAGAGGGTTTCCAAGGGGGGGCTGCTGGATTTGAACTGCTGATCTTTTGGTTAGCAGCTGGGCTCTTAGCCACTGCACTACCAGGGCTCCAGCATATTTATTACCTATTGCAAAAGATACGAGTTTACTAAACTCAGGATTCGTCTCGTATAACACAACCCTCTGTGTGTGCAGGCATCTATCTGAGCCCAGCTCTATGGACCATGTAGAAACTGATACAAATATGTCGGGGTTCTTGCTGCTTGATGTACCATGAGTAATGAAGTCGTTTTCATCTGGTCCAGGAGTCTTGTGTCTCCTGCCAACATCCATGGGACTGCAATAAGCCAATTGTTAGCTAGCAAGGAAAGTAAAACTAAGACCACTCATAGTTTTTAACAATTGAGTGGACAGAGTTTAGGGTAGAGTTATAGCAAATGGCTTACATGGGAACTAAAGCTTCATAATCAGACTTACTAGCAGTATCAATACCCTAACTTAGCATTTCCCAACAGGAGTTCCTTAAGAGAATTAGGCATTAATGGCATAAAACATCCATTGTATGTAAAAAACTAAGTGCTCTCATATACACCTAGTTATGTACCATTGAAGTCGTACTTAGGGTTGTTAGAGTTGGAATCGACTCAAGGGCACCTAACAACAACGACCATTGAAGAAGTGAGGAAACTATCACTCAAATTATTTTCTATGTTTTGTGGTTCAGAAAAGGAACATTGATTTAACTCCATCATATTGTCTGAAGGATGCATAAAGGAAAAGTGTTATTGATACATTTATGGCAACAAGCCATACTTCTAAGGCTGAACACTGAATGGGATATAAACTCTGTACCAGGCATTCTTCTGCATGTTTTACTAATGCATTTAAACCTCACAAGAACCCTAATATTATCCAGGCTTTTCACATGAAGAAACAGGCATAAAGAGGTTAAACAGAGCTAATGAATGGATCTAAACCCAGAAAGTCTGCCTCCAGATACAATGCTTTTAGCCACCATACTATTGACTCCTGCACATACTCAAAGTCCAAGAAGATCAATTTGCCTGATACAATTGTCTGAGGTTGCATTTGAAGAAGTATATATTTCCCAAGCAATTCCTGTTTTAACCTAATAGTTCTATTTCTGTTGATTACACTCTCAAAACAGATAAAGCTGCCACATCTTCTTGACTGTTCTGAAAATACCGTACCTTTTCAACATACTCCATGCATCTGTCCAAGTTGTATGATTAGACTCATTCTTTACTTGATTAAATATGACTTAAAGAAAGTCAGCATTTGGCTAGGGCTCTGAATTTTTTTTTTTTCTTTTACAAAGATGTTTATCTTTTCAGGGTTAGTGCATGGGAGAGGGATTTTACTGTAATGGTAGGCCATTACAATTTTAAAAAATCTTAATGGGTTTAAATAACTGGGAATCTAATCTTCCTTCTAGATGGAATAATTGGTGAATTATATTACTTTATGCTGAGGTTGGTACGATGGCATGGCCATCTCCTGTGGTTTGGATAGGAACAAACCTCTAAGTATATTGGCATGAAGCATTCTGATGTTTAAAACAACTGTGATTCTAATGTATTATTTGGGTGGGTTGGGGTGAAAAAAAGTTGACCTATTATTTTTGGGAAACAGACCCTAAAGGATCATTTCATAAGATTCTAATAAGTAAAAACAAGACCCATGGAGATTGATTTGGGATAACTTTTCTTTGTTAAAAGCAGGGGAAAAAAAAAAAAAAAAAAAAACCTACTAGGAAGAATGTTATTCTATGGAAATTCTAGAACAGCACCACAATCCAGACAAATGTTTGGTAATGGAATAATATTGTAATGAGCATCTTAATCATATTACTATTTCAATAGATAACCTTTTCAACCTTCTGATTCACCGTTAACATCTATTTTAACAATTTCAAATGTTTGATAACCAAATAGCTGGAAGATTTTGCTGTTGTAACTTGAATTCAATTTATTTTAAGTATAGTTACTTGTTCCAATTTAATGCCTAGCTCTTGCAATTAGAACTTGAGTAGGGTTAATTTTTATTCTCTGCAGCTCCTAGTTGCTTTGTTATGTGTAGACATACCACACGCAGTTTTGCAATGAACATTCTAGTTAGGCCTCTTAGTGCCATTGAGATGTTTGCATCATTTACAATGTCCTAGTAATCCATCCATCATAATCATGTCAAGTAAAATTTATGGTCTTTGTATCTCTTGTAGTGATCACATCATGAGAAAAATGTTACCCGCTTTTTCTGTGTTTTGTAGTTAAGACAAGGAACGTTGGTTTGATCCCAAGACATTGCCTGAAGGTTTGGTGGCCAAGCAGGTAAGGCTGTTTTCTGTCCAGAAACTAGCCAGGTACATTTGTGATTACACTAGAAACCTTTCTGCAATAGTTGCCAAATAGTAAATCCTTGTCTTAAAGCTATACAAATATCAGAGAAAAATGAGTTTTTGATCTCTATTTTTCCAGTAAGTTTGTTTGTTTTAAAGGATAGATAAAGAAGATGAAGAGAGACAGTTTACAATAAATGACCAAATCAAAACAGACATCAGTCCCAAAACTTTAGAGGAAATTTGAATTAAATATTAGCATTTAATATTTAAAGTGCTATGACAAACTTATGGTATTGACTTTTAAATTATTCAGAACAAAAGATGGCAAATTACTTGGCAAATTGTAAAATTGGTTTGGAGCCTTTTTTTTTAAATCTAGTGTTATTTCTGTAACACCGTATTTTCCCTAAAAATATGCAGTCTGGACTTGTTCACATCAGGGCTGAAATCTATCTAAAGAGATAAGTGAAAAAGCCACCTACTGTGTATATGCCTGAATAGGACTCTACCTCCTTCTAGCCCTGTGACCCTGCCTTTTTTTTTTTTTTTTAAACAATTAGAGTTATTGAAGCCGCTTCCAAAGACTAGATTTTCATTTACCTGTAAATCTTACAATTCTATTTACAAAAGATACTCTATTATGGTAAATATCAATATTTGCATTTTAAAAAGACTATTTATTGGTCTGGCAATGGGAAAGGGTGACAGTGGGAAAATAGATTGGAAAGCTGACAGGAAAACTGAAACAATACAAGTAGCTGGCCTCTGGGACACTTGAATATGAAATACAATTTCTGGTTTCATAAGTTCCTCATTAAAAGAAAACATAACAGCAAGAATGGAATGGCCTGGATTGATTTTTTGGAAATAGTGCTCACTCATAAAAGATGGGAAGTTTTTTCAAATAAAACCTATTAAAGAAACTCTTCTTGTTTGAACCAGTTGGCTACCTGATCAGTTTAATCCATGCCCAGGTATTTGGAAAGCATTGGTTGAGCAGAAAGACATGACGTTACCAACTGTATGATATGGGGTAGAATTCATCACTGAAACAAAAACTGATGCTGAAACAAACAGTACAAAATAATCATCAAATTATCTTCATGTGTAACACTTCACACAAATAGCAGATGCGTTTTCTTCTCAGTACATGTTTTCCGTAAGAAACTCCCTATATGGTTTAAAAAAAGAAAAAGAAAGACTGTATTGAAGTGGACTACATAGGCTTGTTAAATGAGTAGCTTGTTTATTGAAAGGTTTTAATTGGCAACTGGGAACTTCACATAGTCATCAACAAACACGCATTAATCTTACTGTATGTGAGACCTTGTTCCGGACGCCGTGGGAGACTCAAAGATAAATGAGACTCAGCTTCTTCTCTTGCTGAACGTGCACTTTGCTTTGGGCCATGAGTCATACCAGTGGCAAATGAGCAGAATCATATCTCCTATGGGATTTTAGAAAAAAAAGATTGATCACTCTAACCTCGGCTGGTGAGAAAAGTCTACCCGGAGAAAATAAGACTTGACCTAGACCTTAAAGATTGGAAATAAATAATAATAATAACTCATAATCTATATAATGCTTTAGTGGTTTGAAAGCATGTTACTTGGACATTACCTCATTTATAGCTCACAATTGGGAAACAGTAAGCATGTAAATTTGTTGCAGACAGAATATACGATTGTATTAGGAGAACAAGAAAGCACTATGATTAGAAATGCAAAGCTGGGGTCATTAGGGTCAGATAGAAAAAAGCCTTGAATCCAAGAGGTATACCTTTTGGGCTCTGAGGCTACTGAATGTTTTTTGTGTGTGTGTTTTTTTTAGTTTTTATATATATATAAATACATGTATATATGCATATATATGTGTACACACACAAATATATAATGTATAATATTTTGAAAATTGGGCTTTTTGTTGTTGTTGTTGTTGTGTTGTTAGGTGCCATCGAGTCAGTTCCAACTCATAGCAACCCTGCATACAACAGAACAAAACACTGCCCAGTCCCGCACCATCCTCAAAATCATTGTTATGCTTGAGTCCATCATTGCACCCACTGTGTCAATCCATCTCATTGAGGGTCTTCCTCTTTTTCGCTGACCCTCTACTTTACCAAGCATGATGTCTTTCTCCAGGGACTGATACCTCTTGATAACATGTCCAAAGTATGTGAGATGCAGTCCTGCAATCCTTGCTTCTAAGGAGCATTCTGGTTGTACTTCTTCCAAGACAGATTCGTTCATTCTTTTAGCAGTCCAAGGTATATTCAATTTTCTTTGCCAGCACCACAATTCAAAGGCATCAATTCTTCTTCAGTCTTCCTTATTCATCGTCCAGCTTTCACATGCGTATGAGGCAGTTTAAAACAAAAAGTAGAGTACACCTTAATGACGTGGATGGAGTCAAGTTTTAGGGATCTTCCTTTGCTGTTGTGGCACAACACAAAATGAGAAGAAACAGCTGCAAACATCCATTATTAACTGGAATGTGGACTGTAAGAAGTATAAATCTAGGAAAATTGGAAATCGCTAAAAATGAAATGGAATGCATAAAGATCGATATCCTAGGCATTAGTGAGCTGAAATGGACTGGAATTGGTCATTTTTAACTGGACAGTCAAACAGTCTACCATGCCAGGAATGCCAACTTGAAGAGGAATGGTCTCTTGTCAAAAGGGACATCTCAAGATCTATCCTGAAGTACAACCCTATAAGTGATAGGATAATACCCATACACCTACAAGGAAAACCAGTTAACACTACCATTATTCAAATTTACACACCAACCACTAAGGCCAAAGATGAAGAAGCTGAAGATTTTTACCAGCTTCTGCAGTCTGAACTTGATGGAACGTGAAATCAGGATGCATTGGCAATTACTGATGATTGGGATGCCAAAGTTGGAAACAGAAGAAGGATAGGTAGAGTTTTTTCTTAGGTTGGCTGAATTGTGGACCTTTCTATTTAAAGTTCAGGAAAATCTAGATTTCCCAGAATGTGTCATTGCACAATTGCCTAATTTGGAAAGGTATCTTGAGATTTTTCTAATAACTGGCAATTTCAAGCTAAAAAAAAAAAAAAAAAACCCCACTGCCGTCAAGTTGATTCCTACTCACAGCGACCCTATAGGACAGATTAGAACTGCCCCACAGAGTTTCCAAGGAGTGCCTGGAGGATTCGAACTGCCGACCTCTTGGCTAGCAGCCATAGTACTTAACCACTATGCCACAAGAGTTTCAAGCTAACAGTAGGACTTAATCTATATGATCTCACAGTTATTATAAATGCTCTTTGCTACAGGAATCATGTATGAAGTCTTTTGCTGTGAAAAAGAAATTATATAAGACCTCTTCTTGGGAAAATCAAGTGTGCAAAATAAACAACCAGGTGGAAAATGTCTAAAGGATTGAGGTTGTTTTTTTAAAACCATCAAAAAAGAATAGCGCACATTGTTAATTCAAACACGCTATTTTGAAACGGATTTTAACTCCAAAAATATACAATGAACATTCTGCCAATAGAGCTAGCAAAGTCAGTGAGGTGACTTACACTTTGAAAAAAATAATTGCAAATAAATGGCATCTGTTTTTTGTTAAGAGCCACAGATTATTACCTTTGACAGGTATACCCAAAAAACCAAAACCAAACCCGTTGCCGTCAATTTTGACTCATAGCAACCCTAAAGGACAGAGTAGAACTTGCCCCATAGGGTTTTCAAGGAGCACCTGGTGGATTTGAACTGCCGACCTTTTGGTTAGCGGTCGTATGTCTTAACCACCCAGCCTCCAGGGTTTCTTCTTGACAGGTATATATGACTCGTAATAACAATAACCAGTAATGTAAGGGAAAGTCTTCGTCTTCCATGAGACACAATGAGTCTGTGCCTTCCTTATTCTACAGTTTTCTTATTTTTTTCCTACAGAGCATCACTTTCCATTGAAAAGATGATAAATAATACTCTGCTTGCATTATAAAATACTTTTCAGAGTTCATAAAATGTCAACCCTAATATCCAATCATTTGATAAATGCTAATTTCATCTTCCAAATAATATCCATGTGATGTCAAAATAATTTTATTATACATAAATTTAGGAAAGATTGAAGTACATGAAACTTAATTAAAGAGGACTTTGGCTATGATAACCCATGGCAAAAAAAGTTTCTTTTTCATAATTGAAAACCTCTGGATGAATTCTAAGTAAAATTGTTAACAAAAGATTAGTCTTCAGTGAACTTGTTGTTGTTGTTGTCAAGTGCCATTGGGTCAGTTCTGACTCGTAATGGCCTTGTGTACAACCGAATGAAACATTGCCGGGTCCTGCCCCATCCTCACAACCATTGCTATGTTTAAGCTCATTGCAGCCACTGTGTCAGTCCATCTCCATGAGGGTCTTCCTTCAAGGACCCTCAGTGAACCTATCCAAGCTTTTTTTCTTTTTTTTTTCAGAAAAGGTAATCAACATTTGTTCAGTGGGTATTGTACTATGCTCCAAGTTTTAGTAAACATTTCCGTCAAAATTTGAGAACTTTTGTCTCATTTAATAATCTCAATTTTTTAAAAATATATGTTCATATTCCTGTTCCAATGGTGGGAAAATTAAAATTCAGAGAGGTTCAATGCTTTGCTCACGTTCATACATCCACTCTGTTATACAAAACGGATGCTCTCTTGGGGCATTCCATTGCTCTTTTGCCTCTATTTTATGCCCCTCCCTTGTCCTACTACCCCCACCCACCTCTCAAATGAAAAGTCACACATGCAATCAGACACCCAGGATCGTCTTGCCATTTCCATGATTCCAGTTTCTGAAACTTATCCATAGTAAATGTTAATTAGGCTTCATTTCAGTAAGCTGTAAACAACTGCCAACTCCAAGCATAGGATCACCCTAGTCATATATGCATTGATAAGGAAACACAGGCTTTAATATTTGACCCAAGAAATAGTTACTGGAAAAAAAAAATGCCTACTGGTAGAATTTGATGTTTTGGTAATACACCTCAAAGAGGTAATTCTGATGTGCAGAAAGGCATTATTGATGACTCCTCTAAATATAGTGAATGAAACAGTCTCAATTATTAAAGCATGCCAGTATGATTTTGCTTGCTGTATGTGTTTGTATGTGACCGTGAACATTAGGGGGCCATTTTGTTTGAAAGGTATAATGCAAAAGACAATGTTTTGTGCAATGTTTTATAGTTTATTGTATTCTTTCATTTGTGCTTTTATGATTTGAAACTCTCAATGCTCAGACAGGTATTCCTATTCTCCCATTTTAGAGAAAACAAGCAAACTGAGAGCTGAAGCTAAGATAGTAAAGGGACTGGCACCAGGTGCCAAAGCCTGGCCTTGTCACTCTGTTTTTGGTTCCTTTTGACCAGGAGACTTCTTATCTGTTGTCACTTGTTCCCTACAATTGGAATGGGAAATAGAGAAAATACTGTCTTTTCTTATGACTTTGGAATTGTCAAAACAGCTAATGCTTTTCCATGGTTACAATGAATTGTTTCGATTTAATTTCTTCCTAAGAAGGCAGAGAGGTCACATTAAAATATACTCAATATTATAAAATCTGTGTAATAAAAATCAATTATTGTCTTTGTTTTCTATGGAAAGGACCAATGAGAGTGAGGTTAAGTCCAAATGAAATAATTCAGATTAGATGTATTATTTGAAACTTCAGAATAAAATTTTGGGAGATCCAGAGCTGAATTTTAAGCAAAACCTGTAATATACTTTCCAAATTTCAAAATTGGGTTGGAAATTATCTTCCAAGGTCATTCCATCATCTTGGATAATCTTGCTAGAATGCAGCCTTTCCACTTTTAAGCCTGTTCTTGAAGGACCATTTTAACCTATATCAAAGACCATTTTTTTCATAGTTACATGGAATTGGTAATTTAAAATCATGAAACTTAAACTAAAGTGACTTTAAAAATATTTCTATTGCCTGAAGTGTAAATAGTGTTGTATAATCTGACATTTTTCCAAATAAAAAATTAAAAAATAAATCAATAAAAGAAGTAGCAGGGAAATTATGGGAGTTTCTGTATTTTTATTCATGGGGCAGAGGAAAAACTAGCTCACTGAACAGGTTTAAAGGGACCATGGAAAACAAAAAGAAGTTGGCTCCATGATTAAACTCCTCAAATCCTATTGGTACAACAACACGTCTCAGATAGATACACAGATACATAAATAGATGACAGAATATATTAAAATACAGAAAGCACATATACATATATGTACAAACATGAAAAATTATGTTAAAATACAGATATATAGAGATAATTAGAAAAATAGATGTTTCATAGGGTCGCTGTGAGTCGGAATCGACTCGACAGCAATGGATTTGGTTTTTGGTTATCTGGATAAAACTAGATAGATAGATTTAAAAAAGAAAAAAAAAGTTGCAATAGAGTCGATTCTGACTTATAAATAAACCAAAAAAGACCCACGTCTGCCTAGTCGATTCCAACTTATAGAGACCCTATAGGACAGAGTAGAACTGTCCCATAAGGTTTCCAAGGCTGTAATCTTTAGGAAGCAGACTGCTATATCTTTCTCCCTTGGAGCAACTGGTGGGTTCAAACTGCCGACCTTTCGGTTGGCAGTCGAACACTTTCACCACTGTGCCACTAGGGATACTCTGGTGATAGATGGTAGATGATAGATAGATAGATGATAGATAGATAGATAGATAGATAGATAGATAGATAGATAGATAGATAGATAGATAGATAGATAGATAGATAGATAGATAGATAGATAGATAGATAGATAGATAGATAGATAGATGATAGATAGATAGATGATAGATAGATAGATGATAGATAGATGATAGATAGATAGATAGATAGATAGATAGATAGATAGATAGATAGATAGATAGATAGATAGATAGATAGATAGATAGATAGATAGATAGATAGATAGATAGATAGATAGATAGATAGATAGATAGATAGTTAGATAGATAGATAGATAGATAGATAGATAGATAGATAGATAGATAGATAGATAGATAGATAGATAGATAGATAGATAGATAGATAGATAGATAGATAGATAGATAGATAGATAGATAGATAGATAGATAGATAGATAGATAGATAGATAGATAGATGATAGATAGGTAAATAGATACACAGATAGACAGGTAGACAGACAGATAGATAGATAGATAGATAGATAGATGAAAGATAGGTAGGTAGGTAGATAGATGATAGATGGATGGATGGATGGACGGATGGACGGACGGACGGACGGACAGATAGACAGACTGACAGACACA
This sequence comes from Elephas maximus indicus, assembly GCF_024166365.1. NCBI lineage: Eukaryota > Metazoa > Chordata > Mammalia > Proboscidea > Elephantidae > Elephas > Elephas maximus. Next base: position 95,727,610 of record NC_064828.1, on the reverse strand, counting down.
GATAGATAGATAGATGATAGATAGATAGATAGATGATAGATAGATAGATAGATAGATAGATAGATAGATAGATAGATAGATAGATAGATAGATAGATAGATAGATAGATAGATAGATAGATAGATAGATAGATAGATGATAGAGAGATAGAGAGAGAGAGATAGAGGGACAGAGGGATAGAGAGATAGATGACAGAGAGAGAGAGAGATGATAGAGAGATAGATAGACAGATCGATAGATGATAGGTGGATAGGTGCATGGATGGATGGATAGATAGGCAGAGGATTTACATCTTCAGGACTCCTAATTTCCTCATCACCCCATGGATTTTAAACAAGACCAAGTCAAAAATTTCTTCTCTAATGATCAAATGATATTTCTTCTTCCACTAAGTTGAGTATGAAAGATTGTTGCCTCTCACAAAGAAGGTAAGCAGATGTAGAGAAAGTACCCCTCAAAGAAAAAAATAATTCAACAGCCCTCCTTTCTGCCCCAAAAGAGTATGGAAGAGGGTGTGAAGGGAGAAAGTAGGATAGGCATTAAGGTGCCAGTGGACTCATTTTTCAAGCCTCAAGAGTATGAAAGTTTGCAAACACATTGAAAACCAGATACCTGAGAATACTGGGGCCAACGACCTGCTTAAATTGCTGTGGCCTGGGGGAAGCAGTAACCCTTGGCATTTAGTGAAATAGCATATCCAACCTCAGTAGTAGCTACAGACCAACTTTGGTGGAGAGAATTGGTTCAGAAAATATAATTGCACTTGCAATTAATGGTATCTCAGTCTTCTTTAAATAGCAGTTTTTGTTTGTTTTTGTGGTTTGAGGTTTCTCCGGAAGACTCTCTCTTAGGAAAATGCTCATGGGATCCTGCGGTAACCTCTGTTGTGAAGCTACAGATGCGACTTAGCCCTGGATGGATGATTGCTGAGGTCCAAATGGTATTATCTGGCCTTTGGGAATATTTACTGGTACCCACTGCTGGAGTCTCTTGGCCAAGGTTTGGTGCTGGTCATTCATCTCATTTTCCACAAAGTAGACCCACACTTCACCTCAACCCAGCCTTCTGATGAACCATAGCTGATGTCATTATGAAAAAAGCCAAATGGGTGAAGAGCTGACATGAGAATTTTCTACTCAACCTCTCACAGCTAAGCTAGAAGAGTTCCCTTGGAATGAAAGGAGAGAGGGGAAATGACCGGAGAAATCATAGTCCGGACATTGAGAAGTGTCTAGTTCCAGCGAGAATGGGTAACTTTGTTTCATGGGCAGCAAAGTCCCAGGTATGTTTGTGGTAACAAAGAGCAGAGGGGACATGGGGCACACTACCCAGAAAGATGTTTGGGGAATAGATAAAACAACAGCGAAGACATCTCTATGCGGTGTTTCTAGATTGCAAAGCATCTTGGGCAGTGTCACTCATATTCCAGTATCTACAGATTCCCCAAAGCTTAGAGGAAATCATAACAGCAAGAGTATCAAATAAGTCATAAAGATAGCTACAGGATATAAAGAGAGTATGCAGAAGGGTACAAGAAATATTTCAACCATGACCTCCCTGGGATTATAATATTGGAGACCATACGTACTCCCCTTTGAGGCCCAGCACAACATAAATTTCTTAGAACTCAGACTCACCCAAGGAAATCAGGAAAGACAACCCCCCAAAAAACTTACCGATATTCATTTTACTATCCTAGCAAAATGGAACAGGAAATATAAATTAGATTGACTTATAGAAAATAAATATATAGACACTACAGTAAAACCCACTGCCCTTGAGTCAATTCCAACTCATAGCGTCCCTATAGGACAGAGTAGAACTGCCCCATAAGGTTTCCAAGCCTGCAAATCTTTATGGAAGTAGACGGTCACATCTTTCTCCTGCAGAGTTGCTGGTGGGTTCAAACCACCGATATTTTGGTTAGCAAGCAGCCGAGCACTTTAACCATATATATATGAAAATCTATCTACCTATCATCTATCTACCTCCTGGTTTAGTGTGCTGAGATTCATACTTGTTACTATGAGTATTATGGATAATATAGGTAGGAGTGGAAACGCGTGGGTAGAGAAAGGATATTTTCATGGGACATGGCAAAGACATAATTCAATATTCTGTATTTTCTCTGTTCTATCTCCTTTATCTCTCTACTCTCCATCCCTTGAGCTTCTTCTAAGAGAGCAAAAGAACATACCATATCATTTTATATTTTCCCTTCTTTTTTTCACCCTGTCATTCCCATGTTTCTCCATTCTCTTACTGAATAAAATCTGGAGTGGGGGAGGGATGGGAATGCAGGGAAGAATGAAACACAACATTATAGCAAAGATATATTGTCACAAAATGTGTTTCAATATCTATCTGTGATCAGTAGATTAATTTTCCACAAGTTGGCATGTCTTAATATGATCAGGGCTCCAAGTTTTTTAGAAATAATTGATTTTCTGATACTTACATGTTCCGTGATTTGCATTAGAGCAATGGCTACATTTGAACAGCAGGATTCTTTTAAGCCATGTACAAAGGTCAGTCATTTTTTTCTAACTCTATAAGAGAAAAATGTATTATGTCATTCTGTTCAGCCAACCGATGAGAAAACAGAGCACAAAATGAGGATCATGCTGTTTCTCACATTTTTAGTTATTTGAAGTTTCATTTCAGATTCAACTAGTGGACAAATTTTTTTAAATACAAATAACCCACCCAATGAAATAGTGGTCCTCAAAGTCACAAAAACAATACTGTAGAAGTCTATTAATGAATATTTTTGAGCTCTGTTGATAGGTTAATCTATTGTCCTCAGAAAATCCCTGAGAAACCAAAGATTGTTTTTCCAAATAGGTAAACTGAAGCACAACACATCTGATTAATAGGAAAAATATATATATATTATTCCCCAAGCACTTCTTCAAATAACTCTCCTTAGATAAAGCTGCCTCAAACCGTGTTAACTGATAGGATGAAATCAGCCACTCTGATTCTAGACTTCCCTAGCAATGTTGTCCAGACAGCTGGAATACACTTACCAGGCTGTGTTAGAGTTAACTGCATGCAGTGTTTATGAAGTGAGTTGGAAATGACTCTATCTAGTGACACGTGATTTGCACCGCAAAGGATGAATAGGCATCATCTGGGTGGGAAGGAAGGAAGGGTATTTTAGGTAGAGGGAACAGAGTTTGCAGAGACAGAGGAAAGAGTTAATCTGGGAAAGTCAAGATGCTCCTTACCACTGGACTACAGGCTCTTTTATGAGATAACTTAAGGGTTTTTGTCAGAGCAACTGCCTATAAAATTAATCCTAAATATAGCACAGTGCCTAGTAAGGTTCTCAGAAGGGACACCCGGCCATATTTGTCTTAGTGATATTATGCTCATTATTGCATAGAGAGAAAAACAATGGGAATTGTTCAGCTTTTGTATGCATATGAGGCAATTGAAAACACCCTGAATGGGGTCAGTTGCATCTTAGTCCTCAAGGTGACGTCTTTGCTTTTCAACACTTTAAAGAGGTCCTTTGCAGCAGATTTGCCCAATGTAATGCACCTTTTAATCTCTTGACTGCTGCTTCCGTGGGTGTTGATTGTGGATCAAGTAAAATGAAATTCTTGACAACTTCAATCTTTTCTCCGTTTATCATGATGTTGCTTATGGGTCCAGTTGTGAGGATTTTTGTTTCCTTTATGTTGAGGTGTAATCCATACCGAAGGCTATGGTCTTTGATTTTCTTTAGTAAGAGCTTCAAGTCCTCTTCACTTTCAGCAAGCAAGGTTGTAGCATCTGCATAATGCAGTTTGTTAATGAGCCTTCCTCCAATCCTGTTGCCCTGTTCTTCTTCATATAGTCCAGCTTCTCGGATTATTTGCTCAGCATACAAAACTAGTGGCCCTTATATCTTATTTAAAAAAATTAGGCACATTTATTTGTTCAACACTGTATGGTAAAGGCAATGTAACTCAGCAGTAATTACGCTTGAGCACAATGAAGACAATTTAGGAACTACTTGCATCAGGCAATTTGTTACCTGCTGGCCCCTAAGACTTCTGAATTTGTGACTCTTGGTGAAGATGAACTGGGATGAGAAAGAGACTTGTTCATATCCCACATCATCACCTAATTGGCTGTGTGTCCTTTCCAGTTTCCACATTTGTAAATGAGGATAAAAATATTGCCCACATAGAGTGTTGCTTTGAAAATTAAACAATGTAATGCATGTAAATAACTTAGCACAAAACCTCTGGCATAACTATTGCTATTAGCATGAAGGCGCTGGCGAAAAACAAGGCTCCAGGAATTGACAGAATACCATTTGACATGTTTCAGCAAATGGGTGCAGTGCTGGAAGTGCTCACTCATCTATGCCAAGAAATTTGGAAGATAGCTACCTGGCCAACCGACTGTAAGAGATCCATATTTCTGCCCATTCCCAAAAAAGGTGATCCAACTGAATGCAGAAATTATCGACCAATATCATTAACATCATACACAAGCAAAACTTTGCTGAAGACCCTTCAAAAGCAGCTGCAGCAGTATATTGAAAGGGAACTGCCAGAAATTCAGGCAGGATTCCGAAGAGGACATAGAACTAGGGATATATTTGCTGATGTCACATGGATCCTGGCTGAAAGCAGAGAATATCAGAAGAATGTTTACCTGTGTTTTATTGATTATGCAAAGGCATTTGACTATGCAGATCATAACAAATTATAGATAACATTGATAAGAATGGGAATTCCAGAGCACTTAATTGTGTTCATGAGGAACCTGTACATAGATCAAGACGCAGTTGTTCAGACAGGAAAAGGGGATACTGCATGGTTTAAAGTCAGGAAGGTGTGTGTCAGGGTTGTATCCTTTCACCACAACTATTCAATCTGTATGCTGAGCAAATAATATGAGAAGCTGGACTACATGAAGAAGAATTGGGCATCAGGATTGGAGGAAGACTCTTTAACAAACTGCATTATGCAGATAACACAACCTTGCTTGCTGAAAGTGAAAAGGACTTGAAGCACTTACTAAAGAAAATCAAAGACCATAACCTTTGGTATGGATTACACCTCAACATAAGGAAAACAAAATCCTCACAACTGGACCAATAAGCCACATCACGATAAACGGAGAAAATTGAAGTTGTCAAGGATTTCATTTTACTTCAATCCACAAACAAAACCCATGGAAGCAGCAGTCAAGAAATCAAAAGACACATTGCATTGGGCAAATCTGCTGCAAAGGACCTCTTTTAAAGTGTTGGAGAGCAAAAAATATCACCTTGAAGACTAAGGTGTGCCTGACCCAAGCCATAGTATTTTCAATCGCCTCATATGCATGCGAAATCTGGACAATGAATAAGGAAAACTGAAGAAGAATTGATGCCTTTGAATTATGGTGTTGGTGAAGAATATTGAATGTACCATGGCCTGCCAAAAGAAGAAACAAATCTCTCTTAGAAGAAGTACAGCCAGAATGCCCCTTCGAAGCAAGAATGGCAAGACTGGGTCTTATATACTTTGGACATGTTGTCAGGAGGGATCAGTCCCTGGAGAAGGACATCATGCTTGGTAAAGTACAAAGTCAGCAGAAAAGAGGAAGTCCCTCAATGAAATGGATTGACACAGTGGATGCAACAATGGGCTCAAGCATAACAATTGTCAGCATTGCACAGGACCAGGCAGTGTTTCGTTCTGTGGTATAAAGGGTCACTATGAATCAGAACCAACTTAATGGCACCTAACAACAACAATAACACTAGCATGAAAAGATAAGTTAAGAAGTTTGTAAAAATAACCCATACCAGAGATTTTGAAGGCATGGAAAAAAACCGTAGAGAACAGAAGCAGATTAACTGTGGAGATGATTCTAAATCATAATCAATAATATTCCAATTAGATGTGAATTAAGAAAAAGCAAAAAACACATTGAAGTTTAGCTTGTATATATGACCCAATTAGTATAATGGTGGATTGACTAGCAGTTAAGCTGGTATTTTCTAGATCTTCTTGTACTCTGTCAGACTGTAGTACGTAAGTAGGTGTTTTTCTCTGTTTATACATAAGGCTGTCTAGGTGTGATGTAATGAGGCTCCTCTTCAACCGTGAGTGCCATGGGGGTGTTTGGGCTAAAATCTAGGCTCTTAGGTTCATCTTAGAAATGTGTATAAATAATGGAAAACAAAGACAACTTTACCACTTTTCATGCCTGTGGAGGTGTTCAGGAATTATTAGCTGGCATTTTTAGTACTTCCATAAAATGTCATTGAAACCAGAAGAAGACACAAGATTCTATAGAGATAGGGATCATTCAGCATTTTCTGCTACCTAAGATCTCTTTTTTAAGGTCTCAGTTAAGCTTGCTGTTTTTGGCCAAGATCATCCAAAATAAGAGTAATATCCCTAGTACAGACCTTATCTCTCTCTCCCCAGGCTATTCTAATGTTAACTATTCTGAATATTGGTGTGATGGTTAAGGTTATGTGTCAACTTTGCTAGGCCATGCTTCTCAGTGGTTTGGCAGATATCGTATAATCATCCTTCATTTTGTGATCTGATGTGAGCAGCCAGTCAGTTGAAATGGGAGTTTTTGTGAGTGTGTGGCCTGCATCCAGTATGTATGTAAGTTCTGGCAAAGCTTACTCTCTCTCAATCCTGCACTGGATCCTGCCTTTACCTCACTGTCATCTGACTTCCTTTTCTTGGGACCTAAGCCATAAGCCTACTGCCTGACATGCAGATTTTGGGTTAATCAGCCCCTGCTACCAAGTGAGTAAAGGGAAGCTTCCAGCCTGCTGCCTGACCCATGGATATGGAATTTGCCAGCCTCCACAGCTGCAAGAGCCAATTCCTTGAAATAAATCTCTCTATATATATTTATGTATACACTTCACTGGTTTTGCTCCTCTAGAGAACCCAACCTAAGACAATCGGGGACTAAAGGGTAGTAAGAAATAAGCATCACATGCTTACAGAGGCTATCAACTGCTCACAGTTTCCATCAACCGTCTTTCGTGGACTTTGGTATAATTATTCCCCATTTTCTATTTTCTCAAGGAAAAATGAAGGATGTTAGAAGAATTCTATGGCCCAAATAATTGTTAAACAAATTTCAAACCCCCTTTCTATGAATGGAAGAGAAATGAATAGCTTTGAACTTGCTCCCATTCTGCAATGTAGAGAAGTAACATAAATGCTACAGTTTGGCTGTTCCTGTACAATTCTTAATCATACTGAGTAGAAGTGGAGATGATAGTTTAACATGAAGATGGATTATAATTATGTTTTGATTCCCTAGTTACCAACTTTTGAATGTAGACCCCCAGATATTAAAATATTTTTTAAAATATTTAAAGATAAAGATGATGCTTTATGTATATCTGATTTAAACATTACAATATTCAATGGTTACTCAGTTGGGAAAAATAAAATAACATTTTTAAGAGGAGAAGCTATTTTAGAAATTATAATTTTGTCAAAACATTGAGTATTGCTATTCAGAAGATCAGGCTATCAAGCCTGTCTCTGTGAACTTACACGGGTTGACAACTATTAGTCTCAATTTCCTCATTTTCAAATTTGAGATTTAATAATACCTATCTTTTTTTTATCTCATAGAGTTGTTCCCAGAATGAAACAGAAAATAGGAACTTTTCATTAAAGGATTTTGAAAACTTTAAGGAATAAAAATTTGTGAGTCATTGTTTTTATTAACATTTATTATTATTTCCTGTTGAAGCCCGGAACAGATATTCTATTTTGACTTGCTTTATTCAATCTATTTATGGAAAAGTGTAGCTTTAATTAATTTTAATGCGAGGAGTGTTATGATGTTTGATTTTGTGTAGGCTTTTTGGTTTTCTTCTTTTTTTTTTCAATTTAGAGATTGCAAAGGTGTTTCTACACCTCTGCTGCCAGATTTAGCGCACATATTTCTAGAAGCAACATTTGTATATCAAAGGATGTTTTTAAATAATTCAGCTAATTAAATTAATGCTGCTTTTGAGCACCTTGCAGGGCCTGGACCTTTTTTGATATAGTGTCAGTTTCTTATAATTAATTCTCTAAAAGGACTTTGCCAAAATTCACAGCGAATGGATAAAACATGGAGTTAGAGTTTGTGTGCATATCAGTTTTTATGCATTAGGTAAATAAATAAGACAAAGAGACCACACACAGCAATAAAGACCTTTTCTGATCTATAAAGGAAAACAGCTTCCTTACTGTTAAAAAACATTTGAATATGAACATGAAAATCAGAAGAGAAACAGGGAAAAGAAATGAGGTAAGAACTACTTGTGACAATGTGAGTGTTAAGATACATCTCTAAAAGCTGCCTCAAAGTCTAAGTAGGAAAGGACTGAGGTGTGGACACTGACTAAGCATGCACACTGAATTGACGATGTCTTAATTTTAAAAGTTGATCATTTATGTAACAAATTTATAAATAGAGAGGATATGTAGAATAGAATGCAATGTTCAGGAGTTAAGGAGAGAAAGAGGCAGAAAAGTGTCAGCAAGATGGGCAGAGTTCTCAATGAAAACGTGGTATAGTTATTTTAAGAGAAATAATGTTCTCAATATGGTGTTTCTGGGAAGAAATTAAGTTCTCTTATAGTTCTGGAGGTCAGGATTATTTGAATATTTTCATAATGGTGTTAGTAATTATGAGCAGGCCTGTCATTAATATCTTATCAATCATGCCTCTGTAGTCTTGATATACTCAGCGATGTGTTCACTAAATAAGTTAAAAGTTGTAGATATAATAGTAATACTTCTACATTTTCACTCTATGAAACCCAGAAGCTAACCAAGAACAGTTGGCCCCAGTGTTTCCATTTTGAGGAATTTTCCATTGTAGGTTACAAGGTGCCTCTTTTTGAGGAAGTAGTTTATTCCATGTGATGAATTGAATATGATCTTGTATTTATCAGTCTGTAGATAGACCATGATGAGCACACACAACCTGCTTATCTATTAAAATGGTCACTGTATGTGAATGAGTGTGTATGTTATATGAAGACATTAGTTTTTTCATATTTAATTTGCTATTCATCATGCAAGCCATACATCTGTTTTGTCCATCCATACCCATGATTTTCTCTAGAGAAAAAAAGGAGTCAGTTCATTAAGAAAAGTATCTTCTGACTATAATAACTAAATTCTCTCTATAAAATCATCTACACAAACCAAAGGAAGGATAATAGAAAACCTTAAGTAATGTCCTCGGTATTTTTCTTATTCATGAAACTTCCACATGGGTCTGTTCTTGATGCTAAGTACTGTCAAGTTGGTTCTCACTCATAGAAACCCTATAGGGCAGAGTAGGACTGCCCCATAGGGTTTCCAAGGGGCAACTGATGGATTCAAACTGCCAACCTTTTCGTTAGCAGCCATAGCTCTTAACCACTGTGCCACCAGAGCTCCCACATAGGTCTAGGGACACATTAACAACACCATGCAGTGGTGGGGGATTTTACTAAGGAGGTTTTTTAGTTAAATGATTGGTAGGCTTTGCTCCAGCCCAGACATTCTTTGGATGCCTGTGAGCCTAAGCTGGGAACAAGTGCAAAGATATAAAAGTAAGGGAATAGTAGATTCAGGGCACATTCTTTCTTTCAGCACTTTGCAGTCAAACCTTTTTGGGATTGATTTGATGAGGTAAGGGGTCAGGAGTGGGGAAATAGGTAAATAAGCAATTCTTCCTAGCATATGGAGGCAGTAGACCTGCAAAGTCACAGAGGACACGGACACATTCACATATGGGAAATAAACAATATTATTCAGGCATGGGCTTCAGCATTGAACTGGAAAATAGAAAATTCCTTGGATCATTTCCCTCTCCTGAAGCCTATCAAAATTAGGGAGGTGAGGAGGGATATCATATCAGGAAAAGACGACAACTTCTTGCAATATATTTGATGATGACAAGGAAAAGAACAGCACATACAAATTCATTGAAGGGCGACCCTAAGCTATGACTGATTTCACTGAAGTCTTATATATGAATTGACAAAACTCTGGTAATTCTGAGTAATTTCCTTTCCTAATAGGAGTAAATCGAGTCCAGAGAGTTAAACACTGATTTGGAGAAATGATCCATAGCCTTATTTATTTCACAGAAAAATGCTATATAACGCCTTCCAGGTGGAGTGAAATAAAACAAATTTTCAGTAAAGAGAACATTGCTTCCGCTGAATTATCCTGCTCATTCCCCCATTTCTCTGGTTACAGAAAAGTGGCTAGAACACAAAATCAGCAGGCTTTCATTTTGCAACTTTTTTCAGATCTTCCATTTCTAACAGGTTTTGATTGATTTCATAATTCTGTTTCTACCGGATCAGAGGCCAGTTTATTTTTCCTCTGTAAACTGTATAATGAGGGCCTGAAGTAGGGGTCAGATATTGGAACGAATAGAGGAAGGAAGGCAATAGGAAGGACAGAAAGAAGGAAGAAAGTGAGGGGGAGATGGAGGGAAGGAAGAGGGAGGAAGAAAGAGAGGAAGACAACAGAAAAAAAATCTTAGAAGAAACATAACTTAAGGAACAGAAGTAAATCCCCTTGATCATTCCATGCTTCATAGCTACTTAATAAGAATATAAGTGTAATAAAACAAGAGCTCAAACTTAAGTTTATAAAACAAAACCTGATGAAAATGACATTGTACTCCAAAGGAAAGAAATTGAAGACAGAAAAAAGTATCATTATAACACTAATAAATTACTAAGAAACATGATGTCTAAAAAATATATATACTAACAATCAATTCTTGAAACACAGTGAAAGTAAGTTAAATTTAGTTAATAAGTTTTGTCAAATAAGGAAAAGTACAACAAATGTTTCAGGAATGGATAAGCTATAACATAACATTGACCCATTCAGATTAAAACAAATAGGAAACACTGTGTGATTTACAGATATTAAATAGAACACCAACAAACACTGAATATAATGTGGGCTGCCAAAAGAATGAACAAATCAGTCTTAGAAGAAGGATGGCAAGACTTCAACTCATTTTGGACACGTCAGCAGAAAAGGTCAATCATTAGAAAAAGACGTCATATTTGGTAAAGTAGAGGTCCAATGAAAATGAGGGAAATCCTCAATGAGATGGATAGATACAATAGCCATGCAATGGATTCAAACATACCAACGATTATGACTACAGTGCAGAACTGGGCAACATTCCTTTGTGTTATACATAAGCTCACCATTAGTCAGAGCCAACTCAACCAACCAACTCAACTAACAAAAACAACAAAATAGAATGCAAATACTATCAATCTGGAAATCATAAAAAATATATGTGTGTATGTTATATTTCAAGAGGCATCTAGGTTTGTGTGTCAACAAGAAAATTATTTGAATTTTTATCATTTCTTCAGGTTCACTTTTTCTTAATATTGACATTCAAGTAAAATTAAGCTAAGTATTTTTATTAAAATAATATTTATAATAATGTCTCATTTTAAAGACATTTCTATGTAATGATTTGTCTATTTCTATCTATATGTTTGTCCTAGCTGCATATACATTTATAAATATATCTGTAAAGATATTGACATAACCTAACAATAGAAATTTGTAGAATTAGAGGTCATTTTTTTTTTTTTTTAGCTTTAACTTCTTTTGCACATTCTTTGATTTTTCTTTTTATACCGGACTAGTATTGTATTATTACTATTAATATTATTTTTTGTAGAGGGCCGGTGAAAAAGAGGAAGACCCTCAACAAGATGGATTGACACAGTGGTTGCAACAATGGGCTCAAGCATGACAATGATTGTGAGAATTGTGCAGGATGGGCAGTGCTTCGTTCTGTTGTACATGGAGCCTCTGTGAGTTGGAAATGACTCGATGGCACCTAACAACAACAACAACAACAGTATTTTGTATTTTACTAATCAATAGAGTGATTTTTTTTTTTTAATCTTAAGACAAACATGATAGATAATACAGAGGTTAACTCTTGGTGGTAAATTATGAAAGACTGTTATTTCCTTATTCATGTGAAGGGCATTCCAAGAAAAAAAAGAAACAAGAAGTCCAAAGATCCTGAGATATAGTAGTAGAAACTGTGAAATATAAAGACAGCCAATGTGTCTGGAGAGGAGGAAAGAAGACCCAGATCATGTAAAAATTTGGAAATTTAATCCACATATAGTGGAAATCCATTGGAAGCAAGAGGGCTATATGATCAAATCTGGCCTAAGGAGAGAACACTCTGGCTGTTATATTGCTGATAAACTCTGAGGGTGGGGAGTGCCAGGTGCAAAATCATAATTAAACCATTAATAAAACTTTGTAAGGGTGACATATGCCTATGATTGGTAAGCTGGAAAGATTGTAAGACTTAAGATAGTTTTTTAGAAGTAGAGCCAATTGGATATGGCATGAGATGGAAAAATAAAATATAATTAAAAATCAAATAGAATATTTTTCATCGGAGCAACTGATGGCGCCATTTATTTTGACAGGGACAAATTTAGGGTGAGTAAATTAGATAAGAAGAGGGTTTGGAAATCAAGAGTTCTGTTTTTTTGTTGTTGTTTATTTGTTTGTTTTCAACTTTAAAGACTACCTTTATTTTTTTCTCAATTGTATTTATTTTGTAGTTGTGGAGAACATACATAGCAAAACATACACCAATTAAACACTTTCTACATGTACAGTTTAGTTACATTGATAACATTCTTCCAGTTGTGCAATCATTCTCACCCTCCTTTTAGGCTTTTTAAGTTTGAGATCATTTAGATTCTAAGTAGAGATATCAAAAATTCAGATATGTATGTCTGAAGCTGAAGGCAGAGATAAGTGTTAGAGATATAAATTGGAGATTTATCAGCCTAGAAATGGTCTTTACACCATGGACCTGAATAAAATTCCCTGAAGAGGGAGTGCGAAATAAGAAGAGGATTCAGAACAGATACCAGAAGCACTGAGATATTTAGAGATCAGGTGGAAGAATAGCCTGAAAAATACTTAGAAGTATGCAGAGTCGTGGAGGGCTCGAAGACATGTTTAACAAGGTGGAGTGGGTTGTTCAACAGTGTCAAATTCTGCTGAGAGTTTAATGGGATGAGGCTACAATTTACTTTGACAAGCTCTTGTTCAAAATGACATTAATCACATTCCATGATGTAGTAGGATAAAAACCCAGCTGCAGAGAACTGAGGAGAGAATGTTGTTGTTAGGCGCCATTGAGTTGGTTCCAACTGATAGCTGCACTATGTACAACAGAACGAAACAGTGCCAAGTCCTGAGTCATTGTCACAATAGTTGCCATGCTTGAGCTCATCGTTGCAGCCATCAAGTCAGTCCATCTCGTCAAGGGCCTTCCTCTTCTTTGCTGACATTCCAGGGATTGGTCCCTCCTAAGAATGTGTCCAAAGTACGTGAGATACATCTAGGGAACATTCTTGCATCTAAGGAACATTCTCGCATCTAAGAAACATTCTTGCTGTACTTCTCCCAAGGCATATTTGTTTGTTCTTCTGGAAGTCCATGGTATATCCGATATTCTTGGCCAACACCAGAAGTCAAAGGTAAAAATTCTTCTTTGGTCTTCCTTATTCATTGTCCAGTTTTCACATGCATATAATGTGATTGAAAACACCATGGGTTGGGTCAGGTGCACCTTACTCATTAAGGTAATATCTTTGTTTTTTAACACTTCAAAGAGGTCTTCTGCAGCAGATTTGCCTAATGCAGTATGTCATTTGGTTTCTTGACTGCTGCTTCCATGGGCATTGATTGTGGATCCAAGTAAAAGGAAACCCTTGACGACTTCAATCTTTTCTCCATTTATCATGATGTTGCTTATTGGTCCAGTTGTGAGGATTTTTGTTTTCTTTTTGTTGAGGCATAATCCATACTGAAGCCTGTAGTCTTTGATCTTCATCAGTAAGTGCTTCAAATCCTCTTCACTTTCAGCAAGCAATGTTGTGTCATCTGTACATAGCAGATTGTTAGTGAGTCTTCCACTAATCCTGATGCCACATTCTCCTTCATATAGTTCAGCTTCTGAGATTGTTAGCTCAGCATATAGATTGAATAAGTATGGTGAAAGGATCCAACTCTAATACATATCTTTCGACTCCAAACCATGAAGTATCCCCTTGTTCTGTTTGAAAGAGTGCTTTTTGGTCTTTACGCAGGTTTCTCATGAACACTATTAAGTATTCTGGAATTCCCATCCTTCCCAACGTTATCAAAATAATTAGTTATGATCCACACAGTTGAATGTCTTTGTGTAGTCAATAAAACACAGGTAAGTATCTTTCTGATATTCTCTGCTTTCAGCTATGATCCATCTGACATCACCAGTGATAAGCCTCATTCCACATACTCTTCTGAATCTGGCTTGAATCTGGCAGTTCCCTCTCTGTGTACTGCTGCAGCCTCTTTTGAATGATCTTTCTAAAATTTAACTTGCGTGTGATAGTAATGATTTTTTTTTTATTATAATTTTCACAATCTATTGGATCGCTTTCTTCGGTATGGGCAGAAATGTGGATATCTTCCAGTCAGTTGGCCAAATTTTTTAGCATAGACATGTGAGCCTTTCCAGGGCTGCATCCATTTGTGAAAACATCTGAACTGGTATTTCGTCTATTCCTGGAGGCTTGTTTTTTGCCAATGCCCTCAGTGCAGCTTCGATTTCTTCCTTCAGTACCATCAGTTCTTGATCATAAGCTACCTCCTGAAATGGTTGAACATCAGCCACTTCTTTTTGGTACAGTGTCTCATGTATTCCTTCCATCTTCTTTTTATGCTTCCTGCATCATTTAATATTTTCCCCATAGAATCATTCACTATTGCAACTCGAGGCTTGAATTTTTTCTTCAGTTCTTTCAGCTTGAGAAAAGCGGAACATGTTTTTCCCTTTTGGCTTTCTAAGTCCAGGTCTTTGCATATATCAGTATAATACTTTACTTTGTCTTCCTGAGCTGCCTGTTGAAATATTCTAATCAGTTCTTTTACATCATCATTTCTTCCCTTCACTTTAGCTAATCGACATTTAAGAGCAAATAGTCACCATTTATGTTGTTAAAAAAAGGTATTTGCAGTGAAAAATTCATTGGTCTTGTGCAATTCTATTATCATATGATCTCCAGCATCATTTTTATCACCAAGGCCATATTTTTCAAATACTGTTCCTTCTTTTTTTGTTTCCAACTTTTGTATTCCAATCACCAGTAATTATCAATGCATCTTGATTGCATGTTTGATCAATCTCAGACTGCAGAAGTTGGTAAAAATCTTCACTTTCTTCATCTTTGTCATTAGTGGTAGGTGTGTAAATTTGAATAACAATATATTAACTGTCCTTACTTGTATGTGTATGGGTATTATCCTAACACTCACAGCGTTGCACTTCAGAATAGATCTTGAAATGTTCTTTACAGTGAATGTGACACTGTTCCTCTTCAGTTTGTCATGTCCAGCATAGTAGACCATGTCGTTATTGTTAGGTGCCGTCGAGTTGGCTCCAACCCATAGTGACCCTATGTCAGCAGAACGAAACACTGCCTGGTCCTGCGCCATCCTCACAATCGTTGCTATGTTTGAGCTCACTGGTACAGCCACTATTTCAATCCATCTCATTGAGGGTCTTCCTCTTTTTGCCCCATCTTCTACCTTACCAAGCATGATGTCCTTCTCCAGGGATTGGTCCCTGCTGCTAACATGTCCAAAGTAGGTAAGATGAAGTCTTGCTATCCTCACTTCCAAGGAGCACTCTGGCTGTGCTTCTTCCAAGACAGGCTTCTTCATTCTTCTGACGGTCCATGGTATTCTCAATATTTTTTTGCCAACACCATAATTTGAAGGCATGAATTCTCCATTGAAACCTTTCCACTGTGGGTCACCTGCCAGTATTTGAAATACTGGTGACATAGCTTCCAGCATCAGAGCAACAAGCTACCACAGTATCACTAACTGGCAGACAGGAAGTGGAAACTCACTGTGATCACCATTATATGATAGCTGACTTAGTGGTCACAGAGGGTACAGTTTCATTCTTTTAGGATTTGGTTTAGAGACTTGTAAGACTAACTGAGTGTACTTTACAGTTAATAGAGTAAAATTTCATCTTTTGCAACAGCAGAATTTTATGACACTTCAATTGTGATTTCTCAGGTAATGTTTCAACTTGATTGAGACATGATTCTCAGTGGCTTGGCAGTTATGATGTACTTTGGCAGTTGTATAATGATGTAATCACTTCCATGATGAGATCTGTATAATGTGATCATCTCCACGATGAGATCTGCTGTGAGTAGCCAATCAGTTGAAAGGGAGTTTCCTTGGGAGTGTGGCCTGCATCCAATAGAGGTGGACTGTCTGGCAGGGCTTACAGGCTTTTGCTCACTCTGGATTCTGCAGCTGGCTCCTGATCATCTGACCTGTGATTCTTGGGATTCAGTAGCAGCTTATCTGCTGAACTTAGGATTTTTCAGCCCCCGCATTCTGTGAGCCATAGACCTCTTGTCTGACCTGTTGATCTTGAGTTCACTAGCCTCTGCAGCCTCTGCCATGATTCCCAGTATTGTGCGGTTGTCCTCCATTTTGTAAACTGATGTAATTATCCTGTATATTATAAATCCTAACCTCTATGATGTTAATGGGGCAGGATTAGAGGCAGTTATGTCAATGAGAAGTTGTCATATTATGTTAATGAGAAGGACATCATGCTTGGTAAACTGCAGGTTCAGTGGAAAAGAGGAAGACTTACAAAGAGATGGATTGACACAGTGGCTGCAACAATAGGCTCAAGCATAACAATGATTGTGAGCACGGCACAGGACTGGGGAGTGTTTCATTCCGTGGTACATAGGGTCGATATAAGTCAGAACAAACTCAACAGCACCTAATAAAAATGACAACAAATTTAATGAGGCAGGACACAATCTACAGACTTAGATTGTATCTTGAGAGAAGCAGATATACGAGTCAGGAGAAGCCTTCAGAGATGCTTCACTGATTTTTCTTCTCATACGCAACATCGTGATAAAAACAGAAAGGATTGAAGTTGTCAAGGATTTCATTTTACTTGGATCCACAATCCATGCCCATGGAAGCAGCAGTCAAGAAATCAAATGACATATTACATTAGGCAAATCTGCTGCAAAAGACCTCTTTGAAGTATTAAAAACCAAAGATATCACTATAAGGACTATTATGGATTGAATCATGTCCCCCCAAAATGTGTGTCAACTTGGCTAGGCCATGATTCCCGGTATTGTGTGGTTGTCCTCCATTTTGTAATCTGATGTAATTATCCTGTGTGTTGTAAATCCTAACCTCTATGATGTTAATGAGGCAACATTAGAGATAGTTATGTTGATGAGGTGGACGCGATCTACAGAATTAGGTTGTTCTTGAGTCAATCTCTTGAGATATAAAAGAGAGAAGCAAGCAGAGAGGAGAGGGAATTCATCACTACCAAGCAAGAAGACCCAGGAGCAGAGCGTGTCCTTTGGACCCAGCTTCCCTGCACTTAGAAGCTCCTAGGCCAGGAGAAGATTGATGACAAGGACCTTCCCACAGAGCCAACACAGAAGGAAAATACTCTTCTGGAGCTGGCACCCTGAATTTGGACTTCTAGCCTCATAAACTGTGAGAGAATAAATTTGAGTTTGCCAAAACCATTCACTTGTTATATTTCTGTTATAGCAGCACTAGATAACTAAGAATAGGACTAAGGTGAGCCTGACCCAAGCTATGGTATTTTCAATCACCTCATATGCATGAAAAAGCTGAACAGTGAATAAGAAAGACCAAAGAAAAAATGATGCCTTTCAATTATGGTATTGGTGAAGAATTTTGAAGATACCATGGACTGCCAAAAGAATGAAAAAATCTGTCTTAGAAGAAGTACAGCCAGAATGCTCCTTAGACTCGAGGACGGAGAGACTCTCATGTACTTCAGACATGTTAAAAGGAGGGACCAGTCCCTGGAGAAGTCAACATTCTTCTTTTTTTTTTTTTTATTTTTATTGTGCTTTATGTTGAAGTTTACAAATCAAGTCAGACTCTCATACAAAAATTTATAAACACCTTGTTATATAGTCCTAATTGCTCTCCCCCTAATGAGACAGCACACTCCTTCCCTCCACTTTCTCTTTTCCTGTCCATTCAGCCAGCTTCTTACCCCATTTACACTCTCATCTCCCCTTCAGACAGGAGATGCCAACATAGTCTCATGTGTCTACTTAATCCAAAAAGCTCATTCACCAGTATCATTGTCTATCCTATAGTCCGGTCCAATCCCTATTTGAAGAGTTGGCTTTGGGAATGGTTCTTGTCTTGAGCTAACAGAAGGTCTGGAGACCATGACCTCCTAGGTCCTTCTACTCTCAGTCAGACCATTAAGTCTGGTCTTTTTATGAGAATTGGGGCCTGCATCCCACTGCTCTCCTGCTCCCTCAGGGGTTCTCTGTTGTGTTCCCTGTCAGGACAGTCATCAGTTGTGGCCAGGTACCACCTAGTTCTTCTGGTCTCAGGCTAATGTAGTCTCTGCTTTATGTGGCCCTTTCTGCCTCCAGGACATCATTCTTGGTAAGGTAGAGGGTTAGCAAAATGAGGAAGACCCTCAATGAGATAGATTCACACAGTGGTTGCAACAGTGTGCTATAACATGGCCACAATTATGAGGATGGCACAGTACCAACAGTGTTTTGTTCAGCTGTACATAGGGTCACTATGAGCCGTAACTGTCTCAACAGCACCTAAGAACAACAACAATTCATATAATGCTTTTTATACCTCTCATTACCTCCATACAACTATCCCGTTCTTTTTTCCCTGGATATTTTATTCTTTAATTTAAGAAAATAAATTCAAATATGCCTCAGGTAATGTGACCTTATAATTTTAGTAATAGTATGTGAATCAGTCTACTTAATTTTAAAATAAATACATAAATATACAATCATATAACCTCAAAGGATACAAATTAAATTACAATTTGCCTATAAGTTCCATAGTAACAGTTAATGCCATTGCTCATAGGTGATATTACACTGATAATGTAGACAAATAGTTCCCTGATATTTTTTTTTCTTTGATCAATATGATATGCACAAATACCCCTTGCTTAATTTTATTTTTAAAAAACATTAACAAAAATGAGGACCACCTAAATGACACATCTCTAAAATTAAATAATAAATTAAAAATATGCAAAAAAATTTTATGCCTGAAGACATACAATGAATATGCACTTGAGCATATTATTCTCTTTATTTCATTGATAATTTCATTTTAAAAAATCTATTAAATTTGCTGATGCATCGACATTACCCCAATTTTTTGTTAAATGTGTGTCATCTTTCTAACTGGGACTTACATAACTCCCTTGACATAGTCTTCTTCAGGATACAAATTCTGTGATGGTCATTTCATAGTGTTGTCTACACCTGATTGAGATGGGCATGGCAAGGAAATGACATACACTCAGCAACTACTCTATATATCCTATATCAATTTTTTAAACACTAATTCACAATAATTATGGAAAAGGAAGGCATTAGTATCCTCGTTTTACAGAGGAAGAATAGGAAACGTAGGAATACAGTTATTCATGCCGGAAACAAGTTTCAGCACTTGTCCTCCTCCTCAATGCAGAAATAATTGTGCAATCTCAAAACTCTTCAGATCCCTCAGGCAGTGGATAACACCTACTCATCCCAACAAATGCCCAGTTCCCTGCAATTGCTTATGTATAGTTTCTATTTTTGGTGATTCGCACTCATTTATTCTGTTAACACCCAAAAGTCAGAGGCTGCATCTTCTACTTCCTATAAAATTATTAACACCTTACAAAGGATAGACCAACATGTGCTAGTAATAGTCAGATAATGAGTACTGACATCAATCTTCTTTCTCTTTTGTACATACAGTTTAAATTTTCTGCAGCCTCATTTTCACATTTTATCTGAATCCACACATCATTGGGAATAAGCCATTGACATAATGCTACATGACTGTTAGTGTGGACAGACAGATGACTCCATTCAGACAACTGTGAAAACATTGAACAGTAACATAAAATAAACTATACTATATATGAATAGTGGAATCAGTATATCTTACAAAGTGGTGAGTGAAAGGGAAGTTGGAGTACGTAAAGTGCATAGTTAGCTGTTTTAGGAAGAAAGTGGTATAAGAGGAAGAAGGACTGATATAGATGTAGGGACATTTCTCTGTGTTTTAACGAACCATTGACTATTTGAATGATGAAATGGGATTCTACATGATGTTTGAGGGAAAAGGTGTAAAGAATCCGGTGATCTGGTCATACTGTGGTTTGGGAAAAGGCTAATAGAAGAGGAAAGATAAAAATGCTTTAACAGAAAAGCAGTACACAAAACAGAATTGGAATTACAGGGAGATAAGGAAGATAAGATAAAGGGAGGCAATGGCACTTTAGTGGTAGAATTCTTGCCTCCCATGCGAGATACCTAGGTTTGATTTCCCGCCAATGCACCTTAAGCACAGCCATAGCCCCTCTGTCAGCGGAGGCTTGTGTGTTGCCAAGATGCTGAAGAGGTTTCAGTGGAGTTTCCAGACTAAGATGATCCCTCAAAAAAGGCTTGGTGATCTACTTCTGAAAATGAGCCAATCAAAACCATATGTAACACGATAGAACATTGTCTGATACATTGCTAAAAGATGAGCCCAGATATGAAAAAGCCCTGTCATTACAAATCTATGAGTGTTTATTCAGCTAAAGTTGATTGTGTTTTTATCCTACTGGTAGGTTGTTTTCTATTGTAAATGATAATTTCTTTTTTACCTGTTATTTCTCTTCCAACGGAACAACACTTGTCAGTATGTTGGCACATCGTTCTTTCTTTTTCTATGTCTATCACATTTTCCCTCATTTTCAATGTACAGCTATCTAATTTTCTGGATCATTCATGGTCTGAAGTTTTATGTCAGTCAGGAAAAGAGGTAGGTTATATTTCCCCCTTTCCTTTTCCAAGCAGTCTATTTCCTGACTTACACCTTTTACAAAGCATATGTGGATAGATTTTTTTCAAGCCAGATTATACTTAATAGTGGGCATTCTTCAAATACTATACAACCCTTCTTTTTTTTTTTTTTTTGGCATGAATCACCTTCAGTTTTTTTATGTATGTTGGTGGGAAAATGCAGGAAGTTAGAATAAATGCTTTAGCCAAACACTATGTTGAAACAAAAGATCTGATAGGGTTTCAGCTTGACTTTGAGAATAATACAAAAAACAGATTTTTGAAAAACTGGTCTTAAAGTAAAAACTATAAATTATTACAGGAAAAAACAGAGAGAAATGAAAATATTTATAATGAACAAAATTAAGGGGTGGGAAATACAGAAAAAACACAATATTTAGACAAAAACAAGATGGAAAATTAAAGAGCAAATATATTAATTAAGCAATAAATGTGAATGGATTAAATTTTACTATTAGAAGACAGATTGGGCTGATACCAAATTCCAAATATATGGTATTTTCAAGGGATGATGTAAAACAAATGACACAGAAAAACTAAAATGAGGTAATGACCAGGAATTTTCCAGAAAAACACACAAATCAGGGAAAATAATGCTAATGTTAAAAAGTATGCACAAACAGGCAAAAAACATGAAAGGAGGCATATTATTTCCGTTCATGACATTTAAATGTAGACTAAAACCTGTATGATTTTTTTTAAAATGACAAATTAAACATTATCATCTATAAAGTATTAAGAAGTATAATAAAATATATCTTTAAAAACTCAAAAATGAAGGAGATGCATTTACGATTAGGCAATAAAAAATATAAATTACCCACAAAACAAACGAATATTTATCTAATCAAATAAATTCCGGTCCGTGATGTACCCTTTTAGTACTTATCAGTCAGCCTCTCCCAAACTGATGGATGGTCAAATAAATTCTATAAATTCTGGAGGGCAATTTTATAGTATATATGAAAATTGTTTCTCTGGGATCTTTATACCAGAAAGAGATTTACTTGTATTTAAAGACTGTGCAAAGGCATTCCACTGTGTAGAACATAACAAATTATGTATAACGTTGTGAAGAATAAGAATTCCAGAACACTTAATTCCACTCATGCAGAACCTTTACACAGACCAAGAGGCAGTCTTTTGAAAAGAACAAGGGGATAATGTGTGGTTTAAAATCAGGAAAGGTGTGCATCAGAGTTGTATTCTTTCACCGTACTTATTCAATCTATATCCTGAGCAAACAATCTAAGAAGTTGGGATATATGAAGAAGAATGCTGCATCAGGTTGACGGAAGACTGATTAAACTGATTACCACCTGCAATATGCAGATGACATGACCTTGCTTGATCAAAGTGAGGACTTGAAGTACTTACTGAAGAAGATCAAAGACTACAGCTTCAGTATGAATTACACCTCCATGTAAAGAAAACAAAAATCTTCACAAATGGACCAATGAGCAACATCATGACAAATGGAGAAAAGACTGAAGTTCTCAAGGATTTCATTTTACTTGAATCCACAATGAATGCCCATGAAAGCAGCAGTCAAAGAATTAAACAATATATTGCACTGGGCAAATTTGCTGCAAAAGACCTCTTTAAAGTGTTAAAAAGCAAACACATCCCTTTGAAGACTAAAGTATGACTGCATGTGAAAGCTGGACAAAGAATAAGGAAGATCAAAGAAGAAGTGATGCCTTCTAATAATGGTGTTGGCAAAGAATATTGAGTATACCCTGGACTGCCAGAACAAACAAATCTGTCTTAGAAGAAGTACAGCCAGAATGCTCCTTAAGAGGAAACGAGGATGGCAAGACTTTGTCTCACTTACTTTGGACATGTTATCAGGAGATACAAGTCCCTGGAGAAGTGCATCATGCTTGTTAAAGGTAGGGTGGTCGAAAAAGAGGAAGACCCTCAACAAGATGGATTTACACAGTGGTGGCAACAATGAACTCAAACAGAGCAACGATTGTGAGAATGATGCAGGACCCGGCAGTGTTTTGTTATGTTGTACATAGGATCACTATAAGTTGGAGCTGACTCAATGGCACCTAACAAAACAACAATTCAAAATCATAAATCTTTGGCAATTGTATTCTTAGAAAAAATTATGTTTGAGATTGTTAAGCATATCATAATTCAAAAGGGCAAAACATTGGAAATAATCCAAATGTCTAGCAGTATGGTATTTTTAATATAAATGATAATAATGGCTGGTTTTTATATATTATGTATCATGTTCCAGGCATTGTTTAAATTGCTCTCTACCTATACAAAATTATCAAATTATAATAACAATTCTACAAAGTAGGTATGGTTTTTGTATCTCCTTTTCATATGGGGAAACTGAGGCAGAGACAGGTTAAGGGATGTGCTCAAGTGCACATGTCAAGTGGCAAGGCGGCTATTAAAGCCTAGGTAATCTGAGTCCAGGGTCCCAGCTGATAACTTCTATGCTATAAAATGCTTTTCCAATAAAGCATCCATTATGATAGAATAATTTGCTAGGCTTTTAAGAGATACTGTTTTTTAGAATATGATAAAATGTCTACGGTATTGGTAAGTGAAATAAAATTTTACTTTCCAAAATATGTAAGTACATCAAACCAGAACTGAAATGATATATACAAAAGATTTTGCTGGAAAGGGAAGAATAGATTATTCTTATTTTCTTTATATTTTACCTATTTCCCAACATTTCTAACATGAACTTACACCAAGAGAACATAATAATTGTGGAAGTAAAATGATCAGTATTTTATACTATAAAGAACTAAAATACTGTCTATGATATTGTACCTTTATCATCTGATAATACTAATATAAGAAACTCTAGGGACACAATGGTTTTTAGCACTTGTCTCACAACTGAAAGACTGGCAGTTTAAACCCAACCAGTAGCTCCATGGGAGTAAGAACTGGTGATCTGCTCCTGTAAAGATTGTTGTTGTTAGGTGCCACTGAGTCTGTTCCAACTAATAACAACTCCATGTACAACAGAATGAAACATTGCCTGGGCCTACATCATCCTCACAATCATTGCCATGTTTGCGCCCACCATTGCAGCCACTGTGTCAGTTCATCTTGCTGAGGAGTCTTGCTCTTTCTCGCTGACGCTCTCCTTTACCAAGTGTAATGTCCTTCTCCAAGTCTCTCCTGATAACATGTCCAAAGTACATGAGAGGAAGTCTTGTCATCCTCACTTCTAAGGTGCATTCTGGCTGTACTTTTTCCAAGACAGAAGGCTGTGTCTTAAGTCAATCTCTTTTGAGATATAAAAGAGATTAAATAAGCAAGTGAAAGAAGTAGAGATGGAAGAGAGCTGCCAAGCCACATGAAGATTGCCTAGGAGCAGTAGCTCAAAAGACAAGACCTTTCAGACTTCTGGCCTCCTACACTGTGAGAAAATAAATTTCTGTTTGTTAAAGCCACCTGCTTGTGGTATTTCTGTTATAGCAGCACTAGATAAGTAAGACAATTAACATCACCATCTCAACATCACTGTGCCTGGTTAGATAACAGAAAAGGAAGTTAAAACTGGACTTTGATGATTCTGCTAAGATCAATGACAGTGTGATAAAAAAAAAAAATCTGTGCAGTTTTATGACCAGAAAAAATAATGAATTCATTATAATTCTGTTGTTGAATAATGTTGCATTTTATTTCTGAACATAACACTTTGAATATAGTATTCAAAAAATCCACCACCTGTCAGTTTGTCATACTGTGGTGCCTTGTGTGTTGCTATGATGATACAAGCTATGCCACCTGTATTTCAAATACCAGCAGTCATTCATGGTGGACAGGTTTCAGAGGAATTTTGAGACTCAGATAGACTAGGAAGAAAGGTTTGTCAATGTACTTTCAAAAATTAGACAACAAAAACCTCATGGATTACAAGAGATCATGATTCAACTTGTTTGCTTTAGACATGTCATCAGAAGGGATCAATCGCTAGAGGAGAACATCATCATGTTTGGTGAAGTAGAGGGCTAGCCAGGGTGAGGAAAAAACTCAGTGAGATAGATCGGCTCTATAGTTGCAAATGGCAGACTTGAACTTGACTGTGAGATTGACACAGGATAAGACAACTCTTTGTTCTGTTGTAAACAAGGTCACCAAGAGTCAAGTTAACTCAAAGGCATCTATCTATCTACCTATCTATCTATCTATCATCTATCTATCTATCTATCTATCTATCTATCTATCTATCTATCTATCTATCTATCTATCTATCTATCTATCTATCTATCATCTATCTATCTATCTCTCTATCCAAAGATACACTTCCCAGTGGGTCTGTGCCATTTTCACATCCACTTATTGATAGTAACAGGCTAAACTATATGTCCATTTTGTCATAATTTTATTTTACATGTATATTTTATCTTTAAAATGTAAAGATACGATGAAGCATGTGTTTGTACTCACCGTGGGTCTTCATATGATAAACAGTCTCCTTAGGGACAATTCACCTGTAGTTCCCAGAGTATCTGCTATGAAGAAGAGTTAGAACTTGAAAATTGAAGTCGCTTATTTAAAAGCCACATCACAGTTTTGTCACAAAACATCACATCTTCTGCCTGTAGCTTTTTTAGATGAATATAGCATCTCACTTGCTTTAAGATTTTTCTCCCCTAAAAATATCCTGCGGCAGCAATTCATGTTATGAACTAATGGCAACGATTTTGTTCTAAATCCCTGAAGAAAGAAGATGTTGTCAGAATGTAGGCCAGGATTCTGTTTTTTTTTTTTTGTTAAACATTAAACATAGAGACCATATGAAAAATGGCGCTTCCAATGACACAAATGCGGGTCTTGTAACGTGTCAAATTTGCTATCTTTTCCAAGGCAAGGCTGTATTTGCACCCTGAAAATTCAAAAGCGTTTGGAAACCTCTTGATTGACTTGGGCAGTTATTTGACTTTGTATCAAACAAATAACCAATGGAAAACAACCAGACATTCCAAACTGCCAATCTTCCCCTCTGAGGTGAAATCTCAGTCAATAAAAGTCTTGTGCTGAAAACCGTGAGTGACATTTAACTAACGGTGTAAAGAAAATGGCTTTGTTTTTGACACTATTCTTCCCACACAACTGTCAACAAGTCTATATTAACACTGGAAATCTATAGGTTTCAATGATAGATAAAGACGATTAAGCTGCATCACAGAAGTGATGAGCATTTCGGTGGTTTCGGATGCCTGTATATTTGTATTATTTGTTTTTGCTTAGCCATCTTCCTATGTCAGTATAGACACTAAGTTATAAAATTCATACATATTTCTCGTATGTGTATGCTACACACCCCTTAAGAGGAAGTTGGGAGTTGGTGCAGTCATAAAGTAAATATCCTTTGTGCCAATTAGCATTTTCTTGTAAACCAAATGCAAAATTAAGCTACCTGAAATATGTTGATGTTTTTATATTAATATAATATAATTATAATAATATTTAATATAATTGTAATATAATATAAATAATATGATGAATGCGGAGCCCTGGTGGCACAGTGGTTAAGACTTCGGCTGCTAACCAAAAGGTCAGCAGTTCAAATCCACCAGCCGCTCCTTGGGAACCCTAGGGGCAGTTCTACTCTGTCCTGTAGGGGTGCTATGAGTTGGAATTGACTCAATGGCAACAGATTTTTTTTTTTTTTTTAATGAATGTGCTTTTCCTGTAAGTCATTTCAGATATCATCTATAGGAGTTTATTTCCTTTCATGTCCGTTCCTCCTGTTATGGATTAAATTGTGTCCCTCAAAAATATACGTTTGCACCTAATCCCTTATACCTGTGAACATGACCTTGTTTGGAAATAGGGTCTGTGAAGAAGTTATCAGTCAATATGAGGTCATGCCTGGGAAGGGTGGGTCCTTATCCCAGTTTATTAATCCTATGTTCTGCTATACTTAAGGTCAGTATGAGTCAGAACTGACTCAATGGCACCTAACAACAATAACATAGAAAAGAGGAGAACAGACAGGGAGACAGAACTAAACAGCAGAAGAAGGCACATGTGACCAAGGAGGAAGATTAGGTACAAACCAAGAAACACCACGGACTGTGGGAGAGCCATCAGAAATGAGCAGAGAGGCGTGGGACAATTTCTCTTTCAGAGCCCTCAGAAGAAATCAACATGGCAAATACTCTGATTTGAACTTCCTGCCTCCAGAACTGTGAGACAATATTTTTCTGTTCTTTAAAGCCACCTGTTTTGTGGCATTTTATTGGTGCAGCCCTAGGAAACTAAGATACCTATACACCCCTCCCCATTAGGTTTCCTTGGGCATTCAGAAGTAGAAGAGGTAAGAAACTATTGACCAGGTTAAAGTTAAGACTGAGCAATAAATGGCAAAGTAAAATTCAAACCCATTCTTAACCATATTATCTGGGCGACACCCATTAAAAGCCATTGCCGTTAAATCGATTCCGACTCATAGCAACCCTATGTACAGCAGAGTAAACTGCCCCATAGGGTTTCTAAGAAGCAGCTGGTGGATTCAAACTGCCAACTTTTTGGTTAGCAGCCATAGCTCTTAACCATTGCACTACCAGGGCTCCAACAGTGTCGTGCAAACTGCACTGGTCTTAGAGAAAAGATTTCCATGTAACTGAATGAAAAAAAAAATTTTTTTTTTTCTTTCTGAAAAATGCTCTTACTTCCAGTTTGCTTTAGATCAAAAGTCAGTAAACTTTTTCCATAAAGAATCAGATAATAAATATTTTAGGCTTCGTAGGTCTTAAGTTGTTGTTAGTTGCCATGAACTTAATTCCGACTCATGGCGACCCGTGTGTGCCGAGTAGAACTGCTCCATAGGGTTTTCAAGGCTGTGACCTCTCAGAAGCAGATTGCCAGGCCTGTTTTCTGAGGTGCCTCAGGGTTGGTTTGCACTGAGAATCTTTTGGCTAGTAGTCCAGGGAGCCACCATGGGACTCATGGGACTCGTAGAGTCTCTGTCATGACCACTTAACTCTGCCACTGTTAGGCAAAAGCAACCACTGGCAATTTGTAAATGAATGAGCATGACGGTGTTTCAATAAAGCTTTATTTATGGACACAAGCATTTTAATTTCTTGTAATTCTTACATGTCATGAAATATTCTTAATTTTTATTTTTTAACTGTGAAATGTAAAATCCAATCTTTGCTGTTAGTGCAAAACAGGTAGAGGGCTGGATATAACCCATAGGTTGTAGTTTGCCAAGCCCTGTTTTAGTTATAAAAATGGAACGATGATCACTCATGACCAATCAGGAATTAGGCCATTCCTGAATTAATTGTTGTTGCAAAAAAAAAAAAAACCATAATGAGAGGAAGCTACAACTTTATTAATATTCTTTATAGACTGTTAAATTCATATGACAGGTGAAAGCATTAGCTTTCTGACTTAATTTTCACATCCAGAATAGGGAAGAACAAGGCCTAGATCTTTTTCCTGTGATTTTGTGAAGTCTTAGAAAATGAGAAAGGCAAAGTGACCTTCAGTTTTAGCCCTTTCCAAAGTTGCCTTTTCATTGCCAGTAGCAATGCGCTCAGTCTGCTCCGAAAGAGTTTGTGTTATTTAAGCTAGGAATGTTGTGTTATGGAATAATTTCCGTTCATGATGAAGCATTTTCAGCTCCTCTAGGATAAAATGAACCAAGTAGAATTTGCACATATATTCCACCGCATGATAGCTGATATTCCTGTAGTCGTTCTAACTTGCCTATTGTGTTTTTATTCTGCCAAGTAAATTTTCAGAAGTGAAAGACATAGCTTTGAACAAGGATTATCTTTTTATATTTAACTTTCATTGAGATATACCTTGAAATAATTATTTCTACCAACACCAGCCACACCAAGCAGATGTGAAGTAACCATTAACAAAAAGTCATTTAAGACCAGAACGTTGTCAAGAGAATTATAAATTCACTTTTTAGGATATTAGGGAATTAAACACAAAAAGTAGCTTGTTTTCTTATCTTCCTTTCTATCTGGAAAGAAAATATGCCAATTAGAGAAAATCTACATTGCTCTTCAATCCTGGAGTTAACCAAGCAGATGTTTGGCCAAATCACATTGAGCTTGGTCATTCATTACACAATGGCAAAAACCAAAACCCCAGATGTTGTAGAAACTTAAGAATTTTGAATTCCATTCCCTAAAGCCTCTTTGATTCCTAATCCATTTTCATTTCCTAGGCTTAAACCATAAATCTGAGTGCTAGAATATTTGTTGGTTAATCCGCTTTCTTTCTGAGCCCATTTGAAAACTTCATTTTTTTCAAGACCAAAATTGTTATCATTCATTTCTTTTACGGAAAATATTCAGTATAGCTAAGAAAGTTTTTTTTTTCACATCTAGTAGAATCAAGAAGTGCAGCAAATCAATTGTTGTTTTCTAGCCGAAGTTTGTCCCACAAAATAAAAAAATAAATAAAAGAAGTATGTTTGTATTACAAATGAGGTGAAAGTGTATTGACTGAGAATGGGCTAACAGTGTTTTCATCTAAATGAATTTTGCCAAGTGCTTTTCTTTATTAAAGTTGTGCTCCTATATTCATGATGGACTCCAACGTATAGGAAAAAGGCAGCAATTTGGATCTTTTTTATTCAACATATTCATTCTTGTAAGTTGTTGAATTAGGTGTGGGAAATCATTAAATTCTTTATTCCTGTAGAGGAATTAAACTCTTTGGCTAAGGTTGGGGCAGGGAGTAGAAATAGGTCAGAGTTTTCTGGATAGCTTTCGCTAATATGTAATTGAGGATTGAAAAGCACAATGAATAGAAAAACTTGGCAATGCTGCTATTCTTTATTGCACCCTCAAGGGAAGTTATTGTGATAGTCAGCAGTAGACCAATGCCACAAGTAAGCCTCTCCCCAAAGAAAGAAAGCACCATGGAGATTCTTGAAGGTCAAAATCCTAGTACAGTTCCATAGATCTAGCCCAGGGCTGTGATACATTGAGATTACATGTTAATGTAATTGATGGCTTATTGGAGAGGTTAAAGATTGCTGAGAGGATAAGGGCCTATTATGGTTTAATTTTAGCAAAATACTCCAAATATTTTATGTCAGCCACTAGCTAGTTTTCTACCTCATCCATTTCCCTTTCCTCCCGGGCATAACCTAGATCTATTTTTCCAAGCCTTTTTTATTTAGATGCCACCCTTGGCTGAATTCTGGACAATGGAATTTGAGTGAGTAGGTTTGACAGGCACCACTCCTGGCCTGGCCCAGCCCATGAAATCTTTCTCAGATCGCTGTGTCTCTGTCTCTCTACCTATTGTCTCTGACTGCCAGCTGATGTTGATAACCTGGGTCACCTTGTAGCCAAATGTTAAATATGGCACAGCCTTCATTTTGAGAACCTGCATGACTGCATGGAGCAAAGGTTTGCTTTATTCCTCACCCCATCCCAATTGCACATCCTGTTTGAGCAAGAAAAAATATATTGTGTCAAACCACCAGGACTTGAGAGTTATCTTTCACAGCAGCTAACAATGTGATCCTAATGCATTAAGAGTCTAAGACTCAAGTACTGACCTTGCTCTGTGCTGTGTGCTTTTTAAAGAGACACAATCTCTCTGAGCTACAGTTTCTTCAACAGTGAAAAAGAAATAGTAATACCTTCTCACAAGACCATTGTGGAGACCAAACGAAATACTATGTGTGAAAAAACTAAACAATGTCTAGCATAAATAAGGTGCTCAATTGATACTAATTTCTTTCCAATAAAGAAACAAATCTAACTAGTTATTTTTCTTGCCTAGAATAAATTGTCCTCATTTCTTCCTTATTGCTACTTTGCTAATTTAAATGTAATATTAGCATTATTTTTTGTATTTCAATATCACCAATTAAAGGCATCGCCAAATCAAATAGTTTTTGTTTGTTCGTTTGTTTTTTTATTGAACTAATGAAAACTCTTTGATGTGAGTTGTATAATTATGTTTTGGTTTATAATCAATGTGAGTGAAAATTTCCTTTCTAGAGTTCTACATGAACAATTCTCATCACATATGAGCAGTTTTTGACCATAAATAGAAATGTGGAATTTGAACTAATTGTTTCTTTTCCAGAATCTTCTTGATACTGGGTTTGGATAAAGCGATACCAAAATTGTGATAAAGTAAGATATCTTATCTGAATAGTCAATGATGTAAATTGGATGGGGGAAAGGACTTTGAAATGGATGAATTGATGCTCAGCTACTCCTATATGCTTATTAGATACTTAAAGATGTGGGTGTCTTGGATTTAGGATAAGAGGATATGAAGGAACAAGGGACAGGGACCGCAAAGAGTGAGCAAAAAGATACAACATACTGTAACTCTTTATGACCAGGTAGATTCTCCATAGTGTTCACCATTATATGCCACAACATAAAGTCTATTTTTCGCAAAACTGTACTCGGAGAAGAGTGAGTTAGCTTATGATCTAGTTCTTACAATCTCTCATACAAAATAAAGTAATGATAATGCGCTTTCAATTACTTTATTTTCAACAACAGAGAACTATTAGGAAAACTTCATTAGCAATTTATCACAGTGTAGTTATTCCTATGAATATGAACTGGCAATCATTAATTCAAAATGCTACTTCAGATCAGTCAAGGTCCTGCAGAAAATAGATGGCCCCATCAAAATGGGTAATTTCAGAAGAGTTTAATAAAGAGTCTATTAACAAAGGTTCAGGAAGGCTTTAGGAAAATCACAGTGACTTGCAAAGAGTAGACAATACATTTTAGTTGCCTTCTCTAAATGAGATTGTGGCTTTTATGCCATCAATTCCAATTTGCCCACCTGAAATTTACCTAGAATGAGCTCCTTAATTTCTTCAGCTCGATATTTTTTTGTTAATCTTCTGCCTGGAAGTCAGGTGGAGAAACAGACACACAGAGAGTTACTTCACTGTTTTATAAATGTAGTCACAGGAGTCTGGAATATGAGAATATCTGGTAGGATTAATGGCTTTGCAGAGGAAATGGTACTTCTGCTGTATATTAAGGGACGTAAGCATATTTTCTAGAAGGAAAAGTTCAGAGAGCAATTTAGCAAAGAGAAGCAAGTCTAAAGACCCAGAGGTCTGAAAAAACATGTCATGTGTGGAATAAAAGTAGTTTGGTATTTGTAAGAATGACCACAGATATGGCTAAACAGTTAGGAAGCAGAGCAAACATGTAGTGCCATATAGGCCACGTGCAGGATTTCAGATTTTATCCTATAGGTAATGGAAAGTCTTTATCTGATGACATATGTACTTCAAAAATAACCTTCTGGCCATATAAACTATATATTGCAAAGGAGTGAGACTAAAGAGGCCATTGCAATAGCTCAGCTGAGCTAAATTAAGAGTAGTAGCTTTAGTAACAAAGTGAAAGGGATCAAATCCTGGCTTGTATTACCAATGGTTATTGGTACTATTCATTAAGACAGAGGTTAGAGGGAGAGGAGGACCTTCCAGAGGAGAGGTGACTATGGACCTCAGTGTTGAATGTGCTGAGTGGAAGGTAGCTAGGAAACATTCAGGTAAAAATTCTAGAAGCGTAGTTGAAATATATTTCTAGAACTCAGGTAAATAATCTGGGCTAGAGATATACAGTTGGAATCCTAAAATGCCCATGTAATATTTGTACATGGATTCATTCAACAGTATCGACTGTTTATTATGTTCCAGGTTAAGCCCCAGGTAGTAGATATAGTATTAAGTGAGATAGACTAGGTTCATGCTCCCTGAAGTTTTCATTTTAAGTAGCTATGTTTTAAATGAAAAGGAGCCCTGGCGGCGCAGTAGTTAAGCATTTGGCAGCTAATTGATAGGTCAGCAGTTTGAACTCAACGGCGCGCTCCTCGCTCCTCGGGAGAAAGACGTGGCAGTCTGCTTCTGTGAAGATTACAGACTTGGAAGCCCTTTGGGGCAGGCAGTTCTGTCCTATAGGATCACTAGAAGTCAGAATCGGCTCCATGGCAATGGGTTTTTCGCATTTTAAATGTAAAAATAATCCATGTACATATTTTATAAATTCAAACTGTATAAAAGGCTCACAAGGAGAAAATATGACTCATTCACACCCTAGGCCCCCCAGGCTTCTCTACCCCACAAGGAAAATATTTTCTAAAAAAGTCCAAATTTTCTCTTTGCAATACAATTTACACACACACATACACCTATCTGCATATAATCATTATATAATACGGAAGGTATATATTACGATCTTTTATAGTTTGCTTTTGAAAACCCTGGTGGTGTAGTGGTTAAGTGCTATGGCTGCTAACCAAAGGGTCGTCAGTTCAAATCCACCAGGTGCTTCTTGGAAACTCTATGGGGCAGTTCTACTCTGTCCTATAAGATTACTATGAGTTGGAATCAACTCAATAGCTACCGGTTTGGTTTTTGGTTTATAGTTTGCTTCTACTTTTCATTTAACAATATATCTTAGACAGGACTCAGCAGCATATACAATATATTCTTCGTTGTTTTTCAGACCATAGATAAATTACTCTATGAAATGGATATAAAAATTCATTACTGAAC
Organism: Elephas maximus indicus; assembly: GCF_024166365.1. Classification (NCBI taxonomy): domain Eukaryota; kingdom Metazoa; phylum Chordata; class Mammalia; order Proboscidea; family Elephantidae; genus Elephas; species Elephas maximus. The sequence continues at coordinate 95,694,095 of NC_064828.1, read as the reverse complement.
AAATCCTACTCAGAATATGTAAGTTGTTTCTGATCTTTTCCTACTCAGAATGATATTGCAGCAAATATTCATGCAGGCATCAATTTGTGCATTCCTGGAGATAAAATTTGCTAGGTCAAAAAAAAAAAAGGTATGTTTATTTTCCATTTGTTGGAGTGACCTATTGAGATAGGTATTTCAATGCCTATTTCCAAATTATTCTCCAAAGAGATCACATTAATTTACATATACATCAGCAGTGAACCTGAACGGCTAGGTCGTCACCACCACAGTGTATTCTCTAACTTCTTCATTTTCCTTTTTATTCTAATTTTTTTAAGTGGAAAGATGTATCACATTGTTGATATAATTTTCATTTTTTAATTATGAGTGATGTTTCACATTTTTCCACAAGCTAACATACATTGTGTATTTTCTTTTCTTGGAATGACCTCTGCGTGTCCTTTTCTCCTGTTTTCATTGAGTTCTTGGCCCTGCCCTCTGCATTTCATAAAATATTTTGATATATTTAAAATACTGGCCTTCTTATAAATCTTGCAATTTTTTTTTCTTGTTTTAAGAATTAAAGCTCTCTGCACAATTTTTGCACAATTAGAATATACAACACGCAACTTTTCTTTTATGGCTTCTGAGTGTGGTGCTTTATGTGAAAAGGACTTTTCTACTTCAACACTATTATTAACAAAACTTCCCCCAAATATCCTTTTGGTACTGCAGACTCATTTAGTTGAAGACACAACAACCTTGTGACGCTTGTCTTCACAGCCCAATTTTGTAGTCAAGGAATTGAGACTGAGAGGTTGAGAAATTTTACTTTTGGACACGCAGCTCTTAAGTACTGAACCCCCGTTTGTAACCAAACTTTTTGGCCAAGATCATTGAGGAAGTTAACTAGAGCCTTAAAAGAATCCACAAATATCTCTATAGATGATTCTTTCCTTTTTCTTCTGAGAAGGCTGATGAGTCCCTCGTTGGCATGGGGTTGTTCTCCTTCATGGGAAACAACTAGTTCATTACAGAAAGGGGGTTATGAAGGTTCCAACCAAGCAACCAAAGGAAAATATTTGTTTAGTTTTTAAAGGTGAGAGATTTTAAAAGAGCCTAAGGATAACTAATGTGTTCATTATGTCAATCAGCAAGTGTTGAGCACTTGTATGTGTCAGGCTATTTTAAGCACTCTTAAGTGGGAAACAAGAGAGGCAACATCTTTTACCTCAAGGAGCTTATATTCTGATGGTTACGTTTCACTGTGATAGGCTCTTTCTTCCCTCTTCTTTTTTTGAAGCAGACAGCATGTCTTTTCATCATATGTGTTTTATATGTTATAACTTCCTGAATAAAACTGAAAGTAAACCAGTTGCCATCCAGTAAATTCCAACTCATAGCAGCCCTATAGGACAGAGTAGAACTGCTCCATAGGGTTTCCAAGGAGCAGTTGGTAGGTTCGAACTGCCCACCTTTTGGTTAGCACCTAAGCTCTTAACCACTGCACCACCAGGGCTCCAAAATTGAATGTAGGATTTTGCAACTCATAATTTCTCTATTAGATAGCATTGCTGTACTGGATGCTGTAATGAGCTTCCCGGATCCCACACCTAGACAGAATTGCTCATAGCGACACTGTAGGATAGAGTAGAACTGCCCCATAGAGTTTCCGAGGAGTGCCTGGTGAATTCGAACTGCCAACCTTTTAGTTAGCAGCCATAGCACTTAACCATGATGCCACCAGGGTTTCCAGTTATGTAACATTTCTGTATTGGATGCTGTAATGAGCTTCCCAGATCCTTCACCTAGACTGAATTGCTTATTCCTGTAGCTGGAGGTAGAGTGGGCTGATGGCTCTCAGCTGAATTTCTCTTGCCCTCATCCAAACCTAACAGCATGCCCTCTTCCAGGGATAGCCCTAAATTAATGACTGGTTGGTACAGTAATATAGGGGCCTAGCTCCTTGGACTCAAGTGGAACAATTTTTAAAAGGTCATCCCCAGTCCAGAACTCTGCAAGGGATTAGGTGAAGCCTGTTTTTCAACAACTTTGCACTTAAACTTTCCCATTGCCCACTCCTGCTTTTCCAACCCTCATATTTTTATGAGAATCACCCCTATTAACTTCCCGTGCACACACCTTTAAAGTGTTAAAAAGCAAAGATGTCACCTTGAGGACTACCAAGTAAGACTGACCGAAACCATGGTATTTTCAATGGCCTTGTATGAGTCAGTCGGAATCGACTAGACGGCAGTGGGTTTTATATGCATGCAAAAGCTACACAAAGAATGAGGAAGACTGAAAAAGAGGCGATGCCTTTGAATTATGGTGTTGGTGAAAAATATTGAATATATCATGAACTGTCAGAAGAATGAACAAATCTGTCTTGGAAGAAGTACAGCCATAATATTCATTCATTAGAAGTGAGGATGGCGAGACTTCATCTCACATACTTTAAACATGTCATCAGGACAGACCCATCCCTGGAGAAGAACATCATACTTAGTAAAGCAGAGGGTCAGTGAAAAAGAGAAAGACTCCCAAAGACATGGATTAATACAGTGGCTACAACAGGCTCAAACATAGCAACGATTGTGAGGATGGCGCAGGACCAGGCAGTGTTTCGTTCTGTTGTACATAGGGTCGCTCTGAGTCAGACTGACTCAATGGCACCTAACAACAACAATTCACGTCTTAGATGCATGGTCTGCTTCTCTGGACCTGAGTTACAACACTTTCATTGCTGAGTCTATCAGAAAAGTGTTCCTACTTCAGCCATATGTCCTTTATCTTCTGTTTTCAGTCTTTGCTTGAACAGTCTTATATCTGCCATTTTTATTGTGTGTTTTTTAAAACAAACTCATATGTATTGATTTTTAGAAGTTTTATTGGAAAGGGAGAAGTGACTTTTAAAAAAAATAATAAAATCATTTTATTTTATTCTTCACTGATGTTTTCCTATCAAGACCTATTCAAACTGTCCAAAACACTTAAATCTCAAAAACTGAGCAATAAACCTTGCAGTATGAAGACTTCCTGTAAAATTTCAGTTGTAAATATTGAGGATTTGTCCAGACTAGAATTGGCAATTAAATGTGAGGAAAAGACAAACAACTGCCATAATCTAAAAAATGAAGTCACCCAAAATTGATTAAGCAAATGGAGATTCAGCTTCCAGTGAGAAGTAATTCATCTCCAGGTGAATAATTAAGAAGCACATAAAGACTAACCAACTAAACTTGCTCTCTCTTAACTCCATGATACTCTCAAGATCTGTCTTTATAATTATAACACTAAAAGTAAACAGCTAAATTGTATCATTTTGGCATTTACAGAATGTTACACAATCAATTTATTATCCTTATTTTTTTCTCTAACCTACTGGGAGGTTTGTTTCTATTCAGACCAAGTTTATCAAAGTGTACAGTCTCAATGACTAATTTTTTCATTAATTTGACTAATGATTATCATGCCTTTCAATGTGTCAGGTAATCTTTTAAGCACTAAGGAAACAGTGGTGAATGAGATTAGCACAGGCACTTCGTAAGAGCCTGTGCTCCAGATGGAATGGATGGTGTATGTTCTCTTTAATAGAGGATACATTGTGATGAATATTGAAGTACTATATTCTAGAGTCCCAGGGGCATATATTTTTAAAGGCTAGAACAATTAAGCAACTGGTACTACCAGATGGATATTATAAGACACTATACAACTCTTGAAATTAGAGATAAAACACTTTGTGCACTAGTTGATCCTCTCCTGTGGATCAGGTCCAGTTGTCAGCTCCCTTTTATAATAATCTTCAGGCCTTGCTCATATTGTTATCATCATTCAGCTTCCTTTTATCAAAACAGGGACTGTACCTGTGTACTCTATGCTTACTATTCTGTTTACTTTTCATGGTATGGAATCATCAAGCAAGTTGTTTCAACTGGCTAGTTCGATTGTTTTACTGCCTTTTTTTTTTTTTTTTTTTAAAGAAAGGACCTGGAAAAATACATATATTGACCAATTCAACAAATATTATTGAGTACCTACTTACTGTGTGCCAAACATTGTTCTAGATACAGTGACTAAAGTAGTTCGACTCCCTGCCTTCACAGAGCTCTATTGTGTTCTGAAAGACAGACAATGAAAGAAATCATTTTAGAGTGATATTGCTAAGAAGGAATTTCTCAGGGAGATATGATAGAGAGGGCTTACCTTCAGAGAGTTGGAATTGAAGGTCGCATGGGGAGGATAAGGGTAACACTTTAGTTTGGAGAACAGAGAAAGCTTCCTGAAGGCCTAAACAATGTAAAATAAAGGCTCAGGGGACAACTCCCCAATTTTATCTTGTAAATAATTCCCAATTTTACACACATGCACACGCTTCTGTATATTTTATAACAAACTCAGTATTTTTCACTTGCCTTATGTGACTTTGATGTTCTCCTCTTAGTGCATAAATACTTAATCCTGTACTTGATTTATGGAGGCGTGTCATGATATTTAATTTGCTCTATCAAATATCTGCGTTTGGAACTCACTTCCTTTTCATTTTCTTACACAATGTTGAACACATAGCTTCTGATATTGAAAGCAGCCACAGGAGGAAAAAGAAAAAAGTAGAAAAAGAAAAAAATACTAATAAGAAATCTGTGGGATTTGTCAGACTCAATAGGTTTGAGAAGACTTTGAGCTTCAGGGCAACAAATGTATCATATTACAATGGATCATTTGCCCCATCTCAAGCAGAAAGTTTTGAGACATTCCAGGTCCTCTTTTATGCTTCAAGTCATGAATTAATTTATTCAATTGGTTAAAAGAACAGACATCTAATGAATAACTCCAGGCAATGCCTCCAGCTATTTTTATTAATTGTCTAAGCCAAGTTTTCTTCCATTCCATCCATACCTCTACTTCAGACATTTAAGCAGACCAGGAGAAAACCAGAATTGGTCTGCCCACCTATATCTATTATTGAATTTTCTGACCTTTTTCCACTCTCATTCACCTTCTTCCCTAATGCCCAAAAAACACAGTCATTACCTAAAAAACTCTGCCCGTGTTTCCAGGCCTGGCAAAACTGTCACTTTTCCAAGAAGGCTTTTGCAGCTCCTGTTGAACCTTCCCTTTGCAAACCTCTACTGCATGGAGACTCACTATGTTACTATGAAGAACACTGCAGTGTGCATGGTTTGTTTAGTCATTTCCTCAGGTAACGAGTATGTCCTTAGAGGAAGAGGGCCCCTTCTTACAATACTCTACGTCCTAACACTGAACTCAGTCAATACCTATTAATTGCAGAATGGCCTGATCATCAGAACCAGTCGAAGCTAAATGGTAAAATCGATGACATAGTATTTCAGGGTTCCTATTTTTTTATGATCCTACTCTTCCCATCCTTCTTACTATTCAAAAAAAATAGGTTGGCCAAACCTAACCTGGCCTCCACATCAGATACTCACACACTCTTTCAAATGGTCAAAATGCATAAATATTTACTATGATATTAAAGAGACAATGATGCACCTACGATGCAAATATAGGTGCCGAGCAGAGAAGATTACTGGGGAGAGTGATATCTTTTATTTCCCGTCACTTTATCACAGAATTCTGCTCTCAGTACCAACACAGAGTAACATTTTGTTGCCATTATTTATACTCCCTTCTTTTGATACAATCCAATGGAGTCTCCTGGAAAACCTGTTAACTTTATAAGGGCAAAATATTAACATAATAAAATAAACAAAAGAAAAAAATTAACGTGAAAATTTAATCAAAGAAATGGGTGGTTCTCTGCCCACTGTCTTGTACTCAGTCCCTGACTTATGGTGGGGCTCTGTTCCAATAACTTCCTCATAATTTCATTCTAAGTTGAATACCTCATTTTTTTCTGTTATTATTGCCTTTTATTATCAATATTTTTATAAATCCAATCTCTATTTGTCTTTAGGGGTTAGAAACATTACATATAAATTTACATACATATTTTAATACATACATACATAAAAGTACACATATCGTAAAAATTTACTCTGACGATGAAGAGAAGTTGGATGACATTGGCATTTTGTCAGTTGTGGTAATAACTCCACTAAATAACCCCACTAGTGGAAGTTTCAGGATCACCTGGATTGTCCCTGGGAATGAAGAAGCGTTTCTAGTCAGAAAGTTAATGAGAGTTATCTTGTTCAACAGTTTCTTCTTTGAAGGGATTTTGTTTGCCCTTCATCAACCAGCCACCTTGGGGAAGTTTTTGATACCTTCCTTGCTTAAAGTTTTGATGCTTACTGCTATGTAGACTGTTTCATTTTAGATTTTTGAGCCTGGTTCTCCATTAAATGAACATCTAGAGACAAAAAATGCATTCGGTAATTATCAATGGAGAGGTGATTAATTAAGTAAACCTGCAAGGAGCCGAAGGTAGGCAGAGAAGAATCCTTTGAAAGACTCAAGGAGTTTGATTCTGGTTGGTTTCCAATTTTTCCTTCTGCATAGTGAACACTTATGCTTCCTGGATAATAGGAGGTTAGAAGAGTAAAAATACCCTCGCATGAAGCAGTATAAAGGCAGAACAATAAGAAATGTCATCAACCTCCCTGGTAATATTCTGGGTAGGAAACTTCATCACATAATGCAAAAAGCACTTTGTTGGATTAATGTAGTGGGGTTTAAGGGAAATATCCTGATCATTGCAAAATCAGTGAAAATGAAAAATGTGAGTAGGTAATTGAATAGGAAACATTTATATGGCATTGAAGCTGTGCTGGGAAAAAAATTATTATTAAAGTAACCTTTTATTTAATATATCATCACCTATAAGATGTGCTTTGTAAAATTTCAGCTTGGAAGGACTTCCTTTTGAATGGTGTTAAGTTCTGGCAACTCCTTTTATTAAAGGATTTTGTAACTGAAACTGAACATAGTTTAGGGTATATAAATTAAAATGAACTTCAGGGACCACATAGGCAAGCATTTTGTAGCATAAAGACTTTTCAATTAATCACAGAAATGGTTGGTACATAACCCTCCTTATGACCATGACTTACCTTAATAATTTTTATATTTTGTATTTTATGCAGTACATTAAAAAAAAGAAGAAATACTGAAAAGCTAACTAGACACTGTACATGAAATTATGTAATACATAGTCATAAGTTATAAATCCCTTAGCCCTTAAAGTTGAACAATTCTTTTAAAATCTATTTTTCTACTTCAATTAGTGCCGGGAACTAGTAGTGCTATCTCATCACTATGGCTTCCAGGGAATGGGGTTAGGGCAAGAAACCACATCCTTCCGCACCTCTCCTTCAGTTCCAGAATCTTCTGAGCCTCTGCCATCCCGGTCATTAGTTAGGGAGTTAAGGGCATTAAGTCATGCCCCTCTCCTTATTTAGTTGCTAGTGGTATTTTAACGTTTAATATTTATTGCTGATATTTAAAATTGGGTTAGGTATTTGAGGGTAGGGAAATTTAGCATTGCTGTCTCAATTTGTCATCGTAATCAGACCTTAGTTATTATTCAATCATTCTGATTGCAGAAAGGAGAGGGCTTCACTAAATTATTGGTATGTTCAGTAGCACCAGTCTAAGCCTTGCTAATCTCCATTATCATTAAACAGACAACAATCATCAAATATTTAACAATATCTGAAGAGACTTTGATCACATTATTTTTCAATTAATTTAGTTCTGTAGTTAAACCCTTTTTTAAGGGGAGTGGTATTCCATTTCCGTAGAATAGAGTAATAACAAATTTTCTTTTTCAACAAATTTAAATTAAAAATTAAATTAGAAAATCACATGTTGTTGTTGAGTGCTGTCTAGTTGATTCTGACTCATAGTGACCCCATGTGGAAGAGTACAGCTGCCTCATATGGTTTCTTGGCTGTAACTTTTTTTTTTTAACTTTTATTGAGCTTCAAGTAAACGTTTACAAATCAAGTCAGACTGTCACATATAAGTTTATATAAACTTTACTCCATACTCCCACTTGCTCTCCCCCTAATGAGTCAGCCCTTCCAATCTCTCCTTTTGTGACAATTTTGCCAGCTTCCAACTTTCTCTATCCTCCCATCCCCCCTCCAGACAGGAGATGCCAACACAGTCTCAAGTGTCCACCTGATACAAATAGCTCACTCTTCATCAGCATCTCTCTCCTACCCACTGTCCAGTCCCTTCCATGTCTGATGAGTTGTCTTCGGGAATGGTTCCTGTCCTGGGCCAGCAGAAGGTTTGGGGACCATGATCGCCATGATTCCTCTAGTCTCAGTCAGACCATTAAGTCTGGTCTTTTTATGAGAATTTGGGGTCTGCATCCCACTGATCTCCTGCTCCCTCAGGGGTTCTCTGTTGTGCTCCCTGTCAGGGCAGTCATCGGTTGTGGCAGGGCACCAACTAGTTCTTCTGATCTCAGGATGATGCAAGTCTTTTACATCCTTGGTAAGATTTATTCCTAAGTATTTTATCTTCTTGGGGGCTACTGTAAATGGTACTGATTTGGTGATTTCCTCTTCGATGTTCTTTTTGTTGATGTAGAGGAATCCAAGTGATTTTTGTATGTTTATCTTATAACCTGAGACTCTGCCAAACTCTTCTATTAGTTTCAGTAGTTTTCTGAAGGATTCCTTAGGGTTTTCTGTGTATAAGATCATGTCATCTGCAAATAGAGATAATGTTACTTCCTCCTTGCCAATCCGGATGCCCTTTATTTCTTTGTCTAGCCTAATTGCTCTGGCTAGGACCTCTAGCACAATGTTGAATAAGAGCGGTGATAAAGGGCATCCTTGTCTGGTTCCCGTTCTTAAGGGAAATGCTTTCAGGCTCTCTCCATTTAGAGTGATGTTGGCTGTTGGCTTTGTATAGATGCCCTTTATTATGTTGAGGAATTTTCCTTCAATTCCTATTTTGGTGAGTGTTTTTATCATAAACCGGTGTTGGACTTTGTCAAATGCCTTTTCTGCATCAATTGATAAGATCATGTGGTTTTTGTCTTTTGTTTTATTTACATGGTGGATTACATTAATGGTTTTTCTGATATTAAACCAGCCTTGCATACCTGGTATAAATCCCACTTGGTCATGGTGGATTATTTGTTTGATATGTTGTTGAATTCTATTGGCTAGAATTTGGTTGAGGATTTTTGCATCTATGTTCATGAGGGATATAGGTCTGTAATTTTCTTTTTTTGTGGTGTCTTTATTTTTTTTTACCTGGTTTTGGTATCAGGGAAATGGTGGCTTCATAGAATGAGTTAGGTAGTATTCCATCATTTTCTATGCTTTGAAATACCTTTAGTAGTAGTGGTGTTAAGTCTTCTCTGAAAGTTTGGTAGAACTCTGCAGTAAAGCCATCCGGGCCAGGGCTTTTTTTTTTGTTGGGAGTTTTTTGATTACCTTTTCAATCTCTTTTTTTGTTATGGGTCTATTTAGTTGTTCTACTTCTGATTGTGTTAGTTTAGGTAGGTAGTGTTTTTACAGGAATTCATCGATTTCTTCTAGGTTTGCAAATTTGTTAGAGTACAATTTTTCATAATAATCTGATATGATTCTTTTAATTTCAGTTGGGTCTGTTGTAATGCGGCCCATCTCTTTTCTTATTCAGGTTGTTTGTTTCCTTTCTTATATTTCTTTAGTCAGTCTGGCCAATGGTTTATCAATTTTGTTAATTCTTTCAAAGAACCAGCTTTTGGCTTTGTTAATACTTTCAATTGTTTTTCTGTTCTCTAATTCATTTTGTTCAGCTCTAATTTTTATTATTTGTTTTCTTCGGGTGCCTGATGGATTCTTTTATTGCTCACTTTCTATTTGTTCAAGTTGTAGGGACAGTTCTCTGATTTTGGCTCTTTCTTCTTTTTGTATGTGTGCATTTATCGATATAAATTGGCCTCTGAGCACTGCTTTTGCTGTGTCCCAAAGGTTTTGATAGGAAGTATTTTCATTCTCGTTGCATTCTACGAATTTCCTTATTCCCTCCTTAATGTCTTCTATAACCCAGTCTTTTTTCAGGAGGGTATTGTTCAGTTTCCAAGTATTTGATTTCTTTTCCCTAATTTTTCTGTTATTGATTTCCACTTTTACGGCCTTGTGGTCTGAGAAGATGCTTTGTAATATTTCGATGTTTTGGACTCTGCAAAGGTTTGTTTTATGACCTAATATGTGGTCTATTCTAGAGAATGTTCCATGTGCGCTAGAAAAAAAAGTATATTTTGCAACAGTTGGGTGGAGAGTTCTGTATAAGTCAATGAGGTCAAGTTGGTTGATTGTTCTAATTAGGTCTTCCATGTCTCTACTGAGCTTCTTACTAGATGTCCTGTCCTTCTCCGAAAGTGGTGTGTTGAAGTCTCCTACTATAATTGTGGAGGTGTCTATCTCACTTTTCAGTTCTGTTAAAATTTGATTTATGTATCTTGCAGCCCTGTCATTGGGTGCATAAATATTTAATATGGTTATATCTTCCTGGTCAATTGTCCCTTTTATCATTATGTAGTGTCCTTCTTTATCCTTTGTGGTGGCTTTAACTTTAAAGTCTATTTTGTCAGAAATTAATATTGCTACTCCTGCTCTTTTTTGCTTATTGTTTGCTTGATATATTTTTTTCCATCCTTTGAGTTTTAGTTTGTTTGTGTCTCTAAGTCTAAGATGTGTCTCTTGCAGGCAGCATATAGACGGATCGTGTTTCTTTATCCAGTCTGAGACTCTCTGTCTCTTTATTGGTGCATTTAGTCCATTTACTTTCAGCGTAATTATAGATAAGTATGTGTTTAGCGTTGTCATTTTGATGCCTTTTTATGTGTATTGTTGGCAATTTCATTTTTCCACTTACTTTTTTGTGCTGAGACGTTTTTCTTTGTGAATTGTGTGTTCCTCATTTTCATAGTATTTGACTTTATGTTTGTTGAGTCGTTACTTTTTTTTGGTTTTTATTTTGAGTTATGGAGTTGTTATACCTCTTTGTGGTTACCTTAATATTTACCCCTATTTTTCTAAGTAAAAACCTAACTTGTATTGTCCTATATCACCTTGTATCCCTCTCCATATGGCAGTACTATGCCACCTGTATTTAGCCCCTCTTTTTGATTATTGTGATCTTTTACATATTGACTTCAATGATTCCCTGTTTTGAGCATTTTTTTTTAATTAATCTTAATTTGTTTTTGTGATTTCCCTATTTGAGTTGATATCAGGATGTTCTGTTCTGTGAGCTTGTGTTGTGCTGGTATCTGATATTATTGGTTTTTTGACCGAACAATTTCCTTTAGTATTTCTTGTAGCTTTGGTTTGGTTTTTGCAAACTCTCTAAGCTTGTGTTTATCTGCAAATATCTTAATTTCTCCTTCATATTTCAGAGAGAGTTTTGCTGGATATATGATCCTTGGCTGACAGCTTTTCTCCTTCAGTGCTCTGTATATGTCATCCCATTGCCTTCTTGCCTGCATGGTTTCTGCTGAGTAGTCTGAACTTATTCTCATTAATTCTCCCTTGTAGGAGACCTTTCTTTTATCCCTGGCTGCTTTTAAAATTTTCTCTTTATCTTTGGTTTTGGCAAGTTTGATGATAATATGTCTTGGTGATTTTCTTTTTGGATCAATCTTAAATGGGGTTCGATGAGCATCTTGGATAGATATCCTTTCGTCTTTCATGATGTCAGGGAAGTTTTCTGTCAGCAGATCTTCAACTATTCTCTTTGTGTTTTGTGTTATCCCTCCCTGTTCTGGGACTCCAATCACACGCAAGTTATCCTTCTTGATAGAGTCCCACGTGATTCTTAGGGTTTCTTCATTTTTTCAAATTCTTTTATCTTATTTTTTTCAACTATGTTGGTGTTAATTCCCTGGTCCTCCAGATTTCCCACTCTGCTTTCTAATTCATTTTTTTTTTTCTAATTGCTCAAGTCTGCTCCTCTGACTTCCTATTGTGTTGTCTAATTCTGTAATTTTATTGTTAATCTTTTGGATTTCTGAACGCTGTCTCTCTATGGATTCTTGCAACTTATTAATTTTCCCACTATGTTCTTGAATAATCTTTTTGAGTTCTTCAACTGTTTTATCAGTGTGTTCCTTGGCTTTTTCTGCAGATTGCCTTATTTCATTTCTGAGGTCATCCCTGATGTCTTGAAGCATTCTGTAAATTAGTTTTTTATATTCTGTATCTGATAATTCCAGGATTGTATCTTCATTTGGGAAAGATTTTGATTCTTTTGTTTGGGGGGTTGTAGAAGCAGTCATGGTCTGCTTCTTTATGTGGTTTGATATCGACTGCTGTCTCTGAGCCATCACTAAGATATTGTAGCGATTTATTCTATATTTGCTCACTGAGTCTTGTTTTGTTTTCTTTCAATATACATGGATGGGCTACTAGATTGTGCTGTCTTGATTGTTGTAGCCCTTGACTTACTTATGACCTATTACCAGCTGGTTTGGGTTCTTACCTGATATATATGCCTGAGTCCATTCACTATTCTTGAGTAGAATCTGATTTGGGGTCATCAAGTGTGTGATGCACCCTGTCACCTATCCACCTTGAGAGTAGTGGTGATAGTTGTGTGCACCAGATTCTAGTAGCAGCTGGGGTTCACACTCCAGGCAGGGCAGGATGCTGACAGGCTTCCCCCAAGTGTCAGTGAGATAGGTGTGTCTCTATTCCTAAAGCACCTTGGTGGGTAGGCTCTGCCGCTGTACCTTAGGCCCCCAATGCAAGTACCTCTACAGTTTGGTAGGTGTCACCCCTCTTTAGACCCCTAAGGCAGGAGGCTAGGTGGTCTGGGGGGAGCTTCAGCCCTCAGTTCCCTGTTGTGGGTCAGTGAGGGCTCTGTTGAATATGCAGAGCATCAGACCTGGGAAACTTGTCTTTCCAGTAAATCCGCTAAAAAAACAAATGCAGTCAGATCCCTATCAGAAATGCCTTTGCATTATAATAGCCACCTTTTTCCCTGTAGGGATGAAAGCCAGGAGACTGTGGATCACATATGCTTGGCTGGAGCTGGTTCTGTGTTTTTAGTCCAATTAGGGAAGGATTTTTGGTCCCTGGGTTTTTTGTGGTTGCTTCTCTCAGGCCAGAAGAATGGGTTAGGAAAAGACCAAAAAAAGGAAAAGAAAAACCGCAGAGCAGTTCTCCCTCTGGTTCAGGAAATTCCAATGTTAATGAAGCCGCCTGGGAAGGGGAGGGGAGGGTTCAGAAAAATAGGCGAGAGTAGCAACCTGGAATATAGACTAAGTTACTTATCTTGCTTGGGATGACCGTTTTATCTGAGATTCCCTAGGGGCACACTGCCTGTGTGTGCTGGCTGGGTAGAGATTGCCCCCGAGGGTCAGGCCTGCAGAAGCCGCGGTCAGTTCCTCCGCTGCCAGTCCAAAGCCCAGCATCAAGGTTCCCCGGCTGGGACACTGCACTCCCGGCTCCAAAACGAGTTGCTGCCTCCCGGGGACTTCTCCTCTCGCCAGCGGCGTCATCACCGCGCCACCCACGCAGACCAGCTGGGCCCCCCCGGGGTCAGTTCAGGGGATAGGGCTGCTCCCCATGTTTGCACTGTCACAGGGTGTGGTGCTCAGCTCCCCTGTGCCCAGTCCAAAGCCCCACGCCAAGGTTCCCTGGCTGGGACTCTGCACTCCCGGCTCCAAAACCAGTCGCTGCCTCCCGGCAACTTCTACTCCCACCAGCCGCGTTGACGCGCCGCCTACACTAACTGGCTGGGCCCCCTCCCAAGGTCAGTTCAGGGGGGTAGGGCTGCACCCTGTGTTTGTGCCATCACAGGATGTTGTGTTCAGCTCCCCTGCGTCCAGTCCTAAGCCCGGTGCCAAGGTTACCTGACTGCGACACTGGCTCCAGGCTCCAAAAACAGTCACTTCTTCCCCGTAGTTGTTCTTTTTCTGTCTCTGTCACTCAGGTCAACTCTTTAAATCTGTGTTTGTTGGTCAGGGTTCATAGATTGTCATGTATGTGATCGATTCACTTGTTTTTCCAAGTCTTTGTTGCACGAGGGATCCGAGGTAGCGTCTACCAAGTCAGCCATCTTGGCTCCCTCCCCTCTTCTTGGCTGTAATCTTTATGGAAGCAGATTATTAGGTCTTTCTCCCTCAGAGCTGCTGGGTAGGTTTGAACCACCAACTAGATATGAGTGGTTAAAACTGGTGTACAATGTAAATAAGAATACAAGTGGATCTGAATTGCAAAAATCATGACAGTGGTACTAGAATAAATGAAGTTTGGGAAACATTGTTTTACTTGAGACCACTTGAGATCGTTTAACAAAGCAAGGACCTGGGCACAGAAAACTAATAGGGAAACTGACTCAACCAGACAGGATCTGGAATTAAAGAGATCAGAAAGGAGGTAGTAGCAGACAGACCTGGACTGGTAGCCTCATTAAAGAGATGGTCAACCCCAGGGAGTAGTTTTTTCTTTGTTTGTTTGTTTGTTTTCTGTTGCTAATCCCTCCAACCTAAGGTCAAGACTAGATAGTGAAGCTCTGGGTCTGCTGGTGAGGTCAAATGAAGAGGGAAGAGCAGAGACTGTGGAGGAGGCCCAGAGGTTTCCATGCCCTATAATTTAATGAGGAACTCAGAGAGAATGAAGCCCAAGGGCTAACACCAAGTACATGGCAGGAAGTAGAATGAGCTACCAAACAAAATAAAACAAGCCAGATCACAGAGGAAAAGCGACACTCTATTCTGTTTTTCTTTTAAGCCAAATCAATGATTATTTTTAAATAGGTTGCAATCCTTTTTTTTTTTTTTTTTTTTGGTAACTTGCATATGGCACTGCCTCATCAGAATGTAGGGAAGTGTTAGTCGTAGGAATTGTTTTGGAATTGTTTTTGCAATACCAACTTAGATCTAGTAAATACAGGTCACAAATTACCTAAATTAAGTATTATAAATGATATGAAAATCATGTGAAGTGTTTCATGAGGAAAATGATAGATATACATACATACGAATATCCGTCTGCACTGAATGCCTTTAATTTCATCAGTCCTTCATGGAAGTTGCTTGAATTTCTCTGCAATACTTCTTAGATATAGTGTGACAAGTCATTGTGGAGATGATACAGATAATCTTTATTTCATCAAATGTTTTGTATTCTTTGTTAATGATACTGTAATAGCTAATAAGTGGCCCTTAGTTACTAGCATGTCTCTAAACCCTTTATAGCTTCCTTAATGCATGGTTAATCATTCATCAACCCTTATTAATACTGTAGCAATTACTATTAAAACATTTTTAAATAAACTAATTAGAAATCCTAGTTACCTATGTAGCCTATATGACTAACAAACTAAAGATAAAATACAGGCAGTCTAGTATACATTTCCACCTATCTTATTACATCAATTCTGAAATAAAGTCAGAGAAATGTCAAGTATCACTTCTTTGTGGATGTCTGACTTTATGGCAAGTGTCTCTGGAGAAAAGCATTTTCAAAACTGACTTTACATATCATTCAAAATGTTCTCCCAGGCATAAATTTCTGCCATATATTGGTAAGGCAGACCCATAAAGGCCCCACTCTATATGGGATTCCCCATAAACATTTTTCACTCCCCTTAGTCTCTACGGAAACCTTGGTGGCGTAGTGGTTAAGTGCTATGGCTTCTAACCAGAAGGCTGGCAGTTCGAATCCACCAGGCACTCCTTGGAAACTCCATGGGGCAGTTCTGCTCTGCCCTATAGGGTCACTATGAATCAAAATCGAATTGACAGCAACCGGCTGTGGTTTGTTTGTTTAGTCTCTATGGATATAACAGCTGTGTGTGTGTAAGAGTGTGAGTGTCTGTGTGTGGTCGCATGAATGCCAGTATGTGTTTTATTCTGCAGAGCTTGCCTATTGCTTCATTCCATCTTTGCACAGCTCTATGATGTAAATACTATATTATCACTACCTTCTGAAGTCATTAATGAAAGATATTTTATTCATCCTTGTATCTGCTATTTATAGCATTGGTTTTGGCATATAGTGGTACTATGAATAAATGTATAATCAATGAAGAAGTGCTCTGTATTCTGAACTAAGATAGCTAAGCCAATATTCAGAGGACCTAAGTAATTCACTCAAGTACACACTAGTCAGCTGTGACCCAGGCATAAGGTCAGGTCTTTTTTTTATTTTATTTTGTTTTAAAATTTGGGCTTTGAGGTATTATGAACCTAAACTCAAATCCTGAAATATCTGTCTGCCATCTTATATGCCAATAACTGTGTAGAATGCTTTAGTTTAGTTATTTAATTTTATGAAAGTCTCAGTTTTATAACCTATCAAACGGTGATAAAAGCAGTACCAAAAACCAGATTATTGTATTGTGAGAATTAAAAAAGAGGATACATGTCAAGCACTTATTCCAGTGATACATATATGCTAAAAAATAAACTCATAAGAATGAGCTCTTATTATTCTGCCATATTAGGCTATCTCTTCTTACAATGCAAGTGAAAAATAAACTGCATTTAAATAGCAAGAAAGAGAGCAAAACAAGAAAAGTTCAGAACAAATTATAAAAGTAGAGACCAGAAATAATATTAAAAGTGATGGGCATATTAACACTTAAGTAAATCTCATATCTGCTTATGGAGGTTTTGGGGGAATAAGATGAAGGAAATGCAGAGACAAAGACAAGATCAGTCAGTGGCATTAGAGTGGTATGATAGAATAATAAATATAGTTAGGAAATACAACAGAGAATAGCCTAGAAATAAAGACTTGATCCATAATAACATTGAACGACTGCCTCAGTTTTGGGGGCCTATGTTTAGTTCACACTGTAATCAGGAATGATACCACTTGAAAAAAGTTTAGTGGTTCAAATCTCAGACTCTAGAGTCAGACGGTCTGGATTTGAATCTTGGTGTTGGCACTTGCTAACTGTGTGACCTTGGGCAAATTAATTAACCTCTCATATTTCAACTTTCCATTTGTAAAATGGTAATAATAGCAATACCTACTTCATACATTTTTATGAAGATATGCTACTGTTAGTTGCAGTCGAGTCAGTTCCGACTCACAGCGACCCTATGTAAAACAGAATGAAACACTTTCCTGTCCTGCGACATCCTCACACTCTGTTATGTTTGAGCCCACTGTTATAGTCCCTATGTCAATTAATTTCATTGAGGGTCCTCCTCTTTTTTGCTGACTCTGTGCTTTATGAAACATGATGTCTTTCTCCAAAGATTGGTCCTACCTGATAACATGTCCAAAGTAAGTGAGACAAAGTCTCACTATCCTAGCTTCCAAGGAGCATTCTGACTGTCCTTTTTCCAAGACAGATTTGGTCAGTCTTCTGGCAGTCCATGGTATGTTCAATATTCTTTGCCAGCACGATAATTCAAATGCATCAATTCTTCTTTGATCTTCATTATTCATTGTCCAACTTTCACATGCATGGGAGGTGATGGCATATACCATGGCTTGGGTCAGGCACACCTTAGTTCTCAGGGTAGCATCTTTTTTAACCATTGAAAGAAGTCTTTTGGAACAGATTTTCCCAATGCAATACATCATTTGATTTCTTCTACTTCCGTGGGCATCAATTGTGGATACCAGTTAAATGAAATCCTTGCCAACTTCAATATTTTCTCTGGTTATCATGATATTGCTTACTGGTCACTTTTGAGGATTTTTGTTTTCTTTCTGTTAAAATATAATCCATACTGAAGAGTGTACTCTTTAATCTTCATCAGTGTTTCTAATCCTCTTTGCTTTCAGGGAACAAGGTTGTGTCATCTGCATATCATATCACAGGGTGTTAATGAGTCTTCCTCTAATCCTGATGCCATGGTCTTCTTCATATAGACCAGCTTTTTGGATTATTTGCTGACATACAGATTGAATAAATACGATGAAAAGATACAACCCTGATGCACACCTTACCAGATTTTAAGCCACACAATATCCCCTTGTTCTGTTCAAACAACTGCCTCTTGGTCCATGGACAGGTTCCACGTGAGCACAATTAAGTGTTCTAGAATTCCCATTTTCGGCAATGTTATCCATAATTTATTATGATCCACACAGTCAAATGCCTTTGCATAGTCAACAAAACAAAGGTAAACATCTTTCAGTTATTCTCTGCTTTCAGCCAAGATCCATCTGACAGAAGTGATGGTATCCCTCATTCCAAGTCCTCCTCTCAGACTGGCTTGAATTTCTGACAGTTCCCTCTTGATGTACTGCTGCAACCGTTTTTTCATTATCTTCAGCAAAATTTTACTTGCATGTCATATTAATGATACTGTTCAATAATTTCGACTTTTCATTGAATCACTTTTTTTTGGAATGGTCACAAATATGGATCTCTTTCAGTCAGTTGGCCAGGTAGCTGTCCTCCAAATTTCTTGGCATAGGTGAGTGAGCACCTCCAGCATTGTATTTGTTTGTTGAATCACCTCAACTGGTGTTCTGTTATTTCCTGGGGACTCGTTTTTCTCCAACGCCTTCAGTGCAGCTTGTGCTTCTTGCTTCACTACCTTCAGTTCTTGATCATTGTTGTGGATTGAGCTGTGTTTCCCCAAGATGTGTGTCAACTTGGCTAGGCCATGATTTCCAGTGTTGTGTGATTTTCCAACACTTTGTCATCTGATGTGATTCTCCTGTGTGTTGTAAATCCTACCTCTATGATGGTAATGAGGCAGGCTTAGAGGCAGTTATGATAATAAGGCAGGATGCAACCTACAATATTAGGTTGTGTCTTGAATCAATCTCTTTTGTGATATAAAAGAGAGAAGCAAGTAGAAAGAAGGGACCAGAGAGGAGGGGGAGCTCATAAAACCAAGAAAGCAGTGCCTGAAGCAGAGCATGGCCTTTGGACCTGGGGTTCCTATGTTGAGAAGCTCCTAGACTAGGGGAAGATTGATGACAAGGACCTTCCCCAATAGCAAACAGAGACAGAAAGACTTCCCCTTGAGCTGGCACCCTGAATCTGGATTTCTAGTCTCCTAAACTGTGAGAGAATAAATTTGTGTTTGTTAAAGCCAACCACTTGTGGTATTTTTTATTATAGCAGCATTGGATAACTAAGACAATTATATGCTATGGCGTGAAATGGTGAATATCAACCAGTTCCTTCCGGTACAGTGACTTTGTATGTTCTTTTCATCTTCTTTTAATGCTTCCAGTGACATTCAATTTTTTGCCCATAAAATCCTTCAATTATGCAAGTTAAGGCTTGAAATTTTTTCTTCACTTCTTTCATGAGAAATGTCAAGCATGTTCTTCCCTTTTGGTTTCCTAACTCCAGGTCTTTGTACATTTCTTGTCTTCTGGACCTGCCTTTTGAAATCTTCTGCTCAGCTTTTTTCTTCATTATTTCTCCTTTTCACTTTAGCTACTCTGTATTAAAGAACACGTTTCAAAGTCTCTTGTGATATCTATTTTGGCCTTTTCTTTCTTTCTTCTCTTTTTAATGACTTTTTGATTTCATCATGTATGATATCCTTGATGTCATCCCAGATCTTATCTGATTTTTGGTCATTAGTGTTCAGTGTGTCAAATCTATTTTTGAGATGGTCTCCACATTCAAGAGAGATATACTCAAGGTTGCATTTTGGTTCTTCTGGACTTGCTTTAATTTCTTTCAGTTTCAACTTGAACTTGCATATGAGAAATTGATGTTCTATTCTGTAGCCAGCCTCTGGACTTGTTCTGACTGATGATATTGAGCTTTTTCATTGTCTCTTTCCACAGATGTAGTTGATTTGATTCCTGTGTATTCCATCTGGCAAGGTCACGTGTACTAAAAAAAAAAAAAAAAAACCCAGCGCCATCAAGTCGATTCCAACTCATAGTGATCCTATAGGACAGAGTAGAACTACTCCATAGTTTCCAAGGAGTGCCTGGTGGATTCGAACTGCCGACATTTTGGTTAGCAGCCGTAGCACTTAACCACTATGCCATCACGTATACAGTCACCATTTATTTTGTTAAAGAAAGATATTTCCAATGAATAGTTGGTTAGCCTTGCAAAACTCCAACATGAGACCTCCCATGCAGTTTCTATCACCAAGGCCATATTTTACAACTATTGACCCTTCTTTGTTTCCAACTTTTATATTCCAATCACCAGTAATTATCAATGCATCTTGATTATATGTTTGATCAATTTCAGACTGCAGAATTTGGTAAAATTCTTCAGTTTCCTCATCTTTGAGATTAGTGGTTGGTGCATAAGTTTGAATAATAGTTATATTAACTGGTTTTCCTTGTAAGCATATGGATATTATCCTATCACCAACAACATTGTATTCCGGGATAGATCTTAAATGTTCATTTTGATTATAAATGTAATGTTGTTCTCTTCAATTTGTCATCCCAAGCAGTAGACCCTAGGATTGTCCGATTCAAAATGGCCAATATCAGTTCATTTCAGCTCATTAATGCCTACAATATTGATCTTCAAACATTTCATTTAATTTTTGTCCACTTCCAATTTTCCTTGATTCATTCCGCATACGTTCCACATTCCAATTATTAATGAGTATTTGCAGCTGTGTTTTTTCTCATTTTGAATCTTGCCACATCAGCAAATAAAGCTCCCAAAAGCTTTAACCTATATGCGTCATTAAGTCTGATGCTACTTTGAGGAGTCAGTTCTTCCCTATCTGTATTTTGAATGACTTCCAACTTGAGGGACTCAACTTCACACTATATCGGATAATTCTCTGCTGGTATCCATAAGATTTTCAATGGCCAAATTTTTTAGAAGTAGATCCACAGGTCCTTTTTCCTAGCCTGTCTTAGTCTGGAAGCTCTGCTGATACCTGTCCAGTCTGGGTTACCCTGCTGATATTTGAAATACAAGTGACATAACTTTCAATATCACAGCAACACACAAGCCACCACAGTAGGACAAGCTGACAAACAAGGTATGAAGATACAGTAAATTTAAATTTGTAATCAATAGTAACCACTACTTAGTGGCAGAGTGTAAGCAGTAAAAAATATTTATCAAATAAAAAACATTAATTCAATTTTATTTAAAGAATAAAAGTCCTCTACAATAAAAAATGTAAAATTCACAACTTTTATGGAAGTTAGTATACCATATTTAACTGTGGACAGAACAGTTGAAAATTTTGAAACAGAGTGTAAACTCCATAAGGGCAGGGGGGTTAACAGCATAAGGTTTGTTTTATCCTTGATATTTTGTCTAATGTCCAGCATATAGTAAGTGTTCAATAAATACATATTGAACAAACGACTGAAGAAGTTTGTTTAATCATGTGCTAAATTCCTTGTCAAACATTTTTTCTCATCCTGTAGACATATTCAAGATCCTTCTTTCCTACAATCTTCTTTTAGCTCATTCTTCCATCAAAGATTATACAATAAAGTACTTTATCCTAAAGATATGCACTGTTGTTGTTGTTGTTAGGTACTATATAACAGAACAAAACACTGGCTGGTCCTAACCATCCTTACAGTCATTGTTATGCTTGAGCTCATTGTTGCAGCCATGGTGTCAATCCACTTGTTGAGGGTCTTCCTCTTTTCCGCTTACCCTGTACTCTGCCAAGCATGATGTCCTTCTCCAGAGACTGATCCCACCTGACAACATGTCCAAAGTATGTAAGACACAGTCTCGCCATCCTTGCCTCCAAGGAGCATTCAGGTTGTACTTCTTCCAAGACAGATTTGTTCGTTCTTTTGGCAGTCCATGATATATTCAACATTCTTCGCCAACACCACAATTCAAGGGCTTCAATTCTTCTTTAGTCTTCCTTATTCATTGTCCAGCTTTCACATGCATATGATGTGCTTGAAAATACCCTGGCTTGGGTCAGGTGCACCTTAGTCTTCAAGGTGACGTCTTTGCTCTCCAACACTTTAAAGTGGTCCTTTGCAGCAGATTTATCCAATGCAATGCATCTTTTGATTTCTTGACTGCTGCTTCCATGGATGTTGATTGTGGATCCAAGTAAAATGAAATCACTGGCAACTTCAATCTTTTCTCCATTTATCATGATGTTGCTCATTGGTCCAGTTGTGAGGATTTTTGTTTTCTTTACGTTGAGGTGCAATCCATACTGAAGGCTGTGGTCTTTGATCTTCATTAGTAAATGCTTCAAGTTCTGTTCACTTTCAGCAAACAAGATTGTGTCATCTGCATAATGCAGGTTTTTATGAGTCTTCCTCCAATCCTGATGCCCTGTTCTTCTTCATATAGTCCAGCTTCTCAGATTATTTGCTCCGCATACAGATTGAATAGCTATGGTGAAAGAATACAACCCTGACACACATCTTTCCTGACTTTCAACCAATCAGTATCCCCTTGTTCTGTCTGAATAACTGCCTCATGATCTATGTAAATGTTCCTCATGAGCACAATTAAGTGTTCTGGAATTCCCGTTCTTTGCAATGTTATCCATAATTTGTTATGATCCACACAGTCAAATACCTTTGCATAGTCAATAAAACACAAGTAAACATCCTTATGGCAGTCTCTGCTTTCAGCCAGGATCCATCTGACATCAGCAATGATATCCCTGGTTCCATGTCCTCTTCTGAAACCGGCCTGAATTTTTGGCAGTTCCCTGTTGATATACTGCTGCGGCCGTTTTTGAATGATCTTCAGCAAAATTTTGCTTGTGTGTGATATTAATGATATTGTTCTATAATTTCCACATTCAGTTGGATCACCTTTCTTGGGACTAGGCATAAATATGGATCTCTTCCAGTCAGTTGACCAGGAAGCTGTCTTCAATATTTCATGGTATAGACTAGTGAGCACCTCCAGCGCTGCATCTGTTTGTTGAAACATCTCAGTTGATATTCCATCAGTTCCTGGAGCCTTGTTTTTCGCCAATGCCTACAGAGCAGCTTGGACTTCTTCCTTCAGTACCATCGGTTCCTGATCATATGCCACCTCTTGAAATGGTTGTTAGGTGTCGTTGATTTGGTTCCGACTCATACCGACCCTACGTACAACAAAAGAAAATGCTTCCTGGTCCTGCTCTATCCTCACAATCATTGTTATGCTTGAGCCCACTGTTGCAACCACTGTGTCAATCCATCTCGTTGAGGGTCTTCCTGTTTTTCAATGACCTTCTGCCTCATACCTGATAACAACTGAAGTTTCATTTCCTCAGTTTCATCTAAAGGTTAATCAGAAATATTTTCTTTAATCAAAGGAATTTTATTGTATAAGCAACTGCTCAATGAGAAAGACATTTATCACTGGCATTTTCCCCATTCTTCTTTAGACAGTCATGTTCAAATAATAATGGCTAAATTTATATAACACAATTTGTGTCAGGCATACTATGTATGCCTCCTTCATTATCTTACTTATCTTCGCAAAAATCTCATGCTTAAGACACAATTAATTCCTCTAATTTCTTCTTGAGGAATAAACTCAGGGAGTTTAAGTCACTTGTCAAAGGCCAAAGAGTTACTAAGTATCAAAAGAGATTCCATCCCCCAAATATCTAGCTCCAGAGTTGTGAGTGACTTGTGGTGGGGAAGCATGAAGCGCTCCCCCAATAAAACATAACATTAATGGGCTTCCTTAATGTTAACAACTTTAAGAATGATTTGATATAAATGTTAACAGACTTAAACTCTCAATATACTCAAATAATTTGGCACCAAATGTATAATACAATCATTATTCCTTCCACTTGAATTAAATGTTTTAGTTAAGGTAGGTATATGTGTTTTAAAATAGTATGAAAATAGGTGTGATATTCTATTAGTGTAACTGTCCTACTGAGGCTTGTCATTACACAACTTTCTAAACACCGATTTGCTGGACTATTGAAGCTGGCCTCATAGATTCCTGGTTCCACTGTTTGCCTTAGCCCATTATATTCAGACAGTCGTTTGATGCCGCCAGGGAAAGTGCCAGATGCCATTATCTGTCACTGCTACTGTGAACTATTTGAATTTTTAAAAAGTAAAGCTATGAAGAATTCAATCTTGTTCATAATAGTGACCTATGGTAATTCTCTTAAGACCTAGAGGTACAAGATGATCAAGACCTTGCTTCCTTTTTAGGACAGGTATATAACATGGCATTTCATTAGAAGTAAAGAGCTTAAAGATCCAGAAAGTAAAATTTATACAATTAAAAGAAGTGAATTAAAAATCCATGATTCACTTATCTGAGGATATTTTCCAACAAAAGTTTCATAGTCACCAATACAATGTGTCCCTTTCATGCACTGAACTTCCTACCTTATGGACCACATGACTATACACAACATTATGAAGGACAAAACTTTTCTTGCCTATGCCATGATCTAAAAACGATGGGTTTTAATCAGAAGAGAGTCCTTGGTGGTGTTTAGCCGCTAATAAAAATGTTGAAGCTTCAAGTCAATGCAGAGTTTCCTCAGAAGAAAAGCCTGGTGATCTGCTGAAACATCAGCCATTGAAAACCCTATGGAGCAAGCACAGTTCTGCTCTGACACATAGAGTCACCATGAGTTGGAATTTGACTCAAAAGCAACTTGTTCGTTTTTAGTCAGAAAGTGAAAATGTTTTTAGTTCGCTTTCACCAGTAATTAACTCTTTATCTTCTGAAGCATGTGGTATTGTGTGACATTGAGCATTTGTTTTAAGTATGGGATAGCTTCTGCAGAGAATGAAAATTGGCCTAAGCATGTGGACCAATATCTGTTTCGTATCATTAGAAAATATTGTGAAGAACTGGAGAAGCAGCTACTATTAATAGCTGAAATTCCTTCTCCATCCCCAAATTCTGAGTTGGCAGAATGACAACAGAAAACCACTTTGATCCAGAGGACACTATGGGTGACATTGTAGGTTCTTTAATGGGAAAGTGACATGATGCAAAAAGGTTTCATAGTCTTATAATAAAAACATCATAGACACTACCTAGCGTTTACCTGAAATGTCTCTGCCCTTGCAAGTATCTGCCTTGGATGGCTGAGATATGTCTCTTTTTTCTTCTCACCCTTTGAACTAGGCAGTTCTTGTCTATAAGTCAATGAAATGCGCAAAATGTAACAATGAATGTGTTGTGCTGTGGGTTTTCAGCAGTCAGATTTCTTTTTCTTGGTGTCTAGAATGCTCTGTGAAACCATGATGATTAATAGCCCTACATGACAAGTGGATTATTGAAAGTGTTAAGCATCAGTGATAAGCTAACCATCTGATGATTGGAACAAGCTAGTAGGGAAAAAAAAAAAACCTCTGTTGCAGACCAGTGATCCAGTTGATACGTAGATCATTCAGCTTCAGCAGGGTTAGTCCCACCACATGTTCAGGAGAGCTGCCTCGGGAAAGAAAAAAACAAAAGATGGAGCAGGCAGCAGTCAAACTACACGCTCAAAGTGTTTGCCACCTATTTAGAGTTGTTAAAAGCCAAGTGAAATAGTTTGATTCTTGTTGTATGAAAAAACGTGCTGGTTCTAATGAAGTTCCTTTAAAACCTACTCACAAAAATAACCCCCAGAAGGTGTTATTTTCCTTATTGCCCCTCTTTTTTGTCATTCCCGAAGAATTGAGCCCTGGTTTCCCAAGAACAGTGCTTCTCAAAGTACAGTCTCAAGACCAGCAATACTAACATCATCTGGGAAAATGTTAAAAATGCATGCTATCTGAACCCACGCAGCCCTAGTGAATATTAAGTTCTGGGGGTGGGCGCAGAAAGTTGTGCTTTCATAAGCTCTCCAGATGCACACTAAAATTTAAGAACAACTGTTCAAGAATATGCCTGATTCAACAAAGCAGGAGATAAGTGCCATTTTCATCTTATAGGTTTCCAGGTGGAAATCAGTCCCCAGTCTGTTGTCCATTCATTGGTAAACTGCTTTAAACAGAAACACTTATGAGTCAAGATCACAACAGACAATCCAATCTTTAGTTCAAAATAAGACATAATTACGGGGCTGCTCTTATAGGAGACTCAATAATTCTCTTTCATGTATTTATGAGGGATGAGTGCTCCCTCGTGTGGAGATTTAGGGATCCAGGTGAGTCTTATCTTGGGGCTATGAGCTTGTCTTGAAAGAAGCACGTGACGCTTTCACTCTTATTTCAGTGGCAAGACCTTAGTCACATGGTCACACAAACTGCAAAGAGAGGCTAGGAATCACAGTCCTTGACTGATCAACAAACCAACAACAACTCCATGGAAATGGAAATAAAAGAGGTAGAGGGCATGGGTTTAGGCAGACAAACAGCCGTCTTTACCTACAATGTTTGAAGGCAAGTATTTATACTAGCCAAATGTTGGAATCCATCTAAATGATTAATAATAGGAGCCTAATTGGGTTTAGTTGGGTAATGTTTGATATAGCTATAGGAGAGAATAATGTGTAATTATCAACCATGTGTTTTTAAACACTTTTTATAAAAAGACAGGTCAAATTGTTGAGTAAAAGCTGTTGGGTATAATTTCATTAATATAGAGCAATATCAACTATATAAAAAATGAGTACAATGAAGAGAAGGCATTCACTTCATTATTTTCCATTAAAAAAATAATGTTGAGCTCCTACTGCACACTTGGAACTGTGCTAATTTTGGGGCATAACAATCAAGAAGATATAACTTTGGAAAAACAAGGAATAAGCTATTTCAATTTGTAATGGTAGGAAATAAACAAAACTCTTTCAGGCCGTTATGCCCAGGTAGGGAGGTTAAACGTGAATTTTTTACTTCTTTCTACTTGTTGTTTTTTCATGTTTTCTGTTATATGCATTCTTTATTCTTATAATCAATACCGTAATTTTTTTCTTTCCTTACAGAAGAAAAATGCAAATTGAGTTGTATAAAATTAAACTACAGCATTAAAGTGGGAGAGAAAAAAAATATCATATGAAGGATTCTTTAAAATGCACACTTCAAATTACTATCAAGGTGTAACCCAGGGTTAATGTAAATTTACTAAAGGTTTCTTTTTTTCACCTTATATATCTGTATTCTTGAATAATCATAACTGAGCATTGCACTAGGCCTCTAGGAAATAATTCTGAAAATCAAATAAAGACCTGTTTATGTTGTTAACATTGTATTTATCCTGGAATAAACAAGTAGAGGACTTATTCAAAAGAAAGTCTTTAAAAAAAATAAGTGAACTAAACACAGCAAGACACTCAATGGAAGCCAAAAGATCTGAACTATACTTTGCTGGTTAGTTAGTTGGTTGTTTTCCCCCATCATTGTTTTTAACTAATTTGTATAAAACTTAGCCATTTTGAGCTCTACTTGCATATGAGCATTAGAGATGGGTGCCACTTTCAAACAAGACATTTAAGAAGCAAAGGAGTCCTTCCTATGCCCTTTCTTCCCCTTTCTGCAAGTTGGTTGGAGACATTGACTAGGTCATTGTTGATCAATCACAAAGCTAGAAGATGAATGAAGTCTTTCTTCCTGGATAGCCTGACCAGACCAGAAGATCCACCTTGGACTGTTAGGTCATAGAGAAGTACACTTACATTGAACCATTTATACTTGTGGGTCAATTGTCCCCACAGTCTAACTTACCTTAACACATCAGATTTGTTGTCAGTGTTGAGGGCGCATTTGCTATTTACGGTCATAGCTTTGGAATGAGTCTGACTTTGGGTTGTGGGATAGTGTGATCCTCCTAAGAGTTTTAATGTAGGGGTAGATTGGACGTTGGTGACAGTAATAATGAATTCCATGTGGTTGGGGAATTGTTAGACTGGAAGTACTAGAGTGAGTGGCTAGGATAAGTGAGCTGTAAGGACAAGGATGATGGTCAGAAAATGAGATTTCAGTGTTGACGATGTCAATAATAATAGGACTAGGTAGCTAGATGGAGTGCAGGAAAATATTTTTTGGAGTCGAGGAGCTCATGGAGCTGAAAGCCCTTTGCCTCAATAAAAGAAAGAACAAATGACAATATTGTTAAGGTGAGTGGGGGCACTCTTACTTCACTGTGCCCAGTTGGAACTAAAGTGTGATCGGACATAAACATTTGTCTTCATTCTGATTGGCAGTTCACTACCCCATAGGCATTTTCACAGTAGGGCATTTACAGTTTGGTTATTCAGAGGGAAAAAGTCATTGAATCACACTTCAAAGTCGCTCAATTTACGTTTAGCTCCTATTCTTAATTATTTAGCTGAAAAGATCTAAACTGTCAAATTATAACAGAAGGCACAACAATGTATTCAGAAAACACTGTTTTTCTTTGCTTAGAATCTCAAAACCTTTACTTCACATTTGCATTTTCCCCAAGTCTGTTTGCTGTAAAAGTCTGAAGATAAACACAAACCCAGCCTGTTGCATCTTCCTGAGAACATTAATTGTCTCCAATCATTGTTAGAGCATCTGTTTCACATTTTGACAAGTGCACTTATCTTCTTTTTCCCTTCATATTCCTCTGGTAAAAATAATGAATAAATTACAGGGGGATGACAAATGTGTTGATAATCAAGATGAAACACAAATGAAGTGGAAAAGGCTGTATTTCTTCGCAGAGCTGTAAATTGCTTTCTTCTCTTGCACATCAACATGCTTGACTTAGAAACTAAAAATACCCCCACATGGGAAAATTAAGAGAATTGCTCAAACAGAAATTCTTTTTCACCGGTGAAATAAATACACAGAATTTCTTCCTGACATCATGTGCTATGCTTGGCTCGCAATTGGATATCCCAGAAAAGACTATCTAGCTTCCTATAGTGGTAAGGGGGTGAGATAGAAGTGCATTTAATATAATTTAATTGCATTTGAGAATAATAGTACCTTTCTGAACAGAATTTTGGAGTATCCAGTTGAAGATAGCAAACTTCATTCAATCCCAAAGACATTAATCTTAAAGAGAAAGAGCTGCAGGATGTGTGTCAGGAGACCTCCATTCTGCTTCTAATATATTCTCTTTGGATTCCCTATGAAGATTCAGTTTCAATGTCACAGGCTCTTTAATCACTGTGGTCAGGGATCTCACGAGGAAAATAAATAAATAAATAAGTGATCGAATAGACTACCCATCCCAACCCATTGCCAGACTAGCAGGGCCCATAAATTGGTGGCCCACTGACTAAGACCTGAAGAAGTGTTAGTCTTTTTGTTTTGTTTTAATGGTACATGATTGCCTTTAGGAAGGACTTGCCCTTGCCAGTTTGCCATGATGCCACCATTCCTTATTTTGTGATGCCTGGTACTGTCACCTCTCTAGAGTTTGCAGTATTTGGTTTTGCAGATATCTAGTCTGGATGATAGAGCATTGGTGGTCCAATGGCAGATTCTTGCCTTCCATTTGAGACACCTGGGTTCAGTTCCTGGCCAGTGCACCTCATGTACAGCCACCACCCATCTTTCGATGGAGACTGGCATGATGCTGAACAGGTCTCAGTGTCACTTCCAGACTAATACAGTCTAGAAAGGAAACCCTAGAGATCTATTTCCAAAAAATCAACCAATGAAAACCTGACGATTGTGCATAGGGTCACCATGAACCAGGGGCAGGCGCGATGGCAGCTAACAACAACAGACTAGATGAACTCTTCACTTCCTCAGAGCTCAAATAACCCATGTTTCTCATTTCTGTCTGTATTTAGAACTTTAATATCCTGATCTTTCTCCTTTCACCATCACACTTCAAAATTTGAAACCAGAGAAATGAGTTCAGAACTACAGAGCCTACATGATACATTTGTGCAAGTCCAGACTTGCCGGGAAGTTATTTCCTAGTTATGAAAAAAAATCATACATACAGCAAATCACAGAGGGACAATTTTCTTTGCATATTAAAGTGTAACAAAGCCATAGTATACGCCTTAGCTTAGCATAGACTCTTTCTGCATTGTAATCTTTGTCAAGGATCTTATAACTCTTTACAGATACTTTAAAGAGTAACAGGCACACACCATGCACCTGCCATGACCATGAACGTGCATGCAGATTTCCTTTATGAATGGATTTGCCTGAGCTTGCCAGGCTAAATGTAAAAAGCATTGCTTCCAAACATGAGTTTTACTTTATATATGCAAATATGTGTTGAAGCTTATAGTTGCTGCTTTGCATGGGTAAATGATGTCCCAGTTCATCTGAAGTGAGGAGGCAATCTCTAAAGCAGCAATAAGGCGCAACCATAGTAATTAAGGAATTTGTCTGTTCCTAGAAAATTGACGCATTCGGTATGTGGAAAATTGCCACTTCATAAATATGTTATGCAGCTACCACCATCTGGGCTGTTTTGTGACAACTATTACAATGCAATTAAGCAAAGATTTGAGATGAAAGAGTGAATATGATCTTTGGTCTAAACATAAATTGAATCTTATTTTTGAATTTGTGTGAAAATTTGACTCATTTTTTCTTTCATTCAATATATTACCTTTCTTTATAAAGATAATACAATATTAGACTGATTCAGAAAGAAGAAAAAAATGAGTTCTATGCATTTCATATTACGTTGTTTAAAATTTCCATGTTTTAATTTCTTCGAAAATAAGTTTGCTTTGGAATAAGCTTTTTCCTTATATGAATTTTAGTGTTTCATTATCTAATAATTAGGAATTTATTTTATCATTAGATGTAAACTTTATTAATACACTATAAATTCCAGTAACAACCATGTATTCTTCCTACTGGGAGAAAAGCAGCACATAAAGCTCGTTGATTCAGGGTGCCTCCTGCGTCCTAGAGCATTGCTCCCTATTCATGAAAAGTGTTCCCTCTATTCTGGAGCTTTGGTTATGCCTTCAATAGGCTGTCCAATGCTCTACTAAATAAGCAGCTTCTTGGAGTAAGGTACGTGATAGGACCAGTTGATACCATTGTTATGGATCTTTTCGTGTCCCTTTATTGCTGTGAAGTCAGTCCCTTAGTGTCCTAGTCACCTAGTGCTGCTATAACAGAAATATCAGAAGTGAGTGGCTTTAGCAAAGAGAAATTTATTTCCTCACAGTGAAGCAGGTTGAAAGTCCAAGTTCAGGGTGTCAGCTCCAGGGAAAGGCTTTCTCTTTCTGTTAGCTCTAGAAGAAGGTCCTTCTCATCAATCTTCCCCTGGAGTAGGAGCTTCTCTGTGCAGTGGCCTTGGGTCCAAAGGACGCACTCTGCTCCTGGCACTGCTTTCTTGGTGGTATGAAGTCCCACTGTCTCTCTGTTCACCTCTCTCTTTTATATCCCCCCAAAAACAGCTCAAGACACAATCCAATACCATAGATTGAGTCTTGCCTCATTAACATAACTGCTGCCCATCCCTTCTCATTAACATCATAGAGGCAGTATTTATAATGCATAGAAAATCACATCAGATGACAAAATAGTGGACAATCGTGGCCCAGCCAAATTGATACACACATTTTTGGAGGGATGCAATTTAATCCATGACATTTAGTATGACCTGATGTTATATGGGATCTTGTACCAGCAGATCAAAAACATTGTAAGCCCTTGAATGTGGTGTAGGCCAAGAACTTGTCCATTCCTAGAGTATATATGTATCATCAATTTGCCACTAAGTGATCCGTTGATATTCTCAAGAAGTATATATCAGGAGTTCAGGGGTTCAGTATTGGTCTCTGCTGCTGGCAGGTTGAACATTCAGCAGTGACAATGCCCTCTATATATCTTTTAAAATATTAAAGGAAGCTATATGAAAATTATAAAAGTCCTAAATAGTTAGTGAGGGTTTGAAATTAACTTTTCTTTTAACGTCTCTTCCTTCTCCATGTGCCCTCTGAATGAGTAAATGCCTGAGTATTAGACCCAAGACGTATTCATGCCAAAAAAACCAAACCAAACCCAGTGCGGTCGAGTCGATTTCGACTCATAGCGACCTTATAGGACAGAGTAGAACTGCCCCATAGTGTTTCCAAGAAGCGCCTGATGGATTTGAACGGCCAACCCTTGGGTTAGCAGCCATAGCACTTAACCACCATGCCACCAGGGTTTCCGACATATTCATAGCAGTCACAAAATAGTTTGATAAATAAATGAATAAACAAATGATGAAAGATGTTGAATGGTAGAATCACATATTGAATCACTGTTTACTGAGCATGTACAATATGCACCTGGTATATAAAAAAAAAATAAGGCAAGTCCTTATCCTATATATACAATCTAGTAGTTTACCCAGGTATGAGAATACAAAAAGTTTACCCAGGTATGAGAATACAAAACGCAACTAGGGTGTCCAAATTAATGGAAAATGTATGTCGTAGGTAGAAACTATTACTAACGTTCAGAGGTTCTTCATGGGAAGAATGGCTTACTTCACAGGATAGATTTTATTCAATTAGTATCTGTAAAGAATAGAAGGAGGTAGCTTAGATTCCTTGTCATTGCCAAGAAGCAGCAGCCAATACAAATGGAGGATTAAAAAGGCTAAGAAGGGTAGGCAAGATAATTTTACCTTAGAAATAAATTCTTGCTTACAGTGTAAGCTAAATGAGGGCTGATATTTTTGTCTGTTTTGTTCACTATTGTATCTAGCAATTAGAACAGTTCCTGACAACGTCGTGCATAGTCCGTAAATATTTGTACAATGAAGTGTTCCTTCAAGGTAAGAGCTCCCTATCAATGCTCTTGTAAAATTCTAATAAAACAACCTCATCTTTGAATTAGTATACTGTTTTACTGCTCTAACAAAGAGACTCAAGACCGCAGAGGCTTATAATAAAGCAGAAATGTATTTTTCCTCTACTTGACAGTCTGGAAATTAGCCATCTTGGGTTGGTGCCATGATGCAGTCATTCTCAACACAAAGAGTCTAACTCTGGGTCCAAGGCAGCTGTACCAGTTGTCTCCATTTCCCAGCAAGTGAAAGAAGAATGAGACTGCAAAGAGCAAAACACCTCCTTTCTAAAGTATTTTACCCAGATGTTGCACAAAACACCTGTGGTTACATCTCATTGGTCAACAGTTAGTTCTATGGCTTCACTTTTAGATAGAAGGCTAACTGGGAAATATTGTCTCTAGCTGAGTGGTCATGTTCCCAGCTAATGCTATGTGGGAATGGCCTTATTACTGTAATTGAGAAGGATAGATACTACTGGAAAATACTGAACTCTCAAATTTAAGGTAATCTCCTACTTGAAATATTTACTCATTTTCTTTTGTTCCAAAACATCCCTGACCTCATTTTGCATCTACCTACACTGCTTGTGGTGCAGTGGTTAAGAGCTACAGTGAGCTACGGCTGCTAACCAAAACGTTGGTGGTTTGAATCCACAAGCCGTTCCTTGGAAACCCTATAAGGCAGTTCTACCCTATCCTATAGGGTCACTATGAGTTGGAATCGACTTGAGCGCAACAGGTTTGGGTTTTTTTTGATTGTTTAACTGGTAGTTGAATCCTATTTACTTGATTATTCTCCTCTACATTTAAATAGTAGAGTTTCCCAGGGTCATATCCTTGGCTCTTCTTTCTTCCCATCTACACATACTCTATCTACACTCACTAGGGAGAACAGAATTTCCAAGCTTCGAACATCATCTTTATGCTTATTAGTCTTAGATGCATGTTTGCTGCTTGGACCTATCCCTATATTCCCAACTACCAACTCAGTATCTCCAACTGAATGTCTAATGAGTATTTTAAACCTAACTTGGTTAAAATATAATTGTTGTTTCCTATTCTTCCAAAAACCTGCTCCTGATCACCCATGCCTTTTTCAACCTCAGTAAGATGCATTATTATACACCCAGTTGCTCGGATCAGTTAGTTAAAAATCAGTCTTGATTCCTCTCTTTCTTTCAAATCCCATATCCTAAATGTCAACTGAAAATAAAAACAGCTTTATCACCATATTATATCCCAAGTCTAACCATTTGTTATCTCAATTGTTTCAATTCTAATCTCAATCATCATTGTTCCCTACCTTCAAATAACCTACACTTACCTAAACCCCTATTTCTAGTCCCTCCCAGGGCCCACATAGTAGCCAGAGTAATCTTTTTTAAAGTTCAAATCATTTCATCGTTCTCTTTTATTTGAAAACTGTCCATTTCTCTTTTAATAACATCCACATATATCTCCATTGCCCAGGATCAAAGTGTTATTCAAAGTATTTATCACTGGACACAGCAAGAACACTAACAAACCAGCTTAAGCACAGGTGAGGGTGCTGAAGTAAGACCCTAGCGGCTGCCGTTGTGGTTCTCATTTCGTCTTTAGTGGCTGGGTCACGGGGAGCGTGGGGAGGAGGATGAGGCCTCAGGGTATGAGCTGGGTCACCAAAGTAGGCATTTGGGGGACTTTGATCAATGCCTATCTATCAAACAGTAGAGAAATATTTCAAAGCTTTAACAATTAGTAACAACTGGCACCCCCTAAGTGTATACCAATGAATAGTAACCATATGACAAAGTCCTACAGAGCTTATTCTCTTTCTTGCTCTTCAACTTGGTCTCTGCGCACCCCTTGTTAAACAAACTCCATCAGCAAAGACATTTTTTCTGTCTCTTGAACATATGAAGCTTATTCTGATATCAGGCCTTTGCGCTTGCTCTTCCTCCTGCTTCAAAAACTCCTTATGCATATCTTCATAAGGCCACTTACTTCTCATGATAAAATGTCCCCTCCCAGAGATCATGTCTCATACCACACTAGCTGTGAGGCTGCCATGCCATTTCAGCCTCTCTTACGCTCTTCATAGCATTTATCAGCACCTAATTGTCTCATTTATTTTTATGTACTGACTTTAATTAATGATTTATTCCACACTACTTTGAGGATTGTCTTGCTCAGTACACTACCCCTACTATTTAAAAGTAGTCCTTGGGTGATGCAGATGGTTAACTAGCTCAACTGCTAAATGAAAGGCTGGAGGTTTGAGTCTACCTAGAAGTGTCTTGGAAGAAAGGGCTGGCAATCTACTTCAGAAAAATCAGCCATGTGGGACACAGTTCTACCCTGACACGCATGAGTTTGCCATGAGTTGGAATCAATATGATGGCAACTGGTGATATGGTAAAACTGCTTATAAACATACTTTTCAAAGCTAATTTCCAAATCCAGGATATTTGATTTATGTATTAATCAGGAATAAATGTCTGAATTAATAGATGTTGACCTCAAAATACCTCCTTTTCTTCTGACATTGCCTTGTCTCATTTGCAGTCTCATCTACTCGTGTTCCTTGAATTTGCCTACCAAACAGGTGTCTGAAAATATATATTGAAAATTAAGTATTCCTTGATTAATTAGAAGTAATGAGATGACCTACCATATTCAGCCCTCAACCTAAAATATCAGCCCTCTCAAATCATTTATTTATTTAGAAACCCTTTATTGAGCCCTACCTGGAGTCATGCACTCTGCTAGATGCTGGACATACAGAGCTGAAGAAGTAATGGTCTTTTACTTTAAGGAGCTCCCAGTTCACTGGAAGCAACAGATTTTTAAGCAGATCACGTCAAAACAGCATAGTCAGTGTCATTGTTCGAGACGTATAAGGTGCTGGGTGAACCATGGGGTGAACACATTCAATAGTTTTATTGATTTTCACAGGTTTTGAGTCATCCCTAGGAAGGGGGATGCCAAAAGCACCAGACAAACGTGCCTCTCCTATCTCTCTGAATTGGACTGGATAGTAGGGAAAAACTTGTAAACTGATAAATATTTTCTGGAAAGCTTTCAAAAATTCTTCTGTTAGATTAAAAGAAAATTGAATATTCAAATTGAAACTTTGCATACCTCCAAGGATTGCTGATTTTAACTCCTCCAAAGGTACCACCTTTGGGCTCAGCTTTGTGAAAGAAGTGGTTTGTGGCTGTGACTTGGGATTTTACCCTTCATATATTTCAGTCTCTTCTTTCCATCATTAATATATTTACTGACCTCTTGTTGCCAATGTCAGATCCAACAGTGTTATTTGAAAGACATATGTCCTTTAAAATTATTGCAAAGACAAAGCATAAGAATAGACTCAATTCTCCTGACTCCTATTTTCTGTTCAAGAGCAGTGTTCCCTTGTAAGGCAATGAAAGCTTTGTGCTAGAGGGGAAACAGGTAACTATAAGAATTGGACCCCCTAGAACCACCCGCTCAGATAATTTATCATTCTGCCTCTACAAATTATGATATTCCTTTGCTCAGTCACTGTCACCTTGTTACTTTTGTTTTATATGTCCTTGCAGATTTTCACATGATCACAAACCTCCTGCAACCTTCAGATATTCCAATTAGCAAAAGTATCTAAATACGCATAGAAGTGCTTGTCATAAATTGCAGGACACAACAACTGCTTGACACGATGTGATTTTGTTTCTATTTAAATAGTTATCACTTTTTTATATAACTTGCTTTTTATTGGTCTATTTTTGTTCTT
This sequence comes from Elephas maximus indicus, assembly GCF_024166365.1. NCBI lineage: Eukaryota > Metazoa > Chordata > Mammalia > Proboscidea > Elephantidae > Elephas > Elephas maximus. The sequence goes on along the minus strand of NC_064828.1, from coordinate 95,657,912 downwards.
TCAAGTGAGGGTTATGCATTTGAAAAGTGTCAAATTATTATTAGCACAGACTTAAACTATTTAAGTCACAGAGCAAGTAGATCAACAGTAACAGAAGAAAATTGTATCAACATTGACCTAAATAATGTTTGTGAATGAGGGATCCCTACTATGTGCAGGATTCTTGGCAAATGCTCCAGTGACTTCATTAACTAAACAGATAACATCCCCAAAGATGAACCTATATCCCCAAACAAAGTCATATTCACTGGTGCAGGCTTAGGACTTCATCACATCTTTTTGAAGGAAACACAATTCAATTCATAACAGTGGGGTTAACCACACCAAATAACCTTGAGGTTGGCATATGACCCAAATCTAAGCTAATTAGTGTATACATCTCTTTGGACACACTGATACTTCTGGTCGTCTTGGGCCTAGAAGAGCCAGGCTCAGGACTTCTGTGAAACTGTTGCAAAGAGATTATTTCCCAGGGCATTTAAACTTTGAGAACAACATTGACGTGCTGCTGGTGGCCATATTTCTACTACACGGGGAGAGCTGGCCTGAAACTTGAGTCAACCAGGGGCAAACAATCTAAGGAATCAGAATAATTGTCCCTAAAGGAAATATATATATATGAGAAATTATTATGAAAATGTAATTTTTATTCTCACTGGGGTTATTAAAGATCTTGTATTTATTAAATAGGAAAAATCTAAGGTTCCAGAAAGATTGCTTCCAAAAAAAACCATGAAAAAATGTATTTAAAACTGAAAAATACATGGTGAATGGCCAATTGAATAATGCCTAAGTTATGTCTATAATTTTGAAGACCAGCTTGAGAAATTTTCACTTAACACAAAATAAAGGACAAAGAAACGACCATAACAATCTAATTAAAACATGGACAGAAATCTTGCACATGCTCTTCACACAAGAGGATATCCAAATGGTTGATGGTATATGAAAAAGTGCTCAACATCATTACTTATCAAGAAGATTGTCACAAAGAAATAGCATTTGATATCCACTAGTGGCTAAGATTTTTTCTTAAAACAGAAGAAATTAAAAAACTGACATTACCAAATATTAGTGAAAATTGGTAGCATCTGGCACTCTCATACACTTCTAGAAGTTATCTAAATTGGGTCAACCCTTTTGACAAACTGGTGACATTTTCTAAAGCTAAATCTATGCCTACCCTGTGACTTAGAAATCATACTCCTGGATTTATTCCGAAGATTCTATAGGCTATCAGTCTTGATAAAATCTCACATTCAATTTAAGCACGTAGTATCTGTACAATATCCTGAAGGTCACTAATTTAACCAGTGAAAAATAATTTCTATTATTCGTTACACTGGTTAACAAACCCTTTAATACGGGTCAAAAACAAAGTTAATTAAAGTGCATGTAAGAGCGCCCCTAGGAAAGTGGTTCCTGATTCAAATTTTCAAATGTGTGTTTCTGACTAGGCTTTTTCAGCACTTTAACTACCTTCCTGCCCAAACTCAATGATTAGAACTGAAACATACATGTATATCACATTGCTTGTCCTTAACTTTTTAAAGGAGATGAGAAGCTCTTCATTCCAATGATGTTTTAGCCAGTCTGAACAATTTTTACTCTTCTGAAAATATTAAGACTTCTGGGCCTTTTTATATATTCTCTTTGCCTATGTTTTCCTTTAATTCCCCCATACTTTCCCCTAAATAACTCATATCTATCCATCAAATCTGCTCTTTGAAGAAGTTTTCCTTGATCCCACAAGTTTGGCTTAAATACGAATTCTATCTTCTCTCATTAGCAATCTTTACATCATCATTATAGCGCTTAGTGCATTATGTCACAATTGTTTGCTTAATTGTACATCGTGGGTGATTTTCTACACATTCAGGATGGGGGAATAATTTGTACTAGATTATTATTCGATTGCTTGAGCCCACCCTTGTGAGTGATAACAGATAATCTAGAAGCCTAGTTTAATTCTTTTCATTTAGCCTTAATTTATTACATTATACTTTTAATTAGTTCCTTTTACACTAGATGTGGAATGAACCTTAGAGAACCCAGTTTCGATCCTAATTTTTATACTATTGTCATCATAAAATTTAAATATATTTAATACATATTTAAATATACCTGCATGTGAGTGTATTTAAATCCACATTATGCCATTACTATTACCTTGCAAGTCAATTTTCATTATTATTACTTTATACCATCAATACCCACATATTAACTTGTTCCAGTGTTTCTCATTTCCTTCCACATTTCCATATTTTTATCTAGTATAATTTTTCTTCTGCCTGAAGAATTCCCTTTAGAACTTTTTTTTTATTAACTTTTATTAAGCTTCAAGTGAACGTTTACAAATCCAATCAGTCTGTCACATATAAGTTTACATACATCTTACCCCGTACTCCCACTTGCTCTCCCCCTGTTGAGTTAGCCCTTTCAGTCTCTCCTTTCGTGACAATTTTGCCAGCTTCCCTCTCTCTCTATCCTCCCATCTCCCCTCCAGACAGCAGATGCCAACACAGTCTCAAGTATCCACCTGATATAATTAGCTCACTCTTCATCAGCATCTCTCTCCACCCGCTGACCAGTCCCTTTCATGTCTGATGAGTTGTCTTCAGGGATGGTTCCTGTCCTGTGCCGACAGAAGGTCTGGGGAGCATGGCCGCCGGGATTCCTCTAGTCTCAGTCAGACCATTAAGTACGGTCTTTTTATGAGAATTTGGGGTCTGCATCCCACTGATCTCCTGTTCCCTCAGGAGTTCTCTGTTGTGCTCCCTGTCAGGGCAGTCATCGATTGTGGCCGGGCACCAACTAGTTCTTCTGGTCTCAGGATGATGTAGGTCTCTGGTTCATGTGGCCCTTTCTGTCTCTTGGGCTCTTAGTTGTCGTGTGACCTTGGTGTTCTTCATTCTCCTTTGCTCCAGGTGGGTTGAGACCAATTGATGCATCTTAGATGGCCGCTTGTTAGCATTTAAGACCCCAGACACCACATTTCAAAGTGGGATGCAGAATGTTTTCATAATAGAATTATTTTGCCAATTGACTTAGAAGTCCCCTCAAACCATGTTCCCCAAACCCCCGCCCCTGCTCCGCTGACCTTTGAAGCATTCATTTTATCCCGGAAACTTCTTTGCTTTTGGTCCAGTCCAATTGAGCTGACCTTCCATGTATTGAGTGTTGTCTTTCCCTTCACCCAAAGCAGTTCTTATCTACTGATTAATCAATAAAAAACCCTCTCCCTCCCTCTCTCCCTCCCCTCTTCGTACCCACAAAACTATGTGTTCTTCTCAGTTTTTACTATTTCTCAAGATCTTATAACAGTGGTCTTATACAATATTTGTCCTTTTGCCTCTGACTAATTTCGCTCAGCATAATGCCTTCCAGGTTCCTCCATGTTATGAAATGTTTCACAGATTCGTCACTGTTCTTTATCGATGCATAGTATTCCATTGTGTGAATATACCACAATTTATTTACCCATTCATCCGTTGAGGGACACCTTGGTTGCTTCCAGCTTTTTGCTATTGTAAACAGAGCTGCAACATGGGTGTGCACATATCTGTTTGTGTGAAGGCTCTTGTTTCTCTAGGGTATATTCCGAGGAGTTGGATTTCTGGGTTGTATGGTAGTTCTATTTGTAACTGTTTAAGATAACGCCAGATAGATTTCCAAAGGGGTTGTACCATTTTACATTCCCAGCAGCAGTGTATAAGAGTTCCAATCTCTCCGCAGCCTCTCCAACATTTATTATTTTGTGTTTTTTGGATTAATGCCAGTCTAGTTGGTGTGAGATGGAATCTCATCGTAGTTTTAATTTGCATTTCTCTAATGGCTAATGATCGGGAGCATTTTCTCATGTATCTGTTGGCTGCCTGAATATCTTCTTTAGTGAAATGTGTGTTCATATCCTTTGCCCACTTCTTGATTGGGTTGTTTGTCTTTTTGTGGTTGAGTTTTGACAGAATCATGTAGATTTTAGAGATCAGGCGCTGGTCTGAGATGTCATAGCTGAAAATTCTTTCCCAGTCTGTAGATGGTCTTTTTACTCTTTTGGTGAAGTCTTTAGATGAACATAGGTGTTTGATTTTTAGGAGCTCCCAGTTATCTGGTTTCTCTTCATCATTTTTGGTAATGTTTTGTATTCTGTTTATGCATGGTATTAGGGCTCCTAGGGTTGTCCCTATTTTTTCTTCCATGATCTTTATCGTTTTAGTCTTTATGTTTAGGTCTTTGATCCACTTGGAGTTAGTTTTTGTGCATGGTGTGAGGTATGGGTCCTGTTTCATTCTTTTGAAAATGGATATCCAGTTATGCCAGCACCATTTGTTAAAAAGACTATCTTTTCCCCAATTTACTGACACTGGGCCTTTGTCAAATATCAGCCGCTCATACGTGGATGGATTTATATCTGGGTTCTCAATTCTGTTCCATTGGTCTATGTGCCTGTTGTTGTACCAGTACCAGGCTGTTTTGACTACTGTGGCTGTATAATAAATTCTGAAATCAGGTAGAGTGAGGCCTCCCACTTACTTCTTCTTTTTCAGTAATGCTTTGCTTATCCGGGGCTTCTTTCCCTTCCATATGAAATTGGTGATTTGTTTCTCTATCGCCTTAAAATATGACATTGGAATTTGGATCGGAAGTGCATTATATGTATAGATGGCTTTTGGTAGAATAGACATTTTTACTATGTTAAGTCTTCCTATCCATGGGCAAGGTATGTTTTTCCACTTAAGTATGTCCTTTTGAATTTCTTGTAGGAGAGCTTTGCAGTTTTCTTTGTATACGTCTTTTACATCCTTGGTAAGATTTATTCTAAGTATTTTATCTTCTTGGGGGCTACTGTGAATGGTATTGATTTGGTTATTTCCTCTTTGGTGTTCTTTTTGTTGATGTAGAGGAATCCAAGTGATTTTTGTATGTTTATCTTATAACCTGAGACTCTGCCAAACTCTTCTATTAGTTTCAGTAGTTTTCTGGAGGATTCCTTAGGGTTTTCTGTGTATAAGATCATGTCATCTGCAAATAGTGATAACTTTACTTCCTCCTTGCCAATCCGGATACCCTTTATTTCTTTGTCTAGCCTAATTGCCCTGGCTAGGACTTCAAGTACGATGTTGAATAAGAGCGGTGATAAAGGGCATCCTTGTCTGGTTCCCGTTCTCAAGGGAAATGCTTTCAGGTTCTCTCCATTTAGAGTGATACTGGCTGTTGGCTTTGTATAGATGCCCTTTATTATGTTGAGGAATTTTCCTTCAATTCCTATTTTGGTAAGAGTTTTTATCATAAATGGGTGTTGAACTTTGTCAAATGCCTTTTCTGCATCTATTGATAAGATCATGTGGTTTTTATCTTTTGTTTTATTTATGTGATGGATTACATTAATGGTTTTTCTGATATTAAACCAGTCTTGCATACGTGGTATAAATCCCACTTGATCAGGGTGAATTATTTTTTTGATGTGTTGTTGGATTCTATTGGCTAGAATTTTGTTGAGGATTTTTGCAGCTATGTTCATGAGGGATATAGGTCTATAATTTTCTTTTTTTGTAATGTCTTTACCTGGTTTTGGTATCAGGGAGATGGTGGCTTCATAGAATGAGTTGGGCAGTATTCCATCATTTTCTATGCTTTGAAATACCTTTAGTAGTAGTGTGTTAAGTCTTCTCTGAAGGTTTGGTAGAACTCTGCAGTGAAGCCATCTGGGCCAGGACTTTTTTTTGTTGGAAGTTTTTTGATTACCGTTTCAATCTCTTTTTTTGTTATGGGTCTATTTAGTTGTTCTACTTCTGAATGTGTTAGTTTAGGTAGGTAGCGTTTTTCCAAGAATTCATCCATTTCTTCTAGGTTTTCAAATTCATTAGAGTACAATTTTTCGTAGTAATCTGAAATGATTCTTTTAATTTCATTTGGTTCTGTTGTGATGTGGTCCTTCTCATTTCTTATTCGGGTTGTTTGTTTCCTTTCCTGTGTTCCTTTAGTCAGTCTGGCCAATGGTTTATCAATTTTGTTAATTTTTTCAAAGAACCAGCTTTTGGCCTTGTTAATTCTGTCAATTGTTTTTCTGTTCTCTAATTCATTTAGTTCAGCTCTAATTTTTATTATTTGTTTTCTTCTGGTGCCTGATGGATTCTTTTGTTGCTCGCTTTCTATTTGTTCAAGTTGTCGGGACAGTTCTCTGCTTTTGGCTCTTTCTTCTTTTTGTATGTGTGCATTTATCGATATAAATTGGCCTCTGAGCACTGCTTTTGCTGTGTCCCAGAGGTTTTGATAGGAAGTATTTTCATTCTCGTTGCATTCTACGAATTTCCTTATTCCCTCCTTGATGTCTTCTATAACCCAGTCTTTTTTCAGGAGGGTATTGTTCAGTTTCCACGTATTTGATTTCTTTTCCCTAGTTTTTCTGTTATTGATTTCTAGCTTCATTGCCTTGTGGTCTGAGAAGATGCTTTGTAATATTTCGATGTTTTGGATTCTGCGAAGGTTTGTTTTATGACCTAATATGTGGTCTATTCTAGAGAATGTTCCATGTGCGCTAGAAAAAAAGTATACTTCGCAGCAGTTGGGTGGAGAGTTCTGTATAAGTCGATGAGGTCAATTTGGTTGATTGTTGTAAGTAGGTGTTCCATGTCTCTATTGAGCTTCTTACTGGATGTCCTGTCCTTCTCCGAAAGTGGTGTGTTGAAGTCTCCTACTATAATTGTGGAGGTGTCTATCTCACTTTTCAATTCTGTTAAAATTTGATTTATGTATCTTGCAGCCCTGTCATTGGGTGCTTAAATATTTAATATGGTTATGTCTTCCTGATCAATTGTGCCTTTTATCATTATGTAGTGTCCTTCTTTATCCTTTGTGGTGGATTTAAGTCTAAAGTTTATTTTGTCAGAAATTAATATTGCTACTCCTCTTCTTTTTTGCTTATTGTTTGCTTGATATATTTTTTTCCATCCTTTGAGTTTTAGTTTGTTTGTGTCTCTAAGTCTAAGGTGTTTCTCTTGTAGGCAGCATATAGATGGATCGTGTTTCTTTATCCAGTCCGAGACTCTCTGTCTCTTTATTGGTGCATTTAGTCCATTTACATTCAGCGTAATTATAGATAAATAAGTTTTTAGTGCTGTCATTTTGATGCCTTTTCATGTGTGTTGTTGGCAATTTCATTTTTCCACATACTTTTTTGTGCTGAGGTGTTTTTCTTAGTAAATTGTGAGGTCCTCATTTTCGTAGTGTTTGACTTTATGTTAGTTGAGTCATTATGTTTTTCTTGGTTTTTATCTTGAGTTATGGAGTTGTTATACCTTTTTGTGGTTACCTTATTATTTACCCCTATTTTTCTAAGTAAAAACCTAACTTGTATCGTTCTATATCGCTTTGTATCACTCTCCATCTGGCAGTTCAGTGCCTCCTGTATTTAGTCCCTCTTTTTGATTATTGTGATCTTTTACCTATTGACTTCCATGATTCCCTGTTATGTGTATTATTATTATTATTTTAATTAATCTTAATTTGTTTGTTTTTGTGATTTCCCTATTTGAGTTGATATTGGGACGTTCTGTTTTGTGACCTTGTGTTGTACTGGTATCTGATATTATTGGTTTTCTGACCAAACAATATCCTTTAGTATTTCTTGTAGCTTTGGTTTGGTTTTTGCAAATTCTCTAAACTTGTGTTTATCTGTAAATATCTTAATTTCACCTTCATATTTCAGAGAGAGTTTTGCTGGATATATGATCCTTGGCTGGCAGTTTTTCTCCTTCAGTGCTCTGTATATGTCATCCCATTTCCTTCTTGCCTGCATGGTTTCTGCTGAGTAGTCTGAACTTATTCTTATTGACTCTCCCTTGAAGGTGACCTTTCTTTTCTCCCTGGCTGCTTTTAAAATTTTCTCTTTTTCTTTGGTTTTGGCAAGTTTGAAGATAATATGTCTTGGTGTTTTTCTTTTTGGATCAATCTTAAATGGGGTTCGATGAGCATCTTGGATAGATATCCTTTTGTCTTTCATGATGTCAGGGAAGTTTTGTGTCAGGAGTTCTTCAACTATTTTCTCTGTGTTTTCTGTCCCCGCTCCCTGTTCTGGGACTCCAATCACCCACAGGTTATCCTTCTTGATAGAGTCCCACATGATTCTTAGGGTTTCTTCATTTTTTTTAATTCTTTTATCTGATTTTTTTCCAGCTATGTTGGTGTTGATTCCCTGGTCCTGCAGATGTCCCAGTCTGTATTCTAATTGCTCGAGTCTGCTCCTCTGACTTCCTATTGCGTCGTCTAATTCTGTAATTTTATTGTTAATCTTTTGGATTTCTACATGCTGTCGCTCTATGGATTCTTGCAACTTATTAATTTTTCCACTATGTTCTTGAGTAATCTTTTTGAGTTCTTCAACAGTTTTATCAGTGTGTTCCTTGGCTTTTTCTGCAGTTTGCCTTATTTCGTTTGTGATGTCTTTAAGCATTCTGTAAATTAGTTTTTTATATTCTGTATCTGATAATTCCAGGATTGTATCTTCATTTGGGAAAGATTTTGATTCTTTTGTTTGGGGGGTTGGAGAAGCTGTCATGGTCTGCTTCTTTATGTGGTTTGATATGGACTGCTGTCTCTGAGCCATCACTGGGAACCTAGTTTTTCCAGAAAATCTGCTAAAAAAAATGCAGTCAGATCCCTATCAGAGTTCTCCCTCTGGCTCAGGCTCTTCGGATGTTAATGATGCCGCCTTACTGGTACGCTGGCTCCAGGCTCTGAAAACAATCACTGCCTCCCCGTATTTGTTCATTCTCCGTCTCTAAATCTGTGTTTGTTGTTCAGGGTTCGTAGATTGTTATGTATGTGATCGATTCACTTGTTTTTCCGAGTCTTTGTTGCAAGAGGGATCCGCGGTAGTGTCCACCTAGCCCGCCATCTTGGGCCCGCCTCCCCTTTAGAACTTTTTTGGGGAGATTTATTGGCTAAGATTTCTCACAGTTACTGTTTATTGAAAAATGTCTTTTTTTTTCTTGCTTTCGCTTTTAAAGGATATTTTCAATGAGGACAGAATTCTAAGTTGACAGGTTTTTTTTTTTCCTCTCAGCACTTTAAATATGTTCTTCCATTGTCGTTTGGCTTTCATCATTTCTGCTGAGAAGTCAATTATCATTTATTTTTTAATTTTTTTCCTAGATGCTTTTAAGGTTTTCCCTTTGGGTTTGGACTTCAGTGGTGATTCACAATGTGCCCAGGTTTGATGTTCTTTATATTTATTCTGATTAAAGTTTGTAGAGTTTTCGGAATCTGTGGCTAGGTATCTTTCTCATCTATTATCTCTTTAAATATTGATTGTGCCACTCTTTCTTTCTTTCTACTTCACTTACAAATATGTTAAAGGTTTTCACTCTTTTCCATATTTATTTTGTACTTTCTTTGGATTTTTCCATTCATTTTTTCTTCATGGTTCATCCTTGATATTTTCTTCTGAGTTCTCTTTCTTTTGGTGAATCCTCTGACTTCCTCTAACCAACTCTTTAACCCATGTTTTAGACTCATAATTTCAGTTATTTTATTTTTTTAAATAAACTTTTAATTTTAGAATAGTATTAGATTTACAGAAAAGTTGTGAAGACAGTATACAGAGTTCCCATATTCCCCACATCCAATTTCCCCTATTATTAACGTCTTGCCTTACTATGGTATATTTATAGCAACTAATAAACTAGTATTATACATTACTCCATTTTTAATTTTAGAATTTTACTGTATTCTCTTTTATATTTTTGGTCACTCTGGTGAAATTCACCTGCAATCTCTTTCCCTCAATACTCATCATAGCTTTTTAATGTCTGTGTCCTATAATTTCAATGCCAAGAAATTTGGAAGACAGTTACCTGGCCAGTCTATTGTAGAAGACTCATATTTGTGCCCATTCTGAAGAAAAGTGTTCCAACAGAATGTGGAAGTTATAGAACAATATCATTAATATCACATGCAAGTAAAATCTTGTTGAAGATCAGTCAAAAATCTTTGTAGCAATACATCTCCAGAAGCTGCCAGAAACTCAAGCTGTAATCAGAAGAGGATGTGGAGTGAGAGATATCATTGTCAATGTCAGACGGAATTTGGCTGAAAGCAGAGAATAACAGAAGGATGTTGACCTGTGTTTACTGACTATGCAAAGACATTCAATTGTGTGGATCATAACAAATTATGGATAACATTGAGAAGAATGGGAATTCCAGAACACTTAATTGTGCTCAAGAGGAACCTATACATAGACCAAGAGGCAGTTGTTCAAACAGAACAAGGGATGCTGCATGGTTCAAAATCAGGAAAGGTGTGTGTCAGGATTGTATCTTTCACTATACTTATTCAGTCTGTGTGCCAAGCAAATAATCCAAGAAGCTGGGCTATGTGAAGAAGAATGTGGCATCAGGATTGGAGGAAGACTCATTAACAATCTGCGATTTGCAAATGGCACAGCCTTGCTTGCTGAAAGCAAAGAGGACTTGAAGCACTTAGTGGTGAAGATCAAAGACTACAGCCTTCAGTGTAGATTATACCTCAAAATCAAAATAAAAAATCCTCACAACTGGACCAATAAGCAACATCATGATAAGTGGAGAAAAGATTGAAGTTGTCAAGGGTTTCTTTTTACTTGGATCCACAGTCAATGCCCATGGGCCAGTAGTCAAGAAATCAAAGGAAGTATAGCATTGGGCAAATTTGCTGCAAGAGACCCCTTACAAGTGTTTAAAACCAAGGATGTCATTTTGAGGTCTAAGGTGCACCTGACCCAAGCCATGATATTTTCAGTTGTCTCATATACATGAGAAAGCTGAACAGCGAATAAGGAAGACTGAAGAAGAATTAATGCCTTTGAATTATGGTGTTGAGGAAGAATATTGAATATACCACGGACTGCCAGAAGACAAACAAGTCTGTCTTGAAAGAACTACAGCTGAAGTTCTCCTTGGAAGCAAAAATGGCGAGACTTCATCTCATGTATTTTGGACAAGTTATCAGCAGGTACCAGTCCCTGCACAAGGGCATCATGCATGGTATGGTAGAGAGTCAGCGAAAAAGAGGAAGACCGTCAATGAGTTGGATTGATACAGTCACTGAAACAATTACTCAAGCATAACAATTGTAAGGATGACACAGGACTGGAAAGTGTTTCATTCGCTATAAGTCAGATTTGAGTCATATCTAACTAACAACAATAATATGATTTCAATAACTGGGTTATCTGTGAGTCTGGTTTCTAGCTCTTTCATTTTTCTGTTTCCTGGTATATCTGGTTAATTTTTTTTTTTTTAATTGAATGCCAACCATCATGTGTGCAGAGTTGTGGAGGCTCTGAAAGATGTGTGCTTTATTCCTCTGATAGTTAAATTGGAGGAAATTTTATCAAAAAAAATGTGATTGAACTGATTTTGAGTCTAGGTTCTGCCCACATCTGGTACACTCCCACTACTAAGGAGTAGCTCCCCAGGGATTCCACATGAAAGTCTCAGGTATTAACTAGCCCTTCTCTTATTCAGTGGCTTGTACCTTTGGACTTTCAAGGTAATAAAAAAAAAAGTTAGAGCATAAAGTAATGATAAACACATATAAGAAGGTCAGCTATCTTCAGTGATATGAAGAGAATGTAAAATGGTCCAAGTCAATAACTACCAAAAATTAAAACAAAAGCAATAAAATATATATCATGGCCAGAATACAGTAAGTGTTCAATATATATGGTTAAAAGAATTTGTATTTTTAATTCATTTCTATAAACTTTCTCATTAAACCCTGATTAAATCAGTAATACAGTACTAGGTACATAGCACATAATCCATAACTGTTTGTGGAACCTGAATTCGAATCCATATTTAGGTTAATGGACTGTAACTCTATTTCACATCCTTGCCTGGAAACAAGAAAAGATTTTTCCCTCATGTTCATGACCCCTAAAGTTTTTTGGATGGCTAGAGATGAGAGAGAGAAAACATAAACATTTTCTTGGGCAAGGCTTTCTTAGTTTTCCCATTTAGGGATAATAAAGCATGAGTTTTAATTAAGTTTGTAAGATTGCCATCTGTGAGCATCTGGAGTTTCATTCTGTTGTAATGTTGAAGCAAATGCAGATTCCAACTCTTCTGGAAGTACAGGACATATAGGCCAAAGAGTAGGGCAACAGCCAGCAGTTAGTTTTTATTTATTTTTTTCTTAAGATTAGTTTCTATTCTATTTTTGGGTCCACAAAAGTGTTAATTTAACCCTTCAAAGGCATGCATATTCTATGGTTACATGCACAGAAAGTTCGCAATACATCCATTCATTCTTTCTTTCAAAACATGATAAATTTGAGATTTTCTATCCTTAGCTAACCACTTTCAAAATGTAATTTGTTGAGACAATCATTTATTTAATTGATAAGACAAAAACATCAGCATTCAGTCTACTTACAATAGATAAAAAAATTGCTATGTGAAATAATTGTAAAGTTTGATATTTTCCTACATGATATTTTAAGAAACAAAGAGGGTTGAATATATCAATATTGTGAAACTCAACAAATAAAGTGATGCTTAGGTTTTTCTAAGGCCACAAAAAATCACAATGTTATACAGAAAGATTATGTCAACCGCTACTAAATCATTCACTGTCTGTGATATTGAAATTGGATTATAAAAGTTTCATTGTTAAACGTAATTTATTCATTGGTGATATTTATTTTATGTGGCTGTAAATGTATTGAATTTAGACTTGTTTACTAATATTATCATCAAAAATATTGATCAGATAACTTATGTTTCTATAACTGGAGATGATGTGATAATATGGAAATGCATAGTCAGTAGCTCTAAGTTCTAGCCCCAAATTAATTTCAAAGAATTACATGTATTTTCAGGCAGAAACTTTTTTTTTTTCTTTTTAACAGCTTGTGAACAAGCAGGCTTCTGTTGGTTAAAGGGCACTTTTTATAAAAAATTATCATAAATTACTTTCTTGAGATTAAAAAAAAAAATTATTGAAATATAATATGTTCCAGTTATCTATTGCTGTGTATCAAACTACCCCAAACTTTGGCTTAAACCAATAACTATTTTATTGTATATTATGATATGGGCAAGAAGCAGCTGAATGATTCTTCTTTTCTAAGAGACATGAACTGAGTCACTCTGTGATACTTAGCTGACACATGATCTGGCCTGAAAGAACCAGGAGAGCTCCACTCACATGCCTGATACCTTAGTAGTGATGACTAGAAACTTGGCAACTCAAGTTCCTACCCAAGATGTCTCTTTATGGCTTGGGTTTCCTCACATCAGGCAACCTCAGGCGAGGTTGTCAGATGCATGGCATAGCTTAGAACTCTACGAGGGATTTTTCCAACTGGCCGAGGCAGAAGCTTCAGGGTTTTTTATGACTCAGCCTCAAAAATCTCAGAATGTCAGCTACTCACATTCCATTTATCAAGCAAGTCACTGAGACTAGCTCAAATTCAGGGGGAGCAGAAACAGATACTTCATTTCAATGAAAGAAGAAACAAAGGATCCTTGTCTATCTTTCATCACACATAATATGCATACAAAATAGTTTACATCTCATCAATGTACAATTTTTCACACACTGAATACACCTGAATAACCAGCACTCAAATTAGGAAACAGAACATTACCAGTACCACAGTAGACCATTTTGCTCTCCCTTTCCAGTTATTAGCCACACAAAACCCTCCCCGCTCAAGAGTGACTACTATCCTGACTTCTGAAAGCATATATTACTTACTGTGCTTTACATAGAATTGGAAGTCTACCTTATTTTGGATCTAGCTTCTTTTGTTCAACATTATGTCTGTATGATTTCATTCATATTATTGTGTAGAGTGTTAGTGTTTATTTTCATTGCTGCATAATATTCCATTGTGAGACTATAACAAACTTTATCCATTCTATTAGGTAGATGGAAAGATAGGCACTTCCCAGTCCACGTTATTTCTTGAAACTGTAGAAGGTGGCTCATTTGTAAACCTTTTTTTTCTGGCTATGGGGGCAGGACTTTTCCACAATATCACATAGACCAATAAAAGTATTTCATCTTGTAGAAGAAAAAGGACAGGACAGATTCTTAATTTTTTGTTTGCATATGTCAGTAAATATCTTTTGTCTATGATGTTAAAAACCCAGAATATGCCAATTTATTTTTAAGGAAAAAGAGTTTTCCATTCCTCAAAAAATGTCACTGGGAGGTATGGTCATTGTAAATCACTGACCAAATGACATATATGTTTATTCAGGCAAAGAGCTGAACATAATGATTTCTCTGTATTGATTTTTTTAGACCAAGGGTGCCCAAGATTATGAACTACTGATCGTGATAGCATCACTGCTCTGTTTTTCACAATCTTATACAATTTTTTGTTAGTTAAATCATAATTCTCTACAGGTAAGATGGTAGGACAAAAAAGTTTTCCCTTGAAGAGTCCTAGGATAATGCATTGTTAGTCAAAGGCATAATAAATATCACTTTAAAACTTTTTGGGAAAATACAACCCTTGAAAAATAAATCCAAGAAAGAGACACTCAACAGATGTAGAGAAAAATAAACATCCTCTCTCACACAACAGAGTATAAACAATTCATTTCAAACTGAAATCGATATTGCTGAAAGTAAATGAAAGTGAACTCTCTATGTCTTTGCACGGAATCACTTCCTTACTGCTCTGAATGATGTGACATGCTCCTTAAGCGGATTTTACAGAAATGGATGGTATATACTTTGAATTACTAATTTTTTTGATACCTGTTATTTGTTTCTTTGCATTCTGCACTTTCTTATTTTGGTATTTGTTCATTTTCATTACAAAGACTTGATCATGGCTTCCTTCGTACTCTTCCATCAGCTTTGCACTTGTGAGAATTGATACTATTTCTAAGGTTAGCCGTTTTATTCACATTACATCTTGACTGGCATTTTCTTTGACCACACGCCAAGAACAGAAAAAAGGACGAATTGGTTTTAAGACTTTCACAGGATAAGTTTCTGTGTCTTTTAAATGAATAATGGCTAGGTGGGAAAAAAAAAAAAATTCTGCTGAAAGAATTAGTTCCTCATGTTCCTCATTAACTTTCATATCTTACAGCACATTGAAAAATAAATAATTTTTAAAAGGAGATCAGTTGTTGTATTTATTTTACATTTGTTTGCTGCTTCCTAAAATTTTCATTCTCATTTTAATAACTTTAAATCTGTCTTTATCGCAAAACTTTTGATTGACTTTATTGCTTTCATAGATTGCATATTTGGAGGCTTGAGGTATTCCTGGTTCACTATTTTTGGTTGGAAATTGGACTAATGGCCCTTGTGGGTGTGAGTTTCCATGTGGTGACAAGTAGAAATACTCATCATAGTAACTCAATTCTCTTCTATAGTCAGGAGACCCCTGCACATGTCTCATGTTGACTCCCTCTCTTTGGAACATCTACCTCTAGGTTAAACCTAAAGAGCAAATTACAAGGACCACAAATGAGGCAGCAAAAGACAAGCCACAGAAGTTAAGTTTAATGGAGCAAAATGGCTGTGTTTTAACCAAGCCAATTCTTCATGGTCTCTAGGACATGAGGATATGACTGGAGACAGTTATGAAAAATTTTTTGTATATATCTCATTACCCTCTTCTGGGCCTTTCTTCTTTTAGCAAAATTCCTCTAACAAGAGAAGAATTTCCAAAATGTCAGAGGCAAGGCTATTGTCATTAGCATCGTTAGAATTAAAAAAAAAAAATCTCATTATTAAACAGATGTTTTTACATACTAAATGCCAACTCATAAACTGTGAAATGGTCAGCAATATTAAACCCTTAGAAGAGCTCAGTGAAACTCAGACAAACTTATGTATTGATTATAATAGACATAAAGGCTATTTAATGGATTCTGCTACATTTGTGAAAGCAGTACTCAGGACAAACTGTTAGAAATGTATATGTGTGTGTCTGTGGATGATATTTTCAGATAGACATGCACTACCTCTATGTGTCACCATTATTAAGAATAAGAAATTTTGGACCAAGATTTTCTATTGGTCCAACCAAGAATTTGGAACACTTGCCCCACATTGTCCATGTTTTTTATTCAGATTGTCGTTCCCTTCCTGTGGCCTTGCAAAGTTGAAAGGTCAATAACAATTAAAGCAATAAATCAGATTGCAATTATGAATTATTTTCAATATAAAATGCAAGAAAATATAAATTAATGCATATAAAGTTATAATGTTTTTACTATTGTCTTTTACTAAACAAATTATCCTTATATTTCACTCTTTCTATCCATATAATAAATGTGCTTATTATTAGAGATGGTTTTACCCCACCAGTTTCCATCAAATCGACTCTTACTCTTGGCGGCCTCACATGTCTCGGAATAGAAGCATACTCCTAAAGACTTTCAATAGCTGATTTTTCAAAAGTAGATCACTGGGTCTTTCTTCCAAAGTGCCTCTGGAAATGTTTCTATACATGGTGAAAAGAGCAAAGTTCTTTGAATGAAACTAACTAGAGTCTAAATTTCTCTTTGACATCTTGAATAGTTTTCTTAACATCCTTGAGTCTTTGTTTTCCTTGCTGTAAAACAAGGATACTAAATACTTATGGGTGGTAATCAAAAAATTATCAAATGAATGAGGGGTAGAAAAAATCTTCTGAAAGAGGAAAAATCTCCTAGAAGATGAGATTACTAGTACTCCTCTATAGTAGACACTTCATACTAGGTAATATTCTGTCCCAAATGAGGTCTCCATTGGTCAGCCCAGCAAATACTTATTCATTTTTAAAACTTCCCTCTAGAAAGCGTTTCTTGACCTTCAACCACTCTACTAAATTTAATAAGCTTCATTTCTAGTCTGTATTTGTATCTATGAAAGCCTTTAAGATTTTTATCACATGTCTGTCTCTTTAATCTTTACTTTCCACAACTTCTGTGTCATGGACTGAATTGTGGCCCCCAAAAAAGTTATGTGTGAAGTTTTACCCCTGTACTTGCAAGTATGACTCTGTTTGGAAATAGAGGTTTTCTTTTGTTGTGTTAATGAGATCATACTGGGAGTTGGGGTGTCCTAAACCTAATCCTTTCTAAGTTGTGTCTTATAAAAAATCATAATAAACACACACACACAGGAGGAAGACAGAGTCCAAGTGAATATCCATCCAAAAGCTGTCAAGAAACACCATGGAATGCCAGGGCTACAGAAGCTGAAAAAGACAAAAATTTTCCCCTAGAGCCAACACAGAGAGAAACTTCCCCTAAAGCTGACACCTTGAGTTCAAATTCCTAGTCTCCTTAACTGCGAAAAAATTTAAAGCTACCCACTTTTGGTATTTTCTGTTATGAGCACTGGGAAACTAAGAAAACCCTCTGACTTTTTAGTTGAACATGGCAGTGTCCCTATTCTCAGAAGGCCCCTACCACAGCACTCAACTACAGTTTGTTAATGAATATTCAAACAAACGAATGAAGGAATGAATGCCTGAGGTTACAGTTCGAGAAATAAAATAGGAGCCAGCAAAAATATGTGACAATGGAGATGTTCAGAGAGGGGGCAGCTTATCAACTACTACACAGTCTGTTAGTCAAATGGCTTCATTTATATGATTTCAGGAGAATTTTTGGTAATATCTAAAAACGTACTTTCATTTTGTTTGCAACATTTGAAATTGTGTGTGCGTGTGTGTGAGTGCATGCATGCACATGTATAAAATGATGTAATAACAATAACCCAATTCAATAACTTTTACAATTCCAGGAAATAAATAAGAGATAAAACATTAACAAGATTTTCCAGTGGGATTATTTTAATGGCTTCTGTCAATGATTTTAATTTAGATTTGTGGTCAATAAAATACTGTGGGAAGTTTAGATTTCTCTAACACATTTATGCCTATTGCCAAGAAAGGTGATCGAACTGAATGTGGAAATTATAGAACAATATCATTAATATCACAGGCAAGCAAAATTGTGCTGAAGATCATTCAAAAATGGCTGCAGCAGTATATCGACAGGGAACTGCCAGAAATTCAGGCCAGTTTCAGAAGAGGATGTGGAACCTGGGATATCATTGCTGATGTCAGATGGATCCTAGCTGAAAGCAGAGAATACCAGAAGGATGTTTACCTGTGTTTTATTCACTATGCAATGACATTTGACTGCGTGGATCATAACAAATTATAGATAACATTGCGAAGAATGGGAATTCCAGAACATTTAATTCTGCTCATGAGGAACCTTTACATAGATCACGAGGCAGTTGTTCAGAGAGAGCAAGGGGATATTGATTGGTTTAAAGTCAGGAAAGGTGTGCATCAGGGTTTTATTCTTCCACCATACCTATTCAATCTGTATGCTGAGCAAATAATATGAGAAGCTGGACTATAAGAAAAAAAACAGGGCATCAGGACCGGAGGAAGACTCATTAACAACCTGCATTATGCAGATGACACAACCTTGCTTGCTGAAAATGAAGAGGAATTGAAATACTTAATGAAGATCAAAGACCACAGCCTTCAGTATGGATTGCACCTCAACATAAAGAAAACAAAAATCCTCACAACTGGACCAATGAGCAACATCATGATAAACAGAGAAAAGATTGAAGTTATCAAGGATTTCATTTTACTTGGATCCACAATCAACAGCCATGGAAGCAGCAGCCAAGAGATCAAAAGACGCGTTGCATTGGGTAAATCAGCTGCGAAGGACCTCTTTAAAGTATTGAAGAGCAAAGACATCACCTTGAAGACTAAGGTGCGCCTGACCCAAGCCATGGTATTTTCAATCGCCTCATCTGCATGTGAAAGCTGGACAACGAATAAGGAAGACCAAAGAAGAACTGACGCCTTTGAATTGTGGTGTTGGCGAACATTATTGAATATGCCATGGACTACCAAAAGAATGAACAAATCTGTCTTGGAAGAAGTGCAACCAGAATGCTCCTTAGAAGCAAGGATGGCGAGACTGTGTCTTACATACTTTGGACATGTTGTCAGGAGGGATCAGTCTCTGGAGAAGGACATCATGCTTGGCAGAGTACAGGGTCAGCGGAAAAGAAGAAGACCCTCAACGAGGTGAATTGACACGGTGGCTGCTACAATGAGCTCAAGCATAACTACAACTGTAAGGATGGCTCAGGACCGGGCAGTGTTTTGTTCTGTTGTGCATAGGGTCACTATGCGTGGGAACTGACTCGATGGCACCTAACAACAACAAACACATTTCCTTGGAGGAGGCCTTGGTACTACACTGTTGTACAAATAGATAGGGATTGTGGTAGTGACTGTTAGATATTACTAGGCTTCTGTGAAGTTATATGTGGCCATATGATTGCTATAGCTAATGGAACCTGTACTGATGTGCTGGGCCGTAATTCCAGGTCAGACCCATAGGGCCAAAACCAAAAACCAAGCCTGTTGCCTTCGAGTCAATTCTGACTCATAGCAACCCTATAGGACAGAATAGAACTGCCCCATAGAGTTCCCAAGGAGCGCCTGTTGGATTCAAACTGCCCACCTTTGAGTCACCAGCTGCAGCACTTGACCACTATGCCACTAGGGCTTCCACTCATATGACACCTCTTGTATAATCCTTGATTTCTCCTGTCCCGTGCCACCACCTATAAAAGACCCTGGGAGATGGGTGCAGGAGATTATCTGACTAGAAACCAACTTTGGACTGTTGTATGAGTGAGAAATGAAATTTCATTTTGTTTAGCTATTGGAATACAAGGCATTAGAGTTACAGCAGTTAGCTTATACTAATGAAAGGGTACTCTGTTAAATGAACAATTTTAAACTATTTAACTTTTTAAAAAATATACAGTGAGGATTTTTAGTACAGAATTTCTCCCTAACTCTTTCTTAAAGAAGTTTCAAACATATACTAAAAACAAAAGAATTGTGTCATAAATTCACATGTGACCACCTAGATTCAATAATTATTAACCTGGTATCACATTTAATTTATATGATAAATTCTCTATATATGTGTGCATAATTTTTTTCTATTTGAGATCAAGGTACAGAAATCATGATTTGTCCAAAATTAATTCATAATGCATCTCTTTTTTTTTCTCTTAAGACAGAGGTATAATGATGATGATGTTCTATGATCATCAAATATCTGGTCTTCACTTAAAACTCACATTTTATAGCCTCTTTATGACTGCTTTTTACAAACAATCTCTTTAATCACTTGTTAACTAGAAAAGCACTGTCTCTCCCCTGCTTCTTTTTTGCTGTGTGTGTGTGTGTGTGTGTGTGTGTGTGTGTGTGCGCGTGTACTAGTTTTCTATTGCCTTTGTAACAAATTCAATGGCTTAAATCAACACAAATTTATCCTCCTGCAGTTTTGGAAGCCAAAAATCCAAAAGGAGTCTTAAGTAGCTAAAATCAAAGTGTCAACAAGGCTAGTTCTCTTTGGAGACTATAGGAGAGAAACCGCTCCTTTCTACTTCTACAGGCTGCCACCGTTCCTTGGCTTCAGGCCTGATTCATCCAATCTTGCCTTCTGTGGTCACATTGCCTTCTCCTCTGTTATTGTTTTTAGTTGCTGTCAAGTTGATTTCAACTCATGGCGACCCCTGTGTGCAGAGTGCAACTGCTCCATAGGGTTTTCAAGGCTGTGACCTTTCAGAAGCAGATTACCAGGACTATCTTCTGAGACATCTCTGGGTGGGTATAAACTGCCAGCCTTTCAACTAATAGTTGAGTGCTTAGCTTTCTCCTCTACTATAGTCAAATATACCTCTGTTGCCCTTTTATAAGGATACTTGTGATTGTATTTAGGGGGCACCAGGAAAACCCACGATAATCTCTTCATCTCCAAATTAAGCACGTCTGCAAAGTCCCTTTTTCCAAATATCATGAATTGAATTGTATCCCCCCAAAATATGTGTCAACTTAGCTAGGCCATGATTCCCAGTATTGTGTGATTGTCTGCCATTTTGTCATCTGATTGATTTTCCTGTGAGTTGCAAATCGTATCTCTGTGGTGTTGATGACGTGGGATTAGTGGTAGTTATGTTAATGAGGCAGTACTCAATCAACAAGATTAGGTTGTATCTTAAGTCAGTCCCTTTCGAGATATAAAAGGGAGAAGTGAGCAGAGAGACGTGGTAACCTCATACTACCAAGAAAGCAATGTCAGGAGCAGTGTACTTCCTTTCGATCCATAGCTCCTGCACTGAGAAGCTTCTAAACCAGGGGAAGATTGATGACAAGGGCCTTCCTCCAAAGCCAATAGAGAGAGAGAAAGCCATCCCCTGGAGCTAAAGCCCTGAATTCAGACTGCTAGCCTACTAGACTGTGAGAGAATAAAATTCTCTTTGTTGAAGTCATCCATGTGTGGTATTTCTTCTATAGCAGCACTAGATGACTAACACAGAATGTGGTACTGGAAGTGTGGGGTGCTGCTCTAGCAGATAACTAAAATGTGGAAGCAGCTTTGAAACCGTGAATGAGTAGAGACTGGAAGAGTTTTAAGATTTCCTTGAAGAGACTCTTCATGGAATTATGGACATCATAGGCAATTCTGGTGAGGACTCAGAAGAAACTGAGGAAAGCCGTTACATTAGCGACAGCACAGACATCGAGAAGTGGCAGTAACAGAGAAGCGGAAGGAGCAAAACTAGGAGACTAGCGTGAGACAGCCCTGGAGCTGACCTGAATTCGGATTTCTAGCCTAATAGACTGTGAGAGAATAAACTTGTTTGTTGAAACCATGTATTTGTGGTATTTCTGTTATAGCAGCACTAGATAACTAAGATATCAAACAATGTAACATTCACAGGTCGCCAAAAGATTAGGGCATGGATATCTTGGTGGGCCATTATGCAACCTACCACAGTGTATGTGACATTGATTCTTTGAAAAGACCAGCCCAGTTGTTTTACAGAATGCCCCACAATCTCTATTTGCCTAATTATTACTTCATCATGCCATTTAACTTGTTTCTCTGTGTCCTGTATTTCCTTCAGTTTGGTCTCAGTGCTTGATGGGATTCCAGTTAAACATTTTTGGTAAAGATAATTTATAGGGGATGCTGTGAAAATTATGTTGCATCATATTGGAGGACATGAGCTGTCAGGTTGTTCCATTATCAGTGATACTAATTTTGATGATGGGGTTAAGGTGGTCATTGCCAGATTTCTATATCATAAAGGCTTATTATTTCTTTTAAAATTATCAAATAACCTATGGAATTATATTTTGATACTCTGTGATCATCCTGTCCCCTAATATTTTACCTAATATTTTCAGCAACCATTGATGACCCTACAGTTTCATTTTACCTATTCTTTTTATTTTCACTTCTTTTGCAAATGTCTTAAAATGTTGTTAATCCTGTCTTTCTTCCTTTATAAATATAGTTCAGTGAGGGTACTTTAACTTTCCTTTGATACTGGAGAATCTAATAAACTTTGGAGTCATCTTTGGAAAACTGAGATTTTCTTTGAACTCTAATAGGGGTAACAAAGGAGAAAAGTCTGATGATTTAAGGGATCCTGTTACAAAGATTCTTTTTTAAGGAGCTTTGAAATAATTAACATTTCCTATATTTTACAATGATTTCAAGAAACAGTCTATTGGACCAGGCCCATGAAGGGCAATGACATCACAGACATTTCAAAAAGAAGCTGAACTATTTCCTTCTGTTCTTTAAATTATACAAAGAAGTTACCACATTCTACAAGTTGAAGCATGTTGATACTATGGTTTATGTTGGCTTGAATGAAACTGCCTTGATGTGGAAGGCTCTGTCAGTGGGAGTTTTCAGATTTGCTCTTCTCAAAGGAGCTGCTATGTCCAGCTGGAGCTCAGTGTGCGAATGTGGTCATGATCACCTTTCCATTTGTTTCCCCTTTCTCAAAAAAATCATAATCATTTTCCCAGTGGGGAACTGATTGAAATCCCTGGAAACTGTATTTTATACAGATCCGAGAGTCATTTTCTATAGTGCCCATCCCTAAAACCTCCCTCACAGATCGTGATTAAACAACTCTGTTGCCAAAAGTGAGTCGGAATGACAAAGGCAACCTCATATAAGATGCTGACCAGCTGTTTCCTTTCTCTACTAAATACTGACAAAAGGGATAAAGGAAAAAAAATTTAGGATTAGGATTTTAGGTTAGATAAGATTAACTTCCTGACAGCTGTGCGATCAAAGCAGGCACTATAATATTATTTCCTGAATATAGTCATGAAGAAGTGATATTCTGATCTTCAAATACACCCAAATAAGATGAAGGACAAGAGCGAGTCTTTTGAGTTCAAACGTTTGAGAATTTGAAATGCAGCAGAGTGCTTACAAGTACCAAAACTACATCAAGCCCAAAAGTAAATGGGTGTTTGTGTGTGTGTGTTTTGTTTGTTTTTGTTTTTTGTGTTTTCTTCTCTTAATAAAGGAGAACCAGATAATTAGCCATATAAGATTGAGAGGGACAGAAAACAATAATGGAACCCCTGAAAGTATCTGGAGAGAAAATTGTCACAGAGAGAGGTAAAGTTACAAGATATTTGAGTCTATGGCATTAAAAAAAATAGAAGTTGATCTCTTTCAGCTTGGAGAGGGTCATTGTGGAAAGAGAAAAGACGGTGTGTCTCTGTCCCTTAAGTGCCCACTGCTGGAACAATCACTGGCTCAATGCTCCTAGTGCCAGCTTGAGCCCTGCAAGCCTGTGCCTGTCTCCTTGAAAACTTCATCATCTGAAGCTCTTCCACTCTGGGATCAACACTGGAAAGGCTCGGGGATCTGGAGATTCTGAATGTGATGCTAGTGAGTGGTCCCTCCTCAAGGATTTACTAAGAAGTGAATGCTTCAGCACATGGTGGGAACAGGAACAAAGGACCTGCCTCCACTGTTGGACCCCAATTCCAAAGCCCAGTGCAAGTAGGGATGCAAAGCGTTTCATCTTCCTCTAGCCCTGTGGTCCTCAAAACTTTAGCAATCACCAAAATCACCTGAAGGACTTATTAAAATCCACATTCCTAGGCCTCACCCACAGAATCACTAGAATTTGCATGTCTAATGAATTTCCAAGTGATGCTCCAGCTGCCAGACCCAGGGCAACACTTTTCTCCCCATTGTCCTTGCCTTGGTTAGTTATGTATGTATGTATCTATCTATCCATCTATCATCTATCTATCCATCTATCTATTTATTTATTTATTATCAAAGAGTCTCAATTATGGCATTCATGGAATGAATTTTTTTTTTTCTGATGGACAGAAATATTTACCTTTTTCTGTGTCAGATTAGGCTGTGCTGACCTTCCCCATGAAGAGAAGGCCTCTCCAGTGCCTTCCTCCGTGTGAACACACAAAGGGAAGGTGACATAATGCAAAGAACCCTGGCTGGTGTAGCTGAGAACCTTTCTACAAACGTTAACATTGGGTTGGGGCACAACTTGTTCCTGAGTAATTAGAAATTATGCAGGATGACAAACCTCTAGCACCAGTGTGCGCTGCATGAATCAGGGACACCCCTACTACTTCCTTGACTCAGGTGACCCCCTAAGACTAGTCTCCACAAAGAGGATATTCAGCTTCTGCTCAATGGCTAGCTGAGTAGTGGTTCAGGACACCAAAATAAGACCCAAGCCAGTCTTCTACCCACTGAGACACTCCATACGTCAGGAAGACTTTAGCATGGCTAATACAGTGGAGGCTAGAGCTCTGGGGGGAGGCATAACCTGCACTTCCTGATGTCCTGCTAGCCCCTGGCCTGGATGAGGTATTTCTGTGGCACATTATTGGCTGCACTCAGAACCATATGGAGTGATACCTGATTTATAAAAATATGCCATCTGTTCCAATACCAATATTTTATGCATTCATTAAAACAGCACATTTATGCATTCATAATGCGAAGAGGTAGGGAATGGTACCAGGAAGGCAAGGATGTTTATTGCTTTCGCAGATCATGCACTTAACTGGGGAAGACAGACAGTAAGTAACAATAAACCAAAAAACACCAAGCCCTTTGCCATTGAGTTGATTCCAACTCATAAGCGAACCTAGGGGACAGGGTAGAGCTACCCCATAGAATTTCAGGAGTAGACTGTCAAGTGTTTCTCCCGCAGAGCTGCTGGTGGGTTTGAAATGCTAATCTCTCAATTAGCAGTTGAGCCCTTTAACCCCTGTGCCACCAGGACTCCTTAAATACCAATAACACAACCAATTATTAGTTACACTGCTAAAGAAGGTCCCTGGGTGTCACAAATGGTTTGCGCTCGACTACTAACCAAAACGTTAGCTGTGCAAACCACCCAGTAGCACTGTGAGATAAAAGCTTGGTGATCTGCCTCTGTAAAGATTACAGCCAAGAAAACCCTATGAAGCAATTCTACTCTGTAACACATGGGGTTACAATGAGTAAAAGCTGACTCTCCTGCAACAGGTTCGATCGTGGTTATAAATAATACAAAGAAGAAATACAGCAGACAAAAAGAGCTTATTACATATGGACCTACTTCACCCTGATCTATGAGGAGCTGAGGTTTGAGTAGCCTGTATTTTATTTGTTCAGTACTCATTCTATAGATGTTTACTAAACTCCAACTCTCTAAAGAGCACATTCAATGACCTCCCAGTCCTTCTAGATCAGTTCTATCCAAAAGAACTTTATGCAATGGTGGAAACATTCCATACTACTTCACGTCGGCTATGGGAACTTCTGGTGACACTGTCAGAGGGGGTGAAACCAAAATGGCTATCTATAAAATTCTTGTCCAGTGTTTCAGCAGAAATTTATTATTTTTTATAAAAATATCACTGTAGTTAGTGATAACAATGAAAACATTTTTTTTGTAAGCCCAGCTTACATGTATCAATATATCTACAAAGCTAAAACTCTTAGGTTAATTTACTTTTTGACCCTTCTAATACACGTGTCTGTCAGTTTGTCATACTGTGGGGGCTTGCATGTTGCTGTGCATTCGGACACTTGCAGGGTCACCCATGGAGGACACGTTTCAGCTGAGCTTCCAGACTAAGACAGACTAGGAAGAAGGACCTGGCAGTCTACTTCTGAAAAGAATTAGCCGTGAATAGCAGCAGAACATTGTCTGACATAGTGCTGGAAGATGAGCCTCCCAGGTTGGAAGGCACTCAAAAAATGACTGGGGAAGAGCTGCCTCCTCAATGTAGAGTCATCCTTAATGATGTGGATGGAGTAAAGCTGTCAGGGCCTTCATTTGCTGACATGGCGCAGCTCAAAATGAGAAGAAACAGCTGCAAACATTCATTAATAACTGGACCTGGAATGTACAAAGTACAAATCTAGGAAATTGGAAATCATCAAAAATGAAATGGGACACATAAACATTGATAGCCTAGGCATTAGTGAGCTGAAATGGACTGGTTTTGGCCATTTTTAATTGGACAATCACTGGGTTTTTTTTATAGTCTACCACGCTGGGAATGACAACTTGAAGAGGAATGGTGTTGCATTCATCATCAAAAAGAACATTTCAAGACCTATCCTGAAGTACAACGCTGTCAGTGATAGGATAATACACATATGCCTACAAGGAAGACCAGTTAATACAACTATTATTCAAATTTATGCACCAACCACTAAGGTCAAAGAGAAAGAAATTGAAGATTTTTTATCAACTTCTGCAGTCTGAAATTGATCAAACATGCAATCAAGATGCATTGATAATTACTGGTGATTGGAATGTAAAAGTTGGAAACAAAGAAGAAGGATCAGTAGTTGGAAAATATGGCCTTAGTGATAGAAACAGTGCTGGAGATCGAAAGGTAGAATTTTGCAAGACCAACGACTTCTTCATTGCAAATAACCTTCTTTCACCAACATAAACAGCGACAGTAATCATGGACCTCACCAGATGGATCACACAGGAATCAAATTGACTACATCTGTGGAAAGAGATGATGGATAAGCTTAATATCATCAGTCAGAACAAGGCCAGGGGCTGATTGTAGAATAGACTATCAACTGCTCATATGCAAGTTCAAGCTGAAACTGAAGAAAATCAGAGCAAGTCCATGAGAGCCAAAATATGAACTTGAGTATACCCCGCCTGAATTTAGAGACCATCTTGAGAATAGATATGATGCTTTGAACACTAATGACCGAAGACCAGACAAGTTGTGGAATGACATCAAGGACATCATCCATGAAGAATGCAAGAGGTCTTTGAAAAGACAGAAAAGAAGGAAAAGACTAAGGTGGATGTCAGAGGAGACTCAGAAACTTGCTCAAGAATGTCAAGCAGCTAAAGCAAAAGGAAGAAATGATGAAGTAAAAGAACTGAACAGGAGATTTCAAAAGGTGGCTCAAGGAGACAAAGTAAAGTATTATAATGACATGTACAAAAAGCTGGAGATAGGAAACCAAAAGAGAAGAACACACTCAGTGTTTCTCAAATTGAAAGAACTGAAAAAAAAAATTCAAGTCTTGAGTTGCAATAGTGAAGGATTCTATGGGGGAAATATTAAATGGCACAGGAAGCATTAAAAGAAGATGGAAGGAACACACAGAGTCATTATGCCAAAAAAAAATTGATGGATGTTCAACCATTTCAAGAGGTAGCATATGATCAGGAACTGATGGTACTGAAGAAAGAAATCCAAGCTAATCTGAAGGCATTGGTAAAAAACAAGGCTCCAGGAATTGACGGGATATCAACTGAGATATTTCAATAAATGGACGCAGTGCTGGAGGTACTCACTCATCTATGCCAAGAGATATGGAAGACAGCTTCCTGGCCAAACTGACTGGAAGAGATCCATATTTATGCCTATTCCCAAGAAAGTTGATCCAACCAAATGTGGAAATTATAGAACAATATCATTAATGTCACACGCAAGCAAAATTTTGCTGAAAATCATTCAAAAATGGCTGCAGCAGTATATCGACAGGGAACTGCCAGAAATTCAGGCCGGTTTCAGAAGAGGACGTGGAATCAGGGATATCGTTGCTGATGTCAGATGGATCCTGGCTGAAAGCAGAGAATACCAGAAGGATGTTTACCTGTGTTTTATGGACTACACAAAAGCATTAGACTGTATGAATCATAACAAATTATGGATAACATTGTTAAGAATGGGAATTCCAAAATACTTAATTGTGCTCACAAGGAACCTTTACATAGATCAAGAGGCAGTTTTTTGGACAGAACAAGGGGATGCTTCATGGTTTAAAGTCAGGAAGGGTGTGCGTCAGGGTTGTATCCTTTCACCATACCTATTCAATCTGTATGCTGAGCAAATAATCTGAGAAGCTGGACTATATGAAGAAGAACAGGCCATCAGGATTGGAGGAAGACTCATTAACAACCTGCATTATGCAGATGACACAACCTTGCTTGCTGAAAGTGAAAAGGACTTGAAGCCCTTACTAATGAAGATCAAAGATCACAGCCTTCACTATGGATTGCACCTCAACATAAAGAAAAGAAAAAATCATCAAAACTGAACCAGTGAGCAAAATCATGATAAACAGAGAAAAGATTGAAGTTGTCAAGGATTTCACTTTACTTGGATCCACGATCAACATCTATGGAAGCAGCAGTCAAGAAATCAAATGACGCATTGCATTGGGTAAATCTGCTGCAAAGGACCTCTTTAAAGTGTTGAAAAGCAAAGCTGTCACCTTGAAGACTAAGGTGCACCTGACCGAAGCCATGGTATTTTCAATCACCTCATATGCATGCAAAAACTGGACATTGAACAAGGAAGACTGAAGAAGAATTGACACCTTTGAATTGTGGTGCTGGGGAAGAATATTGAATATACCATGGACTACCAAAAGAAGGTACAAATCTGTCCTGGAAGAAGTGCGGCCAGAATGCTCCTTAGAAGCAGGGATGGAGAGACTGCATCTTACATACTTTGGACATGTCAGGAGGGATCAGTCCCTGGAGAAGGACATCATGCTTGACAAAGTACAAGGTGGGTGGAAAAGGGGAAGACCCTCAACGAGGTGGATTGACACAGTGGCTGCAACAATGAGCTCAAGCATGACAATGATTGTAAGGATGGCGCAGGACCAGGCAATGTTTCGTTCTGTTGTTCATAAAGTCACTATGAGTCGGAACCATCTCAACAGCACCTAACAACAACAACAATACACTCCAGTCAGAGCTGTCGTTATTGTAAGGATGCCTCAAATGACAGGGTTTTTTTGTGTGTGTGTGTGTGCTCACTATAAGCACAGGCTGTTATTTTTGTTATTGCTGGTGCTTTTATAATCGATGATTTTACTAAATTTTCAGAGTTTTTGGCTACGATAGTGTGGTAATTAGTATTCGTGAACCTACATCAATAACTTTTTTGAGAATGAAGTAGTAATTAAAGGGAAAGAAGGAGAAAATTCAAAAAAGCCTTCCACTGCTCAGTTCCTAATAATGTTGGAATTCAAAGTAGAAACCTTTGTCAAAACAATTTTGTTGTTAATACTAATATGATCTAAGAAATACTACGCTTAAGCAATTGACAACTGTATTTATTGCATATTATTGTACGATTTAGACTGATAATAAACATTACTAAGGATTCTCTATGGTCTGGTACAGGAGGAGGTTCATGGAAGGGAGGGTGACACCATGAGTTACCGCACTGGTGATATCAACCCTAGTGATGCCACTGAGAACTCTATTTTCTTTCATTTTCTATGAAAATATAAATCACCACATCTGGCTAGTAGCTACCCTATTGAACATGCCCTTGAAGACTCTATGGTGATCCAAGAGAAATATACACTTTTGCAGGAAAAGAGATGTGAATACATAGAGGTAACGAGAATCTGCAAATTTGGACAGCAGATGGAGACCTGATGAGGCAGAGAGCTAAACTTTCAGTTCATACCCAACATATTTCCAGCTTTGCTTATTGTAACCTTCTGTTTCCTTACTATGTTGTTCACTTTTTGTTTGAATCTATCCAACATATTTCTGCCAAGATCACTGCTCTCTCTTGCCAATTTGTCTCTCTGATTTCTTGCCTCAGGATCTTATTTATCATTTTCCCCTAAATGTTAAGTATCTCTTCTTTGCCTTTGGAACTATTCACAATACTATACTTTTCCTCTTGTTTTAGATATATGCACTTAAATTTATTTGCTTTCTACATTTTCTTCTCAAGCTCATGTACCAGATAATCTAATCATGCTAATATCTCTGATTCAATACTGACCATACTAATAATATTTTGTGTTAACATAAATGTTTAATTTTTAAAACAATCCCAAGTACATTATTTAAACAATTAAGTTTCTAGGGCGAGTTAGCCAATATCACAATTCTGGATTTATTTGTTTGTGGTGTGCACCCTTCATAAGAATGTAAGTTTATTTAGGACAGAGTCTTTATTTGTTTATTCACTGCTATCTTTTCACCTCCAAGCACAGTGTCTGGCCCATAGTAGATGTTCAATAAATATTTGTTAGGTAAATAAATCATAAAAGGTCTGGCCTCTTGTTTTTAGCACAGAGCACAATCAGTTGAACTTCTCAAGTTTTCTCTGCATAGAGTCCCTTTGTCAAAGAAGTTTGTATTCTTAACTTTGCAAGCTCTAGTACCAATTTTATGTAAATTATTCACTAAGGATCCCAACATAAAACTCCCTTCCCAGTGGGCATAGTGGTTAAGAGTTGGCTGCTAAACAAAAGATCAGCAGTTCAAATCTACCAGCCACTCCTTGGAAACCCTTTGGGGCAGTTCTGTTCTGTCCTGTAGAGTCCCTGTGAGTTGGAACTGACTGGACTGAAGGCACACAACAACAATAGTAAACAATAATGGTGTGTCAGGGACACAATCGATTAGTAATTCAAATTCATATGATATATATCCGATCATATGCTGATACTCAGGGCAATAATGTGGGGAAAACAGAAGGTACAGGATTATGCTACCAGCTGATACAAGTGCTAAGTGTATTACGTTTTAGTGAATTGAGTTTGTATCAAATGCAGTTTTTGTCACCTTCAGAAATTCCTGGAAGTGTGCTCTATCAGAATGATTTTTGTTCTACAAGCCCCAAACTAAGGGTATTAAAACAATAAGGAAAGTAACAAAAATAAGAAATAACTTTTTATTTGTATTTTCAGGAGTGGGGACATAAGTGGATTTAGCGATATTAGTGTTATGCAGGCCTGGGTATACAGATACATCACTCTCCATAAATTTAATACACAGATAGAAAAATCAAATTGAGCTCCATTTCCTCCATGTTAAAATTTGGTATCACTTAGCAATAATGCTTCATTCAAGCATTTGTGAGATGGCTCATCCAAAAAGGGTCACATGTCTCAGAAAAGCAAAGCAAAGGGGAGGGTAGGAAGTTTCCCTGTGTGGTGGCCCCTGCTAGCCATCACTAGCACAGACAGATAGGAGATGGCCCTTTCATAGAAGCTGGCTAATTTCTTTAGAAATATCCCATTAGGCCCGCCCTCACTGAGCTGGTTCTCCATTAAAATGTGATAAATGAATTCTGCCATTGCCAATTCCAGCCTGTCCTTTC
Source organism: Elephas maximus indicus (assembly GCF_024166365.1). Lineage (NCBI taxonomy): Eukaryota > Metazoa > Chordata > Mammalia > Proboscidea > Elephantidae > Elephas > Elephas maximus. The sequence continues at coordinate 95,626,426 of NC_064828.1, read as the reverse complement.
CCTTAATGAAATGAAGATGCGTCATGCTGGCAAGCACTCAGGACACAGATAATTATTCGTGGGATGCTGGAAGTGCTGCCGTTACCCAGCCCATGGCTGCCCCACAGTTACTGGTGATGGGACCTTCAGAAGCCTGAAGGATTTTTGAATAGAGGTTTATTTTCATTTTCCTTAGGGGAAAAAAATAGCCCATAGATTTGCCTCTCTCCTACAACTTTTTCTTTCATTTTCTTTTTCTACCCCAGTGCATATCTGTATGAGTGAGAGTAAATATACGATTGGCACTTGTGCTTCCTGATTTTAAGTATAAGTTACTTACTCATTTTAAATAGAAATTTAAAAAATAAAATTAGCACTTACTTACTTTAAATATAAAGTTATAAATTTAAATGTAAATAAATGCTAATCAGTGTGGTTAAACTTAATATTGTTTTAAGATTGGAATAATTGTTTTAAAAAAGGTATGTTTTTAAATGGTGCTGTATTTTGAACCCTGGTGGCATAGTGGTTAAGTGCTACGGCTGCTAGCCAAAGGGTCGGCAGTTCGAATCTGACAGGCACTCCTTGGAAACTCTATGGGGCAGCTCTACTCTGTCCTATAGGGTCGCTATGAGTAGGAATCGACTCGACAGCACTGGGTTTGGTTTTTTTGGTTTGGTATTTTAAATGATGGTTTTCTTCTCAAACATTACTTCTGAGACCTAGGTAGGGATGGCATGTGGTCCTGAACAATTTAATTCTTTTCTTCAAAGTCTTTGATACCAATGACTTGTTTTCACTACCTTTTACTGGTCTTTTTCCTTTGATTCAAAATTACATTTTTCATTAATTGGCAAGTCCCTGTGATGTGTCAAAGTTAAGAAGTTTGTTCTCATTACTTTGAAGTCTGTAGTCTCTTTTGGTGTTCATTATTTCTCCTTGTCTCAGATTAATGCAGAACTGAACCTACTATTGTAAAAGGATCTGAACTCATTCATACTACAGTGTAAATGATTATCATCTCAAAATGCTACCTCTTTTTTTGTTTGTTTGTTTTTGCTTTTGCTTTTTTTGTTTTTTACCAGAGAGCCTGCCTTTTATTTGCCTAAGTTTTACATATACTTATAGGAGGAGAATATTTGTATTCCCCCTTTCCCTTTGGACAGTTTTCCAGACAGACATCACCTCTACATAAAACATACCTCTCATCAGTCGCACAGGCTGCTTTTGCCCATACAGTACCAGATTACTCCCAATAGCACTAACGTTTACAGATGCCACAATGACATTGGGAGAGATGAAAAACTCCAAAGTTTTAGGAAATTTACAACTGAGCAAAAGCATATGTTTGCAAAATAATATTTCTGTTGCCTTTTACACGTTAGTTATTTACCAGACGGTTCATCAGCTTTGTAGATATTTTCTTATTTTTTTTATTCCTGAGAGGAAGGTAAATGATTAATTTTTTATTTAAAAAAAAAAAAAACTAAGCCCAAACAAGTTATTCTATTAATGAAGTTATAAATTTATATAGCAAATTTCATATTCATTATCATTTTTTGATCTTTATACTAAAACTTGGAATTAGGCAGGGATTGTTATTTCCAAGATGTATATTCAGACATTGAGACACAGAAAAACCAATTTCCCATTAGCAAGAAGTTGATTGTTAGAATGCAGGTCTTGATTTCTCTGTACTTATTTACGGGTCTAACATCATTAAGTAATACCAAAAACAAACCAAGGTTGAAAATAAGATTAAGAGGTTAGCTGAGGATTGAATAGTACTATAAACAGTCCTCTTCACATCACTTTTTTGGTACTTTATTTGGAAAGTTAAACACACATTCAAAAAAACTTTCCATATGAGGAATGTATTCCTTCAAACAACTATGTGAGACCAAACTGTCAACATTTCACAAAAGCAAAGATGAGAAGGCAAAGAGGGGCAGAGAAACTGGATGGATGGAAATGGGACAGGTGAGTGGAAATGATGAGAGTGCTGACACATTAGGGGGATTGTAACCAACGTCACAAAACAAAATTTGTGTATGAATTGTTGAATGGAAGTCTAATTTGCTATGTAAACTTTTGCCTAAAACACAAGAAAATATTTTTTAAAAAGCTTTCCATATTGATAATCTGAAGGCTAAATGGTGACCCTCAGCCATTTTTTCTCCTGTGTCACTTGGTACTTGTAACTGCAATAATCATAGTAATTAATATTGTTGTTGTTAGTGCCATTGAGTTGGTTCTGACGTGGTGACCCCAATACACCAGAACAAAGCAGTGCCTTAGTCGTGTGCTATTTTCCAAAGCATTGGTATGCTCAATTCCATTGTAGCAACCACTGCATATTTTGAGTGTCTTCCACCTATGGGGCTCATCTTCCAGCACTGTATCAGACAATACTTTGTTTTGATCCACAGGGCTTTCATTGGCTAATTTTTCCACATGGCACGAATGGCTTGCACTGGGCTGCTAGAAGAAAAGCTGATGGTTTGAACCTACCCAGCAGTCCCATGGAAGAAAAGGCCTGGCAATCTGCTTCTGTTAGATTATAGCCAAGAAAACCCTATGGAGTAGTTCTACTCTGTTTTACATGGGATTTTTATGAGTTGGAATTGACTTGATAGCAACTAACAAGAATTTTCAGAAGTAGATTGGCAGGCCATTGTCCTTAATCTGTCTTAGTCTGGAAGCGCTACTGAAACCTGTCCACCATAGGTGACCCTGCTGGTATAGTATTTCAAATATTGATGGTATAGCTTCCAGGGTCATACCACCATACAAGTCACCACAGTATGGCAAACTGACAGATGGGTGGTGGAATTAATATTAAGAATGATGTTAACTAAAATTATTGGGCATGTATAATTGAGCACTTACCACTGTGCTAACAGTTTTACATGCTTTATCCAGTTTCATCTCACACACTGAAGAAGCCACTGCAGCTACAGCAGTTTTGGTTAAGATCACATACAGAATGAACCAAGTGCCTGGTCCAGGTCTCCCTGCCTCCTGAAACTGAGAACTGAACCACTTCACTCAACAGGCTTGTGCAGCTTGACTTCTCCCGACTGATGATGCATTGCTTCCTTTATCTTTCGTTTGTTAGCCTCCTCCCTAAGGATCCTGGGTTGCTCCAACTACCCTCTATTAAACTGAGGAGTTTCAATGAATAGTCCCTAGCAAGAGGGTGCTTCTAGGTCAAAATATCTCTGACATTTGAAAGATTCTCCTGGTAGCACTTTGCTCTTTATAACTCAAGGGTGATGAGTGTGTTTGCCACACTCCATGGCTGTCTTAGCTGGGAATTGATGAGAGCTGAAATCACAGGACCAACATCTCTGCCCAGTTGTGTAGTTCTGTGCAGTAGGGCAGCATCTGCTGGCTGATCGGCATCTCTGCAAAGAAAAAAAAGAAATGGCTTTTTTAAAAAATCAGCAATCTTGACAAAAGATAAATGAAAAGGCCCAAGTCCAGGAGGGTAGCTATAAAATTAGAATGTGTAGCTCCAGCTGAAAAACTTCCATGTACTATATGAAAAGTGCTTTGCATGGAAATAGTCATAATCCATGCTCTCTCGAAAATGAGCCCCATTGATTATGGGTTGAGTGTTTGAGATTTACTAGCACCAAAGGAGCAGTGAATCAGGTCCCCATGACTGCATGTCCCTCTGATGCTCATGTCTTTCACATAACATTGAAAAGACATTTTGCCTATGCTTAAAGGCCTGGGGGTCTAGAGATTTAGGGCATTCTCCAATGAATCTGAGCCAGCTAGAGTTAAAAGCAAATCATTTGGGTCTGGAATACCCTCCTTGTTTCCTCTTCCTTCACCTTGCGCCTTTGTGGCTGGCCTGGGCCACTCTGACCTTTGACTCTTTCTTTTGACCTTTACATAAATCCTAGGTTTAGATATTCTTCTGGAAACTCCTTTTGCTACTGGCAGACACTCCCCAGAGAAGAGTCTGTGTGGGTCACGGATGGATTGCTCCCCGCTTTTTTTCCCTCTTCTTTCCCCTTGGGAGTACGCACAATAGTTAGGATGCCAGCATTTCTCTCCAGCATGTACCATTTTTTTCTTCATGTCACTATGTTTGCGATCCACTTTCTTTGTTGTTGTTAACGGCCATCAAGTTGGCCTCAATTCATGACAACCGCACGCACAATGGGAGGATATTCTGCCTGGTCTTGCACCATCCCCATGACTGGTGGCAGATCAGACCTCGTGTGTCATAAAGTTTTCCATGGCCAATTTTTTGGAAGTTGTTTGCCAGTCCTTTCTTCCGAGGTCCTTCTGGATAGATTTTAATCCCCAACCTTTCAATTAGTAGCCAAGTGTGTTAACCATGTGCACTGCTCATGGACTCTTCCACTTTCATTATAGCCTGTTGATTTCTTGCATAGCTCTTATTACAATTTGTTTACTTGTTTACCACCTATCTTCCCCACAGGAATATCACAGCAAGGAGCTTTACTGGTTTCCTCATCAGTGTATCGCAGAATCTAGTGTGTTATCTGGCACATACTAGGCTCCATAAATATTTGTTGAATAAATATTTTAATTAGTTAATAATTGACAATGAGTGGGAGACCATAACCTCTTAGACCTGTGTATCCTTTAATGGAGACAATAATGTAACATAGGGTTTTATGAGGAATAAATACATTCTAAGAATCTGGCTTATTACGCTGGATAAAATACAAAGAACAGTTAGAGATTTTTTTTAATGAATCCTTAAGTGTCCCATATACCAATTCTTACCATATTAGAATCTGGCTTCTGCAACCCCCACAACATGGTGCAGGGACAGAGAGGAACTAGCATTGCATGAAAATTTAAATTTACAAACACCTATCTTATTTACTTCTCACAGCTCCACTCTCAAGTAAATAATTTTATTTAAGTTTGAATATTTAATGTGACCAAAACTGAAGTTTGGAGAAATTTATTCATTTGTGGAAGATCACACAAATAAAAATGGTGGATCTGGGCTTTAACCCCAAGTCAGATTATGAGATTTTGGAAGAACCATCCTACTGTTATGCTCTATTGCCTGTACAAGATCAGAAAAGCAGACTTCTCTATTTATGAGCTATCAGAGGTATTTTGTGGTGATACTCTGTCAGCTTGCAAGAAATCATTTCCACCTACATTCCAGGGCTAATTTATGCGTTGGCATTTGTGACCATATTGTTCTTGAGTGGGAAGGCAAATTGGCTCAATACATCATCCAGAAGCAGGTCTTCCTTTAACAGCTGATCTGATTCCATGACTTGTCACATTTTCAAACTCCTCTGGGTGTCATGACAGGGGTTGGATGAGCATTTTATTTAAAATTATGAAGAAGAGAGTTACTATTGCTGAATCATTACAAAATTCCAGTTTACTATAGGGTAATATTGATTTTCCTAATTTTGCACCATAGAGAGTTGACTAAATTTATAAATTTAGGAAATTGAAATGTCTAAGAGTTCCACTTAGAAAGAGTAATTTGGCATGTGAGTAAAAATGGTAGTGAATCATTTTGGAGACATGTTTCAGCTATTAGCCTCTTGAGAAATGGTCTCTCCCACAATCGCCACCACATTTATGCCATTAGTATGAGGGGGAAAATGGGACATTTTTCTTCACTAATGCTTTTAATTCTGACTCTTAATACCCATCCTCTTCATTCTTCCAGGTCACTCTCCAAACAATGGCAGACTACTCTCTATTTTCACTTACAGGAAAAAGAAAAAAGCTGCTTTATTTGAATTTATTTCTTCAGGATTTGATTTTTTTTTTTCTCCTTTAATGGAATAAAATAAATATCACTTAATTGTATTCATATTTATTATCAGTGTAAATAAGAGATAACTCTCCCAAAATAAATTTAAATAAAAGTTGAGTTAAAGAATTGAGTGACAATAGCACAAGGAAAACCGTGAGTTAAACTCTTTGTTCTCCACAACATAATGTGTTTTAAAAAACAAAAGTTATGCAATATTAGGATTAGTTTACATCCAGAAAGGGACATTGTGTTTCAGGTTGACGTGTCATGACAATCCTAGTTGACTTTGAATTCCAAGAACCAAGAAGGTAGCAGGCACAACTAACATTTTCCACCACAAGAATCTTGCTGCTGAGTATTTAATAAAGGGTTGACTTTCCACCACAACTGGTTTCAGGGCCACAAGGACAAACCAACTGAAAACTTGAATTCCAATCCCATCTCAGTCTCTATGAAGCCAAATGACTTTGAACAAATCATATAAAGTCTGCACTATGAGGTGACAAAGTAAAATAAGTTCAAAGTCCCCTTCTAGTCATCAAATTATATTACCATTTGACAGTTCCTTGGGTGGTGCAAATGGTTACCTGCTCGACTACTAACTATAAAGGTTGATGATTCAAATCCACCCAGCAACTCTTTGGAAAAAAGGCTTGGCAATCTACTTCCAAAAGATCACAGCCATTGAAAATGCTGTGGAGCACAGTTCTACTTGGATGCACAAGGGGTTGCCACAAGTTAGAATTGACTTGACAGCAACTTTTTTTTTTTTAACATAGATTTACTTTATAGTCATGACAATATGAAGAAAGTATTCCAACAAATACACTGACACAGATTTTCTGCCAGTTAACCATAAAAGGTACGCGATAAAGTAGTGAATAATTCCATTTCATTAGCATTTACCTCACCCATTCTCCAAGCTAAGACCTTTTCATTGTTGTATCTGAAATTCAAGATGTAGGAATATACGGTCAAAGGTTCTTTTCATCTTCATAATATTAGCAGTAGCTACTAAACCTGCAGTTGAATACATGGTGGCTTTATTTTTAATTAATACCACATAGGTAGTTGTACTTATTCTATTTGCTCACTGACTTGATTTGGGGAGGGGTTGTTACGTGGATGCACAGGAGGTTTTAGAAGGCTTCTTTAAATGAAGGGTAAAGAGTATTTCTGGGATTCAGGATAACAAGAAAGTGGCAAGGTTACATTCTTATTAAAGGCATTGGGAAACTGATATTATTCACCTAAACTGAATTCCTTCTTAAAAAATAAAATACCTTGAAAAGGGAGAAAAAGCAGTAACTGCCAGTTTTCTGCATTTGCATTTATCAAATCAAATTATCTCATTGGAGATAACATCATAATAGAATATTGTCAGAAGATTCATGTCTCCTGCCTGGAAAATAAACGATCCCCCTGTTAGGTAGCAACGGGAAACAAGTCTCTAATGAGGCTCCCGTGCACTGACATTATGTCTCAAGGTGAAACTACTGGGGATTTAAGGGTCTTCATCGTGCTGACGTTTTCTCCAGTACGACTATGGGGAGTTTAGGTGTGTAAGCAGCAATGTGCAGGGCTGAATCCCAAAACACAAGTAAATGACTTGCACAAAACGTTACACATATGGGATGGAGTAAACATTGCTATAAAAATCCCATCCAAACCACGAACACAGGCAGCCAAGGCAGTCCACTGATAATAAAGGGCGCAACGAGGTGTATTGTGTTTCATCTAAAGCCCTGGATGCAGCAGTTTGCATCCAAACACCAACGGCAGATGCCGCTGTCTCTTCTCTACAAGAAACCAGAATTAACCCTGTCGGTCAACATATTTAGAGTAATTGCAATATTTTGTGGAGTGTTTCCTTCCCGTACACCCCAAGGCTGAGGCAGAACATGAGGAAATGCACATCCTTTCCAGGCTCGAAAAATCTAGTTCGTATTTTATCTCCTGTGCTTCTTAGCTGAGTGACATTTGGCAGTCCCTTCTGTTCCTTGAGAGACTCCTTATCTTTAACGTAAGGGTAACCTTTACCTTATCATTTTACTTGGTTGTTTGTTGGAGTAAATTAATAAGATCATATATGTAAAAATTCTTTTTGAATTGTAAACCAGAACCTACATACTAATTTTCAGAGGACACTATCTTATTTTTTTTAATGGCAGATTCATGGTTTTTATTTTATTTTATTTTATTTATTTTATTTTATTTTATTTCATTTTATTTCAGTGTCTAACAGAATACCTATGAGTCAGAATCGACTCAATGGCACTGGGTTTGGTTTTTCTAACAGAATTAAAAAAAAAAAAAATTTTTTTTTTTTTTTTGAATACCTGGTATCAAATCAGTACTTTTTCAGTTACTGAATTTGTGGATGATATCCACATAGCAAGATCTGGGGAGAAATATTTGAGTTATCTGGTGATACCAAATAACCAGGTTTAAAATACTCAGATAATGGTTCAGTGTTCTGCAACTGGATAATTGAACTTTGGATGGAGAGGTTCAAGTGGAAAACTTGAGTTAAAGAGTTTGGAAGGATAGAATGAAGTATGGAGATTCTGGAGAGTTTGGGGTGGATCAAGGCATAAAAGGAGGGGAGAAGTAAATGAAGATTTGGGAAAGAAAGGGTGTTCCCTAGTTCCTTTCTGCCTTTAGGACAATAATTGAAAGAAAAAAAAAGATGGTTGGCTCAAAAGGTGAAGAAAGTTAAGAAACCCACATATTATACCCAGGAAAATGGTAGAGTAGAACTAAATAACATTGACCCAAAGGGGGCTGAATCTTTCACCAAAGTCAGTGAAATATCTCCCATCCCTGGTACAGCAATGATGCAATTTGTGTGAGATTATTCCAAGGAGCCTGAAGCAACAGTCATAGCCAACACTTGTGGATTAAATTATGTCTCCCAAAACTATGTGTCAAGTTGGGCCATGATTCCCAGTATTCTGTGGTTGTCTTCCATTTTGTGATTGTAATTTTATGTTGAAAGGATTAGGGTAGGATTGTAACACCCTTACTAAGGTCACATCCCTGATCCAATGTAAAGCGAGTTTCCCTGGAGTGTGGCCTCTGCTACCTTTTATCTTACAAGAGATAAAAAGAAAGGGAAGCAAGCAGAGAGGGTGACCTCATACCACCAAGAAAACAGTAGCAGGAGCAGAGTGCATCCTTTGGACCTGGGGTTCCTGCGAGAAGAAGCTCCTAGTCCAGGGGAAGACTGACAAGAAAGATCTTACTCCAGATCCAACAGAGAGATAAAGGCTTCTCCTGGAGCTGACGCCCTGCATTTGGGCTTCTAATCTACTGGACTGTGAGAAAATAAATTTATCTTTGTTAAAGCCATCCACTTGTGGTACTTCTGTTATAGCAGCAGTAGATGACTAAGACAGAGACTAATACAGGAGGTAAGGGGATGAAATCTAGCACAACTATCAAATAATAATATTTAACTCTAGGGTTTTTACTGTTTGGCTTTTGTTCCGTGTGTGTGTGTGTGTATGCTTATTTTTGTGAATGTCAAATTAAGTAAAACATGCAGTATGTTTAGCATAGCATCTGGCACGTATTTCTCTAAGTATCAGTTATTTTACTGCAAAGTAATACTTAAGGATCATATCTTCCTTAATCTTTTGGGTACTGCCAACATTGTCATTCTAGAGTACGATGTGCTCCTTTCTCCCTTTACACTTACCACATCATGTTATATATTGTTTTTGTTCCTCTTTTTCTGACTAGGTGTCAGTTTCTTGAAGACAAGGATCATGATCAATTAATTTATATTTATGTTGCTAGTTTGGCCACATACTTTCATGGGAAATGTTTAGAAAATGAATAAGTCACTGTCCTTTCACCAAAGATCTTTGTATTTACAAACTTACCTATAGTCATGCACCAAAAAGCTCGAAGGCCCATTGGAATCATGCTAATCATCAATAAGCAGCTGGAGGGGTTATCGTACCCCAAAAACCAAATCCTTTGCTGTCAAGTCAATTCTGACTCATAGCGACCCTATAGTACAGAGTGGAACTGTTCCATAGGATTTCCAAGGAGCCTCTGGTGGATTTAAAGTGCCAACCTTTTGGTTAGCAGCCGAACTCTTAAACACTGTGCCACCAGGGCTCCTGCTGGACCCCAGTAGTTCTCAAAGTGTGGTTCCCGCAGCAACATCATTGCCTGGGAACACCCCAGAATGACTGAACCAGAAACTCTGGGGTGGGACCCAGCAAGATGTAGCTTAACAAGTTTTCCAAGTGATACAAATGTACACGAAAGTTGAGATGCACTGCTGAAATTCATATTCTTGATTTTTAACTCCTTGGGCTGCAGGGAAATACCTGATTATACTTCGATTATTAAAAAGAGTTTTTATTAACTCTCATCTTACATTTTTCCATTGACACATTTCTTTTATTATGAGAAGCATCACATCAGGGTTTCTTTGTCCCATTTTCTTTAAATGCGTTGTTCATTCAAAGAAAAGTGCATTAAAATATCAGAAGTCTATTGTTATTCTTGGAGGTGGGGGTGATTTTTCTGCTTAGGCCAGATCTTTTTTTAAATAATTCAAAGCCCCTTGACTTTGAAGAGATAAGAAAAATCATGCTGACTCTGATAGGCCTTATATGCCACTCTTAGATGTATTCATTTTGGGGGGATCCCCATTACCCAGGAGGAACTGAAGAAGTGACACACTGACTCTATAGAGTACCCAGGAGCCCTGGGAAAGACCATAGACAGGAAAGTCTAAAATAAAAGAAATTCTGACCCTTCTCTACTCCTGTAGTTAGCTGTATAACTTTGTGCAGGTTATTTAATGTTCCTGGATTCATTTTCACATCTGAAAAAATAAGGATATTTAATTATTTGACATTTATTAAAAGAGGATAAGAATTAATAAAAAATAATTGATATTAAAATATCCCATTCCACCTAGTTATTCCCAAAGATACTGATGTCCTATTGTAAGAGTTATCATCTTTTCGCTCAGGCTGATGACCACTGGATCCAATGTCTTTGAGCTCCCTTCAGTGTATAACTTTTGCATAGCTGAGAAAACTTTCTACCAAAGCATGATGATTATGGCGATAATGATGATGATGATGGTAATGATGGATAATAATTTTAATTTTTGCACATTTTCAATGTCTACCATCTTTATGAGTACAAACATACGAAAGTGCTCTTTGCAAAAAAAAAATAATAATTCTTAAGTAAATGAAGAAACAAAGGTTTTTATAATCAAAACTGGGTTGTTGTCGTTGAGTGCCTTCAAGTCCAATCTGACTCATGGTGATAGGGTTTTCTTGGCTGTAATCTTTATGGGAGCAGATTGCCAGGTTTATCTCCTGAAAAGCTGCCAACCTCCCAAACTTTTGGTTCTCAGCTGAGAGTTTAACTGTTGCACCACCAACAGTTCCAACTGAATGTTGTTGCTGTTGTTTAGGTGCCTTCGAATCGGTTCCAGCTCATAGTAACCCTACATGTACAACAGAATGAAACACTACCCCCAGTCCGGCATCATCCTCACAATTGTTATGCTTTGAGCCCGTTGTGGCAGCCGCTGTGTCAGTCTATCTCTATGAGGGTCTTCCTCTTTTTCCTTGACCCTCTACTTTACCAAGCACAATGTCTTTCTCCAGGGACTGCTCTGTCCTGATAACATGTCCAAAGAATATGAAACAAAGTCTCACCATCTTTGCTTCTAGGGAGCATTCTGGGTGCTTGTACTTTCTTCTGGTAGTCTATGGTACATTCAATATTCTTTGCCAAAACTACGATTCAAAGGTATCAATTCTTCTTTGGTCTTCCTTATTCATTGTCCAGCTTTCGCATGCATATGAGGTGATTGAAAACACCATGACTTGGATCGAGAGCACCTTAGTCCTTAAAGTGACATTTTTGCCTTTTAACACTTTAAAGAGGTGTTTTGTAGCAGATTTGCCCAATACGACACGTCATTTGACTATTTGACTGCTGCTTCCATGGGTGTTGATCGTGGACCCAAGTAAAATGAAATCCTTGACAACTTCAATATTTTCTCCATTTATAGTGATGTTGCATATTGGTCCAGTTGTGAGGATTTTTGTCTTATATTGAGGTGTAATCCATACTGAAGGCTGTGGCCTTTGATCTTCATCAGTAAGTGGTTCAAGTCCTCTTCACTTTCAGCAAGCAAGGCTGTGTCATCTGCATATCACAGGTGGTTAATGAGTCATTGTCTAATCCTGATGGCACACTCTTCTTCATATAGCCCAGCTTCTCAGATCTTTTGTTCAGCATACAGATTTAAAAAGTATGGTGAAAGGATACAATCCTGATGTACACCTTTCCTGATTTTAAACCACACAGTATCCCTTTGTTCTGTTTGAACAACTGCCTGTTGGTCCCAGGCTTTACTTCATATGTAATTAATGTGAATTAGGCTGGGCCAAAATGAGACACTGCATTTTACAACTGGTATCATCTGTCTGAAGCCCTTGCGGTTCAGTGGTTAAGCCTTGGGCTCCTAACCAAAAGGTTGGTGGTTCAAATCCACCAGCTGCTCCTTGGAAGCCCTATGGAGCAGTTCTACTTTGTCCTGTAGGGTTGTTTTGAATTGGGATTGACTCGACAGCAACAGGCTTGGTTTTCGTTTTGGTTCTGACAAAAATTGTAAAATGGCTGCCTTGTCTTCAATGCATCAGCTTTCCCCTTTTGTACTTTCTGCTGGCCAATGTTCTAATGTCCCTTCACTCTCATCCCATGACAACCCATAGGGAAAGATTTATTTCAGTTACGGATATCAAAACATGAACATAAACCAAGGTGTTACTCCTTTAGGATTATTTATATCCTCATCTCTAATCATGATATGAAAAGTTTTTTTCTCATGTTGATGTCCTAGGATTTGGGAATAAACTAGAGGAGATTTTGGAGAACAGGGTACCTTTCTGATGCCCCCAAATTTCGCCAAAGAAATAGTGACCCAGCTGCTTACATATAAGACTTCCTCTAGATATTAACTGGTATCAAGTCTCCTTTCCAAATTTAGCAGACACTTGAGCTTTCCTTTTCAAAAGAGACATATTAAGTTGAAACATTTGGTTGGGTATCCAAGTATACTCTTAATTGCTTCTAAGAGCTCTCAATCAATCAGATACAAATGTCAGGTTGTACTTGAAGAGGCACAGAGCTAAAGCTACAGGGCTAAAGTTAGGAAAAATGGACTTTTTGTGACTCCCAGACTCACTATTCTGAGCTATGAGCTCATTTTAACATTAGTGAGTCCTAGAATTCATCACCTTCCAAATGCTGAAGTAAAATCAGAGAAATGTCATCAAGTTGTTAGCCATCATTATCTATTAAAGTAGGTCTATTGAAGATAGGAAAAGCACCTAATAAAGCCAATCTTTCCTCTTCGTATCACCTAGAAGTGTGAAGACTCCAATAAATTAAGATGGACCCAACTTAAAGCCAATGACCTGCATATTATACACTGAAAATCCCTCTTATCTCAGCAAGCAGCCAACACAAGCCTTGCCAATTAGGATGGATGAATGTCAAGGTTGAATGTTTCACAAAGCTTTTGATGTCTACGTTTCAACTTTGAAGCACTTGAGATGCCTGTTTACTGACTCTTGGGAAATACACATTCCTATTTCTAAAAAAAAAAAAAAGCTGAATTTTAAGAACAGCCCTTACAGAAATTATGCCAGTGCAATAATATGAGGCTAAATGTTTTATAAAGAGAACCATATTGGGGCAAATAAATGAAACCTTCAGAAAACCTCCAAAGTGGCTCTAATTTAAGAAGCAGTGTCTCTGGCATCTTTTCAGTTCTCAGTTTCTTGATCAAAAAAAAAAAAAAAGTGTATGACAATATCTGTTACAAGTGATTGTGTTGGAAATCAAATGACAATATATGTAAAGTACCTAGAACACAATAGTCAATAAATCAAAGTTATTATTAATAGTATTTCTTTTACACAATGTCCAGTCATTTATTCAAGAAATATTTAGTGAGCAGCTATTTTGTAGAGGCATTAAGGTAGCTACTGGAGATTTGATGGTAAACAAGAAAGATATGTTCCCTCCTTGCAAAACACTTGTAGCCTAGTGGGGAAGAAAGACAAACAATTGTAATACAGAATTATTTGATAGGGGAAATACAAAGTTTAATGGATACATAAAACAGAGACACCTAATACGGAAGTGTCTGCTAGGTTGGGAGATCCAGGGAAGGCCACCCAAAGGAAATTACACCAAAATTTCTTTCTGAATGATAAGAAGAGTAAGGAAAGTGGTGAGGGGAAATATTTCAAGGCATTAGGCACAGAGTATGCAAAGTCTCTGAGGAGAGAAAGCAGGGTGCGTTGGGATGCTTGATAGCAATTCTGAATGGATGGAGCACACAGTTGAAGAGATTAAGTGAAAATAGCTCCTCCTACCAATGGAAACCGGTTTGGTTTTTTTGGGGGGGCCCCATCTCAAGGTGCCCTATTAGCACATAGTTAAGCACTGGGCTCCTAACCAAAAGATTGGCGGTTGGAACACAGAGCCACTCCTTGGAAGAAAGATGTGGCATTCTGCTTCCGTGAAGATTAAAAAAAGATTACAGCCTTGAAAATCCTGTGGGGCAGTTCTACCCTGTCCTATAAGGGTTGCTATGAGTCACAATCAACTTGACTGCAATAGGTTTTTGGGTCCCCATCTCAGAATAGTCCTTGAAAGCTAAGATAGGCCAGAATGAGGAGCAGCAGACCAGAACTCCTGATTCTTTTCACGTTCATGCTGTCTCCAGAATTTGATAACCAGGGACAGCAAGCAGGTGTGGAGGCAGTGTGATGGTGTGTTTGGCTATTTGGAACAGGTAAAGGAACTAGGGAAGCCCTGGTGACATAGTGGTTAAGTGCTGCGGCTGCCAACCAAAAGGTCAGCAGTTCGAATCCGCCAGGTGCTCCTTGGAAACCCTATGAAGCAGTTCTATTCTGTCCTATAGGGTCACGATGAGTCAGAATCGACTCAAAGGCAACAGGTTTGGTTTCAGGTTTTAAAAGAATCAGGAACATCTAATAAAGGATTAGATTATAGAAGGAAAGTACAGAAGTTTGGGACTGTTAAAAAGCATTAAGATTTAGGGCATGAATAGTAGAAGCTGAGTCACACTCAAACATAAGATTTATATTCTGTCTTTGATCATTCTCGAGTATCTCACTTCCCATCTTCCTTCTAGTGGGCTCACGCTTATACTGGGACACCTGGCTGAAACGTTCCCTCCCCTATGGAACTTTCCCCAGGCCGTTCAGGCAGAATTAATCCCTTTTCCATGATGTTGTCAGAGCAAACCATAAGTATCTTAACTGGGGCACTTTCCCATTTTTCTTTTTTATTATCTAGCAGCATGCCTTCCTCCCTGCTAGAATGCATTTTCTGAGGGCAGGGCTAAAGCCCACATTCGCCTATATATCTCTAGTATGATTACAAAATCAGTACTTGGTAATATTTAAGAAAGAATATGCTCTTTGGATTTTCATCCTGTATAAATTTAAAGCACATGGGTGACACAGATACCGTCAGAGCAAGAAGGTGGCATTGGAAAGGTTGTGGGATCCTTACAAGCAGTCCACAACCAATGATCGAACTATTTTTGAGATGGTTTTTGAAACGTATTCTTTGCAAGTTGAAGCAGATTTACACATAGAGATGATGGCATAGGAGAAATTAGTTGACCAATCAAGTCGCTATAACACTATTTTACTGAAAACAATCTCATTATAATTTCTGTGGAAACATGCAATCTAGATTCGAACAGAGAATGTCAAGGAAAATTCCCATGCACACTTCTCTCCCAAGCACTAACAAGAAAGACCCCAACCGTTCCATAAAACAACATAAACAGACTTTCCCCTTCACCCATATTGACTGGCTCCCAGGGCTGGAGTGAGCACAATTTCTGAATCAAAAATGAGGATACAAGGCATGCCCCATGACATGACATAGGGGCAAAATATTTGAAATTTGGTAGTTTCTGCCCTCTCCAGAGCTTCAAAGGAAGTATTGGAATGGAGCATGTGCTTGAGAAGGAAAAGAGCAGTGGGAGCTGGACAAGAGGGATGGTATTCTCCAGTAGGAACTATTTTAATACGGAGCGAAAAAGGTTAGTTAGCAAATCAGAAGCTTCTAACGAGCATTATAAGTTTGATCAAGCTTAGACCATATGATGGAAATGACGGCTGTGGCTCCCAGTAGAGGTAGCAACCTTTTAGGTATGGGTACCTAGACCTCAAAGCCCTTGGCAAGAAGCATGACTCGAATAGGTCCCCTTGCCCCTTGATAGCAATGGTGGGGGCTCCACTGAAAAACACCCAGGAACATCTGTTTGAGGTATAGCTATGACAGCAGCCATTTATTTAGGTAAACTGAAAGCTCATAGATGAGGTATTGTTCAGTAAGAGAGCATTCAGTAGTTCTCTTTAAAACTTCCTAATTATTTTTTACTTAAATGTGCCTATTCCGTTATTATTATCCAAAGTAGCAAGTGCTTATTTTGTGGTAGGACATTTTGGTAGAAAAATCATGTTAAGAGGCATTGTAACAGAAAACTTGATTAAAAATTTAATCTGGATCTAAAATAAACCACACTGCTCAATTCATCTGTTCCTACCTAACCAAACCAAACCCATTGTCACTGAATCGATTCCGACTCATAGCAACCCTATAGGACAGAGTAAAACCGCCCCGTAGGGTTTCCAAGGAGCTGCTTGTAGATTCCAACTGCCGACATTGTGGTTAGCAACTGAGTCCCCAACCACCGTACCACCAGGGCTCCTGTGCCTAGCTAAGGGGACAAAAGCCTGAAAAAAATATGAAAATGATGTTCATTTAGAATGGGATACACATCCAAACCTTAACATTTCAGCTTCGATGAAAATCCATAAGTCTATTAGAATGAGCATTAAAACAGTCAGATACTGCTCCCCTAGCCTACACTGCCAAGGATCCCTGTGTTGCAAACTTGGTTGGCTAAGCGATTGCTGAAACTGACCGAGTGATGAATGCAAATGCTATGCAAGCTTCACACAGACTTCTCTTTGAAAACAGAATTTATAGCTAAATAAAACTATACAAGTACCTGCAACAGTTACAAAGGCACCGCCTCCGCAGCTATTCCTAACTAGAAGTTACTACAAGCCGCGGTGGATAAGCCAACAAATCAATTGTTTTTCTCAGTGTGGTAGGATTTATCTAAATGGGCATTTGGTCTGCAGACTCCTTTACCCACTATATTTTCTAACTGACCTATCCATCATCTGCTACTCTATTTTCTCCACATTAATTTACTCTTTAAGCAACAATGAAGTGCCATCAAGACAAATATTTTTATGTGAAATTGGTTTCTCTGAGCTTTTAAGAGGTAAAATTCAGAAAAGCTTTTCAAACTTCACAGAGCTCCCTCTTTTGTTGTTTGTGTGTAGTGTTCATAAATATGGCCGCTTTGCTTTCTGAGATGTCCTGGTTCTATTCCTCTCCCTCACTTTAGTCTAAATTTCTCCTTCCCTCATCTCCATTATCTCCATCCTGCTTGATTTTGATTCTATTCCCAGAGCAGCTGCTCCTCAGTGGGGGGCCCTGTACTAGAAGGGAGCCCTGGCAGATGCATGGAGAGTTCATGGGGGTTAGAATGTTCTAGACCATTCAGTCCTTCTTAATGCAGGCTCTTTGCACTCACCAGTATTGGAGAGTTTAAATCCTTCCTTTCAGAGCAGCTGTTCTAAATCATCCTACCCCGTTGCTCCCCTCTGTTTCCTCCTGCACAGAGCTACTAGTGTGCACGTGGGTTGTCTCTATCCTTTCGTAGTTGGAATCCTTGGGGATCCCTTGCCTTAAATATTGTCCATGCTTTTTCTGTTTGTTTTGTTTTGATATCTAGTTGCTCTGTTTTTATGCAGCGATTCAGAGAAAATGAAAAACTGTGCTACCACTGCTGTCGTCTTCCTGGAATCCTCTCCCTCCTTCCCTTCTTCAACTCCAATTATCCATTCTTCCCAGGACAGCCAACATGATATTCTATTAAGTAAAATAAAATAGTTTTCTGTTTAGCTTCTTTTAAAAAAATTCCAAAATCTTTCCACGGATTATAAAAACATGAATGACCTAGCCCCAACCTACATGTCAAACGCCATTCACTAAGCTTCTTCGGGTTTAAATGTCAAGTTTGCTCCTGACTCAGGCTTCAGGCTCACTATTTCCTTCTTGGGAATGCTCCCCTGCCCCCTAGTATTTGAAGGTCTCCAGCCCAGTCCAGTGGCCCATCTAGTCGATTCCAACTCATGGCAATCCAATGTGTTGCAGAGTAGAATGGTGCCCCATAAGATATTCAAGGCTGTGACCTTTCAGAAGTAGATTTCCAGGCCTTTACTTCAAGGCACCTCTGGCAGGATTCAAAACTTCAATCTTTCAGTTTATAGTATAGTGCTTAACCGACTGCATTGCCCAGAACTCCGTTTGAAGGCTTGGCTCCTTCTTATTCAGAACTTGGTTCAATGTCATCTCCTGATCCTTCTGAAGGAACATCTCTCATTCCCGTCCCTATCACTGTAGCCTCTCTTACTCAATTCATGGCAGTTTTTCTAATCAGTAATTATCTGTTCATATATTAAAAAAAAAAAAAAATTTTTTTATAGGGTTATTTATTGTCTAGCTGTTCAGGACAGTAAGAAAATTGGGTATTATTTGCATCCTATCATCCATTCTTAGAACAATATCTGGCACAGAGTAGGGCTCCATGTTTGTTAAATTAATAAACTGAATAAATTACTGTAAAATCACATGTTTAATTATCCTGATCTTCAATGAAACACTTAGCCAAACACTGTTCTTCTCACAGCATAATGACAAGCTATCCATTTTATCCCCCAGTTCCCCTCCTTTTAGTTTTTTTTTAATCAACCTTGCTTAAAAGAGGCGATAACAAGAGACCACAGGAAGGTGAAAGAACAAAGTCTATGACAACCGGAGTTCTATAGGGGGAAAAATAAAGATGGGCTGCCCTCAGAATTTGCTGAACAGATGTCAACTCCATTTGTTACTTCACAAATCATTGTAAAGGATAATTGGATTTCACTGCTCTTCAAACAAGGTGACACAAAGAAAGATGAAACTGCTTTCCAAAGGGGTTTTTTTTCATAGCCAAACAGCTGAGAATTGCTACTAGGGAAGCAACTATCAGATTAAGAAACAAAAGCTATACCGCATCATAGTATCAAGGCTGAGTTCAGAGGAGAATGTGGACATCTCCATGCCAGGTTCAAAACAAAATGGGATATTGCAGGAAAAAGGGAAGAAAAAAAACTCCCTACATCTGCTGAGTATAATATAAATATAAAGAAAATAAAAGCAGCCTTCTACTTTCTTACAAAACATGCTCCTAAAAATGCACTTGAAAGTCAAGTGTCTGAGAGGCTAAATAGGAACATATGTTTTATAAGGAGGTGGTGATGGAAGTAGAGGCTTTATCCAAGATTGCTTAGCAGTATAATAAAATACTGTAGGGTAATGCCATCCAGCTATACACATCCCCTCCTAATGGAGTCGGCTTTGTTCTTCCTGGAAGCATGCTAGGGATGAACTCAGGATGGATTTGGGCTAAGTTACTAGGCCGGGAGTGGCATGGCTGGGCCTGTTGCCAAGGCTGAGGAACACCTTAGCAACAAGAAGAAAAACATATGGGTCTGGACTGAAGTCCCTGGGAATGCTGACTGCCCAAGGACTTGGGGAGAAAAACAAATGAGCCTTAGCCCCAGCTGGAAGAGTATATAAGCTCGTGTCCCTTGCTAGGTGGTTGCAGAGCGCTAAACTGGTCCATCTGCCACCCTGGGCCCACTGTCCTGAAAGTAAGCTCCCCGAATAAACCATATGTAATGATCACTGGTTCTGGAGCCTTTCTTTGGTCTCTTGGAGATGCGGCTGACCTTGGGTCCAGGTGCCGCTGGGTTTGTTACACAACAAATACTTATTCATTTCTCCTGGGGGTCCTCCCCACCTTCGTGTTTAGTAGCAACCTGGTAGGTGAAAAATAATTCTTGCAAAGGTCAGGAGCCTCACCCAGGTAGGTATCTAGGTGTTCCCATGGAGGTGGCCATTCCAATAGCTGAGGGCAACAATCCAACCACAAATATCCCTGCTACTTCAGTGAAGACTCACCTGCACTATTGTGCAGTAGTTCACAATCATCTTTTGTTAATCTTAAAAAAAAAAAATTTTTTTTCACTTTATGTAAAAGGAGTTTTAGGTATGAAAATGCATAATGGGAAAAATATGACCCATAAAAATGTTGAGCACATAGTAAAGCAATTTAATAAATTAATTAAATATAATTATTGGTCCTTAGGAAAAATGATGTATGTAGGTATCAAAGAAGAATAAATATTTATGTCTCAGAACACCTTGATTTCTATAGTGGGCCTACAGATGAATGAAGCATGAGCTTTAACACTTCTGGGTTTTTTTTTTTTTCTGTTTGCTTTTAGAAACCAATTCCCAGAAGCATGAATCAAGTGTTCTACTACATTCAATAAACAACCGTTTATAGCATAAATGTTCTAGACCTGTCTTCTCAACTGGGAGTAATGTCTGGAGACATTTTCAGAGTCACAATGGGGCAGGAGGTGAGTAGAGGTGTGCTACTGGAGCCTAGTGGGTAGGGGTCAGGGACTCTGCTAAATTTCTTGCAATGCATAGGAAAGTTCCTCCATGATAAAAATTTATCTGTTCCAAGTATTAATAGTGCCCAGGCTGAGAAAATTTACTCTAGACATAATGGAATAGATAGATGATAGAGAGAGAGAGAGAAATAGATGATAGATAATATTCTTTTGTTAAAAACTGAAAACCAAAAAAAATTCTAAGGCCTCAAGCAGAATGCCAAGTAATATATTACTTAAATTTTAACAGTAAATTTGAAAGAAAGAAGACTAGAAATGTACAACTTGGCATTATTTTACTCCAGAGAAGTTTTCCACATTCGGGTGCCAAATGCAATTACCATATTCCTGATTGCTAATTAGACTGGCACAGGCTTCAACTACAGATGGCAACTTAAGTGATAGTTCATTTTTAAGCTCAATTTTAAATTTTGTAAGTTTAAATTTAAATATTTAAAGTTATGGCATTATTTGTTCATGTAGTCACTGTAATAATGAGCCCAACCCTACCATATATCAGGGTTGGGCATATGGAAGAACAAAGCTGGTATCCCCAGGCACCTGAAAATTCATTCACACTTCTAGAAAGCATATTTCTTGTAGGGGCTCTCATTGATCTGGGGGGAGAATGTGTCTGAGAAAAGTTTTATCCTCCTCCCCAACCCCACCAAAGATTTTCCCAAGTGACAAAAATCCTAGACTTGAAACCAGAAGCCCTTCATTTTGATCCTAACACTGGACTTCTAATTACTAAGGCGATCATGATGGGTACCGTAATCACTTGTTCCTCAATTGATAGATCTGGAAAATGAATGGTTAGAATTGTTCTCTATCTTTTGCTTAGCAAGGCTGTCTTTGAGAATGTTAGTAAAGCTGGGGCTCTTTCTCTAAAATGTACATATTCAATGCATACATTTTCAAGGCAGCTCTTAAAGCGATTTATGAATTCCCTAGGAATTAGCTGACCACAGGTTAACAGCCTCTGAATTAGACCAGGTTTTTATGACCTTTGCAATTCTAAGAAAATGTTAGCCCCCCTCCACCCGTCCATGTAGCCTAGCTACTGACCATTTGCAGGAACAAGGCCACACATGAGTGTCAGCAAATAGGACATCCTAAAAGGAATGGAGATAGAGTATCTCTACTTCAAATTTCAAAGAGCAACAAATAAAATCGCCATTCACAATTCTATTTTTTTTAAACTCTTCCAATTAGAACAGAAAGAATGTTTTTAGCCCCAGTATAAAACCAATGGAAATATTTGGGAATCATTCATGATTTTTTAAATATTCCATTGGAAGAATATAAACCAAAGCAGAAATCATACCCAAATAACCTCTTAATATGGTGACAAGGGCAAAGACAGGGAAATTCTTGGATTACAAGTATCCAAGAGGTATCCTTAAACAATCAATAGAAAAATGTAAAAATGATCTGATTTAATAAGTTAAAGTAAGAATTATTCTGGAATCAAGCATATAAGTCAAACTGCATGTGCCCTCCAGTTGCGATGGAGAGTCAACTCTCTTGATAGGTTTAAAACTTCTAAGATTTCATTTCCCTTCCTGATCTGAGTGATAAAATGCCTATTGCACAAAATAGAGACAGAGATGAACTTTTATCAGATTTTCAAACTTACACACAGATGCAGGCTCCAGGTGCACATACCTCTTTGATAATGTCCGTGGGATGTTAATCCTTTCTTTCAGTCTAATCAGGTCTCTTTAGGACACATGTTATCCCTGGAAAGGGCCTAGGTTTATTGGTTTAGACTAATCACCCGTAGCAAATAACTGTTAGGTACTAGAAATTCTTAGTGTATTCAGAGACTATACTTTCTTCGCTATTGTTAACTTGAATTAAAAGCAACTTTCTAAAATTCTGTCATTAATGCTCCATATAGGTTGCCTGCCTTCTTTTTTTTTTTCCCAGAAAAATGAACAAAATATTAACAATGAAAGAAGTGGTATGAGGAAGAGTCGTTTCTAGAATCTGCTTTCAATAATCTCAATTTTCTCCATACACCTCATTTGCAAAATGGACTTTGGTTGACCATCACAAACCCTTTCATTACACTATAAAAACATGTTAATCCATCCATCTGCAAAGTTTTTCTGTAAAGGGCCAGAGTAAATATTTTTGGTCACATATGAAGCCCTGGTGACATAGTGGTTAAGAGATTGGAGGCTATCCAAAACATAGGCAGCTCAAATCTACTAGCCACTTCTTAGAAACCCTATGGGGCAGTTCTACTCTAT
This sequence comes from Elephas maximus indicus, assembly GCF_024166365.1. Classification (NCBI taxonomy): domain Eukaryota; kingdom Metazoa; phylum Chordata; class Mammalia; order Proboscidea; family Elephantidae; genus Elephas; species Elephas maximus. The sequence continues at coordinate 95,603,720 of NC_064828.1, read as the reverse complement.
CTGATACGGTCACTATGACTGGGAAGCAACTCGACAGCACATACAAAAACAAGGTCACATATGGTCTCTGTCATATATTGATTTTTTTAACAACTCTTTAAAAATATAAAAACATTTTAGTGGAAAGGCTATACAAAAGCAGGCTGCAGCTCAATTTGGTTCACAGGCTGTGACTTGATGACCTGGTAAGAGACATAGGATTGTTGTTGTTGTTAGGTGCGGTGGAGTAGGTTCCGACTCATGGCGATCCCATGCACAAAGGAACGAAACACTGCCTGGTCCTGAGCCATCCTTACAGTCATTGTTATCCTTGAGCTCATTGTTGCAACCACTGTGTCAATCCACCTTGTTGAGGGTCTTCCTCTTTTCTGCTGACCCTGTACTCTGCCAAGCATGATGTCCTTCTCCAGGGACTGATCCCTCCTGACAACATGTCCAAAGTATGTAAGACACAGTCCCACCATCCTTGCTTCTAAGGAGCATTCTGGTTGTACTTCTTCTAAGACAGATTTGTCCATTCTTTTGGCAGCCCATGGTATATTCAATATTCTTCACCAACACCACAATTCAAAGGCGTCATTTCCTCCTTATTCATTGTCCAGCTTTCAAATGAATATGATGTGATTGAAAATACCATGGCTTGGGTCAGGTGCACCTTAGTCTTCAAGGTGACATATTTGCTCTTCAACACTTTAAAAAGGTCCTTTGCAGCAGATTTACCCAATGCAATGAGTCTTTTGATTTCTTGACTGCTGCTTCCATGGCTGTTGATTGTGGATCCAAGTAAAATGAAATCCTTGACAACATCAATCTTTTCTCCGTTTATCATGATGTTGCTCATTGGTCCAGTTGTGAAGATTTTTGTTTTCTTTATGTTGAGGTCCAATCCATACTGAAGGCTGTGGTCTTTGATCTTCATTAGTAAATGCTTCAAATCCTCTTCACTTTCAGCAAGCAAAGATGTGTTATCTGCATAATGCAGGTTGTTAATGAGTTTCCTCCAACCCTGATACCATGTTCTTCTTCATATAGTCCAGCTTCTTGGATTATTTGCTCAGCATACAGATCGAATAGGTATGGTGAAAGAATACAACCCTGACGCACATCTTTCCTGACTTTAAACCAATCAATATCCCCTTGTTCTGTCCGAACAACTTCCTCTTGATCTATGTAAACTTTCGTCATGAGCACAATTAAGTGTTCTGGAATTCCCATTCTTCACAACGTTATCCATAATTTGTTATGATCCACAGAGTCGAATGCCTTTGCATAGTCAATAAAACACAGGTAAACATCATTCTGGTATTCTCTGCTTTCAGCCAGGATCCATCTGACATTGGTGATGATATCCCTGGTTCCACATCCTCTTCTGAAACCAGTCTGAATTTCTGGAAGTTCCCTGTTAACATACTGCTGACACAGGATTAAGTCCAGCTAAAAGACTGAGCGATATGAGCTTAGATGCAAAAATCCTCAACAAAATTCTAGACAATAGAATTCAACAACATATCAAAAAAATAATTCACCATGAACAAGTGGGATTCATACCAGGTATGCAGGCATGGCTCAACATTAGAAAAACAATCCATGTAATCCATCATATAAAGAAAACAAAAGACAAGAATCACATGATTTTATCAACTGATGCAGAAAAGGCATTTGAAAAAGTTCAACACCCATTCACGATAAAAACTCTCAGCAAAATAGGAATAGAAGGAAAATTCCTCAACATAATAAAGGGCATTTATACAAAGCCAATAGCCAACATCATCCTAAGTGGAGATAGCCTGAAAGCATTCCCACTGAGATCGGGAACCAGAAAAGGATGCCCTTTATCACCACTCTTATTCAACATTGTGCTGGAGGTCCTAGCTAGAGGAATTAGGGTAGACAAAGAAATAAAGGGCATCCAGATTGGCAAGGAAGAAGTAAAAGTATCTCTATTTGCAGATGACATGATCTTATACACAGAAAACCCTAAGGAATCCTCCAGAAAACTACTGAAACTAAAGAAGAGTTCAAAAGAGTATCAGAATACAAGATAAACATACAAAAATCAGTTGTATTCCTCTACACCAACAAAAAGAACATCAAAGAAGAAATCACCAAATCAATACCATTTACAATAGTCCCCAAGAAGATAAAATACTTAAGAATAAATCTTACCAGAGATATACAAGACTTATACAAAGAAACCTACAAAACACTTCTGCAAGAAATTAAAAGAGACCTACATAAGTGGAAAAACAAACCTTGCTCATGGATAGGAAGACTTAACATTGTAAAAATGTATATTCTACCAAAAGCGATCTATACATTTAATGCAATTCTGATCAAAATTCCAACGACATTTTTTAATGAGATGGAGAAACAAATCACCAACTTCATATGGAAGGGAAAGAGGCCCTGGATAAGTAAAGCATTACTGAAAAAGAAGAACTAAGTGGGAGACCTCATTCTACCTGATTTTAGAACCTATTATACCGCCACAGTAGTCAAAACAGCCTGGTACTGACAACAACAGGTACACAGACCAATGGAACAGAATTGAGAATTCAGACATAAATCCATCCACATATGAGCAGTTGATATTTGACAAAGGCCCCAAAACAGTTAAATGGGGAAAAGATAGTCTTTTTAACAGATGGTGCTGGCATAACTGGATATCCATTTGCAAAAAAAATGAAACAAGACCCATACCTCACACCATGCACAAAAACGAACTCAAAATGGATCAAAGACATAAATATAAAATCTAAAACAATAAAGATCATAGAGGGAAAAATAGGGACAATGTTAGAAGCCCTAATACATGGCATAAACAGTATACAAAACATTATTAAGAATGCAGAAGAAAAACTAGATAACTGGGAGCTCCTAAAAATCAAACACCTATGCTCATCCAAAGACTTCACCAAAAGAGTAAAAAGATTACCTACAGACCAGGAAACAGTTTTTAGCTATGACATTTCCAATCAGTGTCTGATCTCTAAAATCTACACGATACTGCAAAAACTCAACTGCAAAAAGAGAGACAACCCAATTAAAAAATGGGCAAAAGATATGAACAGACACTTCACTAAAGAAGACATTCAGGTAGCTAACAGATACATGAGGAAATTCTCACGATCATTAGCCATTAGAGAAATGTAAATCATTTACAATGAGATTCCATCTCACTCTAACAAGGCTGGCATTAATCCAAAAAACACAAAATAATGAATGTTGGAGAGGTTGTGGAGAGACTGGAACACTTACACACTGCTGGTGGGAATGTAAAATGGTACAAAATTGATTTGGCACTTCCTTTTTTAAAAACCTAGAAATAGAACTACCGTGCGATCCAGCAATCCCACTCCTTGGAATATATCCTAGAGAAATAAGAGCCTTCACACAAACAGATATATGCACACCCATGTTTTTGTGGCACTGTTCACAATAGCGAAAAGATGGAAGCAACTAAGGTGCCCATCAATGGATGAGTGGATAAATAAATTATGGCATATTCATGCAATGGAATATTACGCATCGAAAAAGAACAGTGATGAATCTGTGAAACATTTCATAACATGGAGGAACCTGGAAGGCATTATGCTGAGTGAAATTAGTCAGCTGCAAAAGGGCAAATATTGTATAAGACCACTATTACAAGAACTCAAGAAATACTTTAAACAGAGAAGAAAATATTCTTTGATGGTTATGAGAGGGAGGGGGGAGGGAGGGGGTATTCACTAATTAGATAGTAGATAAGAACTACTTTAGGTGAAGGGAAAGACACACAATACAGGCGAGGTCAGCACAACTGAACTAAACTGAAAGCAAAGAAGTTTCCTGAATAAACTGAATGCTTCGAAGACCAGTGTAGCAGGGGTGGGGGTTTGGGGACCATGGTTTCAGGGGACATCTAAGTCAATTGGCATAATAAAAGCTATTAAGAAAACGTTATGCATCCTACTTTGGAAAGCAACATCTGGGGTCTTAAACGCTAGCAAGCAGCCATCTAAAATGCATCAATTGGTCTCAACCCACCTGGAGCAAAGGAGAATGAAGAACATCAAGGACACAAGGTAATTGTGAGCTCAAGAGACAGAAAGGGCTGCATAAGCCAGAGACTACATCAGCCTGAGAACAGGAGAACTAGATGGTGCCTGGCTACAACCAATGACTGCCCTGACAGGGAACACAACAGAGAACCCCTGAAGGAGCAGAAGAGCAGTGGGATGCAGACCCCATATTTTCGTAAAAAGACCAGACTTAATGGTCTGACTGAGACTGGAAGGACCTCGGTGGTCATGGCCCCCAGACCTGTTAGCCCAGGACAGGAACCATTCCCAAAGTCAACTCTTCAGACAGGGATTGGACTGGACAATGGGATAGAAAAAGATGCTGGTGAGGAGTGAGCTTCTTGGGTCAGGTGGACACTTGAGACTATGTTGGCATCTCCTGCCTGGAGGGGAGACGAGAGGGAAGATGGGGTTAGAAGCTGGTGGAATGGACACGAAAAGAGAGAGTGGAGGGAAGGAGCGGGCTGTCTCATTAGGGGGAGAGCAATTAGGAGTACATAACAAGGTGTATATAAATTTTTGTGTGAGAGACTGACTTGATTTGTAAACTTTTGCTTAAAGCACAATAAAAATTAAAAAAAAAAAAAAGACCGAGTGAAATACAAAATGATGTAGAATCCATTTCTTGTTCCTCAGCCGATGAATCAGTCAGAATAAAGAAATGTCTTGATCTGCCCCAGGGCTAAGGAGTTGCATAGGGTGTGAAATTTTAACGTGAAATACAGGAAAGTTCCCAGCCATCCTGGATGGTTGGTCACCCTGATAAATTCTTCAGGTGAAAGAAGTAAACCTAAAATAATGATATAAAAGAAAAAAGTCATTTTATTGGTTGACCACCTGAGGAGAAAGGGGGGAATTATAAAGCTGGTGGAGTTGGATCCTATTAACCAAAGAAAGGTGGGATTGGATGGGCTTTAGTGCAGTCCCTGGTCATTGGAGTCAATATTTCCCCATGCTTAGTAAAATTTGAGAAAATAAGGGTCAGAGACCACACCAAAAAAACCAAACCCATTGCCTTTGAATCAATTCCTACTCATAGAGTCCCTATAGGACAGAGTAGAACTTCCCCATAGAGTTTCCAAAGAGTGGCTGGTGGATTCAAACCGTTGACCTTGTCATTAGCAGCTGAGCTCTTAACCACTCCATCACCAGGGGTAGAGAATTCATCTATAAATGAGAGTCGAGAGAAAGCAAACAGGTCATGCTAAGACTGGAAAGTAAAGACATGCGCATTTACTCAGAAAAGGAGCTTGAGATTTCGATTTAAACTTGTAAACAAACAAGAAAGCTTGTGCAATCACATCAACTCTGTCCCCTGGCACAGTGCATTCCATTGTATTCTTCAATCTCTTTTGGTATTTTTTCCCTGCTTCCTCTTTAATGTAATTCACAACAAGTCAAAAAAAGCCCATTCCATGTTTTGGTTGCTACAGCAGTAAAGCAGATGGTTGTTTTTGTTGTTGTTGTTAGATGCCTTCCATTTAGTCCTGACTCATAGCAACTCTATGTACAACAGAACCAAACATTGCCAGGTCCTGAGCCATCCTCATAATCGTCGTTAGGCTTGAGCCCATTGTTACAGCCATTGTGTCAATGCATCTCATGGAGGGTCTTCCTCTTTTTCTCTGACCCTCTACTTTATCAAGCATGATTTCCTTTTCTGGTTGTACCTCTTCTAAGACAAATTTGTTCATTCTTTTGGCAGCCCATGGTAGATTCAATATTCTTCACCAACACCGTAATTCAAAGACATCAATTCTTCTTTGGTCTTCCTTATTGATTGTCCACCTTTCACATCCATATGAGGCAATTGAAAACACCATGGCTTGGGTCAGGCTTAGTCCTTAAAGTGAAACCTTTGCTTTTTAACACTTTAAATAGGTCTTTGCAGTAGATTTGCCCAAAGCAATGCATCGCTTGATTTCTTGACTGCTGCTTCCATGGTCATTGTTTGAGGATCCAAGTAAAATGAAATTCTTGACAACTTCAATATTTTCTCCATTTATCACGATGTTGCTTATTGCTCCAATTGTGAGGATTTTAGTGAAGGCTGCAGTCTTCACCATAGTGTTTCAAGTCTTCTTCACTTTCAGCAAGCAAGGTTGTGTCATCTGCATATGGCAGGTTATTAATAATGAGTTTCCTCCAACCCTGTTACCATGTTCTTCTTCATAGAGTCCAGCTTCTCAGATTATTTACTCAGTGTACAGATTGAAAGTGCGGAAAGATAAAACCCTGACGCACACCTTTCTTGAATTTAAAATGACCGGTACCAATCTGTTACAGCTCTAATGCCTAGGATATGGATGTTAATGCATTCCATTCCACTTTTGATGATTTCCAATTTTCCTAGATTCATATTTCATACAGTCCAGGTTCCAATTGTTAATGGATGTTTGCAGGTGTTTCTTCTCATTTTGAGTCATGCCACATCAGCAAATGAAGATCCTGAAAACTTGATTCCATCCATGTCATTAAGGTCTACTCTACTTTTAGTAGGCAGCTCTTCACTAATCGTATTTTGAGCATATTTCAACTAGGAGGCTCATCTTCCAGCACTATATCAGACAATGTTCCATTGTTATTCATAAGGTTTTCATTGAGTAATTTCTTTTAGAAATAGATCGCCAAGTCCTTCTTCCTAGTCTGTCAGCCTGGAAGCTTCGCTGAAACCTGTCCACAAAGGGTGACCTTGCTGGTATTTGAATACCAGCATAGCTTCCAGCATCACAGCAACATGAAAGCCACCACAGTACAACAAACTGACAGATGCATGGGTAAGCAGATGGTATCAGAAACTAAAGCAGGAGAGCAATAAAGATCACACACTCTTTAGTTTGTGTGAGCCTTGAAAGAGATGTGTTTAAAAGCCTGTCAGTTGGGGAGAGGTGTGGAGCAGGGGCATATTATCCTATAGACAAGGTAAGCATGGCCTTAATTGTGCTTACTTACTAATCAAAGATGTAGTGAAACCCATTTGAAATTGTTCACTACAGATTAGTAAGTGAGCAGAAGTAAGCCCATGCTTACCTTGCTTACTGGGTCATCCACCCCTCTCAACGTTTGTAAATTTGAAAACAGGCTTTGGTTCTCTATAAAGGTGCTGTGAAGTTGGGAGACAGACAGATGCAGGCCAGGCCAAGAATCTTCAATGTGCAAAAATGTGAAATTGCTCACTACAGATGATTTGGCAAGCAAAGTAAGCACCGTGCTTACCTTGCCTATTGGATAATCTGCCCCTGGTGATGAGTATAGAGTGCCAGGAAAAGACAGAGAGAGATGTTAGCAAGTTGCAATGCGTAAAGTTACATTCTGAGGTCGTTTAAAGGCTACATCAAGCTTCATTAATATATTATAATTTCAGTATACTGTAGCACAGATCAATAGACAAACGAAGATCAGTACTGAAATAAACACTAAGAAGTAGAATAGAAATCTTACCCAGCATAAGAGCAATAAATCAACTAAAACAAACAAACAAACAAAAAAGCAAACCCATTGTCATTGAGTCAATTCTGACTCATAGCAACCCTATGCTGCAGAGGAGAACCACCCCAAAGGGTTTCCAAGGAGTGACTGGTGAATTCGAATTGCTGGCCTTTTTGTTAGCAGACATAGTTCTTCATCACTATGCCACCAGAGCTCCAAAAGGATAAACTGGGATATCTAAGAAGGAACTATGAGGGGTAAAGAGGCTTTGTATGACCCTCAGAAATGATATACTTTTTTTTTTTCCACGTATGTATTCTATTCCTTAGGAAGTATAAAACATCTCAGGTTGTCTCACTTCTTTATACAATTTTGTCAGGAGGTCTATGGATAAGAAATGTTGAAGCCCATTTCACAGATAGCAGGATTCAATTATTTCCCCAAGGTCACATCTCAGCAGAGTGTTAAGGCTGGGAACACAATCTGTTTCTCTTAATTCCAAAAGGAGCCTCAGTAGAAGGGCATGGGAAAGAAAAGGAAACACAAACCAGGTTATTAGCCTGGGGAATGTACTAGTAGAGCTGATGTTAAATTTTGGAATTATTACAGCAAAGAGGAAGAGGAACGAAAGGACGTAAGATGTCACTTGTGACAGAGCTCTAAGGCTAGGATTAAAATGTGACTATAGTTAATTAAAACTCCTTAAGGAATTAAGGTAGAGAAGCCACCAGTCAAATAGCACATTCTATAAAAACCTCTATCAAACTAGGGCAGAAGGCACATGTTGCTCGACACACCTGGTTCGTGAAAATGCATCAACACAGTTCATAGCTGAGGAAGCAGCATCAGTGGGACAGTGATGCACCCCGTAGGTTTCTGCTCTACATTCAGCACCTGCTCTGCCAACTCGATTCCCCCAGATGGCAGTGGGATTTCTGAGGATGAAGCAGCAGACAATGGTCTAGGAAATCAGCCAGTGACCAGCCCAGGGGGCCAATCACTCAGGAAGAACTCTCAGGGCCTATCCTCTCTTGGGAGCGCTTGAAAAAAAAAACTAGTGCCTTTTTAGTGTGGAGCAGAAACAATCTGCCCTTTTTCCAAACCGATTTGTCTGTCTAGGCTGAACCCTGAAATCTGGGAGAATAACCATTCTCCAGCCACGGTTTGCCATGCTTCAAGCTATAAATATTATTGATGCTGAAGATAAGAGGAGGGAGACATCTTTCCTAATGCTTAGAGTCTAGGGGTGAGCCAGGACAAGATTAACAACCAGTTCTCTTGAGGGACAAGGCTTAATTTGTACTGTTTGAAGATTTCCTTGGTGTAAGTACTTTCTTTCACCAAGCTATTTCAAGCTATCCCCATGAGGTCAAATTATTTGCAAAATTCCTGAAAATTTAGCAATAAAACACCAGTAGGTGCCATCTCCAGTGTATCACTGATGAAGATCTATGCCAATGGAGGTGAAATGCAGGAAAAGGTAACTCTGAAACTTTGCATATATGTATGTAGCACCCAATTCCAAGGCACTAAGTTGACTTTGTACTTTTCCTACTCTCATATTCCCTTCTCCTTTTCCAATGGATGCACGTCCGTGAAGATTCATATCCACTTCCAAGGTTACAGATTTTGTTGGTCGGAAAACTCCACAAGAATTTACTTTTAAAACTCTAGTTCCACGTACTGTGTTTGCCATTTAACAAGAACTCAATACATATTTGTTTACTGAGTGAGTGAGTGGGTGATTTCCCCTTTCTTTTTCCTTTTCAATCTCCCTTTAAAGGTTATACGACAAAGTTGTACTAAGAGAGTTATGATTAAAGTCTAGAGCTGTGCCAGGAAATTTACTAAGGTGATCCGTCCAGATCCCATTTCTCTAGCTACTAACTGAGATGGGGGTGGGTGATGCGAATTCCTTTTTATATGGACAGGATACAAAGAAGCAATAGTTTCACTGCCATGATTCAAGAAAATATACCTTGAAGGTAGATTATTATGCTTGTTTTAAACTCAAATAATCCCATGACAACCTTGAGGAAATACACAATCTTAGGCAATGAAAGGACCCTGAAGGTCTTTGAATGCAAGGCTATTACTCAGGCAAGTAAACTGAAAAAATCAAGTGATATGCTTAGTTTTTTGCATGAATGTCTCATTCTCATCTTTCATGTCTCAGCTCAATTGTCACCTCCTGAAAGAGACCTTTACACACACAGACGTTCACACAGAGTCTCCAACTAGCTCATCATCCTGTTTATCTTCATGGTAGTAGCACTACATAAAATTACCATAGATGCTTATTTCTTTACTTATTTATATTCTGTTTCAATCTAATGTCTCTGGTTGGTGCAAACAGTTAATGCACTCGAATGCTAACCAAAAGATTGGAAGTTGGAGTACACCCAGAAGCCCATTGAAAGAAAAGCTCAATGATCTACTTCCCAAAAATTAGTCATTGAAAACCCTATGGAGCACAGTTCTACTCTGACACACATGAGGTCACCATGAGTCAGAATTGACTTGAGGGCAACTGGGTTTTTCAATCTCCTAAAGCAAGTTCCAGGCCAGGTGTGACTTTTTCTGTCTTGTTTACTCTATCCAAGTGTCTGACAAATGTACCGTCTTAATAAATATTTATTGATTAGGAGAATTATGGCATAACAATTCTACCCTAAGATATTTCTTGTGTTCAGTAGATTGATACGCTGTCTTTACTTCCTTCCCAACTTAACCCAAACCCAAAATCAAGTTGACTGAAATTGGGAATGTTCTTAAAACAGAGAAATACAAAAATACCGTTTTTTAAAACACCCTATTGATACCTGGAAAGGTGATATTGCTTTTCTGCTATATTGATTCCCTCATTTTAAGAGAGACAGTCTTTTGTACAAATCAAATTTACGACCCCTTTGTTGTTAGGTGTCGTTGAGTTGACTTTGACTCATACCGACCCTATCTACAACAGAACAGAACACTGCCTAGTCCTGCACCATCCTCCCAATCGTTGCTGTGCTTGAGCCTATTATTGCAACCACTGTGTCAATCTCGCCTATACTGCCTCTGAGCACATCTTTTCTTAATATTTACCCCAGAAAACTTATTCTTTTTTCTAGAAGTCCTAAGACAGCATGCCATCAAGGGGCCATTAAGAAGATACCTTCTCCAAAGAAAAACTTAAACTGGACTTAAAGCACTTTGGTGTTTCATCAGAGCTAAATAGAGCAGATTATTTCTGCCAAATAAAAACAGCCAGCAAATGAACGTATCATAGTTAATCTTACTCATGGTAACCTGAGCAAGAAGAACTTGGTTTAATTTTTAACCGTAACCAACTAAGTTTTTATCTTATTTTTCAACCAAATAACCTTTCCAAATAGTACTAAAATGCTTAGAGAGCTAAAAAGATTGCTGATTTGGGTGCACAGATTTTGTGAATGTGAATTTTATGATTTCCTTTTGATAGCGATTTTCTGTCTCTATTTCTGGCGTCCCCCCCCCCATCAAGTAACTTAGAGTATGTCCTTCAGCTTTGTTTGTTTAATACAATGTTGGTTTTATTAATTTTTTGAACTTTTTATTGTGGTAAAATATATATAACAAAACATTTGACATTTCAATCATTGTTATGTGTACAATTCAGGGACATTACATTCACTCTGTTGTACAGTCATCACCACTACGCACTTCCAATTTTTTTCATCACCCATAACAGAAACTTATATCCCTTTAAATAATATCTTCCCATTTCCCCCTTCCACCAGCCCCCGACAACCACTAATAAACTAAGCAGGTGTTTCATCTTTTTTACATGATCGTTCAAATAGTTTGAAGGGTCTCTCATATTTACGGGCCAGAAATAGAAAAAAAAGAATCAAATGTTTTCATTCTTCTTCTATTCACAATTACTCTTAAATTATTTTTATTTAAAATTTAATTGAACTGCAAAATTAACGTTTCTTTTTTTAGCCTTCTTAAAAATAGATGTTGCAGGATCACTTCTTGGAATTACACAATCTTCAATAATTATATTTATCCAACGAAGAAAAGAAAATGATCTTTGCTTCATGTTGCTTCCTAGTTAATTTCAAAAATGCATTTTTTTTTCTTTACTCACGAATGGGAGGCAGAAGGTCTTCGAGAGAAAAAAATGATTTCTTTTTTTTTTAAAATGGTTGCTTTTTTCGAGATGTGAGATGAGAAATCCCAGGGGCCATTTAGGAAAGAGTGAATAGATACTTCTTCTTTTTTTTTTTTTTGTAGACACAGAGCCTGGACAGCTAATGGGCTTCAGATGTGAATCACTAAGTAGATCTTTGCTAATTAATTAGATATTTGACCTAGTTACAGAGAAGCATCAGAAAAAAAAAACACAGATCCTGAGCTAACTCAGTTTGTAGTTCTCTGTGTGAGAATCACCGAAGCCTACAGTTGGAAAGAACTTTAGAAGGTTTTCAAGATGGCCTCTCTACAGTTGAAAATATTCCCTAAGAGACCACCTGTACTTGTAAACAAAAGAGAAACAGAGCAGTCGATGAAAACAGGAAAGGAGGCCTGATAGAAGCGATAAATCCAGTGAGAAAGACTTGGGATCTCGACAAATTCAACAAATTTCGTGATTCTGAAAACATGGTGACAACACTTGCACAGCGGTGTTGCTGTGAGAATTAAATAAGATGCATGAAAACTCCTCTCACATAGTTAATGATCAATAAATAATAGCCCTGTCCCCTTTCCCTTGCACAAAATCTAACAGGAGAAAGCAGCAGCTAATGAATAAAAGAGCTTACTTCCTACTGTGGTATATTCAAGTCATCTTTAACTCAGGGCCACAGTGGGGAGTGCTTCTCCACAGGGCCAGCTTCACGGGCATCCACTCTGGGTTTAATGCTTAACTGTTGCTGTTCTGAAATCCTTAATAATTTTTGAACAAAGGACCCCTTATTTTCATATTTCACTGGTCCCCAAAATTGTGAAGCCAAGTAGAAGTCCTCTCCTGGGATGTTGTTAACTGCTATTGATGTAATAGGTTATAGTTGGGTTAGGAATTGGACCATTGTGATTCATAAGTTTCTCATTAGCTGATTTTTGGAAGTAGATTACCAGGCCTTTCTTCCTAGTCTGTCTTAGTCTGAAAGCTCCCCTGAAGCCTGTTCAGCATCATAGCAACACACAAGCGTTGGTCAGGAATTGAACACAGGTCTCTGGCATGAAAAGTGAAAATTCTACCATAGTACCATCAATGTCCCTTCTGCCATGGGATTAAATGGCTAATTCTTCTTCTCCTGGTCATACAAGGAGGGTCTGGGCTCCATACTGCTCTAGTGGAGGACCCAGAGCTGAGAACTCTAAAACAGAGGCGAGGCTCAACTTGAAATTCCTCAATCATTTCCTCTCCTTCCATTGTTCTTAGTGCCCCCTTGCTTTCTACTGAGTTAGTCTTAAGTGGGAAATTGAGTTTAAATATATTTATTACCTGGAAATGCTCCATATCTGCATTGAACTTTTAAGGCAGCAATTAACGTAGTAAATAAGAGTTATATCATTCATAAAACGCTGCTCAGGAATCCGTAGAAGCATTTTCAGTACGTTATTATACTTAATTCCTTAATACTGGTCTAGGGGTAGAGAAGAGTTGGAGACAAATGAATTTTAGTAGAACACTATTTTTTTTTTTCAGGAGCTAAAAAATAAATACCAAATAAAATTAACAAATTCTTAGATGCATACGATTTATAGCTTAATATCACTTATTTGGAACCAATCTATTCTGCAACCTCACTTATTCAAAATACCTTTAGTAGTGTAAGAAATGGAGTAAAAATGACCCTTCACAGCTAAAGTAAGTGTGGGAAAACACAAGCATTACAGTTAATCAACTTTACTCAGAGGATTTGTCCTAACTTGTTGTTGTGGAATACCAACGAGTTGATTCCAACTCACAGTGACCCCATCTGAAGGAGTAGAATTGCCCCATAGGGTTTTCTTGGCTGTGATCTTTACAGAAGTAGATCGCCAGGTCTTTCTCCCACAGAGCTACTGGATTGGAGGCACCAGCCTTTCGGTTAAAAGCCAAACACTTAACGGTTGCATCCCCATTCCTTCTGTAAACATAATACTGATAAGAGAAACTTTTGGCTTCCAATCTCTCGTTTGACTAAATATAATAAATTAGACCAGAAGAAAGGCTATTTAAGTTGTACACTGTACTCTAAGAGAGAACGTTACAAACAGCTAGCGTGCAGGAAAAAATAAACATATATATGTGTCTATTTTTTTTTTTTTTTTATCTATCTATCTATATACACAAATACATACAGTATATACATGTTGTTGGTGTTGCCATCAAGTAAGAGCTGACTCATGGCAATCCCGTGTACAATAGAATGAGATGTTGCTCAATTCTGTACCATCTTCACAACCACTGGTGCGCTTAAGTCCATTGTTGCGGCATCTATGTACTTTGAGTGCCTTCCAACTCAGGGAGCTCATCTTCCAGCGCTATATCAGACAATAGTCTATTGTGATACAGAGAGTTTTCATTGACTAGTTCTTGGAAGTAGATTACCACAGCCTTCTTCCTAATCTGTCTTATTCTGTAGGCTCTGCTAAAACCTGTCCACCATGGGTGACCTTGTTGGTATTTGAAACACCAATGGGCAAGTAACAGAGCTTTCAGCATCACAGCAGAGCACAAGCCAATACAGTATGACAAACTGACAGATGGGTGGTGAGGCATAATCACATATATTTACCTACACACACACACACACACACACACAAATGCCATTTAAAAGTCACAGAAAATTAAAAAATTTTACTGCAGAGGAAAACAGCCCCATGCCTCGGTTATTTTCAAATGTGATGTCATCTGCTTCATGGCTGTCATTTACTAACATCTATTTTTTTTTTTTTTTTACAAAAAGGCTGTCATGATATTAGCTATTTCATACGTATTATTTCTAATCCTCACACTGTTTGTGGCAGGTATTATTATCTCCATTTTACAGACAAGAAAACTGAGATTCAAAAAGGTTATTGTTTGTCCAAGTTCAAATGAGTACTAAGTATGTAGTAAACCTCCTCTTACAGCACTGGCTACCTCGAAGAAGGGACACTTTTAGCCAACCAAAAGTAAACACATTGATTTCATAACGACAGCCCTGTCTTGGTCATCTAGTGCTGTTTTAATGGAAATACCACAAGTGGATGGTTAAATAAGGAAAAATTTATTCTCTCACAGTCTAAGAGGCTAGGAGTCTGAATTCAGGATGCAATCTTCAGGGGAAGAATTTCTCTCTCTGTCAGCTCTGGAGGAAGGTCCCTGTCATCACTCTTCCCCTGGACTAGGAGCTTCTCAGGGCAAGGACACAAGCTTCAGTCCAAAGGACAAGAGCTCCTGGCTATACTTTCTTGTGGTATGAGGTCCCCATGTTTCTCTGCTCACTTCTCTATTTTATATCTCAAAAGAGATTGGCTAAAGACCCAATCCAATCTTGTAGATTGAGTCCTGCCTCATTAATATAACTGCCAATAATTCCATCTCCTCAACATCATAGAGACAGGATTTACGACACACAGGAAAATCCCATCAGATGACAAAATGGTAGACAATCACTCAACAAGGGGAATCATGACCTAGCCAAATTGATACACATATTTTTAGGGGACACAATTCAATCCATGATAGCCCTGAATTATTAAGGGGATTTAAGTATATGCCCATTACCCTCTTATTATAAAAGGACGTAACACATTTTAGAAAGATAATATTCCAAACAGAGATTATCATCAGTTTTATTTTTTCTTTAATGACACTTGGAGTTTTAAACTTCAGCTATCCAAAAAATAAAACTTACATGTTTTACTTCTAATGACTTTCTGATAAATTAAAAACTCCTTTTTCATCTCTCTTGGTAATGTTAGGGCAGAGATGAACTAACCAAAGCAAAGACAAAATTAAATATTATTACAGAACTCAAAGTCATCATCAAAAAATAACCTAATCATTTTTTTCACAGGCTAATTCCTACTTACTTTGTGCTCGAAGATAAATGTGAAATATGGGCAGAGACAGATGCCTCAAGATAGTAATTTCAGTGTGATTTACAACACCAAAATTTTGAAACAAATTAAAGAGGAGATTGGTTAAATAAATCACAGCAGAAATATGATAAAATATTACACTGCCATTTAAAAATGACATTGGAAATGTTTACTATATTGCAAACTTAATATGATAGAAAATTAAATATCAAGGCCCAAAAGCGTATATGCAATACGGTCACCATTAGTGCTGTTTGCCAGGTATTACCAGCTCACCCCCTTTCTGAGAAAAGTATAGGATTGACATTCCTAGCCTCCATGTTTGGGTGGAGCCATGTAAGTAGCTTGGGCATATAATAGCCAATTAAAAACTTTCTGGGACTCACTTTTTTGCTGCGCTATAGCTACTTTTTTATAGCTACTGTCAAAGTTTAAAATGGCGGTTGTACCATCTGCTCAGGTCCCAGAATAATATTAGTAAAATTGACTAAGCTCCTTCAAAGTCTGAGAGGCTATCTTCAAACAAAATGTATTTATCAGTTGATTAGAACACAGACACATACAATAATACACACACACACACACACACACACACACACACATATACTACGTGCCAGACATTACTCTAGGCACTGAGTATGTAGCAGGAAGCTATTAAATAGACTCTCAGGAATCTTACATTCTGTTGGAATAAAATAAACAATAAACAAAAAGAAATAAATGTATAATACATAAGAGGATTGTAAAAAGTGCAGAGATGATACTTTTCTAAAGCAACAGAAGTTAAATTTGTTGTAATGGATTTACATGTTACTTCTACTTGTAAATAAGAGCTTTAGGTATGGTTATATATTTGGGTCAGTCTACAGGATGCTCAAGAGAGCCTGTAATTATACAAGCACACACATAAAATAGAAACAATATTTTCATTAATGAAAAGTATTACTCCACTTTTCTATACCGATTTCCATATAGTCAGGATTCAAGAGCCATCTGGATTTACGTGTGCTCAAGTTAATACCCAGTAAAACCAGATGTTAGAAATGTTCACAGCCAACCTGAATAAAACATTGGGAATTCATATAACCTGTGGGTGATTCCTGCTGAATTCTATTTCAAAATGTGTAAGAAGTGACTTCTTTAAATCTAGGTCACTTTTGTATAGGTAAGTAGTTACTAACGTTAAATTCCTAAGGCCACATAAGTATTTTCTGTCCTACAACTTTAAGGCCAACGGTGTAAGCAGCAGATCAGCAAGGGTGTGCGCCTGCTCAGCAGCATTTGGGGCCCTTACCCGATCTTTGGAGCGTAATGGCTGGTGCTTCACGTTCGCCTAGTAAGTATCACACAAGATTCTCCTGTGGCCAAGCCTACCAGGAAACTACAAAGGGAATACAAATTTGGAAAACATACTTGCAAACTATGAGTGGACACTGTACAAAAACGCCACAAACTGTTTGCTAAAAGCAGAAACAATAACCATGTCTTATGGAGTTATACTGTGAGTATGGGAATATATGTAATAATAATAACACAAAGGGCAGGAGATAGGTAAATGAAAATTATTTTGTTGCACTAGAAGTGATAAAGCACTTTTTTAAGGTAGGCTGTGATGCATTTAAGCCAAAACACAAATCCCATTGACTTCAAGTGGATTCCAACTCACAGTGACCCCATGTGTTACAGGTAGAACCGCTCCATAGGGCTTTCTTGGCTGTAATCTTCACAGAAGCAGATCACCAGGACTTTCTTCTGTGGTGCTGTCAGATGGGTTTTAACTGCCAACCTTTAAGTTAGTAGTCAAACACAAACCATTTGCACCATCCAGAAATATAATGTATTTAGGACATACAGTGGTTATGGTAACCAAGAAGGTATAATTTAAAGTATGGTATAATTGGAAACCCTGGTGGCGTAGTGGTTAAGTGCTATGGCTGCTAACCAAAGGGTCAGCAGTTTGAATCTGCCAGGCGCTCCTTGGAAACTCTATAGGGCAGTTCTACTCTGTCCTATAGGGTCGCTATGAGTCGGAATCGACTCGACCGGCACTGGGTTTGGTTTTTTGGTTTTACGGTATAATTAAAGCAGAATACATAAAATGGACCATACAAATCATTGATAAATTTAAAAGAAGGCAGGAAAGAATGAACAAAGAAATAAGGACAAAATGAGACAAATAGAAAACAAATAGTATTGATGGTAGACTTAAAACCAAGTATATTTGTAATTATTAAATACGAGTAGACTAAATGGTCCAATTAAAAAAGATATTGTTGAAATATTTAAAAAAATAAAAATCAAGATCCACTTCCATTCTTTCTATAAGAGATTCATAATAAGTATAAAGATACAGGCAGGTCATTACATAATACAAATATACTAATCAAAAGAAACCTGTTGTGGTTTTATGAATATCAGACAAAGAACACAACAAAAGAAGAAATGCCATTAAAGATAGAGAGATGATTCATTTTGGCACAAGAATAAATTAAACAGGAAGCCTAAAAAATCCTAAATTTGTATTGACTACTACTATTTATTCAAAATATAGAAAGCAAAATTTGACAGGAATAAAGGAAGTAGACAGATTAACAACCATAGCTGGACAATTTTAATAGATTTCTCCTAATAAATTACAGAAGAACAGACACACATCGTTATAGAAGATTTAAACAATATTATTAACTAACTCAATTTAATTGGCTTATTGAACACTATACCCAACAATAACAAAATATATCTTCTTCTTAAGTGTGCATAAAATATTTACCAAAACATGCCATGTGCTGGGCTAAAAGAAAATATCAACGAATAAAGGATTTAAAATTATGGTGTATACTTTGATTAAATGGGAATTAAACTTACCTGGAAATCACTGACAGCAAGGTGAACAGAAAATTCCCATGTATTTGGAACTGAAACAATGAATAAGAAAAAAGATAATTAAAAAAAAAGGAAAAAAAAAACACTTGAACAGTCCCTTTTCAAAAAAGGATGTCCAAATGGCCAATAATCATAAGAAAAATGTGCTCAGTAAAATTAATCATTGGGGAAACACACATTCAAGTCACCCACATTCTTTAGCATGGTTAAAATTTAAAAGACTGATAATACCATGTGTTGTTAAAATTGTGGAATATTTCTCCATTGCTGCTGGTAGTGTAAGGTAGTAAAACAAATGTAGAAAACTGACGGTATGTTTCTAAGCCGTTCCACTCCTAGATACATACCCAAGAGAACAATGTATTGGCTTAAAAGACATACACGAGAATGCTCATAAAAGCTTTATTTAAATAACTCAAAGTTGGAACCGTGCAAATGTTCACAAACAGTGGAATGAATAAATAATTTGAGGTATATGTAAATTCATATTACACAATAATAAAAAAGAAGAATCTACTGCAACTTTCAAGAACTTACATGTAATAGCTTCATATTACAGGCAGTATGTTGAAGAAAAGAAACCAGACACAAAAGATCACATACAATAAGTTTTCATATTTACGAATTTCAAGAAGAGACATAACAAATCTATGGCAACAGAAGTCAGAACAGTGGTTCATTCTGGGAAGTCTTCACAGGGAAAGAGCACAACAGAACCTTCTTGGGTGCTAGAAATATTCATATATCTTAATTTTGGATTGAGTCAGAATCTACTCAATGGCAATGGGTTTGGTTACACCAGTGCCGTCGAGTCGATTCCGACTCATAGCGACCCTATAGGACAGAGCAGAACTGCCCCATAGAGTTTCCAAGGAGTGCCTGGCAGATTCAAACTGCTGACCGTTTGCTTAGCAGCCGTAGCACTTAACCACTATACCACCAGGGTTTCCATTCATTGAGCCAAATGCTTAGAATTAATGCGTTTTATGCTCTTTCCTGTACGTAAGTTTTAAAAAAAAAATTTTTTTATGCTCTTTCCTGTACGTAAGTTTTGCCTCATTAAAGAAGGAAAAAAGATGTAGATTGTTTGACCATTTGCAACTAGATTTCATATTCCTAAAGTCTATTCTTTTACACGTGGTTAGTTTGCTAACAGAACCCCGTCTGCCCCACTCTGTGTGGTTAAGTATCTGTGACCCTCCAAGCTCAACAACAATAACATTATCACAAATATAACATTAGGGTTGTCTACGAACGGCTTCGTCACCGCTAATCGAAAAGTGTCAACAGGAACCATCTCAGACCTTTATTTTTTTTCTTTTTAAAAATAACAGCTTTACTGAGATATAATTCCCATACCATAAAATTTACCATTTTAAAGTGTGCAATTCACTGGTTTTTAGTACATTTAGAATTGTGCAACTGTCACCACTATCTAATTCCAGAACATTTCCATCACTCCAGCCAAAACCAAAAAAAACTAAACCCATTGCTGTCAAAGCAGTTCTGACACATAGTAACCCTATAGGACAGCATAGAACTGCTCCACGGGGTTTCCAAGGCTGTAATTGTTACAGAAGCAGACTGCCACATATTTCTCCCATGGAGCAGCTGGTGGGTTCGAACCACTGACCTTTCAGTTAGCAACCAAGCACTTAATGGCCGTGCCACCAGGGCTCCTTGTATCTATTAGCAGTCAGTCCTAATTCACCCCATTCCCGTCTCCTGGTAACCACTGATTTACTCCTGTTTCTATGGATTTGTCTGTTCTGGACATTTCATATCAAAGAACTTATACAGTATGTAGCTTTTTTTTTTAATTTTTATTGTGCTTTAAGTGAAAGTTTACAATTCAAGTTGGACTCTCATACAAAAATTTATAAACACCTTGCTATATACTTCTAATTGCTCTTCCCCTAATGAGACAGCACACTCCTTCACTCCACTCTCTCTTTTCATGTCCATTCAGCCAGGTTCTGACCCTCTCTACCCCCTCATCTGCCCTTCAGACAGGAGATGCCAACATAGTCTTATGTGTCTACTTGATCCAAGAAGCTCATTCTTCACCAGTATCATTGTCTATCCCATAGTCCAGTCCAATCCCTGTCTGAAGAGTTAGCTTTAGGAATGGTTCCTGTCTCAGGCTAATATAAGGTCTGGGGACCATGACCTCCAGGGTCATTCTCATCTCAGTCAGACCATTAAGTCTGGTCTTTTTACGAGAATTTGGGGTCTGCATCCCACTGCTCTCCTGCTCCCTCAGAGGTTCTCTTTTGTGTTCCCTGTCAGGGCAGTCACCAGCTGTAGCCAGGCACCATCTAGTCCTTCTGGTCTCAGGCTGAGGTAGTCTCTGGTTTATGTGGCCCTTTCTGTCTCTTGGGCTCATAATTACCCTGTGTCTTTGGTGTTCTTCATTTTCCTTTGCTCCAGGTAGGTCGAGACCAATTGATGCATCTTAGATGGCTGCTTGCTAGTGTTTAAGACCCCAGATGCCACTCTCCAAAGTAGGATGCAGAATGTTTTCTTAATAGATTTTATTATATCAATTGACTTAGATGTCCCCTGAAACCATGGTCCCCAAACCCCCACCCCTGCTACGCTGGCCTTCGAAGCATTCAGTTTATTCAGGAAACTTCTTTCGGTTTAATTCAATTGTGCTGACCTCTCCTATCTTTATTTTCTTAATATCACTGGGGTCCCTGAGTGGTACAAGCTGATCCTGGCTACTAACGCAAAGGTTGGAGCTTTGAACACACCCAGAGAACACAATTTTTAAATTTTCTGCCACGTGTTATTCAGAATTGTTTAACAGAAATTTGCATGTTGACTAAAATTTGTTTGGATCTCAGTGAGGGACTGCATAAAAAATCAACTGAAAGAGGCTTTTTATGACTCCTAAAGAAAGGTCATACCATATTATCTTGGGGACAAAACTCCCTGGGCTCCTTGGAAAAGATCAGACCTGTTACATGGCTCAGACAAAGAGTCTAAAATAAAGTTTCCAATCAGGAAAATTATAAGTTTCACTTCCTCATTTTAGAAAATAGTCTTCAAACTCATTGAGTGAAATGAAGTAAAGATATGATCAATTGTGAAGTTTTTCTGTTCCAACAATGCCTAGGGTAGCCTGGCCATCAACTTCATATAACCTGTTGGTAGCTGTCGTTGAGTTGACCCCCAGCTCGTGGTGGCCACAGGCACAACTGAATGAAATACTGCCTGGTCCTGCACCATTCCCATGATCAGTACCAAATCAACAGACCTTTCTTCCTTGTCTGTCTTAGTCTGAAAACTTCATTGAAACCTGTTCAGCATCCTAACAACAGGTAAGCCTTATGATAGATGCGTGAGGTGAATTGGCTGGGAATCGAACTGGGTCTCCGACATGAAAGCTGAGAATTCTACCGCTAAACCACCAAAATATCTATATAAACTGTTATATCCAGAAAAACAAAAGGCAGGTTTGTCCCATTCATGTTGTTCCTAAAAATCATACACACCTTTCTTTTTTAATTCAGACAGATCTAAAATATAATATCACCCAATTTCTCTTTATATAATTTCATTTCATATTTATATTAAAAGGATATTATTTATTCCACTATAACAAAATAAAAATGTGACTGAAGTGAACCTAACTGAGCAATAATTCTTGTTGATTAGTGATAGTACTTCCCAAAATATTACACTAAAATAGGAGTCTGCAAACTTGTTCTTGAAGGACTACATATTAATTCTTTTTAGCTCTCTGGCCCACTTAGAATCTCTGTTGTGACTATTCAACTCTGCCATTTAAGCACTGTAGACAATATATAGGAGCCCTGGTGGTACTGTTGTTAAGAGCTCAACTGGATGCTAACCAAAAGGCTGGCAGTCTAAATCCCCTAGACAGTTCTTCGAAATCTTATAGGGTAGTTCTACTTTGTCTTATAGGGTGGTTATGAGTCAGAATTGACTTGATGACAATGAGTTTGTTGTTGCTGTTAGGTGCCATCAAGTCAGTTTTGGTTTATAGTGACCTAGAATGAAACACTACCTGGCCCTGCACCATCCTCACAATCGTTGTTATACTTGAGCCCATTGTTGCACCACTGAGTCAGTCCACCTCCTGGAAGATACTCCTCTTTTACGCTAACCTTCTACTTTACCAAGCATGATGTACTTTTCCAAGGACTGATTCCTCCTGATAACATGTCCAAATTATGTGAGATGTCTTGCTATCATTGCTTCTAAGGAGCATTCTGGGTGTACTTCTCCCGAGACAGAATCATTCGTTCTTTAAGCAGTCCACGGTGTATTTAATATTCTTTGCCAACACCACAATTCAAAGGCAGCAATTCTTCTTTGGTCTTCCTTGTTCATTATGCAGCTTTTGCATACATATGAGGTGATTGAAAACACCATGGCTTGGGTCAGGCACACCTTAATCTTCAAGGTGACATCTTTGCTTTTTAACACTTTAAAGGGGTCTTTTTGCAGCAGCTTTAAAAAAAAAAATTTTTTTTTTTTTTTTTTTTTTTGTTGCCCAATGCAATGTGTCCTTTGATTTCTTGACTGTTGCTTGCATGGGTATTGATTGTGGATCCAAGTAAAATGAAATCCTTGACAACTTCAATCTATTCTCTGTTTATCGTAATGTGGCTTATTGCTCTAGTTGTGAGAATTTTTGTTTTCTTTATGTTGAGGTGTAATCCATACTGAAGGCTGTGGTCTTTGATCTTCATCTGTAAGTGCTTCAAGTCCTCTTCACTTTCAGCAAGCAAGGTTGTGTCATCTCCATGTTGCAAGTTGTTAACGAGTTTTCCTCCAATCCCGATTCTCTGTTCTTCATATAGTCCAGATTCTTGGATTAATTGCTCAGCATATAGATGGAATAGATATAGTGAAAGGATGCAATCTTGATGCATACTTTCCTGACTTTAAACCACCCACTATCCTCTTGTTCAGTTCCAACGAATGCCCCTTAATCTATGTACAGGTTCCTCATGGGCACAATTAAGTATTTTGGAATTTCCATTCTTTGCAATGTTATCCATAATTTGTTATGATCCACAGAGTCGAATGCCTTTGCATAGTCAATAAAACACAGGTAAACATCTTTCTGGTCTTCTCTGCTTTCAGTCAGGATCCATCTGACATCAGCAATGATATCCCTGGTTCTTCATCAACTTCTGAATCTGGCTTGAATTTTTGGCAGTTCCCTGTCGATGTACTGCTGCAGCCACTTTTGAATGATCTTTGGCAAAATTTTACTTCTGTGTGATATTAATGTTATTGTCCAATAATTTCCACATTCGGTTGGATCACTTTTCTTGGAAATAGGCACAATTATGGATTTCTTCCAGCACATTGGCCAGGTGTCTGTCCTCCAGATTTTTTGTCATAGACGAGCGAGCGCTTCCAGCACTGCATCTATTTGTTGAAACATCTCAACTGGTATTCTGTCAATTCCTGGAGCTTTGTTTTTCACTAATGCCTTCAGACAGCTTGGACTTCTTCCTTCAGTACCACTGTTTCCTGGCCATATGCTACCTCCTGAAATGGTTGAATGTCTACCAATTCTTTTTGGAATAATGACTCTGTATATTCCTTCCATCTTATTTTAATAATCCCTGTGTCATTTAATATTTTCCCTGTAGAATCTTTCAGTATTGCAACTCAACTCTCGAATTTTTTCTTCAGTTCTTTCAGCTTGAGATATGCTGAGCCTATTCTTCCCATTTGCTTTTCTATCTCCAGGCCTTTGCACAGGTCCTTATAATATTTTTATTTTGTCTTCTCAAGCAGCCTTTTGAAATCTTCTGTTCAGCACTTTTACTTCATCATTTCTTCCTTTTTCTCTAGCTATTCAGCATTTGAAAGCAAGTTTCAGAATCTCTTCTGACATCATTTTGGTCTTCTCTTTTTTTCTTGTCTTTTTAATAAATTTTGCTTTTTTCATGTATGATGTCATTCCACAACTCATCTGGCCTTTGGTCAATGGTGTTCAATACATCAAATCTATTCCTGAGATGGTCTCTAAATTCAGGTGGAATATAGTCAAGGTCATACTTTGGCTTTTGTAGACTTTTTCTAATTTTCTTCAGTTTCAGCTTGAACTTGCATATGAGCAATTGATGGTCTGTTCCGCAGTCAGCCCCTGGCGTTTTTCTGACTGATGATATTGAGCTCTCCTGTCATCTCTTTCCACAGATGTAGTCGATTTGATCCCTGTACATTCCATCTGGCAAGGTCCATGTGTATAGTCAGTTTTTATGTTGTCAAAAAAGTTATTTGTAATGAGGAAGTTGTTGGTCTTGCAAAATTCTATCACGCAACCTCTGGCATCTTTTCTAACACCACGACTCTATTTTCTAATTACTGATTCTTTTTCTTTGTTTCCAACTTTTGCATTCCAATCACTAGTAATTATCAATGCATCCTGATTGCATGTTCAATCAATTTCAGACCGCAAAATTTGGTAAAAATCTTTAGTTTCTTCATCTTTGACCTTAGTGTTTGGGTTTAGACAATATATAAAGGAATGGGTATAAATGTGTTCCAGTAAAACTTTATTTACAAAAACAGCTGCCAGAATGCCATTCTAGTCCAAATACCAACCACATTCTTCAAAGAAATAGAAAACAAATCACTAACTTTATATGGAAAGGGAAGAGACCCCGGATAAGGAAAGCATTATTGAAGAACAACAATAAAGTAGTAGGGCTGGCACAACCTGACCCCAGAACCTACTGTACAGCTACAGTAGCCAAAACAGCCTGGTACTGGTAAAATGACAGATACATTGACCAATGGGACAGAATTGAGAACCCAGAAGTAAATCCATCCACTTAAAGTCACTTGATCTTTGACAAGGGCCCAAAGTCCACCAAATGTGGAAAAGATAGTCTTTCAAACAAACAATGCTGGCAAAACTGGATGTCCATCTGCAAAAAAAAAAAAAAAAAAAAAACAGGACCCATACCTCACATCATACACAAAAACTAATTCAAAATAGACCAAAGACCTAAATATGAAACCAAAAACTATAAAGATCATAGAAGAAAAAATAGGATCAATGCTAGAGACCCTAATACATAGCATTAACAGGATACACACTATAACTAACAACATACTAATTCCAGAAGATAAGATAGATAACTGGGGTCTTCTAAAAATTAAACACTTATGCTCATCAAAAGACTTCATCAAGAGTAAAAAGAGAACTTACAGACTGGGAAAATTTTTTTGGCTATTACAAATCCAAGAAATGTCTAATTTCTAAAATCTACAGGAAAATCCAACACCTCTACAACACAAAGACAAATAATCCAATTAAAAAATGGGAAAAGAAAGTGAACAGACACTTCACCAAAGAAGACATTCGAGCAGCTAACAGACACGTGACGAAATGCTCATGATCACTAGCCATTAGAGAAATGCAAATCAAAACCACAATGAGATACCATTTCACCCCGGTTTTACTGGCATGAATCAATAAAACAGAAAATAACAAATGTTGAAGATGCTGCAGGGAGATTGGAATACTTATGCACTGCTGGTGGGAATGTAAAATGGTAAAACCATTCTGGAAAACCATATGGTACTTCCTTAGAAAGTTGGAAATAGAAACACCATATGATTCAGCAATCCCACTCTTAGAAATATATTCTAGATAAATAAGAGTCATCACACAAATAGACATGTGCACACCCATGTTCATTGCAGCATTGTTCACAATAGCAAAAGGACAGAAACAACCTAGGTGCCCTTCAACAAATGAATGGATAAACAAACTATGGTACATACACATAATGGAGTACTTGCAACAATAAAGAACAACGATGAATCTGGGAAGCATCTCACAACATAGTTTAATCTGGAGGGCATTATGCTGAATGAAGTAAGTCAGTCACAAAGGACAAATATTGTACGAGACCACTACTATAAAAACTCATGAAAAGGTTTACACACAAAAAGAAACAATCTCTGGTGAGGAAGGGGAGGGGTGGGGATATGAAAACTCTGAATAGACAGCAGATAAGTGGTAACGGGTGAAGGGTAAGACAGTACACAATACTGGGGAAGCCAGCATAACTCGTATAAGGCAAGGTCATGGAGGCTCCCTAAACACATTGAAACTCCCTGAGGGACCGAATTACTAGGCTGAGGGCTGTGGGGACCATGGTCTTGGGGGACATCTAGCTCAATTGGCATAACATAGTTTATGAAGAAAATGTTCAACATTCTACTTTGGTGAGTTGCATCTGGAGTCTTAAAAGCTCCTGAGTGCCCATCTAAGATACTTCAGTGTTCTGATCCCATTGAGAGCAGAGGAGAATGAAGAAAACTAAAGACACAGGAAAAGATGAGTCCAAATGACTAATAGACCATAATCACCACAACCTCCACCAGACTGAGTCCAGTACAACTAGAAGGTACCTGGGTACAACCACCAACTGCTCTGAAACGAATAGAGGGTCCTGGACCGAGCTGGAGAAAAATGCAGAACAAAATTCTAACTCACAAAAAAAGACCAGACTTACTGGCCTGACAAAGACTAGAGAAATCCCAAGATTATGGCTCCCAGACACCCTTTTAGCTCAGTAATGAAGTCACTCCTGAGGTTCGCCATTCAGCCAGAGATTAGACAAACCCATAAGACACCAGCCCAGGGTCAAGGACTAGAAGGCAGGAGGGGCAGGAAAGCTGGTAATAGGGAACCCAAGGTCGAGAACGGAGAGTGTTGACATGTCATGGGTTTAGTAACCAATGTCACAAAACAATATGTGTACTAACTGTTTAATGGGATGCTAATTTTTTTATGTAAACCTTCATTTACAGTACCTTAAAAAAAAAAATGCCAGAATGGAGTTGGATTATGGGTCATCACTGCTCTAAAAATGAAAGACAAAATATGAAAAAATGTTAAATTTATGGAGATCGTTGTGCTTTTGTTTTTGTATGTTTTTGCATATGGAGTTCACTCATGTTTTAATCTTAGTGAATAGATACTGACTTTCTGTTCTAAAAAAAATAAGGAAATTAGCATATTTACATTATTCCTAACTCCCCTTCACCAAAATTCCAATGTTTGTCAGTCATATTATGTTGTATTATAAATACTATTCTGTAATCTAGCAGCATTAAAACCTAAATTTATCTTACTCTTTCCTGCAGTCTAGTTTTGAAGTATCAAAACTCTTTATTCTTGGATTAAAACAGCAAATATAAAATATGGCAAAAATGCTTGCATATAAAAAAAGATATAAAGCTTGCACTAAATAGACAGCAAGAAAATTTTTTTTTTCTGCAGCTAAAAGTTCATATCATGGTGGAATCCCCTGTCTTACAGAAACACCCTATAATTCACATCTTTTATTGTCTCCTCTTAATATTAGTGAGATAAGATTTTACTGATGGACCCCTAGAGTAAAAGAAACACAAATGTTTATAAATGAGACATCATCTAATATTGAACAAACAATTGTAGTGCATTTGCAAACAGATAAATCAATAAATGATGTGACATGATTTATCGCATACGTGTTTGGCTTCTTAGGGGAGAGAGAGAAATGAATTCTCTATGTGGAAGATGTTACCTATCCGCGGTCCCTCTTCAGTAACGTTAGTGCATGGTGCCCAACTTCCTATCACTTTCACCTGTCTTTCATTATGTGAGGGCTTTCTTCTGCATCTGGAGCCAGCCCTGCTACCTGCTTAGCAGGCTGTAGGGGCAAGGGCCACCACCTATCAGTCAATCTGTTGTACTGTGGGGGCTTGCACGTTGCTGTGATGCTGGAATCTATGCCACCGGTATTTTAAATACTAGCAGGGTCACCTATGGTGAACAGGTTTTAGCAGACCTTCCAGACTAAGACTAGGAAAAAAGGACTGGCAATTTACTTCTGGAAATTAGGCAATGAAAACTATATGAATCAAAACAGGACATTATCCAGTATAGTGCCGGAAGATGAGCCCGCTAGTTTGGAAGGCACTCAAAATACACGATGGCTGCAACAATGGACTAACCCAGTGCCATCGAGTCGATTCCGACCCATAGCGACCCTATAGGACAGAGTAGAACTGCCCCATAGAATTTCCAAGGAGCGCCTGGCAGATTCGAACTGCCAACCCTTTGGTTAGCAGCTATAGCACTTAACCACTACACCACCAGGGTTTCCAACAATGGGCAATGGACTAGACCATGCCAAAGATCCTGAGGATGATGTAGAACCAGGCAACATTTTGTTCTGTTGCACATGGGGTCATCCTGAGTCTGAGCTAACTCAATGGCAACTAAAAACAGCAAAAAGAGCAAGGGAATTAATGCCTCTAGGAGCAGCCCTCGAGCAATGGCTCACAGGAGTTCCTATATGCGTAGCCCAGCTCCCTTGTCCACTGCATGAAACTGTTTTACACAGACCAGAATAGCTTTTCGGGTGGAATTAAGCTATAATTGCCCGTAGTAGTATCTAGTTGATAATACTCCTTTTATTAGTTTCCTTTCCTTCTCTTTCTTGTCTCAACTCCTTGCTTCCTGCAATTGTTCCCTTCACCCTCTGTACATATAAAGCAAATATCATTTGTTAGTATGCCCATTTCGCAGGTCAGGAAACTAAAGCTTAGATATTTTAGCAACAACCATCTATGAACAGAGATCTTCCTGATTATGGAGCCCTTATTATTGGGCCCTTTATCTTCTCACATCATTTAAGTCTTAAGCAACAAGATGTAGAGCCTAGCAGTATTAATTACAAATTTTACTGTGCTTACCTTATGCAGGTACTTGATAAGTGTCATGAATTGAATTGTATCCCCCCAAAATGCCTGTCAATTTGGCTAGGCCATGATTTTCACTATTGTGGTTGTCCAGCATTTTGTCATCTGATGTGGTTTTCTTATGTGTTGTAAATCCTGTCTTTATGATGTTAATAAGATGGGATTAGCTGCAGTTATGTTAATGAAACAAGAATCAAACAAGATTAGGTCTTGTCTTAAACCAATCCCTTTTGAGACATAAAAGAGAGAAGCAAGCAGAGAGACAGGGCGACCTCATATCACCAAGAAAGAAACACTTGGAGCAGAACGAGTCCTTTGGACCTGGGGAGCCCGCGATGAGAAGCTCCCTGTCTAGGGGAAGATTGAGGACAAGGACCTTCCCCCAGAGCCGAAAGAGAGAGAAAGTCTTCCCTGGTGCTGGCACCCTGAATTTGGACTTCTAGCCTTCTAGACTGTGAGAGAATAAATTTCTCTTATCCACTTGTCCTATTTCTGTTACAGCAGCACTAGATAACTAAGACAATAAGTATCACTTTGCTTAATCTTCACAACAATCCTAGAAGGTGGTAGTGTTTTTTGTTGTGCCGTCAATTCGATTCCTACTCATAGAAACTCCACAGAACAGAGTAGAACTGCCCCACAGGGTTTCCAAGGCTGTAAATCTTTACACAAGCAGACTGCTCACATCTTTCTCCCTTGGAGCATGCTGGTGGGTTCAAACCACAGATCTTTCGGTTAGCAGCCAAGCTCTTAACCACTGGACCACCAGGGCACCTTCAATCCTAGAAGGTAGATACTATTATTAAACCTTTTTTTTTGTTTTTAAACAAAAAACAAGGCACAGAGAAGTTAAATAATCTGGGGTGGTGGTATAGGGATTGAACCCAGAGCATTTGACTCAAAATGCAAGATCATAAACCCTTCATTCCGTCTCCTCCTCTCAAGAGATCAACATTTGTTTTTCAAACAAAGGCATCCATTGTTATTTCTGCTATGCCTCTACTTGGCAGCACACAACAGAAGTCTTTGGGAATTTTATAAAGAATTTTTGTCTCTTAGTAATCATGATGATGATGGTTATGATGATGATGTCAATAATAATTAAATTAGATTGATTTCTTCCTGTGTGAAGTGCTTTGTATGTTCTCACAACAAATCCTTTTATGATCAAGGTAGAATAATCTCCATTTTAAAGATGAGAAAACCGAGGTTTAGATCATTAAATAACAGGTTCAGTGTCACACAATAATATATGGTAGTAAAAAAAATAATGGTAGTAGCTAGATTCAAATCTAGGTTTATGTGAGTCTAGAGTCAACAGAATTTTCAACACATTTCTCTGCTTCAGCTACTTGCCCATTTAATGATGTCAGAAAAGGTGTTTCACAGGCCTGCTTTAGGAAGAGTCATTTTTAAAGGAGCCAGATTTCCTTTCTTGGCCTTTGTCCCCATTCCTGCTTGAAAGGACCTCAAATATCTCTTGGAACTTTGCTGACTCCAGTTCACTATGAGCACACCCTAAAAGTGAGTGCCTTGCAGGTCCCCCACGAGGTGATGGGATGGAGGTGCTGGAGAGGAAGGGATATACTCACTACACTACCAGCCGCTTCATTATTCCACACAATCTTTTTTTTTCCAACAAACTCCACTGCTAATTGGATCAGTAACATATTTTTTAGTTTATTTTTTTCCTTAATATTACCATAATATCTTAATGTGTCTTTAACAATGGGCTCAAACATAGAATGATTGTAAGGATGGTGCAGAACCTTAGGGTGTTTCACTCTGTTGTGTGTAGGGTCAGTATGTGTCGGAACTGACTCTACGGCACCTAACAACAACTCCGTCTCAAATCCAAGATGGTACCTGTACTCCGCCTATCCAAAAATTATGGAGGCTCTTCAAGTCATACTAGGGTCTTGGTCTTTTTTCCCAGTGGGTTTCTTTCTCTCCCTCTTACTCTCTCTCCCCTTTATTTTCTTGTCTCATAAACAAACACACAAGCACCCTCAGTTCTTAAATACATTATATTATGAAATTTGCTCTTAAAGAATAAAATTTTATTCAATTCACCCATAGTAAAGCATTAAAATCAAAAGCTTTATCTCCATAAGGCTATTTTCATTTTGAACCTCAGCTGCAGCTTGCAGAATGAAGATTTTATCTCACTTAAAGGAATTTCATATATCAATGACCAGCTATTACAGGGAACAGGGTATCTTTCTTAGAGTCCTATACAAATATAGCCTGGCCCGGCTAATGGGCAAAGAAGGTTTGAGGGGCATCACTAGGCATATCTTACTAGGCATTGGCCACAGTAATGAATACTTGACAGTTTGTGTTTTAAATATGCACCACTCGGGACCCACTCTGAAATTCAAATGGGTAATGCCAACATTGCAATAAACAGAAGCCGCACAATAACCATATCCCTTTCACTTTCGAAACACATTTATCAAAACTTGGCAACACATCACCCCCAATTGCATAAACAAATCTAAGATCAGTATCTTTTCCTCAGCGGTGTTCTGTCTCTGCCAGCGAGAAAATGTCAAGGCTGACACCATTTATTCACAGCACTGATAATCCAGCAACTTCTCTCAGCATCTCTGCACTCAGGGGAAAGAGGCTTTGATATGGGACATTGCTTTCAGCTCTTTCTCTCTCTTTTTTTTTTTTTTTTTTTTGGCTAGGGAACAAACAGGAATCTTGAGACAGCCTAGGGCCCATTATCTATCTCTACTTCTCCTTGGAGGGTTCCTCAATCTGCAGGCTGGGCTGCCAGTTTTTGAGGGCCCAGCCAAGTTGCAAATCATCCCCTGTTGAATTTTTTTATGCAGGAAAATTTGTTTCTATAATTGCCTCAGGAGGAAGAAAAGCTCTGAGAGGAAAAGAGGCAGCACTTTCATTCACAACGTTTCTCCTGGGTAGTTTAAACATAATCTCCTCACTCAGAATTTTACTAGAATTTACTTGGCTCGTTCCCATTGAAGCTTTAAGACTTGACTGAGATGTCATCTCTCCTGGGAAGACTCTCTGACCTCTTAGTCTGTGAGGTGGCTCTTCTTACTAGTTCTGAACTCCCTTTTGTTGTTGCTCTTATCTCCCTGGGTTTTAATTTTCTATCTTCCCCATCGGGTTGTGAGGTCTTGAGGGCGGGGCCTGTGCCGGTATTATATATCTGTGCCCCCTAATATCTAACTCTGGTCAGCTGAGGTAAACACATAGTAAAAAGAAATAGTAACACATTGCTTAAAAACAAAAAAAAAAAGTTTTTTCTTTTTCCTCCAATGACATTCTGGAAAAAATCAAATACAGTTTAGTGGGATCAACTTATCCTCAACTTTGCCCTACAGCCTTCGTAGTCATGTTGTTGATCAGTTTTGTCAATCCCCATGATGCTGTAGAAAATTTGAACTGTACCAAGTTTATTTAACTCCATCCTGTGTCATTTACTTCTATGCTAGCCTGAAGACTGGAGGATTTACGATCTTACTCTACACCTGTACCATCCACCATTGTTGTTGAATTAACTCTTATTCAAGGTGACCTCTTATGTTTCAGAGTAGAACCGTGCTCCACAGGGTTTTCAATGGCTGTAATTTTTTGAAAGTAAATCATCAGGCCTTTTTTCCAGGGCACATCTGGGTGGATTCAAACCATCAACTTTTTGGTTAGCAACTGAGCAAGTTAACCGTTCGCACCACCCAAGGACTTCCACTCCAAACCTCTATTGCCTGGAAGATAATATACTACTTCTAAGTATAACCATTACCCAGAGATTCAGAGTGATGGATTCATGGAGAGCACCCATGCTGGCTTGTTGTCTGTTGGTTTGTTTTTAACCATCATACTCTCATTTTAAAAGTAAGGCATTTATAAATGTAGGTTGAGAATAGGAAGAGAAAAGAGAAAACCTCAAATGTCCTGAAACATTTTTTCTTATGGTTAGTATTAGGGAATAGTGTGTCTAATCAGCTCTAACACGCTGTGGCAGGCACCATCTGAAGAAGACGTAGATGTTAACAGGTATGAAAACAAAAGCCACACTCTCCCCTGAAGTCTGTGTGCATAGTTCCCAACTACAACACTCAACTGCCCCCTGTGTGGAGTTATCAGAGACTGGCAGCAACGTGCAAAGAATAAATTGATAAAAACCCTACTGTTAGTGTTGGATGAGAACTCCTTGTGGAAGGATGCTGTGAATGGAACATGGCAATGAACGTGCATGCTTGGCATAGCCTGGGGATTAATAATGATGGACCAGGAGTGAGGGAAACTACAAACACAGCTCAGGATCAACCAGCTCAGCCAGATATAGAGCCCATAGGAATTGACATTATTGACATTATAAGATTAAACTGAGTTTTTGGAGAGAAGGAAAAAATAGATCTTAATTATCTGTGTCTGCCTGCTTGCCTGTGCTCCCCTGCAGCTGCCTGAGGTTGATCCTCCTTGCTGGGCATCTGAGAGCCAGAGCTCCTGGGACATGAAAAGCCCCAGTCACAAGCAAGCAGAGTCTCAAAATACATTACAGATGCCACTTTCTTTGTGTCCAATCTCCAAGTTAGGGGCCCTGGTGGCACAGCAGTTAAGCACTTGGCAATTCAAACTCGTCAGCTGCTCAGCAGGAAAAAGATGTAGCTACTTGAAACCCTATGGGGCACTTCTACTTTGTCCTATAGGGTCACTATTATTCTGAATTGACTCAATTGCAATAGCACTTTTTTTTTGTTTTTTAATCATTTTGAAAATAAGGTGTTTTTAGTAAACTTAAATTATTCATATTCACTTTATAAATTTTACAAGCAGTGCAAAATCTCCCAAGAAAAAGAAAAAAGCACACAAAAAAAGCAGTAACTTATGAATCTTTAAAAAATGTTTACAATTGAAGAATGGCATTACAGATGTGTCTCCATGTTTAAAAGGCAGGTAGAAATACTAATGATAGGGAAAAAATTGTAAAATTATTATTTTACTTCTCAGGCTATTGAAGAATTGACAGATTTAATTTTACTTAAAAATAAAAGAAAAAGCTAAAGAGGAGCTTAAGGAAATCTTGGCCTCATAAATGTATTTTCAGAAAGATAGATATTAATCAGCAATCATTAAAACGTGATTATAAAAATGATGGAATTAAGAAAAATCATTGTACATTTTGTTTGGTACATTATATTTTTTAACTCACACTTTATATTTAGTATTTAGTGATTTCCTACCATGAAAAATGCAGCCAAGTATTTTCTCTCTCACCTTCAAGCTCCCTTAAATCCCTAAATGAAAACCAAACCTGAAGTCATCGAATCAATTCCAACACATAACAATCCTAGAGGATAGAGTCTATACATTTCCTTTTCTTGTCTTTTTATATAAGTGAGGTCATACAACATTTGTCCAGGTGTGACTGTCTTATTTCACTCAGCATAATATCTTTGAGCTCCATCTACATTGTAGCATATATCAAGACTTGGTTTCCTCTACTGACTGACTATTTCATTTTTTATTCATTTATCTGTTGATGGGCATTTAGGTTGTTTCCATTTTTGGCCTATTGTGAATAATACTGCAATGAACATTGGTGTACAAGCCATATACCTATGAGTGAAATTGCTGTGTCGTATGCTACTTCTTTGGAATATGCATTAAAAAAAAATTGCCTAATCCAAAAAATGGTGATCCAACCGAATGGAGAAATTATCAAATAATATCATTTATATTACACATAAGTAAAATTTTGCTAAAGATCATTCAAAAGCAGCTGCAATAGCATATTGACAGAGAATTGCCAGAAATTCAAGCCAGATTCAGAAGTGGATGTGGAACAAGGGCTATCATTGTTGATGTCAGATGGAACTTGGCTGAAAACAGAGAATACCAGAAAAATGTTTACCTGTGTTTTATTGACTATGCAAAAGCATTCAACTGTGTGGATCATAACAAATTACGGAAAAAATTGCAAAGAATGGGGATTCCAGAACACTTAATTGTGCCCATGAGGAACCTGTACATACATAGGTCAAGGGGCAGTTGTTTGAACAGAACAAAGAGATACTCTGTGGTTTAAAATTAGGAAAGGAGTGTTTCAGGGTTGCATCCGTTCACCATATTTATTCAAAATGTGTGCTGAGCAAATAATCTGGGAAGCTGGACTAAATGAAGAAGAACTCGACATCAAGATTGAAAGAAGACTTATTAACAACCTGCAAAATGCAGATGATACAACCTTGCTTGCTGAAAGTGAAGAGAACATGAAGTGTTTACTGATGAAGAGCAAAGACTACAGCCTTCCTTATGGACTACACCTCAAGATAGAGAAAAAAATCTTCACAACTGTACCACTAAGCAAAATCATAATAAATGGAGAAAAGGTTGAAGTCATTAAGGATTTCATTTTACTTGGATCCACAGTCAAAACCCACGCAAGTAGCAGTCAAGAAGTCAAATGATGTTATTGTGTTGGGCAAATTTGCTGCAAAAGGCTCCTTAAAAGTATTAAAAAGCAAAGATGTCACTTTGAGGACTAAGATATGCCTGATCCAAGTCATGGTGTTTTTAATCGCCTCATATGCATGGGAAAGCTGGACAATGAATAAGGAAGACTGAAGAAGAATTGATGCCTTTGAAATATAGTGTTGGAGAAAAATATTGAGTATACCATGGACTACCATGAACAGATCTGTCTTGAAAGAAGTACAGGCAGAAAGCTCCTTGGAAGCAAGGATGGTGAGACTTTGTCTCACATACTTTGGACATGTTATCTGGAAGGACCAGTGCCTGGAAAAGGACATCATGCTCAGTAAAGTAGAGAGTCAGCGAAGGAGAGGAAGACTCTCGGGGAGATGGATTGACACAAGCATAGCAACAATTGTGAGAATGGCACAGGACCATGCAGTGTTTAGTTCTGTTTTAATACAGGGTCATTCTGAACCAGAACTGACTACAGGGGACCTAACAACAACGAGAATAATACTTAGCTCACTAACAATACTTAAAGAGCCTGTATGAGTTTTTGAATTCTGTTTTGTTTGTTTCCTTGTTTTTTTTTTAATCTTGCTAATATATTATCTTCACTTGTTCAATTATTAAAAAAAAAAAAAACACACACACACAATTATATTTTACCAGATGCAATAGCTTGAAATTCTTACTGATACACTTTATTTAAAATCAGATATATATTTGAACTCTCACCTTTCAGCATTGTTCTTTCATGGATAAATGTAGCATCAGATATGTTCATAGGTTTCCCAAACTGAAGAAAGTATTCTCATCTTGAAGCAATGACAGATTTAAGCAATTTTGCTGACAAGTTCTAAGAACAAAAGCATGGCAACTGAAGGGTTGAGCATGGAGACAGAGAAATGTCTGTATTTTTGTCATCTCCTTGTTTAAGGACTTATTCCATAACTGTGTTTTCTATTTAAGATTGAATTCATCAGTGTCATTCTTTTCACAACGACAGGTGGATGGATATATAATAAAGAAGCTAAAAATAATGCCTCAGAAAGATACCACAAGCCATAATAAAAGGAAATACTAACAAAAGAATGAACATGAGAGAAAGAATGAACATGAGAGGAAGAATGCAGGTGAGCGGAAGAAACATGACCTTGTGAAAACATGAAACTTTAGAGTCTGGAGGCCTGAATTATACTGTTGGTTCCACAGTCAGCAACAACTGGGATCTTGAATTAGTCATAAAATCACCCTAGACCAGATTCCTAAATTTTGAAATGAAATGGTTGGATTAGATAGTGCTGAGTGACATTCTCAGACCTCAAAATTGATTACTAATTTATTCCAAGACTATAGGATGAAAAAAAAAGGGGGCTAAATGAAGTATTTAGGCAAATAATTCAATAATAAGAAAATTTTTTTATGAGTGAGTGGACTGGGGAAAGATTTTTCCATATTTCATTTCTTATACTTAATGCCAATCAATTCAATATGATTATTTTTTATTTCCTGTATTTTTTTTTTTTCTTTAGCTAAATGGCAGAGGCTAGGAAAAGAATAAAGTCAAAAGGCCTAAAATAAACACTGGGAGTGTCCGCCAATTAAAGATTAACCAGGAGAAAAATTAGTTGGAGTTTGTCCACCTTGAATTATTAGCTTAGCAAATAAATGATTTGTGCATACTCTGAAAGGAAATAAGTAAAACTGAAAAAAATAAATTGATTTAAATTTGATCCTTAGCAGAGTCATCAGTTCTTTTAAAATCAATGCAATGATCATTCATTTTCAGAAGGGACCTAAAGATCCAGGCTTAGGACTCAAGTGTGTATCCTAATATTATCATTCAGAGTAAAGCTACTCAAATAAGTCTTTTCTCTCTATTTAGAAAGTAATTTACAAACACTTGAAACCTTTTG
Source organism: Elephas maximus indicus (assembly GCF_024166365.1). Classification (NCBI taxonomy): domain Eukaryota; kingdom Metazoa; phylum Chordata; class Mammalia; order Proboscidea; family Elephantidae; genus Elephas; species Elephas maximus. The sequence goes on along the minus strand of NC_064828.1, from coordinate 95,566,168 downwards.
AATCTACCAGTTGGATCATTTAATTTAAATATAGCATGACAGGGCCTTTATCTTCATTCGAAAAGTGTTATTAAGATGATAGATTCATCACTCATAAAGATAAAAGCCACATAAATTAAAAGCAAACACTTATATGCCAGGCATTTTTCTAAGCACTTTGTTTATACTAAGTAATTTAATCCTCATAACCATATGAATCACACACAATTATTATCCTGATTTTATAGATGGGGAAACTGAGGCACAGAGATTTTCTCAACTTGCTTGAGTTCAAAGAAAGTAGAAACGGAGGAGTCAGGATTCAAATCCACGGTGACTCCAGATATCGCCCAAGAAGTGGGATAGAAATGGTAATAATAAACCTTATCTTTCTGAGAAGGAGCCCCAGTGGCACAAATGGTTAAGTGCTTGGCTGCTAACCAAAGAGTTGGCAGCCCAAACCCACATAGTAGTTTTGAAAAAGAAAGACCTGGCGATCTGCTTTAGTAGAGATTACAAGAAAACTCTGTGGAGGCAGTTCTATTCTATCGGGGGGGGGGGTCAATATGAGTGAAAAATGACTAGAAAGCACTTAACAACAGTAACAATCTTCTGGGACACGTATAAGGCTCTCCCTTCCCCAATTACTTGGTCATTCCTGGTCCTAACAAAACCATACCTGTGACCTTCCTTATGCTGTCAGGACCTAACACTTAAATTCTATTGTAACTGGCAATAATTAATTTTTATTTCAACCAGGATTATGGGAAAGAAAGTAGATACAAAGCAGCAACTAGAGAAATATAGAAATATTCTTCTTTTCGAAAAGGGTTGAAGCAAGTCCCCAGACTCCATTTAGACTAAGTTGAGGGCTTTATTCATAAATCTGGCTTTCAAATTCCACAAAGGCTGCCTTTTGTTTTCAGATCTTCTGGGAAGGCTTGTAATTTGCAGTGTCAAGGGCACAACATAATCTCTGATCTGCAAGCAACTCAGCTCATCAGCATTAATCATTGCTCTGCCAGGCTTGTAAACAAATGCAAGGAGAAGGCTTGTGCAGAGAACCCTAGTGAGGATGCCTATTTCTCTGCCTGCTCATTCCCAGTCTCCTTCCTTCTCCCTTCTTCTCTCCCACTAACCGTTGGCATTCCACACTTTCAAGTCTTTCTGATTCCTCTTCTTATTTTTCTCTTTCTCCCTGAGCAGGCACGTCTGCCTCCCTGGCTTCAGCTGAAGCCTCTATAATGATGAATTCTAGCTTTCGGTTTTCAGGGTTAGCCTTTTGTAGGCATTCAACACCTGTATTTGCAACTGCCTAGTGAATGCAACTGAAACCACCATTTCCAAAACTGATTTGTGCTGTTCCTCTACCGTCAAATTGATTCCTGCTTCTCCCTTGATGCTCCCACTCCAAGTCAACGTCTCCACACTCCGCATAGCCATGCTGCATAAAGAGCAGCCCTCCGATTCATCCTGGACTCAGGTTCCTCTCTCACGCCTACGTCATCCCACCACTTACACTCGTTGGATCATCTTGAGCCTACCATAGGACTGTCACCAGAACTCTTCCTACTTGGTAATCATTGCCTGATGTCAGTTTCTCACCATTTTTCACTGGACGCTTCCCAGTCCTGTCCGTCTGACTGGAGACTGTCCTCATGTATATCTCACTCCCACACAACAGACTTATCTCTCTAAATATCAAGTATTGTGCTCTAAAAACACTGTTTTTAGGGTGAATGTATTTCTCATGTGGCAAAATACACTTTGCAAAGTAAAATATCTTAACATTTTTTTGTCAAGAATTGCGACAGGTTACTTTTGTAAACATGACTTTGCTTCATACTGTCCCTCATGTAAATCAAAATTATTTACACTGGCATTCCAGATGAATGGCCATTTGAACACACTGAAATTTGTTTGTACATTGCTCTACACTGGTGCCTTTAACAGTTTCTAGTATGTTTTTTTTTTTTTAGTATGTTACAAGAACTGAATAAATTCTTGCTGAACGAACGAATGAATTGCCGTAGGCCATCCCTGCAAAGCTCTTACATGTTCCCTGTTTGCTGGTACTATTCTCTACTTCAAAATTTTCTTCCGGCTCGTCTGGGCCTGGTTAGTAATTGCTACCCTTTCTTCAAAATCTAACTGACATTTGATTCTTTTATTCACTTGCCATTAATTAACACAATAAATAATTTTGAGCACATATCAGGAGCCTGGCACATAGGATACAGTGTCCAGTGTCAAAAACATAGAAATGATTATAAAGTGATTGTATCCCTTCCGGCGGCCTTTCCCACATAATTCACCTCGATGTAGTCACTTCCTTCTGTCCATCTTCACAGAACTTGATACACAATTAACATTTTTATATCACTCTGAAATATTATATTAATTTTTGAAAATCTCTCTCTGAATTTGACTATAAAGTCCTTTAGGGTTAAGTTCCACTACACAGTACTTTTTTTGTATTCCCCTGAAATGAGCACATTTTCTAGCAAACAGTAGCCCCTTTTTTTTATTGAGCCCTGGGGGTGCAGTGGTTAAGTGGTCTGTTGCCAACCAAATGGTTGGCAATTCAAACCCACCAGCTCCTCTACAGGAGAAAGATGTGGTGGTCTGCTTCCATAAAGATCTGCCACCTTGGAAACCCTATGGGGCAGTTCTATTCTGCCCTATAAGGTTGCTGTGAGTTGATATCGACTCCATGGTAATGGGTTTTTCTTTTTCTTTTGTTTTTTAATTAATGTAATAATGACAAAGGTACAATATCATGTTAAGAGCCTTTGCTTTCCAGTAAAATTGTGGAGTAGAATTCCAGGTTCTTCTACTTCTACAATGAGGGTCCAGACTGTGTTGACTACCCTCCCTTACCTCATTACCTTATCATCATCTCTATAAAGCAGGCGGGATAATGCCTGCTTCGTGTAGTTGTTGGAAGTATCAAGTGATGAAACGAAATGGACTACTAAACTGGGACAGCTGTTTGCCTGATTCAGGAATAAAAAATATGGTAAAAAATCTGGTAGTCGTAATAAAACTTTGATAAAAACCAAAAACCAAACCCAGTGCCATCGGGTCGATTCCGACTCATAGCGACCCTATAGGACAGAGTAGAACTGCCCCATAGAGTTTCCAAGGAGTGCCTGACAGATTCGAACTGCAGTCCTTTGGTTAGCAGCTGTAGCACTTAACCGCTATACCACCAGGGTTTCCAAAACCTTGATAGATGGGATAATAGAAGAAGGCATATAAAGAATGCGTCATTACTGAGTTAGAAGGACAGATTTTTTTAGATGGAGATACTCTCAGAGGGTAACAGCAAAAAAGATAGCATAAAATAGATGTCTGCCCTTTATCTAAACTGGAAAAGGAAATTTAACAGTTCTTAAAAGAATAAGAAGGTGATATCAGCTTATACTGTTTATATTATTTTCTTAAATATAAATTTTCATAAGGTATAGACACCTGGGCCATGAAAAGTAAAAAATTCAAAGTCAAGATTCTGGAGCTCTGAGAGAGCAAAACCATCTTAGCAACCCTGACCTCTAGCCCTCTCCCAATCGTCTCTCTCAATTTTGCTTTTTCTGTTTTTACACTTACTCTTTCATGCACCCTTGATTCCTTCAAATTCCTTTTGCAAATACTTGACTGCTATGTGATGACATATAAAGGAAGAATATCCTCATCAGAATGTGATAAGGCTGAGATTGTAAGAGACTTTCTAAAGGCATTTCTTCTTTTTTTATTGTGCTTTAAGCAAAAGTTTACAATTCAAGTCAGTTTCTCATACAAAAACTTACATTGTTATGTGACCCTAGTTGCTCTCCCTACAGTGTGACAGTATACTCATCCTCTCCACCCCGTATTTCTTGTGTCCATTCAACCAGCTCCTGTCCCTCTCCGCCTTCTCATCTTACCTCCAGACAGGAGCTGCCCACAGAGTCTCACGTGTCTACTTGAGCTAAGAAGCACACTCCTCACCAGTATCACTTTATGTCTCCTAGTTCAGTCTAATCTTTGTCTGAAGCGTTAGCTTCAGGAATGGTTTTAGTTCCGGGCTAACAGTTCTCTGGCATCCCTCCAGTCTCAGTCAGACCATTAAGTCTTGTCTTTTTACTAGAATTTGACTTCTGTTTCTGACTTTTCTCCTGCTCCATCAGGGATTCTCTGTTGTGTTCTCTGAAGGGGCAGCCATTGCTGGTAGCCAGGCACCATCTAGTTCTTCTGGTCTCAGGCTGATGGTGTCTCTGGTTTACGTGGCCCTTTCTGTCTCTTGGGCTCATATTGGCCTTGTATCTTTGGTGTTCTTCATTCTCCTTTACTCCAGGTAGGCTGAGACCAATTGATGCATCTTAGATGGCCACTTGCTAGCTTTTAAGAGCCCAGACGCTGCTCACCAAAGTGAGATGCAGAATGTCTAAGAGCATTTTTATGGAAAACACAGACCACACAGATTAAAGAACACTGCTCTTCAGGATTGTCTCTTGTTTTTGGTTTACTGCAAGATAAACTCTTATAGGAACTCTGGAAGGAACATTGACTGATATCAAATTGTTCAATATTTCCTGAAACATGTATTTTAACTACAGAGTATGTTTAAATCTGAAGATAGACTTCAGCTTCAATTGATTACCTGTATTTCTCAGGATTTTATTTGCGTTGTCTCCTTTTTTCTTGCACTCTTTTAAAGAACCTCATCATCTTGACCTGAAGAAGCTAGAAACAATAAATAAATTTCTGAAACAAGTTCTTTACTGACACAAAGAGCAATATTATAAAACATCCTACATAATTCAGTGTAAAACAACCACGAAAACCCAGAAAAAATGAAATTTTAAGAGAATGTCTTCTCAAAAAAGCTGAAAAGAGAAGGGAATTGGAAAGTTTTGAATGGTTATTAGCTACAAGGTACCATGTTAGATATTTTCCAAGTGTGTCCTTATTTAATTCTTCCACACAATATTTTGGGGAAATTGTGTTGAGGAAAGCTTAGTAAGCTTAAATAATGTGTGAGTGATCAAATATGCTAAGATGATGATCCAGGATCTGAAGCAATAACTGACAGGATCCAGATTGTACACTTAATTCCGCAACATTTTGCTATCCATTGAGTGTACTATTGTTGAACTCTGGGACTGCCTCGAATTTATAGAAAAAAAAATAGAGTTTTATTTTTAAAGAGAAGGTTAAAAATATGTGGAGATCTTTTTTTTTTTCTCTTTTAAAATCAAATCATGCGCTGAGTCAATTTATAATTTTCCTTGGTTCTTGATTTTGTAAATAAACATGGCAGTGCTGTTGGCAGTGTGTCAATCTGACTTGTTTTCACAGCAGAAACGGAATGAAGTCATGGTGGAGCTTTTCTGGCCAGGTCATAACAATATAATTTACAGCATATTAGCCTTTTCATATCGTATTGATTTTTCATGCCGAAGGGCTTCCAAAGCCACAATAGAAGCTAATTCTATGCTAAGAAACAACAATATCAAATTAAGTGTTAAAGCATGTGCCAGTTCGAATGATGAGTTGATACTGCAAAATAAACATTAGGCTTGTTCTTAAAAGCATTGAATTCACCCATGACTAGGGTTATATGTGATGAAAGAATCTAAAAAACAAAGATGAAAACCAAAAGCAATTATTTACTAGGCCAAAAATAAGAGTTCTCACCAACTATTGAACCTGAAAGCTGTCAGTATCAGAAAAAAGGAATAACTTGAAATTACTAAAAAAAAAGAAATTGATCATATGAAATGAGTTAAGGAAAAAATGTAAGCCAAGGTTGAGGAAACATTTACAAATCATGGCTCCTTTAGGCTGTGGAAAACTTTCTCGAGAGAGTGTTTCCAACGCTGAGTCCTATAAAAGTATCCCTTTCCAATGCTTTACTATTTGAGAAGTCCTGAATCTCTTATTAGGTTCTGCTTTATAAATAGAAATTTCTTGGAACCTGTCCCCACCCACCTTGACCTTTACTCTTATGTTGTAAATCAAACAGCTCTTTGAGGTCAAACCAAAAAAAATAGAAAAAGAAAACAAAAACAACAAAAACTTTAATCATCTTTGTTCCTTAAACTTTTTCAATTTTAGGTTTTAAATTTGCGTCAAGAGCAAGTAATCAACCTAGAAATTCTTTTTAACCATTTAATAAAGTAATTTATTCTGAAATAATTTCAAACAAAAAAAAAATTATAATAGCAGTACAAAGAATTACTGTCTTCCTTCAACCAGGTAGCCCAGTTGTTAAAGTTTTGCCACGCTTATGCCTTCACAAAAAATATCCCAGATCCCTCTAGAAAAGGACATTGTATATAATCTGCACATAACTCTCAAATTTGGAACTCAACATTGTTTCAACACCATAAATCTAAGCACAGCCCCCCTTCAAATTTGGTCAAATGTCCCAGTGGTCTGGACAATATCTCTTTTTCCATTTTGGTTTACTTTTTTCAGCCGAGAGCTGTCTTGCATTCACTTTGCCGTCCTTGACAGATTTAAAGAGTCTAGATAATCCTCAATCCCAGTCTATCCAATGTTTCCTCTTGGGCAGTCTCCTTTCAGAAGGAACACTCAGATGTGATGCTGTTCTCTGTGTTCAGGTCAGTGCAGCACATCAGGAGAGGCACAAGGTCAACCCCCCCTCCCCGCCCGCCACTCCAACTGGTGATATAAACTCAGTAAATGGGTGACATTTCTGCCACGTCTCTCCATGCACAGAAATGTGTTTCCCCCTTCATAATGGGTAGGATTTTATGGGAAGATATTCTTAGATTATGGCAGTATACTGCCCCTCATTCAACTCCACTGGCCAGTCTTGGTATCTTTTGAAGATTTCTCACTTAATCAGTAATGACTATGATTGCCAAATGGTGATTTCCATCACTATTTTTACATTCAATAGTTGACATCATATCACAAAAAAAAAAAAAAAAAAATAGGAAGGGCCTAAATACTCATCAATGATTTATTTATATCAGTAATAGACACATGTAATTTTATGGTATTCAATGGTTTGCAATCTGTTATCATTATTTACTTTGATGCTCAAATTGTTCTGGATTTGTCTAGTGCAATCCCCTTCAAGCTAGCTCTTGTGTTTTGTTGACATGGCCTGATTGTTCTTTCTTTTTTAACATCCTTACTGAGATATAATTCACATATCATAAAAATTACCCTTTTAAAATGTACAAATAAATGATTTTAGTATATTCACAGAGTTGTGCAAACATCAACTCAATTAATTTAAGCTGAAAACATTCTTTTTGGTACAGTGACTCTGTATATTATTCCATCTTCTTTAGATACTTCCTGCATCATTCATTATTTTGCCCATAGAATCCTTAAATATTGCAGCTCGAAACTTTAATTTTTTTCTTCAGTTCTTTTAGTTTGAGAAATGCCAAGTGTGTTCTTCCATTTTGGCTTTCTAAATCCAGATCTTTGTACACTTCATTATAACATTTTACTTTGCCTTCTTGAGCCACCCTTTGAAATTTCCTTTTCAACTCTTTTACTTCATCATTTCTTCCAGTCTCTTTACCCACTCTATTTTCAAGAACAAGTTTCAGAGTCTCTTCTGACATCAATTTTGATCTTTTCTTTCTTTCCTATGTTTTTAATGGCCTTTTGTTTCTTCATGTATGATGCCTTTTACGTCATCCCACTATTTGTCTGGTCTTTGGTCATTGTGCTCAATGTGTCAAATCTGTTTTGCGGATGGTCTCTAAATTTAGCTGGAATATACTCAAAGTCATGTTTTGGTTCTCATTGACTTGTTTTAATTTTCTTCAGCTTCGACTTGAACTTGCATATGAGCAAATGATGGTCTGTTCTCAAGTCAGCCCCTGCCCTTGTTCTGACTGATAATATTGAGCTTTTTCCTCATCTCTTTCCACAGATGAAACGAATTCGATTCCTGTATTCCATCCTGTGAAGTCCATGTGTATAGTAGATGTTGTCAAAGGAAGGTATTTGCAATGAGTAAGTGGTTGGTCTTAAAAATTCTGTCATGCGATCTCTAGCATCATTTCTATCACCAAGGCCATATTCTCTAATTACAAATCCTTCTTCTTTGTTTGCAACTTTTGCATTTCAATCACCAGTAATTATCAGTACATCTTGATTGCACATTTGATCAATTTCAGACTGCAGAAGTTGGTAAAAATCTTTAATTTCCTCATCTTTGGCATTAGTGGTCACTGCATGAATTTGAATAGAAATCTTATTAATCGGTCTTTCTTGTAGGCATATGGATATTATCCCATCACTGACAGCATTGTACTTCAGGATAGATCTTGAAATGTTCTTTTTGATGATTAATGCAATGCCATTCCTCTTCAAGTTGTCAGTCCCTACTTAGTAGACAATATGTTTGTCTGATTCGAAATGGCCAGTACCAGTCCTAATGCCTAGGACATCAATGTTTATGCTTTCCATTTCATTTTTGACAACTTCTGATTTTCCTAGATTCATACTTCATGCATTCCATGTACCAATTATTAATGGATGTTTGCAGCTGTTTCTTCTCATTTTGAGTTATACCACATCAGTAAATGAAGATCCTGAAAGCTTTACTCCATCCATGTCATTAAGGTCAACTCTATTTTGAAGGAGGCAGCTCTTCTCAATTCGTATTTTGTGCTCATGCACAACCCATTCATAGACCAAGAGGCAGTTGTTCCAACAGAACAAGGGGATACTGCATGGTTTAAAATCAGGAAAGGTGTGCATCAGGCTTGTATCCTTTCACCATACTTATTCAATCTCTATGCTAAGTAAATAATCCAAGAAGCTGGACTGTATGAAGAAGAACGTGGCATCGGACTGCAGGAAGACTCATTAACGTAGTGCGATATGCATGTGACACAACTTTGCTTGCTGAAAGCAAATAGAATTTGAAGCACTTGTCTGGGTTTTTACTGATGAAAATTAAAGACTAAAGCCTTCAATATGGATTACACCTCAACATAAAGAAAACAAAGTCCACTCTTTGTTGATGGATTTCTATGTCACTTTGGGAATGTTTTGAAGTCTGTCCCATGTCCTCTGATTACTTTTGACTAGAATCGGCCTAGCACAAATTCACTGCCTTTCCAAACTCTAGGATTCACTGTGATACCAGGAGAACTCTTCTTGGCTGTCTCTTTTCCTGGTTCTCTTTGTAAACTTCTGATTGCTCTGCCATTTTGTTTGTTCTACTTGTATCATGAAGCTATGATGCACTCTCAATTGCTTTCCACCAAGAGCTCCATTGTTTTCCACATGTTCCTTTGGCATGCAGTTTTACACCTTTGGCTCTAAATAAAATTATTTCCCTCAGGTAGGGAGCTCTTTGTGTTAAGGCTTGCCCCATTTGTCTGGCTCTCTCTATATGCAGAACTTCTGTACCACTGGACCTGAGCTGGAGGTAAGGACAGTGTCTGCTTCTTTCAGAGTAATAGTACTGCTTTATGACTGGACACTGGGAGATAAGGCCCCTAGTCTTTTTGGTTTGCTTTTCCAGCATGAAACCATGAAATCTCCACCCATAGAGTGAGATGTGGTTTGGTGATCAGGACCCAGTACTCTCAGCTTGCTCTATCTAGGAGTTCTCGCCTCACGAGTTGGGTTTTGGTAGAGGAAGGTAACCCCAGATACTGCCATTGTTTCTGCCTGGAATAGATCTTCTGTAACACAGGGCTGAAGGCTGGAGAAGGTGAGACATGCTGATGATCTCCCCCTCCTGAGCTGAAATAGTAGCCTTAGACCCCAAGCTGTGGGGAGGGGGGAGAGGGAAAACATCTCTTTTTGATAGCACTCACCTGGCTTATAACACTCAGAGTAAGTTTGGTAGAATGGAACTAGAGAGTAGAGAAGTAGTAGGTCATGGCTGTAATGCCACAAAAACTTTCACTGTTTTTACCAATATTTAAAAAAAAAAATTAGTAGGTTGAATAAATATTTTTCCATTTCCTGTATGCTGTTAGGAGTCTAGATACTTTAAATGATTATTTCTTATAATTTTCTCCAGTTAAATAGTTGTTTGTTGGGGAGAGAGTCTGTTGAACTCCTTACTCCTCTATCCCAGACTTTGATCTCCTAGAACTTGTTTTTAATACAGTATTTGATCTCAGACTCTAATTATTGGATTTAAATCCTGATATTTCAAATAGACAATTTTTTTAAAGTCATCTTTTCCATGACATTTTCCTACAAACTTGCAAAATTGAATAGTTAGATTCTAATATATACTAAGGGTTAATTGTTTAAATATCTCTGTAAATTATATGTATATGGTTCTAGGTATTATTTAGAACCAAGAATGAACAAATACGTTCAATACAAAAACTAGTCATCACCTACTGTATGTTTGTAACTACTAAATTCTGGTTGTTAAAAAGATATATATATGATAATTTAAAAGGTTGAATATACCAATAAACTCAAATTTAATTTAACACACATTTTCCATTTCTCACAAGTAATTTATGTGGCTTATAAATTCTATTTTATTCAATAAACATTTGTTATGTGTATTGGATTTTAATCACACCCTTTTTCTTACCAATTTTTAAATCAACTGAGAAAAAAACACAAAATCAGACAAGTGGAGAGAAAAATGGAAGTTTTATTACTATAGAGCTGGTACAGATTAAAGGCCTGGCCACAGTCAGATTTTCTGATACTCACTGACTTAAACTAGACCACTCAGAACCGTTGGCCACTCCACACTCACTTTCCACTGGGATAGAACCTGGCTTACGAGCTTGCTACACAAAAAGCAAAGAGGAAAGGAACGTGTGTCCTCAGCAAGTAGGGTGGTCCAAAGAAGGGAGCCTAGAAGGAAGTAAGCCCCACACATTTATTCTCAGCAAACAACTAAGTGGACAGGATGGGCCTCTCCCATATGTTTAAATCTGTGTGCATATGTGTGCGCCTTTCAGGGGAGGAGGAATTCAATAGTGAAGAACATAGGCATGAAGTTCCAGGCCTCAAGGAGCACACTGTCCAGTGACACTTCATTTCAGAGCATCATTTTCTCTAGCAACTGTCTCTTTCACTGCAATTCGATGACCACCACCTCTATTCCTCTTCTTAATTAGGCTTCTTTGGGTGCTGTTATAGTTAGCATTTAAGTAAAAGATAAGTACTGATTTTTTTTTAATTACATTTATTTGAAAGTTCATTTAAAATGTTCCTTCTGAGTTATAGAATCAAGGTTGCCTCATTAAACAAAAATAAATATAGCTTCCTTTGAATATAGGTTTCCACAGATGTCCCTTCCAGGATGTTGTGTTGTATAGCATACAATGGAGACAGTCATATCTTACATTTGTTCCCTGTCTTCTTGGCCATTTTCCATCATCTTTCAAAGCAAGACTACCTGCTGTTGTCACAGTGGTCAGAAGATGTTCTTGCTGATCAACCCGGCTGCTTGTTAGATGTTTTGAGTGTTACCACCTGATTTATGGCTCTGAGAGTGAGGCTGTGAGTCGACCAACTCCCTGTTAGTATTTTGTAGATATCTACAGTTCTGTCTACATCTAAATTAGATCATAAGCTCTTCAGGGCAAGCACCTTGTCTTCACTGCTTTATGCTTTGCTAAGCTCCATGCACACATACCCCATACTCTATAAATATTCTCAGAGAATATTTATGATGAGTCTAACATGGCAAGCAATTTTACCAGGGTCACTGTACCCTGGTAGATTTAAAGCTGCATAAATTACAGTAGCCACCTACTTTGAAATATTTTATCTAGAGAAAAACTAAGATCCAAAGCAACTTTCACATTCTACTCAATTTTCGTAGCTGGTTAAAAAAAAAAAAAAAAAACTCAGAATGGTCTAATGACATTTCAAAGTCTGAGGACAATAAAAAGCATCATCTTAAGAGTAAATTTACTCTGAGAGTTAGAACCCAGATTGGATACAAATATACTCAAGTCTCACTTCTGTCACTTTCTAGCTATTTGACCTTGGACTTCTCTAAATTTTAGTTACTCCTTTGTAAAGTGGGTGTAATAATAATTGTGTCTACCTTGTAGGGATGTTATGAAGATTACATAAAACCTAGCACTAAGCTGGTGCTCTGCAATTGTTAGCTGATAAAAATCGTGGTAGTAGGAATTTTAATAGTGGTGGAAATAGGTGGCAGAAGTAGAATCCACATACATGGATCTGATGAGATGGCTGAAGAAACTATAGGATATATTGTAAATAATGGGGTGAATGAAGTCAAGGAGATTTGGGAATGCCAAAATTCAATTGGTCTGATAAGAATATAGAGTCTTGAAGCTGTATTAGAATATGGTTGTAATTACACCAAAACTTTAACAATTGCATATTCCCAGTCTGAAGAAAGATTGTGTTGACAGAATGAGTACAGTTTGTAAGGCGCCTATTGTTGCGGTTATGTGCCCTTGAATAAATTCCAACTCATAGTAACCCTACAGGATAGAATAGAACTGCCTAAGAAGGTTCCTAGGCTATAATCTTTATGGCAGCAGATTGCCAGGGCTTTTCTCCCACTGAGCCACTGGATGGGTTTGAACCACTTACCTAGACAAATGAAAATCCCAAAGTAAGCATTTATTAATGTTTCTTTGGCATTGATTAGAAGAGGATATCCTGAACTGTTGGTCAAAGTATTTCTATCTACTTGGCAGGTACGCCTTACCCAGGACAACGATATACCAGGCTGTCAAAACAAGCAGCTTTCTAGGTTATCCAGCCATCTCTTCTCGTTCCAATGCCATGTTCATCTGATGAAAGTTTGACTGCCAATGACCATTTCCTCTTAGGAAGAGACTATTTGGCTCCCTTATAGAGGATTAGTTCTAACTAATAAGTTGGCCTTTTAGTTTATACATCAGCCTTTTGTGAATTGACTACTCAGTTCCAAAAATACTGATAAACTCTAAATGCCCTGATACAACAGGGTTTCAGAGTCTGAGAAGCTTGTATTGCTGTTGTTAGTTGCAGAGGAGTGGGCTCCAATGTGTGGCACTCTTATGTATAACAGAATAAAACGTTGTCTTGTTCTGTGTCAATGCCATGATCTAGCATTGGTATGTTTGAGTCCATTGTTGTAGATATTGTGTCAATCCACGTCATTGAGAGTTTCTGTCATTTTGGCTGATGCTCCATTTTACCAACCATGATGTCCTTTTCTAGAGCTTGAGAGAAACTTTCAATGAGACTAAAATATCATAATGATGCAAGGTTTTCCAAATCTATGATTTCCTGTTTAACCAATCTTTGGCCTTACCAGTTGGCACCCCTCTTAACTCTACAAAATCTAAAAAGAAAATCTAAGACAGAAAATCCTCCACGATTCTAGCCTCCTCCAACAGAAAGATGTATTTCCTAAAACCAGGACTTTGATGTCTAGTTAAAAACATGTATAATTACAACCCATTTCTTATGCCTATACTAAATATACATCTCATATATTACAGTCATAACATGAGAAAACAAAAGAGAAATAATGAAATAAAAGAAAGAAAGTTCAGCAGAGTATCAGGATACAAAATAAACATACAAAAATCAGTTGGATTCCTCTAAGCCAACAAGAAGAACATCAAAGAGGAAATCATCAAATCAATACCATTTACAGTAGCCCCCAAGAAGATGAAATACTTAGGAATAAACCTTACCAGAGATGTAAAAGACCTATACAAACAAAACTACAAGACATTACTGCAAGAAACCAGAAGAGATCTAGATAAGTTGAAAACCATACCTTATTCACGGATGGGAAGGCTTAACATTGTAAAAATGTCTATTCTACCAAAAGCGATCTATAGATATAGTGCAGTTCTGATCCAAATCCCAATGACATTTTTTAATGAGATGGAGAAATAAATCACCAACTTCATATGGAAGGGAAAGAGGCCCTAGATAAGTAAAGCACTACTGAAAAAGAAGAACAAAGTGGGAGGCCTCATTCTACCTGATTTTAGAACCTATTATAACACCACAGTAGTCAAAAGAGCCTGGTACTGGTACAACAATAGATACATAGATCAGTGGAACAGAATTGAGAATCCAGATATAAATCCAGCCACATACGAGCAGCTGATATTTGACAAAGGCCCAAAGTCAGTTAAATGGGGAAAAGACAGTCTGTTTAACAAACGGTGCTGGAATAACTGGATATCCATCTGCAAAAAAATGAAACAAGACCCATACCTCACACCATGCCCAAGAATGAACTCAAAATAGATCAAAGACCTAAATATAAAATCTAAAACAATAAAGATCATGGAAGAAAAAATAGGGGCAATGCTAGGAGCCCTAAGACATGGCATAAACAGTATACAAAACATTATTAAGAATGCAGAAGAAAAACCAGATAACTGGGAGCTCCTAAAAATCAAACACCTATGCTCATCCAAAGACTTCACCAAAAGAAGAAAAAGATTACCTACAGACTGGGAAAAAGTTTTTAGCTATGACATTTCCCATCAGCTTCTGATCTCCAAAATGTACATGATACTGCAAAAACTCAACTACAAAAAGACAAACAACCCAATTAAAAAATGGGCAAAGGATAGGAATAGACACTTCACTAAAGAAGACATTCAGGTAACTAACAGATACATGAGGAAATGCTCGCGATCATTTGCCATTAGAGAAATGCAAACCAAGACTACAATGAGATTCTGGCATTAATCCCAAAACACAAAATAATAAGTGTTGGAGAGGTTATGGAGAGACTGGAACACTTATACACTGCTGGTGGGGATGTAAAATGGCACAACCACTTTGGAAATCGATTTAGTGCTTCCTTAAAAACCTAGAAATAGAACTACCATACGATCCAGGAATCCCACTCCTTGGAATATATCCTAGAGAAATAAGAGCCTTTACACGAACAGATATATGCACACCCTTGTTCATTGCAGCACTGTTTACAATAGCAAAAAGATGGAAGCAACCAAGGGGCCCATCAACGAATGGATGGATAAATAAATTGTGGTATATTCATACAATGAAAAATATTACACATCGGTAAAGAACAATGATGACTCCATGAAACATGTCATAGCATGGAGGAATCTGGAAGGCATTATGCTGAGTGAAATTACTCAGCTGCAAAAGGACAAATATTGTATTATAAGAACTTGAGAAATAGTATAAACAGAGAAGAGTGTATTTTTTGATGGTTACGAGAGGGGGAAGGGAGGGAGGGAGAGGGGTTTTCACTAATTAGGTAGTAAAAAAAAATTTTTTTTTTTTTTTTTGGTAGTAGATAAGAACTATTTTAGGTGAGGGGAAAGACAACACACAACATAGGAGAGGTCAGCACAACTGGACTAAACCAAAAGCTAAGAAGTTTCCTGAATAAACTGAATGCTTCAAAGGCCAGTGCAGCAGGGGCAGGAGTTTGGGGACCATGGTTTCAGGGGACATCTAAGTCAATTGGCATAATAAAATCTGTTAAGAAAACATTCTGCACCCCACTTTGAAGAGTGGTGTCTGGCATCTTAAATGCTAGCAAGCAGCCATCTAAGATGCATCAATTGGTCTCAACCCGCCTGGAGCAAAGGAAAATGAAGAACACCAAAGACACAAGGTAATTATGAACCCAAGAGGCAGAAAGGGCCACATAAACCAGAGACTACATTAGCCTGAGAGCAGAAGAGCTGGATGGTGCCCGGCTACAACTGATGATTGCCCTGACAGGGAACACAACAGAGAACCCCTGAGGGAGCATAACAGTGGGATGCAGACCCCAAATACTCGTAAAAAGGCCAGACTTAATGGTCTGATTGAGACTAGAATGACCCCAGAGGTCGTGGTCCCCAGACTTTCTGTTAGCCCAAGACAGGAGCCATTCCCAAAGCCAACTCTTCAGACAGGGATTGGACTGGACAAAGGGATAGAAAATAATACTGGTGAAGAATGAGCTTCTTGGATCAAGTAGACACATGAGACCATGTTGGCATCTCCCGTCTGATGTGGAGATGAGAGGGTAGAGGGGGTCGGAAGCTGACCGAATGGATATGAAAAGAGAGAGTGGAGGGAAGGAGTGTGCTGTCTCATTAGGGCGAGAGCAATTAAGAGTATATAGCAAGGTGTTTATAAATTTTTATATGAGAGTCCGACTTGATTTGTAAACTTTCACTAAAAGCACAATAAAAAATTTAAAAAAAAGAAAGATATCAGATGAGAAAATTAAATAGATGAACAAAAATTAGAAATATTTAAGATAAAAATAGACTATGTCAAAGCTTGTATCTTTTTTTCCTCATTCCAGGTATTAATTGGGAAATAAATTAGAAGAGATAATCCGGGAGTTAAAATTAATAGGCTAAACAACGGCTTAGTTATGGACTTTCATTCTAGCTTTTTCTACTGTGAAAAAAATGTTCTGCTTTATGTTTAGACCCCATTTTCTCTTTGCCAAGTACATGAAATAAAGGGTGCTTGTAACATATTCAAATTCAAAATATTTGGTGCTTTCTGGCCAACAAAACACCCTAATTAGGGGTAAATATTTACCGTGCACTGTGACACACCACACAGGTAGGTTATTTAACACAAGGACAACCATTAAGTTATGTAACGATGACTTCATAATTACAGGATCGTGATTTCATTTACAGGCTACACGAACAACCTCAATTTCCTATTTCAAAACAACATATTCTATGGTTTACCTGAAAACTCAATTTCCTAGAATACAGAAGCTTTATAAATGTGTGGTCACGACCTGCTGCAGAGCTGGAGGTGGCATTTCTGGAAGATTAAATATATTTCCAGGTTACAGCTCAGGAAATTTCTTCCTTTTTGTTGAGTTAACACTGAAAAAAGAATCTTACTTTAAATTTTTTTAAGAGTTTGCATGTATTGAAATGTAAATATTCACTAACCTCTTTTTGCTTATTCTTCTTTTTCTGAGAACCACAGTAGCAAGCACAGAATTTTCAAAGGGCATATATTCACAAGTTATTTCCTCTCAAGAGTTCTCATAAGACACCGTTTTGACCAACAGATTCTCTTTTGAATTTAAATAAGGCTGAATCAAAATTACTTTAGGTGGGATGGGGTTGGGTTCATGGGGCAGGGAAAGCTGATGATTTTATTTCATACTTGTTTTGGCCACAAGATGCCTAGATGCTATGGAATCAGAAACGAAATGTATTACTGTGCTTTTCTCTTTAGGAGGTTTCCTTTCCAGCCTATCACTCCATACAGGGGTGCCAAATATGCCTCAGTGTGCACGCATGTGCACATGTGCCTTTATCCAACATGATAAAGAGATATTCTTGACACTGACAGTGATTATGGATATTGGGGAAGTGACAAAAGAAAAATAAGTCATTTAAAATTTGATTTGGTTGTATAAATGCAGTTTTACAGTTTTGTGTGCACTGCTTCCATTTCTGGGTAATTTTCATGCAGTCAGTACAACAATCAGACATTGTCATGGACTGAATTATGCCCCCCCAAAAACGCACGTATCAATTTGGCTGGGCCATGATTTCCAGTATTGTGTGGTTGTATCCGTTTTGTGATTGTCATTTTATGTTAAAGAGGATTAGGGTGGGATTGTAACACCCTTACCCCAGGTACATTCCTGATCCAATGTAAAGGGAATTTCCCTGAGGTGTGGCCTGTACCACCTTTTATCTCTCAAGAGATAAAAAGGAAAGGGAAGCAAGCAGAGAGTTGGGGACCTCATACCACCAAGAAAGCAGCACCAGGAGCAGAGTGCATCCTTTTGACCTGGGGTCCTTGCACCTGAGAAGCTCCTCCACCAGAAGATTGATGACAAGGAATCTTCCTCCAGAATCAACTGAGAGAGAAAGCCTTCACCTGGAGCTGACACCCTGAATTTGGACTGTAACCTACTAGACTGTGGGAGAATAAATTTCTCTTTATTAAAGCCATCCAATTGTGGTATTTCTGTTATAGCAGCACTAGGTGACTAAGACAGGCATATAGTTACACATGTGTCAGTTCAGTTTCTATAAGTTTCATTTGATTATACCACCAAAAATCTGTTCAGGTGGCCATGTATACACAATTTTTATAGGTTATCGTTCTTGTAGCAAGGCCATCTGCTCTGACATTTTAAAAAAATAGTAAGCAACATTATTTGCCTGTTACCATCAGGAGAAAACCTTATATACAAGGAAACAAAAGAGAGAGAAATACAGAGAAAGGGAAATACAGGAAACTAAAGTTATTACAACTCAAATGAGGATTGTCAATAGTTTAATCATAGAAAGTATATTCTGGTTGAGCATAAAACAGATTCTTTATTCTTTTTAAATTCTTATTTCAGCAAGTAAGATCCCAGTTAATCTGCAAGAAATTATACAATGTTTCTGAGTATCATTAAAGACTTTAGTGACTGCAATGGGATAAGACTTTGACTCTTCTATTTTCCTCGAAATGGTGATTTAGTTGAGGGGGGCAGGGGTATGAAAACTGCGCTGAGTGCATAATTGATAACTGAAGTCTTTTTAGTGAACAAAATTTCTAGCACGTGCCTATGATAGTAGATGAGCTCTGCTAACAGTAAAATTATACAATACTGGGAAGAACGTATGCATTCATTTCTTTTTATTTGCCCATATCCATTTATTCAACATTGATTTTGTACATAATCAGTGCCAGGCCCTGTTCTAGTTACTGCTATATAATGGAGAATCAGATAAAGAAGATCTCTGCTCTCAGGGAGTTCCTATACTAGTGGGAGGGTTACAGAATTTACAAAAGCCCTTCCGGAGATGGAACGAAAGTGATTCAGTAATACAAAAAAGGTTGCAATTGCATGTGGTTGGCCTATGGAGGGACGGAGGAAGTTCATTAACAGGAGTTTCACTATGTTTACCCATACCATCTGCTATACCAAAAAATAAATAAATAAACAATAAACAAACCCACTGCCATCACATCAATTCCGACACATAGTGACCCTATACTCTGATGTTTTTTATCCAATCCTATTGTGTCCTACTGTAACTTTTTCCTTTCTAGTTCATTAAATATTAGTTACAACTCATTAAATTCATTTGGCCATCCTCTGACTGCAAGCCACGGTTGAAAAACACTGGCCCAAATTATGGTAGTGGTAATAAGTGGCTTAGGTAGGTTGGAAGACATAATCATTGGAACATTGGAGTCAAAGAAATGAGCGATGAGGGAATGGAAGGATCATTCATGTGAATAGTAAACCCAACAAAAATTACGATAGAATTTTTCAGAGAGAGTTGGATTACAGAGTGTGTTTATATTTCCATACATATCTTCAACTGTCCTTCTTGGGATATGTTAGTGGATTCATTTCCTCATTTCCCTTACTAACTTGTTCTAATCATTTAGGACTATGTCCTTATGCATCTCTTCACTGTGTTTGCTCACTCTGGGCAACCTTAACCATTTTTATGATTTCAGCTACCATTTTATAAAGACTTCTTTAAGACATGTGACTCTTATTCAAAAGATAACTTTTTTCGAATTAACTTACACTATATACTGTCTGAACTACGCAGATAGTTACTTATTGTACACAGTGTAATCCTCTCTTCTATACTATTCTTATAGTATAACCCTTTATCCCATATATGGGTTATTCATTAAGTTGTAGACATTATGTGAGTAAGTACTTTATCTTACTAGGAATTATGATTTGTACTTTGCCTGCATCCCTCATAGTTCCTAGCACATTGCCAAACCCATGATAAGCCTTTCGTATATCCCTAATTCCTGAACACAAGAATTTAAACACTTTTGAAGTCTTATAGTATTATCTATGCATATGAGGTGCTTGAAAACGCCATGGCTTGGGTCATGTGCACCTTAGTTGTCAAGGTGACATTTTTTCTTTTTAACACTTTAAAGAGGTCTTTTGCAGCAGATTTGCCCAATGCAATGAGTCCTTTGATTTTTTGACTGCTGCTGTAATGGATGTTGTGAACCCAAGTAAAACTAAACCCTTGACAACGCCAATATTTTCTCCACTTATCATGATGTGGCTTATTGGTCCGGTTGTTAGGATTTTTGTTTTCTTTATATTGTGGTGTAAGCCATAATGAAGTCTGTGATCATGCAAAACCTGGACCATGAAGAAGGAAGACTGAAGAAGCATTGATGTCTTTGAATTGTGATGTTGGTGAACAATATCGAATATACCATGGACTACCAGAAGACCAAACAAATCTGTCTTGGAAGAAGTACAACCAGCATTTTCATTAGAAGCAAGGATAGCAAGACTAAATCTCACATACTTTGGACATGTTTTAAGGAGGGATCAATCCCTGGAAAAGGACATAATGCTTGGTAAAGTAGAGGGTCAGAGGAAAAGAGGAAGACCCTAAACAAGACGGATTGACACAATGGTTGTAACAAACGGCTCAAGCGTAACAATGATTGCAGGAATGGCACAACACTGGACAGTGTTTTGTTCTGTCGTACAAAGGGTCACTGTGAGTCAAAACCAACAGTAAAGCACCTAACAACAACAATAACCAGGAGATATTTAGGAATAAATTGTTGATAGCGTTATAAAGGGCCAGGTTATTTGGTTAGGTAATAAAAGCAAAAAAGCTATTTCATTTAAGTTCAGGAAAAAGTTAGCTTCCATTCTGTGCATGTATTTTGACTGGCACTGACATGACCTTTTGGAATTTTGAGGCTCTTGGCACAAATGTTTTTAATCTAATACAGGTTTTTGACCTCTTCATTGACAGAAGGTTGGCATTTTTGATACACAAAGACAAGACTATTTGACCTTTTTGCATTACAAAGATTGTCATGATTGGCAGGCCTTGGCCTCTCTTTTGAAGAAATGTGGCACTCGGCATCCTCAAAATATATAAAGTAACTTCATCTTGTCCTCTACAGCTTAAGTATGACAGATTATCCAAATGTGTGCCTGAGATCCTGTAGTTTCAAGGAGCCAGTGGATGGCTATCAACTACCTGATGGTGACAGACAGTGTATAGGTTGGCGGCTGCCATCCTGACGTCCGTAGTTGGCAGTGATACTCTATTGGCATCCCAGACCTTTTCCTGAACAGTGATGAGAGTTGATTTCAACTCTGCCAGGAGACAAAATTGACAACACTTCACCTAGAACTGTATAGACCACATTACCCTCCTGGCATCCTGCTGGGAAAATAAGATAGGCAGAGCCAGGAGGCAATGCAAAAGATAATTATTTTTTACCACTTCTGAAATTTAAATCAGATCAGCCAAAACATGATTTTTTTTTTATCTAATCCACACTAACTTGTTCCACATAAATAACAACAACAAAGACAACAAAAACTATTGCTTTTTTAGCCAAGTATACTGCGAAGTGCCATTGTGACTAAAATAAAAAAAAAATTAGGTTTTCCCATAGGGTGTTTATAATAAATTTGGTGAAAGATATGCATAAATTCACATCAGAAGGGGCAGTTGTTACTCAGCCCAGCTTTTTGTTATCTTGAACTCCCCCATTTTACTCTGCCAACTTTTAATGTTTTCAATTAATTCAAATCTAAAACACTGTAAGGGTTTATTTAGAACGTATTTGTGTGTTCAGTGCAGCCCTATAGCCACCAGTTTTGGGCCTTCAGGATAGTATTGGAGATGAACGTCAAGAATAACACCTAGTTTTCAGGAATTAAAACTAGGTGGTTGGAGAGAACATTAAATGAAGTAGGAGACAGTAGACTAGTACTTTCCACATGTCACTATTTCATGATGTCCTCTCATAAAAATCTCTCTCCTCCTAACAACAAAAATAACCCAAATATTTTTTGAAGTAAAGCAATTATCACATGAGACTCCAGGTTCAATTTTAATTTCAATTACAGAAGTGTTTGTGCCCAGTAATCTCTTCCGATGAAATTGTTAGCCCCTAAGACACACTGAAGTATCAGCAAATGAAAATATCCCAGATGGATACAGACATCCAGACCATTATCATGGACATGGTTTAGACTCAAGTCCATTGTCTACTGAGTCCAGATGCAAATATTGTAAGTAGGCAAATATCGAAATTATATAAACCCTTCATAACAAATAGGGAAAGATGAATAATGAGGGTTCTCAGAATTTACTCTCTTAATTGTTAAAAGAAAATTTGAACACTAGGGAAAAAAAGAGATTCAGTTGTCACCTGGTTTCACAGCTCACAGATAAGTAAATATAGGATTCTAGGAGTTGTCTCCATTAAAAAATAAATAAACAAAAGAGGGAAGAAACAAAGCAAAAGAAATGCAAAGCATGTCTGCTCTACCGTCAAAGATTCTAAAGCTTGCTGCATATGAGACTCACTGAGAAGTTTTTAAGGTCCTGATGCCCAGGCAAGACTTCATATCAATTAAATCCCCATCTTTGTCACTAGGGCCAGAACCCAGGCATCAGGGACTCCATGTGTAGCCAACTTTGAGAACACTAGACAGTTAAGTGTACGTACGGAACTACCCAGAGTTTCTGAAACACAGCATGATGTGTTTCAGAGCTTCAAATCCATTACTTTAAGCAATAAAAAGAGAAGAAAAGGAGCTAAGGTAGGTTTAATTTTACCCCTTTTGTCACTATGAGTTGTAATCGACTCGATGGCAACCGATTTAGTTTGGGTTTTTATGTGCGGTCACCATTCTGCCCTGTTTTTTTCAAGCTTTCTCCCTTACATATTTTTAGCAAAATTGCAATTCTCATTTCAGCCATGAAATTAAGCTCCAAACACTTCATTTTTGGACCACTGAAAGTTTCAATCAACTGACCTGTCTGTCCATGTTTCTTTCCATTAATCCTTCCTATGTGCATGTTGCTATCAACTTAATCTTGTTTTAGCCCTACCATATCATTTTCGGCTCTGCTCAAAGCTTTGAATGACTTTATTATCATACAGAATACCCGGGCTCTCTATAATTGCTTCTTTATTAAAAAAATTAAATAAACACGAATACAGCACTTACTATGTGAAGATATTGTTCTTTTTCTTGTTGTTAGGTGCCATTAAGTCAGCTTCGATTCATAATGACCTTATGTATAGCAGAACGAATTGTTTCCTGGTCCTGTGCCATCCTCATAATAGTATGTAGGTTGGGGCCCATTGTTGTAGCCACTATGTCAATCCATCTTGTGACCCTCTACTTTAACAAGCATGATGTTCTTTACACTTTAAAGTATTTATTAATTTAATTCTTCTGACAACATTATGAGAGAGATATTTTTATCATCTTCATTTTTAAAAATGAGAAAACAAAGGCAGAGTGAAGTTTGTGTAACTTGTACAGAGCTATAAAGACAGTGAGTGATGGTATCTGACATTAAATATAGAAATTCTGGCTCCAGAGACTATGCCTTCATCCTTCCAGCCTCTCCTCCCTGCCCTCTCTCCCATTGTAGCCAAACTCCTCAATCACATTTGCCTAAACAAACATTATATGTTCAGATTTTGACACTGTAAATTCCCTCTTCTTCCATTTTTTTTTTCTTCTTTCTTTCCATAGCTCCTTCATTAAATATCTATGAACGTGTACCATGTGCCAGGTACTTGGGAGCGTTTCTGCCACAAAGGGACCATGGACAACTGCAGTGTGATTGACTACTTTTGTGTGTGGCTTTTCCAGCCATGGTCTTGTAACTCCCATCCAGATGATTGGGCAGGACTGTATGATGGGGTGATTGTGGCCCACCGAGGGGATTGGTGGGTTTTGTCTTAAATGAGAGCCAATTCCAGAGCAGAGAGGAGGATCCTACCACCACCAAGGAAGAACAGCCAGGAACAGAAAGCGTGTCCTTTGGACCTGGAATCCCTGCACTGGGAACCTCCAGGAAGCGGGAGACAGAGAGAGAAAGAGAACAGGCCTTAACCCTAAAGATGGTAAGAAGCGGTGGCAGGAGACACTTGGCAGCAGAGACCCAGCAGCAAGAGATGGCACAATGGGCTTCTCTGCCCACAGAGAGAGAAAGCTGAGTGCCTTTGGGGAGAGGCCTAGGGCCAGGGAGAGGCACGCCTGTAAGCATGGTTGGGAAGAGGCTGTCCTGATCGAAGAACTGTATCCTGAGTATTCCTGAGCCTGAATTACAACCATTACTTCTCTAATTAACCCCAAAATTGTAAGTATGGTCTGTAAGTCCTGTGTGGCCATTGCAATGAATTATTGAACCCAGTGGGAGGGACAGCTGGTATCAGAACTATTAAAGACAGTAGAGGGAGGAGGCTTTTCTGGCCTCCACTTCATAGGAATCAACCTTAGGCTGTTGATCTTGCTTCCATTTCCACTTTGTGGGGTTGAAGGAGGTCAGACACTGCCTCCAAGCTGTTCTTACAACAACAAAGAACCATAATGGAACAATCTCATTCTCCAAGGAATCAACTAAAACCCCTCTCTCTTCAGTAACTTCCTTGACAACCCAGACCAGAAGAGACAGCTTAGTCCTTTCAAATTTATACTTCTCAATGTTTCTGTGATTTATCATTTGGTAATTAACTTTACAAATTATGCTTATAGGTTGATATTCCATCTCTCCACTAGATAAACTACTTCAGCACAGGAAATGTTCTTTTTCATTTATTAAATATGTAATTTGGAGCTTCACTTATATATCAGGCCACTCTGTATATTGAAAAAGCAATGTTGAACAAAACAATGTTCCTGCCCTCATGTAGCCTACGTGACCGATATTTTATCTTACCTCAAGTACCTAGTATCATGTCTTGCAAATAATAAAAGATCTACAAACACTTGGAAATGATAATGCTGAAAAATGAGGAAAAATTTGGGTAGGAAAATGAGAGGAACAGAAAAAAAATAGCTATCAATGATATTGTCAGCTACTTGGTATGCTGAGTGACTAAAAACAAAAAACCGTTGCCGTCGAGTCGATTCTGACTCATAGCGACCCTATAGGACAGAACAGAACTGCCCCATAGGGTTTCCAAAGAGTGCCTGATGGATTTGAACTGCTGACCTTTTGGTAAGCAGCCACAGCTCTTAACCACTTTACCACCAGGGTTTCCATTACTTGGGCAGAAACCAAAAAAAGCATGTCTTGGAAATGATTTTCTTCTTCTTTTTTATTCTCTACTATCTTTTGTAACCAAATTATCAGTGTCAGGGAAGATGTATATACAAAAATGGATACATAAATGTAAATGATCTTCACCATTTGGAGACTTTTAGGAAACAAATTATTTTGCCCTACATTTGGGAATGTAGTCACTAGTCTCACCTGCATTTTGGGGAGGGGGAATAAATTACTTTTCTAAAATCCTAAAGTGACTTGCTCAGTAATGAATATAGTTAATGACAAAACTCTAAAAAGAAAGTGGGACTTTAGCCTGGAATTGGTTTCCTGAGCTAAACATTTGGGCCCTTTTTTTTTTTCTCCTTATAAAATGAAATTACAGCCATTTCCAATCCTAAATAATTTGAGCCAAATAGATTTTGCATGTGATATTTGTGGCTCGTACAGTCTATTCTGTAAAATTTCCCCCAAAGACTTATTAAACCTACTTTATGTGTATTTTCCCCGGCCTTGCACTTTCATTAACTGGAAGGAAGAGAATAAAGCCCATTTACAATGCCACCAGGCCCATGCCCTTACTTGACGGATGTCTTCCTAATGAATTATATGTATTGTAAACAAGTAGTATGTGCCAGCCCAGGATTTCACTAATTTTCCATTAATGAAATGCACTACTTAGCTTGTTTGATGTTTAAGTGAGCCACATAAATTTAAACTACAGGTCACCATAAAAAAAGCATTTGCAAGTGTCACTGAAGGAAGAAGTTAGCAGCAGATTCACTTCTTGAGTCACATCCAGCCCCAAACCCTGTTCGTGTTTACCACCAACAGATTGATAAAATGTGTAACAAGTAAATGGCACTGTAACTAGCTGCTAATGGCTGATACAAAATTTAGTTCTTTGTGCTACTATTATTAAAAATTCTCTGGTGTTTTTAGTAGTTTCTACTTCATTTTTGGTTTCCTCATGGACAATTTAGACATCATGTGTTTGTCAGGCATCTTGGTTCTGAAGTAAATAAATGCCATGTATTTAAGTCCCTTTCCACTCCCCAATATATAGTTTCCACCATGTGCTTCAGTTTTCCACAAAAAGAACCCTGTGAATAAAGCAATGAAGCAGAAAAGTATTATCTTTTCAAACTATAGTTAAAAATGTGCTAACAGCAGGAAATCCAAATACCTAAATGATCTGAAAAGCTCAAAGCTTTCATGTCAGAGAATTCTCAGAAAAATGAAAAATTACTAGTGTGTAATATTTTTTTTTTTTTTAAAAAGAATCCCACACTCAGCTCACCCAAAGCGTGTCAATTTTAGATCAACACAAGTAACTCTAGATTCTTCTAATTGATGCAGATATAACTGTTACTGTCTTTTCTACCCGTGGCTGGAGGGTCTTTTCTACCTGATCAGTATTGGCTAAAGATCCAAGTACAGCTGAGTTTCCTGGGGAAGCTATATCTGACTAAAATTCATTGAAGCTGGAGAAAGCAGAGGCCAACAAAAAAATTATTTTTTTCCAGTGTATATAGATTGTCTGTGTAAAATAAAAGCAAAACCTATAAATGAAATTATTGCTTTCTCTCCACAGTGGTCAGGAGGTGACCAATTCCACAAATATTTACTATGCTTATATTCTGTGCCTGATACCATGGTAGGCAGAGAGAATACAGAGGATAATAACTACTCCTACCTTCATAAAGCTCATTTTAGTGGCGAAGACAATCACATAATCAGACGATGTCAATATAATCAGGTATGTGCAGCGAGAAAGGCCAGAATGCAGTATCCTTAGACCCTTGCCTCAAACCCTAAGATTCAACTAAATCCATCTTTTTACTGTTACAGGGTAGCTGCTGGTTGCCACTTTCCTTTTTGGGAAACTCTCAGATTTATCTCATTGCATCAAACACAAAATATTCCGAAAGTTACTCCCAGATATACTAGCACATTTCTGCATAAATAATTTAGTAAAAAATAGAGAAAGGAAATTAGAATGTATAATCCTTGTCTAAAAGGAAAAAAATCCATCATGCATGCAATTCTGTTGTAAGCACTATGGTTGAACCATAGAATTTTCCTTTTGCTTATACCTGACCGTCAATTCTCCATCCCCAAGCATGTTTCTCTCTCCTGTGGTCCTCCTGGGACTTATCTTTATTTTCTTTCCTCTCACAATCTACCATCACCATTTTTTTTTATCCAGAGTTTATTACCACACCTCAGCTCGTTCCTCGACAATACTACTTCAGAGAACTTACCACTTCCCCAGCCTCTTCTTGCTATTCCTTAAAATAAGAAACAAAACATTTCTGTTCTTACAGTACCTCTGCTAATCACTCAGTGAGGCAGACTCAATGATAATAAAAATGAACCTGCCTCACAGCAATGCCAGGGACAAAAGAATACAGCTCAGATCAAATCTGTAATGGTGATCCTAAGAAAAAAAAATGCTGTTGAGAGGTATTTATTTAAAAACGGAGCTTAGAATAATTTATTATAACCTTTACCTGTTCCTCAAACACTTTTGCAAACAGCTCGCTCCATAGAGCTATTCTTATGCCTCTCTTTCAAATAAGAGGAAACAATGACTCAAATTCCAGCCCATGAGGCTTTTCCAATCACCTTATCTCTTTCCTAATAACTTTTTATACAGGTATACATTGTCTTTAACTATGACTTCCCCTTTTCTCTTTGCCAAATCTTTGATACTGAATTCTCCCCAGTACCTCTATTTTATACTCCTCAATAAAAATAAAAATAAAAAAATAATTTTTTTTTTTTCCCAAGGCCAATTTTACCAAATATATACATTGCTTGAAATCTCTAGCCCTTCACTAGGCCATTAAGGCTCCTGCCTCCTAGAACCCTCAATCCATCCCATATTACAACAGACATGTAAGCCATGAAGTCCTGGGAAAGAAGCAGAAAGTGGAAACAACTCGAATATATTCTACCATGTGCATACTTTCCATCTGGAGGACTTCGGGTCAAATGGATCTGTCCTCATTTCTCCATAACTCTTACACTCTGATTATAAGTTTATTTCATTCATATAACTATTAAATAATAACTATCACAAACTTGCTTGTTTCATGTGTGTATTTAAATTACCAGCTTTTGATGACAGAGTTCTGAAATATCAACACAGTGGCTAAAGACGTTTGCTTTCTTAACCCCTTCAATCATTTCTAACAAGAGTACATAGCAACTAACAGATAACCTTGCCCATTCATTTTAACCATGCATGCATTGTTGTTGTTTTTTTATGCAGAATTTACCAGTGCAAATTAGGAAAAAAAGGAAAAAAATGGAAGTAGGATTAGCTAAAAAAAAAAAAAAAACCTATGGAAGTGAAGACTTACTTATAACGGTTTAAACAGCACCATTTCCTCCATGTGGTTGCTGGACACAACTAGAAATAAAACCCAGTTGTCGTTGTTAGGTGCCTTCAAGTTGATTCCGACTGATAGCTACCCTATGAACAACAGAACAAAACACTGCCTGGTCTTACACCATCCTCACAAGCATTGCTATTTTTGAGCCCGTTATTGTAGTGATTATGTCAATCCACCTCACGAGAATCTTCCTCTTTTTCCCTGACCCTCTACCTTACCAAACATGATGTCCTTTTCCAGGGACTGATCCTTCCTGATCGCATGTCCAAAGTACGTGAGACAAGTTTTGCAATACTCACTTCCAAGGAGCACTCTGGCTATATTGCTCCCAAGACAGACGTATTCGTTCTTCTGGCAGCCCATGGTATATTCAGTACTCTTCCCCAACAGCACAGTTAAAAGGCATCAACTCTTCTTCTGCCTTCCTTATTCACAGCCCAGCTTTTGTATGAATATGAGGTGACTGAAAATGCCATAGCTCGGATCAGGTGCACCTTAGCCCTCAAACTGACATCTTTGCTTTTGAATACTTTAAAGGTCTCTTTGGGAAACAAAGTAGTGAAATATAAAGTTCAAAATATCACAGTTATTGTTGATTAAAAGTAGAGGATGCAGGTAATTGTGAAAGTCTAAATCATCTGCTAGCTTAATCCCCTACCCAAAGAAGAACACCAATAGTCTTAGGCATACTTCCCCATGCAGGGCACCTACTTGGGTAAACCCTACAGGAAAAAAAAAAAAAAAAGCAGCAGAAGAAAACTTAATTTAAATTGTAAGCTTGTTACCAAAAATTAAAAATAAGCTGAGTTGGGCTTTTCTTAAAGTTATCAGCCAGGTAAATCACTGCCAGCAGAAGAATGGATAAGGGGCTAGTCAGTAATGCTTAAGGGAACGCCTTCCTCTTGAAAACCAGATATGGGAAAAATTTATTTTCGCTGTAGTGGCTTTAAAATATACCCACACATTCTCTGATTCTCCATCTATCAAGAGGTAGAGTCTATGCCCCTTCTCCTTGACTCTGGAATGACTTATTGAGCCCCTCTTAAACAGAGGGCAGTAAAAGTGATGCTGAGTGACCTCCAAGGCTACATCAAAACAGGCCATATAGCTTCTGTCAAATTCTACTGGGAAACTCTCTCCAAGAGAAAAAATCTGCCATATAAGAAGTCTGATGACCTTAAGGCTACCATGCTGAAGAGAGTACATACGTGCATTCTGATGCACACCTCCAGTTGAGCTCTCAGCCAGCAGCCAGTATCAATTGCCAGCCTTATGAGTGAGCCATCTCGAACATCCACCTCAGTTGAACCTTTAGATACCAGCAGGTCTAGCCTACATTTGACTGATTGCAAGCACAAAAGAGATCGCAAAATTATGAGTAAATTAAAATGACTCTTTAAAGCCACTATTTTGTTTTGGGGGAAGGGGGTTAATAAGCTGCTGTGGGGTAAAGGATCTAGTTTTACCCTAACTAAGGTGGGCTTTCTTTCTTAGTTTCTGAAAAATAACAGTTGGAGTAATAGGGTGCCCTGGTGTGGGACTTCCAGGCCACACCTGAGAATTTGTGCTGGTAAGTGGGGCTTGGCCAGACCAGAAAAGTCTGTCTTGGGAAGCCAAAATCAATTAGCATCAGGGAGCATGATTTAGTCTATTATGTAGGACTGGCTGATAAAAGAACTAAACGCAGAAGCTCAGAGAGCTTCCTGGCTGGGGGAACATCTCTTAGGATTGTATCATGTCCCTTGGGACATTAAATCTTTGCATTAAGAACCTTTCTGGACCTTGCCCTGTGACTCTCTCTATTTGTATCCTTTTTGGCTATAATCTGTAATCATATATCTGGTATACTCTCCATGAGTTCTGTGAGTCACTTCAGTGAGTCATCATACCCAAAATGGCAGTAGGAGCCAGCAGGTCAAGAAATGAGGGTGTCATGTGAACTCCCAAGCTTGTAGCTGGCATTATGAAGGGGTAGTGGGAAACCAACCCTGAATCTGTGGCCAGGAGGGCAGAAGGTTGGGGTTTTGTGTGGACTTTCCAAACTTGCGACTGGTGTCTGCTTACTTGGTAGTCTGAAGGAGTTTTAAGTTGTGAGATTTGACCTAGCTCCTGGTGGCTAGGATCAGAGAAGTGCTACATGGGCAGCTGGTCTGAAAGATGGTGTCCTTCTAATTTGTTAGCTCTGACACCACCTGTGTGGCTAGGATCAGAGAGAAAGTGCTGCTGGGTTGGCTGGCAATGAGAATGAAGAAGCTCTCTCCCATAACTGTGGCCATAGACACACAACTCTCTGAGTTTGTCGAGATCTGTAGAAATGTAAATCACAAACAGTGAATTTTATTGAATGTAAATTTTTAAACATGCATAGACCTATGACTGGAAAAACATTAAATTCCTTCATTCCTCTTAGCAATTACTGCTAAATAATATTTTTTTATTAAAAAGCCTCTTTAAAGCAAATTCCTGATTGTCATTTGACTCTAATGTCTAATCGGTGATAGATTACCCAATAACCAAGGTACAAATGAGCTTATTTGTGCTTACTTACTAATCTGTAGTGCATAATTTCACCTGTTTTCAGTGCAACAAAGATGTGGTAAAACCCACGTGAAATTGTGCACCACAGATTAGCAAGTAAACACAAGTAAGCCTTTGCATACTTTTCTTACATTAACGTCAACCTATGTATAACTTACTTACTGGTTATTCCGACCCTGTATCTAATTGTGTATAGTGAACAACAAGATTGCTTAAGGGAGAGAAATCATTATTTTCAAACACAGAAGAAATTCAGTGTCAAGATCTCTAGGCTTTACTTAGCGCACAAATTCAAAATAGGCCTGCAATCAAGCAATCTGTTTTTAGTGAATGGGTCTGACTTTCTCTCTGGTCATGAACAATGTTTTATACTAGTCTTTCAGAACTACAATCCATGAGTAAAACACAGGAAATAAATATGACTTTGTTTTCTTTTGGTGCCATACCTTATATCTCTTCAGCTGCTAATTATTCCAGACAAACCACAGGGTAAGGTATATGTGAGCGGATTACACTCAGGGAAATGCCGCTCTCTTTAAAAAAGCTTCAGTGCTATTCCCATTCTTTGTAGATGCTTAGGAAATACTTATTTGTAATAATAATGGCAGAAAAATTTACTAAATCCAAATGCACATAGCTTTAAAGTAATATAATTAAGTTTCTACATTATAATATGTAGTTAAAAATCTAAAAGTTTATTGATACTGTGAGGGAAAAGGGAGAAATGGATGTTATCCATTAAAGTCAGTGGGGGCTTATCTATGATGTCTTTATGATTTTTTTAAGAAAATAATCATTTGTTCTCTGTGTATGTATAAAAGAAAATCTAAAGAGGTAGGTCAACAGTTTCCTGACATTTTAACTAGGTTTATTTGTGAACCACTTGCTGATCAGATTAATAAAAACATTAAAAGAGAAGAATGGACAAGTATATCTTTTAGAAGAATATGCCCTAGGAGTTTAGAAATAAATTACTACAGATATTACAAATACTGATAGA
The DNA here is from genome assembly GCF_024166365.1 of Elephas maximus indicus. Lineage (NCBI taxonomy): Eukaryota > Metazoa > Chordata > Mammalia > Proboscidea > Elephantidae > Elephas > Elephas maximus. Next base: position 95,534,276 of record NC_064828.1, on the reverse strand, counting down.
CCTGAAATTTTTAAATATAAATATATCAGAGGAGGTTCATGAGAATGAAGAATATTCAATGTTCTAGAATGAAGAATACTAATAAAAATTGAGATAATGCATGTTTGAACTTCCATACACCACACTTAGTCAGATCCACTGAAACTAATATGCCCAGCCTACAATAGATCCCCCATCTAAATGTGTAGTAACATATGCGGAAGCCTAGTGTGATGGTGGAAGTGGGACAGTATTGCCTATGATGGTGTCTTAGCTACCAAGTGCTGCTGTAACAGAAATACTACGAGTGGATGGCTTTAATGAACAGATTTATTCTCTCACAGTCTACTAGACTAGAAGTCTGAATTCAGGGTACCAGCTCCAGGGAATGAATGGATTTCCTTCTCTGTCGGCTCTGGAGAATGGTCCTTGTTATTAATCTTCCCCTAGTCTAGTATCTTCTCCTCACAGGATCCCCAAGTCCAAAGGACTCGCTCTGCTCCTGGTGCTGCTTTCTTGGTGGTGTGTGGTCCCCCTGTCTCTGTGCTCCCTTCTCCCTTTTATATCTCAAAACAGGTTGGTTTAAAATACAACCTAATCTTGCAGATTGAGTGCTGCCTCATTAACATAACTGCCTTTAATCCTGCCTCATTAAAATCATAAAGGTAAGATTTACAACACACAGGAAAATCACATCAGATGACAAAATGGTGGACAATCACACAGTACTGGGAATCACGTCCTAGCCTAGTTGACACACATTTTGGGGAGACAGAATTCAATCCATGATGGATAGTAAGACATGCCACTAACTAGCAAGTAAAGAAAATTTACAGACATATTTGACAGCAGTCAGAAGATTAGAGTCAAAATATGTAATATGTCGGCTTGGGGAAATAAACCTTTCAGTAAGATGTGAAAAGCAGCCAGCTAAGAATACTTCATTAGAATGAGGCCCTGTATTTTAATAAATTTCAACTCACTTCTTAATTAGGTCACATCAGGAAAAATGTATGCAAATTTATGGGCTTTCAATGAGGTTGGCAAGAAAGTCTAATGTATCTGTAGAAGCGACATGATGGTGTACAAACAAACAATTGTGTTTTTATCTCAGTCCCATCATTTTAAAGCATCCCTATCATCATAGTCAGGATTTGACTTGGACCTGATGACTTGAGCAAGTACCTGAAAAACAGTAAGATAATATGATGATGACAATAATTTTGCCTTTTTCAGGGAAACTTAGGTCATTGGGAAACCCTGGTGGCTTAGTGGTTAAGAGTTCACCTGCTAACCAAAAGGTCGGCAGTTTGAATCCATCAGGTGCTTCTTGGAAACTCTATAAGGCAGTTCTACTCTGTCCTATAGGGTTGCTATGTGTCAGAATCAACTCGATGGCAATGAGATTGGTTTTCTGGGTTTTTGAGTCATAGAACAGCAATTCACAAAGCAGCTTTGAAGACCCTTGTTTAAATAGATATTTTCTTTCTAAAATTGATTTTTAGGATAATGTTTTTATTGTCTGTATGTAAAAGGCAAATACACTACGAAAGATCTCTTTAAAGTGCTAAAAAGCAAAGATGTCACCTTAAGGTGCACCTGACCCAAACCACAGTGTTTTCAATCACCTCATTTGCATGCAAAAACCGTACAATGAATAAGGAAACTGCGGAAGAATCTATGCCTTTGATCTGTGGTGTCGTTGAAGAATATTGAATGTACCATGGACTGCCAAAAGAATGAACAAATCTGTCTTGGAAGAAGTATAGCCAGGAATCTCCTTAGAAGCAAGGATGGTGAGACTTTATCTCACATGCTTTGGACATGTTATCAGGAGGGATCAGTCCCTGGAGAAGGACATCATGCTTGGTAAAGTAGAAGGACAGTGAAAATGAGGAAGACCCTCAAAGAGATAGACTGACACAGTGGGTACAACAATGGGCTACAACATACCAACAATTGTGAGGATGGCACAGAACCAGGCAGTGTTTTGTTCTGTTGTACCTAGGGTTGCTATGAGTCAGAACCGACTTGACAGCACCTAACAACAACAACATATGTAAAAAATGTATACATATTTTTCTTATATTCTTGTACTTTATGTTTTTAACATATATGTTTTGATGTATATTTATGACATATATGAAGTCATAAATGTGATCATATTATTTATTTCAAATTCTCCTCTCGAGTATTTTCCTCTCCTCCCCTCTCTAGGCAGAGAAGACAATACATGCAAAACCCATTACGCGCACTGAGAAACAGAAAGGAGGCCTATGTGGCTGGAGCACGGTGAAGGAAGAAAAAGAGTGGTAGGGGTGAGCTGTGACAAGTTGGTAGAGACTAGATAATAGGTCCTTAGAAGGCATGCTAACTACTTTGGATTTTAAGTGTAACAGAATTTATTGGGAACTTTTACAAAGAAGAGAATCATGACTCAGTTTACACTTTGAGTGAAAATCCTGCTGCTAAAGGGTTTATGCACACTAGGTAATCACCAGTGGAAGTTGGAAGCCAAGTTAGAAAATTAATGCATTAGTCCATGCAGAGCTGGAGTTAGTGTGGAAGAAGTAGACATGGTGAAGATGGTTGAATTTGAGGATAGAGTAAGACTTGCTAAAGAAGCAAATGCTGCAGCATTGTCTCTCTACTCTGTTCATGTGCCTTTGATGTGGCTTCTAAAATCTCTGCTAATCAAAACCTATATATCCATTACTGTCCAGGTCAAATTCCTTCTCCCTGATTCCCCATCAGACTACTTCTCTCCACAACAATCTTACCTTCTTCTGAACTTACATATTTTTGTTCTTTACCAGCATTTCCCAAGCTATTGATAACTCCCAACGGTCAAAGGCCACAAAGAACAAAGTTAGAGACCAAAAAATTCGGATTACTAAATTACCGCAACAAGAAAGAAAATCTCAGGGGAACCACAAAATGACTCATAAAGCAAAAGAAAAGAAAGGATCATGACCGGATTGTGAAAAATAGTGGAGTTCAGGTAAAATTTAAATGAAGTGGTCTTTTAAGCACGAAGCAAAGTAGCCACGTGTAAAGGGTTAACATCAGGCTTAGGCCAAGAAGCAAGGAGACCCAGGGTCCTATTTCCTGGGAAACTGCAAGTTAGGGAAATGTGGTATTTTGTGTCCAAAAACTCTTTATCTGAATCTCTAAACCTGGGTTGAAAAATCAAAGCAGCTTCTCTGTATAAAAGTGATCCAAATAGCTTAGATCCTCCAAGCAAGACTGGGATGTTCCTGTCTCACAATGTGATTTGAAATAGCAAAGTTTATGATAATCTACGACTTTAGATGTTTCTCAGGAGTATGTCGTTATACTAATGAGTGGAAGCAGTTTTGAGAGATTTCCAACGTGTACTATACGAGCCTTGGCTGCTAACTAAAAGATCGGCAGTTTAAACCCACCAACTGCTCCTTGGAAACCCTGTGGGGCAGTTCTACTCTGTCCTATAGGGTCGCTACGAGTCAAAATCGACTCAATGGCAACTGTACATATAAACCAAACTCACTGCTATTGGGCAGATTATGATTCACAGTGACCCTAAGGGACAGAGTAAAATGTACCACAGGGTTTCCAAGGCTGCAAATCTTTACACAAGCAGGCTGTCTCATCGTTCTCCTGTGGAGCAGCTGGTGGGTTTGGACCTCGCTTTTTGGTCAGCAGTGGAGCGCTGAACCGCTGCGCCATCAGGGCTCCTTTTGATGTGTACCATAGAACCTGGTGCACTGGTGGCTCAGTGGTTAAGAGCTCAGCTGCTAAACAAAATGTCAGCAGTTGGAATTCACCACCCGCTCCTTGCAAACCCCGTGGGGCAGTTCTACTCTCTTCTGTAGGGTTCAATTGGACCGCAAAGGGTTTATTTTTTGTTTATTTTGTCTTGTTTTAATAGAACCCTAGTATTCAGTGAAATTTTAATGGTTGTTATTCCCCCCCCCCCGGAGGAGAAGGGTATAGTTTGTATTTTTCTTCCGAAATTAAATTTAAAATAGAAATACATTTTCTTTTTAATGATATGATAATAGAGAATTAAGAAATGGTGAGATATGCTATGAAGTTGTGTTCTGGGTCACTGGAAGCATGGACTTGTGACACTTATCCATGAGCTACTGCAGAGTCAGAATGTATCAACAGAAGGTATTTATTCCGGATATTCCCAAAGAAGCTTGTCTGATTTTCAGCAATCACATCTCTTGGGGAAACTCTTAACAATATACAAACTGTGGGTTTACTGAACCAGAATCTTCAGACCTATAAGCTGGAATCTTGATATTTAAAAGTTCCCCGGAATCGCTGGTCTATTTGGCAATCATTGGTCTACTTTATATACCACGTTAGTTTCCTAGAGCAGCTGTTCCCACAAATTTGCAGGCTTAAAACAACAGAAACTTACTTTCTCACAATTCTGGAGGCCAGAAGTCCAAATTCAATGTCTGTGCTCCCTCCAGAAATTCTGGGAAAGAATATTTTCCCTCCCTCTTCCAGCTTCTGGTAGCTGTCAACACTCCTTGGCTTGTGGCTGCATCTGTCTTTGCTGGGACTTCACATAGCCTTCTCCTGTGTGTGCCTTTTTCTCTGTGTGTCTGTATCAAAATTTCCTCTGCTTTTCTCATATAAAGATACATGTGATTGTATTTGGGGCTTCCCCAGATAATGCAGGATAAGCTCCTCCTCTCAAGATCCTTAATCACATATTTTGCCATGTAAAATAATATTCACTCTTTTGTTATATAACATTCATAGATTCCAGGCATTAAGATGTTAGACATATCTTTGAGCCACCATTCAGCCCATGATATACATTTTCTCATACATTAAAAATATAACCACTTAGCTATTTACAATTTACTACATTTTTATTATTAAAATGATAGTATTAATCTTGTTACCCTTATCAATTTGCCAAGAATATGCTCTGAGCTCTCTATTTTAATTCAGGTATATACAGATCTCATAAACAATTGCTATTGTTTGGTTAATAATTCACAGATACTTATTTTAAAAATAATTATATATAACTCACAATTGGTAATTATACATATTGCTTAATAGGCCCACTGTGCTTTCATTCAGTGCACAGCTCTATTCATAAGTTGATTGTTTATAAGTGGTAAAACAGCAATGGTTTATTTCTTTCTTACATTCATATTCAACACAGGGTCAGCAAAGGCTTTTCCATATCCTGTTTATTCTGGGACCAGAGCTGAAGAACAAACCACTATCAAGATCACACTGACCTTGTAGTATAGGAAAAGAGATGGGTAGACCCAGAGGATGGTTTTTAAGGCTTCGATGTGAAAGTGGCACACAATACTTCTTACATTTTGTTGACTAAAGCATACTGCATGGCCAATTCCAATGACAACAGGGCAAGGTGGAGGCGGTGAGTAGTGGTGATGGTGGTGATATGATCCTACCCAGGGACAGATTATCCAATAAATGAGGTAAAAACAAAAACACTGGGCCTTATTTGTACTTACGTACTAATCTTTAGTGCACAATTTCACTTGTTTTTTCACCACAAATTCATGTACACTACAAATTAATAAGTGAGCACGATTAAGCCCAGGTGTACATAACTGTAAACGCATGCATACCTTGCTTACTGGTTAAGCCACCCCTGATCCTACCACAGGGAAATACTGCATATACTTTTGTAATAATACTGCAGTCACCCACATCTAGCTCCAAGCTTTTTGTCATATCAGGGGTGCACTGAAGTTACCAATATTGTCTAAAATAACCCTGCTCACAAGGTTTTGCCCTTTAATACATTCTGATAATCAAAGACTTGCCCTAATTTTCTTATTAATGACAGACTTGCTAAGCTACATTAAAAGAGAAAAGGGTACACTGAGCATCATTTTTTGACCTATGTTTAAAAAGCCCGTATTGTAGAGCTTTTAGAAGTAAAATTTCACTGCATTTGAATGTCACACACATATACCTACCTTTATTTGCTAGATTCCTCACCCAATTTATTCACCATTTGAAACTACTAGGTTGGTGGCCATGTTTTTCAGGTTCTATCTTCCATTCTTTAATCCTATTTTTTTAGGTCATATATTTTTATGTTTAGTAATAAACACATGAAAAAAAATGAGAAAATTATTAAAAGAATCCCATAAAAGTTGGGCCATTAACTAAGGAGTACCACTGTGACAGGTTACAGTTCTAATGATGGAAGACATGATTAAAAAAATAATTCCAGCCTATAATACGCTGGCAAAAATCTATTTCTCTCTGTGACCAACTTACTACAGATCAATAAATATTCACCAGATACCTGTGGCTATGTATTCTAGAAATGCATTAAACTTCTAAGCATTAGAAACATCACAGCAGGATTGCTTAATGCAGAAGCTTTCTCTAAGTCTCTATGGTGTAGCACAGCAGGTGATGTTATACCAGGTAAGAATTAAGCAGAATAAATTGCAAAACATACTATTAATCCCCACTGACCATGATCTCCTGGTTAACAGAAGAAAGACAAATTAAGCTAAATATTCTTTAACTTCAGGCCTATATTTCTAGCTAAGTAGCCCCTGTGCTTCAGACATGACATTAATCCTATCTACAAAAAAAAGGGGGGGGTGCACCACAGACCTTTCAGTGAAAATAAATAAACAGTATACTTTTCCAGGTGACATTGTTTTTCTCTAGAATACTTTTTGAGGGAAATGGGCAATGAGATTAATCACATAATTGCTTTATAAATAAATATAATACTTCAATCTATTTGAGAATATTTCACAAATATTAGAACAAACTACTATCTACAGTGCTTCCATTACTCATGATCAAGGTGGAGAGATGGAACATAGCAGAAGTTTGCACGGGAAAGATATAAAATTGTTGTCAAGTCTAAGTTCAATATGCTGACCAAAATTTGATGTAATCTTAGCTATAGATTCCATAATAAGGAAGCATATTATTTTGTTCTACACTAGAATAGTCAGAAAATGTCTGGAGTATAATGCTTCATTCTGACATGACATTCTAAGATAAGCATTATATATATTTTATTTATATATATATATATGGAATTTAGAAGGAAGGACAACCACACGTCATTCAGTTTGTCTTACTGTGGTAGCTTGTGTGTTGCTGTAATACTGGAAGCTATGCCACCAGTATTTCAAATACCAGGAGGGTCACCCATGATGGACAGGTTACAGCAGAGCTCCAGCAGAGCAAGACAGATTAGGAAAAAAGGCCTGGCAGTCTACTTCTGAAAAAAATGCCAGTGAAAATCTTATCAATAGCAGTGAAACATTGTCTGATATAGTACTGGAAGGTGAGCCCCTCAGGTTGGAAGGCACTCAAAATACAACTGGGAAAGAACTGCCTCCTCAAAGTAGATGAAGTGGATGAAGTAAAGCTTTTGAGGCCGTCATTTGTTGATGTGGTATGACTCAAAATGAGAAGAAAACACTGCAAACGTCCATTAAGAATCAGAACATGGAATGTACAAAGTATGAATCTAGGAATACTGGAAGTTCTCAAAAATGAAACGCATAAAGATCAACATGCTAGGCATTAGTGAGCTGAAATGGACTGGTATTGGCCATTTTTAATAGGACAATCATATGGCCTACGATGCTGGGAATGACAAATTGAGGAGGAGAATGGATTCCAACTCCTAGCAACCCTATAGGTTTTTCCGGGATCACATTCCTTGTCAGCAACATTTCAAAATCTCTCTTGAAGTACAATGCTGTCAGTGATCAGATAAAATCTGTAAGCCTACAAGAAAGACCAGTTAATATGACTACAATTCAAATTTATGCACCTACTAATAATGTTAAAGGTGAGGAAATTGAAGATTTTAACCAACTTATGCAGTCTGAAATTGATTAAACTTGGAACCAAGATGTATTGACAATTATTGGTGATTGGAATGTAAAAGTTGGAAACAAAGAAGAAGGTTCTATAGTTGGAAAACATGGCCTTCGTGATAGAAAATATGCCAGAGAACACCTGATAGAATTTTCCAAGACCCAGGACTTATTCATTGCAAATACCTTATTTCAACAACATAAAAGATGACTATACACTTGGACCTCACCAGATGGAAAACACAGGAATGAAAATCGAATACATCTGTGGAAAGGGGAAATGGAAAAGTTTAATATCAGTCAGAACAAGACCAGGGGCTGACTGTGGAACCGAACATAAATTGGGCATGTACAAGTTCAAGCTGAAGCTGAACAAAATTAAAACAAGTCCACTAGAACCAAAATATGACCCTGAGTTTGAATTTGAATTTGGAGAGCATCTCAAGAATAGATTTGTCACATTGAACACTAATGACCAGACAAGTTTGCAATGACATAAGGACAACATAGATGAAGAAAGCACAAGATCATTAAAAAGAAAGGAAAGAAAAAAAAAGATCAAAATGCATGACAGAAGAAACTCTGAAACTTGCTCTTGAACATGGAGTAACTCAAGAGAATGGAAGAAATGATAAAGTAAAAGCGATGAATAGAAGATTTCAAAGGGCAGCTCGAGAAGACAAAGTGAAATACTATAATGACATGTGCAAAGGCCTGGAATTAGAAAAGCATATGGGAAGAACTCACTCAGCTTTTCTCAAGCTGAAAGAACTGAAGAAAAAATTCGAGCCTCGATTTGCAATTTTGAAGGATTCTATGGGCAAAATATTGAACAACACAGGAAGCATCAAAAGAAGATGGAAGGAATACACAGAGTTACTATAGCAAAAAGAATTAGTTAATGTTCAAGCTTATCAGGGGGTGAGACATGATGAAAAACCAATGATATTGAAGGAAGAAGTCCAAGCTCCACTGAAGGCATTGGTGAAAAACAAGGTCCAGGAATTCATGGAATACCTACCGAGATGTTTCAACAAACAGATGCAGTGCTGGAGGTGCCAAGTGTTCATCTATGTCAAGAAATTTAGAAGACAGCTACCTGGCCCACAGACTGGAAGAGATCCATATTTTCACCCATTCCAAAAAAAGATGATCCAACAAAATTTGGGAATTATCAAACAATACCATTAATACCACACGGAAGTAAAATTTTGCTGAAGATCATTCGAAAGTGCTTGTAGTAGTACATTGACAGGGAAATGCCAGAAATTTATGCTGGATTCAGAAGAGGACATGGAAAGAGGGATATCATTGCTAATGTCAGATGGGTCTTGGCTGAAAGTAGAGACTACCTGAAAGATGTAGGCATTTGACTGTGTGGTTTATAAGAAATTAGGGATGACATTAAGAAGAATGAAAACTCCAGAGCACTTAATTGTGCTTGTAAAGAACCTGTACATAGACCAAAAGGCAGTCTTTCAAACAGAACAAGAGGATATTGCATGGTTTAAAGTCAGGAAAAGCGTGTGTCAGTGTTGTATCCTTTCACCATACTTAATCAATCTGTATGCTGAGAAAATAATCCAACAAACTAGACTATACGAAGAATGGGGCATCAGGATTGGAGGAGGACTCCTTAAAAATACGTGTTATGTAGATGACACAACCTTGCTTGCTGAAAGTGAAGAGGACTTGAAGGACTTACTGATGAATATCAAGGACCACAGCCTTCAGCATGTATTACACCTCAGCATAAAGAAAACAAAAATCCCCACAACTGGACTAATAAGCACCATCATGATAAGTGGAGAAAGTATTGAAGTTGTCAAGGATTTAGTTTTATTGGGATTCACAATTAACACCCATGGAAGCAGCAGTCAAGAAATCAAATGACACATTGCATTGGGCAAGTCTGCTGCAAAAAAATCTCTTTAAAGTATTAAAAGGTAAAGATGTCACTTTGAGGACTAAGGCCTACCTGACCCAAGCCATGGTATTTTTAATCACCTCATATGCATGTGAAAGCTAGAATATGAATAAGGAAGACTGAAGAATTGACTTCTTGAATTATCCTGTTGGCAAATAACATTGAATATTCCATGGACTGCCGGAAGCACAAAAAAGCCTGTCTTGGAAAACGTACAGCCCGAGTGTTACTTGAAAGCGAGGATGGTGAGACTTTGTCCCAAGTTCTTTGGACATGATATCAAGAGGGACCAGTCCCTGAAGAAGGACATCATCCTTGGTAAGATAGAGAGTCATCAAAAAAGAGAAAGACCCTCAATGAGATGGATTGGCACAGTGGCTGCAGCAACAGGCTCAAACATAGCAATGATTGTGAGGTTGGCATAGGACCAAGCAGTGTTTCATTGTGTTGTACCTAGGGTTACTATGAATGGGAACAGACTCAATTACACCTAACAACAACAGAAGGAAGGAAAGGAGATCGTAGAGAATCTAAATTATAGTGTATTTATTCACTCAAAAAACACGTACTAAGAATATGTTTCTGAGGAGAATTTAGGAATCACATATATTTAGCTAGGAAAAGCAGATATGTATACAGGATCAAGAGAGGATTTATTAAAAAGATTAACTACACGGGAAAGACAGATTTTGTGCAGTTTCAGAGAACACAATGAGAACTATGGTAGTAGTTACGGAGAACAAGATTTGAACTTTTGCATTAAGTCAGTCAGAGAAGCAACTAACAAAGTATAATCCAAGGTGTGAGGCAGTGAGGTCATCATAACTTCAGGTATGCAGGGGAAAAAAAAAAAACCTCTCCCAACTTCTGAAGGATACAAGAGAAAGAATCTGTTCTTGGCTGAAATATTAAACTGGATGGCCTTGGGAGTCTTTCCCAGTGATTAAATTCACCGAATTGGTGATAAGGTCTACACTTGATTTTACATCTCAAAAAATAGCACCAGCAACAAAAGATAGCTAGAAGGAGGGCATGCAAGTGCCAGCAGCAGGGTAGAGTCACACAAAGAAGAGGAGATTTGGGTTTATCTCCCTCTCATGCTTCTGTAAGGGATTAAGGGATGAAATGCCCCCCATTGTTATACAGTCCAGAGTCAGGAAAAGATTACAAGATCCTGTCAGAATTTTCAGTTTATGTGTACAATGACATATCACTGTTAAATCCTTTCGTAGTTAACTCCCTCATTATTACAAGCTGTCACTCACACAGGGAATGTAGGCTAGACTAAAACCTGTTGCCGTCTGGTAGATTCTGACTCTTAGTGACCATAGAGGACAGAGTAGAACTGCCCCATTGAGTTTCCAAGGAGCAGGTGGTGGGTTTAAACTGCTGACCTTTTGGCTAGCGGTCATACCTCTTAACCATTAAGCAACCATTGCTGCAGGCCAGAGTTGTCATTGTTTTTGTTATTAAACTGCTGTCGAGTCAGTTCTGACTCATAGAGACCGTATGCACAACAGAACGAAACACTGCCTGGTCCTGTGACATCCTCACAATCTTTGTTATGTTCGAGCCCATTGTTGCAGCCACCATGTCAATCCATCCAGTTGAGAATCTTCCTTTACCAAGCATGATGTCCTTCTCCAGGGACTTATTCCTCCTCATAACATGTCCAAAGTATATGAGACGAAGTCTTGCCATCCTTGCTTATAAGAAGCATTCTGGCTGTACTTCTTCCAAGACAGATTTGTTTGTTCTTTTGGCAGTCCATGGTATATTCAATATTCTTCATCAAAGCCATGATTCAAAGGTGTCAATTTTTCTTCCATCTTCCTTATTCATACCCAGCTTTCACATCCATATGAGGCAATAAAAACAGCTTGGCTTGGGTCAAGTACACCTTAGTTCTCGAAGTGACATCTTTGCTTTTCAACACCTTAAAGAGGTCTTTTGCAGCAGATTTGCCCAGTGGAATGTGTCCTTCGCTTTTTGACAGCTGTTTCCATAGACGTTGATTGTGGACCCCAGTAAAACTAAATCCTTGACAACTTCAATCTTTTCTGTTTATCATGATGTTGCTTATTGGTCCAGTTGTGAGGATTTTTGTTTTCTTTATGTGGAGGTGTAATCTATACTGAAGGCTATAGTCTTTGTTCTTCATCAGTAAGTGCTTCAAGTTCTCTTCACATTCAACAAGCAAGGTTGTATCATCTGCATATCTCTGGTTGTTAATGGGTCTTCCTCCAATCCTGATGCCCTGTTCTTCTTTGTATAGTCCAGCTTCTCAGATTATTTGCTCAGCGTACAGATTGAATAAATATGGTGAAAGGACAGAACCCTGACACACACCTTTCCTGACTTTAAACCACGCAGGATCCCCTTGTTCTGTTCAAATTACTGTCTCTTGATCTACTTACAGGTTCCTCATAAGCACAATTAAATGTTCTGGAATTCCCATTCTTCACAATGTTATCCATAATTTGTTATGATCCACATAGTCAAATGCCTTTGCATAGTCAATAAAACACAGGAAAACATCTTTCTGGTATTCTTTGCTTTCAGCCAGGATCCATCTGACGTCAGCAATGATATCCCTCCTTTCACATCTTCTGAATCCAGCTTGAATTTCTGGCAGTTTCCTGTCAATGTACTGTTGCAACCACTTTTGAATGATCTTCAGCAAAATTTTACTTGGGTGTGATATTAGTGATATTGTTCAATAATTTCCACATTCAGTTGGATCACCTTTCTCTGGAATAGACATAAACATGTATCTCATCCAGTTGGTTGTCCAGGTAGCTGTCTTCTATACTTCTTGACATAGATGAGTGAACACTCCTAGTGCTGCAACCATTTGTCGAAACATCTCAGTAGGTATTCCAACAAATCCTAGAGCCTTGTTTTTTGCCAATGTCTTCAGTGCAGCTTGAACTTTTTCCTTCAGTTCATCCGTTCTTGATCATATGCTACCTCCTGAAATGGCTGAAGGTCGATCAATTATTTTTGATACAGCGACTTTGTGTATTCCTTCCATCTGCTTTTGATGCTTCCTGCATTGTTCAGTATTTTTCCCGTAGTGTCCTTCAATGTTGCAACTCAAGGCTTGAATTGCAGAATAGGTAGACAATATTTCTCCATTTGCAAGCTTGCTTACAAAACATAATCTAATTAAATATAGAACTATATAACATTAATAAGACAATTTTCTTGTGGAAACAGAAACTCACAAAATATTAACCTTATATATGTCCTTGACATTATTCACAGTCTTCTTATGTCACAGTCGCCAATTTCCTGCTATATGCCCTTCTTTAGCTATTCCAAAATTTTATAGTTGATTCTAAATTTATTTGTTTTTTTGTTTTGTTTTGCTTTTCTGCTTTTAGTTCTTCCAGACACAATGCCTGGTTCTCTCATTATTAATGTTTTGGGTGCTGACCAGTCGATTTTGACTCATAGCAACCCTGTGTGACAGAGTAGAACTGTCCCATAGGATTTTCTAGGCGGCAATATTTATAGGAGCAGATCATCAGGTCCTTCTCCAAGGGAACCATTGGCCAACCTTTTTTTTCAGTTAGCAGCAGAGTACTTAACCATTAGGCCACCAGGGCTCCTTCTCATCATTAATAGATGTTCATTTTTGTGCTCTACTCCTTCACATTGGATCATTCATCTATCATGCTTTTATAATATTATTCCTAAAAAGAGAGGACTGATAAGTTTATCTTTTTGATTTCTGTCTATTATCTATTGCTTTTTCTGTAAAATGTTCACTGGCTTTCAATACCTGAAATAGTATTTTTCCCTAAGATCTTCCAGCCCAGTACCTTGGCAAAATTTCCCAGTCATGTTTTGCATTTAAGCCTCACCTGACAGTATCCCCGTTGTATAAATGAGAAAACCAAGACCTAGAAAAGTTATGTATCTTGTCCAAGATAACACAGCTAAAGTTTTGTCTGGGAATCAAGCCCTCGTCTGGCTCTTTCAACTCTGAGGATCAATAGGGGTATATATAGAGAGATTTAAAAAAAAAAAAAAAAAAGCACATGATTTAAACAATCATTATTTTTAAAAAATTTTCTTCAGAGTCTATCAGCTGTGAGGCTCAATATGCATACCTACATAGAGATACTAAAAATTAAAAAAAAAAAATCACCATGAGTTAAAGAATCATTATTTCTTAAAAATTTCTTCAGAAGAAGCTTTAGTGCAATCTTTTCTTTCCCAATAGATAGATTATTAAAAAAAAAAAAAAAAGAAGAAGAAGAAAACATAAATAAATTATTTTTAGACCCTGGTTACTTGGGATAAAGACTTTGAAAGTTTATTCTACAGCATTGTCAACTTTTTTCTAAAAAAAAAGATGATTTTGGTGTTTTTATGCTTCTAAAGCTACCTTGCACAAGCCAGGGAAACAAAAGGAGGAGAAAAAAAAAAAAAAGAAGAAGAAGAGTTACCAGGACAGATCACAGGCTGAGGATCTGTTTATTTTGCTATTATTGCCTGGGACTCAATGGCTTAGGCGTGTAGCAGTTAGCACTGTGAAGTCAAAGTGATATTCGAAGTTATGGCTGAACGCTGCTGCCTGTTTTGAGAATCCTGGGAAGTCAGTTAGCAGTAAGAAGATCCTTTGACACAACTACATACTAGTATTAATATTCCTGGGTACAAAGTGGCTTTTACTTGAAAGCTAAAAATTACTAATTAAAAAAAAAAAAAACCTAACACCCCAAGATGAAACGATAATTATTACTGTTGCCTCCCCTTCCTGTGCTCCACGTATTGCCAAAGTGTCATCAGGGTGTAGACCTTGCTGCTGTGCTGCCTCAGGGTGCTAAAACATGAATAAGGAATGATACCTCTATGGATATGATCAATATAATCATAATGGTATTGGAGTTCAGATTTTTTTTTAAGTTAAATTTAGTCACTCCAGCTCTCACCACTAAACATAGCCACCTCAGTGAATATTGAACCTCAACAATAATGGCAGAGAAAGTCTTCGCATTCCATGACATTGGCCTAATTCTATCTGTGCGTACCATTCTTTATACCTGGTGTCAAGGTCAAAAGCAGAAACAGAAGACCCTCATCCTTCTATCTAACTGACTCATCCCTACTTTTGTTGTCACTAAACAAAGAATTCATAAAAATCTTCTGATTATTGCATTAAATAAATAAAACTAAGAAATACTTTGAAATATTTCCAGTAACTTCTAAGTTACTGGACTTCATTCCAAATCAATAACAGCTTCATCTATATTTCCAATTAATGCTATAAACTCACTCAGGATTCCAAACTGTCACATGGCCATAAATGTAAAGCTCAGTGCTGAATAGAAAGTTTTCTAGGTTATCATATTATGTCTTCTAAGTGCTAAACTTTCAACAAGACGTGCACTGAGGCTAGCAGGGCTTTGCTTAATCCCAAAGTTGCCAATTAGAATCCTTCAATAAGATTTCTAGGTAGAAATGAGGTATTTTTTGGAAATTCATTTGATTTTCCTGCCTTTGAATTTGGAACCACTTCTAAAGGTCAGTCCACATAGAATAAATACTGGAATTCATGTAATATTCAGTTGGATTCCTTTTATAGTTGCCATTGTAAAATATTAAAAACAATATTTGGATGTAAGAATTCAGGTTTTACATTTGACATCTAGTTATGGGTCTTCAATTTTACCTTTAGATAGAGGGTTTTTAGTAGTTTCATCCTTAGCTGAAGGTGAATTGTTCTCAACTACTGACCAAAAGATTGGCAATTCCCAGTGACACCACAGAATAAAGGCCTGGAAGTCTGCTTCTGTAAAGATTACAGCCAAGAAAACCCTATGAAGCAGTTCTACTTTGTGCTTGGTGGATGTAAATGCAGAAATACTGATTGATATGTTTTCTCCTTAATTATATTCACAGTCCCATCCACAGAAGAACAGTTAATACATATTATTGGCACATTTTTACAATCAGGCTTGTGATTAAAAACTAAAAACTCCAAACCTGCTGCCACTGAGTCGATTCTGACTCATGGCAGCCCTATAGGACAGGACAGAACGGCCCCGTAGGGTTTCCAAGGAGTACCTCGTGGATTTGAACCGCCGACCTTTTGGTTAGCAGCTGTAGCTCTTAACCGCTATGCCACCAGGACTTCCAGGCTTGTAACTAGACTTCATATATTTCCAGTCATGCAAACTTTTCTTTACACGATTCCAATGGAAAAGCTTTCAGTGTTTGAAATGAGTTAAGGTTTTGTCCTGGGAGTTTTGGTCAGAGAGGCAATTACAAATTCAGAAGCACTGACAAATGGTCTTTGAATGTTAAAAAAGGTGAAAGAAAAAAAAAGTTTTTTTTTTTTTTGCTAAAAATATTGATATTTTCTAAAAGAAAGTGTCTCAGACCAATTCCCCACCCCAAGCACAGCATGGCCCCTTTCACTAGAAGAAACTTGTGTCATTTTCCCCTTCATGCATAGTCACCTACCAGAGCATGTGAGATATACAGATAATAGGCACAACATGAATGTAAAGGATTGATCTCACTCATCTGCAACTTTCTTCTAGTAAATAAACTGAATCTTTGTGTTAACTTCATGTCTTTGTTCCTAGTACCTAAAATTACAAGGATACGTATGCAGGAAATGGGAGCTCACTTACGTCATCTTTGTAGTTTCAATAACCAAATTACGAATGCTAGAAATAGGCACCAAACCACACGTGATAGCTATGGGATTCAACTTTGCTTATTGTCTACAGATTATTTTCAGTCTCAATACTGATATCTGGTTTCTTTTGTTTTCACCCACCAAATCAAGCCTATTGTCAGTCTACTTTTATTTTCTCTGGCTTTTAAGCACTGACCGTCAATATGATGATAGGAACTAAGCTTGACTCTGCTTCCAAAGCTTGTCTTCTATTCTTTTTATAGGAGCTCTGTTTAAACAGTAGTCAAGCACTTGGCTACTAATCAGAAGGTTGGTGGTTGAACCCACTAGTCACTCTGTGGGAGAAAGATGTGGCAGTCTGCTTCTGTAAAGATTACAGGCTTGGAAACCATGTAGGGTATTTTTAATCTGTTTTTATAGGGTCACTATGAGTCGGAATCAACTTGATGGCAAGCTTTTTGTTGTTGTTGTTTATTCTTTCTATTTTTTTCATATTGGTTTACATTCATCTTTGAAATTTGATCTATTGGTATTATCTAGTCTAACCCGTTGAAACCAAACCCACTGCTGTCATGTCAATTGCGATTCATACCAATCCCATAGACAGAGTAGAACTGCCTCATAGGGTTTCCAAGGAGCATCTGATGGATTTGAACTGCTGACTTTTTGGTTAACAACCTGAGCTCTTAACCACTGTGCTACCAGGGCTCCTTATCCAGTCCAGGGGTTGCCAAACTTGTAAAGGTCCAGATAGTAAATATTTTAGGCTTTGTGGGCCATACAGTGTCATTCACAACTACTCACCCTGTAGTTTCATCACAAAATCAGTCATAAATAATGTGGGATGAGTGCTGCTGTGCTCCAATAAAATTTAATTTACAAAAAAAGGTACCTTGCCTGATTTGGCCCATCAGCTGTAGTTTGCTAACCCCTGCTCTAGTCAAACACACGGTAGCATAAACAGAATCCATCTATTCTCTAAGTACATCAAGCATTTGGACACTCACACAGTAATTTCCCCAAATAATCCATTTAATGGAACATTGTTTGGGAAGTTGTCTTCTTCTCCCTACTCACTTGGTTCTTAGACTATATGAAAAAACAGGATAGGCAATGACCACTATATTTTATTAATAGTGTTAAGTAACCAAACACTTTATATAAATTATATCATTAACGGCAGATTTCCCGTAAATACATAGAATTTAGAGGCCAGTTAAATCTGCGGAATGAAATCGCCCCACCCATACAATTGACCATTTATTTTTCTAGGTAGACAGACATTTGAGATTCACTGCTTCTGAATTCAGCTTCCCATTTCCTTGAATATCCTGATTTTAGAAGTCACCAAGTATTGTAAATTCTCACTTAGCCTAATACCTATATCCCCTTTCTGCAGACACCGAATCTCACCCTCTGGGTTACTTTGGCTGTCCTGTTGGCACTTGCTGTCTTCTGTGAATTCACAGACTGAATCTCAGCTGGCACTCTCTCCACTTGAGGCACTAAAAAGGCACACACATGGCTAAATCGATTCTGTTGTTGAAAGAGAGAGGAGATTTTACTTGCTTTTGTTGGCCTGTGTCATTCTCTTTATCTTCTTCAATCATATTTTGAGTCTTAATCAGAAATTTTCTCTTTCCCAATGAATCTTCTAATGAGCTCTAAAGAGCTGGTGTTCCACATGTAGTGCAAGCCTGAGCTACTGCTGTATTAAATTTTCATATCCTTACACTGGTAACATTGCTTGCTTAATTAAACGTAAGAGTAGCTGAAGAGAAGGCATAAAATACAATAGATATTTTGTTTTGTGTTGTTTTTGTTTTTTCACATGAGGGTTTATAAACTATTTTATCAATTTAAGGAAAAAAACTACTCTAAGACATTTAGTGATAAAAGAAAGATGAAACTAGAGTGCATAGAGCACACAGCAATTATGCTAATCAAAAAAGATGTGCACATGTTTGACAAGAACTGTGGTGCAATGAATTACCTAATATGGCTCTTCTAGCTATTGTCTTGGAACTCTCACCCCAGTGAATGGGTGGGGCTATACAAATCTGGTATATGGAACCCTAATAAGGGAATTGGTCAGTTTAGCGATTCCATTAGGCTTAAAATGAACCATTACAGAGTCAGGAAAGGAGAATCTCACCACCACCAAGAAAGAAGAGCCAGGAGTAGAGCGCCTCCTTTGGACCTGGGATCCCTGTGCTGAGAAGTTCTTCAAACCAGGAGACAGAGAAAGAGAGAGAGAGAGAAAGAGCTGTTAACACTGAAGACTGTGTTGGTAGAGAAGCAGCGGCAGGAAAGACCAGCAGGAGACAGCACAGTGAGCTTCCCTGCCCACAGAGGGAGAAAAGTGAGTGCCTTTGGTCAGGAGGCTTGCTGCAGGAGTAGGATGCCTCCAGGCACTTGGTGGAGCAGGCTTACTGGTGGAGTGGAATACCTTGGGGCACTTATCAGCAGAGCTAAAAGAGCTTTGTAACACTTGCTCAAGCAGGGCAGAGCCCGAGGGGTCAGAGAAAGTCATGCCTGTGGGTGCAGCTGAGAGGAAACTGTCCTGATGGAAGAACTGTATCCTAAGTGCTCCTGAACCTGAGTTATAACCTGTTACTTCCCTAATAAAGCCCATAATAGTGAGTATGGTCTGTGACTTCTGTGTTTCCACTGTAATGTATTATCAAACTCAGCATAGAAGTAGAGAATGCCGTGAGAAAGACAGTTAATGTTGGAATCGGTCAAAAGGGCTGGCAAGAGGAGGTATGTTTGACCTCTGCCTCATAGCAACTAGCCTTGGGCTGTTGATCTTGATTCTCCTCCCTCCTTGTGAAGTTAGAGGACAGTAGCTGCCTCCACCATGCTATTTTTACAAGAATCAAACCAAATAATAAAAAAAAAACTTAAATCATGTTTGGAACATTGCCTAAAAGATAAGAGAAATGAGAGTAGCTGTAACAGAAATACCACCAGTGGGTGGATTTAAGGATAAGACATTTATTTTCTCACAGTTCAGGAGGCTGAAAATCCGTATTTAGGGCACCAGCTCTAGGGTAAAACTCTCTGTAAGCTCTAGGGGAAGATCCTTGTCTCTTTCAGCTTTTGTAGCCCAGTATTCCTTAGTTCCTTGGAGATATTCATGTGGCATCACTCTTTCCGCCATCTGTGCTTCCTTCTTTGCCTAATATGCTCTTTTTATAACTCAGAAGCAATTAGGTTTAGGGCTCACCCTATGTTGACATGGCCTCATTAACATAAGAAAGAAAACACTATTCCCAAACTAGATTACATTCAAAGGTATAAGGGTTAGGATTCCAGCACGGATTTTGGGGGCAACACAATTTAATCCATACCAATGACAAAAGGGAATAAAGGAAGATAAATAAGAAAGAAGATAACGAAATAAAATGCAGAAGTTCATTCACAGACCAGAAAGAGTGTGGCAAGAACTGAAAAGTGGGATTAAATTCAGTCCTCTGCAACTGAGGTTAAAAAAAATACATAAATAAATAAGAAAAAAAAAAGACCAAATAAAACTATGTTTCATTTACTGAGATGGTCTGTTAATTAATCAAGTAATAAATTTACACGTTTTCTTGGAAGCAGCTAGGAAGATATTAATATTGTTATTAATAATTAAATTGAGACTAGTTGTTTAAGCCATGATGGCATATCACTACTAGTTGTTAGTTGAAGCAAACCTACCACCAGGACTGCCTATGAGAAATGCAATTAAGAATCACCGAAGCCGTCGAGAGACTGAGTGGATACAGAATATAAATGAACTACAAAGATTTACAAGAAAATGGTTCCATAGAAGGAGTCTAGTGACACATAAACCATCAGAGCTTGGCCTTTAAATGGTTTCTAATTTTTACCAGAACTCTGGGATAGAATTAATTCTATGTAAATTACTGCAAAACATCTATTTTTTGTTCTGATTTAGAGATCTGACACTACGTGTGAGCTGTTTTTTTATACTGAAACATTTAAAACAACTGAAGCATTAATTATTGAAGGAGTCATGCTAGGAATTATTAGAACCATCCCTGTGCACCAACTGCAGGTCTGTGGATGGTGCAACTATTAGGCCTGAATCCCATGGCTTCAATAGGAGACTTGCCAGAATAAAAGCAACAAAGCATGATCCCACATTAATGGTTGTTTCCCTAACCGAATTTATTTTAACTATAATATAAGAGTGTCACCAAAATAACAATTCATCATCTTTCCAATATCAAATGACTTCTCATAATTATTCCCAGTCATAGAACTGTAGATTCAAAAAACAGAAAAGAAAAAAGTCGAAGGGATGAATGAATAAACAAAAGAAAGAAGCATAACACCATTACAGAAAATACAGTGATCTGATTTGTTGGAATTGGCCAAACACAATTTAGAAATGCTAACAGATATTTCTGACCAGAGTAATCTGTTTATGATGATCATGAATGGGATTGATGAATTCAGCCACTTAATGGATTTTCATTGTTATTAGAATAAAGATCAAATTTTTAGCCTGGTCTATGTGACCCTGCATTATCTCTGTGTGATAATACTCAAGCATTATTTCTTGCCATTTCCCCTTTTCCCTCTTTCACCTCCAGCCATAACAGGCTTCTTCCCATTCTTTCACCAAGCCATTCTTCTTTCTTCACGATATCTTTGCAGTTCCATTTCTTCCACATGAACACATTACTGTCTATTCATCCATCGGTCTTACCTCAGATTTTACATTTGAAGAACACTGACCTGCATCGTTAGCCTGATTTGGATTTCCCTTTTATATTTTGTATAGCGTGATGATTTTTCTTTTATAGTATTTACAGTTTACAACTACACATTTTTTTGTGTGTATTTCAATGAAAGCTAGTTATAACTCAAGAAAATAAGACTATTAATAATACAAATTAGAATTTATATGAAACTGTGTAAGAAAACATTAGTTTTATACATGTTAATTCACTTTAATTCTCACAACTCTAAGATGTATTTAAAATTGACAGTATCATCATCATCATCCACATTTTACCAATGGAAAAACAGAGGCACAAAAGAGTTAACCAAATTGCTTAAGGTTGTGTCATGAATTGTGCCCCTCAAAAATGTGTGTCAGCTTGGCTAGGCCATGATTCCCAGTATTGTGTGATTGTCCACAGTTTCATCTGATGTGATTTTCCTATGTGTTATAAATTCTGCCTCTCTGATGTTAATGAGGCAGGATTAGAGGCAGTTATGTTAATGAGGCAGGACTCAATCTACAAGATAAGATTGTTTTAAGTCAGTCTCTTTTGAGATATAAGAGAGAAGCAAGCAGAGAGACAGGGGGACCTCATACCATCTAGAAACAAGAGCCAGGAGAATAGTGCTTCCATTGGACCCCGGGTCCCTGTGCTGAGAAGTTCCCCAACCAGGGAAGATTGATGACAAGGACTTTACCCCGGAGCCAACAGAGAGAGAAAGCCTTCCCCTAGAGCTGGCACCTTGAATTTGGATTTCTAGCCTACAAGACAGTATGATAATAAATTTCTGTTTGTTAAAGATATCTGCTTGTGGTATTTCTGTTATAGCAGCACTAGATGACTAAGACAGGTTGTAAGACAGGGCTAGAGCCATAAAGCCATTTTTTCTTAGCCTCCAGACAACCCCTCACCCAGCCCATTTCCTGAACTTATTTTTCTTCTCAGAACGTCCTTAAAAAGAAACAGCCACTGGCTAGCTGGAATCAATTGAAACAGGTCCAGCCCTCCATCCTGGTATTCCAGATAACCTTTAGCTCATTAACTACCTCACGTGTGGTAAATAATCCCCTACTAGGTGGAGAGGTGACATGCTAATAAATAAAAATGGCTAAGTTCCTCCTTCTCAGGGAATCAAACCCAGGCCCTA
Source organism: Elephas maximus indicus (assembly GCF_024166365.1). NCBI lineage: Eukaryota > Metazoa > Chordata > Mammalia > Proboscidea > Elephantidae > Elephas > Elephas maximus. The sequence goes on along the minus strand of NC_064828.1, from coordinate 95,511,967 downwards.
GAAAACGCTTACTTACTCTGGAATGCTCTGCAGTGGCGTGCGCCATCTTGGATTTTGTAACTGATCTTGCCTGTGTGAACCAGCCTCAATAAGCTGCCTGAAAGCAGTCTTGAAAGGCACTTAGCCCCAACTGTCTCCTTGCAAATAAAGTTGCCTTTCGTTCTCTCAAACTCAGCCTCTGTCTTTGTGGCCCTGATGGAGTCACACTGAGCAGAACCTGGAGTTCCTGTCAACAGCTGTGTATGTAGAATAGTGCTGGGACTGGAACTCAGATAGTTATGATTTTATAGTCTGTACTCTTGTCTAAGTTTCTTAGTGCGACTGTAATAAAAATACTACAAATTGGTGGCTTTAAAGAACAGAAACTTATTTCCTCACAGTTTAGGAGGCTAGAAGTCTAAATTCAGAGTGTGGCTCTAGGAAGAACTCCTTTTTCATCAGTTTCAACTTCTGGTAGCTGGCAATCCTTGGTTCCTTGTTGATCTTCATATAGCATCTCTCTTTCCCTGTTTGTTCTTACTTGTCTGTGTCTAATTTGCTCTTTTCATATCTCAAAAGTGATTAGGAGTTTGGAGCCCTGGTGGCATAGTAGTTAAGAGCTTGGCTACTAACCAGAAAGTTGACAGTTCAAATCTACCAGCCCCTCCTCAGAAACTCTCTGGGGCAGTTCTACTCTGTCCTATAGGGTTGCTATGAGTTGGAATCGACTCGATGGCAATTTTTTTTTAATACACTGATATGGCCTCACTAACATAACAAAGAAAATCTTATTCTCAAACTGGATTACATCTCTAGGTATAGGGGTTAGGATTCCAACACATATTTGGTAGTGGCGGCGGGAGGCAAAATCAATCCATAGTAGCTCTTAACAACCATCCTGTCATATATATTATACCCATTACCAATTAGGTTACTATACTATCCTCATGACAATGCACATTTCAAAGCATGTTTGATATTGAAAACAACAAAATTAAAAGAAGGCTCCATATGGTTAGATTGTCCATGGTGGAATAGAGAAAACCATGTTACTTTTATCTCAGTGAAATGGAAGCAAGATTCAGCTCTTCTAACTCTGCAAAATAATAATGCTGGCAAGCAATAAGAATGCAAAATTTTAGATTTCAGCAAGAATCTTATATTGGAACAAAAATGAATTCAGGCCAAACTCTATTCTAAATCACTGCAGCTGGCACACAGAGGAATTGAGAAGAAAATACTAACTGAACATCTTAATGATTGATTACTGAGGCAAATTTTGATATCTCAAATACACACACACAGGTGTGCACACACACAAACACACGTTAATTGTAAGCATCTACCCATCTGTCTATTCTTTGACAGAGCATCAGAAAAGGCTCTTCAATTGCCTCTTTGATACTTCTACTATGACTCATTCTGAGAAAGTAAAGTGTAGTGGTTAGGAGCTTAGATTCTAGAGCCAAATTTATATGATTCAAATAAATGACCAGCTGTGTGATCTCAGGGAAATTAATTAGCCTCCTCCAAACATGGTAAACCTATCTCGTGGTGTTGTAGTAAAGTTTAAATGGAATACTATGTACAAAATACTTAGAACAGTAACTGGCACACAGTACGTGCTATGGGTCTTAGGTATAATTATTTTTGTACCCTAATAGAGAAATTATGATTTCTCATATTCTTCTATTTTAGGACTCTTACTACACTCAGGCTAGATTATTTATGTGTCTGTTATTTTTTGAGGACAGACACAAGGAGTTGTAAGTCACTTAGAACTCAAGAAGAGACAGTATTAAAAAAGGATCCAAACTTTATACAGAGGGCACAGATATCAGAGTGTCATGGTCTATAGAAGAATGTGCCTAAAGCTCCAACAGCACTGCAAACTCAAGTGTAAATAATATTTTGTTCACCCAAATGTAAATATTTTGTTCACTCATTCTTATTCGTTCTTGTCATGGATTGAATTGCATCCCCCAAAATTGTGTCCACTTGGCTAGGCTATGATTCCCAGTATTGTGTCACCATCTACCATTTTGTCATCTAAAGTGATTTTCCTATGTGTTGTAAATCCTACCTCTATGATGTTGATAAGGCAGGGTTAGAGACAACTATTTTAATGAGGCAGGACTTAATCTACAAGATTAAGTTTTGTTTTAAGCCAATCACTTTTGAGATATAAAAGAGAGAAGCAAACAGAGAGACAGGGAGACCTCATACCACCCAAAAAACAATAGGCAGAAAAACAGCGTGTCTTTTGGACCCGGAGAGCCTGTGCTGAGAAGCCCCTTGATGGGGAAGATTGATGACAAGCACTTTCCCCTAGAGCCAACAGAGAAAGAAAGTCTTCCCCTGGAGCTGGAACACTGAATTTGGACTTCTAGCCTCCAAGGCTCCCACTCCCACTGCCATCTGTGAGATAATAAATTTCTGTTTGTTAAAGCCGTCCACTTGTGGTATTTCTGTTATAGTGGCACTAGATAGCCAAGACAGTTATCTTTCCTTCCTATATCCCCACTTGCTGTGAATCACCAAGCCACATATACAGGCACTGAACTGAAAGCAGAAACTTTCATAGGATGTAACCGTTAGAAAAAAAAATAGACCTTAAGAATATATATAGCTCCTGTTCTATGTCAAAGCTATATAAAGTTAGGTGATCCACAAAATTTTACCTAATAGTTTATTGCCTTGTCCAACTAACAACCTGAAAGAATTACTTCTTTTGTTCTTTGCAACTTTTCTCAATTTTTCATGTCTTCTGTGGTATATGCTACTTTTAATGGAGACAGTTTCGATGTGAAAGGGTTAGTAGCAGAATAATAGGGAAGGAAAGAATTAAAAGGGTCAAAACAAGAAGAGGAACAAAAAAAAAAACTCTCAAGGGACTAAAAAACATTGCATGATGAGTAGCAATCCAACATCAGCAAAGAAAGGGTCCTAAAACTAAATGCAATTATTTTGTGTAATTGCCAGCAGCAACATGATTTTCAGACATAACCATAACTATGCAGAGTTCGGCAAGTCAAGTAAGAAAAAGAACATGAAGTCTAGCTAGTCCTGAAAGAAAGAAAGAAGGCTGGGGGAAAATAAGATGAAATGTTTATATATAATTAAATTCAATAAATATTTATTAATCAAGAAATGTACAACATCCAGTACTAGGTGTTACTGTGGAAAAGGGTGTCAAGCATGACAGAGATAAAAACAGTGGACTTTTTGCCCCTTAGCAGATTTCATCCTGTGGATAAGACAGACACAAACACATTAATTGTAGATATATGGCTTAAGTTTTTTTTCTCATATTTCCTTTTTACCCTGTGTTCTTACTTCTAATCTGGGGAGTAGAAATATAGCCCCCCCCAAAAAAAACAAAAACCCTGAAAAACAAACCAAAAAACTGAGAAAATGCTTTTGAAATTAAAAAGTATAAAATAAATATAATTGAAAAAAAGTGTAAAAATAAACATAAATAAAAAAAAATGGCCAATACAAAGACAGCAAATGTCAGGCTGGATGGAAAAAACAAAATCCAACCTCATGATGCCTACAAAAAGACACATCCAAAATACAAAATTGCAAAATGGAAAGTCAACAAAACAAAATAAGTAAATAAAGGAAAACACAAAACTATTACTATTGCAGATGATATAAAAATCCCTTCCAAAATCTACAAGACCTATTGAGAAATTAGTAAAAAAGATTAGAAATACAATCACATACAACATTAATACCAAAAATCAATTTCATTTCCATATATTAATAACAAAGTTTTAAAAAAAATCATCAGCATCACTGCAGTTATCATCATTAAAGTAACAACACACACAAAAATGAGCATATAAGATTTTTAAACTAAACTTGTTGCAGTCAAGTGGATTGACTCATACAGACTATACGGGACAAAGAAGAACTGCCCCATAGAGTTTCCAAGGCTGTAATCTTTACGGTCAGTTTAAGTAGTCAAGTGTTTAACCTCTGCAACCCCAGGGATCATAAAATATCTAGGAATAAGTTAAGGAGCCCTAGGGTCGCTGTGAGTAAGAATCGACTCCACGACAATAGGTTCGAATTTTTTTATTTTAGGGTCAGCATGAATCAGAATCACCTCGAGGGAAAGTGGGGTGGGGGTTGGAGGCATAAATGGTTAAGTGCTTGACTGCTAACAAAAAGGAAGGTTGGTCGTTTGAACCCACCCAGTGGCTCCATGGGAGAAAGACTTGGCAGTCTGCTTCCTGAAAGATTATAGCCAAGAAAATCCTATGGGGGCAGTTCTATTCTGCCATGTGGGGTCATTATGAGTCTGAACTGACTCATTGGCACACAACAAAAACATATGATATTAATGGATAAATTTTTTTTGAAGCAACATAAGGTAATGTCTAAATAAATGTGGCAATACACCACAAAGAAAACAAAAATCTTCACAACTAGACCAATAAGCAACATCATGATAAATGGAGAAAAGACTGAAGTTGTCAAGGATTTCATTTTACTTGGATTCACAATCAACACCCATGGAAGCAGCAGTCAAGAAATCAAACAATGTATCCCATCGGGCAAATCTGCTGCAAAAGACCTCTTTAAAGTGTTGAAGAGCAAAGATGTCAATTTGAGGACTAAGGTGCGTCTGACCAAAGCCGTGATATTTTCAACTGCCTCATATGCATGTGAAAGCTGAACAGTGAATAAGGAAGACTAAAGACGAATTGATGCCTTTGAATTGTGGTGTTGGTGAGAATATTGAGTATACCATGGACTGCCAGAAGAACAAACAAATCTGTCTTGGAAGAAGTACAGCCAGAATGCTCCTTAGAAGCAAGGATGGCTAGACTATGTTTGGACGTGTAATTAGGAGTGACCAGTCCCTGGAGAAGGGCATCGTGCTTGGTAAGATAGAAGGTCAGTAAAAAAGAGGAACACCCTCAAGGAGATGGATTGACACAGCGGCTGCAACAATGGGCTGCAACAAAACGATTGTGAGGATGGTACAGGACCAGGCAATGTTCCCTTCCTTCTGCTGTTCATTGGGTCGCTATGAGTCGGAACCAACTTGACAGCACATAACAACAGCAACCCCTCATTTATTGAAAGAATATTAATGTGCTATGTTCATTAATATGAAGACTTAATATTGCAAAGATGTTAAGTCTCTTCAAGTTACCTACATATTCCATGCAATTATAATCAAAATCTATGAACATAGCAGCGTTTTCCCTAATTGTCCTAGGCTGGAAAACATTCAGATGTCCATTGACATAAAATGTGTATATAAATTGTGGGGGACTCACATAATGGAATACTAAATCTCAGTGAAAATGGTCTAGTGAAACATGGATTAATTTCACAAACAAAATGATAAGTGAAAGAAAGTCAAACACAACACAATACATATGCTATAGTTCCATTTAAACAAATCAACATTTTCAAAAACAAGGGTTTCAATTTCAGTGTTTAGAGGTGCATGCTTAGGTGATTAAGTGATAAAGAAAACGAGAAAATGATACCATTAGGACAGGATCCAGCTGCTGTCGCGTCAACTTTGACTCCTGGAGACCTTGTGTGTGTCACAGTAGAGCTGTGCTCCCCTGGGTTTTCAATGGTTGATTTTTTCAGAAGTAAATCTTCAGTTCTTTCTTCTGAGGCGCTTCTGGGTGGACTGGAACCTCCAATCTTTCAGTTACCATCTTAGCATGTTAACCATTTACACCATCAGGGGACTCCTTATGTCTACACACAGACGTATAAATATATATATATATCATAGATGTATTTGTATATATAAAGATAGACAGGCCGAGAGAGACTGACTCAACCATTTGCAGTTAGGAAGTGTCAGATGATCCTTGGGTGGTTGTTGCCTTGGTTTTGTTGTGGAATGATGAATTGAGTTATTCGTTTTTGTTTCCTGAGTTTCTGACGTGTGTTATATTTCACAATAAAAATGCTTTAGAAAAAAGAATGAGAAACAGATTCAGAGGCAGAGGAATGAGAACAGGTACACACAGCCCCTGGTGATGCTCTAGTCTTTAGGTTCTTTCTGTATATTAGAGTCTAATATTATTAGAAATTAATGTGGACATTTATTTATTACTGGTACTGGTTTGCTCTACAGAACTGTGAAAAGCAAGAGGACTTGGGTTAGAATGGCCTGCTCCCCCTGAGCAGTGGCTAAGGACCCTGCAGAGGCAGATGTTCTTAAGAAGCCAGTTCTTGCAGTGAGGGCAGACTCACGCAAGACTGAGCATTTGAAAAGATCGTTCTGTGTTGCTTGCAAACTACGTGGAAGCTGAGGAGAGCTGAACCAATGATCCAAGAACACAATGTCTGGAACAGATCACAGCCTGAATACATTTTTTAGCCTTCTCAGCCAATTGGTCACCCAATGGGGCTACATCCATACGGTTTTACTAATACATTTGCCCTTAGCTAATTATAGGGCTGTTCTATAAGAGACGGTTAATGCTCAAGATTTTATGAGAAATAAGATTTTATGAGAAATCTTACCTAATCCAAGCTGGCTGATTTGAAATGCATAGTTTGTGACTTCCGAAACAGGCTAAGAATATGGCAAAGAATATACTGTGTCAAATCTCATGTACCACTATGGCCAAGTGTTTATTCCAATCAGCTCAAGCCTATTTTCCTTCAGTTAGGAAAAAACCGTGGTAGCATAGTGGTTAAGTGCTAGGGCTGCTAACCAAAGGGTCGGCAGTTCGAATCCGCCAGGCGCTCCTTGGAAACTCTACGGGGCAGTTCTACTCTGTCCTATAGGGTCGCTATGAGTCGGAATCGACTCGACAGCACTGGGTCTTTTGGGGATTTAGGAAAAAACCCAAACTCAAAATGTTGCCGTCGAGTCGTTTCTGACTCAGGGCGACCCTATATAGGACAGAATAGAACTGCTCCTAGGGTTTCCAAGGAGCGGCTGGTGAATTCAAACTGCCAACCTTTTCGTTAGCAGCTGTAGCTCTTAGCCATACTGCCAACTCAGTGGGTGACTTTTACTGGGACCAATGGCACTCTTTCTCCTGTATTTTAGCCCATGTTCATTCCACCCTGCAGACTTGCTTTAGAATCACAGTCCTTACGATAACCCAAAAAACCCAGTGTCGTCGAGTCGATTCCGACTCATAGCGACCCATAGGACAGAGTAGAACCGCCCCGTAGAGTTTCCAATGAGGGCCTGGCGGACTCGAACTCCGACTTTTCGGTTTGCAGCCATAGCGCTTAACCACTACACCACCAGGGTTTCCTAATCCTTATGATGCTCTTTGGAAATCAGGCAGTTGAATCCCCATGAGCAAAATCAGGGTCTTTTAAATAACAAATAGGATGAATTTTTTTTTTTTAATTTATAAGTAAGGTATACAATGGCAATATAATTGTCTAAACAGTAAAAAGCAAACCTATTGACATTGTTGCCTTTTATTTGGTTCCTGAAATCATAGCAACACAAACTTTTAGCTAATATGCAAAACCCAGGCCACCTGCATGTGTATACCTGCTGTCTCTAAGTGCTTTTATTGGATAAAATGTGATCGCTGTTGTAAGTAAGGTACTTTGTACCTGCTGTTTGGTGCCTTAAAATATCACATTCACATGATTTTTATAAGGAATTGGATCTTTCCCTCACTTAATGATACTACAGTCCAAAAGCATCTGCCTCCTTTATAACAAAGTCCAAGAGATGCCAGCCCTCTTCCGATAACTAAGAATTATGAACTCTAATAAAGCACCAAGGGCTCCAAAGATATCTGCATTAATAAAGATAAAATGAATTACTTTGACAAGATTCTATAATGTTGACATTATTCAAATACACTTTTTCTTCCATAGCAGCATTTTTCACATGGGACTCAACAAAATTGGGACAGGATGGAATTAAGTATGTATATATATATATATCAGTCATAGTAATTCAGTCATAGTACGATAATTCATTAAGAGATTTTAATTTCAGTCTATTCTCCCTATATTTCTGCCACCCTATCTCAACCCATAGCACAAAACACACACACACACACACACACACACAATTCGTCATACGTAAAACACCCAAATTCAAAGTAGTAGCCAGGCTCTTTGAAATTCCTCGACTTGTGAATTTTGCAAGGCAGAGAGAGAGCAGAAGCTGCTAGGCTCTTGTTCTCTGATTAGAGCCTAAAGTTAATAAAGAGAATATTCTAGATATTCTGGGCGGAAAAAAGTGTGAAGAAAGTGAACATTTTGAGGTCAAAGAAAGAGAAAGACAGGAAAATTTCCTAGAAGCTGAGAAAGGGTTCCTTGGTAGTGATCAAGCAGGAAAAAGGCTACACAGCACACCTGGGAAGACTAAAGCTCAGGTGGATATTTATACCTTATATTGAAAAGCTGAGCATTTTTAAGTGTTTTTCATTCTGAGGGGAAAAAAATGTTCCCACTCTAAAAGTGTTTATAATCGTCACCAGGGTTTTCAGCTCCTGAAAATAGCTCCATAATGCCAATCATGACACAGAAAGCTAATAAAATTGAAGATGAATCCAGATATAGTTCTCAAATCCTTTGGGTCTGCTAATGATAAATGTATGTCAGGGAACAGGACACCCAATTAATATAGTCTCCTTTCTCTAAGGAATGAAGAGACCAGTGCTTTTATAGTTGATTCCAAGTCATGGAGACCCCAAGTATTGCAGAGTAGAACTGCACTCCATACAGTGTTCAAGGCTGTGACCTTTAGAAAGCAGGTCTCCAGGCCTTTTTTCTGAGTTACCTCTGGGTAGGTTCCAACCACCAGCCTTTCCTTGGTAGTCTGGACATGTTGAGGAATGCAGAAGGGAGACAGAAATGGCCGCAGGGTAAACCAAACCTGTTGCCGTGGAGTTGATTCAGACTCATAGCAACTCTATAGGACAGAGTAGAACTGCCCCATGTGGTTTCCAAGGAACAGCTGGTGGATTCCAACTGCCAACCTTTTAGTCAGCAGCCAAGCTGTTAACCACTGCACCACCAGGGCTCCGAAGAAAAATCTTTAAAAGCCAGCCAGGGTGGGATTGGAACCCACACATGCAGAGCACATTGGATCAGCAGTAAATCACCTTAACCACTTGGCCACCTCCTTGGGTTCTTGTTGTTGTTGTTGGGTACCCTTGAGTCATTTCAGACTCATAGCGACCCTACGCTCACAGAACGAAACACTGCCCAGTCCTGCGCCATCCTAACAATTGTTGTTATGTTCGAGCCCATTGTTGCAGTCACTGTGTCAATCCATCTCGTTGAGGGTCTTCCTCTTTTTCACTGACCTTCTATTTTACCAAGCATGATATCCTTCTCCAGGGACTGATCTCTCCTGATAACATGTCCAAAGTATGTGGAACACAGTCTTGCCATCCTTAATTCCAAGGTGCGTACTGACTGCACTTCTTCCCAGACAGACTTGTTCGTTCTTTTGGCAGTCCGTGGTATATTCCATATTCTTCACCATCAACACAATTCAAAGGCGTCAGTTCTTCTTTGTGCTTCCTTATTCCTTGTTCTGCTTTCGCATGCATATGAGGCGATTGAAAACATCATGGCTCAGGTCAGGCTCACCTTAGTCCTCAAGGTGACATCTTTACTTTTCAAAACTTTAAAAAGGTCTTTTTGCAGCAGATTTGCCTGATGCAATGTGTTGTTTGATTTCTTGACTGCTGCTTCCACAGGCGTTGATTGTGGATCCAAGCAAAAGGAAATCCTTGACAACTTCAATATTTTCTCCATTTCTCATGATGGCTTATTAGTTCAGTTGTGAGGATTTTTGTTTTCTTTATGTTGAGGTGTAATCCATATTGAAGGCTGTGGTCTTTGATCTTCATCAAGTGTTTCAAGTCCTCTTCACTTTCAGCAAGCAAGATTGTGTCTTCTGCATAATGCAGGTTGTTAATGAGTTTTCCTCCAATCCCGATGCCCCATTCTTCTTCACATAGTCCAGCTTCTCAGATTATTTGCTCAGCATATAGATTGAGTAGGTATGGTGAAAGGATACAACCCTGACACACACCTCTCCTGACTTTAAACCATGCGGTATCTCCTTTTTCTGTTCAAATGGCTGCCTCTTGATTCTTGTACAGATTCCTCATGGGCACAGTTAAGTGTTCTGGAATTCCCATTCTTTGCAATATTATCCATAATTTGTTATGATCCAGACAATTGAATGCCTTTCCACAGTCAATAAAGCACAGGTAAATATCTTTCTGGTATTCTCTGCTTTCAGCCAGGATCTATCTGACATCAGCAATGATATCGCTGGTTCTACATCCTCTTCTAAATTCGGCTTGAATTTCTGGAAGTTCCCTGTTGATACACTCCTGCGGCCACTTTTGAATGATCTTCAGCAAAATTTTGCTGGCATCAGTTGGATGACACCCAGCCTGAAATGCATTGACACCTCTCATATAGCTGCATAACAAAACATCTGTTCCTATCAGTCATCCACTTAAACTCTTAACTCTTTTCCCAATCCCCGTTACTTTTCTTGTAATTATCCCCAGTTGTTAGAACTTGGATCTTTGGGAGTCCCAGAGTAACGAAGCTATTGATGGCATTGTTCAGGTTTGATAATAAGAGCTACTGCTTCGTGAGTTTTTTTAAAAACATGAAAATCATATTAAGCCATAACAGGCAATGATGGAAGTTTATTTAATATATGATATGCAAACTGGGGTAACATTTCAACTCGGGAATCAAAAATGTCCCAAAGATTAGAAGAACTTCCAAAATTCTTACACCACCTCTTATCCACATCGTCATGGAAACAGAGCCAGAATAATGTTCAAACAATAACAATTTACCCAAAAACAGAGCTTCTTGTCTGACCTTGGAGTTTCTGTGTGAAACTGATTGCACATAGATACTTCTTTCAAAAAGCCCAAAGCTTTAAGGCAAACTAGTTTTTACTAGTTTATCTAGACCATTTTTTGATTTAAAGTTTACTTTAAGGAGGCCTCTTTCTTCAAGGCTCAAGGTACAAAAGGATGCCTAAGTGCTGTGGTGTGGTTAGGTTACCCTCACCTCCATCAAAGCAAGAAACCGGGACTGCAAGAGAATAAAACAATTTTTCAGCTTTTATAGTGTCTAAGAAAACCCTGTGGCGTAGTAGTTAAGAACTATGACTGCTAACCAGAAGATTGGCAGTTCGAATTCACCAGGTACTCCTTGAAAACCATATGAGGCAATTCTATTCTGTCCTATAGGGTCACTATGAGCTGGAATCAACTGGATGGCAATGGGTTTGGTTTGTTTTTTATGGTGTCCAAAGTTCTTAATAATACTCTTTACCTACGCTACTTCTCAGTGGCTGCAACATTGTTTGGAAGTTATGGATATCACCATTTTTTCTCAGATAAGGAAACAGGTTCAGCACAGTTTGCAAGAAACAAAACTTAAAAGATGGGGCTAGGGTTTGTTCATCTTTCTGTCTGGCTATTTCTACTATATCATATACCCCATCCCTCAGTGAATTCAAGCAGTGCTAATACGTGGAACAAAAGATCCAACTTGGTTTGGGATCTAATGCAGCAGCCTCATGTAAACAGCCCAAATGGAGACATTTAGACATTATTTTAATAGTTGAAGGTATAAACTAAATAAATAAATAAATTTGGGAGAAAACCATTGTTTCTTAGCATAAAATAATTATCATCACAAAAAGATGACCCTCAAAAATGCCTTTGATTGAGGCATTTATCCTTATAACACAAAAGTACATCATCAAGGAAATTCCTGCTTAGATGGGAGAAGCTTTTGAATTTTTCATGTCTAATTCCTAAGCGAAAATACATGGGCTAACCTTCTAATTCACTGAACTTCTGAAAATTTAAGGAAAAAAAAATCCACAAACACTAAGACTGAGGAAAAGAAATTTATTCATGTTGTTTTAAACCAACTATTTCCAGAAACAAACAAACAAAAAAAAAAATTCTAAGCTTTTATGCAAGGAGAGAGAGGGAGAAAAAACTATTAGATCCACGTTAAAATCTCTTCCAGTCCTCATTTATGCTAAATTCCCAGTTCTTCTTGTTAGACGACCAGAAACTTTGTCATCTTCTGTTGTTGTTATGTGCCATTGAGTTAGTTCCAACTCATAGCAACAGAAAGAAACCCTGCCGGGGCTCTCACTGTCTGCACAATTGTTGTTATGCTTGAGCCCATTGTTGCAGCCACTGTGTCAATACATCTCCTTGAGGGTCTTCCTCTTTTTCCCTGACCCTCTTTTTTACCAAGCATGATGTCCGTCTCCAGGGACTGGACCTTCCTGATAACATGTCCAAAGTACATGGGATGAAATCTCCCCATTCCTGCTTCTAACGAACATTCTGGCTGTGCTCCTCCCAAGACAGATTTGTCTGTTCTTCTGGCAGTCCGTAGTATATTCAATATTCTTCACCAACACCGTAATTTAAAGGCATCAATTCTTCTTCAGTCTTTCATATTCATTGTCTATCTCTCACATGCATATGAAAACAAAACAAAATCCATTGTAGACAAGTCGATTCCAACTCATGGCAAAGCTATAAGACAGAGTAGAACTGCCCCATAGGGTTTCCAAGCGTCAGCTGGTGGATTCAAATGGCTGACTTTTTGGTTAGCAGCCCAGCTCTTAACTACTGCACCACCAGGGTTCCTCACGTACATATGAGGTGACTGAAAATATCATGGCTTTGATCAGGCAGACCTTAGTTCTCAAAATGACATCATTGCTTTTTTACACTTTAGAGAGGTCTTTTGCAGCAGATTTGCCCAGTGCAATGTCATTTGATTTCTTGACTGCTATGTCTATGGGCATTGATTGCGGATCCAAGTAAAAAGAAATCCTTGACAACCTTAGTCTTTTCTCCGTTTATCATGATGTTGCTTATTGGTTCAGTTGTGAGCGTTTTTGTTTTCTTTACGTGGAGGTGTAATCCATACTGAAGGCTGTAGTCTTTGACCTTCATCAGTAAGTGCTTCAAGTTTTCTTCACTTTTGACAAGCAAGTTTCATCATTTGCATATTGCAGGTTGTTAATGAGTCTTCCACCAATCCTGATTCTGCATTCCTCTTCATATAGTCCAGCTTCTCAGATTATTTTAGTCAGCGTATAGTTTGAATAAGTATGATGAAAGAATACAACCCTAATGCACACCTCTCCTGACTTTAAACTACACAGTATCCCCTTGCTCTGTTCAAATGATTGGTCTATATACAAGTTTCTCATGAGCACAATTAAGCATTCTGGAATTCTTATTCTTCACAATGTTATCCATAATTTCTTATGGTCCACACATATGCCTCTGCACAGTCAATAAAGCACAGGTAAACGTCTTTCTGGTATTCTCTGCTTTCAGCCAAGATCCATCTGATATCAACAGTGATATCTCTCATTCTGTGTCTTCTTCTGAATCTGGTTTCAACTTCTGGCACTTCCCTGTGGATGTAACTGCTACAACCTTATTTGAACAATCTTCCACAAAATTTTACTTTCACGTGAGAGTGGTGATATTATTTGATAATTTCTACATTCTGTTGGATCACCTTTCTTTGGAATGGGCACAGTTATGGATTGAATTGTGTCCCCAAAAATGTGCATCAACTTGGCTAGGCCATGATTCCCGGCATTGTGTGGTTGTCTAACATTTTGTGATCTGATGTGATTATCCAATGTATTGTAAATCCTATCCTCTATGATGTTAATGAGTCAGGATTAGAGGCAGTTATGTTAATGAGGCAGAATTCAATCTACAGGATATAAAAGAGAAAATCAAACAGAGAGGAGAAAGACCTCATGCCACCAAGAAAGAAGTGCCAAGAAAGGAGCATGTCCTTTAGTTCTGGCATCTCTGCGCTGAGAAGCTCCTAGACCAGAGGAAGATCTACGACCAGGACCTTCCCCAAGAGCTGACAAAGAAAGAGACTCTTCACCTGGAGCTTGCACCCTGAATTCAGACTTCTAGCCTTTTAAACTGTAAGAGAATAAATTTCTGTTCTTTTGGTAGTTCTGTTATAGCAGCACTAGATAACCAAGGTCAGCACAAACATTGATCTCTTCCAGCCGGTTGGCCAGGCAGCTGTCTTCTAATCTGTCTTCTAACACCTCCAGTGTTGCATCTGTTTGTTAAAACATCTCAGTGGGTCCTCTATCAATTCCTGAAGCCTTCTTTTTCACCAACGCCTTAAGTAAAGCTTGGACTTCTTCCTTCAGTACCATGGGTTCTCCATCATATGTTACCTTCTGAAATGGTTGAACTTGGACCAGTTCTTTTTGGTACGGTGACTTTGTGTATTTCTTCCATCTTCTTTTGATGCTTCCTGCACTGTTCAATATTTTCCCCCAAAATCCTTCAATATTGGACGTCTAGGCTTGAATTTTTTCTTCAGTTTTTTCAGCTTGAGAAATGTCAAGCATGTTTTTCCCTTTTGGTTTTGTAACTGAAAGTCTTTCCACATTTCATTATAATACTTCACTTTGTCTTCTTGAGCCACCCTTTGAAATCTTCTCTTCAACTCTTTTACTTCATTATTTCTCTCATTTGCTTTAGCTACTTTATATTCAAGATTAAGTTTCAAAGTCTTTTCTGACATCTATTTTGGTCTTTATTTCCTTCCTTTTTAATGGCCTTTTGCTTTCTTTATGTATGATGTCCCTGATGTCATTCCACAACTCATCTGGTATTAGGTCATTTGTGTTCAATGGGTCAAATCTATTCTTGAGATGGTCTCTAAATTCAGGTGTGACATACTCAAGGTTGTATTTTAGCTCTCATGGACTTGCTTTAATTTTCTTCACCTTCAGCTTGAACTCGCAAAAAAGTGTAGAACATGATCGGAAACCTGCCTTGTGAAAGAAAACATTGCAAGAATATCAACTTCAGTCCCAAATAAATGGGTGAGACTTCTTGGTAGTATAAACATAGTACTTTCAGAAGCTTTACTGCCAATCAGTGATCACAATCACATCATTTATAGCACTTTTGCCTTGGCATAAAAAAAAAACACTGGAGAGCTATTAGGATGCTGAATATATTGATGGGTCAGAAAATATACAAGAAAAAATCATACTCATTTAAAGATTATGCCTATAGCAGTCAAGATAAGGATAAGAAGTGAAAATAGAATAAGCACAATAGCAATATTAGAAAATTCTATTTCCTCAACTTCCCCAGAGAGTTTTTGTAACCATTCCTTGTAATGCTTCCTCTCTTATGTTTAAGTTTCTGTAACTTTTTCCTTGTCTATATACAAGGAAAATTTACAACTTGACAATATACTTTCTCAATTTCTAGCCAATTATAGCTTAGTCTAAGTTCTTCCTCTCCAGCCAGGCTCCAAGCTTTTAAACAGAACAGACTGAGCCTTCCATTTATTTAATACCTCCCGTTCCTCCTAGTAGAGCAATAGCTGGTTAGTTAATATTGTTTCATTGATTAACTTCTGGAAAGAAATACATAGCCAATGGGAACCAAATATAACTGAAACTAAATATAACTAAATTTAAGTAAGTAAATTTGATCAACCTGTTGAACCTATTGCTGTCAAGTAGATCCTGATTCATAGCGGCCCTATAGGACAGATTACAACTGCCCCATAATGTTTCCAAGGAGTACCTGGTAGATTCCAACTGCCAACTTCTCGGTTAGCAGCCATAGTACTTAACCATTATGCCACCAGGGTTTCCAAATTTGGTTACTAAATGTGAATGAAAAATTGATAATTAGATATACGGCACAGACGAAGTACTTAGTATAGTGTTGTTGTTAGCTGCCTTTAAGTTGGCTTCCAACTCCTAGCCAATGCACAACTACCACCCGAGTTTCAGTAGAGGCCTGTATGTTGCTATGATGCTGAACAGGTTTCAGCAGAACTTTTGAACTAAGATGAGCTAGGAAGAAAGGCCTGGTGATCTAGCATAGGATTATTTCTGTTAGTTGCTATCAAGTCTATTCTTACTCATGACGATTCCATGTGCTATACAGTAGAACAGCTCTATAGGGTTTTCTTGGCTATAATCTTAATGGAAGCAAATCACCAGGTCTTCTTTTGAGTGGTACACATGGGTGGGTTCAAGCCACCGCCTTTTGGTTAAATAGTCGAGCACAAACCATTTCTGGTGGATTCAAACTGCTGACCTTTTGGTTAACAACCGTAGCAATTAACCACTACACCACCAGCGT
The DNA here is from genome assembly GCF_024166365.1 of Elephas maximus indicus. Lineage (NCBI taxonomy): Eukaryota > Metazoa > Chordata > Mammalia > Proboscidea > Elephantidae > Elephas > Elephas maximus. The sequence continues at coordinate 95,495,816 of NC_064828.1, read as the reverse complement.
TTCTTTGTGCCACCTAGGGACCTTTAATTGCTAGGAAGTTTTTGCCTTATCAGGAACTAAATTATTCCAAATTCCTTGTATCTAAGTGAGGCCATGTGACCAGCTGTGAAAAATGGAATATTATGAACACTTGTAACTTGAAACATTAAATACTGTGCAAGCTTCCTCCCTCTATGCATTTCCCCATTTGCTAGTAGATATTAATGCTGCTAAAGATGAGAGAATTTCCATTAATTTGTGTCATTACAATGGCTGCGGGATGCAGAGCTTGCCAATCAGAAACTCCTGTTTTAGATTCTTGTGAGATATAAATTTCTATTATGTTAAGCCATAGAGGTTTGGAGCTGTGTCTTTTATAAAAGTTGTTACCCTAATACAATGAGCCACTGAGATTCCCCAGGCTGGCTTACTTGCATTTCAGGCATAAATCTGTTCATACCTGATCGTTTAACATCCTTTGCAAACGTGTGCCACAGGATATAAGAATAACATTTTGTTAGGCCATGCCATGATTAGCAAGACTTCAGGATCTCCTGGGACTAGTTGAGAGCTGTGTTCAGAGCCGGTGCTGGATGTTTCGTGTTTTCACTGTCAAAGGTCACTCCCCTCCTTCAGCACCCAGCTCTGTAGGCTAGGAAGCTACATAGCACTTATGAGTCCCATCAGTGGGCTCCAGCACCCTATATTTTCCGGTGGAATTTGGCAGACTGGAAACACTGGCATGAGACCAGAGGAAGAGAGGAGAATGAGATTGGGGAATTTATTTCCTGGCACTTCTTGCTAAACGATCACAAGTTGAATGAGTTTCTGTTAGAAGTCCACAGGTACTGCTGGGTATTTCCCTTCTATAGATACTCTCTCTAGGTAGCAGCATCAATTCTCTCACATTGCTTTATAAGCCCAGTGGTGATAATGCCTTTATGTTGCTAGCCTCAGGGTGTTCACCATTCTTTGCTGACTTCCTTTAACTCTATCTTTGTAAACTGTACTTTTGTAAATTCAGTAAAACCTGCAGAAGCCAGAACTATGGAAGGCAGAAGCCTGTCAGAGAAGTAAAACTCAAATATTTTCCACTAATAGAGAGCGATGGAGAAGTGGTAAGACTGCACACTGTCAAAGGCAGGAAACTTGCAAGCCCTGGAAAAACAAGGTAGTCCTGTTGAGTTTCAGCTCTCACAGGTTTCACTGTGGTATATTCACTTAAAAAAAAATTTTTTTTTAACTCTCCTCAATTACCCTGTTTGAATGGGCTATCTTTATGTAGTCAGGACCTTGACAATCTTGGTCCCTCTGGACCTTGGAGAATGTCTAGGTTGCTATGTGGGTTTCGTCCTTAAATAAACCAATAAAAGGCCCTGGATATCTCTCGCTAAGATTGCCTTAGCAACAGTAGGACACTCCAGATTCCAATTAAGATGAACCTCTGAGAAATCCGTGTAAAATTTTGAAGTACTGAGATTTCACTTGATTGCCATGACTTTCTGGGAAACGGGAGCCAGACTAGACCATGATCAGAAAACTTATGATGTCTCAATAAACACCTATGGAAAGTCTAGTGTGTACTCATTTCTGCCTGGGCACTAAGAGTGAAAAATAAAACATGGCGCTTTCCTTTAGAAAGTCACAATTCTGTGGAATAGGTGTTAGAATTAGAATCCAAATACACACTTCACAAAAACCCTAAGAAATATGAAAAACACTATTTGGACTACTTTGCAAAATTGAGAAATGTTCCCACAACACAGCAAGGGATCCCTATGAGTTGGGATCAACTCAACGGCAATGGGTTTGGTTTTTTGTTTTTTTTTTTTTTAATCCGCAAAGAGAAGTCCCTGGGTGATGCAGTTAAATACACTTGGCTGCTAACTGAAAGGTTGGAAGTTCCAGCCCACCCAGGGGTGCCTCAGAAGAAAGGCCTGGGAAACTACTTCTGAAAAATTACAAAAAGTCAGCCACTGAAAAGTTTATGGAGCACAGTGCTACTCTCACACACATAGAGTCGCTATGAGTTGGAATATACTAGACAGTAATTGATTAACTGTATCCCAAATGGGAGATATAAACTTTGAACATATGGAAACCCTGGTGGCGTAGTGGTTAAGTGCTACGGCTGCTAACCAAAGGGTCGGCAGTTCGAATCCACCAGGGGCTCCTTGGAAACTCTGTGGGGCAGTTCTACCCTGTCCTATAGGGTCACTATGAGTCGGAATTGACTCGATGGCACTGGGTGAATATATATCCATGTCTATATCTCATTTTTTTATATCTCCATATCCATATCGTTATCATCTATATTAACATATTTTAAAGTACAGTAAACCTGTATAAGGCAGAAACCTGTCAGAGAGGGAGAACTCAAATATTTTCCACTAAATAGACAGCAATAGAAAAGTGGTGACTGTAGCCTGTCAAAGGTGGAAAACTTGGAAGAATTGGAAAAACAAAGCAGTCCCTTTGAGTTTCAGCTCTTATAGGTTTCACTATGCATATAGCAGAAAACCAAACCCATTGCCTTCGAGTTGGTTCCAACTCAGAGCTACCCTATAGGACGGAGTAGAATTGTCCCATAGGGTTTTCCAGGCTATAAATCTTTAGGGAAGCAGACTGCCACATCTTTCTTCCATGGCCAGTCTGGTGGGTTCCAACCAGTAACCTTTATTTTTTTTCTTTTTAATAGAACAATTTGAGTTGGCATGCAAGTAACTTTTTTTTTTAATTGTACTTTAGATGAAGGTTTACAGAGCAAACTAGTGTTTCATTGAACAATTAATACACATATTGTTTTGTGACATTGGTTGCCAACCCCATGACATGTCAACATTCTCCTCTTCTAGACCTTGGTTTCCTCATTACCAGCTTTTCTGTCCCTTTCTACCGTCTTGTCCTTGCCCCTGGGCTGGTGTGCCTATTTAGTCTCGTTTTATTTTATGAGCTTGTCTAATCTCTGGCTGAAGAGTAAACCTGAGGAGTGACTTCATTACTGAGCTATAAGGGTTTTCCAGGGGCCATATTCTCAGGGTTTCTCCAGTCTCTGTTAGAGCAGTTAGTCTGTAGTTAGAGCAGTAAGTCTGTGTGTGTGTGTGTGTGTGTGTGTGTGTGTGAGAGAGAGAGAGAGTTAGAATGTTGGCAAACCAGTAACCTTTTCATTAGCAGCTGAAAGCTTAACCACTGTGCCACCAGGGCTCCCCTATATGTGTGTGTGTGTGTGTATTATTTGTTCCTACCTCAAAAGAGTCATGTGAAAATAATTCTACTCCCTGAGGAACTCCAAGTTGGTAAAGACTGCAAAAACTTCTAAAATCTCAATTTTTCCACTTGTCACTAATAAGCATCTTGCAACAAATCCAACTATTTAGTTTACATGTATATTCTTGTTGTTGGGAGGGAAAAACCTATTTTTCAAAGCTTTCTGATACCCATTTATAATATTTTTGAAACACACATAAAATTGAGAATCAAAATATACACACTCTACCTCTTTTTCCAAAAGCATTGTATAGCATTCAGGCTTCATCTTTAACCCCAAGCATGTAGACTGTAATGAAAATGTCACACAGGTTGCTAGAGTGTATTATTAAAAAGTAAAATATAAATCAAAGGAGGTAGGAATATTGCTGTAGAATTTACTGGCTATAAGCTGAGTCTCATATTACTCATCAAAATTGAAAAAGTCATACTTATTCTCATAGGAAATTAAGGAGACTTGAAATGACTTAATACAAGTTATTTTAACTTACAAGGCAGTTGTGAAAAAGTGAACAGATTAGATTCCCACTTTCAGTGGAAGCCTGAACAGAAATGCAGGTAGCTCAAGAGCCATAATGGAGTAATGAGATGACTTGAGGGCTTGAAAAGTAATTCTTTCAGAAGACGTTTTTCATTAGGTCTTTTCTACTTCACAGATGTTAGGGTCAGTACCACTAGGTCGGCAGCAATCAGGGGACAGAGGGCGTGCCTGGCTGGTCACCTTTTTTGAGATCAAGAGAATAATAGAAACCAACTGGGAGAGCAGGCAGTATTCGTCAGCATATCACCCACAAGCAGCTCATGATTGCTTGATAAGAATCTTCTAAGCTCAGTCCTTGCATCAACTAAGGACCATATAGAAAAAGGGAAGTGGCCTAGGCCAGGAGTTCTCAAACCATCAGGTAAATTAAATGAAAAATCACATAATCACCCATTCAATATCGTGAAATTCATGGATAATATACTCTAATGACAAAAATATTTTAAAATCAACTCAATGACCTAAAAATAATATATAAAAAGAAATTTAATTTGTAATCAAATATCTTTTCAACACATTAATATGCTCCTTGTACAATTTCAGAGAAGACATAATAAAAAGTCAGATATTTGCATCTATACATATATATGGAGCCCTTGACTGCTAACAGAAAGGTTAAAGGTTCAAGTCCACTCAGAGGTGCCTCAGGTGATCTACTTCTGAAAGGCTGGTGATCTTCTGAAAAACTGGTCATTTGAAAACCCTATGGAGCACAGTTCTACTCTGACAAACATGGCGTCACCATGAGTCGGGTTTGACTCAACGGCACTTGTGGTGAATACATTCATAAATGTGAAAATTACAAAGGCAGACCAATACAGGTGTGCCTTTCCGTGACTCAAATGCCACAAGCAGAATAGTCATTAATGGCATTATTTTCCATAATGGTGGAGAAATCTTAGGAAAGATGCCTTTGTCTAAGTGCAATATTTCTTTAAGCGCATAGGAGTTGTGTATGCCTGGAAAATACAATACATAGTAAAGCCACATCCAAAAAAGAAAAAAAAATACCAAATGGTTGTATGTAAATTGGAATTAGGTTAATAGTCTCAGCTAATTGTAACTGGTTCAATACAATATACACTTGCAGACTGTCAAGCATCTCTGTCTTCCAAGCACTAAAGGCCAATAATGGGCTCCAATTCTTGTAACAAAGAAAAAACCCTGCATATGTTCAAAATTCCCCTTAGGAAGTAGTATACTCCCAAGTGAGAACTACTGCCCTAACCTTGGGAGACAAGATCAGCAATGGAAGGCCTTGTAGAGGGGAGCAGAAAAGTAAAAAAGGGAAACAAATTGAGCACCTATATCAGGCTAATTATTGTACTGTAAACTTTTACATAAAACCTTTGATTTCATTTTCCCAACTATCCTGTAAAATTGATAAGATTATCCCCACTATCAGATGTGGTAACCAAGTCTCAGAGAGAGAGATTAACATTTCTTCAATTGCATGGCTTATAATACAGTAGCTGAGATAGCATTGGAGCACAGTCTTTTACACTCCAAGCCTTTTGCCTTCTAATACACCATGTCCTTGACTGTTGGCAACAAATGAGACTTGAACAACAGAACAACATTTAAATGAGACTAACAGTAGCATTATCTTGAAAGAGTGTATTGATTTCCAGTTTCTAGAATGAATTGACAAGCACAGTCATAAAACTAACCAAAATTAGAAAACCAGGTGGCTAGACCTGGTGAAAAAAAAAGCAATGGAAGAGTTTTTGAAGTCATATTTAGCCTGTCTTTTTTTTTTCTGTTTACTTACACACAAACTCTTGACATATATGTTTATCTGTAAGAGAGGGTAGCCAGGCTTGGGTACTTTTAAGCACTTTGTAAAACACATTGCAAATAATAGTCAGAGCTAATTTCTTGAATGCACTTGAAGACACATTAATTAAAGTCTGAACTTTGAATAGTTACAGAAAGAGGCTGAAAATTATCTCAAATTATCATATCAGACTTGATAAAAAGAAAGTAACAATTTCAAAAAATTTAAATAGTATAGGACAAAAGAAAAAATAAGATGGTGAAAGAAAAAAAAAAATCTATTTCTCCAGAGGTAGCTGAGGTTATCAATAATACCATCATTAAAAGGATTTTAAATCATTTTTCTCATTATAGTTTTGTACATGTATGACTTAATCTTTGGTGGAATTATATATAAAGTTCATCCCATAGTATAGAGCCATTCTTGCTTTTAGCTATGTAAAATCCTAATTTTAAAGAACCCCTTCAGAAAAAGAAAGGAGAGGTGAATCCAGTGGAAACTGGTAGTCAAAATTTTATTCCTGTAATAGTGATTATCTCTCTCTCTTACATACATACACACACACACACACACACCTTTTTCCTCTTCATAACATTCAAAACTGCTCTAGATTAATCCCTCATTTTTATCTCCTGGATTATTGTTGACACTTCTCAACTGGTCTTCCAATTCTAGTTTTACCCCCTTTTAATATGTTCTTTTTGCTAGTTTCAGTGTGTTATTTCCAAAAGTAAATAGGAACACTGTCCTGCTTTCCATCATCCAATTATCTCCATTACTATCAGGATGAAATCCAAATTCTGTCAGCATGGCACAGGCAAGGTCCCTACTAATTTGTCTCCTCTTTACTCTCAATTTTCACATTCCTCCAATATATTCTCCACTATCGAATCATAGTAAACCATCTCCTGTTGATCAAATGAACCAGGTTTTTGTTTGTTTGTTTGTTTTGATTTATTTTCCCTTGCCATAGTTTCTTATATATACCAAAGGAATATGGTTCCCTACATGACTTACTTGGTTAGCTCATACATACCCTTAGGACTTAGCTAAAGTTTCCTCTTCCCTGGGAATCTTCCATGGCTAGATTTCTCTCCTCTCTACTTCCATTGCCCTGTCCATTTATGTTCCTAATGTATTACATAACAAAGCTGCTCTGAAGGCACTGGTGAAAAACAAGGCTCCAGGAATTGATGGAATATCAATTGAGATATTTCCACAAACAGATGCAGCGTTGGAGATGCTCACTCATCTATGCCAAGAAATATGGAAGACAGCTTCCTGGCCAACTGACTGGAAGAGATCCATATTTATGCCTATTCCCAAGAAAGGTAATCCAACTGAATGTGGAAATTATAGAACTATATCATCAATATCACACACAAACAAAATTTTGCTGAAAATCATTCAAAAATGGCTGCAGCAATATATCGACAGGGAACTGACAGAAGTTCAGGCTGGTTTCAGAAGAGGACATGGAACCAGGGATATCATTGCTGATGTTGGATGGATCCTGGCTGAAAGCAGAGAATACCAGAAGGATGTTTACCTGTGTTTTATTGACTATGCAAAGGCATTCGACTGTGTGGGTCATAACAAACTATGGATAACATTGTGAAGAATGGGAATTCCAGAACACTTAATTGTGCTCATGAGGAACCTTTACATAGATCAAGAGGCAGTTGTTCGTACAGAATAAGGGGATATTGAATGGTTTAGAGTCAGGAAAGGTATGCATCAGGGTTGTATTCTTTCACCCTACCTATCCAACCTGTATGCTGAGCAAATAATATGAGAAGCTGGACTATATGAAGAAGAATTCAGGGCATCAGGATTGGAGGAAGACTCATCAACAACCTGCGTTATGCAGATGACACAACCTTGCTTGCTGAAAGTGAAGAGGACTTGAAGCACTTACTAATGAAGATCAAAGACCTCAGTCTTCAGTATGGATTGCACCTCAACATAAAGAAAACAAAAATCCTCACTACTAGACCAATGAGCAACATCATGATAAACGGAGAAAAGATTGAAGTTGTCAAGGATTTCATTTTACTTGGATCCACAATCAACAGCCATGGAAGCAGCAGTCAAGAAATCAAAAGACATTTTGCAATAGGTAAATCTGCTGCAAAGGACCTCTTCAGTGCTGAAGAGCAAAGATGTCACCTTGAAGACTAAGGTGCACCTGACCCAAGCCAAGGTATTTTCAGTCACATCATACGTATGTGAAAGCTGGACAATGAATAAGGAAGACCTAAGAAGAATTGACGCCTTTGAATTGTGGTGTTGGTGAAGAATATTGAATATACCATGAACTGCCAAAAGAACGAACAAATCCGTCTTAGAAGAAGTACAGCCAGAATGCTCCTTAGAGGCAAGGGTGGTGAGAGTGCGTCTTACATATTTGGACATATTGTCAGGAGGGATCAGTCCCTGGAGAAGGACATCATGCTTGGCAGAGTACAGGGTCAGTGGAAAAGAGGAAGACCCTCAATGAGGTGGATTGACATAGTGGCCGCAACAATGAGCTCAAGCATAACAGCGATTGTAAGGATGGCTCAGGACCGGGCAGTGTTCTGTTCTGTTGTGCATACGGTCCCTATGAGTTGGAACAGACTTGACAGCACCTAACAACAACAACAACCTCTGACTCTAAATAGACTTCAGAAGTTAAGGACGTATATTGACATGCCTAGCGCAACTACTAGAAAGTGATGTTACAAAATTATAGCTAAGAACCAAAGGGGCGGAGCCAAGATGGCGGACTAGGCAGACGCTACCTCGGATCCCTCTTACAACAAAGACACGGAAAAACAAGTGAATCGATCACATACATAACAATCTACGAACCCTGAACAACAAACACAGATTTAGAGACGGAGAACAAACTAATACGGGGAAGCAGCGATTGTTTCCAGAGCCTGGAGCCAGCTTACCAGTCAGATACGGCACAAGCACAGAGAGCGGCTCCACCCCCCTGAACTAACCCCGGGAGGGGGACCAGCCGGTTCCACGGGCAGCGTGGGACGCAGCCGGTAGGAGAAGTCCCCGGGAGGCAGTGACTGGTCTTGGAGCATAAAGAGCAGCGTCCGAGCCGGGGAACCATCCCGCAGGAATTTGGACTGGACGCAGGTACGGCATAAACACGGAGAGTTGCTCCACCCCCTGAACTAACCCCGGGAAGGGGCCCAGCCGGGTTGCGCGGGTGGCGTGGGACGCAGCCGGTAGGAGAAGTCCCTGGGAGGCAGCGACTGGTATTGGAGTGGGGAGAACAGCGTCCCAGCCAGGACACTCGGTCACGGCACAAGCACGGGGACCTGCTCCACCCATCTGAACTAACCCCGGGAGGAGGCCCAACTGGTTCTCGGGGGCAGCAAGGCCACGCGGCTGGAGGGACGAGAAGTCCCCGGGAGGCAGCGACTGATTTTGGAGTCGAGAGTGCACCGTCCCAGTAGGGGAGCCTTGACGCTGGGCGTGGGGCTGGAAGCGGAGGATCTGAGCCTGACTCCAACGGGCCAGACCCCCCGGGGGCAATCTCCACACAGCCAGCACACATAGGTGACGCGCCCGCGGGAATCTCAGATATAATAGTCATTCCAAGCAACACAAGCAACTCCGGCTATATTCTGAGGTGCTACTCTCCTATCTCTCTGTTCCCTCCCCCACCCTCCTCAGGCGGCTTCATTAACATCTGAATACCCTGAGCCAGAGGGAGAACTCTGATAGGGGTCTGACTGCATTTTTTTTTTAGCGGATTTTCTGGAAAAACTAGTTTCCCAGTGATGGCTCAGAGACAACAATCCATATCAAACCACTTAAAGAAGCAGACCGTGACAGCTTCTCCAACCCCCCAAACAAAAGAATCAAAATCTTTCCCAAATGAAGATACAATCTTGGAATTATCAGATACAGAATATAAAAAACTAATTTACAGAATGCTTAATGATATCACAAATGAAATTAGGATAACTGCAGAAAAAGCCAAGGAACACACTGATAAAACTGTTGAAGAACTCAAAAAGATTATTCAAGAACATAGTGGAAAAATTAATAAGTTGCAAGAATCCATAGAGAGACAACATGTAGAAATCCAAAAGATTAACAATAAAATAACAGAATTAGACAACGCAATAGGAAGTCAGAGGAGCAGACTCGAGCAATTAGAATGCAGACTGGGACATCTGGAGGACCAGGGAATCAACACCAACATAGCTGAAAAAAAATCAGATAAAAGAATTAAAAAAAATCAGATAAAAGTATTAAAAAAAATGAAGAAACCCTAAGAATTATGTGGGACTCTATCAAGAAGGATAACCTGCGGGTGATTGGAGTCCCAGAACAGGGAGGGGGGACAGAAAACACAGAGAAAATAGTTGAAGAACTCCTGACAGAAAACTTCCCTGACATCAAGAAAGACGAAAGGATATCTATCCAAGATGCTCATCGAACCCCATTTAAGATTGATCCAAAAAGAAAAACACCAACACATATTATCATCAAACTCACCAAAACCAAAGATAAACAGAAAATTTTAAAAGCAGCCAGGGAGAAAAGAAAGGTTTCCTTCAAGGGAGAATCAGTAAGAATATGTTCTGACTACTCAGCAGAAACCATGCAGGCAAGAAGGGAATGGGACGACATATACAGAACACTGAAGGAGAAAAACTGCCAGCCAAGGATCATATATCCAGCAAAACTCTCTCTGAAATATGAAGGCGAAATTAAGATATTTACAGATAAACACAAGTTTAGAGAATTTGCAAAAACCAAACCAAAGCTACAAGAAATACTAACGGATATTGTTTGGTCAGAGAACCAATAATATCAGATATCAGCACAACACAAGGTCACAAAACAGAACGTCCTGATATCAACTCAAATAGGGAAATCACAAAAACAAACAAATTAAGATTAATTAAAAAAAAAAAATACACATAACAGGGAATCATGGAAGTCAATAGGTAAAAGATCACAATAATCAAAAAGAGGGACTAAATACAGGAGGCATTGAACTGCCATATGGAGAGTGATACAAGGCGATATAGAACAATACAAGTTAGGTTTTTACTTAGAAAAATAGGGGTAAATAATAAGGTAACCACAAAAAGGTATAACAACTCTATACCTCAAGATAAAAACCAAGAAAAACGTAACAACTCAACTAACATAAAGTCAAGCACTATGAAAATGGGGATCTCACAATTTACTAAGAAAAACGCCTCAGCACAAAAAAGTATGTGGAAAAATGAAATTGTCAACAACACACATAAAAAGGCATCAAAATGACAGCACTAAAAACTTATTTATCTATAATTACCCTGAATGTAAATGGACTAAATGCACCAATAAAGAGACAGAGAGTCACAGACTGGATAAAGAAACACGATCCATCTATATGCTGCCTACAAGAGACACACCTTAGACTTAGAGACACAAACAAACTAAAACTCAAAGGATGGAAAAAAGTATATCAAGCAAACAATAAGCAAAAAAGAACAGGAGTGGCAATATTAATTTCTGACAAAATAGACTTTAGACTTAAATCCACCACAAAGGATAAAGAAGGACACTATATAATGATAAAAGGGACAATTGATCAGGAAGACATAACCATATTAAATATTTATGCACCCAATGACAGGGCTGCAAGATACATAAATCAAATTTTAACAGAATTGAAAAGCGAGATAGATACCTCCACAATTATAGTAGGAGACTTCAACACACCACTTTCGGAGAAGGACAGGACATCCAGTAAGAAGCTCAACAGAGACACGGAAGATCTAATTACAACAATCAACCAACTTGACCTCATTGACTTATACAGAACTCTCCACCCAACTGCTGCAAAGTATACTTTTTTTTACTAGCGCACATGGATCATTCTCTAGAATAGACCACATATTAGGTCATAAAACAAACCTTTGCAGAGTCCAAAACATCGAAATATTACAAAGCATCTTCTCAGACCACAAGGCAATAAAACTAGAGATCAATAACAGAAAAACTAGGGAAAAGAAATCAAATACTTGGAAAATGAGCAATACCCTCCTGAAAAAAGACTGGGTTATAGAAGACATCAAGGAGGGAATAAGGAAATTCATAGAAAGCAATGAGAATGGAAATACTTCCTATCAAAACCTCTGGGACACAGCAAAAGCAGTGCTCAGAGGCCAATTTATATCAATAAATGCACACATACAAAAAGAAGAAAGAGCCAAAAGCAGAGAACTGTCCCTACAACTTGAACAAATAGAAACTGAGCAACAAAAGAATCCATCAGGCACCAGAAGAAAACAAATAATAAAAATTAGGGCTGAACTAAATGAATTAGAGAACAGAAAAACAATTGAAAGAATTAACAAAGCCAAAAGCTGGTTCTTTGAAAAAATTAACAAAATTGATAAACCATTGGCTAGACTGACTAAAGAAATACAGGAAAGGAAACAAATAACCCGAATAAGAAATGAGAAGGACCACATCACAACAGAACCAAATGAAATTAAAAGAATCATTTCAGATTATTATGAAAAATCGTACTCTAACAAATTTGAAAACCTAGAAGAAATGGATGAATTCCTGGAAAAACACTACCTACCTAAACTAACACATTCAGAAGTAGAACAACTAAATAGACCCATAACAAAAAAAGAGATTGAAACGGTAATCAAAAAACTCCCAACAAAAAAAAGCCCTGGCCCGGATGGCTTCACTGCAGAGTTCTACCAAACTTTCAGAGAAGAGTTAACACCACTACTACTAAAGGTATTCCAAAGCATAGAAAATGAAGGAATACTACACAACTCATTCTATGAAGCCACCATCTCCCTGATACCAAAACCAGGTAAAGACATTACAAAAAAAGAAAATTATAGACCTATATCCCTCATGAACATTGATGCAAAAATCCTCAACAAAATTCTAGCCAATAGAATCCAACAACACATCAAAAAAATAATTCACCCTGATCAAGTGGGATTTATACCAGGTATGCAAGGCTGGTTTAATATCAGAAAAACCATTAATGTAATCCATCACATAAATAAAACAAAAGACAAAAACCACATGATCTTATCAATTGATGCAGAAAAGGCATTTGACAAAGTCCAACACCCATTCATGATAAAAACTCTTACCAAAATAGGAATTGAAGGAAAATTCCTCAACATAATAAAGGGCATCTATGCAAAGCCAACAGCCAATATCACTCTAAATGGAGAGAACCTGAAAACATTTCCCTTGAGAACGGGAACCAGACAAGGATGCCCTTTATCACCACTCTTATTCAACATTGTGCTAGAAGTCCTAGCCAGGGCAATTAGGCTAGACAAAGAAATAAAAGGCATCCGGATTGGCAAGGAAGAAGTAAAATTATCACTATTTGCAGATGATATGATTATATACACAGAAAACCCTAAGGAATCCTCCAAAAAACTACTGAAACTAATAGAAGAGTTTGGCAGAGTCTCAGGTTATAAAATAAACATACAAAAATCACTTGGATTCCTCTACATCAACAAAAAGAACACCGAAGAGGAAATAACCAAATCAATACCATTCACAGTAGCCCCAAAGAAGATAAGATACTTAGGAATAAATCTTACCAAGGGTGTAAAAGACCTATACAAAGAAAACTACAAAGCTCTACTACAAGAAATTCAAAAGGACATACTTAAGTGGAAAAACATACCCTGCTCATGGATAGGAAGACTTAACATAGTAAAAATGTCTATTCTACCAAAAGCCATCTATACATTTAACGTACTTCCGATCCAAATTCCAATGTCATATTTGAAGGGGATAGAGAAACAAATCACCAATTTCATATGGAAGGGAAAGAAGCCCCGGATAAGCAAAGCACTACTGAAAAAGAAGAAGAAAGTGGGAGGCCTCACCCTACCTGACTTCAGAACCTACTATACAGCCACAGTAGTCAAAACAGCCTGGTATTGGTACAACAACAGACACATAGACCAATGGAACAGAATTGAGAACCCAGACATAGATCCATCCACGTATGAGCAGCTGATATTTGTCAAAGGACCAGTGTCAATTAACTGGGGAAAAGATAGCCTTTTTAACAAATGGTGCTGGCATAACTGGATATCCCTTTGTAAAAAAATGAAACAGGACCCATACCTCACACCATGCACAAAAACTAACTCCAAGTGGATCAAAGACCTAAACATAAAGACTAAAACGATAAAGATCATGGAAGAAAAAAATGGGACAACCCTAGGAGCCCTAATACAAGGTATAAACAGAATACAAAACATTACCAAAAATGATGAAGAGAAGCCCGATAACTGGGAGCTCCTAAAAATCAAACACCTATGCTCATCTAAAGACTTCTCCAAAAGAGTAAAAAGACCACCTACAGACTGGGAAAGAATTTTCAGCTATGACATCTCCGACCAGCGCCTGATCTCTAAAATCTACATGATTCTGTCAAAACTCAACCACAAAAAGACAAACAACCCAATCAAGAAGTGGGCAAAGGATATGAACACACATTTCACTAAAGAAGATATTCAGGCAGCCAACAGATACATGAGAAAATGCTCTCGATCATTAGCCATTAGAGAAATGCAAATTAAAACTACGATGAGATTCCATCTCACACCAGCAAGGCTGGCATTAATCCAAAAAACACAAAAGAATAAATGTTCGAGAGGCTGCGGAGAGATTGGAACTCTCATACACTGCTGGTGGGAATGTAAAATGGTACAACCACTTTGGAAATCCATCTGGCGTTATCTTAAACAGTTAGAAATAGAACTACCATACAACCCAGAAATCCCACTTCTGGGAATATACCCTAGAGATACAAGAGCCTTCATACAAACAGATATATGCACACCCATGTTTATTGCAGCTCAGTTTACAATAGCAAAAAGTTGGAAGCAACCAAGGTGTCCATCTACGGATGAATGGGTAAATAAATTGTGGTATATTCACACAATGGAATATTACGCATCGATAAAGAACAGTGACGACTCTCTGAAACATTTCATAACATGGAGGAACCTGGAAGGCATTATGCTGAGCGAAATGAGTCAGAGGCAAAAGGACAAATATTGTATAAGACCACTATAATAAGATCTTGAGAAATAGTAAACCTGAGAAGAACACATACTTTTGTGGTTACGAGGGGGGGAGGGAGGGAGGGGGGGAGAGGGTTTTTTATTGATTAATCAGTAGATAAGAACTGCTTTAGGTGAAGGGAAAGACAACACTCAATACATGGAAGGTCAGCTCAATTGGACTGGACCAAAAGCAAAGAAGTTTCCGGGATAAAATGAATGCTTCAAAGGTCAGCAGAGCAAGTGCGGGGGTCTGGGGAACATGGTTTTCAGGGACTTCTATGTCAATTGGCAAAATAATTCTATTATGAAATCATTCTGCATCCCACTTTGAAATGTAGCGTCTGGGGTCTTAAATGCTAACAAGCGGCCATCTAAGATGCATCAATTGGTCTCAACCCACCTGGAGCAAAGGAAAATGAAGAACACCAAGGCCACACGACAACTAAGAGCCCAAGAGACAGAAAGGGCCACATGAACCAGAGACCTACCTCATCCTGAGACCAGAAGAACTAGTTGGTGCCCGGCCACAATCGATGACTGCCCTGACAGGGAGCACAGCAGAGGACCCCTGAGGGAGCAGGAGATCAGTGGGATGCAGACCCCAAATTCTCATAAAAAGACCAAACTTAATGGTCTGACTGAGACTGGAGGAATCCCGACGGCCATGCTCCCCAGACCTTCAGTTGACACAGGACAGGAACCATCCCCGAAGGCAACTCATCAGAAATGAAAGGGACTGGTCAGCGGGTGGGAGAGAGACGCTGATGAAGAGTGAGCTAATTATATCAGGTGGACACTTGAGATTGTGTTGGCAACTCTTGTCTGGAGGGGGGATGGGAGGATAGAGAGAGAGGGAAGCCGGCAAAATTGTCAAGAAAGGAGAGACTGAAAGGGCTGACTCAAGAGGGGGAGAGCAAGTGGGAGTAGGGAGTGAGATGTATGTAAACTTATATGTGACAGACTGATTGGATTTGTAAACGTTCACTTGAAGCTTAATAAAAGTTATTAAAAAAAATAATAAAATAAATGCTAAGTAACTTAAAAGGGATAAATAATAAGTATCAGAGCAGGGACTGATTAAATAGAAAACAGGCAAATGGTAGAGAAAATTAACAAAACCAAATATTGATTTTTTGAAATGATTAATAAAATTGACTAGCCTTTTAAGGCTAGTCAAGTAAAAGAGAGAGAGAGAAACTCCAAATAAAAAATATTAGGGGTAAAAGAGAATTCATTATTCCAGAAACTACAGATAGTAACAAGATATTATGGGGGATATTATAGACAGATATTAAAGAAATTGAATTCATAATCAAAAAACTTCTCTCAAAGAGAAGCCCAGACCCGTATGGTTTTCACAGTGAAGTATATCAAACATTTAAGGAAGAAATAATACCAGTCTTTCACAAACTCCTTTAGAGCATAAAGGAGCAGGGAATTTCCAACTTCATCTTATGAGGCCCTGATATTAAAACGTAGCAGATATGAGAGAAGAGAATCATAGAACAATAAATGCAGAATTCTTCAAAAACATAAGCAAATCAAATTCAGCATGTAGGCTTTATATAAGGAGTGCATATATAAAGAAAATCAACATTAAAAAATCATATAATCTCAATTGACGAAACTATTGGATAAAATCCATCACCCATTTATAACAAAAACTGTCAGCAAGCTAGGAGTAGGAAAAGCTGCCTCAACCTAATAAAGGCATCCATGAAAACGTAGCTGGAAGCATATTTAATGATAAATGATTTAATGCTTTCCCCCATGACTGATGGCAAGAAAAGAATACACAGTCTCACTATATCTTTTTAATAAGTCCTCACTAGAGCATTAAAGGCAAGAAAAATAAATTAAAAAGTGTATATAAAAGCATACACATTTTTAAAATTTTTCTGCATATACATAGAGATGCTTACATAAAAAATTCTAAGCAATCTAAAAAAAAATCTACTTTGATTAATAGGTGAACTTATCAAGGCCACGAGGCACATGGCTAACATAAAAAAAAAAGTATTTTTATATATAAGTAACAAATGATTGAAGAAAAAAATAAAGCTACCATTTCAAAAAGTATTAAAACAATAAAATAATTGTAAATAAAGTAACAGAATATATTCAAGACATCTACACTGAAAATTACAAATATTGATGAGAGAAAATAAAGAATACTTAAATAAATGGGAAGATTGCAGGTTTATGGATTGATACACTCAATATCTTCATGATGTCCATTTTCCCCAAATTCATCTTTACAGTCAGTGTCATCCCAGTCATAATTCTAGCAATGCGGAAATGCACCTCACTTAACTTTGAGAGGACAACTGTCTCTGAAGGCTTCCAGACAAGTTGGAAGGAGGAAGAAAAAGAGAAAGAACATTCCGGTCAGAGGATCTAGCACGAAGAAAAGCACAAAGTCACCCAGACAGTGTGTCAGACGTGAGGTATCCAAAGATGATGATGAGGAAACTGGAATGTACCAGATCATGGAGGGCTTTGTAAGCTACACTAACCAGCTTGGGTATGTCCTGTAGAGATAAAGTGAACAGACCCCCAGGCTTGCCTGCAACAGTCATGGTTTACAGGTATCATTCAGTCTTAAGTATTAATAACAACCCCTTTTACTCTCAAAAGTGAGGTAAGAGAGGGCAAAGGAGGTAGAGAGGGAAGAGAGAGGAGAACATAGAGGGCAAAACCCACAGAAGTACTGATGCTTGAGGGATTGGTGGTCCAGTGGCAGAATTTTTGCCTTCCTTGAGGGAGATCAGGGATTGATTCCCTGGCCAATGTACCTCATGTGCAGCCACCACTCGTCCGTCAGTGGAGGATCGTGCATTCTGTGATGCTGAACAGGTTTCAGCAGAGCTTCCAGAACAAAACAAACTAGGTAGAAAGACCTAGAGATCTACTTCTAAAAATGACCAAATTAAAACCCTATTGGCTCACAATGGTCCAATCCACAACCAATAGTGGGAATGGCACAGGACTTGGCAGCATTTTGTTCCATGTGCATGGGGTTGCCATGAGTCGAGGGCTAACTTGACACCAGCTAACGAAAACAACAACGATGTTTAGGGAGAGTGATCAAGAGCACCATAAGCAGCAGTGCTCCAGTAAGGTAAGGAAGAAATGCATCATACGGGGAGGATGGAAAGATGCAGAATGTTTAGAAAAACTGCATAGTGTATTGCTGAAGTTCCAATGTATGAAAGGACAGAGTAAATAGAGGAATGGTTAGACAATGGACCATACTCTGAAATGTGTCATAGGCCACTCATTGGAGTTCAACTTTAACCTGTGGGAAACAGAAAATCAGCAGAAATTTATAAGGAACGCAGTAAAATGATCACCTCAGTATTTCACAATACTCCACAGTGCCTTGGCACAATGAGAACTCAATATTTTATAGAGGTCTGTATCCAAAAACCTCCTTTGGTGGGAAAGCTGATCACCTATCACCACTGTATCAAAGATGTTTTTGCTCAGATCAAAAGCACTGGCCCTTTTGTAATGTCATCAATATACAAAATTTTATATATAACCATATATATGGCCTAATGACTGAACCGGGAGCCAAGAAATTTAGCTCCTAAGACCTTAAAACCTTATTTTTAAAGACTGGAATAGATCAACAGCCTCAGGCCTCAGAAATTAAAAAGGAGAGTGGTGGAAAGTATGAAAGAATAGGTTCAAATATAGATTTGCTTTGGAACGTGACTAATTTGGGTACAGGAAAAGGTGTGAGAGGATCCTGCTACACAAAGATCTTGTCCTAGGCCAGGACTGGGGGACCTCTATCATTTGTCTCCTTACCCCAAACCAAAAAACCTAAACGTATTGCCATTGCGTTGATTCTAACTCATAGTGACCGTATAGGACAGAGTAGCACTGCCCCATAGTTTTTTCAAGGCCATAAATCTTTACAGAAGCCGACTGCCACATCTTTCTCCTGCAAGCTGCTAGTGGGTTCAAATCGATGACCTTTCAGTTAGCAGCCAAGTGCTTTAACCACTGCGCCATCAGGACTCCTGTTCTTACTCGGGAAATATGGCCATGAATGGTAAGAAATGTATGTTGCTAAACCTTGACAGCACATAATGAGATCACATGTGGAAAAAGATTCAGCCAGTTTGTAACTAAGTCCTTCTTTTCGAAAGAAAGCTTGAGAACCCGAAATTATGGAGTTGCTGTGTGGCACAAATGGCTAATCGCTCAACTGCTAGCCAAATGGTTGGCAGTTTGAACCCACCCAGAGGTGCCTCAGAAGACAGTCTGGGTGGTTCGCTTCTGAAAGGTCATAGCCTTAAAAACCCAGTGAAGCAGTTCCATTCTGCACACATGGGATCCCTATAATTCAGAATTGACTCCGTGGCAAATAACAGGAACAACCTGAAAATAATGTGATTTTATTTTACTGGATACAACAGAACCTAAACTGTCAAAGCCTATTCCAACCCTTTATAGGCATAGTAGTTATATGGAGCTGAGTAGTATTTCCCCACAGTTTATGTCTACCCACAGCCTCAGAATGTGACCTTATTTGCATATAGAATAATTGCAGATGCAATTAGTTAAGATGAGGTCATACTGGATTAGGGTGTGCCCTAAATCCAATGACTGGTATCCTTATCAGAAAGCCATGTGAAGACGGAAACACACAGGGAGAACGCGTGAAGATGGAGGCAGAAACGGGAGTGGTGTGCCTACTAGTCAAGGGTTGCCAAGAATGGCAATACCAGAAGCTAGAAGAGAATTATGGAACAGATTCTCCCTCAGAGCGTCTGGGAGGAACCAAACACCTTGATTATGGACTTCTAGCCTCCCAAAGTGTGAGACAATAAATTTCTGTTGTTTTAGACCACCCAGTTTATGGTAATTTACCACAGCATCCCTAAGAAACAAATACAATGGTTGAATCATATAGGAAATGTGTATAAACAGAGAGATATACCTAGTTCCCCTTAGATGTGAGCTTTTGTCCTTCTGATTTGCTCAATTCATTCCTTACCCAACTCAGATGCCACCGTAAATATTACGTACACATAATGCTCACATAGGCCAGCATGCGTTTGGTGGAAATTGCACCGAAAATGGCCTGAAAAGGAAGGCACCAACAAGTTTATTCTCCCTTGGAATTTAATGGTGTGGATATTCCACCACCCAAGGCAGACTTTTTATTGCACCATTTGTTGCCGGGAATCTGAAAGACATTATGCATTCTACAGCCTTTCCAGAAAGAAAAAAAGAATGTTGCTTTCTCCTTAAAATGAGAGAACACAGTGAACTGAAAGCAAAAATCAACTTAATATTTAGAATTATGAGAGAGAATATGAAATGATATTTCTTAAGAAAAATTAAAAATAAAAGAAAGCTGAGCTATTTAACTTACTGTCCCAGGTCACGCACTAGTCACTGACAAGGCAAAAACGACCATATACATGGCCTTTTGGCTTTTCTACAGTCCATCCAGTTTTAAGACAGGTTGAAATTTTCAGTCAAGTCACATTCAGCATTTCAAGGAGTAAGACTTTTATCACTTCCCCTGTAAGGTAACTTCAGTCTAATAGGTCTCATTAGACTGTGAATTTTAAGTTGAAAGCATTTTTAAAAGCATTACTATGGAGTAAAATACAATGTAGTTAAAAAGTCCCCAATCTAAACTCGTCTTAGTAAAGAAGTAGAAGGTTCTCATTGCTTCTAGTTATAATCCTTTGGATCACCCTAAACTATTCCACTCTTCCTTGATGTTTACATCCTTTCAATGACTTGAATTAATTTAATAAAACCTACAGGAGGCCGAGACCTTTCTTGCTATGTTAGCGTGTTTAACCTCTGAGGAATGTCTACTTTCATATAATTATGCACAGATTTCATATTCATACAAATATTTTGTGCCTGCGGGGGGTGTAAAATGGACCTTTCTCATGAATATTCAGTGGTACCATTTCTTCCAGTAAGACACAAAATCTCTCTTTGCGGATACTAAAAAACACTAGGATGTCTATATATTTTCTCCCTTCACGCTTTGTTTGCGTAAAACTGATGAGCTTCAGGGCCTGCCAAAGCAGACATTTATTTTCTCAGGTATCACAATGTTCTAAGGCCTTCAGCCAAACAACTCAACAGCATTTTGCAGATTCAAACCTCCAGTATTTTATGAGTTGCTCCTATACACATAATTCTGGGTGAACAAAATAAGATGATAAATTTTAAAGACTTGGCTTAGAATTGTGGTGGAAAGGAACTTGTAGGGACTTGGTGCTTTAATTTTTTTTGTGGCATGACTTCTTACAAGACAATCTTTTTCATGCTCAGATTTTAAATTCTCATAGTATAGGAAAGGGCAGGTTAAAAATCTCTGGAAAGAAACTTGGAAAAATCTGTTAAAGTATGTGATCTCCCTTATATAATAACATTGTTCACACAAAGACTTGTCATCCTGTCATTTGTATATTCAATATTATATGGTTTGAGCCTCCAGTATGCCAGGCAATATTCTAGGGTCTTGGAATCTGGTAGGGAACAAAACATACAACAGTCAGATTCCCTGTTATAATAGAGTTTATATCCGAAAACAGGAAAGACAGAACATAAGTAATATATGAACAAACAAATAAGGGGGAAAAAAAAAAAAACAGGTGAATGAGTTAATGAATGAATAATATTTTAAGTAATGGTAAACTCTGTGAAGATGATAACCATAACTTTACAAAATATTAACCTCATATTAATATACTTGTCACAGGCTAAGTAAAGTAAGAAGATTAAAATATCTGCCCCTGTGCATTCTTTCATTTTGTTCTTACAACATTATTAAAAAAGTCTTTAGTTCAGGTATTATCATTAAAGATGAGCGCAAAGACTAACAGAGAATAAACCACTTGCCCCAAATCACACAGCCAGTATGTAGCTGAGTTGTGAAGTCCATTGCTATTGTCTGATTTCACCTTTAGTTCTTCCCACTACAGGAATCCTGGTCTCAGGTGACAATACCACAGCCCTTCCATCGGAATGCCACGATTCTCAGGAAAATAACCTGGTGAAAGTAAAGATGATATTGGAGCACCAAGATGCGGTGGGAATTTTCTAGGCTAAACATTAGCATGCGAAACGGATTTAACCGCAGGGAGAGGATTGCAGTCTGCGAAGGCACGGGGTTGTTTTGTTTTTTAAATGAGAAAAGTTTAGGGTAAAATAGAAAATACTTACAAAGGAGGAGGGAGAATAATCTTCCCTAGAATAAAGTAAGGGGAAGCTATCCTTTCCCCTCTTCTCTCTCTCCCAACATCTGATGAGTACATCACAAAATGCAAAAATGGGTGCTTTCGATGCTGAGGGACGATGAAAATGTAATATTAGGAAAAGTTCAGGCTTACTAGTAGGTTAGTCCAACACAGCGGATGCAAAGAAAACAGGAGGCGTGCCCAGGAAGAAAGACTGTGGGTATTCCTTGAGTTATTGTGCTTTTTTCTGGAGAAACTGAGGGTGAGGGATATAATACCAAAGACATGAGATTGGCACATCAAGGTGATTTCAAACTATTGAGAACAGGGGTTAATACAAAGAAACCAGCTTCCGTTGAGTTGACTGTGCTGACTCTTGGCAACTCCATGGGTGTCAGAGTAAAACTGCATTCCATAGGGTTTTCAATGGCTGATTTTTTCCGAAGTAGACCACCAAACATTTCTTTCAAGGTACCTCTGAGTGGACTTGAACCTCCAACTTTCCGGATAGCAGACCAGCCTGTTAACTGTTTCATCCACCCAGGAACTCCAAGAACAAACTCAAAAACAAACG
This sequence comes from Elephas maximus indicus, assembly GCF_024166365.1. Classification (NCBI taxonomy): domain Eukaryota; kingdom Metazoa; phylum Chordata; class Mammalia; order Proboscidea; family Elephantidae; genus Elephas; species Elephas maximus. Next base: position 95,473,363 of record NC_064828.1, on the reverse strand, counting down.
AATGAACTTTGAGTGGATTCTGACTTATGGCAACATCATGTGTTACAGAGTAGAACCACTCTATAGGGACTTTTAGAGGGTGAAAAGAAGCAGTTAGTCAGGACTTTCTTCTATGGAGTGACTGGGTGGATTCAAAGTACCAAATTTCAGGTTATCATCTGATCACAAACTGCTCGCACTGTAAGTACAAAGAAATAAACCAAAAAACCCACTGCCTTCAAGTTAACACTGAGTCATACAAATCCTATAGGACAGAGTAGAACTTCCCCATAGGGTTTCTAAGGCTGTAGCAGACCGTCACGTCTTTCTCCCGTGGAGCAGCTGGTAGATTCAAGCTACTCGCCTTTAGATTACCAGCCAAGCAGTTAGCCACTGCATCACTAGGACTTCTTAAGAACAAAGAAAGAGGTCTAGAAATGCTCTCTGCACACTTTTGCAACACAGTCATAACCATGGGAATGCCTTCAGTGGTTTCTTTGGGCCCTTGGCTCCGCAGGCTGTACCAGTTAGAAAGAGAGTTACAGATTGAGTATGGGGATGAATAACTCTTTCCCCGCTTCAGACTCTGAGCTCCTTGAGTGGCAGAGAGGGGATGATGCGTGTAATGTTGGCAAGTTCCCTCTTCCTAGTATCCCAAAAACTAGGAGTCTGTTTACTAGTAGACATTAGCAGCTGGCTTGAAGATAAACTGGGGGAAACTTGGAGACCAAGCAATCTATTTTAATCTATTGGTTGAGTTCCCAGCTATGACTGTGGTGCCCAGACTTTCCCTACCCACTAGGAAGCTATGCTGGGAGATGGTTATAACTACATAGGCTGCATCATATTGCTTCTTCCTTGATAATAACAGTGACCTTCTGCCTTCTGCTTCAGAGCTCTTTTTCTTTTTTCAAAATGGCAAAGCCATTATTTAACTGCCACCTTGAAAATGCCTTCTCTAGCGTTCTGAGATAGAGGGTTCTCAGATTTCTTCATCTTAGCATGTTCTTTATCCAATCTCATGGAAAACTCCTTAAGGTTACAACTAGCTTTAAAATAATTCCTCCACAAGGTCTTTGTAGATATAAAAATCCTTTCAAATCTGAAACCACCCTGAAAATGCATGCAGAGAAAAATGGACTGGATGGCTCACTGGAATAAACCTTTTCCATTTCTATGAGCGAAGACTTTTAGGAGAAAAATGATAAAACTACAGAGCTGAGATTTTTTAAAAAATTATAATGGGATGTTGACTCTATCAGCCTAGCTTCAGCTATCAGCTTTTAGGAAACACAGATAGGAACAAATGCTTATAACAAGAGCACAGACCATTAGATCTAAAGGCTTCAAGTAAAACATGGGGCTCTGTGCTGGACGGTGGTGAGACTATGTCCCAAAAGAGGGCATAAGACTTTTTTTTTTAATTAATATATTCTCATCAAAACTCTTTTTGACACTTTGTAGTCTCAAATAGTGAATATTTTTGAGTGAAATCTTAGAATTCACAGGAAAGTAAGCCAGAAGTTATTTGAATGATCTATAAAAACAAATTTGATTTAAAAGAGTCTTTTAAAAAAATTATGTTTTAAATGAACACTGTAAACAATTCAAATGTTACAACAAGGTAAAGAAAACAACAGCTGCTGTCAAGTAGAATTGTGCTCCACAGAAGGAGCCCTGGTGGTGCAGTGGTCAGAGCTTGGTTGCTAACCAAAAGATCAGCAGTTCAAACCCATCTACTGCTCCATGGGAAAAATTATAGCCTTGGAAACCCTATAGGACAGTTCTACTCTGTCCTATAGGGTCTCTACGAGTCAGAATTGACTTGACAGGAATGGGTGTTAGGGGGTGCTCCAAAGGGGTTTCAACAGCTAATTTTTTGGAAGTAGATAGCCAGGACTTTCTTCTGAGGGTTCTCTAGGTGGACTCAAACCTCTAAAGTTTTAGTTAGCAGCTGAGCACACTACCCATTTGAGCCACCTAGGGATTCCACAAAAAGGTACAAAAGTGACAGTAAATGCTCTTAGCCACCCTGACCCCAGTCCCTATTTCTACCTTCCCCATTAACTTATAAAAGGCGAATTAGCACTCCAGGCAGGACTAACCCATTCTGTTTCATCAAGAATATACTTATTCAAAATCAACAGTGAAAGCAGTCAAACATTAAAAACACTTCTGGAGGCACAAATCCGACCTCACAAATCCATGCTGGAAGCTGCAGACCATCAAGCATTATAGTCATTTGGACATTTTAAAAGTTTGCAGCCATGACCTTGAATCCAGCCATAGGAATCTGATTTCTAGTGACAGGTCAGAATAAAACACTTCATCTTGGGCTGTAGCAAACTGGACTGAGTGGAGAAAGATGGCCCAAAAGACAGCCTATGCTGAAAAGAAGCAGATACGTGTTGACCATAGCCAACACCAGTTAAACAATCACTTTAAGAAAGCAAGTTGTCATAACAGAAAAGGCAATTTATTGTTTCCTCCTGTTACTCCACTGCCCTAAGATGCTAGAGAGGAGGTATGGGTGTCAAAAGTGGAAATATGAAAGAGGTTCTCCAGCCTGTCATCGTTGGAATACTCCAATGATGAAGCCAGTGGAAATGTTCAGAGGAGAGGTGGATACTATGTTCTTACCTTTCAGTGAGTCTCACACTTGAACACAACATGGCGTTGGGTAGTTCTGATGGATAGCCCTGTGGCTTGGGAAGACTGGAGCCAATTCTTTAGTTCTTCAATAGCTATGTGTTATGGATTGAATTGTGTCCCCCACCCCCAAAATATGTGTTGTAAATCCCAACCTGTGGTTAGAATCCCATATAGGAATAGAGTTTTCTTTGTTATGTTAATGAGACATTAGTAGCATAGAGTGTATCTTAAATCAATCTTTTTTGGGATAAAAAAAGAGCAGGTTAAGCAAGCATGCACAAATGTGGGACAGGTATACACCACGTAATTGCCAAGGAACCTAGGAACGAAAGCCGAAAAGTGACAAGGACCTTCGTCAAGAGTGAACAGAGACAGAGGGAGCCTTTCCCTAGAACTGGCATCCTGAATTTGGACTTCTAGCCTCCTAAACTATGAGAAAATAAATGTCTGTTCGTTAAGACCACCCACTTGTGGTATTTCTGTAATAGCAGCACTAAATAACTAAGACACTATGTGACTTTGAGCAAATTAATGGAATTTTTCTGAACTCTACTTTCCTCAACGGTACAATGGTGCTAAAACATCCACCTCAGAGAAGTATTGAAGCATCTGTGGTAGACACAACCAGTTATCTGCGTTCTTCCTTAGACATGGAAGAGTTAGCTATTTCATGGCCAGGATGAAGACATTTCCTTGTCTCCCTTGTGTAAATTCCTGTATAAAAATATTTAAGTAAAACATCGTGTGCAAGTTCTGGGAACCTGACTGACAATACAGCCAGTACATTTTGTGTCTCGTTCCTACCTATCCTACTCATTTCTCTATTTTCCTGCTTGGCTGGTGGATATTATAACCCTGGACTCTTCATATGAAGACACCACCTCAGGGAAGGTAAAGCGGTAATCTGAAAAAATCTGGGTCCCTAAAGATTTGGTGGAGAGAACACATCATACAAGAGCCTGAAACTCTTTGCATCTGTTTTCTATTTATGTGAGAGAAAAATAAACTTCTTTCTAGTTTAAATCACTGTAATTTTGTGTTTTCAGTCTATCGCAAGCAATACTAAGTTTAAGAAAATGTATAATTTAGGGCCTGAAAATCGAATGCTGTGCATATAACAAAACCTAAAATTTTGTAAAACTTACTTATTGGGAGTGACAGGATGGTAGATGACAAGGTCTCAGTTATTGCAGACTGAGAAACTGGTGGCTTGTTTTGTGGTAGCAGAGCATTTGATTAAATTGTTACCTGCTTTTAGAAAAGAGAACATAAGCTAGCCAAGATGTTAACATTAGAGTAAATGATAGGAAAAATTCAGAGTGTTTTTGTGGGTTTACTGCTTCTTATCACCTTTAGTAAAGACTTGCAGGAGAGATATGAATTGTGTCTTGTGCTAGCAGGTCTGAAAACAACATTGACTTTGTATGTAATTTCTGCATGTATTTTCTGGTCTAAAATCTGAGTTAATTAAGAATCCATGAATTTGGATCATCTGACAGTTTGTCATACTGTGTTGACTTGCATGTTGCTGTGATGCTAGAAGCTATGTCATCAGTATTTCAAATACCAGCAGGATCATCCATGGTGGACAGGTTCAGCCGAGCATCCAGAATAAGACCGACTAGGAAGAAGGACCTGGTGATCTACTTCTTAAAAACTGGCCAGTGAAAATCTTATGAACAGCAGCAGAGCCTTGTCTGATGTAGTGCCAGAAGATGAGCCACTCAGGCTGGAAGGCACTCAAAATAAGATTGGAGAAAAGTGGCCTCCTCAAATTAGAGGCAATGTGAATGACACGGATGAAGTCAAGCGTCAGGGGCCTTCATTTGCTAATGTGGCATGATTCAAATGAGAAGAAACAGGTACAAATATCCATTAATAATCAGAATGTGGAACATACAAAGTATGAATCTAGGGAAATTGGAAGTGGTCAAAAAAGAAATGGAAGGCATAAAGATCAATATCATAGGCATTAGTGAGCTGAAATGGACTGGTATTGGCCATTTTGAATCAGAGAGTCATATGGTCTACTATGCTGGAAATGACAAATTGAAGAGGAATGATGTTGCATTCATTGCAAAAATGAACATTTAAAGATCAATCCTGAAGTACAAAGCTGTCAGTGATAGAATAATACTCATACGCCTGCAAGGAAAACCAGTTAATATGACTGTCTTAGTTATCTAGTGCTGCTATAACAGAAATACCACAAGTGAATACCACAAGTAGATGGCTTTAACAAACCGAAATTTGTTCTCTCACAGTCTGGGAGGCTAGAAGTCCAAATTCAGGGCACCAGCTCCAAGGGAAGTCTTTTGCTTTATTTCAACTCTGTCATCAATCTCCTGGTCTAAGAGCTTCTCAGTGCAGGGACCCCAGGTCCAAAGGTTCATCATTCTTGGTGGTAGGAGATCCCCCTGTATCTGTGCTCACTTCTCTCTTTTACATCTCACAAGAGATTGACTGAAGATACAACCTAATCTTGTAGACTGAGTCCTGTCACATTAACGTAACGGCCTTTAATCCTACGACATTAACATCATAAAACCATACCATTGCTGTCGAGTCGATTTTGACTCATAGAGCATCATAACATCATTAACATCATAGAAGTAGGATTTACAGCACAGAGGAAAATCATATCAGAGGACAAAATGGTGGACAATCACACAATACTGGAAATCATGGCCTAGCCAAGTTGACACACTTTTTGGGGGGACACAGTTCAATCCATAGCAGTCCATCCTTTAGGCCCCACAAATTCATGTCCTTGCCACATGCAAAACACATTCACCCCATTCACATAGCAAATGTCTTAAATCAACACAAAGTCCAAAATATCCTAGGGCAAAATTCCTCTTCATCTGTGAAATCTTGAATACAAGTTACCTGCTTCCGAAGTACTATAGTGGAACAGGCGCAAGGTAGAAATTCCCATCACAAATGAGAGAAATTGGAGGGAAAGAAGGGATAACAGGCACCAAGCCAGTCAGTAGAACACATTACATTAGCTATTAAGGCTTGAAAATAATCCTCTGTTCTCTGAAAGCATTTAGGCAATGGCCTGCCCTCCAGCCCCTGGGTGTTGGTCACACTCTCTGGATTCTGGTTCAAGGCCCCTCAGTCCAGGCTTTCAACTGAACCTTCCAGGCCCACTGGAATGGCAACTGTACTCCTTCACATTTGGGTCCCCATTCTCCTAATCCACCTGAGCAGTGGCCCTACCCCTGTGGCCCCAGCAGATCCTGTTCTTCTGCCCCTTTGGCATGGCAGCCCTCCCCCTCGGCTTTGGCAGCAGATCTGGTCCCATTTTGAAGATCTTACTCTTTGAAATCTAGAAGGGTCCGGCCCCACCCTTTGAGACTCCAGAGGCCATGACTCCAACTTTTGAGACTTCAGATGTTTTGGCTGTACCCTTTGAGATGGAGGCAGCTCTGCTTTCTGTGTTCCTTGTTTCTTCAGCTTCTGCTTCCTTGTTCCTTGGCCCTTGGTCCGGCCAGTGTCTGCCCTGCTTAAGCAAATGTTCCAGAGCACTCTAGCTCCATGTTCAAGAGCAAGTTTCAGAGTCTCTTCTGACACCCATTTTGGTCTTTTCATTCTTTCCTTTCTTTGCTTTCCTCATGTGTGATGTCCTTTATGTCATTCCACAACTTATCTGGTCTTCAGTCATCAGTGTTCAATGTGTCATATATGACACATTGGAGGCACCACACTCTGACAGTAAACCTTGGCCAGAAGGCACTCAGCTCCAGTGCTGTCTAGCGATGGTCTACTTATTCTGCTACCACTGTTTCTCTCCTGCTGCTGCTCTCCATCTGCACCATCTGAGCCATCTCCAGTGTAACAGCTCCTCTTAATTCCTTCTGAGTCCTCGCCAGAATAGTCTTTGACGTCCATAATTCCACCAACATCCTCTTCAAGGCAATCTAAGCTTTTACTATTAGGCACTTTAAAACTGTTCCAGCTTCAACCATTCACACTTTCAAAACAGATTCCACATTGTAAGTATCTGTTAGAGAAGCACCCCATGCTCCTGGTACCAAATTCTATTTTAGTTATCTAGTGCTTTTATAACAGAAATACCGCAAGTGGACAGCTTTTAAAAAATTAAGTTTATTCTTTCACAGTTTAGGAGGCTAGAAATCTGTATTCAAGGTGCCAGCTCCAGGGTGAGGCTTTCTCTTTCTGTCAGCTCTTGGGGAAGACCCCTGTTAACTTTACCTTGGACTAGGAGCTTCTGAGTGCAGGGACCAAAGTTCCAAAGGATACACTCCCTTCATGGTTATTTATTCTTGGTGGCGAGAGGTACCCCTGTCTCTATGCTTGCTTCTCTCATTTATATCTCAAAAGAGATTGACTCAAGATACGATCTAATATAACTGCCTCCAATCCTGCCTCATTAACATCATAGAGGTAGGATTTACAACATGGAGGAAAATCATATCAGATAATAAAATGGTGGACAATCATAGAATCATGGCCTAGTCAAGTTGATACACATTTTGGGGTGACACAATTCAATCCATAACAATGACTATTATTCAAATGTATGCACCAACCACTAATGCCAAAAGATGAAGAAATTGAAGATTTTTACCACCTTCTGCAGTCTAAAATTTGATCAACCATGCAATCAAGATGCATTGATGATTACTGGTGAATGTAATGTAAAAACCAAAAAGAAGGATCAATAGCTGTAAAACACAGCCTTGGTCATAGAAACAATGGTGGATATCGCATGATAGAATTCTGCGAGATCAATGACCTATTCAATGGAAATAACCTTTTTCAACAACTTAAATGGCAGTCATACACACGGTCCTTGTCAGATAGAATGTCATAGGAATCAAATCAACTACATCTGTGGAAAGAGATGATGGAGAAGCTCGATATCATCATTCAGAACAAAGACAAGGGCTGACTACAGAACAGACCATCAATTGCTGATATGCAAGTTCAAGCTGACGCTGAAGAAAATTAAAACAAGTCTACAAGAGCCAAAATACAACCTTCAGTACATCCCATCTTGTCTTAGGCTAGGTTCTCTAGAGAAGCAAAACCAGTGAAGTGTATATATAGAGAGAAATTCAGATCAAGGAAATGGCCTCTGCAGTTCTTAGAGGTTGTAATGCCCCAGGTCCATGGAGCAGGAAAAAAATTCTCTTGATTCACATACCCTTAGGGGCTGGAGAAGCCAAGATCAGCAGGCCTGAGAACAGGGCTATTGCAGGCTGTAAAGATCAAAGAGTCTCAAGATCATTAGGGAAGACCACAGGTCAGCTGCCAGCTCAAGTCCCAAGAACTGGAGGTCAGACCAACAGGGGCTAGCTGTAGGATCTAGAACAAACAAAAGCCCCAGCAAGGCAAGCAGGAAGGAACTAGGTGGAAAAGGGCAGAGAGATGAAGGCTGAGGGGGTGGTGAGCCCCTACAGGCCCTGCCCCCACCAGTACCACAGCAGATCCCATCATGGGGGTGCTTACGTATCAAATTTCAACAGGGAAGTGGTCACAACATTATAAAACTGCCAAAACTCTGAGAATCATGGTCCAGCCAAGGTGACACACAATCTTAACCATCACACATCTGAATTTAGAGACAATCTCAAGAACAGATTTGAGACATTGAACACTAATGGTCGAAGACCAGGATAGTTGTGGCATGACATCAAGGACATCATCCGTGAAGAAAGCAAAGGTCATTAAAGAGTCAGAAAAGAAAAGATCAAATAGATGCCAGAAGAGATTATGAAACTTGCTCTTAAACGTACAACATCTAAAGCGGATGGAAGAGATGATGAAGTAAAAGAGCCGAACAGACGATTTCAAAGCACGGCTTGAGAAGACAAAGTAAAGTATTATGATGACATGTGCAAAAACCTGGAATTAGAAAACCAAAAGGGAGGAACACAGCATTTCTCAAGCTGAAAGAACTGAAAAAAAAATTCAAGCCTCGAGTTGCAATATCAAATGACTCTATGGGCAGAATATTGAACAATGCAGATAGCATCAAAAGATAATGGAAGGAGTACACAGAGCCACTGTACCAAAAAGAATTGGTTGATGTTCAACTATTTCAGAAGATAACATATGATTGAGAAGGGATGGCATTGAAGAAAGAAGTCCAAGCTGTACCGAAGGCATTGGAGAAAAATGAGGCTCCAGGAATTGACAAAGTACCAACTGAGATGTTTCAACAAACTAATGCAATGCTGGAAGCACTCACTCATCTATGCTAAGAAATTTGGAAGACAGCTGCCTGGCCAACCAAAGGGAAGAGATCCATATTTGTTCCCATACCAAAGAAAGTTGATTCAACAGAAGGTGGAAATTATTGAAAAAATCATTAATATCACGTGCAAGTTAAATTTTGCTGAAGATCATTCAAAAGTGGTTATAGCAGTACGTTGGCAGGGAACTGCCAGAAATTCAAGCCAGGTTCAGAATAAGACTAAAACAAGTGATGTCATTGCTGATGTCAGATGGATCCTGGCTGAAATCAGAGGATACCAGAAAGATGTTTACCTGTGTTTTATTGACTATGCAAAGTCATTTGACTGTGGATCATAACAAAATTTGGATAACACTAAATTGCGCTCATGCAGAACCTGTAGATTGACCAAGAGGCAGTCATTCAAACAGAACAAGTGGTTACTGTGTGATTTAAAATCAGGAAACGTGTGCGTCTGGGTTCTATCATTTCACCATCCTTATTCAGTCTGTATGCTGAACAAATAATCCAAGAAGCTGGGCTTTATGAAGAAAAATAAGGCATCAGGATTGGAGGAAGACTCATTAACAACCTACAATATGCAGATGACACAGCCTTGTTTGCTGAAAGCAAAGAGGACCTGAAGCACTTACAGCTGATGAAAGTCAAAGACTACAGCTTTTAGTATGGATTACATCTCGACATAAAGAAAACAAAAATCCTCACAATTAGGCCAATAAGCAAAATCATGATAAATGGAGAAAATATTGAAGTTGTCAAGGATTTCATTTTACTTGGATCCACAATCAATGCCCATGGAAGCAGCAGTCAAGAAATCAAAAGGCGTCTTGCATCAGGCAAATCTGCTGCAAAAGACCTCTTGCAAGTGTTAAAAAGTAAAGGTGTCACTTTGAGAACTAAGGTGCTTCTGATTCAAGCCATGGTATTTTTGATTGCCTCATATGTGTGAGAAAACTGGACAATGAGTAAGGAAGACCAAAAAAGAACTGATGCCTTGGAGTTATGGTGTTCATGAAGAATATTGAATATACCATAGACTGCCAAAAGAACGAATAAATCTTTCTTGGAATAAGTACAGCCAGGATGTTCCTTAGAAGTGAGGATGGCAAGGCTTCATCTTAAGTACTTTGAACATATTATCAGGAGGGACTTGCCCTTGGAGAAGGTCATCATGCTTGGTAAAGTAGAGGGTCAGGGAACGAGAGGAAGTCCCTCAACGGCATGGACTGACATAGTGGCTGCAACAATGAGCTCAAGCATAACAAAGATTGTGAGAATGACTCAGGACCGGGCAGTGTTTCATTCTGTTGTACATAGGATCACTGTGAGCTGGAACCAACTCGATGGCACCTAACAACAACAATAAATTGGTAATTTACTTAGTTAAAGATACTTAAATGAACATGTATTTGAAACAGAGGCACATATTGCACAGGTGGTGCCCTTGGCTCCTAAGAGTCCTGCCTCTGAGACAGGTAGACAAGTAGCCCAGCTAATGATTGCATTCTTGCTACAGGTTAATATCTTACCAAGTCTAAGATTACCCTTGCGCTATGCTATGGCCCTTTTTAAAATAGGAGTTACTTTATTATTCACAAAGAACTTACCATATCACTCATGCCTCAGAAATAAATATTTGGACATTTAGAACTAGCATGCTCTTAACCCAGATACAGTAAATCCATAGAACCACATATCATTTCCCAGGAAGAAATGAGCACAGCAAGGACCAATAATCTTGAAATGATATATCTGATTCAGGTTTTCATCGCATTAGAAATTCTTTCCAAACGTGCCCTCCTATCTTACCTTTTGTGTTCTTTAGGCACTTCACTAATAATAATAATAACAATAAATAATAATAATAAAATCCCCATTTAACAAAGCAAAAACTACCCCCAAACATACATCACCCATGTAAACAAATACATGGGCGGGACTGAAAAGGTTTTCCTTACTCCCTACTCTGCTCTCAGCCCCTGAATATAATCCAGCTGGAATGGTCAGCTATGCTAAGTTTAAGATTACAAAGGTGTAACTAGGGTAATGCAAGTAGGGCAGATATTGCACTGGTGGCCCTATGGCATTATTGAGCAGTCATATCTATGGGAAATGGCGCCTATGGCAAGCACTGAAATTGCACCCATGTCCAAACATCTGACATGCCTCTTTTAGATAACTTTACCATAATATCAGCTCAAAAATACAAGTCAAGTTCGTTTATCTTTTAATTAACATATTACCAGGCTTGAGGAAGGACATCAGGCAGCACCAAGTTAATAGAAACTGCTCAGTGGCACCACACACCCAGGGCCTGAGCAATACTCTAGATATGCCACTGATAGAATCTCTGTGGTTTACGTATTTGTTAATCATGCCTTTGTGGGTTGGCCGGAGTACTGTTGATTTATCTGATCTTGATTACAGGACACAGGTTCAGCTCAGGACATAAGTTCAGTTCAGGTCAACTTCACATGTTTCTAGTTCTCCTTGGACCAAAGGCTAACCAAGGCATGATCTTCCATGGAAAAAGACAGGAAAGCAATAGGGCAAGCCCAGACATACAGGCACATTTCAAGCTTTGGTTCACATTCCATTTGCTAACATCCCATCAGATAAGTCACATGGCAAAGGCCAACATCAAAGAGAAGTCGAACGGATTCTTCTCACAAAGGTCAGAGAAAGAAAATGGGTGTTTCTGAGCAATAATCTAATCTGCAATAGAAACCAAGGACCTAGTTACCACAGTATGTATTTCTATAATTTTCTTCAAGGAGATATAGTTTATTAAAAGCTTTGCAGAGGAACCTCAGATTCTCAACACTGAGTTCCAGTATTATCTCATCTCGTGGTACTTGGAGAGGTCACCTGAGGCAAACAAAACAAGTCTGCTGAGGGTTTAGGGGTTTGCTCATTACTAAAGTAGAAGGATTATTCAGTAATGTCATCTCTCTGGAGACTAAGGAAGGCACCTGTCTTAGTCATCTAGCGCTGCTTTAACAGAAATACCACACTTTGATGGCTTTAACAGAGTTTATTCTCTCACAGTCCAATAGGCTACAAGTCCAAATTCAGGGCGCCAGCTCCAGCGGAAGGCTTTCTCTCTCTGTTGGCTGTGAAGGAAGGTCCTTGTGATACATCAGTCTTCCCTCGGTCTGGGAGCACCTCAGCATAAGAACCTCAGGTCCAAAGGACGTGCTCTGCTCCCGGCACTGCTCCCTTGGTGGTATGTGGTTCCCAACTCTTTGCTTGCTTCCCTTTCATTTTATCTCTTGAGAGATAAAGGGTGGTGCAGGCCACACCCCAGGAAAATTCCCTTTATATTGGATTAGGGAGGTGACCTGAGTAAGGGTGGTGTTACAATCCCACCCTAATCCTCTCAACATAAAATTACACTCACAAAATGGAGGATAACCACACAATAAGGGGAATCATAGCATAATCAAGTTGATACACACATTTTTGGGGGGACATAATTCAACCCATGATGGCACCCCAGGAGGCATCGTGTATACTTTCTGTGTCTAATATGGGGAAATAACACTGACGATAATACAGGAAGAATTAACCACACACCAAAGGACATGCTCTGCTCTCGGCACTGCTTTCTTGGTGATATGTGGTTCTCAACTCTTTGCTTGCTTCCCTTTCATTTTATCTCTTGAGAGATAAAGGGTGGTGCAGGCCACACCCCAGGGAAACTCTGTCCACTTCTGTCCACAGGCCAATGGTCTGGATGAGGTTAACATTCTTTATTGCTGCTACTTTTCTCACAGATGCTGATGAAGTACCTTCAGGAGGCTGGAAAGAGATTGTTGGCAGAGGAGAGGTCAACCTGCCCATTTATGGACTCAGTAAACAGAACCTGTATCTTCAGATTTACAGACCCAATACTTGATGAATTGAAAGTAAAGTGCCTGGCTACTGATTTTCTTCAGTCAACTGTTTTCAACAAGCCTCTTCTCCTGTCATCTCATTTATTTGCTGTGAGTATTCCAGCAAATGTGATCTCTCTTCTGCTTATTTACTGATGCACTTTGAAATGATGCCCCAGCTGTGTTTCTGTGCCTCCTTTTCTCTTTAGCTCAAATCAAACTGTTTATTTCTTAAAAGCCAGAAGCTTCTGCAGAGAGCTAAGCAACCATTTCTAAGCATCTAGAGAATTGTATAGTTTTTGCGCTGTAAAACTGGGGGGAGGGAGTTTAATAGAAGCTGAAGGACTTTCAACTCAAAAAGTTCTATTTAGTTAGAACTTCAACTTGTATTTCCTTTTTGGACTATAAGCAATAGCACTGAGCCAAACTAATTCTAATTGCAGTGAAGTCTTTAATTACAAGAGCTCAAACTACTCAAACCTCAGCTAATTGTAATTTAGGCTCAACTAATGTACCCAGCAATATGTGCAAGGAGTAAGCTCAGAGACTTGTATCAAAAAAAAAAAATTCTTTTTTAAAAGTCAAATTCCATTGGGAATGGACAGATTATAATTACACCTCGTTTAGCTCCCGAGATTCCTTCCTGGACAGAGGAGCTTAACTGATTCAGAACTATACACTTTTGTTAAAGCACAGTCCCTACATAAATGCATCCCCAGTAACACACATTGGCAATTTCTTTTCTAATATCCTGAAGTTGGACATGCTCAAACATCAATGTCTTCCGTCGTGTATACAGTTATTTGTTACTTTCAGGGTTCATAAGTATAATGCCCTTCGTAATGTTAAGGGATTCTCTACTTCCTAACTGACTGATGACTCTACTAATTTTTCTATATGAGTTCATACAAGGCACTGACATCTCTCTAATCAACATAAAAAATCTCATTGTCAAGCAAGGCACTCTTCTTGGAAAACTTTTTGCCACCTCATCGCTATATAAACATTGTAAGTCAAATATGTTCATGAGGTTGTCAGATAATGGCCATATGAGAATCCAAAGTGGGGTAAACTGGTTAGTACGTCAAAAGTGAATCAAATGCAGTACGTACAACCACTTACATGTAATGGGTACTATTCCCTTGGTTTATAGGCTTTGAAATGTAATGTTACACACACACACACACACTCTATGACGACCACTACCACCACTAGTGGCCGTGGAGTCGACTCTGACTCATGGTGACCCCATGTGTTGTAGAGTAGAACTCTGCTCCATAGGGCTTTCCAGGCAGTGACCTTTCAGAAGCAAATCACCAGGCCTTTCTTGTGAGGCATCTCTGGATGTGTTCCAACTACAACCCTTTCAGTTAGTAGTCAAGTGCTTAACTATTTACAGCACCCAGGCAGGGGCTTTTCTATGTATAATTAGCATACATTCATTACCAAAATGGGTATACATATATGTATGTGTATGCACACACACACACATTCATACAGATACATATTTGAGTGTGTAAGACTGCACCCTGTCAAAGGCGGAAATCCCATGAGACCCGGAAAAACAAGGAAGTTGAGTTCTGGCTCTCAGGTTCACTGTATTTCCAAATCGACAAGCTATACCTAGTCAGTGCTCTCCAAGATAATGGTAAATGAGATATTCTGTAGCACCAAACTCCAAACTCCTCCGCCTGTCCTCTTAAACAGTGAAATTATTCATCAGAAGATTAAGCGTCTCCTATCCAGGAGCCCTGGTGGCACAGTGGTTAAGAGCTGGGCTGCTAACCAAAAGACTGGCAGTTCAACTCCACCAGCCACTCCTTGGAAATCCTGTGGAGCAATTCTGCTCTGTCCTGTAGGGTTGTTACGAATTTGAACTGACTTGATGGAGACGAGTTTGGGGTTTTTGTTTGTTTTTAACCATCTTATGCACCACCTCAGTTTTACTGCATGTTGTATCTGTTACTCCAGCCACTGCTCAAGGACCGTTTTCACCTAGCCTTCAACCAGCCTTACGAAGGCAGTCTGAAGTTGCCTCCCACCCACACAGCATGACTTCCACTTTTTGACTGAGTGCTGTTTTGATTCTGGAGAGTGGGAATCTTTGGGAAGAGCCTGGCACGCATGCAGGAGCAACCCAAGAGTTCTGAAGAGTTAGTGCCTCTGGAGCTACTGTTGACCCATGGGAGTAAGAGCCATTGAATGAATGCTCTTCCTTTTTGTTTCCCAGTTACATAGTTTTGAAATGCATTTCAGAAGACTCCTCAGGGGATCCTGAGGAATCTGACACTAGTCACCCACAACTGTGACCAACTCAAAAACGCATCCTGGTATTATTTCTCACTCCTTCCCTTTCACCCCCTCACTTTTGTTGCCTAATATAACTTCCTAAATGAACTATCTACACGGAAGCTTTTGTCTCAGGTTCTCGTCTCATGAGAACACAGGCTACGAAGAAAGACCCAAAAGTATTACCATATTGCACTTGTCTAGCAGGAATATAAACACTTTAGGACAGTTATCAAATATTAGGAGATAAGCCCAAACCAGTATTTTTCAAGTTCTATTAAGCAGATAATTCATTTCTAGGTTATGTCGATTATTTAAAGTTTTATTTCATTTTTCTGCAGATATTGTTTGACAATTTGGTGATATTTACTTAATTTTTTAATCAAAAATATTTCTAGAAAGTGCATTCCTAATTTTGTAAAGAATGTTAAGAGAATGTAACTCTAGCATCCATTTACCACTTATTTTTTTAATAGAACCCCATATTTGTTTGGAGAAACAATGTGCTCAGCTATAGGACTGTATTTCCTGTGTACTGGGGAGCTAAGTGGGGTTGTGTGGCCAAGTTTTGGCCAAAGAGATGGAAGTAAAAGGGTATAGGACATCCAGGAATTATCTTTAAAGGGAAAAGCAGGCTTCTCAGGCTTCTTTGCCTTTCCTTTTGACAGCTACCTGGAAAGTAGATGTGATGACTGGATGTCCAGCAGCAATTCTGAATCATGAGGGGACATTGAGAACGGAAGCCAAGTGTAGGAGATGGAGGAGCAGAAGCTCACAGAACTTTGGGTCCCTGATAACGGTGGAATTGTCTTGTAAGCTCTGAACTGCCCACCTCCAGACTTCTTTAACAAAAGGAGAGATAGCCTTCTATTTTGTGTGTGTGTGTGAGAGAGAGAGAGAGAGAGAATTTGAATTTTGTTCTACATTTTTCTCCCATTCTGTCTGGGATCATCTATTATGATCCCTGCCAGAGCAGTTGGTGATGATAACCAGGCATCATCTAGTTGTTCTGGGCTCAGTCTGGTGGAGGTTGTAGTAGTTGTGGTCCATTAGTCCTCTGGACTAATTTTTCCCTTGTGTCTTTGATTTTCTTCATTCCCTTTTGCTCCAGTAGGGATTGGACAAGTAGATGTATCTTAGGTGGTTGTTCAGAGGCTTTTAAGACCCCAGACACTACTCATCACAGTCAGATATAGAACATTTTCTTTAGAGACAATCTTTATAGGCTGTTATGCCAATTGAGCTAGATGCCCCCTGAAGACCATATTCCCCAGCCCTCAGCCCAGTAGCTCGGTTCCTCAGGGCATTTGGGTGTGTCTGTGAAACTTCTATGACTTTATCCTGGTCAAGTTGTGCTGACTTTCCCAGTATTGTGTACTGTCTTACCCTTCACCAAAGTTGCCACTTATCTACTATTTAATTACTGCTTTTCACTCTCCTCCCTCATAACCATCAAAGATTGTTTCTTTCTTTGGCCTTCTATTTTTTTTTTAATTAACTGTTATGTTGGGTTTATCGATTACACGCAGCCAAACACAATCCTAACTTATAAAACTCCACATGGAAATCACACACAAGTGTTCATTAAGGCAGTGTGTCTTCAACCAAGGGTGATACTGGTCCCCTAGGAACATTTAGAAATGTCTGGACACCGTTTTGGTTGTCACAACTGGAGGGAAGTTGCTGCTGGCATCTGGTGGATAGAGGCCAGGGATGCTGTTAAACATCCTGCAATGCACAGGGCAGACCCCCACAACAGACTATCTGTCCCAAAATATCAGTAGTGCCCGGGTTGAGAACCCCTGCATTAAGCCTATCTACTCTTTTTACTCTTCCTCCACACCCATGCAGAACGATTCATCTTATGAGGGGCTGCCCAAGCAGTCTTAAAATAAACTCATTCTGTTTGTTTGCCCCCTTTGTTTTTAACCTGTTTGGTGTTAGTATTTTGTTTGTTTTCCTTTTAGTACAGCAGGGTTTAAAGTTTCCATTGTTTTAAAGGCTATATTTCCCCAGCATTTTGTGTGTGTGTGTGTGTGCGTGTCTTTAGGTGAAAGATTACAGTTTTCTTATTCAAAAATTTACACACAAATTGTTTTTGTGACACTGGTTGCAATCCCTTCAACATGTCAGCACTCTCCCCCTTTCCACCAGGTTCCCCATGACCATTTGTCCAGTTTTCCTGTCCTTTCCTGTCTTCTCGTCTTTGCTTTTGGGTAGGTGTTGCCCATTTAGTCTCACATACTTGATTGAACTAAGAAGCACGTTACTTACGTGTGTTATTGCTTCTTTTATAGGCCTGCCAAATCTTTGGCTGAAAGGTAGACTTTGGGAGTGGTCCTGAATTAGAAGGGTGTCCGGTGGCCATAGATTCAAGGATTCCACCATTCTCTGTCAGGCCAGTAAGTCTGTTTTTTTTTTTTTTTTTTTTTGAATTTTGTTCTACATTTTTCTCCTACTCTGTCCAGGACCCTGTCTTGTGATCCCTGTCAGAGCAGTCAGTGGTGGTAGCCAGGTACCATCTAGTTTTTCAGGGTTCAGGCTGGTGGAAGCCGTGGTTCATGTGGTCCATTAGTCCTTTGGACTGATGTATTTCTTATGTCTTTGGTTTTTTTCATTCTCTTTTGCTTCAGATGGGATGAGACCAATGGATGTATCTTAGATGGCCACTCACAAGCTTTTAAGACCCCAGATGCTACTCACCAAAGGAGGATGTAGAATGTTTTCTTTCTAAACTATGGTATGCCAGTTCACCTAGATGTCCCCCAAGACTGCAGTCCACGTGCCTTGGCCCCGGTAACTGTGAATGTGTCTATGACGGTTCTATGGCTTTGCCTTGGTGAAGTTGTGCTGCCTTCCCCTATATTGTGTGTTGCCTTTCCCTTCACTGAAATTAACATTTGTTTACTATCTAGTTAGTGATTCCACCTCCCCACCCCTCCCCTCCCTGGTAACCATCAAAGTTTTTTCTTTCTGTGTGTAAACCTTTTCTTCCACAGTTTTTTTTTTTTTTTTTAACTTCAGAGATATTTCTGATTAACAGACAACAGAGTAAAGGGAGACTTTGAGTTTAGGGAAACTGGATGAAGTACCAGATATGACCCAGTTCCACTCACTTTATTATTTTCTTTCTATAGCTGAAGAAGCCTACCATCGTGGGAGGTGACTCAACACATATTCAATTATTCTCCCTTCACTTTGTTAAGACTTAAAAATATTTTTGTGTTCCTTATTAATAAAAAAAAAAGATCTTCATAATAAAACATGTAGAAATCATTTTTACTGAGCAAAGGGAAGAAAATTACAACCATCCATAATCCCAATAGGCCCAGAAAAACTATTACCTCTGCAATGTATATGCTTCTGGGTCTTTTTTCTATGCACATCTACTCTACTAGTGCATACATGAGATCATACTCTACCTACTGTTTGTAACCAACTTTTTCACACTAGAACTATCTCATAATTTCCATATCAATAATTATCCATCTATCACATACTTCCAAAAGTCCAGACCTCCCTTTTAAAAACGAAAAATTATTTGTCACATTTATAAATGAGAAAGAGGTACTCACAGGTTTGCTCTCTGCTTTGGAAATGACGAGCCTCCCTAAGATCATGGGGCATTTTCCTTACACATTAATAAGCAAGGCCAATGCTCCTTTACCACTGATAGCATCCTTGGAAATTACATAATTTCTTCCTTTTTCTTCCTCAAACACATACTTGCAGGTGCACACGCACACACATACACAAATATACCTCTTTACACAGAAAAATATTTGTTTTGTATTTAACACATTTCCCAGGGAAGCCTGGGGAAAGACACCTTAAAATATATAAACAAAGCCCTAAATAGAGAACTTTCAGTTTGCTACTAACTTAAAGAGTTAATTGAAAGCTGTTAAAATAGCTTAGGAGAAGAGTTGCCTCTCCCAGAGAAACGGGAGTTTAGGGATATAATTGACACTTACCACATTGAAATGCTTTTTAAAGAAAAGAAAATTATAAGGTTGGAAATGTATAATTTTGTGAATTAACATAATGTTCCAAAATATTTTGCATGGACTAACCAGGGTGTGATCACTGCAGTATAGGAGAGTTTCACCTGTTGTACTGGGCCTCAGAATCCGAGGAGGAGCCCGGGTTTGCCTTCCTGGCCTACAATAATGAGTTAAATCCATGTGTTTAGAGAGTAAGAAGGGAGGAGCTAGTGCCTGCACCTGGTAAAGGTTTACCTGAATGGGTTGCCTTACTCAAGAAAGGGAAGCATCGGGCTTACTCGAGCTTCTGTCTAGACTGTTAGTAAAGACTTAAAATCATAAGTGAATCATTTTTTGTGTTTTGGGTTGTTCTGAAAGATATTCACATCTATTTCCCCAAATGCCTGTGACACGTCCAGAGAGGTTTAATTGTGCGGAACAAGCCCTGGTTTGTGAATACTGGGTTCACTTTCTGTGAATGTCTCTGGACCTCTGTCTCTCCAATACCAGACTAATTCTCTGCTAATCCTGAATGCAGTCATGATGAATTAATGTTATTAAAATAAAAATCATATTAAGCCAATAATAGACAATGATCGAAGTTTATTTAATTTACTATTTGCAAATCAGGGGAACATTTTGACTAGGGAGTCAAGAATGTTCCAAAGATGAGAGAACCTGCAAAGATTCTTACCCCACCTTATCAACCTTGCCTTGGAAAAAGTGTTTACATAATAACAATTTACCCTAAAGCATAGCTTCTAGTCAGACCCTGGAGTTTCTATTTCCTAAGTTTTCCAAAAGAGCCCAATGTCCAAGGCAAAATGATCTTTGCCAATTAGCAAAACTATTGTTTGACTTAAAGGTGACTTTTAGGACACCAGTCTGCTCAACGTTCAAGGTTCAAAAGATCACCTTCAGAGCAATGGTCTGAGTTGTTGTTAGGTGCCATGGAGTCAGTTCCAACTCCTGGCAACCCTATGTACAACAGAAAGAAACACTCCCCAGTCCTGTGCCATCCTCACAATCATTGTTATGTTTGAGCCCATCGTTGCAGCCACTGTGTTAATCCATCTCATTGAGGGTCTTCCTTTTTTTTTACTGACCCTCAACTTTACCAAGCATCATGTCCTTTTCCAGGGACTAGTCCCTCTTGATAACATGCCCAAAGTAGGTGAGACAAAGTCTCACCATTCTCACTTGCAAGGAGTATTCTGGCTGTACTTCCAAGACAGATTTGTTCGTTCTTCTGGCAGTCCATGATGTATTCAATATTATTCGCCAACACCATAATTCAAAAGCATCAATTCTTCCTCAGTCGTCCTTCATTGTATGGCCTGGGTGGATCACCACAACTTCATGGACCCCAGAAATCTGAATTTCAGGAGAATTAAAAACTGTTTTTCAATGCTTAGTAATAGTAGTGATAATACAGTAATAACACAGTGAAAGAGATATTAACAGTGAGTTATCTTTGCATTTGTGAATTAAACTAACCCAATTTTCATATAAGCAAGAAGGAAAAAGCTGTGCTTTAATAGAAAAATATGCATTGTCTATAGAACACCCTTTACAGTGTTATCTGATTCTGATTCTATGGGAGCTACTTTGGAACTCCTTAAACTGCAGATAAATGATAGCGATGCAAAAAAATTCTGTCTGGTAATACTACCTCTTCCTTCCCCCATGGCAAAGATGGTTTTACCTCCAGAAGAGGAAAGGGTTAACTCAACAGGTGCAGGTAGCTCAAATCCTGAACATTCCAAATAAAGGACTATCTTCTTGACTGGCTCTTGGTTGGGTCCTGGATGATAACCTCTGAGTCCTTGGAATATTCTTCCTGATAGGAATGTTTTGTATGCCTTTTCTATGCTTTGCAGCACTTTGTACCAGTTTGAACAGATAAGTTTATCCTAAAAATGTGATTTATGGTGAATACCTGTTTTTGCTCTTGGGGGTGGGCCAGAGTCTGAGTAGATGAAGTCAGTAGTGCAGGCAATGCATGGGTATGCGACTGATCCTCATAAAAGTCATGGACACCAAGGGTTAGGTGAGCATTCCTTTGCACATGTTGTCGCACATCTTTGCTGAGAGAATTAAGGGCATCCTATAAATTTTTTTTTTTTTTAATTAGGCCAGATTACCCAATATGAAAGGTATGCATGGGCTCGATTTTCCATTCTCACCAATCCACAGTGCACAATTTCAAAGATGTGGTAAAACCCATGTGAAATTGCTCACCACAAATCAGCAAGTAAATGCAATAAAGCCCGTGTGTACCTTGCTCTGTGCAAGCTGGTGCATACCGTACTTACTGGTTAATCTACCGCTGATCCTAGCGTGTAATTGGGAGGGAATGCCTGGAACTTGTGCTTGATCCCTCATGGACTTTGTCCTTTGCGCCTTTTACCTTTGCTGATTTTGATCTGCAATATTTCATCATTATAAACTGTAACCGTGAGTGTAACAGCAGTATAACAGCTTCGAAGTCCTGTGAGTCCTACACGCCTCCATTTGCACCTTCATTTCAATACTCCATGACTATAATTGTGTCTGTTCTCTGGATTTTTCTTTAAATCAGTGATTACATCATCCTGGTTCTCTCATTAATTAATTAGTTAAATTAAAATCTTTCACATGTGCTCATTTTAAATCTGTAAATTATGATTTTACCTTTAAAAAAAGTCTCTTAACACAGCAAAGATTTTTTAAATAAATATTGAGAACCTATCTAGTTTCTACTAACATTCCTTTCCCTACAACTTTACTACTGATTAGTTTGTTAAGTCAAAGCAAGTTTAAGACTAAATTCCTCCAAGTAACTTACAAGCATTTTTAGCAAGTGGAAATAAAAGAGAGCTACACCATCTTTTCAGTAGCTAAGCTACACCCACTGGCAGACAGGAGAGGCTCTTGGAAGTCAGACTCAGGGATACTCTGGTGTCAGACCCTGCCAGCCATTAGAAAGGCCAGCTGACAGGGTCCTCCAGGAAGCAGGAAGGTCACAGGAGACCAAAAGCTCTGCTGACATTACTCCACTGTAAAATTTGCTGAATTCTTACACCTCATTCATGTAATTGCCATAGCACTGAGCCTTGATTCACATACCCTCAGGGGCTGGAGAAGCCAAGATCAGCAGGCCGGAGAACAGGGCTATTTCAAGCTGTGAAGATCAAAGAATCTCAAGATCAGCAGGCAAAACCACAAGTTAGCAGCCAGCTCAAGTTCCAAGAGCTGGAGGTCAGACAAACAGGAACCAGCTGCAGGATCTACAACAAGCAAAAGCCCCAGGAAGGCAAACAGAAAGGAACTAGGTGGAAAAGGGCAGAGAGATGAAGGCTGAGTGGAGTGGTCACAACATTATAAAACTGCCAAAACTCTGAGAATCATGGCCCAGCCAAGTTGACACACATTCTTAACCACCACACATCTGCATTTAGAGACAATCTCAAGAACAGATTTGAGACATTGAACACTAATGGCCAAAGACCAGACTACTTGTGGGATGACATCAAGGACATCATCCGTGAAGAAAGCAAAGGTCATTAAAAAGTCAGAAAAGAAAGAAAAGATGCCAGAAGAGACTATGAAACTTCCTCTTAAACACAAAGCACCTAAAGCGGATGGAAGAGATGATGAAGTAAAAGAGCCGAACAGACAATTTCAAAGCACGGCTTGAGAAGACAAAGCATTATGATGACATGTGCAAAGACTCTAGGATAGGTTCTAATTATCCATGTTAAACCTTTACTTCATCAAAGGAAAATTATTTTTAACATCATTTATACTAATAATAAACAACTTCTCATGTGTAAATTTGCATGAAAGAGTGCTAAGTTACCACCTCCGAAGGTGTTGATTTCTGATTGAGGTGCTTCCTGTGATATGCTGGCTAACCACCTCTGAAGTGTGGATTCCTAAATAGGGGAATGTGAATTCCAGCTTACCCTAGGCTGTTTACATACACAAACATAAATCACACCGTTAATACTGAAATCATCTTAAAGTAAATTCCACAGACATAGACAGTAAAGTAGCAATGTTAGAAAGAACACCACCACAGAAACTCAAAGCAATCTTCACTATCTTTATTTTCATCTTCTTATTCCTATACTTTATTTTCCTTGTCTCTCTCTTAAACAATCATTAATTAAATGTATTGAGTACCTTCTATATATGAATAGGATAATGTTAAGTAATTGAATGATCTAAAGATAATTAAGACTTGGTCTCTTCAATCAAAAGAAATAAAAGAATTTTTTTTTTACCAAAATTCTACTATGCAATAGTGACTTAATAACTATGGTCTTGTATTTTTACAATAATCTTGAAAAGTTGGTCTTATCGTCACCATTACATAAAAGATAGAACTGAAGCTCAGAAAAGCAACATACCTTGCCATACAAGGTGGTGAAACCCAGTTTGTAACCAGAATGAATTCCTTGATAATCCATGCTCAGAGCTTTTAATAACAAGAATCCTCTCCCCGCTCCCATTTCCCTATAAGCACCAGTTCCTGGACATCTTTCTAGGAAGAAATGAAATGAACATTCAACAGGGTATTTTATATGATAGCCATTGTGTTAGGTATTTTAAGTATTGTGTATGCATTATCTCATTTTCTCAAAAACTTCAAAAGCTCTGATAGATTAGTAAACTAACTCAGGGAAGTAAGTAACTAGATTAGGAAGAAAGTAAATTATAAAGTGAGATTTGAATCAAAACCCTCTCATCATCCCATACTTTCTTACACTATATTTTTCTGCCTAGCTGTCTAGTTGATAAGTCATTAAAGACAAAAAAAAGTTCTACCAAGAATGTATGGACAAAAATTACCATTAGATAAGAGGATGGAATGGGGTAGGGCAGATGAGATTATTGTGCTCTGAATTAATATAAATACAATTCGTGAAGAATGTTAGATTTATTTGAACATTACACAACATTGAGGATTTATGTATATGTGCAAAGGAGAAAAAAAATTATGTACAATGTTTTGGAGAAGAAAGGTCCAAAGCTATTCAGAAAGTGGGGAATTGATTAGCATGAATGGAGCTAGACTTTTTAAAGGAAGAAACACGTGCATATTCATATGGAAAATTCTCTGTTAATTTATTCATTTGACAGATAATCACTGAGTAGCACCCATTGTTCTAGGTACTAGATATAACAGCAATAAATAAAATGGACAAAAAAAACCTGCCCCTCAGTGTGCTTACAATCTAGAAATGCCAGTACAAATAAGTGAGGAAATGTTGGAAAAACAATACAGAGAATTCCCATATACTCCATAACTAGTCTCCACTATTGTAACATTACTGTCATACATCTGTGAAAAACTAATAAACAAATATTAATAACATTGCTATTAAATCAGATTTCTCCAGTTTGTATCTAACATTCTTGTTACGTTCTAGGATCCTATCTGGGATATTACATTACACTTACTCATCATTTCTCCTTAGGCTCCTCTAGGCTATGACAGTTTCTGACATTTTTCTTGTTTTTGATGATTTGGACAGATTTGAGGAGTACTGGTCAGATGTTTCATGGAATGTCCCTCATTTGGGATTTATCTGATGTCTTCTCTCATGATTAGACTGGGGCTATATACTTTTAGAAGGAAGACAGAGTTAAAGTGTTGTTCTCATCACATTATACTGTCAAAGGAAATATCACCGCTGATGTTAACCATGATCACCTGGCTGTAAAGTCCTCCCTCCTCTCATTTTCAATATCATACTCTTTGGAAAGAAGTCACTATGCCCAGCCACTCTTAAAAATTGGGGTATTTGTTCCACCACCTCGAAAGGGGAGGTATGTTTGAAAATCATTTGGAATTCTTTTCCACAGGAAGTTTATGCTCCCCATTTTCATTCATTCATTCATTCGTTTATATCAGCATGGACTTGTGAATATTTACTTTATACTTTAGGTGATGATCCAATACTATTTTATTTATTTTCTTGCACAAATTGTTCTAGCTTACCCTGCCTATTGCATAATCTGCCCCATAAGGAACACTTCAGCTATCTCAAAGTTGCATTAAAAAGATAATATGGTTTTCACACAACATCCAAATTACATAACGTCCTGCTTCACATAACATATAGTGGACATTAAGTGACAAAAGACTGTATGTATAATTTACAAATGCACTTCAAATGTTTAAAAGAGAGTAGCAATAATAAATAGAACTAAACTTTCAGGATTCTTAAATGTTATTAAAACTTCATAGACTTATAAATACATTAATGAGATTTGTATCCTACACTTAAAGCCCAAGAAAGAACCCAGTTTTAATTTTATGTAATAAGATTAATTATCAATTATTCAAACCAAAATGTAACTCTTCAGAATAGTCTTCTCCGTGTCCTAAAAAGTGACTCTTTTTTTTTGACTCTCAAAGACACCCCAAAAGACACTGCACATAACTGATGAACAGTGGCTACCTAAAATATATTTCTAAAATTGCTATATAATCAATTCAAAAGAGACAAACACCAAAGATGCAAGGAAAATATTAGCCCAAGAGATAAAATGGGCCACATAAACCAGAGACTCCATCAGCCTGAGAACAGAAGAACTAGATGGTGCCCGGCTACCACCAATGACCACCCTGTCAACAGAGAACCCTGGACGGAGCAGGAGGAAAGTGTGGTGCAGAACTCAAATTCATGTAAAAAGACCAGACTTAATGGTCTGACTGAAACTAGAGGAACCCCAGAAGACATGGTCCCTGGACTCTCTGTTAACCCAGAATTAAAACCATTCCTGAAGCCAACTCTTCAGATAAAGATTAGACTGGACTATAAAAAATAAAATAATGTTTGTCAAGAGTGTGCTTCTTAGTTCAAGTAGAAACACAAGAATAAATGGGCAGCTCCTGTCTGGAGGTGAGATAAGAAGGCAGAAAGGGACAGGAACTGGTTGAATGGACACAGGAAACAGGAAATCCAGGGTGGAAAGGGACAGTGTGCTGTCACATTGTGGGATAGCAACTAGGGTCATATAACAATAAGTGTATAAATTTTTGTATGAGAAACTAAACTGCAAACTTTCACCTAAAGCACAATAAAAAAAATTTTTTTTTTTTAAAGACAAATACTCTAATAGAGAAATGAGAAATGGGTAAGTCCAGGTAATTCGTAGAAGGGGAAACCTGAATGCTCAATAAGCATGTGAAAAGATGATAGCCTTCACTAGTATATTGGTTTTGTAATGCTGCTGTCTCAAATTACCTCAAACAGTGACAAAATGGCCAGTTGGTTACACTCAATGATGTCTGCATCTTCATCCCCAGAACCTGTGAATATGTCACATTATGTAGACTTAAATTTATTATTTTACAATTCTCTAGATCAGATGTCCAGTACAGATTTCACTAGGCTAAGATCAGAGTGTCAACAAGGTATATTCCTTCCTGGAAGCTCTGTGAGGAAACCTGTTCCCTTGCATTTTTCAACTTCAAGAGGTCACCTGCTTTCCTTGGCTCATGGTCCCCTTCCTCCTTCTTAAAAGTCAGCAATGTAAGTTTGAGCCCTAATTCTCTAATTCTCCCTAATTCGACTGTTCTGCTCCCTCTTCCACTTTTAAGTACTCTTGTGATTACCCTATTGGGCCCACCTAGATAACCTAGGATCTCATTGATAAGTTCACTGTTTCTCATTGAAAGGGCTTTCTTAGTTAGTTGATTAGCCACCTTAATTCCTTCTGCATCCTGAATTCCCCTTTGCTATGTAATGTAACATATGCACAGGTTCTAACAGTGAGTATGTGGACTTCATTGGGCCTATTCAGCTAGTTATTCTGCCTACCACAGCTAGGGTCACTATGAGTCGGAATCAACTTCACGGCAATGTGTTAAATTAAAACACAGCTAAAGAACTCTCATAAACTGCCAAAGGCAGTGTAAAATAGGTACAATCACTTTGAAAGGCAATTGAGTCTATCTTATAATTTGAAAATATGCTTAACCTAAGACTGCAGCTACATTCCAGACAGAGAATCTAAAGCAACTCAAGTGAGTGGGCTCTTTTATCAGACACTATTATCCTGTTCATCATTTTTAATAGCAAAAGAAAAAAAAATTTGAAAAGCTAAATTTCCAACAAGAAAGGAATGGATAAATTCTGGTGTAACCAGATAGCAAAATACTATTTAGATATTAAAATGCATAAAAGAGATCTACATGTACATATCAACATGGATATATTTCATAAACAGTATAAATTAATAAAACATGCAGAAAATTAAAATGATTATGTGAATGTTTACATATGCAGACCCTATATTATATATATTTTGTTTATGCAATGCGTGGGGCTTTTAAGGAAACGAAGACAAATTTACAAATGAGAAACTAGGTACACAAGTGAATATGTATTTAGATTGAGAAAAGAAATTGCTACTAATTACAAGAGTTACTTTTTTCTGAGGTCCCTATAGGCGATTTATCAGAAATGCTTAAAGAGACACACTTCCTAATTGTAACTTGGCTTCTCTTCTGCATAGATCACTACAAAGCATTCAGAGAGCCAAGTTGAGGGGGGAGACAGGAGCGCAGTTCTGACACTGCCTTTCGTTGGCTTCAAGAGCAATCCACCTCTGTACCTACATGTGATGTAGGAGCAAAATACATCAATATCAGTTGTAGCTGTAATGTATTCTTCCTTTAAAACAAATAAACAAATCAAATAATTCTTCAAGCAACAGATTCAGATCTTTCCCTCATTACAGACATGACAACTTAGGCTCAACAGTTTCACCCCCTATGCACTATCTTTTCAACAAAGCCCATACCTCACCTTGACTGCTCTCTTTACTGACAACTTTCTTCCAGGCAACTGGGTTGGTATCCAAGCTTCCTACCTGCTCTCTCTGCTTCCATCCAGACATCTGTGCTGCACAGAACACCTGGCTGATCTTCTAGAATGTAAATCAGGGTGTATCACTCCTGTTTTCAAAACTCCAAGTGTCCCCCCCTTCAAGCATTTTGTACTGTTCTTTTTCTAGATATCTGCGGGGCTCATTCCCTCCCTTACTTGGACTTCATAAAATGTCACTTATGAGAGAAGCTTCCTCAAAAAAAAAAAAAAACTATTCAAAACAGCCCCAAACTGACACCATTACTCAGCCATTTTCCTCTTTTTTTATTTTTCTTATTACTTATCACCCCCTTGTATACATTTTGTTGTTGGTTATCTGTCTCCCCCACAAGAAGATAAGCTAGAGAAGAGGCTACAGAACAGGAGGACTTCACTGTGTTCACTGATGTCGCCCCAGTGCCAACAACAGTGCCTGTCACATGAAGATCACTCTAAAAATATTGGTTGCATGTGAACCACCTGAATAAACGAATGAAAAATCCAAGCTGGAATAAGTATATAACACGGTTACAAAAGAAGGCTCGGAGGAAAGAGCATTTCCAGATTTGCGATGAGAAGGAAAGGAGAATGGCTAGAGAGTGTGATTTACACGTGAGAGAGAAACAAAGGCAAATGCAAGGTCAATGAGTAAATAGAGCATGAGACATATTTGGGAGACAAGGAAACAAGGGAATGAATATAGCTTTGTTTCTCTGGGGTGTCAAGTACATGTGAAGAAACGTAGCTTAAAAAGCTTTAAAAGTAGGGTAGAAACAGGTTGTGTAACATCTTAAATGCCAAGATAAAAGGAGTGTGTTTATTCAATTGTCAAGGGTTGCTGTTGAAGATATTTTTTTAAAAAAATCATAAAATCAGAGAGATGCTTCAGAAAAATTAATATATATTTGCATGAAGGACGAATTAGGTAGTGAAACCATGATAATCAGAGAGGTGGGTTGGAAAGCTTTTTAAGCAAAGTCATACGGCTTAAAGTCATAACTCTGATGCTGCTCAGGAAGAGAGACTCAGCAGAGATAGAGGGTACAGAATCTGTCACATTACCCCTGGCTGCAAGTTAAAATTACCTCGGAAGTGTTTAACAATCTCATTCTGGACCACGCCCCAGATCAAATAAAGCAGAGCACCTGGCATAACCAAAACCAAACCCATAGCCATTGAGTCAATTCCGACTCATAGCGACCCTATGGAACAGAGTAGAACTGCCCCATAGGGTTTCCAAGGACCAGCTGGTGGATTTGAACTTTGGACATTTTGCTTAATAGGCCGTAGTTCTTAACCACTGTATTACCAGGGCATCTGGTATAAGCTCCATATATTAGAAATCTCTAAAATGCTCCCAAATTGATTCTAATATGCAGCCAAGCAATTCTCAAAGTGCCAGTCTCTTCAACTTTGACTAGGAATTTGTTAGAAATGGTAATTCTTAGGCCCCACGCAGACCTACTGAACAGAGACTACTGAAACTCCAGGAGTGAAGCCCAGCAATCGGGTCTTAACAAGTCCCCTATGTGATTCAATATACTCTTAGGTCTGAGAACTACTGGTCTAGAGTAGCCAGATCTAGAAAAAATATAGACTGTCCCACGGAAGGAGCCCTGGTTGTGCAGTGGTTAAACCCAGCTAACCAAAGGCCAGGGGTTTGAGCCCACCAGCCACTCTGCAGGAAAAAGATGTGACAGTCTGCTTCTGTAAAGATTACAGCCTTGGAAGCCCTGTGGGGCATTTCTACCCTGACCTACAGAGCCACCACGAGTTGGAAACAACTCAATGGCAACAGTAGCATACTTACGCTAAAATGCCATTTATTGTTTATCTGAAATTTGAATTTAACTGTACATCCTGTGTTTTATCTGTCAACTCCAAGTTAAAGGTATAGAATGGTATCAC
Organism: Elephas maximus indicus; assembly: GCF_024166365.1. Taxonomy (NCBI): domain Eukaryota; kingdom Metazoa; phylum Chordata; class Mammalia; order Proboscidea; family Elephantidae; genus Elephas; species Elephas maximus. The sequence goes on along the minus strand of NC_064828.1, from coordinate 95,443,581 downwards.
AGTAAAAATGATCGCTTAAGCTTAAATGTTTGGAAAACATGGTCCCATCAGCCAATAAAAGAAGAAGAGTTAATAGCAAGGGCTGACTTCGTTGAGAAGATTGTGAATCTGGCTATAAACTCCTTCAGATTACATTGTGTGGGAAATCCAAGTGAAGATGTCACATAGACTATATTGAAAATAGGCACATATAAATATTTGTATAAACTATAATTAAGGAAGTGAGTATCAAAGGAAAAGGTGTAAAAACCTGAACTTTGGGGAACATGTCTACTCAGTGAGAGGAGAGAAATGAGCAGGCATGAAGAGATGAGGGCAGCATGAAGTACTTCTTAACAGATATAGCACCAGAGTTTTAGGGTATGTGTGTAATCATTGCATTAGAGAATATTAATAAACTGTTCAATGTATGTCAGAGGTACAAATAAGCTCTTTGAAGGTAGGGACCACAGATATACCATTTTCAAAAAAATTTAATCACTATAAATCCTAGTATATTAATATACAAGCAGGAGTTAGTCATTTTACTTGGAATTTACCTTTTTCAAGTGAATACTTGACTGGATTAGTAGTTTAGAAGCAAATAGAAAGCGGTATCATTGAGATGTAGTTTGTAATGAAAATATTCCTATGCCAGCAGCGTGCAATAACTTACCGTTAGGCTCAAAGATGGAAACAAAGAGCAAGCAGTTTTACTTACTTGTTAAAAAAAAAAAAGAAAAATTAGTGGAGAGGGGGCAATTAATAGTATGTTTTCTATGTAACATGGCATGAAGTAACTTTAATTGCTTAACAAACTTATGACAGGATATTTGACTAGAAAGAGTAAGTCTGAAAGGACATGGGAAAATATAAAACTGCCAAGCTAGAAAAACAATGATATAAGGAGTGCTCAGCGCTTTATTTCCTGAATATATTTGTGTTTTCGTGGCAATAAGGATATTTTTTTCTAATCAATGAATTTGCTAGAATGTTCTTTTACTCAAAAATGCAGATGTTGTACTTTTGGCAACTCAGCCTCAACTGGCCTTATGGTAGGTTGTCATTAAAAAAGGAACTGGTTGTGAAAATAAGTCTTCATCTCAGTGGAAAGATATATTACTTCAATAAAAGGAAAGGCCCCCAAGGCTCACCAAGTCCACTCTACTGAAGAAAGAGAAAGTAGAGCTTAAGGATTTTCTGTATTATAGGACTAGTTCACTTGGCAGAAGTGCGTGGGGAGAGTGAATAGCTAGAGGTATTGAAGGAAGTTTAGCCTAAGAGGGATACAGAGGATGAACATTTGTGTTGTTTAAATAAAAATAAACATCGTTTTGAAAGGTAGAAACAGGAAATAATTTGAGTTTACTCTATCAGATCTTAGCTGGGTGTTTCTGCTGCTCGAGTACATCTCTTATTAATATTGCATTTTGGGACAGTATTAGTTTCCCATTGCTGCTGAAACAAAATACCACAAACTTAATGCTTTAATATAACACACACTTATTATCTTAAAATTCTGGAGGTCAGAAGTCCAACACAGGCCTCCTAGACTAAAATCAAGGTGAGGTAACGCTGCTTCCTTCTGGAGGCTCTAGGGGAAAATTTGCCTTTCCTTTTCCAGCTTCTAGAAGCCACCTGCATTCCTTGGCTGTGGTCCCTTCCTCTATCTTTAAAGGGAGTGACAGCTAGTGGAATCTTTCTCACAGGGAATCACTCTGACCTGACTCTCCTGCCTCCCCCTTTCACTCAAAGGACCCTTTTGATTACACTGGGCCCACCCAGATAATACAGGGTAACTCCTCATCTCAAGTTCCTTACTTTAGTCACATTTGCAAAAACCCTTTGCCATGTAAGTTAACATATTCACAGGTTCTATTTTGGGGGGCCATTACACTACCTACCACAGAAAGACAACATCTTTTGAATTTTATCTTCAATGGGTGTGTGTATTCCACAGTTAGCAGATTTATAAAGAAGGTACATGTGGTAAGACTTTCCAGATATGAATTATCAATTTAAGGTACACTTATTTGTGTTCTTTTTGCTTCATGTCTCACCAGCAGTAATCAAAAGAAACCAACTAAAACTCACCATCATGGAGTCCATTCCAACTGATGGCAACCCTATAGGGCAGAGTAGAACTGCCCCATAGGGTTTCCAAGGCTATATAAATCTTCCTGGAAGCAGACTGCCATACCTTTCTCCCACGGAGCAGCTGGTAGGTTCTAAGAACTGACCTTTCAGTTAGCAGCCGAGCACTTTAACCACCACACCACCAGGACTTCTGTTATAAAGATTGTTGTTCTTATTATTAGGCACCATCCAGTCACTTCCGACTCATAGCAAGCCTATGTACAACAGAATGAAACACTGCCCAGTCCTGTACCATCTTCTTAATCCTTGTTATGCTTGATCCCATTGTTGTAGCCACTGTGTCAATCCATCTTGTTGAGGGTCTTCCTCTTTTTTGTTGACCCTCTACCAAGCATGAAGTCCCTTTCCAGGGACTGATCCCTCCTAATAACACATCCAAAGTAAGTGAAACGAAGGCTTGCTACCCTTGCTTCTAAGAAGTATTCTGGTTGTGCTCCTTTCAAGACAAATTTGGTTGTTCTTTTGGCAGTCCATGGTATATTCAATATTCTTGACCAACACCACAATTCAAAGGCGAATTCTTTTCAGAACTAGACCACCAGCTCCTTCTTCCTAGTCTGTCTTAGTCTAGAAGCTCTACTGAAACCTGTCCATCATGAGTGACCCTGCTGGTATTTGAACATTGGTGGCATAGCTTTCAGCATCACAGCAAAACACAAGCCCCCACAGTACGACAAACTGACAGATGCATGGGGGTAATAAAGACAGTCATTAGTATTTAGGCAATGATATTTTCATTTACTCAGAGGTCAAGAGAGAAGCCATTTTAGTTAGTTTACTGATCTCAAAGCTATTGAAAAGTCACCAAGACTAAGATCTTATTATACCCATAAGATATATTTCATGTAAACATGCACAAGGAAAGACTTGTAGTGGAAACGATGACATTTTATCTTTTTTTGTGTGTGTGTGTGCTACCATTACTCTTCATGAAGAATGTGAAAAACTCTCAGAAAAACTGAACTACAAGAAGCAGAGAGAGACAAGATAAAACCAACCACATTGTTGAAAGGAGGTGGAACACTGGTGAGATCACTGAAGCAGCATCAATATAGACATGAGGTCTCAGCACAATAATTAAACTTGGCAGGGTGCGTGGGCACTAGCAGAAAGCGTCCAATGAGAAATAGAGTAACGGGACTGCAGATGGGTGGTTAGTTGGGAGGGAGGAGAAAGTGGGTGGCATTGGAACAGTGGAGGGGAATTTGTGAATGGGTCTCTTGTAATAGAATGCCAAGTACAGTGCCAGGCCCTCAGCAGTTATTAAATTAATAGGCAAGATAACCAATGATGATGGCTTTTGGATCAGTGAAAATGCCCAGGCTCTTGACTTGCAAAAAGCGCTCCACACTCAGGCAAGAATCAGAAAATGTGTTAATAAAAAGAATGCACATGATGAGAGGAGATGAGGGTGTGAAGGGGATAAGAAATTCGGAAGAGAAGGTGACAATCATTTTGTTAATCTGAAATTTAACACAACAGAATCAGCCCAAAAGAGAAGCAATTACAACAGGGAAAGCACGTAGTTGTTAAAAATATCATAAAAGGAAATTAAAGCTGGTGAATCAAAGTTTCAAGAGCCAAGTTCATAGGGCTGGCTCAGATTTTCACATGGAGGGCTGTTTTTGAAGAACGCTCAGTTAAAACACTCATTGTAGGTTATTCTGCAGGATCAATGTGGGCTGGGAAAAGTAGACCCAAGGCAGAAGGAAAAATGTGAGACAACAGAAACATTATTTGGCGTAAAACAACAACAACAACCAAAAAAAAAAAAAAATGAATTTTTTTTTTTTTTTGTCCTGTTTAAAAAACCTGGGAGCAGCAGGGAAAAATGTTTTTGTTCTCTTTAAAATTGAAGGGATTTGAACCTGCTTTTGTCTGAGAAGCTATGTTGATATAATAATATAAATGCCACCCAACCGAGAAGATAATGCATTTATTCCAATTAGAATTGACTTTTTTTTTTTTTTAATAATACACAGCAGAAAGGAAATCCTTGGAAAGGGATCCAAGGATCAGAGTTCCAGACTCTATCATTATAACCAACAATCTATGTGTTTTAGGCTGCATCACAAACTTTCTGGGTTTTTATTTTTGTGTGCTTGGTTTGTTGGATTGTTTAATTTTGAATTAGGTAGAGAGTGGTTGAGTAGATGCTCACTGATGAAAAATCCAAGTAATACAAGTCTTTATAATAGCCCTCTCTGCATATTCCTAAACCTTCCAATCCTGCCATCCTCCCTAAAGGTTAGCATTGATAAAAGTCTGGAATTTTTCCTTCCAAATAACTGCCTTGTGTTTAAAAACATTCTATATATCTACTAATATTTAGGATGATTTTTAATGGATTTATACAATGTATATTGCTCAGTGACTTTCTTTTTATTAAACCCATTGCTGTCAAGTTGATTCCCACTCATGGCAACTCTTGGGTGGCGCAAACAATTTGTATTCAACTGGTAACCAAAAGATTGACTGTTCCATGCAATGTCACCACAGAAGAAAGTCCTGGCAATCTACTTCTAGAAGATCACAGCCTTTGAAAACCCTGCGGAGCACAGTTCTACTCTGACACACGTGCAGTCGCCATGAGTCAGAATCAACTCAAGGACAGCTGGTTTGGGTTTTTTTTTTTTTATTCCCATTTTATGCACAATGAAACAGATTTTAAAAGGTGAATTAACATAGTAAAGTCAGAGTTAAAGCTTAAATAATTTTATCACTAAAATTTATAAACCAAAAAAATTTGAACCCAGACATTCCTGAATTCAAATGTTATCTCTTTGCCACTACGTACTTACATTGCCTCCCTATGAGCAAGAACATCGGTAAAAAATACAGTTGCAAATTCCATGCCTTCTACTTTGATATTTTCTTAAATAATAAAAGAAGGCTTCTATTTTTTTTTTTTTTCTATTTACAACAATCCTACCTTAAGTTAATGCATGGGAATAGATTAAAACACCTGCTAAGCAAGAAAAAACAGATGAATTGTGGTGTCAATGCTTGTGACTATCAACATTTACCTAATACCAAAGCTCATATTACTGTCTATAGAATGCATATCTCAAACCAGAGATGATATGCTTCTTGAAGAATATTTTTATATTACTGGAGATTTTATGAAACCTTAAAAAATATCCTCAAGCCTCAGTAGCCATACTTGTGCTGTGAAAATCACATTTTGTATGGAAGGAAAGGTGAATGCTTTATCAAAGAAGCCTAGTCAGAAGCCAGATTCCTAAAAGCCAGTATGAAATTCCAAAGATTGAATGCCTCCAAAACAGCTCCAGCTTCATTTTGCCAACCGTTTTTTGCACATAGTCTCAAAGCACTGAACAATAACAATACATTTTCAAACATGACAAGTACAATGAAATCCATTTTTAAAAAATCAGGCCAAGCAAAAAATGGTTTCCAATGCGACTTAAAGGTGACTTGCATAGCTAGTGAAAGGTGAAAAAGCTTATTTGATGCAAAATTCGAGGATGAATGCAAGCATACAGCTTGTCTCAGAGGCTGCTCCATATAGTCCCTTAACCTTTGACCTTGCCGTGTATGCTAATGACTAAGTCTAAAATTTTCCACTTTCCTCCACCCTCTAGCTCATCCCAGTCTTTGATTCTGGCAGGAAAATGCAGAAATGCAGTGTTGAGTGGAGAGACTCTTCTCTGAGACATTTATATTCTGAGGAAGACTCTGAATTGGGAGACTATGAAGGTAAGAAACAGTCTGGGAATGGAAGCAAGTAAAAAATAGTGCTGCTTTTCACTGAAAACCACAGAGTTAAAGGAAACGTAAGAGCTTCCACTTTTTAACTAAGGTGATATTTGCAAACTAGAGAAGTGCTACAATATTTCCATCTTGAAGTGCTTGGAGATGAATACTCTCCTTTTGCCACTGTCCCCAGAGAAGAATATGATGGCAGTATTCAAACACAGTTGATTTCCAGAGGATATACTTGAAGATTCCTCCAGAGGGGAAGTGAGGTGGGGTGAAAGGGTCAAAAGCCAACCCTCCCTTCTCTAAACTCCATAACAAAGAGATGTCGTGTTTTCTTTGAGACAGGGAGATTTCTTTACTACTGCTCATCCCCGCACATGATAAAAAAGTAATATCTAATAAAGACAATGACTATACTATACTTTGGTACTAAAAAATTGCTAGATTGTAAACCTCAAATTAGATAGCAAATAAACATTGCTTCTTAAAATGAGCTTAAGATGACCAGACTGCTTATCCCAACTACTTAGCCAATATTTTTGCTAGCAGCTGTTTTAAATACAATTACTAATATATATCTATTTTTTACCTAGATATCAAGTGTGTGAATTATTTTTATTTATGTATCTTACCTTTATATTCATATTCTTAAAAGAAAGGTGTGAAATAAATTCACTTCTTGCTAAAAGGAGCTTTTAAAAAAACAAAAAACAAACTTGTTGCCTTTGAGTAGATTCCAACTCACAGTGACCCTATAGGACAGAGTAGAGCTGCCCAATAGGGTGTCCAAGGAGCACCTGCCTGGTGGATTCGAACTGTCGACCTTTTGGTTAGCAGCCACAGCACTTAATCACTATGTCACCAGGGTTTCCTAAAAGGAGTTGTTGTTCTGCTGTTAGGTGCCGTCAAGTTGGTTCCAACTCAAAGCAACCCTATGTACAACAGAATGAAACATTGCCCAGTCCCGCACCATGCACACAACCCTTGCTATGTTTGAACCCATTATTGCAACCACTGTGTCTGTCCATCTCATTGAGAATCTTCCTCTTTTTCATTGACCCTGTACTTTATCAAGCATGATGTCCTTCTCCAGGGACTGATCTCTCCTGACAACACACCCAAAGTATGTAAGACATAGTCACGTCATCCTTGCTTCTAAGGAGCATTCTGGCTGTACTTCATCCAAGACAGATTTGTTCATTCTTATGGCAGTCCATGGTATATCCAATATTTTTCACCAACACTACAATTCAAAGGCTTCAATTTTTCTTCAGTCTTCCTTACTCATTTTCCAGCTTTCACATGCTACGATGGTACTGAAAATACCATGGCTTAGGTCAGGCACACCTTAGTCTTCAAGGTGACATCTTTGCTTTTTGACACTTTAAAGAGGTCCTTTGCAGAGGATTTGCCCAATGCAATGCATCTTTTGATTTCTTGACTGCTGCTTCCATGGGTGTTGATTGCGGATCCAAGTAAAATGAAATCCTTGATATCTTTAAACTTTTCTCTGTTTATCATGTTGTTGCTCATTGGTCCAGTTATGAGGATTTTTTGTTTTCTTTATGTTGAGGTGCAATCCATGCTGAAGGCTGTAGTCTTTGATCTTTATCAGTAAATGCTTCAAGTCCCCTTCACTTTCAGCAAGCAAGGTTGTGTCATCTGCATAACGGAGGTTGTTAATGAGTCTTCCACCAATCCTGATGTCCCATTCTGCTTCATATAGTCCAGTTTCTGAGATTATTTGTTAACATTCAGATTGAATAGGAGTGGTGGAAGGATACAACCCTGACACACACCTTTCCTGACTTTAAACCACTCTGTATCCCCTTGTCCTGTCCAAACAATTGCCTCTTGATCTATGTACAGGTTCCTTATGAGCACAATTAAGTGTTCTGGAATTCCTATTTTTGCAAAGTTATCCATAATTCGTTATGATCCACACAGCCAAATTCCTTTGCATAGTCAATGACACACAGGTCAATATCTTTCTGGTATTCTCTGCTTTTAGCCAAGATCCATCTGACATCAGCAGTGGTGTCTCAGGTTCCATGTCCTCTTCTGAATCAGGCCTGAATTTCTGGCAGTTCCCTAACAATACACTGCTGCAGCTGCTTTTGAATGATCTTCAGCAAATTTTTTCTCGCATGTGATATTAATGATATTGTCCTATAATTTCTGCATTTGGTTAGATCACCTTTCTTGGGAATAGGCATAAATATGGATTTATTACAGTCAGTTGGCCAGATAGCTGTCTTCCAAATTTCTTGGCATAGATAAGCGAGCACTTCCAGTGCTGCATCTGTTTGTTTAAACACCTCAATTAATACTCCGTCAATTCCTGGAGCCTTGTTTTTCGCCAGTGCCTTCAGTGCAGCTCCTTCCTTCAGGGCCATCGATCAGTTCCTGGTCATATGCTACCTCTTGAAATGGTTAAACGTTGACCAATTCTTTTTGGTATAATGACTCTGTATATTCCTTCTATCTTCTTTTGGTACTTCCTGCATCGTTTAATATTTTCCCCATAAAATCCTTCACTGTTGCAACTCAAGGCTTGAATTTTTTCTTTAGTCCTTTCAGCTTGAGAAATGCCAAATGTGTTCTTCGCTTTTGGCTTTCTATCTGCAGCTCTTTGCACATGTCATTATAACACTTCACTTTGTCTTCTAGAACCGCCCTTTGAAATCTTCTGTTCACTTCTTTTATGTCATATCTCCCTTTTGCTTTAGCTGCTCGACATTCAAGAGCAAGTTTTAGAGTCTCTTCTGACATCCATTTTGGTCTTTCTTTCTTGTCTTTTCAATGACCTCTTGCTTTCTTCGTGTATGATGTCCTTGATGTCATCCCACAACTCATTTGGTCTTCGGTCAATAGTGTTCAATGCATCAAATCTATTCTTGAGATGGTCTCTAAATTCAAGTGGGATATACTCAAGGTCATACTTTGGCTCTCATAGACTTGTTCTAGTTTTCTTCAGTTTCAACTTGAACTTACATATGAGCAATTGGTGGTCTGTTCCACAGTTGGCCCTTGGCCTTGTGCTGACTGATGATATTGAGCTTTTCCATTGTCTCTTTCCACATATGTAGTCGATCTGATTCCTGTGTATTCCATCTGGCGAGGTCCATGTGTATAGTCACTGTTTATGTTCATTAAAAAGTATTTGCAATGAAGAAGTCGTTGGTCTTGCAAAATTCTATCATGTGATCTCTGGCATCATCTCTATCACCAAGACCATGTTTTCCAACTACGCATCCTTCTTTTTTTATTTCTGTCTTTTGCATTCCAGTCACCAGTAATTATCAATGCATCCTGATTGCATGTTTGATCAATTTCAGGCTGCAGAAATTGGTAAAAATCTTCAATTTTGTCATCCTTGGCCTCAGTGGTTGTTGTGTAAGTTTGAATAATAGTCGCATTAACTGGTCTTCCTTGAGGGCGTATGGACATTACCCTATCACTGACAGTGTTATACTTCAGGATAGATCTTGAAATACTCCTTTTGATGATGGGTGCATTGCCATTCCTTTTTGAGTTGTCATTCCCGCCATCATAGATCATATGATTATCTGATTCAAAATGGCCAATACCAGTCCATTTCAGCTCACTAATGCCTAAGATATTGATGTTTATGTGTGCCATTTCATTTTTGACGATTTCCAATTTTCCTAGATTCCTACTTCGTACATTCCAGGTTCCGATTGTTAATGGATGTTTGAAGCCGTTTCTTCTCACTTTGAGTCCTGCCACATCAGCAAATGAAGGTCCTGAAAGCTTGACTCCATCCACGTCATTAAGGTTGACTCTACTTTGAGGAGGCAGCTCTTCCCAGTCATCTTCTGAGTGCCTTCCAACCTGGAAGGCTCACCTCCCAGCACTATATCAGACAATGTTCCACTGCTATTCATAAGGTTTTCACTGTCTAATTCTTTTCAGAAGTAGACTGCTGGGTCCTTCTTCCTAGTTGGTCTTAGTCTCGAAGCTCAGCTGAAACCTGTCCACCATGGGTGACCCTGCTGGTATCTGAATACTGGCGGCATAGCTTCCAGCATCACAGCAACATGCAAGCCTCCATAGTAAGACAAACTGACAGATATGAGGTGAAAAATAAATTAGAAGGGCATAATTCTGTCTCACTTCTCCAGAAAATTGGTTCTGTATCCAGGAGTGAGAAACTAAATAAATCCTATTTGTGGACTGAAAGGCCTGGAAAATCAAATTTGGTCCATGTCTGATTCTCAGACAGAACAATCTTCATCCTGACACTTTTCAGGTTAAAACTGAGCCTTCCAGGTGAAGATGCCTGTAGACAAGTGCAAAGATTTCAAACTTTGTCACCGTCTGTCTCACATGACATGTTAGACAAAGACCTATGTAACACTGCATAGAAACCACTGTTTTGCTATCTACTAATGTCATAATGGGAACCCTGGTGGCGCAGTGGTTAGGAGCTCAGCTGCTAACCAAAATGCCAGCAGTTCAAATCCACCAGCCACTCCTTAGAAACCTTGGGAGAAGTTCTACTCTGCCCTATCGTGTCACCATGAGCCAGAATCAACTCGACGGCAACAGGTTTGGTTTTTGGTTTGGTAATGTTATAATGAGCTCATGCATAGCAAAAGTTGTGAGGATGGTTCAGGACCAGGCAGTGTTTCATTGTGTTGTATATAGGGTTGCTATGAGTAGGAACTGACTTGACAGCGCCTAACTACAACAATGTCATGTTGAAGGAACTAGCTGGATGCCATCTATTAATGTCATGTTTTATAGCATCAGCAAAGCACAATCCCACATTCTACCTCATAAACTACCTCCTCATTGCTCCTATTCACCAGACATTCTGTAATGGCTATCCTACCTGGTGATCTTGCAACAAATAACAGATTTTTACAGTATATCAAAAAAGCCTATCCATGAACTTTACCATTCTGACTGACTTCCTTTGGTCTTGAATGAATGTTCTCCAAAGACCTTGGATGCAATTAGATATATCTAACTTTGACATTCAAATTACATCTTGACATTTTCTTTCTCTTCCAATTATCATTCTAAATCTCAGATTTTCTACAGTGAGAACTCTGATTTTCCAGCAATCTCTGTCTCTGATTTTTTTTTTCCCCCTCCTGTGGAAGGACTCCTTACAAATAATCTAAGTTCTTAAAACTTCCCCTTCATAGGTTTATTTCTAGCCTCTAATGATAACACAGTTGATAAACCATGCCATGCATTTTAATCTGTGTTTTTATAGTATAGTAATAATGATAGTAAAATTGTTCTGCAAGAGTCTCTTTTGGATTACTTCTGTACCAGCAATCTCATCTCTGCTATCTGCAGGTGGACAGCCTCAGGTGTCTGTATTCTGGTTTGCCCAGTGTAGCAAAACTATGTTCCTTAGAGCACGCCTTTCTGGATAATCTAACTCAAACTTTTCACTGCCTTTGAGCTGCTTTACGACTCTAAATTTTATAAATGACTGATAGCAATGCAAAATAATCTTTGCATATGGAAATGCAAGTAAACTCTGCCTGGTGGAAGTTCAATTGACTTACCATTTTTCCCTTGTGGCAAAAGTCAGTTTCTTTGCATTTCTAAATTAATTTCAACATTGCTTTTCTCCACTTAATCTGTGTCTCTTTAACTTCTTTGAGCTGGTTGTAGCATCTTACTGGTTCCCTCATTAATAATGAGATAAATAATACCGTAACACATGTTTATTTTATATCTGTATGAGTAAAGATTTTCTTCTTCTTTTTTTTTTCTTTCTTTTTACATTACCCTTTAGCTCCAGGCTTCGCAGTCCAGCATTGTGCAACTAGAAGCCATAGACTAATGGAGAGGTGATTGGGAGTATGTTTATCCAAAATTTAATAAACTTGACTATGTATGTAAATATGAAGATGCCCTGGTGGTGCACTGGTTAAGTACTTGGCTGCTAACCTAAAGTTGGTGGTTCGAACCCACCAGCTTCTCTTCAGGAGAAAGATGTGTCAGGTTACTTCCTTAAAGATTACAGACTTGGAAACTCTATGCAGCAGGTCTTCTCTTCTATAGGGCTGCTATGAGTTGGAATTGACTCAACAATGAAATATGAAAATGACTGACAACCTTTTTAAAAGTGTATATATAAGTCACAGAGTGCCAATAATTCAAGATGCTGTCAATTAAAGAAGTTAAAATGGAAAACGTTTAAAAATTAAAATAAGGAAAATGAATTATTTAATTTTGCCTTTAATTTTCTTTCCTTCTTTGTAAATTTCATGACCTGCAATAATTTTTTTTAAAAGGATTGATAAATGGGAAAAGAATATTCTCTTCTGATATTTTTCAAAACCTGTACATAGACCGGAAACCCTGGCGGCATAATGGTTAAGTGCTACGGCTGCTAACCAAAAGGCTAGCAGTTCAAATCTGCCAGGTGCTCCTTGGAAACTCTGTGGGGAAGTTCTACTCTGTCCTATAGGGTTGCTATGAGTTGGAATCAACTCAACGGCACTGGGTTTGATTTGGTTTTGGTTTGGTACAAAGACCAAGAGGTAGTAGTTCGAACAGAGCAAGTTGTGCAGTTTAAAATCAGGAAAAGTGTGCATCAGGGTAGTATGCTTTCATCATATTACTCAATTTGTATGCTGAACAAATAATCCCAGAAGGTGGCCTGTATGAAAAAGCATGTGGCATCAAGATTGGAGGAAGACTTATTTAATAATCTGCAATATGCAGATGACACAATTTTGCTTACTAAAACGGAAGACGGCTTGAAGTACTTACTGATAAATATTAAAAACTACAGCTTCAGCATGGATTACACTTCAACATAAAGAAAACAAAAACTCTTACAACTGGACCAATAAGCAACATCATGATAAATGGAGAAAAGATTGACATTGTCAAGGATTTCATTTTACTTGGATCCACAATCAACGCCCATGGAAACAGCAGTCAAGAAATCAAAGGACATATTGCATTGGGCAAATCTGCTGCAAAAGACCTCTTTAAAGTGTTGAAAAGCAAAGATGTCACTTTAAAGACTAAGGTGTTCCTGTCCCAAGCCATGGTATTTTCAGTTGCCTAAAAGTCATGCAAAAGATAGATGATAAATAAGGAAGACTGAAGAATTGATGCCTTTGAGCGACGGTGTTGGTGAAGAATATTGAATATACCATGAACTGCCAGAAGAAGAAACAAATCTGTCTTGGAAGAAGTACAGCCAGAATGCTCCTTAGAAGTGAGGATGTTGAGACTTTGTCTCACGTACTTTCGACACGTTATCAGGAGGGACCAGTTCCTGGAGACAGGACATCATGCTTGGTACAGTAGAGGGTAGTGAAAAAAAGGAAGACCTTCAAGAAGATGGATTGACACCATAGCTGCAATGATGGGCTCAAGCATAGCAACAATTGTGAGGATGGTGCAGGACCAGGCAATGTTTCATTCTGTTGTGCATAGGGTCACTATGAGTTGGAGCCAATTCGATGGCACTTAGCAACAACAACATGTTTAGAAGGAAAGGCTAGTGTAGGCATTTAACTTAGTCTATAACTTTTCAAGGAAAAGTATTCCATTTGGTGCATCTAACTCTCTGCTGGGTTTAAACTGAGTGTGCTGAACAGTGACTCCACCTTGGGATCCTGGACACTATAACACACAGAAGGCAGCATGCCAGGGGTGATGTCTCCAGTATAAAACTGTGAGTCAAGATTCTAATTTCATTGCTTACTAAATGTGTGAGCCTGGCCAAGTCCTCGAACTACTCAGCAATTCAGGTAGCTCATGTATAAAACTAGTATAGTAATAATACTACTGCTTTATAGATTTATCTGAGGTTTAAACGAGAAAATACCTGTAAAGCACCAAGAATTGAGCGTGCTGTGTGGTGGTCCCTCAAAAACACTATTATTATTACAGGTAGTCCCTGACTTTCAATCAGTTTGAGTTATGAGGAACCACACTTATGACCATACTTATGGCTTAGTCATCTAGTGCTGCTATAACAGAAATACCACAAGTGATGGCTTTAACAGAGAGAAATTTATTCTCTCACAGTCTAGTAGGTTACAAGTCCAAATTCAGGGCGTCAGCTTCAGGGGAAGGCTTTCTCTCTCTTTTGGCTCTGGAGGAAGGTCCTTGCCCTCAATCTTCCCCTGGTCGAGGAGCTTCTCAGGCACAGGGACCCCGTGTCCAAAGGATGTGCTCTGCTCATGGTGCTGCTTTCTTGGTGGTATGAAGTTCCCAACCCTCTGCTTGCTTCCCTTTCCTTTTATCTCTTGAGAGAGAGAAGGTGGTGCAGGCCACACCCCAGCGAAACTCCCTTCACCTTGGATCAGGGAGGTGACCTGAGTAAGGGTGGTATTACAATCCCATCCTAATCCTCTCAACATAAAATTACAATCACAAAATGGAGGACAACCACACAATACTGGGAATCATGGCCTAACCAAGTTGATACACACATTTTTGGGGGGACGTAATTTAATCCACGACACCGCCCCTTTTTTGGGGGGAGTACATCTTATCATCAGTAATATATATTACATAAAATGTTGCAGCACGTAATTTGTTGATATTATCATTCTCATGTCAACCCTCAAAGACAAGCAAGGAGATTTATAAAAGATACTCATAATAAAAGGCAACAATAATGAAAACTAAAAAAAGAAAAAAATGAGATATTTCACTTACATCAGAACCAACTGACAAAAGAGTCGTCGGAATAGAACCCCTTTGTAAGTTGGGAACTACCCGTGTTCCTTATTTGATGTGCTACTAAGGAGTCGCTTTCACTTGCACCTGAACACCAACATTGCCAGCTAGATTCAGGAATCACCTGATGCAAAGGATGCTCATCACGTACCTTCCAGAACAGCAGGAAGATCTATGTTGCAAACACAAAACCAAGAAAGAGGCCACTTAAGACTATATATATATATATAAAAAAATCAAATGCAAAAATATTCTGATTCACAAACTGAGTATCAGATGAATATGTAAGTTGGCCATAATGGTGGACTTCTATAGCAGTTACTCATATAATTAAAAGCATCTTGCCATATAAAATAGTCTTTGTTGATTCAGGAAATCAGGCTAAATATAGCTTCCATGTTCAAAACCTTTTATTCAAAGATAGTGTGTGCCCTCCATGGAGCTGAATCTCCATTGCACTTAAATAGGAAAAAATACATATATACACACACACACACACATATATATGTATATATACACCATCACCACTGGAAGCAGACAGCTGCCATGGAGTGAATTCCATCTCAAGGCAACCTCATGTGTGTCAGAGTAGAACTGTACTCCATATGGTTTTCAGTGGCTGATTTGTTGGAAGAAGATTGCCAGGCTTTTCTTCTGAGTCATCTCTGATAGATTTGAACCTCCAACCTTTCTGTTAGCAGCTAGCTTGTTAACAGTTCACACAAAAACAGGAGGTATAAATAACTTCACGATTTGGGGTCAATTATCAATCCACTCTATTTTAGTTGCCCCACTGGTAATAAGAATTCTACATGGTCAATTTCTTTTATATAATCATGTAGTAAAGATAAATGAAACAAATTATGGAAAAAATACCTGAGACCAATTTGGAAGACATTGCTGTGCATAAATCCAAGCTGGCACTACTCTGAAGAACACAAATTTAAGCACTTCAGATGCAGTAACTAGATCTTTGATGCAAAGATGGCTGTACATCCCACCCGCTCGTTCTTCCTATACACTTCCCAGGTGCTGCTATATAATCTTCGCACAACCAGGCAATTACACCTTATGAATTGTGTGGTTAGTCAGCTAACCATCTGCTTCCCAGGAGCAATCACGTGCTGTGTTCTCCTTTTTGTTAATTCAAATCACGAGGAGGATGCAGAAACCTCAGGTGCAATATTTGAGGCTATTCTTTATTCCAGAATAATACACAGTAAGGATGAAGAAGATTTTGACCTGCCTTCCTTAACTTACCCCTAAAGCTCTTAAGGACAAGGGAGAATAAGGTTGAGGAGGCAAAGAGAATAAAGAGAACGGTCAGTTTATATATAAATAAATAAATGTACATACATATATATAGTTATTTTTTAAATTTCTCTTGATTTCACCCTCCTCCCCACCCGCTGTAACTACAAACAGGCTGGAAATGTATGCCTCCAGACACCCAGAGAAAAGCAGCAATCTTAATTAGCCAAATTAAAACAGTAAGACACATCCGATTATCCCTTTTTAGTCTAAACTAGCTTCTAAAATGACAACTGATGTGAAAATAATTAAACCAAGAGAGACTGGAAAAAGAGGAGAAATAATGTATTTAGATTTTGAAGAGAAGTAATTAGTTTTGGCAGGTTATTTATTTATGTAAATTGAAAAATTAGCTCTACTAGGCAGAGGTGATATATTCAAGTGTCTGTATTTCTGGAGCAACATGAAGAAAAAAATTACAGTGAAAAGGAACAAGATAAATTTCAAACAAGGAAAGACTCTTTACATTTTACATCTTTAAGGAAGACAGATTCCCAAGGAAAATAGAATTCATAGACACTGCCTCAAATAATTCAGTATTACCATGGAGGAGAAAACAATCTCACTAATTTTCTAAGATTGCTTTTCCTCAATACAGTATAGATTTTTTGATTCAACCAGCTGTCTTCGCTTTTCTCATTCTGTGTTACATTCCAAAGCGTTATTCTTCCTTCAAATTGTCATTTTTATGTAGCTCTACTTCTTCATTTTAATTGCTTCATTTCTAGTAGAAATCTAGACCAGGTACTCCTCCCTCCATTCTGAACTTGGTAAATGCTTTCTGTGCATTTTTCTTGCCTGGTTTGACCCACACACAAAGACTTCCACTGTCACAGATAAATCTATGAGTCTAGTACCATTGTGTATATTTAAATATGCAGCTCTTCTTATGTGCTTTATCTATTCGGCACTCCTGCGGTGG
The DNA here is from genome assembly GCF_024166365.1 of Elephas maximus indicus. Taxonomy (NCBI): domain Eukaryota; kingdom Metazoa; phylum Chordata; class Mammalia; order Proboscidea; family Elephantidae; genus Elephas; species Elephas maximus. Next base: position 95,426,792 of record NC_064828.1, on the reverse strand, counting down.
AGAACTTCCGTGTGGTGCAAATGGCTGACATGCTCAGCTACTAACCTTAAGATTCGTGATTTGAGTCCACCCGGAGATGCCTCAGAAGAAAGGCCTGGTGTGGTCTACTTTCAAAAAATCAGCCATTAAAAACCCTATGTAGCACAGTTCTACTCTGATACACTTGTATCACCATGAGTTGGAATCAACTCTACAGTAACTGGTTTGCTTTGGTTTTATGTAACAGTAGTTACAGTTGCATATTGAACTATTGGATACTGAACACTTCTAGACTTGAAATATTGAATTCTAGAATTAACACACAAACAAATAAATGCAATAAAATATGTAAGTGTTGTGATAGAAGAATGTACAGGGTGCGGTGGAGACACAAGGGAGGGAAGGTAAATTCTCCCTGGGTGAGAGTCAGGGTGGAGAAAAGGAGAGATGCATGCACAGAAAGGCTGTTGGCAATAAACAGCTTATCTCCATCCTCCCATGCCCTGATAATCACATCTGCCTTAAGTGATGAGATCATTGTTCTGGATGAATTTAAGTACACTTATTAGCTTCAATTAATCACACCAGTTAAAACCACTAAACTCACTGCCATTGAGTCAACTCCAACTCATAGTGACCCTATAGGACAGAGTAGAACTGCCCCATAGGATTGCCCAGGCTGTAATCTTATTGGGAGCAGAGAGCAGAGAGCGACCTCGGAGCCACTGGTGGGTTCAAACCATCAACCTTTTGATTAGCAGTCTAGCACTTTAACTACTGTGCCACCAGGGTTCGTTATCATACTAGTTATACCACCAAATACACATACACACACACATACACATACACAGTCTACAGTGCAAAAATGAAGTGCCAGGCTTCATTACAGAGTACTAAGTAGTTAAGTAGAAACTAGTAATTAAAACCATGTCACTTCTTTCCTTGTTGTGAATTGAATTTTTTCCCAAAAAAATTTATGTTGAAGTTCTAACCCCTGTACCTGAAAATATGACACTGTTTGAAATGGGGGTTTTCTTTTGTTAGGTTAATGATCCCACCAGAGCAGGGTGGGTCCTAAACCTAATCACTTCTAAGTGGTACCTTATTTAAGGAGCAGAATAGAAACAAAGACATACACTTACACACACACACACTCACAAGGGACAGGGTCAAAGACAGACATCAAGGAATGCCAAGGAAATGTCAAGGAGTTAACAGGAAGTGATACTGGAGTAGAGTGAGCCCTAATCTAATAAAGCTGGTGTCCTCACAAGAAGAGGAGAAGCGACACAGAGATGAAGAAACAGATACAGGGGAAAGACAGCCATGGGACACAGGAAGAGATCGGAGTTATGCCGCTACAAACCAAAAAGTGCCTGAGGCTCTTAGAAGCTGTAAGAGGCAAGCCTAGAGGCTCACAAAGAGCATGGCACTGCTGACAACCTAATGTCTGACTTCTAGCCTCCAGAGCTGTGAGAGAATAAATGTCCATTGTCTTAGGCCACCTAGTTTGTGATACTTAGTTACAGAAGCCCTGGGAAGCTAATACAGGGAACACTGACTAGAATGTGAAATAATCATCTTTCTTTTAAGTCATTGAGATTTGGAGATTTATTTGTTATCATAGCATAGCAGAGCCTATTCTGCCAAACATAATGTTATAAGAAAGCTTTTGACCAATCAATATCTTTTTTCATAAATGAAATGAAGTAGTAACACAAAAAACTCTTTGTTCTTTATCGATACCCATACCCGTTGCCGTCAAGTCGATTCCGACTCATAGCAATTGTACAGGACAGAGTAGAACTTCCCGATAGGGTTTCCAAGAAGCACGTAGTAGATTCAAACTGTCGACCTTTTGGTTAGCAGCCAAATGCTTAACCACTGCAACACCAGGTCTCCAATCTGTAAAAGAGGGATATATTTCTACCTACCTCAAAAAAAAAAAAAATTTATTTTTTTCACCTCATATATTGGCATGAGGACTACACTGTCTCTCCAGAGTTTCTGCCTCTTTATCAATAGCACATGGTTAATATAAATGAAAATACTGTATAGAGTTAGTATTTAAGAACTAGGGCTCTAGGACAAACTGCCTGGGTTCAAACAATGACTGCTGGATGACCTTGGGTAAATTCCTTAACCCCCTGTGCCTTAATTTCTTAATCTGTAAAACCCTATAGGACAGAGTAGAACTGCCTTGTAAGGTTTCCAAGGAACATGTGGTAGATTCGAAGTGTCAACCTTTTGGTTACCAACCAAATGCTTAACCACTGCACCACCAGGTCCCCAATCTGTAAAAGAGGAGTATTAATACTATCTACTTCATATACTGGCATGAGGACTACATGAAGTAATTCATATAAAGAACCTACCACAGTCCTCAGCACATACTAAGCACAATTGGTATTTATTACTATTATTACATTTATATAGAAGAATATGCATATAGTTCTAAAGGAACATGTTGTTCAAATTACTATTAATAAGATTGGCTAAAATCTTTTGATGTCCTTTTCATTTGGAATCCACCAGCTTCTCTTTGGAAACCCTATGGGGGCAGTTCTACTCTGTCCTATAGGGTCATTATGAATCTGAATTGACTCCACTGCAATGAGTTTGGTTTGGTTTTCTCAATAGTTATATAGAAGGTGACTGAGATGAGTCATGTGACAAGAGAAGGATGTTTCTTTTTCTGAGTCCTGAATCTCTCTGACAGTGTCTGACCATGCAGCTGCCGAGACTTCAGCTGGGTAGCCAGGGGATGAGTTAGATAAATGGGGAGATCCTTCTAACATCAATGAAGTTTTATGGACAGAGGCAATGCGTTTTTACAGCCTCAGCAAACCAGTTTACAATTCTACTGATGCCTCTTCATTTGTATACTTGTGTCGATGCAATGGCTCACAACAACAGGGAAGGGCATGAGAAACAATTCAAGTTGCCGCAAGGCTAATCTAATAAGGAGCTTATGGATACAACATTTTCCTTAAACTTTATTTCTCATTGTATGAAATCATGCTCATAGGCAAAAATAAATAAGTAAATAAGGTATTCTCAAAGAATCTCAGATCCTATATACCCAATGATCCTGCTTAACTACTTTTAAAACGTAATGAAATGGATGATTTAGGAACAACTACTATCAGGTATTCCATCATACCTTTCAGATAGTCTTAAGCAAGGGAGTCAAGTCCAGGTATATTAGAACCTACCTTAGAAGAAAGAAACCATTTGTTCAAATATTTCTAAGCAACTTGAACTTGTTCCCCTATTGTTGTTTTTGTTGTTTTTCTTATATACCTAGCTATTACTCTTTTTTTTTCTTATTTTGAGTTAAAATCATAACCTTTTTAAAGAGTTCACAGTCTTATTAATAAATACCTTGTCCCTCCTTGACTCTGAGTTTGACAAAGCCTTATTTTGTAATATATTTCCATTTTAATGACAATAATGATGATGACAACACTAAGATTAATAATGATTTAAGTAAAATTTATTGACGGTTAACTATTGGCCAGATGATGTACTACGCAGTTACACTTAATCTTCATTCAATCCCGATAATAGCCCCCAAAGAAAATGCTATTATCATCATCGTTTTATGAATGAGAAAAAATGTGGTTTAGAAATATTAAGAAAGATCCTGGGGTCACAGAGCTAGTACATGGTAGAGTACATGGTAGTACATGGGATTTAAACACATGAGTCTAGCTCTAAACTCTGCCTATTTAACCATAATATCCTACCTTCCATTTCCTCTGTTATATTTCTTGTCATGTTATATTTCTTGTTGTACAATAGTTGTGACTTATCTAAATTATAGGAAAGACCCACGAATTATGTCTTCAGAAACATGCTACTTCTTAATTCAAGTAACAGCTCTTTCACTACGCACCCTGAAAGAAATGAAGATCACTCACCTCTCTTCTTGCCTCAGTTTCTCAACTGGGTAAATAATGTCTGCATGGGTAAATAACGGATGGTCAAATGGATTAATAACGCCTTCTTCACGTAATTATTTTTTCCTCTTAATAGCAGCATTAATCAACAGCAAAGCATAGATTGGTTTGGAGATGAAATAATTATACCCGTTTGTTGTCGAGTCGATTCCGACTCATAGCGACCCTATAGGACAGAATAGAACTGCCTCGTAGTGTTTTCAAGGCTGTAATCTTAATCTAAAGTAAAATTTCATTTTACTTGGATCCAAAATCAACACCCATGGAAGCAGCAGTCAAGAAATCAAAAGACGCGTTGCATTGGGCAAAACTGCTACAAAAGACCTCTTTAAAGTGTTAAAAAGCAAAGATATCACCTTGAGGAATTACGTGTGCCTGACCCAAGCCATGGCATTTTCAATCACCTCATATGCATGTGGAAGCTGGACAATGAGTAAGGAAGATCAAAGAATTACCCGCTTTGAATTGTGATGTTGGTGAAGAATACTGAGTATACCACGGACTGCCAAAAGAACAAACAAAACTGTCTTGGAAGAAGTACAACCAGAATGCTCTTTAGAAGCAAGGGTGACGAGACCACGTCTCATGTACTTTGGACATGTTATCAGGAGGGATCAGTTCCTGGAGAAGGACATCTTCCTTGGTAGAGGGTCAGCAAAAAAGAGGAAGACGCAGTGGCTGTAATAATGAGATCAAGATAGCAACAGTTGTGAGGATGGGGCAGAGCCAGGCAGTGTTTCATTCTGTTGTGCATAGGGTCACTATGTGCTGGAACTGACTGAACAGCACCTAACAACCTAACCATAATCTTAATGGAAGCCGACTGCCACATCTTTGTCCAGGGGGCTCCTCGGTTCATACCGCTGACCTTTCTGTTTGCAGCTGAGCACTTAAACACTGTGCTACCTACTTCAAAACAAAAGGTAAACATTCATCCAACATACATTTTTTCAATACCTCCTATTGCTAGGTATTGTTACAGCTCCTGAGGTACCAAGAGTTGAGATAAGGAAGGTAGTAATGGAAACAGATATGAAAGAATAACAACTAGAGGCTTTATACAATGACATCTATACAGTAATATTGGAATAGTGGTTCTTAGAACTTTGGTTTGCATCAGAATTAACAGATCTGAAAAAATCAGACCCTTGAACAGTGAGACCCTGGGTCTCTGTATTTTTTATAGGCTCCCAGCTGATTCCAATGGACCAGACTAAAGTTAAGATTCACTGGGCTTCACGAGGCTTTTGGGCTTCTCCATCTTTGATCCATGTTTAATTTTGATTCTATCGCAACAAAAGGGGAAGGAGAACCTCAGCAATAACTGAGGTACTTAGTAGTGTCTGTATAAGATCCCCCAGCTTGGAGAAGTTGTCACCAGTATTTCATCTTCGTGTAAAGGATTTTAGTATCTTTTTATCTTATATTTGTTTGATAATTCGGTTTCTAAATCCAGCACCTCTATGTTTGATTTCTAAGTTATATCCACATTCTATTGTGATGCATTTTCAATAATGCTGATTAAGGACATGCCAGAAAGTTAACAGTGCATGCATATGGATAATTTATAACATTTGTTTTACAATGACTTAGGTAAGGAACACCAACACACAAACACACAATTCATTATAATTCCCACAATTTCCATTGCCAGCCATACCACCTTAATATATATGATTGTCAAAATAATTTTAGACCCCCTTACCACCAACATGGATCATTACCTACAAACCTGGAATTAATTTAGCTTTATTACCATTGACCTCATGCATGATTGAGTACAGTAATGCACAGGAAAGTATTTTGTAAACTGGAAGACATCTCATGATACACATTAGCATTATCTTTAATCAGTGTGCACTAAAACGTTATTGCTTGAGCAATTTCACAATTTTGAACTTTTGAATCTTCCAAGGCTTTGGAAAGAATAATTGTGAAAACCATTATATAAGTAAGAACTTTCTTTTCAAAGGCATTTGTATAGCAAACAGCCTGGGAAGATACAGTTCTTCTCCAGGGTAGACAGATTTGTTAGCTTTCCAGGGTAATAAAGATAATGTCTCACTTTAGGCCAAAGGTTGGGAAGGTTTGCTAGCAGCCCCTTATAAGATTGAGGGTTATCTGAGCTCTGGACTCCTCGGATGTGATGTGAACCCACTGTGTGTGAAGCATTGACCCAGTTCACCTCAGTGTTGCCCCTTTGGGACTTGGTTCTGGTGAGGGAGGAAAACCGGTGGAAACATGAAGCTCGCACTGTCTGATGTGCTATGAGTAATAAAGTCCTCTGTCTCTGACCCAGGAATCTTGTATCTTCTGCCAGAATCCATAAAATTATGACAGGCTAAATTTTTAGCTTGGAAGCAGGGTAAAATCTCAGACCCTTCACAGTTCTTGACAGGATATGGATGTTAATCGTTTTATAGAAGAGAGAGTGGGTATTTGGCAAACATAATACAATTTTCCACAAGAACTGACATCCTCAAACTATTCTAAATAATAGTCAATGTGAAAACCGTCTTTCTAGCTCTCTCTCTTTTCTCTCTTTCCCTCACTCCCTCTTCCGCCCACCCTGTTTTATTGCACTGAATTTCTATGCTGGTTAAATTTTGTTCTACAGTTCTAATATCTGTCTGCATTAGCATGTTCACTGTTCCAGGAACAGCATGTCCCTGAAAAATCTCTCCTGGATATAAAACTTTCAAGCATAACTAATATGACAGCCAAATGAATTTCATTTAAATAAACAATACATTCCTTGGCCTTCATGGGTCAAGGTTACAATGGACGAAACTGCTTTTGTTTACAATCGTTTGTCATCTCCCCACAAAAAACCTAGCTAGCCTGAAATGCCTGTATGTACACAGGAATGCTTTTCTTTTTAATAGCCTATTGTCTTTGGAGGACAAATAAGAAAATCACAAAGGGATGACAATTTATAGTTCAGATCAACTGCCTTAGTTTGTTATCATAAATAGAAGGCATAGTAAAGTGAATACTAAATTAATAGGGTTGGGGAGGAGGTTTTTTGTTTTGTTTTGTTTTTTACACTTTAACAAAATCAGGAATGTCATGAAGATAAGCAGAAGTCCACTGGCCAAAGGGAACTTAGGACCTCAGTGGGTACTGACCTTAAGCTCCAGAGGTATTAACTAAACAATTCATGATTGGGCACATGTAAATTAACTACCCTACTTTGACTCCCTGAGAAATGCCACTGCTTTCTTTAACTCTTTCCCCTGCAAGGGAAAGTGCTATTTCCTTACTCATCCTTGTTTTTTCTTTTTACATTTTCTGTCAGAATAAATTTAAATTTAGGTGGTTTCACTTACCAAGTCCATCAGTCTATCAAACTGGCTTGATAAAACCAAACCCACTGCTGTGGAATTGATTCCAACTCGTAATGGCTCCATAGGATAAAGTAGAACTGACCCATAAGATTTCCAAGACTGTAATCTATAGGGTCATTATAAGTCAGAAATGACTCGATGGGACAGGGTTTTGGAATCTTTATGGAAGTAGACTGTCACACCTTTCTCTCAGGGAGTGGCTGGTGGGTTCAAAACCCCAACCTTCTGATTAGCAGCCAAGTGCTTTAACCACTATTTGACCAGGGCTCCTTCAAACTGGCATAGGAGCAGCAAATCATTACCACCAGCCCCTGCATTTTGCTGTTTTTCATTCATCCATCCATTCATTCAAGTGCATCCTGAGCCCCTGCAATTTACCAGGCACTGGGCTGTGCTCAGACTAAGCAGAGACCCAGAAATGCAAATCAATACACTATATTCTGGGAAATTTAAAGTGATGTTATAAAAAACTTTTGTGGGAGAAAAAAGAGATAAAACAACTCTTCCTAGGGGAGTCTAGAAAGTTTTCATTCAAATTTGGCAATTGATTTATCTATGAAAGAACAACTGGACATTTTCATAGATGAATAAAAGTGATACAGGTGTAATACCTAGAGAGAACAGCAATACTAAGGTCCTATTTATATCCCCATGTAAGGACTATGATATTCAGTTCCTCTGGTTATAGTATCTTATACAACCATGTAAGGTGTTGGGATGTAATTCTGAAGTCAACTGGGAGTAAACAATGGGTTTTGAAACTGGAAAATTACTTGCTTATATTTATTAGAAGATAAATCTGGTGATAGTAGGGTGGGTGTTGGGCAGAGCCAAATAGAAGTCTTTGCAAATTTTTAGAATTTAGAAACTACCAATTAGAATGCCACATTTAAAAAGATATTGTGAAATACACTCACTATGACTGTAACTTTCTGAGGTGAGAGCAAAGACTCAAAAATGCTTCCATGTGTGAATAGCATGGTATTAACTCAGGAGAAGCAAATAGAGTAGTTAAGGGAGAATGAAAATACAAGGATATCAGTTTTTTTGTTTTGTTTTTATGCCAAATATTTGCTGAGTATGTGATACCCCAGTAAAATCACCTAGTAGGCAAGGATAATTGTATATGTGTGTACAGAACTCAGGAGAAAGTTTCGGTTTGGAGACATAATGTGGATTTGCAAGTTGTATGTAAAGGAGTTGTAACCATTGGTGTAAATGATGGACCTTGGGGAAATAACAGAGACTTTTTTTTTTTTTTTTGGAACAGTATAGGACCCAGCAGGATTTCTGGGGAACACAGACCTGTAAGGAGAGGCCAGAGGAGTACATAGGACAAATTAAAGAGAAAGACCAGTGGTTTTAAATATAGAAGAAAAACCAGGAATCCAAAAGAAAGAATCAAATAGTAGACTTAAATGATGAAATAGTATATGTCATTTGTTTGCCAATTTAGTAGGTCACCCCTAGCATTAATGAAAAGGGTTTAAGGAGAGTGATGGGGAAAGAAACCAATGCTGAACTGAGAAGAAAACAGGAGTCAAGAAAGTACAGATATTAAACACTCTATTACAGCTTTTCCACACGTGTGACATGAGATTGCACAGACTGACCTGGACTGTGGGTAAACATCATGGTCACAAGTAATCACCTGTATCTGTGGCAGCTCTTGACCCATTATCTATTGCTGCACCACAGCCAGGGCCCATTCCTGGCATGGAGGAATGAGAGGGTAGACAATGGGAGGGGGACCACTTAGTGTGTGTTTCACATACATAAAAGCTTCCAGTTGGACTCTTGCTATTATCTCCAAACGAAGATATGTGATAATCAGACAAAGACACTGGCAGAAAGTCAATAATTGAAAGAGAAGGATATTTATCACTAAACATTAAAACTGTATTCCAATACTCGGTCCCATTATCTTTGGGAATTATGAATTATTGATTTTTATAAATCTTATAACTTATGGACACCAGAATTATTTTGCCTTATTATTAGTATGCTAAACCTTAGTTTGTATTCCAATACTTTTGAAACTATTTTGGAAATTTTTTTTTTAATGTTTTTTAGGCTACCAGGAGTTTAAGAGGCCCTGATCCCAGTCCTCTGGTAATTCCTCCCCTGGATGTTTCCAGGCATCCTTGAGGGCTGTTCTGCATTTATGGCCCAGTCTGCTACACCCACCACATGGTAACAGGTTTTCATTCCCTCTTCTCATGCTCTGTCCTTCAGCTGAGCACTTTTTGTCCTTGGGGCATGACCATTGCTGCTTCTTCCAAGCACTGCTGACACTTCCACTAGAATATTCACCAGACACACAGCTGCCTCTGCAATTTACTGCATTCAATATTCTCCCTAAAATGTAGTCCTAAAGTGCCCAAGCTTGCAAGTGTGTTGCAACAGAGATGGGAAGACTGTCTCTCTCCCTCTTTTGAGTTTCATTCTATGACAGAGGTAATAAAGGTTCTGTTACCATCTTCCGTACTCCATACTCCCGCCCCCAAACACACAAAAACTTTAGGATTCAGATGGCCATGAAAGTTGGGCTGAGAGGTGAATCCCAGTGACAAACATCATGCCACACTCAATATTGACTCTGTGTTCTAGAAACTGAGTTTTGCTTATTGGGCCAAGCTTTTCTGCCTGCTCCTTATCTTGGTGTAAGTTCTCTTTTAAATAAGTTATTGCATTCTTGGAATCTTCCAACTCTGAGACCAGGGCTACTATCTCAGCATTAATAATGCCTGTTTATACTTTTTCCCCTGCCCATGCAGTTCACTGTAATAACCATCTTAGTGAACATTTATTGAGCCCTTGTTATGTACCAAGTGCTGTGCTAACTGATTTGATTTATCTCATTTAATCCTCACAAAGAGCAATGGCATATTAATATACACAATTACAGATGAGAAAACTGAGGTTTAGAAAGTTATGTGAGTTTGCCAGTATTATACAAAACCACTCTTCCAACCAGGGCTCAACATATGCTGGACTACAAAGTCTGAACTCTTATCATCACCATGTCATTATCTAAGTGCTGCTATGGTGGGTTCTCTTACTACATCATTCTCCATTGCACCTGCAGTCCCTAGTACTGGGTATGGTGCATAGTTGGAACGTCAATTAATATTTGTTGAATAAATGCAGGTCCTGCAACACCATTCATAACTGACTTTGGAATATGCTTTGGAATGCAATCTCAGACATATTTATGAATCTCCAGTCAACCAATCATTCAGTACTTACTATTTTTTATATATATTGGAAACCCTGGTGACGTAGTGGTTAAGTGCTATGGCTGCTAACCAAAGGGTCGGCAGTTCGAATCCGCAAGGCGCTCCTTAGAAACTTTATGGGGCAGTTCTACTCCGTCCTATAGGGTCACTATGAGTCGGAATCGACTCAAGGGCACTAGGTTATGTATAAACTTATTCTTCTGGGCTTTGTGAAAGAAATAGATACATGATCACTAAGCTTTTGTGGTTTACTAGTTTGCAGGAAAAAAATAAGAACCTATGGCTTTTTTTTTTTTATAAGCATAGCCAGAGCTTCCTATTACTGACCCCCAACCAGAAGCTAGAAGGCCAGCAATCCCTGAGATGCACCAGTAGAGGTCAGCCTCCCAGGACACAGAGCACGGCAGAGCTTAGCTGAGAATGGAGGTGGAGAGGGGAGGGCACCCAGGAATAACCAGCACACCACCATAGAACATTCACTGGGTAATGACTAAAGGACTATAGTTCAATGTCCTTCTTTTTGACTCCATAATATAGCTTACCTAATAACCCAAAGTAGTGATATTTGAAGTTCTGGTGGTTATGTATTGAGTTCATAATTAGAGGCCCCCTCAGACCAATAATCAAGGCACCGCCAGGGTTCCCAGTCTTGCCAGGAGAGGCTGCAGAGGCCAATGTGCTAAGCACCTTCAACTTGCTCCTTCAGTTCTAATCATTGCACTTCTCCAACCTGCTGTGCCCTGGGAGGCTGGTCTATGTAGGCCACACCAAGACTCCCTTGTCTTCTATCTTCTGGTTGATTCAGTTGAGGTATATTTCACTGAAAGAAGGAGAAAAGAAATACTTGGCCCACAGGAAATGAAAACAGATTCATGGAAGCTTGACAAACCACTCTTTAGTAAGCTGTGTAATTGGCCTAATTTAAGTCAAAAGCCATAGAAGTTGTTAGAGTCTTGACAAATCATCATGGGATGATTTACCATGATTTACCATGTGTAAGCCAGAAATGAAATTCTGAAGCATTCTTCTTTTCTTGGTCCTAGAATTTTGTGCTTTATCCTGCCTTACTTTATGAAACAAGAAAAACAAGTCTTCACTAACCTCAAGCACTGTTACAATCCAGCATTGAAAGGATTAAGGAAAGATTATGCACATACTGATATGCAGTCTCTTAAGAATATTTAATAGAAATCACATGCCATTCATTAAGCAAAAACACTCTCTTAAGAGCACTCTGAGAAGTTATCCCTAAAAATATTGTGACCAGAAGGTGAAGGCTTACAACAGCCTGTTGAGGTACAAGCTGGAATGTGTGAGATATGCAGTTTGAGGAAGCAAAAAATCTGGGGGCTAGGGGATTGCCCTAGTAAATTACCAAGAAGTAGAGAAATGCTATAAAAATGATGGCCAAACAAAGGGATATTCATTGTCCTCCAGGGTGCAGATTTTAAAATTTGTTCTGCAAATTCAGCAATTCCTAAGGTATTCTTTGAAATATTTATAATTATTTCTTTATTGCACAACGCATACATTTTACATTTAACCAGATGTTTTCTCCATTCAAAGAGCCAACTGTCCTCCATTTTCTCCCTCCCATGACTCAGTGGAATTCAGCCAAAAAATGTGTGCACTCTCATCCTTGCTCGGCAATGTTCACCACACCTAGACAAGAGCTCAACATGCACTAATTTGCTATTTCCACACTTTAATTGAAATGACTGGCATCTGGAGAAGTTTTAAGTAAAGAGCTTTTAGGTGATGCTTGTATGAACATTGAGACTCCTTTGAATGGACAGTGATTTTCATCTGGTAGATGGGTTATTGTATATTTTGTTCCAACCATAGCGAAGGCAATTATAGATCACAATTTGTATTAATAATAGCCAGGGACTAGATGTTAACATTCTCAGCTGCTAACTGAAAGGTTGAAGGTTCAAGTCCACCCAGAGATGCCTTGAAAGAAAGGCCTGGCAATCTACTTCCAAAAAATCAGCCACTGAAAACTCTGTGGAATACAGTTCTATTTTAAAGCATTTTAGCGGTTCAAGGCTTTGTTTAAATATCAACAGTCAGTTACCATCTAGGAAAATGGAGGCAATGTATCTTCAGGTTTGCTAGAGTTGAAAAATAGGAGTTTACTGATTTTGATGCACTGAAGATCAAATTTGTTACTTTATGTAGTTATAACCATAGTCATGATGAGACTTATACTGACTAATGTTATTCAATCATGTCATATCTTAAATCTAAAATTATAAAATTTTAACTTCAATTTCAACATATATTATAAAACATTTTGCTTAAACCTCGTAAAAACATTGTCCCTACTTTATTTTAGAGTGTCATTCAGGCTCAGTGACTTGGCTAGAAACACACAACCAGTAAGAAGCAGACAAAATTCAAATCCAAGTCATCTAAATCTAAAGTGTGTCCTGTTTTCACCATGTAAGCTCTTTCTCCTTTATGCTGAAGTGTGTATCTTTCTGATCTACATTTTGGAGAAGTCAAGCCATTAATTCAGATACAAGTTGAACATAATTACAGGTAAAGAAGAACCCCATGATTCTTCCAGATGTTACTAGAATGTACTACTTAAGAATGGAATCTAAGATGTAATGAGCTACCACTTCACTCTTTCTCTCTTACACCCCTTTTCTCACATAATTCAAAAGAAAACTTTTGATCTAAGTCTAAAACTGCTCTTTGAAATAAAATATTAGTTTCATATTTTAAATGTGGAGGGAAGTAGTGAAATAAGAACTTGTAATGTAAGGCCTAGGTGCACACTGATTACTGTTTCAAAAGTTCAATTGGCCTCTTAACTACCATCCTTACCACACTGAAATGCCTTCTACAGAGATGGAGGGTCCATCCAATAGTCATCTATTGCTGGCTATGGCTTATTACGATGGTTCCTCTGGGTAAAACATGTTTTCAAAGTGCATCCTCCCTTCTAATTTTTCCTAGCAAATGTGTAAGTGGGTAGTTTTATCTGCTTACTTGCCACTAGAATCTGATCATATTCTACAATCTTTAAGTCTCACGAGAACTAAAAATCCTAACATTGAAATAGGCTTTGAGCCAAGGCAAAAAAAAAAAAAAAAAGTAGCTGAGGTCCAGGGAAAGAAGAAAATTTAGAAAGGACTTCTTTATGATTTGCAGCTGATATCTTAAACTTTAGCACCCCAATGGGAGTTTAAGTCCATCTATGCTCCTTCTGAATACTTTCTAGGAGTAGTAAAAGAACAGGAAAGATGTGCTTCTCATCACTAAAGGAAATTGGTATTAAAATTGAAAATGTAGAAGTGTCAGAGAGGCAACACAACAAACAGCATGATCCAGTCAAGTGTGCAGTCCTGCTTCAATTGTTTAGTGACTGTAATTTGAAAGTCTCTAGAGAATGGATTACCTATGGGTGAAAGCATTACTCAGGACAAAAGATGTAGAAAAAACATGAGGAGAATTGCTAATCAAAAGCCGAGACACTCAGATGAGGATCTGGGTTCACAAATAAGTGGTAGAAAAGAAAAGTCAGGGCCCTCTTTGGAATAAGAGTATATTAAGGTCAGCTGTTGACTTTTTTTCCTTCCTGCTTAAAGGTGTCTTCAGACAGCAGCAAATGCTCTTTAGCTTCCTGAGCAAAGGGCTTTTATTAATTCTCAGGACTTTGGAAGATAAAAATTGAACCCAAATCCAAAGGACAATGAGAGAATGCCTTGAATTATAAAGACTTTAAGGGTGTCTTATGATGTGCATAAATAACTATCACTCTAAAGGACATTGGAGGACACAGAAGCTAGCAAAAAGTACTAGGATTGTGTTTACTCACACATACAGGATGAATGTGGAAGATTCATGGGTATGGATACTATCTAGAAAACCCTGTAAGTACAGGTTCATTTGGCAACTTCCTTCATCTGGAAAACAATGCTCAAACTCTCAGCGAATAGTGACACAAGAAGCTCCAAAGAAGTATCGCTGGTTCCAAACCACACATCAAGCATGTGTCCCTGAGTCTAGAAAGTGAGCAGAATCCTTTCTCCACTCCAGTGTCTCTCCATTCTAACCCTGGTTGCTCAATGGTTGAGCCCTCAGCTTCTACCCAAAAAGTTGGCAGTTTGAGCCAACCAGCAGCTTCGTGGGAGAAAAGACCTGGAGATCTGCTTTGGTAAAGATTACAGCCTAGGAAACCCTGTGGGGTAGTGCTACTGTGTCCTATAAAGTCGCTATGAGTTGAAATTTACTCAGTGGCACACAAGTCATATTTTTCCCTACTATGCTCTTTGCTTTCCAAATGCATATAGTTTGATAAGTACACTGTAAGTATAAAAACACTAGAAAAAATTAAATCAGTGCCCAAAAAGGAATCCTATACTTTCATTTATTCAGAGTTCTATTTTTCTAATTGATGAGATTATCTTATGAAAGTCAAGCTCAAAGGAAAAAGGATCTATAAGAACCTTGTTCCTTTTATCCAGTTTGCAATTGCCAAAGGAATATTTTGAAGATCTGGTGGCACAGTGGTTAAGAGCTATGGTGAGCTATGGCTGCTAACCAAAAAGTTGGCAGTTCGAATCCACCAACTACTCTTTGGAAACCCTATAGGGCAGTTCTACTATGTTCTATAGGGTCGCTATAAGTTAGAATCAATGAATGCAATGGGTTTCGTGATTTAAAGAAACATTTATGCCTTTTTTTCCTGATTCTAAAAGTAAGTCATTTTTTTTTTAATTTGGAAAATACCATGCAATCTAAAGAAAAAAAAATCTGTAACTGCATTACTCATTGGTTACCAATTGTTAGTATTTTTTATATTTCTTTCCAGTGTATTTTTTGCATTTGTATTTAATCAAGGAGCCCTGATGGCACAGTGGTTAAAGTGCTCAACTGCTAACCAAAAAGTCGGTGGTTTGAACTCACCATTTGCTCCTCAGGAGAAAGATGTGGCAGTCTGCTTCTCTAAAGATTTACAACCTTGGGACTATTCAGCTCTGTCCTGTAGAGTTGCTATGAGTCGGCGTTGACTGGATGGCAGTGGGTTTGGTTTTGGGTATATTTAATCAATATCTTTTGCTTTACCAGCTTGGAATATCACCCCACTTTAGATTTCTCACTTTGCCTTACATAGCACCTACTTTCAATAAGTCATCATCTACAGGAGATTCTACTGCTTTTCTACCTGTTATATCTCAAATACTTCCCTCTCCAGCCACAATCCTGCCATTTTAAGTTAATCTGTATCATCTCCCATGTGGGATATGGAATGGTATTCTTAATTTTTATCTCTGTTTTCGGTTTCACATTTCAACTCATCTTTCATGGTGGTTCCAAAATGATTATTTTTAGGCATCACTGGTTGTGTTATTCTCCAGCTTAAAAATCTTTTCAATAGTTTTCCATTGTCCTAAAAAATGTCAAATTCCTTAACATGACTTATAAAGCAATTCCCTGTCTCTTCCCCCCTCTTACTAGTCTTTTCTCTGGCACACCCACTTCCCTCTCCTTCACTTTTTGCTCCAATCATTCTGAGCTGCTTCTGGTTGTCCAAGCTACTAAGCTGGTTCATGCCAGACCTAACTGCTTTTCTCACTCTATTCTTCTATCAGGAATATCTTCATTTTCTCCCTTATCTGTGCTAGGCAAGACTCAACCCAGCATCATTTCCTCGTTGAAGACTCTGCTGCTCTTCCCAGGTAGGGGGACCACACCTTTTAGGTAGAATAGCCACTACACTTTCCTTCGTGCCTCACACTACTTGAGACTTTTATGTAGAGCTGCCTTCGCCTTTTACATGTTTTCTCCCCTCTTAAAACTGCACTTCCTATGTCAGAAACCTTGTCTTATTTATCTTTGTACTCCCAAAATCTAGAGTTTAGGCCCTGGCACAAAAGAGATGTTCAAAAATTTGTTAAATAAATTAATAAACAATAACTCCTTGCTGCTGAGTCAATTCCAACTCATAGCAACCCTATAGAATGCAGTAGAACTGCCCCATAAAGTTTCCAAGGAGCACCTGGTGGATTTGAACTGCCGACCTTTTGGTTAGCAGCCATAGCACTTAACCACTACACCACCAGCCTTTCCTAATGAATAATAGAGAAGGGTAATGACCTGATTTGTTGGCAAATGCCAACCACGGACTTCAGTCAGGTATCATTTGTACAAACATGTTCTTACCATTCGTGTTTCATTGTCACTCTACATTTATGCATTTCTGACTTTCTTGAACAACCACAAATGAAGGGCAAATTCAGCCTATTTAAAATCCCCTTGGAATGACAATTCATAAGATGCTATAAAGTGGTAGAACTCCACAAACACCACAAAGCCATTATGAGAAAATTGTCCTGCACTAAATCTGCTCGGGACTGCAGGGTGCTTAACTGATAGTCACATTTGTTTTGGGACGTTTGCCTAGAAATGTTCCTTTAATAAATGTACTAAATAAGATGCATAATTTAGCTCCCTCTCTGCGGTCTGCTGGCCAGCTGCCAGCTCCAAGCTCCTGATGCTTCTCTCCTCTTCTCCTCCCTTGATCTCTCACCATCTCTCTCTTGGGTTTGACTCAGCACCAAAGTTGCCTGTTGGCATCGTACAAACAATTTCATTAAAAAGCCATCACAGTTGTGCCTGATGACTTCATTTCTCCCCCAATGGTTCAATTTATATCTTCCTTTAAAACAAATAGGGAGAAAGTTTCTCTCTGGGATGACTTTGTCTAACTGTACTACATGCACACTGGCACCCGGTAAAATGAAAGAAAGAGAACTCTTACCTTTATTGGGTAGGTGAAAGAAAGAGCTTCTTTTAGCCTTACACTACTTTTCACATGGGATTTCTTATGTTTCTACTTTCATTTAGAAGCTATCATGGTCAGTGTTCAACCTTGCTTTTTCTTTTTCCATATTGCAGGGTAGCCTCAAGGAAAATTCAGTAAGCTGAGAATCAGAAAATCTTGCTTCAAGATAGATTATTGGGAAATTATGTGATATTTAATGAGTAGCACAACCTCATTGACCTTATTTACTTTCCTTTTCTTTAAAAAAGCTAATATAAAAGGATCACTTCCAACCCATTGAGTAGTGTATAATTATGCAGACATACTGACAAACACACACATGATTATTTGACCTCCATACAAGATCAATCTGCTAGAATAGTTCAGAACACCATTCTAATTCTCTTTTCAGGTTCAGGCAACTATGAGAGTCTCTCGTTCTTTCCTCTGTGATCTCCATCCCATAAAATTGATGAGCCTGGAGTATTAGTCACAGCCCTGGTCTCGGATAACTTCTGAAGAATAATTCTTTACAGCTTCGCCAACCCAGTCTCTTACCTGGTTAAGAGAATTTCACTCAAGATTCTAGAAATCCATGAATGCTAGGAATAGGATACTAATCAAAAGTAAACATCAGCTTTCCATTAAATAAAAACTGACATTAGAAAGTGCCATTTGTGGTAAAAAGGCAATTAACATGCTTTAAAAAACTTAATCCTTACAACAATCCTAAGAAGAAAAAACTATTATTATTGGCATTCTGCAGTTGAGGAAACTGAATTATAGTAGCTGTGGAATCTTGCCATGGTTTTTTTTTTTTTTTTTTTGCCTCTTCAAGTTTTAGAGCTAAAACTCAAGCCTAGTTTTGTTTCCTTCAAAACCCATTCTCTTAACTACAGCAGCTTCTGTTAGCTCCATCTAAGCCGCCACAGGCTTTGACAAGCAGGAGTACAGAGATAAAGACGGGGCCTTCCACCAGAAATGGACTGGTAGTGAACAGTAGCAACTCAGTATCTATTAGACTATGTGTTTCCCTTCCGTTTCTCTAAGACTGTGAATCTGCACATCCATCTCTCCTCACTTGATTGCAGACAGGCTTGCCAGGATTTCTTTTCCGACTGCTAACCTTGTGCCCTGCGGCTCGGCACGCTGTCTGGCTGTCCCACTGAGAGGAGGCTCTGCAGAACATGGCATCTGACAAAATGCAGGCTGTTGCTCTGAACGAGCATTATTCATTTCTGTCAGTTAAATTCTGAAGCAGCAGCCTGCATTTCTCCCACTGGGCTGCTAAGAGGAACTACAGAGCATGAGGAGACATCATAAAAATCAAAAAACTGTACTTGATTCTCCCATGTTGAGAAGCGGGTGTCAATTCATCTCAGAGGGACCTCATGGGGCAGAAGTTTTGTAAACACACTCCAGTGGTCCCTGTGTTCTAACTTAAAACATCGCTGCTCTATTTCCTACCGGGTACCTGCTTTTTTGTCTCTGAAAGAAACCCATAGTCTATATTCAGCAGAGAGAAAAGGGAAAACATGGCCATTTCGTATTCGTCTTTGAATAATAGTTGGTCTCAGCCTGAAAAGCTTCTAAGTCGGAGCAGGGTCAGAGTTGCAGAGAATTCTCCAAAAAAATGATAGTTTCCTTTTATGAAACACTGTTTTGTCACCCATTAATTTATCTAACAGAGCCCTGTTGGGGCAGTGGTTAAGAGCTCGGCTGCTAAACAAAAGATCGGCAATTTGAATCCACCAGCCCATCCTTGGAAACCCTCTGGGGGAGGTTTTACTGTGTCCAATACGGTCACTATGAGTCGGAATCAACTCCATGGCAAATTTTCTTTCTTTTTTTTTTTTTTGTTTTATGGTAACTTTATGTTAAATATATTGAGGAATTGCCAAAATGTACATTTTGTGATCCCAACAGCAATTACTCCACACTTATTATAAGTAATTTTATTTTAACCATCCTAGTGAAAGTGAGGTGGTATCTCGTGGAGGTTTTGATTTGCATTTGCCTAATAACTAAGGCTGGACATTAGTTATTAGGCAAACACAAATCAAAACCTCCAGAGATACCGCCTCACTTTCATTCAAAAAAACCGAACCAAACCTGTTGCCATCAAATCTATTCCGACTTATAGCAACCCTATTTTTTTTTTTTTTTTTTATAGGACAGAGTAGAACTTCCCCATAGGGTTTCCAAGGAGCACTAGTGGATTTGAACTGCCAATCTTTTGGTTAGCAGCCATAGCACTTACCCACTACACCACCAAAGTTTCCTCACTTTCACTAAAGGATGGCTAAAATAAAAATACTAATAGTAAGCGTGGAAGGAAATGTGGCATAATTGCTGTTGGGACTGCAAAATATTACATTTTGGTAATTTCTCAATACGTTTAACATAAAGTTACCATAAAATTAAAAAAAAAAAAAAAAGCCTGGGCTGTATGAAGAAGAGGAACAGGGCATCAGGATTGGAGGAAGACTCATTAACAACCTGCGTTATGCAGATGACACAACCTTGCTTGCTGAATGCGCAGAGGGCTTGTAGCAGTTACTGATAAAGACCAAAGACCATAGCCTTCAGTATGGATTACACCTCAACATAAAGAAAACAAAAATCCTCACAACTGGACCAATAAGCAACATCATGATAAATGGAGAAAAGATTGAAGTTGTCAAGGATTTCATTTTACTTGGATCCACCATCAATACCCATGGAAGCAGCAGTCAAGAAATCAAAAGACCCATTGCATTGGGCAAAAAAAAAAAAAAAAACTGCTGCAAAAGACCTCTTTGAAGTGTTGAAAAAGCAAAGATGTCACCTTGACTAAGGTGTGCCTGACCCAAGCCATGGTAATGTCAGTCGCATCTTATGGATGTGAAAGCTGGGCAATGAATAAGCAAGACTGAAGAAGAATTGATGCCTTTGAATTGTGATGCTGGCAAAGAATATTAAGAATACCGTGGACTGCCAAAAGAATGAACAAATCTGTCGTGGAAGAAATACAACCAGAATGCTCCTTAGAAGCAAGGATGGCAAGGTTGCGTCTTATGTACTTTGGACATGTTGTCAGGAGGGATCAGTCCCTGGAGAAGGACATCATGCTTGGTAGAGCAGAGCATCAGTGAAAAAGAGGAAGACCCTCAATGAGATGGACTGACACAGTGGCTACCATGGGCTCAAGCATAACAAAGATTGTGAGCATGGCGAAGGACCAGGCAGTGTTTCATTCTGTAGTACATACGGTTGCTATGAGTGGGGACAAACTCAATGGCACCTAACAACAACCACAACAATAATTAATGATGTTCAGCATCTTTTCATGTGCAAATTTTTCATTTGTATATCTTCCTTGAAAATGTCTTGCAAAATACTTTATTCTTTTTAAAAATATATATTTTTTTATTTTAGAACAGCTTTAGATTAACAGAAAAATTGCAACAGTAGTATAGAAAGTTCCCATATACCCTGCACCCAGGTTCCCCTATTATTAAATCTTACATTAGTATGGTACATTTGTTACAATTAATCAACCAACACTGATACAGTATTATTAACTGAAGTCCATACCTTATTCAGATTTTCTTAGTTTTGCCTAATGTCCTTTTTCTGTTCTAGGATCCCAGCCAGGATACATTATATCTAGTCACCATGTCTCCTTAGACTCTTCTTGGTAATGAAAGTTTCTCAGACTGTGCTTCTTTTTGAGGACCTTGATAGTTTTGAGAATCACTAGTCAGGTATTTTGTAGAATTTCCCACAATTGGAATTTGCCTGATGTTTTTGCTCATGATTAGACTAGGGTTATAAGTTTTGGGAGAAAGACCACAAAGGGAAAGTGCCATCTTGATCATATCATATCAAGAGTGCATACTATCAACAGGATTTATCACTGTTGATGTTTTCTCTTGATCATATGACTAAGGTAGTATTTTTCAGGTTTCTCTACTGTAATGTTATACTTTTATCTCTTTTTTATACTGTACTCTTTGAAAGGAAGATATTATGATCAGCCTATAATTGAGGACTGCAAAATAAAGCTCTACCTCCTTGAGGGCAGAGTAAATACCTAAGTTTTTTAGAATTCTCCTGTACAGGAAAATTTTCTACCATCCCCTCCCCCCTTTTATTTGTTACATTGATCGTTTATTTCTATCACTATGGACTCTTTACATTTATTTTGTATTTTGGGTTATAATCCAATACCAAAAACCAAAAAACCAAACCCCTTGCCATTGAGTTGATTCTGACTCATAGCAATCCTATAGGACAGAGTAGAACCACCCCATAGGGTTTCTAAGGAGCGCCTGGTAGATTTGAACTGCCGACCTTTTTGTTAGCAGCCTTTTCGTTCGCAGCCATAGCTTTTAACCACTACAACACTAGGGTTTCCAATCCGATACTACTTTATTTATTTTGTTGCTCAAATTGTCCCAGCTTTGGCCATTATGAGCTTTCACATGGATCCTGTATTCCTTTGACATACCCCTATCATTGTGTTGTAGTTTTGAGAACTTCCTTACTTTCTGGTATTACAAGGTGCTCTAGGATAATTATGGATATACACTGCCCCAATGTTAGCCAGTTTAAAAGGAGCCTTGCTTTCTATTATTTAAGAATGATATTAGAAACCAAGATAGGTGCTAGGTTTGCTCCCTGTTCCTAGGGTACATTTAGCCTTACAGACCCCAGTAATCTCCAAAGTTACGGAGGTCAGCAGCTTTTACCTTTAGTCCTGTCAGTAAGGTTGTTCCATACATTTGTAATACAGTTACATGGTTTAACACATTATAAATTCTATCCTGGGATACTCAACCTTTTAAGTAATTTTTTGTCTTAATTACGTACATTCAGACTAACGCTTTGTGCTATAAAATTCTGTGGGTTTTGAGAAACACAATATCATGATCCACAAGTACAGCACCATACAAAATAGTTTTACCACACTAAAAATGCCTCGTGCTTCATCTGATCAACCCTCTTCACCTACCTCCAAATTCCTGGAGCCCGTTGATCTTTTCATCACTGCTATAGTTTTACTTTTTGCAGAAAATCATGTATCTGGAATCATACAGTTTGTAGAAGGAACCCTGGTGGTGCAGTGGTTAAACATTCAGCTGCTAACAGAAAGGTCAGTGGTTTGAATCCACCAGCCACTCCATGGGAGAAAGTCCTAGACAATAAAGACTTACAGCCTGGAAAAACTATGGGACAGTTCTACTTTGTCCTCTAGGATCACTGTGAGTCAGAATTTACTTGACAGCACACAACAACAGTAGTTTGGAGCCTTTTCAGACTAGATTCTTTCATTTAGCAAATATGCATTTAAGATTCATCAGTGTGTTTTCATGGCTTAATACCTCATTTCTTTTTATCACTGAAACCGTTGTCAAAAATAAATTGTTCATATTTGTAAGAGTCATCTTTGGATCCTCAATTCTATTACATTAAACGATACTTCTACCCTTATGCCAATAACGCATTGTATGGATAACTGTAGCTTTGAGGTAAGTTTTAAAATTGAGAAGAATGAGTTCTCCAATTCTGTTCTTCCCCTTTAAGATTTGTCTATTTCAGTCTATTTTTATTTTTTGATAATTTTTATTCTTTTTGATAATGTTGAAAACAAAACTTTTCTTCAATTAAATTTTGGAATGAAATTTTGAAATCACTAGTGAACAGAAATAAAATTGGCTTTTGTGTGATATTCGTGTATTCTGGAATTTTCCTGAAATTGTTTAATATTTATCTTAGTTTGTGTGTGTATTCTTTAGAATTTTCATTATAAAAGATCATGTCATCTGAGAATGCTGTTGCTCTTGTTAGGTGCCATCTAATTGGTTCTGACTCACAGTGACCCTATGTACAACAGAACAGAACACTGCCTGGTCCTGCGTCATCCTCACAATTGTTATGTTTGAGCCCATTGTTACATCCACTGTATCAGTCCATTTCATCAAGGGTCTTCCTCTTTTTTGCCGACCCTCTGCTTTACCAAGCATGATGTCCTTCTCCAGGAATTGGTCCCTCCTGATAACATGCCCGAAGTAGGTGACACAAAGACTTGCATCCTCCCTTCTAAAGAACATTCTGGCTGTATTTCTTTCAAGACACATTATAGTATATCCAATATTCTTTTTCAGCACCATAATTCAAATGCACCAATTCTTCTTCGGTCTTCCTTATCCATTGTCCAGCTTTCGCATGCATATGAGGTGATTGAAGATACCATGACTTGGGTCAGGTGCACCTTAGTCCTCAAAGTGACGTCTTTGCTTTCCGACACTTTTGCAGTGGATTTGTCCAACGCGATATCTTTGTTTGAGCTCTTGACTGCTGCTTCCGTGGGCATTGATTGTGGATCCAAGTAAAATGAAATCCTTTGACAGCTTCCATACTTTTTCATTTTTTATCATGATGTTGCTCATTGGTCCATTTGTGAGGATTTTTGTATATTCTATATGTTGAGGTATCATCCATATTGAAGGCTGTGTTCTTTGATCTTCATCAGAAAGTGCTTCAAG
The DNA here is from genome assembly GCF_024166365.1 of Elephas maximus indicus. NCBI lineage: Eukaryota > Metazoa > Chordata > Mammalia > Proboscidea > Elephantidae > Elephas > Elephas maximus. The sequence goes on along the minus strand of NC_064828.1, from coordinate 95,402,957 downwards.
TCCTCTTTACTTTCAGCAAGCAAGGTTGTGTCATCTGTATATTGCAGGTTGTTAATGAGTCTTCCTCCAATCTGGATGCTGTGTTCTTCATATAGTCCAGTTTCTTGGATTATTTACTCAGCATACAGATTGAATAAATATCGTGAAAGGATACAACCCTGACACACAGCTTTCCTGATCTTAAACTTTGCATTATCCTCTTGCTCTATTAAAAAAACTGCCTCTTTGTCTACGCATAGGTTCCACATGAGCACAATTAAGTGTTTCGGAATTCCCGTTCTTCTGAGAATAGGGATAGTTTTACTTCTTCCTTTCTAATCTAGATGCTTTTTCTTTATTTTTCTTGCCTAATTGCCCTGATGAGAACTTCTGGTGAAACACTGAATAGAAATGGCAGAAGAGGACATCGTTGCCTTGTTTTTGCTCTTAGAGGGAAGGCATTTTCACCATGAACTATCAGGTTAAAAAAAAAAAAAGGTTAGCTGTGAGTTTTTCTGGATGGTCTTTATCAGAGGAGAAAGTTCTTTTTTATTCCTAGTTTGTTGAATATTTTTTGTCATGGAAGGTATTTTTCAAGTCCTTTTTTCTATGTCCATTGAGACGTTCATGTGGTTTTGTTCTTTATTATACTAATACGGTTATGATGGTTAAATATTATGTGTCAACTTTCTTAGGCTATGCTGCCTGATTATTTGGTCAGACACTGGATATTGCTGTGAAGGTATTTTGTAGGTGTGATTAATATTTACAATCAGTTGGCTCTAAGTAAAGGAGGTTATATCCTGTATAATGTGAGTGGGCTTCATTCAATCAGTTTAAGGCCTTAGGAGGAAAAAAAACAAAATAAAACCAAGAATCTAAGGCATAAAAGTCTCAGTAACAGCAAAAAGCCACCAGGAATCAAGTTTTGTCTGAAACTTTGTAGTAGGCAGGCTGGGGTAAATAAAGTCCAACAAAGTAGGGCTTGTTAGGTAAAAGAACAAAACAAGGTTCTTTCTAAAAAAGGGATTCCAAAATCTGAGGAATAGGGTATGTGACCAAGTTGGGAATCAGAATTTTAAAAATTTAGGTGACAACTATATTAGTTTCCTGGGCTATCCTAGAAAACAGTAAATTCTACGTTCTACTTAAAAATGAATAACTATGATATAGAATATGTGTAAGTGTAGTTCTTAGTATATCTCTACTATCTTCTGATTCATTGTTACCTGAACTCTTACCACCTGAAGGTAAAAACTTGAGGGAATTATTTTTCAACAGTATTAAAAATCACCAGAATAATGTTATTGGTAATTGGCTAAAATAACTCAGCCTTTCTCAAGATAGACTTGAATTTAAAACCTAAGGGTGCAAACAATTAAGCACTGGACTACTAGTCAAAAGACGGGCGGTTCGAACCCATCCAGAAACACCTCAGGAGAGAGGCCTGGCAGTCTGCTTCTGAAAGGTCAGAGCCTTGGAAACCCTGTGGAGCAATTCTATTCTGCGTACATGCAGTTGCCATGAGTCAGAATTGGCTCGACAGCAACTAACAACAACTCTCTTAGTTGATACCAATACAAGGTACACGGTTTTCATAATGTGCAGCAATAGAATCCGCGACTTTTTGTAGTATACAGCACCACCCGAAATAGGACAACAGTTCCAGCCTTGCCATCCTTCCCCAAAGTTTTTATTTTTAGGTAGTAAGAGGTCACTTGACAATGAGTCGGAAGGAGGTATAGGTGTATTTTAGAAATATGCTCATGCATATGCTAAATAATAATTTTTCATTTTCAGAAGGAAAATGTTAGATATACTATTTTCTGGGATGCACATTACTTCCTGGCAGCCTTAAACCTGACTACGTAAATAAGATCTGACCAATGGCATATAAGCAGAAGTGATAGAGGCAACTTCTGCGTAATAACATCACTAGGGTGTAAAGGGAGGGTTAGCACAGCCATCTTACCCTTGCCCAGTAGATGGAGTATAGGTGTAAATCATGGAGTTCTAACAGGCCATGCCACCATGAGATAAGCTTCAGAGCCACAAAAACCTAGGTCCCTGACAACAGGAAATCACCGAAACCACTCCTACCAAACTGCCATCCTTGAGATGTTACACAGCAGAGAAATAAATGCCTGCCTTTTTTTTTTTATTTAAGCCAGAGCCCTGGTGGCGCAGTGGTTAAAAGCCTGGCTGCTAACCAAAAGGTTGGCAGTTTGAGTCCCTTTCTTGGAAACCCTATAAGGCAGCTCTGTTCTGTCCTATAGGTTCACTATGAGTTGGAACTGACTTGACAGCAGGGAGTTATTTAAACCACTGTTATTGGGATTTGTAGGCATTCCCAGATGAATCTAATCTTAATGTCTACAGCATTTTTCAAGGCTTAAAACTTACTTTCTTGAGCTAGTGAAGTTATTAAATACATCATAAAAAGTTAAGTCACTCATTAATGATCAGTTCTGCTCAGTCAGAATGTGCTTGAAGTAAATATCTCTGCAAACATGCTAAAATAGATATTCTCAAATGGAACTATTTTGCTAAGCACTAAGGTGTACTCACACTCACACCATTTAATTTCTTATAAAATTGAAGTTGCCCTGTGTGTGCCTTCAATCAGTGTTGTGAGATCGTGAATATTCATGCATTAAAGATTTGTGTCTCTTTTGCTTAGTAAGGCTGTTTGTCCCTGTTACATGCTATTTTTTCATTATCAAATTCAACATCCTGCTCTCTGAATTCTCCTTAGGCAGAATTCACTACACGTATCTGCATTCCCGTAGCATTTTCTAATCAACTTCTATCATTGCATTTAATACATTATAATTATATTTTGTCCTGACATATCTGTTGTGTTTGCTATGCTGCAAAATCTCAAGAGAAGGGGCAGCTTTCTATTCATCTTTGTATTTTCAGTGCTTCACACAGAGTATATAATAAAAACTGAATTAGTCTTATACTGCTGCATAACAAATTACCACAAACATAATGTCTTAAAACAATACCCATTTATTATCTCACTCATTTCAAGGGTCAGAAGTCTGGGCAGGTTTAGCTAGGCTCTCTGCTTATGGTCTCACAGATGGAAATCAAGGTGTCATCCATGCTGAGCTCATATGTGGGGGCTCTGGAGATCAATACACTTACAAGCTCATTAAAGTTATTGGCATAATTCAGTTCCCTGCAATTACTGGGTTGGGAAGAGACTGAGGTACCTTTTTGTTGCTGTCAGCTAGAGATGTGCTGAGCTTCTTGAGGTCCCTTGAGTTTCTCATCATGTGGCCTCTTCCATGCTCAGATGAGCAATGGTGCATTGAAACCTTCTCATACTTAAAATCTCTCTGACTTCCCTTCCTACCACCATCCAGAAAAATCTCTCCCATTTTAAAGGTTCAGGAATTAATTCAGGCCTGCCCAGATAGTCTCCCTTTGGTATATAGTGTAACATAATCATAGGAGTGATGTTTCATTATTTTAACAGCTTCCACCTTCCCTCAAAGGGTAGGAAACGATACAGGCCAAGGAATGTGACAGCAGGATCATTCTTAGAATTTTGTCTAGCTTAAATTTAAAAATGTACTTAATAAGAGAATGATCGTCTGTATGTTGAATTTTCTTAGCTTAAAATGTTAAAATATAATTTTTTAAAGTTTTCTGTTGATTTTTCATTCCTAAAGAGCCACAAGCACATGGACACAGTTTTTTATCTTATATGTGTTCAATATTCAATTAACAGGGCCTTCGGAGTTTAGGTGCCATGCCATTACTAATAGGATCAAGAAAAGAGAAAACAAAGACAAGAAGAAACTAAAACAAGAAAGCATGAAAGGAAGGAAAAAGTAAAATGAAAAAAAAAAACTGTTTAACAAACTTGAACTTTATATGTGAAATAATATTCATGCTAGATTATCTCTCAAGAAAATATTTTTAATTACAGAGATAATTCAGTCCTGACCAAATTCACTTACATACTATATTGTAGCCAACATCTGCAGCTCTTGGTCCAGTCGTTGAAGGATAGCTGAGATCAGAAATCTCCTCTTGTCTTAACCCAGCTAAGTGGGGTTGTGTTTCTGTGACTTTATTTTCAGCAGAAGTCTTATTGGGGAAGAGCCAAGACACTTCAGTTTCACAAAGCTTCAAGAACTGTCAACCAGTGATGTCCCAATTTCTGAAAGATATTCCAAGTCTCACCAATTTGCTGCCTCTGTTTTCTCTCACATCTTCATGGAAGCCATTTTGACAAGCTGGAAAACTACAGTCCCTTACTGTTTTTAATACAAAGTTTGAACACCAATGATTCTGGAAGTAACCGTTATAAATGCGGAAAATGTTCAGGTATCAGAGCATAACAACCTCTTGGCCTGCGGGTAAGCAAATTGATGGCTTAGTCTGCCTTCAAGTGGAAAGATCCAAGGAATAATAGGCTTGCACAGACCCTGGAATATGGATGGGAAATTCTGGAGTACCAGCTATGCAGAATAGGAGTAGTGTTACTAGGTGAAGCCATGTCCTTGGCCCTGGGGTCCCTTCATCACTTGGAGAGAGTTCCAGTCAAATGTAACGAACAAAACACAGACATTAAAATCATGCGGAAATATTTTAAATCCTAATTATACATTTGCAAGCTGTTTTACCTTGTACAGGTTTCATTACCTTTGTAACAATAATTTTACTTATCTTATTATAATAATGCTTCCAACCAAACAACCAACCCTTTGCCGTCGAGTCGATTCTGACTCATAGCAACCCTATAGGACAGAGTAGAACTGCCCAGTAGGGTTTCCAAGGAGCACCTGGTGGATTCAAACTGCTGACCTTTTGGTTAGCAGCTGTAGCTCTTAACCACTACACCACTAATGTTTCCATAATAACACTTAGAATGTAAAATTTTAGGGATATTAATAGCAAAAAGAGATAATACTTGCTTATTAAATAATAAATTATCGGCTAATATTATTCTATGGTAAATTTTTTTTTACATCACTGAAATGATTTGTGTAAAAAAATTTATCATTCTTCAGCACAAAATAGTTTATAAACAAGTAAGTAAACAAATAAAGGCCCTAATCTCTCCTAGTAAATAACCTATATCTTTTGCTTCCCAATCTGACATAGCATCCATATAATGCAAGAATACAGATGCACAAAGATATTAGAAATGGAAAGTTCTAGAGATTCATCTTTATGAGCACTTGAGCAGAAGATTCCTGACCTGGGGAAAGCCACTGCATCACGCATTAGCTACTTGTTCATTTATAGAGCATCAAAAAATTAGAGACTTTTCCTTTACTCAAGAAAGTCACATTTTAGAGATTTGGATAGATAAAATAAATAACTATGATAAAAGATGGCTGCAATGAGAGAAGAATTAATAGAATGTCAGGGGAGTGCAGAGGAAGCAAAGTCTTTTCTAATCTAGACTAGGCTAGGAGCCCCTGATTTATGTTCTCGTAGCTTCCATATTCTAATGCTTATGATGCTTTACTGTTGTTACCTACTTCATTGTTTCAAATACACGTTGTACCACAAGATCCATATGAGGAAAATTTTGTCTTATCACTGCATCCCCAATTTCTACTGATATATCTAGCATAGTAAGAACTCAGCTCCTATTTGCAGAAAGAATGAATGAACAATAGGTAAAGAGATACAGTCTACATTAGTCCATTAATCCTTGAAGGATGAGAAGAATTCCACTAGGGGAAGAGAACAGGATAGATATTTCAAGCAAGGACTTAGAGACATGAACATTCATATGGTGTCTGGGAGTAGCAATTACCCATAGAATATGGGCGAGAGAGTGGTGCGAACAGGGGCAGAGGTATCCCATTCATAAAACAGAGGAGGCTGCCCTGTGAATAACTCAGGGAGCAGTGCTTGCCTTGTATAAGACATAGAAGGTGCTATCAACCCACTTCCTAGACCAATGGATGCTTAATAGTTTTATGTGTAAATAACTAAAAGGACTACATGACTTTTTTAGAACCAAGAAGACCTCCTCCCAAGAGACTTTTTGTCTTGGCTTCTACAGAAAGCAGCTGGCAAATTTTCCTAAAAGATAAATAAACAAACAAACCAATAATGATGCTGACAACAAGGGCAACTACATGGAGAGAAAAAAACAAAAGACAGTAAACAGTGGTAATGAAATAGGTTGATAAATGATGATAATTTGAAGGTATCAGGACCATAATTGCACCAGAGTTCAATGGTACTCTGCAATTTACGAACATAACTGTTTTGATGTGCATATATAAATTCAGAACAGAAGAGAAGTAATCTACCTACTATAGAAAGTAAAACTAAACTTCTTTCTGTCAAGCTTTACCTAATTCTCCCACTTCCTGCTTTTGCTTCTTCCTGCAGCACTGCAGAGCTGGATCTCCTGGCATTGCTCCAGTTTCCTAGCATTCTCAGTATAAAGTAGGTGACATTTAATAACTTAGCATCAAGATTCCTCCAATCCTGCTGTCATATTTTGAGAATTGCTACCAATGTCACAAAACAATGTGTAAATTTTTTAATGAGAAATTAACTTGGGCTGTAAACTTTCACCTAAAGCACAATCAAAAAAAAAAAAAAGATTCCTCCCATCCAAGGAACTAATACTCTTCAATTTTCATTTTTCCTCTAAATTTTAAATTCCTCTAAATTTCCTCTAAAATCTCTTCTAGTGCCATAAGCATGTTTCTATCAGTGACATATTGTCAGTCCCCTGGTCTAGAGTCTGGAACCAGTAACACTTGCAGAAAACTCATCCATGCAATCACCTTCACTCTTGATTCTATAGAACCACTCACCTGCTTTCCATGTCTATATTCTACCCACCTTCCGGGGCTCTACTGAGACCACTCAAAATTCTGGCAGCCATTTAGGTTTACCATCATGCCCGCCTGGCCCTCTGGACATTGTGTCTGATTCTGGCTTGGTCAGCTCTTTTCTGTGAGCTTCTGCCAATTATAAACTCCTTCCTCCTTTTCTTTCCAAGTTATTTTTCATAAATTGCACCCAAGTCTCAGAATATTACATATGCCTTTTGTGTGTAAACTATATGTATAAGAAATGCCATAATTCATACAATCTTTTAATTATTCCAAGGTAAACTAATTTTATGGACTATTTGTTAGTGGACTCCATGGCAGGAAGTGATTAAAAGCTATAACTGGTAACCAAAAGGTTGGCAGTTTGAATCTACCAGGCACTCCTGGGAAACTCTGTGGGGTAGTTCTACTCTGTCCTACAGGGTCTCTATGAGTTGGAATCTACTCAACGACAATGGATTTTTTTTTTTATTTGTTAATAGTCTTCTCCGTTTTCCAGAAAAATAGGATTCATAAAATATGGGAAAAACTAACTCATGTAGTAATATTAAGAATTTTAACTGAAAGCAAAGTCTATACACATGTGTAAGACATTAAATGTGTAGATTGCATGTTGTTGTTAGTTACCATTGAGTAGCTCTGACTTACGGTGACCTCATGTACAACAGAACAAAATGTTGCTTAGTCCTACCCCATCTTCATGACCATTGGTGTGTTCTAGTTCCTTGTTGCGGCCACTGTGTATTTTGGGTGTCTTCCAACCTAGGGTCTCATCTTCCAGCAGTATATTGGACAATATTTCATTGTAATCAATAGGGTTTTTTCATTGGCTAAGTTTTGAAACATATGACTAAGTCTTTCTTGGTAGTCAGTGTTCCTCTGGAAGTTTTGCTGAAACTTGGCCACCATGGGTTACCCTACAGGTATTTAAAATACCAGTGGCATAGCTTCCAGCATCATAGCAACATGCAAGCCACCACAATACAGCAAACTTAAAGATAGGTGGTGGGAAAATTTCATAGACACCAAGAATTTGGGGATGATCTCAATCTACAAAATCCATTTACCCTTCTCACAAAAGCAATCTGAATGTGTATGCTATCCGTATCATAGGACTCCATGGACAGTGTGAACTTCAGTGTTATTGTTGGCCCATATTGAATGCATCCTCATCAGGGTATGTGGTTCCCTTTTCCCCTCACATAGAGGCTACCCAGAATCCTGAAAGCAGATAGAATATCTCCTCTGAAAAATTGCTCTCTCTATTTATTTTCTGTCACCAGCCAGGCTTTTGGCTGCATATCCTACATTCAGCTAAGATTCCTACCTTCCAAGATCCCAGGAGGCTTGCCATGATAGGTTACAGCTCAGTCAGCTTTTCAATGCTTGCCAATTGTATGGTGAGAAAATTAATCTGTGGTTTTATAATCGCCACGTCTTTTCCTCATTTTGACTCTTTTCTTGAATCGACCAGAAAGTTGCTTCATGTTCCTACTGTGATGTTTAGGTCCCAATTAGTCCACCGAAATTTCTCTGCTCACACAGCTCTCCAGTTCCTTTCTTCCTTCTATAGCATTCTTGTACAACTATGATGTTACATATCTAAGGTATGTCTAGATTTTGCTTAATATCTGACAAGAACAGCCATGTCAAAAAACAAAATAAATGGATGGCTTAGAAGACTTGATATGACCTGCAGGAATTGTTCCTACATATGTCACAAGTTAGATTTTTATCATAAATTGCTAGCAATTATAGTATATGACACAACCTTGCTTGCTGAAAGTGAAGAGAACTTGAAGCACTTACTAACAAAGATCAAAGACCACAGCCTTCAGTATGGATTACACCTCAACATAAAGAAAACAAAAATTGTCACAACTGGACCAATAAACAACATCATGATAAATGGAGAAAAGATTGAAGCTGCCAAAGATTTTATTTTACTTGGATCCACGAACAACACCCATGGAAGCAGCAGTTAAGAAATCAAAAGATGCATTGCATTTGGGCAAATCTGCTGCAAAGGACCTCTTTAAAGTGTTGAAAAGCAAAGATGTCACCATGAAGACTAAGGTGCTCCTGATCCCCCCCCCAAAAAAAAAATGACCCAAGCCGTGGTATTTTCAATCGCATCATATGTATGCGAAAGCTGGACAGTGAATAAGGAAGACTGAAGAAGAATTGATGCTTTTGAGTTGTGGTGCTGGTGAAGAATATTGAACATATCATGGATTGCTAAAAGAATGCACAAATGTGTCTTGGAAGAAGTACAACCAGAATGCTCCTTAGAAGCAAGGATGGCGAGACTGCATCTTACATAATTTGGACATGTAGTCAGGAGTGATCAGTCCCTGAAGAAGGACATCATGCTTGGTAAAGTACAGGGTCAGTGGAAAAGAGGAAGACCCTCAATGAGATGGATTGACACAGTGGCTGCAACAATGGGCTTAAGTATAACAATGTCGTAAGGATGGTGCAGGACAGGGCAGTGTTTCATCCTATTGTGCATAGATAGGGTCGCGATGAGTTGGAACTGACTCAATAACACCTAACAACAGCAACAACATAGTGTATGACCATACAATGGTTTTGCCACAACCCACATAGATCAGAGAACATGAACCAGTGTCTGATTTAAAGAGAAACACAGTTTCCCCTGTCCAAATATCCAGTTACCACTATAATATATTCTAGTTATTGTAATGACTCAGAAATAAGAGGTGAAAATACTCAGCTCGTTATTTCCCACTGAAGACTGTCATTTGGAGAGTTTCCTGATATTCTGTCTACATTTTCTTTAAGTTGATGTCATGGATTGAATTGTGTCCCCCCAAAATATCTGTCAACTTGGCTAGATCATGATTCCCTTGTATGATTGTCTATCATTTTATCTTCTGATATGATTTTCCTATGCGTTGTAAACCCTATCACTACGATGTAATAAGATACTGATGAGGTCCAAAAGGTTAGATAGTGCCTTAAGGCAATCTCTTTTGAGATATAAAAGAGAGAAGTGAGCAGAGAGATATGGGAACCTCATACTACCAAGAAAGTAGTGCTGGGAGCAGAGCGCATTCTTTGGACCTGAGGTTCCTGTGCTGAGATGCTCCCAGAGTAAGGGAAGACTGATGACAAGTACCTTCCTCCAGAGCCAAAAGAGAGAGCTAACACCCTGAATTTGGACTCCTGGCCTATTGGACTGTGAGAGAATTAACTTCTTTTTATTAAAGCCATCCACTAGTGGTATTTCTGTTATAGCAGCACTAGATGACTAAAATAGTGGACATCATCTTATTAGTATTACTAGAACTGCCCCATAGAGTTTCAAAGGAGTGGCTGGTAGATTCGAACTGCTGAACTTTTGGTTAGCAGCCAAGCTCTTAACCACTGTGCCACCAGGGCTCCTAAGCCCTTCTAAGTCACTCTAATTTCTTCTTCCACAATAATATTTTGAAATCATTTGATGATTAAAGGATGGGTTTCACTCCCTTCAGCTAAATATAATTTTTCCTAGATCTGCTATTATTTCCTTGACAACAATGTTATATCTTAATGTGTGAAAGTGGTCCCCTCTAAGTTAATAAAAAATGTACTTAACTTATTTTCATATTCCAAATATGTTTTCTCTATTTGGTCTTTGCTGTTGTTGTTAGCTGTCATTGAGCTGGCTCTGAGTCATGACAACCTTGTGTATAACAGTCCAGTCTGTGCCATTCTCATGATCGTTGGTATGTTTGAATAGATTACCAGGCCTTTCTTCCTAGTCTGTCTTAGTTTGGAAGATCCACTGAAACCTGTCCACCAGGGGTGACCCTGATGGTATTTGTATATAAGCTCTTCCAGAAATTTGTATAGCTTCCATCATCATAGCAACAGGCAAGCCACTGCAGTATGACAAACTGACAGATGAGTGATGAATTTGGTCTTACGGGGGCACTTATTTGTGAGAATAGTAAAACAGTATTTCTTCTTATTTGAGCCTCATCCAATAAGCCTCTGGAAATCAAAAGAGGAGAAATGAAAATTCTGCTTCTCCGTTTTTAGAATTCAGCCTGATCCGGCAGAATAGAAAAGAATTGGCTTGAGAAATATAAAGATATGTGTGGTTGAGTGGAGATGTTACCTTCAACCATCCGTAACAATTAATTGTTTGAATAAAACTGAGTCAAAACAATTACATAATAATGTATGCTTATGAGCTAGGAGAAAAAGGGCATGTATTACTTAGAATCAGATGGCAAAGTTCAAAAATGTAGAAAGCATTGGTAAATCCATGAGCTTCAGGTTCAGTTCAGTTGCCAAAAATATAGAATGTTCTGAAATCAAATATGAACAAAAGAGTTGGAACTGAACAAAATTTTTAACAAGCTACATGGGCTTATACTGATTCGAAGAATAAATTCTGCACTTCTAGCATATGTTATGTATTGGTGAAAGTAATTAACAGCTATAAAACCTATTTAGCCATTTCACTTACGAGGGCATCATAGGGACAGCTTTTAAAAAAGGAACTAGCAAGGGCTCCACTTTATAAAAAGTATCTTTGCAAGATTAGCAATAAATCGTGATTCAAAAACCCACTGTGGGCTATCAATAGTTGAAAATAAATTTTAGTTTTGATCCAACACACTTAGCCTAACCAATATGCATAAATCACTATATTCTTTTCTTGGTTAATAAAAATAAATCTATGGTTAGTTTTTTTTTTTTTGCACATATGTCTATCAAGCAGTTGAAAGATACTGGGTAAATTGGCTCAAATTAAAAAAAAAAAAAAAAAACCAAGCCTGTAGTTTTGTGTGAGAGTCCATACATGTATAAGAAAAATACCTCACTTTTTCAAAATTCATATGAGAGGTTTAAATTTAAAAAATACAGCCACAATAAATTCCCAAAAGTGATTAAATAATACCTCAGCACAGCCAAAATTTGTTACGCAAACTTCATGTAATAAAGGTCATAATCTTTACAGATACTAGAATCCCTCATGGCCATCTACTCTTAATTTAGACAAATTTCTACTCTGTCAGAAGTTTCGTTTCTAAGTTCACATCAGATTAGATGCAGCACATTGAAGTGGCAATGAGATTGTTAGAGGCAAGCACGCTAAATGAAACAGCAGATAACAAGTGACGCTTCAAGAGTTTAAAGCAAGCATGGAAGACGTTTGTTTTCAGTAGTGGCTGAATAGGATTTTACTGTACCAACCTCCCTGCAGATGACATTTCTAAATTCTGGACATAATATAAAAAGCACTTGCCTGGAGGTACTGGAGAGTGAAGAGAAGCAGGAATATTCTAGCAGAGAGTCTACTCTTGGAAGAGAGGAGTTGTAAGAAATTAGTGCCTATTTTCACGGCTTTTACGCTGGAACCAACCTCAGTCACTAAAATATCTAGAGTCACTGAAACCCGGGAAAACGGCAGTCTTTCTAGCCTCTTGGAAACGAAGGACTGAATCTAGGAAAACCACGACCACTTGTCCTAGAGAGGGAATCCCAGAAGGGAACAAGACATAGAGAAGGTCCCTAAATTCTGTCTACCCACCCCTCTGGCCTCAACCACACATTTATGGAGCAAACTGATAGCAGCTCCTAAGACAAAAGATCTGAAAGGAAATAAAAACTGCCACCTAAGAAACAGGTTTGCAGTACAAGACCCAACCAACTGCCTGCTGACACAAACAAACAAATATCAATTGCATATGAACTCTGCCAGAGGTTTGAAGAAGAAGGAATACTTTCCAGCTTATTCAATGAGACCAGCATTACTAGGTACTAAAAGGGGACAAAGATATTACAAGGAAAGAAAACCATGGATCCATAGCCTGCATGAATATATAAGCAAAAATTCTAAACAAATTATCAATAAACTAAAAATAAAAAATATAAGATCATCACAATAGATGCAGAAAAAGCATCCAACAAAATCCAGTGTATGCTCCTGATAAAAGTTATTAGCAAACTAGAAATAAAAGAGAATGTCCTCAACCAAGCAAAAACTTATAGCTAATGTACTACTCAGATGTGAATGCTTGTCTGTTGAGACCAGGAAACAAGTCGAGGATTTCTCTTCTCACCATATTTCTATTCAACATTGTACTGTATAGTTCAATAAGACAATAAAAAAAAGATTTTGAGATTGAAAAGAAAGAAGGAAATCTGTATTTGCCCAGCCATCTATGTAGAAAGCATGGCAGAATCTACAAAGAAGCTACTTGAACTAATAAATGAGTTTAGCAAGTCACAGGATACAAAAGCAGTATAAAAGTCAACTGTATTTCTACATACCAGCGATAAACCATTGCAAATTGTAACACACCCACTCTTCAGTTATAGACATAGTTAGATTCCAAAGACCAGGTCATTATGTGAAAATCGATGTTATGCAAAAATGAAGGATGACTGCATCAGATCACAAAATGGAGGATGACTACATCATTACGTAACTGCCAAATTATATCATTACATGACTGCCAAATTATATCATTACATAACAGCCAAATTGCATAATTACTTAACTGTCAAACCACTGAGAGTCATGGCCAGCCAAGCTAACATATAACCATCACTGCCCGCATTAATCTCCCCTAGCACCTCGACATTTGTTACGCTAGACATACAGAAAGCAGGTTTTTTACTATTATCAGAAATGTGAAATGTCGGATAACAAGACAGTTGATAAGTGAGGAGGTTAAAAAAAAAAACCCAAACCCAGTGCCACTGAGTCGATTCCAACTCATAGCGACCCTGTAGGACAGAGTAGAACTACCCCATAGAGCTTCCAAGGAGCACCTGGTGGATTCAAACTGCCCATCCTTTGGTTAGCAGCCATAGCACCTAACCATTACACCGCCAGGGTTTCCAAGTGAGGAGTAGGTGTATAAAAATAACAGTATCATTTAAAAAAAAAAAAAAAGATTTTTTTTAAATAGCACAAAAAAATGAAATACTTGGAAATTAATCTGATAATATATGTTCAAGACCTCACCAGTGAAGACCATGCACTATTGCTGAAAAAAATTAAAGAAAGTCTAATAGATAGGTATATTTTGTTTTGGGCCGGAAGACTCGATATTATTAGGATGTCAATTCTCTCAAATTGTTTTATAGATTCAACAAAAACCCAAACGGAATTCCAGTAAGCATTATATATGTACAAGCAAGGATGGCAAGACTATGTCTCACATACTTTGGACACGTTATCAGAAGGGATCAGTCCCTGGAGAAGGACATCATGCTTGGTAAGGTAGAGGGCCAATGAAAAAGAAGAAGACCCTCAACAAGATGGGTTGACACAGTGGCTGCAACAACGGGCTCCAGCATAACAACGACTGTGCGGATGGCTCAGGAATGGGCAGTGTTTCATTCTGTTGTACGTGGGGTTGCTATGAGTTGGAACTGACTCTAGGGCACCTAACAACAAAAACAACATAGAAATAGAAACATATACATACATATAAACTGACAAACTGATTCTAAAATCCTATGGCAATGCATTCAGTTGACTCGGTCTCATTAAAATTTGCAAGGTCCAGAATGGATTAAGAAAACTGCACTAGGGGTCGTTTTTGGCAGTTGGCCTTCATAGTTTTGGGCCTTCTCAAAACCATGACATTTTACTCCTTTCATGAAAGCCACCTTACAGTAGCCACATATTTACTTATTTATTTTTCCTCTCACAAACGTTCAAGGCTCTAAAGGAAACAAAAACCCAAACGTGAACTAGCTCATGATTTCTCCTACTCTCGTTTTAAAGGAACTTAAATTGTACATTGCTCCTTCAATTTGGGTAACCGGTTAGTTTTTCTAGACTATGTCACCACAAAAGGCAGGTTGCCAATTGTCCTGTAAAAGAACTGTCAACTTTTAAAATATGAATTATCAATCTCATTTGTTCAATCTTATAAGAACATACAGTGTGCCAAATGTCAGGGAGGGGATGCACCCTCTTGTTTTATTCTTTCTCGATTATCATAAATGAGATGACATGCATATCTCCTGCCTTTTGAAAATTTGCTTTATACCACTTTGCTTTTACGAGAGACTTACATAAGTATTTGTTTTTGCTAACCAAAAGAAATCTGAGGACTATTTTTGCTTTTACGAAAAGCAGCTAGAGCGGCGTCACCCAGCTCCTTGGCTGGGAACTACACTCAGCATCTCAGCATCAAGCCGCCATAGCTTTGAACTGTGCCTGTGAGCATGGTATCGTTCCTGCCTTTACTACATGCTGGTGTTAGTTTAGGTTTTGTGTGTTATTTGGTATGATTTGGTAGGTTATTTTTTGGGTCTGGGAATGTTAAAAAATTTTTCCCATGTAAATTAATGGTAATTGCTTCACTTTACGCAATTTCAGCTTACAAAAGTTTTCATAGGAGCACTACTTTCCGATAAGGGAGGAAACCTTTATATGAAAATGAATTAAAACCCAAAAACGGTGCTTGTAAACAGTGAAGTAACATTCAAATAAAGATTTATTTGGGTTATTTCCTGTTGGTTTCATTGGTTATTAATCTATAAAGCTGTAGTCATTTTGATTACCTCTATTTTCTCTCAAGAATGATTATGAAAATACTTAGCTATTTTAAAAAAGCTGGAAATAAGAGACAATTTGTGAACTTAGGGGAAGGTCAGAGAATTGGTACTATCCTAAGGTGAAATGCTTTGTTTATTAGATTGAGATGCTTAACTGAGAAGAGTGAATATGTTGGATTAAGATTTTATAAGAACACACAGATTTTTTTCAGAAAGAAAATGAACGTTAAGGACTCGTTTTTCCTTTGTGTGGATTGCTTTTCATTCTTTTTTTCTAAATCCATTATTTAAGTTTTGTAATTTTTCAAGAGTTAAAACTTTGCACTTTAATTTATGTGATTATCAAGAGAAATTAATAAGAATGTGGAAGACATTGCAAAAATGACTTTATCAGGCTCAGGAGGGCAAAACTTAAAAAGAAACCAAATTTCATCGCAAACATCCTTCAGTCAGCAAGAGCCCTTATTTAAAGTGGACAGACTTCCTGAAACACTTAAGTAGTTAAAAATCACAGATTCCCATCACTTATCCAATGGGAGGTGCTCAAACACCCTGCTCCATTTCAGCTCTTATCTAGATTATCAACCCCTTTCAACCTGATCTAGTTGCTAGCTAGAGAGTGTAGTTTTGTGAAACTTTGATTGGAGAGTGAGAGAAAGTGTTTGAAACACTTGACTGTGCATTTTAGACAAAATATATCTCATTTCCAGCTCAGTCATAGCAGCTTATACATTTTTGGGTGGGGGCTAATGCAGGCATCTTTTCTGCCACCACTATCCATTGCCTAAAATGTATTCAAAAAAGTGAAGATGAAATATTCACATACTTTAAGTTGCTAAGAACAATACCACTTTGGGTTTGTGAAAAACGTCAATGCTTGTCAGAAGTATCAGTTTGCTCACTCTTCCATCTTCTCTAACTAGTCTCTTTTTCCTTCCTCCACCAGCCCAACCTCTGAGGATGTTAAGGATGAGACTGAAAAGCTCATTAAAATCATTTAAAGAAAAAGAGAACAGTTGTCAATGAGTCAACTCCAACTTATAGCAACCTCATGTGTGTGTCAGAGAAGAACTGTGTTCCACAAGGTTTTCAATGGCTTTGATCTTTCTTCTGAGGCACCTCTGTGTGGACTCAGAGCTGCCAACCTTTTGGAATGCAGTGCTTAACTGTTTGTGCTATCCAAGTACTCCAAAGATCATTAGACGGCAGTTATAATGATAGTCAAGAGAGATTAGCTCTTTTTGCTTAGTGTAAAACTGACAGGGTGGTCAGATCCTGATGTCTACAGTTAGAAACAGCTATCTTGTAGGTAATGGTGATGAAAGGGGGACATAAACAGAACGATTGAAGTGGAATCCTTAAGAGAATTCTTCAAAACTATATAAAACATAAGGTATAATCACTTATTTTGAAAACCATGTTCATGTGTGTATATATATACATACACATGTGTATATATATAGGTATATGTTGGTATGCATATAGAAAGAATATGAAAGGGATCATACCTCTATATCATTCAAACTGCTAAAACAATCATTAAAATAAAGGAAAAAATGTGCTAAAAATAATAGATGCAAAAAATCTCCATTTCTTATAAGTCCTGAAGCTATATCAAATCATGTCTGTATCTACTGTTTAAAATTCACACTAATGATAGCATGGAAGAGTGGGAGTAGAAAATTGGAGAGTCACCCATAAATTTGTGTTGGGAAGTAGATAATCACCAGCCTGGTGAACCTGAGTGAGTAACTTCTCTCTCAGCTCTTCTCATATATGAAACAGAAGAAACCCAGGTAACTATCAAGATTTCTTCCCACTATCAAAACACACTTGGGTTTTATACAAGCTATGTTAAACATTGCACAGAGACATTTAATATTATTTCAGGTGTCTAAATAATTATTAAAACACATACTAAATAACTTTAAAAAGAGATTTGTCTTTTTGAAAACTGTATAGCTCAGATTGCCACTGATGAGGTCCAGGATGACAGGAGATGCCCTTTCTAACATTGTTGATGTTAGAACACCAAAATGTGCACTTTTTTGGGAGTAGGGACCTTGTTGGATCATTGCTATGTCCTTCGGGCATATTAAAAAAAAAAAGTTGCCACCAACTCAGGGCGACCCCATGTACTTCGGAGCAGGGTTTTCAACGGTTGTGGCATTTCAGAATAGGTCACCAGGCCCTTCTTTCAGGCACCTCTGGGTGGATTCAAATCACTAACCTTTTGGTTGTAGCCGAGCACTCAACCATTTGAGGGATACCGTGGGCATATTAGGTGCCCAACAAATACTTGTTAAATTCTCAAACTAACCCTTAAATTTAAGTTCTTTTTGTTCAGAGATCTACTTCATCAAGTGGGTAATTTTTTGACTTCATTTAGGGGGGAAGTTATTCAAAATAAATATATAACAACAACAACCAAACAAACAAACAAAAATAACCTGTTTTGCTGGGTTTGTGTTCTCTGTTTAGCAGTCATTGATGAACTCTGTACTTACTTGATGCCAGTTAGGAAAAACCTTCTGCCTCCCCTCTTTATGGAATATCTACCCATTTTATAATTGCAATAGGGCTACACTGATGAACACATCTCTCATCTGGATTTGAAGGCTGAGATGTATGTACCTGAACTACAGATTAATCAGCACACGACTGTGGGTTGTTGTGTCGGACTGATTAATTACGCTGAATGATGGATGCAGGTTTAATCACTTTATTTGATAGATGTAGGGAGGTTGCAAATGACAGTCACCAGATCATTTCTCTATAAACTGCTTTCTAACCAGCTTACTGCAGAAACTTCAGGAAATTGATGTACCAGAAAAAAAAAAAATCACTTTACATTTTTACTAATTTATTTTTTAAAGTTTGTTCTCTGAATAATATATATATGTATGTATATAAATATATATATATGGAAACCCTAGCGATGTAGTGGTTAACAGCTACGGCAGCTAACCAAAAGGTCAACAGTTCGAATCACAAGGCACTCCTTGGAAACCGTGCGGGGCAGTTCTACTCTGTCCTATAGGGTCGCTATGAGTCAGAATTGACTGGACGGCAATGGGTTTGGTTATATATGTATATATATGTAAAGGCAATAATTTTCCACAAATTTTACTGCCTGCAACTCTGTCTGTCTCATCTTATACTAAAAAATATAATTAAAAAGTTTAACAGATTCATAATTGGGTTTATAATGTTAAAAATGACTCGTTTAGCTAGAAAACCACCAACTCATGGTTAGAATTCCCTGCTTAAAAGTAAAGAGAAACATAACTACAAATCAGTTTCTCTTCTTTCCAGAAGGAATGCTAGATTGGTTTATATAAGAAAATGGAAGAGCTAATTGATCATTTCTGTAGTCAAAAAAATCCGACTATGTTACATAATTAATACTCTTATTCTAGATTATTCAGCAGACAGCCCCTAGGGAGAAGATAATCACTGGACCGATGAGATGTAATAAACTGGTAGCAACCCCTCCGCCCTGCAGTGAAGTTAATCCTTCCCTCCCTTTTTTTTTCATTGCAGTTGGTACTTCCAGCATTTTTCACACAATGGTAGTTTATTAGAGTTACTTGTGCATGTGGTTCCCTCCTTCATTAGAGGTAGCAATGGCCTGGAAAGCAGTGGCCATCTTATCTGACTTACCACTGTTTTCTACGATGCTTAAACAATTCCTTAGATGTAGTAGATGTCATACTAAACTAAGTTGAACTAATTTATAGAGTACTCAGAGGAAAGGGTTAGCTTGCCCATTCTGTATTTCTTACCATTTAGCAGTTGGCTTCAAGTTGACTGTGACTCATGGCAACCCTACGTGTGGCAGAATAGAGCTGTGCTCCATAGCATTTTCCATAGATTTTTTGGAGGTAGATTACCTGATCTCCCTAGCTTCTTTCAGTTGGAGATAAATTGCCTAAAATAATAATCCTCCACTCAGGCTCTGACTGAGACAGGATACCTGCATTTAGTGTGTCCCTGTAATAGCAGGCATGGTGCAGTGTTACCTATGAGAGCAAGAGTGCCTGTCAAAGATGCAGTCTCTGTTGCTATCATATTTGTGCAGGTTTTATGAACTCTTGGCCACACTTTCCCTTCATTATAACTCTGGGTCTCCTGTAAGGCACTAATTCTGACCTGGTAACCTAGCTGGGTAAATTGAGGGTGCCTAACTATGAGGTCTAACTTAACAGCACCTTCTGCTGAAGTCCAAGCTTAATCATGAGTTCAAGTCATGACACTGTTTAGAAACTTCAGTTGCTGATACTAGCTCTTAATTTCAAAACAAAGCTTAAAATCGTCCCACCATTCATCCTGTAACTACACCAGCCATGACAACCTTCTGAGAGTCACCTTCAACAGGCAGCAGCCACTCTTCCTTACATATGCAAAATTTAACGTAATACCAAGACTTTAAGGAGTGCTGGTGGCGCAATGGTTAAGCGTTCCACCACTAACGAAGTGTCAGTGGTTTGAACCTACCCAGAGGCTCCATGGGTGAAAGACCTGGCAATCTGCTCTCTTAAAGATTCTACAAAAAAAACCAAACCTGTTGCTGTCCAGTCACTTCCGACTCACAGCGACCTTATAAGACGGTGTAGAACTGCCTGTAAGTTTCCCAAGGAGTGGCTGGTGGATTTGAATTGCCGACCTTTTGGTTAGTAGCTATAGCTCTTAACCACTGTGCATAGAAAACTCTCTGGGGCAGTTCTCCTGTGTCACATGTGGTCCTTATGAGTTGAAATAAACTGAATGGCACCTGACAGCAACAGGTCATTATTAAGAAACTGTGTTAACTAACTTTGCAAAAATATTCATCTTTTTGAAAGCAATCATAACCACTTACACATTTCTAGGTGGTGACCAAATTAAGTCTCTTGTTGAAGGGCGTTCTGACTCTAATATCCTTTACCTAAAATATAATTTAAAAAGGTGAATACGAAACATTCACATATTCTAAGTTGCTAAGAAAAACTCCATTGTGAGTTTGTCAGAAATATTAGTGCTTATCAGAAATATCAGTTTCCTCACTCTTCAATCTTTTTCTCCCTCTGGTCTCTTTTTCTTCCTTCACAATTCCAACCTCTGAGGATATTAAAGGTAAGACCGAAGAGCTCACTCAAGATCATTAGACAGTGGTTATAATGGCCAAACCATTTAGCAGGGAGCTAAATAAAGATACATGGATCTCGGTCTACACATGATTAGTTTGAGACTTTATAAGAAATGTGAGTGAGATTACTGGGGCTATCTTTGAAATGTGAGTGATTAGTAGCAATTTCAATTTGAAACAGCCCTTCTGTGACAATTACAGGGTTAGGGCAGTCACACATAACTGGGTTCCTTAGCTCTGCCAATTTCTTAACTTTTCTAAGCTTCAGATTCTTCCTCTGTTCAAAAGAGATATCTGCCTTGTTGTACAGTGAGGGGGATAAGTAAAGTGCCTAGTACAGTGCCTGGTTTGTGCTGAAGAAATGTTAGCTGCATTCCATTTTATCTTTTTCCTATAAGAAAAGAAAGCTCTAGTTAACAAAAATGGGTCAGAAACTTAAGAAAACCATCACTTTTACAAATATGAGATAAATGTAGAGCTCTTAGGACAAGGCTTCTGTAGAAGGAGCTGAAATATAGGTAGTAAACCTCAGGAAAGTAAAATACAATAAAAAGAAAGCAGGGAAAAAAAAAGGATTAGGGAAGTGGATATTGCCCTGGAAGTGATCATAAATTCTATTGCTGTCGAGTCAATTCCAACTCATAACAACCTTGTGGGACACAGTAGAACTGCCCCACAGAATTTCCAAGGCTGTAAATCTTTATGGAAGCAAACTACCACATCTTTCTCCCAGGGAGCAGCTGGTGGGTTCAAACCAATGACGTTTCGGTTTGCAGCTGAGTGCTTTAACCACTGTGCTACCAGGGCTCCTTGGAAGTGACCATAGGCCTAGGATATTACCTAGGGTCAAAGAGTTCACTCTACTTGGATCAACAATCAAAGTCCATGAACCCAGCAGTCAAGAGATCGAATGAAGCATTACCACCTTAGTTATCTAGTGCTGCTATAACAGAAATACCACAAGTGGATGACTTTAACAAAGAGAAATTTATTTTCTCACAGTTCAGTAGGCTACAAATCCAAATTCAGGACATCAGCTCCAGGGAATGGCTTTCTCTCTCTCTGTCGACTCTGGAGGAAAGTCCTTATCATCAATCTTCTCCTGGTCGAGGGGCTTCTCAGGGCAGGGACCCTGTGCACTCTGCTCCCAGTGCTGCTTTCTTGGTGGTACGAGGTCCCCCTGTCTCTCTGCTTGATTCTCTCTTTTATATCTCTAAAGAGATTGACTGATGACATAATTCAATCTAGTATATTGAGTACTGCCTTATTAACATAACTGTCGCCTATGCCACCTAAAAGTGGGATTAACGTCCTAGAGGTAGGATTTAAAACACATAGGAAAATCATATCAATCATAAAATGGAGGACAACCACACAATACTGGGGATCATGGCCTAACCAAGCTGACACAGGTTTTGGGGGGACACAATTCAATCCATGAGAATTACATTGGGAGAATATGCTACCAAAGACCTCTAAAAAGTAAAGATGTCACTTTGATGACTAAGGTGTGCTTGACTCAAGCCATGGTTTTTTCAATCACCTCATATGCATGAGAAAGCTGGACAGTGAAAAAATAATGAAGAATTGATGTATTTGAATTGTGGTGTTGGCAAATGCTGAATAAACCATGGACTGCCAGAAGAATGAACAAATTAGCCTTAGAAGACGTACAACTGGAATGCTCCTTAGAAGCAGGTATAGCGATAATTCATCTTGCTTACTTTGGACCAGTCATCAGAATAAGCCACAACGTTTGGCAAAGTAGAGGGTGAGCAAAAATGAAGAAAATCCTCACTGATGAGACGGATTGACAAAATAGCCTCAAAGATGGGTTCAAACATATCAAAGATCATGGAGATGGTGCAGGGCCTGGAAATCTTTCTGTTATGTGTAAGGTCACCATAAGTTGAAGCCAACTCTACAGCAACGACAACAAACGGCCCTGACTCATGGCATGAAGTGAAAGGACACTTGTGAATCTTCCTCCCGGAGCCAAGAGCTAAACCCTGACAGACTTTGAGTATTGTAGTGACATGCTGAGACCTGTGTCTTTTGCCAACTCTGATGTTTCAAGCCAAAAGCTACACACTACAAAAACAGCACTTAAAGGCAGGGCTAGCCCTTATGTTTGTGGGACTCAGGACAAGGGTACAAATGGAGACCCATAAATATTTTAAAGTTGTTAGTATCAAATTTTCATTAAAATATATTCTAGCCCTTGATATGCAAATATACCTGGGCAAGTCAGGTTTGAATTTACAATGGTTGGAAACTATGGAATTTCCTGTCAGAACATGATGGTGCAAGAAGAGCTATCTCCAGGCCCCTGGTTTTCTCCAGTTTGTCTTCAAGTGAGAGTCTTGCCCCATTCTTCTGTCTTAGGCATGAGCCAACTGGTGACTTAGTCGGCCTTCAGGCGGCAGGACTCAAGGATTGGTTTGCACAGACCCTGAAAGCTGACTCAGGGGTCATGTGGACTAGTACCAAGTACTCAGAATAAGGTCTGCAAGAGTGAGATACTGTTACTAGGTGAGGACATCCCACTTTTGTCCTGTGATCTTCTGGTTTTACCTGGAGGAAATCTCGAGTAGGACCCTCTAAAGCTCAGGATGTGGGACAGAAGCCCCTGCTGCCCATGTGTGTGGGCAAAATGTTCAAGGCAATAGCTTTGATAACTGAAGGGAAGATCACACACTGAGTATAGGATCAGGAGTTCTAGGTTGTAAAGCAGAAATAGTATTACATGACAAGAAGTTGTTGATGTGCTGTGAGAGTAAGTCAAGGGAATTCTGCATTTGGGGAATTTTTAAATCTCTTTTTTCCTTATATTTTTCCATTTTCTTTTCTTTTTTTCCTGACTTCTATGTTCATATACTGTCGTCTTGCTGTATGGAACTAACTGGAGGTTTTTGCCAACTAACAGAGTATGGATGTGGTCCTTGAGTCTGTTAATAGAAAAATTTACACTCAGCTTTTATTTAGGTAATCAATCACTATCTTTATGTGAAAAAGCCTTGAATTGTTCTCACAAATGATACAACCCACATAAGACCCTCTGACCGAAACTCCATCTACAAAAGTCAATAAAAGATTTTATAGCTTTAAAATGTAAAACTTCTAAAACTGTATCCTATTCTTTCTTTTTCCTACCTAGGAGAGCTCTCCAAACCAAGGATGTGAAATTAGCTATCTAGAACTACTACGTTTAGGAAAGAATTCTGAAGGATAGGCAATTACTTAGAAACTAAGATTTTCATTATTCAGATTACTATGCCACTAAGATTAAGATGGCAGTTATTTATAATGAGTATGATCACAGCAATTTAAAATTGGTAGGGATTTTTAAAATTATCAAAATCACCAGAGGGTGAGAAACATGGTATATTTGGAGGAAAAAAAAAAAAAAAAAACTAAAAATTCAAATGGCTGAGTTGTTCAAGGTCATAGAGTTGGAGGTTGGACTAGAATATGGTCTCCTTTCTAGCTAAATAGGCTTTCTTCTGTAATGACGTTTCAACTGTGAATATGGAAGTATCTTTCTGAATTTTCTCAGAAAAATTAAGAAGAAAGCAAGAAATGGGAGCTAGGCAACTAGAGTGTCTTAGTTATCTAGCGCTGTCATAACAGAAATACCACAAGTGGATTACTTTAACAAAGAGAAATTTATTTTCTCACAGTCTAGTAGGTTACAAGTCCAAATTAAGGGTGTCGGATTCAGGGGAAGGCTTTCTTTCTGTGGGATCTGGAGGAAGGTCCATGTCCTCAATCTTCCCCTGGTCGAGGAGCTTCTCAGGCACAGGGACCCTGTGTCCAAAGGATGCACTCTGCTCCTGGCACTGCTTTCTTGGTGTTATGAGGGCCCCATCTCTCTACTTGCTTCCCTTTCCTTTTATCTCTTGAGAGATAAAAGGTGGTACAGGCCACAACCCAGGGAAACTCCTTTTCCCTTGGATAAGGGAGGTAACCTGAGTAAGGGTGGTGTTACAATCCCACCCTAATCCTCTCAACATAAAATTACAATCACAAAATGGAGGACAAGCCCACAATTCTGAGATTCATGGCCTGACCAAGTTGACACACACATTTTTGAGGGTACATAATTCAACCCATGACAGAGAGAAAAAGCTGAGCAAGAGGAGGCTCCTTGTGTCTTGGGCTACCTAGAGAGGAGACCCTCCTGGGTCAGACACATACTAAGAACACATCATTTCTTCTAAATCTTTTGTTATCTAATATTGAACTTTTAGTGTATAATTGTCCTAAAGAAACTGGCTGATTCAAAGATAGAAAAGAGGCAGAACATTGTTCCAAGAAAAATGCCATCCAGGAATTTAAAATATTAATAACTAAGTCTGAATTTGGTTTTAACCATCATTCCCTCTTCTTATAAATTTCCATGAAGTAAAGAATTCACAAGGTACAGGATGATGAGTCAGAGTCTTTTCCTTTAAGGAATTCACTGTCTGAGTTGTTCTTTGGGGAAAAGAGCTGGGTTAAATGAGACCAAATGCTTTGCATGTTTGATTTGAAGTGGATCTGACAATGACACACCAAGGAGGCATCTGCCTTAGGAGGTAGAGCCGGTGCTGCTAAGCAGCAAGCTAAAAAGAGGCATAGAAATCTATAACAGAGAAGCAGCCCAAATAGCATTAATTTAGGACTGCCTGTCACTTGTGACTCTTGGGGGCAGTGGTATAAGGAGAACTGACTGGGATTGCAAAAAGGCCTTGAACTTTTCATATGTAACTGGCTATATGGACTTGCCCCTTAAATTTAGCACCCAGGAGTCTGAAGGACTGAAGAAAACTGACAGAAGGTTTGTGAATTATCCACTGAGGTAGATTCTGTCTTTTAAATAAGAAGGCCCCAGGGCATGAGTTCCCAGGAATAAATTTACAATATTAATTTACTTGCTATCAGGGCTTCTGTTTTCAAGGAGGGCCTGTTTGTCACCAATTGGAACCCAGCCCAATTCCAGAAGTCATGGTGGGAGCAGATTCCCAACTTCTCTACATGAAAAAAAACAACGCATTTTATACAGGGGAGGATTAACCAGTAAGCACAATACGAACAGGCTTACTTACAGTAAGCAAGGTATGCACAGGCTTACTTACTTGCACTACAGATTAGTAAGTATGCACAAGTAAGCCCATGGTTACTTTGCTTATTGGGTAATTCATCCATGATTTCATATGAAATACAGAAAAGATAAATGAAGATTTTCCCAAGAATCACAAAATATTAGAGATGGACAGATCCTTGAGATCATCCATTCCAGCATTATTTTAGAAAACGATGTTCAAAATTCTGAGAGATTGGAGGACAGAACCAAGATTACAGAGTTTTAAAAAAAGATCTCAATGTAAAGTAATGGTTTAAAAAGTATATTCTAGCATCAGACTGGCTCAGTGTGAATGATGACTCCACTAATTACTGTCTATTTAACTTTGAGTTACTTAATTTTCTGCATTCGTATATAAATGGTGGTCATAGTTTCTACTACACTGAGAGTACCGTGAAGATTAAGTAAAATAATTCATGCAAAGTGGTTTGTACAGTTACGAGGCCAGTGGTAAATCAGCAAATATGAATTATTCATAATAATAATATGACGATGATGATGGCAATAATGTCAACTTATTCAGTATTATTATTATCTAGCAGGACAAAAACCAATCCAGGGATCTATCTTTGTGCCCTCTAATACTCAACACTTTCAGAGTCAAATTTAACTCCAGTCAAATGAGAGCAGAACTTAAAAGCTGAGTCTACAGAAAGAGCTAACTGAACTATTGGCGGGATATGGACAGTAGAGTTGTTGGAAAAGTTGGAGAGAGTGAGGTGGATAAAAGGACAAATTTAAGGGACTTAGTAATATGTGGAACAATTGAACCTGCATGAACATAGAGTTGTGGACAAATGTCAGCCTAAGAGAGGGATCTGGTGAATTGTCCAGGAGCTCTGTCTCCATCTTGCTGTAGATAACATAGTCATATATCTTCAATATAGATATAGAAGGTATGCTATCAAGTAGGAAAATAAAATTAAGTTGATAAGGGCAGGTATTAACAGACTAAAGCCGAAAGTTAAATCTAGAAATAAAAATGTGGGTGATGAAAATATTTGGGAATAAGTAAGGGTGATGAACATAATGAACATAAGTTAATGTCAACAAACTGTACACGTGAAGAGTGTCAAAATGGCAAGTGTTTAGTTACATATACATTTACCACAATAAACAAAGAATAAACATCATAAACATAAAACATAGGAGACATGTTTTAGCAGTAGCATATTCCAAAAACAGCAGTTTCAGTTGTCATTATACCTACAGTGACCAAAACCTAAAAAGCCACAAAATTGATTGACAAAGAACCCTTATATATGGCCATGTATCAGATGAAAATCATCAGCAAATATGTTATTATGAATTTAAAAAGTTGAATGACTATTGTCTCTCTGGAATAACATCACGAAGCAGAAATCAAAGTCCTCAGAAAGAAATGATGAGATAAGTGAAGGAAATGAAATATAAGCTAACAGATCTCAAGAAAGAAGTGGACAACAAACAAACAAAATCTGTGCAAGAGTAAAGATGAATGTGGACGTCATACAAGAGAGAAAAACACTGAAGAAAACAACACAGACAGAGAAGATGGAAATAAGGCAAATTTACAAAAAGAAATAAAACAAAGTGTACAAATGAATGAGAGAGAAAATGATAAAGAAAACAGGCCAAAGAAAAGCCAGCAAATATCTAAGTAGAGCCCAAAGAAGAAAACAGAACTGAGAAAAAATAATTATAATTATAATTCAAGCAATTTTTCCTGAAATAAAAGTACACTTGAATATATATAATGAAAAGGCACACCTATGCTAGGAAAATTAACGTAGAATAATGGATACAGATGTATATGGAATTCAAAGTCAAAATCCCTCAGCAGCCAAAAAAAAAAAAAGTATACATATATATGCATATAAACATGACGCAAAACCCACTGCCGTCGAGTCAATTCTGACTCATAGTGACCCTATAGGACAGAGCAGAACTGCCCTATAGAGTTTCCAAGGAGTGCCTGGTGGATTTGAACTGCCAACCTCTTGGTTAGCAGCCGTAGCACTTAACCATTATGTCACCAGGGTCTCCTCAGAAGCAATAGAAGGAGGAAATAAGAGAGACATGTAAGAGCATTTAACTCTACAATGATAATTATCAAAAAAGATTTTAACGTTGACTAAAATTTGTCTTAGAAGCACAACCAGAATGCTCCTTAGGAAGCAAGGATGGTGAGATCACGTCTCACATAATTCAGACATGTTATCAGGAAGGATCAGTCCCTGGAGAAGGACATCATGTTTGGTAAAGTGGAGGATCAGTGAAAACCCTTAAGGAGATGAATTGACACAGTGGCTGCAGCAATGAGCTGAAGCATAACAACAATGGCCAGGATGGCGCAGGGTTGGGCAATGTTCTGTTCTGTTGTAGGTAGGGTCGCTTTGAGTCCGAACCAACTCAATGGCACCTAATAACAACAACAAAATTGAGGGGTAGAGAGGAGAGAGAGAAGGGGAAAGGAAATGGAAATACGCTAATTTTATCATCTCTCATAGAGCAAGCTTCACCTAAAAAAGGGCTAAAGTATTTACACAATATTACTATTTTAAAGGAATGGAACGCTTCCTGAATGTCAGAATTACACAGAAAAATGAAGAAAATGGAACACATGGTAAAATGCACACACACAAAACCTATGTATACAAGAAAATCATAAACTATATTGACAGAAATAACAAAATATGCATTATACCAATAAAAGGAGGAAGGCTAAGCTCACCTATATACAAAAATTTGGATTAAAAAACAAAATGTAAGGATTTGCAATATCTACCTACCCAATACACATTAATATTTCTATTGATAGTAATAGAAATCTGTTAATTATCAGGGTTCATCTTTTATTTTCATTCCATCACTGGTCTCCCTGCTTTTCTGGAACATGCCAAGCCTGCCGTTGTCTCAAGGTCTCTGTACATGCTGTTTCCTTTGCTTTTCTTGGGACCATCACATAATCAGCCACCTCTTATTCTCCAGGTCTTTACTCGAAGATCCCACTTTTGGAAAGAATTTCTCGCAAATGTTTAGGAAAGAAAAGAGTTAGAGAGAATAAAACTACAAAAAACAACATCTATAAAACAACATAGATATTGTACATATGCATGAAAATTTTCTGGAAAGTTAAACATGAACTTAATAGTCATCACCTTTGAAAGGAAAGGAAACTGAGCAGTTGAGAGGCAGTGATGGGAGGGAGATTTTTCATTTTGTATGTTTTATACTTTTGGATTTTTATACCATATACTTGCATTATCTGTTTTAAAAACATGTTTTAACGTGACACATTGTGCTGAGAACCAAAAAAAAAAAAAAAGGAACCCATAAGGAAGATGTTAAGTGAAGATTTCTTATGAAACTTGTAGTCTCATGTGAGTTTTAGGCTGGGGGGAGAGATTAATTAAGAAGGATGGAAGTGATGAGTCTCCAGGTGGAAGACAAAGATGAAGAAAGTCTTACAGCCAGTAGTCAGCATTGTATGTGTACTGAGGTACAGGCCACATATAACTGAACCACAAAGACAAGACAGAGTGTGGGGAGAAGTGAGGCTGGAGAAATAGGCCAGGTGTAT
Organism: Elephas maximus indicus; assembly: GCF_024166365.1. Classification (NCBI taxonomy): domain Eukaryota; kingdom Metazoa; phylum Chordata; class Mammalia; order Proboscidea; family Elephantidae; genus Elephas; species Elephas maximus. Next base: position 95,373,795 of record NC_064828.1, on the reverse strand, counting down.
ACACCGCATTAGGACTCTTGTGCCTTATTCTGGAAGCAATAAGAAGCCCTACAGCATTCTAAGTGAACCGTTCAAAAAATATCACTCTATATCAAAAATTAGCTGAATTTTTCGTATGATTAATACCACCTGTAATGATTTGTAATATAAAACTCATTAGATCAGCTAAATTAAATAAGCTGTAAATAACTAGTTTGGGCAAGAAAGTGAAGAAATTCAAATTTTATATCCACTGGGGGCAGTGTAAATTGGGCCAGTCACTTTGGATAGCAATTTGCCAATATCTACTTGAGTTGAAAATAAGAATTCCCATATTCCAGCAATACCACATCCAAGTTTATACTCAAGAGAAACACTAACGTAAAAGCATAGGAGATCCTTGCAGCATGTTTGTAATTGTAAACCTTGGAAAGCACCTAAGTAACCGGAAATAAAAAGGTAGATAAATAAATTGTGGTTTATTCACAGTGCTCATGTGGAACCTGTACATACACCAAGAGGCAGCCATTTGAACAGAACAAGAGGATACTGCATGGTTTAAAATCAGGAAGGGTGTGTGTCAGGATTGTATCCTTCCACCATACTTATTCAATCTGTATGCTGAGCAAATAATCTGAGAAGCTAGACTATACAAAGAAGAACAGGGCATCTGGATTGGAGCAAGACTGGTTAACAACCTGTGTTGTGCAGATGACACAACCTTGCTTGGTGAAAGCAAAGAGGACTTGAAACACTTCCTGATAAGATCAAAGACTACAGCTTCACAACTGGACCAATAAGCAACATCATGATAAATGGAGAAAACACTGAAGTTGTCAAAGAGTTCATTTCACTGGGATCCACAGTCAATGCTCCTGGAAGCAGCAGTCAAGAAATCAAATAACATATTGCATTGGGCAAATCTGCTGCAAAAGACGTCCTTAAAGTATTGAAAAGCAAAGATGTCACTTGGAGGATTAAGGTATGCCTGGCCCAAGCCATGGTATTTTCAATTGCCTCATAAGTGTGTGGAAGCTAGACAATGAATAAGGGTGACAGAAGAATTGATGCCTTTAAATTATGGTGTTGGCCAAGAATATTCAATGTACCTTGGACTACCAGAAGAATGAGCGAGTCTGTCTTGGAAGAACTACAGCCACAATGTTTCTTAGAAACAAGGATGGTGAGACTTGGTCTCACGTACTTTGGAAATGTTACCAGGAGGGACCAGTCGCTGAAGAAGAACATCATGCTTGGTAAAGTAGAGGGTTAGTGAAAAAAGGAAGACCCTCAATGAGATGGATTGACACAGTGGCTGCAACAATGTGCTTAAAGATAGCAACGATTGTGAGGATGGCACAGGATCGGGCAGTGTTTCATTCTAGTCTCGAAAAATTGGAACAGACTCGATGGCACCTAACAAAATATTCACAGAATTCTATTATCACTTAAAATGAATAGTAAAAAGTCACATTATAGCACATGAAAAAAAAAAACCTTCAATCAACTCTATCCAGTTACCAAAAAATACCAAACCAGTTGCCATGGAGTAGATTCTCACTCAGTGACGCTATAGAACAGAGTAGGATTGCCCCATAGTTTCCAAGGTGCAGCTTGAACTGCCAACTCTTTGGTTAGCAGCCAAAATCTTAACCCCTGCACCACCAGAGCTCCCTGTCTGGGTGAGTGGGGTGTAAATATCCTGTATTAGTTTCCTGTTGTTGCTGTAATAAATATACAAATTTAGTGGCCTAAAATAACACAAATTTATTATCTTACACTTCTGGATGACAGAGGTGCAAAGTAAGTCTCACTGTGCTAAATAAAGCCAAAATGTCAGGAGGGCTAGTTCCTTGTGGAGGTTCCAGGGGAGAATCTGTTTTCTTGCCTTTTCTAGCTCCTCAAGTGGGGAAGAAATCAGTGGTGCTGTTAGTTTTCCTGGCTCCTGCTACTCTGAGGTGATTTGGAAAGTTGCTGTTTCTGTCCAACTGGTCATGAATAAATGACTGGAGGCTCATTTCCATTTGGAATGTCTGTTTAAATACTGATTTGACCTCTTAGCACACTGGGCATTGAGTAATGTATGTAAAACTGTCATTAAAATTGCATATGAAGCAGGAGTTAAAACGAAGCAACTGTATCTTGTTGGCTGATTTCCTTCCCTGGAATCCTGAGAGAAAGGGAAGCCGGTCAGTAGTCAATAAGATAAGGCCGAACAAGGAAATTTTAGCATTCATTAGGAAAATATGAGTCTCTCAGTTCTACTGAGACAATTAACCCCCCATGCTAAAGTGCTCCATAGTATTTTTTTAAAATGATAAGAAATAACCCTCTTAAAACAGGAGACTGCTGAATGCCACTCTGTTTTTGCACAGGAAATTAAGGGTGTAGAGAATGTAATATAAATGTCTTCAGAGTTTCGCAAGAAAAACTCAGTGGAAATCCTTTTAAATTTGATGGTTTACCTGCCACCCTGAGGGGTTGAAAATCTCAAGCACAGGAAGCAGTTACTGATTTACTGATTGATCCATAACTTTCTTTCAGTGACAGCTAGTTTGATTCATTTCATTGTTCTAAATCACTTTCTAATTTCCTGAGGACAGCACTGTAGTTGGAGTGTGTTTAGAGTATTCCATGTTTTTTTTAAATGCTGAATGTTCCCATGTTATTTCATAAGTCATCGCAAGTGGATTTTCAGTGATTTTCCTCTGGTGGGACAAAAAGGTGGGATCGAAGAGTCAAGGGGCCCAAGTTAAGTCCCCACTCTGGTCCTTACCAGTTATGGAGGAAACTTGGGGAATTTACTTACTGTCTCCAGGCCGGAACTTCCAGAATCTAATTCAATAAGAGGTTCGACCAGATTTCCAAAGGATCCTTTCTATTTTAATGTGCTAATTTTTTTAAAGTTAATTATGAGTGCTTAGCACTAGTACAGATGCACATTATCATTATACTTACAACGCAAAGGTGGCTTTGCTAATGACGGAGCCATTGGTTTATCCGTGCACAACAATTCTGAACAAAATAAGGTATTTAGCCATTAAGAAGCAAGTACTTAAGGCAATTATTTTAATTCGATGTCATGAGTCTTGTCTTTTAATCAGCTTATTACATAGCCTTTTATTCCAATTAGTCCCTACTCAAAAACCCATTGCCATTGAGTTGATTCCAACTCGTAGCAACCCTGTGTGAAAGAACAGAGTTGGCCTATAGCTTTCCAACGAGTGGTTGGTGGATTTGAACTGCTGGCCTTTTGGTTAACAGCCGAACTCTTAACCACTATGCCGCTAGGGCTTCCAATTAGTCCCTAGTTGGTGCAAATGGCTAATATGCTGGACTGCTAATAAAAAATTTGGAGTTTTGGGTCCACCAAGAGTCACCACAGAAGAAAGACTGGGAAATCTACTTCCAAAAACTCCGTGTGAACACCTTGTGGAGCATAGTTCTACTCTGACACATGTGGGGTCACATATGGGGTCGCCCTGAGTAGGAATCAATTCAACAGCAACTGGATATGGTTTATTCTCAATGGAAGATTCCCTTTTGCTAAAGATTTTAGGATGAGTCCTAACCAGACACTGATTATAAAACGTGAATGCTGAGACCATGGATTTTTTTTTTTTCAGCTGTAAAATATTTTTCAGGTTGTCACACTTCATAAATTTTTCTCCTCCCCGTAGTTATCATTTTAAATTTTACCCATCATTGTAGGCTAGATGGAGTCCCATCTAATCAATGAATCTCTGCATGAATAGTCCAAAGTTTTTTCTGTTTGTTTTTTTTTTTACACTGTGGTACTACAGAATTCGATCAAAGTTTTTTTTTCTGTGTTACTATAGAATTTGAACAAAGCCAAACAAAACCAAAAGTATTTACCAACTTGTATGCTTGTGTACAAACTAGAAAGTGTAGAAGAAACACCAAAACCAAAACCAAACCTGTTGTTGTTGTGTCAATTCCAACTCATAGCAACCCTATAGAATAGAGTAGAACTGCCCCCATAGGATTTCCAAGCAGGAGCTGTAGGATCAGAACTGCCAGTCATTTGGTTAGCACCCAAGCTCTTAACCACTGAGCAATAGGGCTCCAGAAGAAACATAGAAGGGCAAATTATGGCCACTTATTTCTGAGAATATATAACATAATTAGCATATGACATGTGTATATAGTTTAAGTGGATATATAAGACCTAAAAATTACTGAGTAATTGTAAGGTTGTTGTTGTTGTTAGGTGCCCTCAAGTCACTTCCAACTCATAGCAAACCTATATACAATAAAACGAAACACAGCCCAACTCCTTAAAGTGAAATTTTTGCTTTTTAACACTTTAAAGATATCTTTTGCAGCAGATTTGCCCAAGGCAATGAATGGGTCCTTTGATTTCTTGATTGCTGCTTCCATGGCTGTTGATTTTGGATCCAAGTAAAATGAAATCTTTACAACTTCAGTCTTTTCTCCGTTTACCATGATGTTGCTTATTGGTCCACTTGTGAGAATTTTTGTTTTCTTTGTGTTGAGGTGTAATCCGTACTGAAGGCTATAGTTTTTGATCTTCATCAGTAAGTGCTTTAAGTCATCTTCACTTTCAGCAAGCATATTGTACGTTGTTAATGACTCTTCCTCCAATCCTGATGACCCGTTCTTCTTCATGTAGTCCAGTTTCTCAGATTATTTGCTCAGCATACAGATTGAATAAGTACGGTGAAAGGATACAACCCTGATGCACACCTTTCCTGACTTTAAACCACTCAGTCCCCTTGTTCTATTCCAAAGAGTGCCTCTTGGAATCTATGTAAAGGTTCCTCATGAGCACAATTAAGTGTCCACTTTAGAATGCTCCTTAGCAAAATTTTACTTGTACGTGATATTGTATGATAACTTCCACACTTGGTTGGATCATCTTTCTTGAAATTAGGCATAAATATGGATCTTTTCTAGTCGGTTGGCCAGGTACCTGTCCTCCAAATTTCTTCACAGACTAGTGAGCACTTGCAGTGCCACATCTGTTTGTTGAACATCTCAATTGGTATTCCAGCAGTTCCTGGGTCCTTGTTTTTTGCCAATGTTTTCAGTGCAGCTTTGGCTTTTTCCTTCAGTGCTTTGGGTTCTTGATCATATGCTACCTCCTGAAATGACTGAACATCAACCAATTCTTTTTGGTACAGTGACTGTGTATTCTGTTGTCTTGATGCTTCCTGCATTGTTCAGTACTTTTGCCCGTAAAACCCTTCACTGCTGAAACCCCAGGTTTGAATTTTTCCTGCAGTTCTTTCAGCTTAAGAAATGCTGAGCATCTTCTTCCCTTTTGTTTTTTTAACTCCAGGTCTTTGCAAATTTCATTATAATACTTTACTTTGTCTTCTGAAGCCACTCTTTGAAATCTTCTGTTCATCACTTTTACTTCATTGTTTCTTCCTTTAGCTACCGTTAAGAAGAAGTTTCAGAGTCTCTTCTGACACCCGTTTTGGTCTTTTCTTTCTTTCCTGTCTTTTTAATGACCTCTTGGTTTCTTCATGTATGATGTCCTTGATGTCATTCCACAACCCGTCTGATCTTTGTTCATTAGTGCTCAACGTGTCAAATCCATTCTTGAGATGGTCTCAAAATTCAGGTGGGATGTACTCAAGTTTGTACTGTGGCTGTTATGGACTTGTTCTAATTTCTTCAGCTTCAGGTTGAGCTTTCATATGAGCAACTAATGGTCTGTTCCACAGCTGCCCTCTGGCCTTGTTCTGACTAATGATATTGAGCTTTTCCATCGACTCTTTCCACAGATGTAGTCAATTGGATTCCTTTGTACAGTCAAGGTCACGGCAGGGTCCACATGTATAGTCGCTGTTTATGTTGTTGAAAAAAAGGTATTTGCAATGAAGAAGTTGTTGGTCTTGCAAAATTCTATCATGCAATCTCCCATATTGTTTCTATCACCAAGGCCATGTTTTCCAACTACTAGTCCTTTGTTTCCAACATTAGTATTCCAATCTCCAGTAATTATCAATGCATCCTGAGTGTATGTTTGATCAGTTTCAGATTGCGAAGCTGTTATAAATCTTCAATTTCTTCATCTTTGGCCTTAGTGGTTGGTGTGAAAATTTGAATAATAGTATTGCACGGTTTCCAATGGTTAATTACAAAATGAATGATAACCAGTCCAGGGATTTTAACCATTTTGATTTTTTTAATCTTTGAACTATTTTTACAAAGGAAATAACTTAGCACATACAGATCAAACAGAAAATTAGAGCTATTGTTGTTTAAGTAAGCATAGGAAATTGTATCTGCTCTAAGTGGCTCCTGAAGCATATTGTTATTAATCTAGCCCTCTATAGGAAATTATTTTAAAACCACAGGGCTTTGGTATGAATAAATAAAAGGAAGACAATATGGATGGTAAAGAAAGCCTTCTTAGAATCAGTGAGAATGATAGAAAAGAGAACTGTGAATGGCTTTATGTTTTGATGGAACAAAAGAAAGCTTTAGAAACAATAAACAACTAAAATAAGAATAATACTTTTGTTAAATATAAAAATATCTTTCTCTTTTCATGTCAATGAACACTGAAATTGGAGGGACACAGAGGTGGATAATACTTTTAAAGCAGAAATCAAAGAGTCCTTCAGCCCTTTAATACCAAAATATAAATTATGAAACAAGATAGTAGTCTTGAAAGTCAAACTTTCTGGAGAAACAGTTAATTTAAAATTACCTTAGCAAATGAAGAGTCAGGCTTAGATCATATAGTTCCCCACTCCTCCTTAACTTAGAGTCACTGTACCTTTTCCTTATTTTGGGAAGGCCATGAGATTTCCGCCCATAAGGTAGGAAAAGAAAATTTCCAGGTGAGTTTGGAGAGATCAAAAAATATTGGAGGTAGAGGTTGTTCCCTGGATATAACATGGGGTAGGGGACTGGGACTGGTCACCTAATTTCAGCTCAGAACATAGAATAGGAGTAATGGGACAGGAATAGTCAAGTAGACACAGATGAAGTTGAGTTTCTAGTACCTAACTATCCAGGGAACCCAGATGATCCTGCAGGCTGTGAGGGAACATGGAGTGTTCAGCAAAGGTTCTTCACTTCGAGATTGATATCATTGCTGGAACATAGACTTTAGGAATGACTACCAGCAACCCACAAAAGGCCAAATAGAACCAGTACAACTTAGTGGTCGTTAGTCTAGGGAAAAGGCCAAGCTAACCACTGAGCAGCTGAGAACAGCAAGATCTAAGCGACATTGTATGTGTACCACCAATGTATGGATCCATTATCTCCCTCACTAGAACAAGTATGCAGTAAGATTCTCCCAAACACAGATGCCACCAAAAGGAAGGAAAATGAAAGCCAGCAGAAAAATGAAAGATCAAGCATTTTTCTGAAGAGTTGTCAAAACAGATACTTGTAATTATTGCACCAGTTAGGACTAAACTTAGTTTCCATTAGCAGAGGATTTGTGAGTGATTATATGTCCAACAACACCCAGGTGTATGACATAGGAGTAGGGTTTTAAATATGGAATAAATATGAAGAAGGGCAGATGAGCTATAAAATAACGAAGAAATTGCATTTGGGAGTAAAAAACCAACCAGTTGCCATAGAGTCAATTCTGACTTACGGAGACCCCACATATGTCAGAGTAGAACTGTGCTCCACACAGTTTTTAATGGTTGGTTTTTCAGAAGTAGATTGCCAGGGTTTTTGTCCCAAACACTGCTGGTAGGAGTCTAACTGCCAGTCTTGCCATTAATAGCCAAGTGTGCTAACCATTCACACCATGGAGTAAAAGGGAACCATGCCACGCAAATCAGTTTAGAAAAAAACTTAAGCATTCCCATATTAAAATAACAAGAATGAGATCCAGAAAAAAAATGGGGAAAATTTTGAAAAATTCCGTATGTCTTATACACTTAAAATAATATTCCACTTCTGCACCCCACTAGTTCCTGGATCTTCTCTGTCCTCTCTGTCACAAACTGACTCTTGGGAAGGATAATTTTTCTGCTACTCTAATTCTCTTTCTCCTAAGAATTCTCCCAGTCACTTTGATCCTTACACTTCTCAAATATTTAGACAGGAAAAAGGAGCTGTAGAAGGCAAATGGGAGGGCCCAAGGTGTCAAGAACCACGAAAGGTATGAGCTAACAAGTTAGTTTGCCACAGTTTCGTGGGAGCTGGCAGAAGACATGAGATTTAGGGCCAGAGAACAAAAATTTTATTCTCACAGCAATAGCAGCAGCCAGCAGGTGAGCGTTTTGGTTAGGTCACCCAATTCCCACAGGACAATGCAAAGATGGCCAGGGGACACCTATTATTACAATGGGTGGCATTTACAGGAAAGGAACACCAAGGTTAGGAAACCCAAGTCTTTTATACTGGACAGAAAGCATGCCTGCCCTTTGCCCCAAAGAAAATCATTATCTTTGTTCTGCTAGACAGTAAACAAACCTGTCCTCGGCTCCTGAGGGAGATACTATCTCTATCTCATTCTACAGACATTCCAGGGAAGGTCATCTGGAACAGTCAATGCTTCTGCTCAAAAGATGTACAGAAAAATGAGAGTTTTGTAGAGAATTCTTTCCCAGCACAAGGTTGTGACCCTCTGCCCAATTAACTGTTTTTTTAATCTTATCATGAATGATTGAGTTTATTTATTCCATCGTCAATGGGGAGTTATTGAAAAAAAAATTGAGGAGAAAAGTTATTTTTAAGAAGCATAAAAACAGTATCACTGAAGTGTGAAAATTGGTTGAAAAAGAGACTAGAGAAAAAGAGAACATTTTCTTAATCCAGATGAGAGGTAATATTTAGATATTATTTGTTATGTGACTTATATTTAACTTCCCGAATAGATTTTCTTCTCTTTGGAATATGGACCATATTTTTTTTTATAATACTAAGTATTTCCCACATGTCTGTTGCAGAGTTGAGTGTCTAGCAGGCACATGATAAATATTTGTGTGGATTCAGTGATCTATATATTTGAATCTGGAAATTGCTAATAGTCAATGTTTTTAATGCCTGACTCCAGGAGCATACATAGCATAGGAGATCTAAATTTGCTATACTTCTCATTACATATTTTATTCCCCAAGAAAAGTAATCATCTCTTTAATGCTATTCCTTTTCAGAAATTCTTTTCATATGCAAGTTAGATTATGTTTATAAAGAGTAACATCTAAGCTGTATTGTACACACCTTCAAAAGGCTACCCCACAAGACGGACAGGTTCAAGTGCACAACAATGCTTTCATTTTTTTTTTTCTTTCCAGGGAATTAGAAACTGTACTTTATTTTTATAACTTGTATTTTTACATCAAAGGCAGCTAAGCTTTATAATTGCATAGGACCATTGCTATATATTGAATTTCTAATATTGATGCTTTCCACTCTTAATGTCGCAGGCAAGTTTTCTTTTAATTAATCAAAAAAATAGTGTTTGTTATAGGAAAATGCCCAAGGCAAAACCTGATTCCTGGTACCAGTCAAAGCACTTGATGCTCATTGTAAGTGTGAACAACCTCTCCTTTAAGAACAATAAAAAGATGAAACCAAAGTGTTCTTGGTTGTTGTTTTCCTTACTAGAGTCAGCACTTTCATTTAGAAGCATATGACAGCATCTTTCACTTAAGTTTAAAAGTTAACCTTTGTCAAATGACTATAGAAATAATTAACAATATTATGTTAGTGAATTTAGCTAATTAAGCTTATGCTGCATCTCTGTGATCTCCTCTGATTCCTTCAGGGACTTTGGAAACTCAGAAGAAGAAAAAGGAATGGAAGGGAGTTATGGCACAGAGTTGAGATGAAAAGTTGAATGACTCTAGTAGAGTAAAACCCATTGCCTCAAGTCGATTCCAACTCACAGTGACCCTATAAAACAGAGTAGAACTGCCCCACAGGGTTTCCAAGGAGCACCTGGTGGATTTGAACTGCCGACCTTTTGGTTAGCAGCCAAGTTCTTAACCACTGTACCACCAGGTCTTCCTAGTGGAGTAAGTCCTATGGATTTCACTGTGACATATTACTTTATGTGTAGTATAAACTCCACTATGTTGAGCTGGTTTTCACTGGCTAATGCTTTTCAGAAGTAGACTGCCAGGTCCTTCTTCCTAGGAAAATTAGAAATCATCAAAAATTAAATGGAACGCATAAACATCGATATCCTAGGCATTAATGAGCTGAAATGGACTGGTACTGGCCATTTTGAATCAGACAATCATATAGTCTACTATGCTGGGAATGACAACTTGAAGAGGAATGGTGTTGCATTCTTCGTCAAGAAGAACGTTTCGAGATCTATCCTGAAGTACAACGCTGTCAGTGATAATATCCATACACCTACAAGGAAGACCAGTTAATACGACTATTATTCAAATTTACGCACCAACCACTAAGGCCAAAGATGAAGAAATAGATTTTTATCAGCCGCTGAAGTCTGAAATTGATTGAACATGCAATCAAGATGCATTGGTAATTATTGGCAATTGGGATGCTAAAGTTGGAAACGAAGAAAAAGGATCAGTAGTTGGAAAATATGGCCTTGGTGATAGAAACAATACCAGAGATCGAATGATAGAATTTTACAAGACCAATGACTTCTTCATTGCAAATACGTTCTTTCACCAACATAAATGAGGACTATACACATGGGTCTCGCCAGATGGGACACACAGAAATCAAACTGACTACATCTGTGGAAAGAGACAATGGAAAAGCTCAATATCATCAGTCAGGACAAGGCCAGGGGCCTACTGTGGAAGAGACCATCAATTGCTCCTGTGCAAGTTCAAGCTGAAACTGAAGAAAATCAGAGCAAGTCCACGAGAGACAAAATATGACCTTGAGTATATCCCACCTGAATTTAGAGACCATATAAAGAATAGATTTGATGTTATAAAGAATAGATTTGATGCATTGAACACTAGTGACCACAGACCAGACAAGTTGTGGAATGACATCAAGGGCATCATCCATGAAGAAAGCAAGAGGTCATTGAAAAGACAGGAAAAAAAGAAAAGACCAAGATGGATGTCAGAGGAGACTCTGGAACTTGGTCTCAAACATTGAGCACTAAAGAAAGGAAGAATTGATGAAGTAAAAGAACTGAACAGAAAATTTCAAAGGACGGCTCGAGGAGACAAAGTAAAGTATTATAATGACATGTGCAAAGAGCTGGAGATGGAAAACCAAAAGGGAAGAACACGCTCAGCGTTTCTCAAGCTGAAAGAACTGAAGAAAAAATTCAAGCCTCAAGTTGCAATAGTGAAGGATTCTATGGGGAAAATATTAAACGACACAGGAAACATCAAAAGAAGATGGAATGAATACACATAGTTATTGTACCAAAAACAATTAGTCAATGTCCAACCATTTCAAGAGGTGGCATATGATCAGGAACTGACGATACTGAAGGAAGAAGTACAAGCTGCTCTGAAGGCATTGGCAAAAAACAAGGCTACAGGAATTGATGGATTATCAATTGAGATGTTTCAACAAACAGATGCAGCCTGGAGGTGCTCACTCATCTATGCCAAGAAATATGAAAGACAGCTTCCTGGTCGACTGACTGGAAGAGATCCATATCTATGCCTATTCCCAAGAAAGGTGATCCAACTAAATGTGGAAATCATAGAACAATATCACACGCAAGCAAAATTTTGCTGAAGATCATTCAAAAATGGCTGCAGCAGTATATCGACAGGGAACTGCCAGAAATTCAGAACGGTTTCAGAAGAGCATGTGGAACCAGGGATGTCATTGCTGGTATCAGATAGATGCTGGCTGAAAGCAGAGAATACCAGAAGGATGTTTACCTGTGTTTTATTGACTATGCAGAGGGATTCGACTGTGTGGATCATAACAAATTATGGGTAACATTGCAAAGAATGGGAATTCCAGAACACTTAATTGTGCTCCTGAGGAAACATTACAGAAACCAATACAGATTGATTTAAAGTCAGGAAAGGTGTGCGTCAGGGTTGTATTCTTTCACCTTGCCTGTTCAATCTGTATGCTGAGCAAATAATTCGAGAAGCTGGACTATATGAAGAAGAATAGGGCATCAGGATTGGAGAAAGGCTCATTAACAACCTGCGTTATGCAGATGACACAACCTTGCTTGATCAAAGTGAAAAGGACTTGAAGCACTTACTAATGAAGATCAAAGACCACAGCCTTCAGTATGGATTGCACCTTAACATAAAGAAAACAAAAATCCTCACAACTGGATCAATGAGCAACATCATGATAAATGGAGAAAAGATTGAAGTTGTCAAGGATTTCATTTTACTTGGTTCCACAATCAACAGCCATGGAAGAAGCTGTCAAGAAATCAAAAGATGCATTGCATTGGGTAAATCTGGTGCAAAGGACCTCTTTAAATTATTGAAGAGCAAAAATGTCACCTTGAAGACTAAGGTGTGCCTGACCCAAGTCAAGATATTTTCATTCGCATCATATGCATGTGAAAGCTGGACAATGAATAAGGAAGACCAAAGAATTGACGCCTTTGAATTGTGTTGGCAAAGAATATTGAATATACCATGAACTGTCAAAAGAACGAACAAATCTGTCTTAGAAGTACAACCAGAATGCTCCTTAGAAGCAAGGATGGCAAGACTGCGTCTTACATACTTTGGACATGTTGTCAGAAGGGATCAGTCCCTGGAGAAGGACATCATGCTTGGCAGAGTATAGGGTCAGTGGAAAAGAGGAAGACCCTCAACAAGGTGGATTGACACAGTGGCTGCAACAATGAGCTCAAGCATAACAACGATTGTAAGGATGGCTCAGGACTGGGCAGTGTTTTGTTCTGCTGTGCATAGGGTCGCTATGAGTCGGAGCAGACTTGAGGGCACCTAACAACAACAACATGTTGAGCTAATGCTGGGGCAGATTATTTTTGCCGATGTCATTGTTTGGTTTTAGTTTTTTGCCCCCTTGTCTCTCCCTTTTAGAATTAGCTGTTCATGCTCTATTTCCCATCTAGCCTTTTCTCTCTAAGCTATTTAGTTATATGTTGTTTTTAAGGTTTCATCTCCTCTGAACATGATAAGCCATTTATGATTTCTCTGAGCCTCATTTTTACTACACAATATTATTTTCCATAGCGAGTTTGAAGCAGAGTGAAGACTGAGTTATTTTAATCCAGGTCCTTAACCAAATCTCCTTGTAAATATGTCTGTCTTTACTAATAAAAACAACAGAAGATAAATCCTAAAAGGTTTTTAAATCCAACTCTTAGAAAATTCAAAACAAATCCCTTCACATTCTGGTGGAAGCAGATAAGGGTTTCCCATGTCATCAGAAGGCCCTTTCTCTCTCTCTCTCTATGTGTATGTGTGTGTATTTTATATATAAAACATTTTATAATATGTTTATGTATATCTATAATATAAATAATGTAAATTAATATAACTTTGCAAATGGGAAACAATCAAACCTCTGTAAATAGATTTATTACACGGTGAGGTCTTACATAATGGAATTTGATAACACTGGTTTTTCTTTACATCAATTTTATTGATGCCAATTCTTGAGTCTTCTGCTTCATTCTGGAAATATTATTGTTTTTTTTTCATCTTTTCCCTGGCAAGAGAGCCCAAGGGGAATGGGAGACAGTGTTCTCTTCAGCTCTTGTTTGCAATCCATTAGATGCTTACCTTTGTCAACAGGATCCGGCGCCACGGCCACTGTCACATTCACAGACACCACTGTGCACAATTTATGAGGTTTGCATAAAGGTTATGTGGAATAAATCACTGGCCTTTATCTCTGCCTAGGATCCTCTTTGAATTATTTATGAGTGAGGAACAATGTATCATGCTGGACTCCATGTTAAACTGCTGTAAGTCACCTAGTAAAACATCATTTTCCTGGAAAGCTGACGCTAGAGTGAAGAGGCAACTCCCTCTTTCTGAGAAAAGCCATGAAGCATGTTTCAGGTAATACATCAGAAACACACTGACTGCACCAATTATTAATGATCAGTCTTAAAATGCAGCACAACTCACACAGGAAGAGACTTTCTTAAAACTACATTCTGCGAGGAAGGCCACCAATCTCGTCTATCCTCTACACTCCACATGTTGTAACTCAGTCATTCATTCAACAATTTTCTGTTGAGTCCTTATTGTGTTCCAGATACTATCCTACATGCACGGAATTATTCGGTGAATGATAAAATAAAAATTACCATCTTGATGGGAAAAAAAAACAGCCTTTTTAAGAAATGGTACTGGCAACTTGTCTAAGGCAAGGTCATAGAAGCTCCATAGACATATGCCAACTCCTTGAGGGACCAAACTACTGGGCTGAGGGTGCTGGGGGCTGTAGACTTGGGGAACATCTAGCTCAATTGGCATAACATAGTTTATAAAGAAAATGTTCTGTATTCTACTTTGGTGAGCACCGTCTGGGGTCTTAAAAGCCTGTGAGCAGCCATCTAAGATACCGCACCCGTCCCATCCCATCTGGAGCAGGGGAGAATGAAGAAAACCAAAGACACAAGGAAAAGATTAGTCCAAAGGACTAATGAACCAAAACTACCACAGCCTCCACTAGACTGAGTCCAGGACAACTAGATGGTGCCCGGCTACCACTACTGACTGCTGAGACAGGGATCACAATAGAGGGTCCCGGGCAGAGCTAGAGAAAATGTAGAACAAAATCCTAACTCCAAAAAAAAACTTACTGACCTGACAAAGGCTGATGAAACTCTGAGAGTATGTTCCCTAGACACCCTTTATAGCTTAGTAATGAAGTCACTCTTGAGGTTCACCTTCAGCCAAAGATTAGACAGGTTCATAAAACAAAGTGAGACTAAATGGGCACACCAGCAAAGGGGCAAGGACAAGAAGGCAGGTAAACCAAAACAAACAAACCAACCCATTGCCGTCGAGTCGATTCCGACTCATACCGATCCTATAGGACAGAGTAGAACTGCCCCATAGAGTTTCCAAGGAGCACCCAGAAGATATGAACTGCCAACCTCTTGGTTAGCAGCCATAGCACTTAACCACTATACAACCAGGGTTTCCAGAAGGCAGGTAAAACAAAACAACAACAAAAAAAAACACTGAAGGCAGGTAGGGGACAGAAAATCTGGTAATGGGGAACCCAAGATGGAGGAGAAGACAGTGCTGGTATGTTGTGGGGTTGGCACCCAATGTCACAAAACAATATGTGTATTAATTGTTTAATGAGAAACTAGTTTGCACTGTAAACCTTCATCTAAAGTAAAATTTTAAAAAATTAAATAAATGGTGCTGGGACAACTGGATTTCCACATGCAGAAGAATGAAGATAGACCCATACCTCCCACCATATACAAATTTTTTCCAAAATAGATAAAAGGCCTAAATGGATAACCTGTTGTTTGTTGTTAGGTACCATGGAGTCGGTTCCGACTCACAGCGACCCTATGTACAACAGAACGAAACACTGCCTGGTCCTGAGCCATCCTTATAATCGTTGTTATGCTTGAGCTCATTGTTGCAGCCACTGTGTCAATCCACCTCGTTGAGAGTCTTCCTCTTTTCCACTGACCCTGTACTCCGCCAAGCATGATGTTTTTCTCCAAGAACTGATCCCTCCTGACATGTCCAAAGTATGTAAGACGCAGTCTTGCCATCCTTGCTTCTAAGGAGCATTCTGGTTGTACTTCTTCTAAGACAGATTTGTTCATTCTTTTGGCAGTTCATGGTATATTCAATATTCTTAGCCAATGCCACAATTTAAAGGTGTCAATTCTTCGGTCTTCCTTATTCATTGTCCAGCTTTCACATGCATATGACGCGATTGAAAATACCATGGCTTGGGTCAGGCGCACCTTAGTCTTCAAGGTGACATTTTTGCTCTTCAATAATTTAAAGAGGTCCTTTGCACCAGATTTGTCCAATGCAATGCATCTTTTGATTTCTTGACAGCTTCTTCCATGGCTGTTGATTGTGGAACCAAGTAAAATGAAATCCTTGACAACTTCAATCTTTTCTCTGTTTATCATGATGTTCCTCACTGGTCCAGTTGTGAGGATTTTTGTTTTCTTTATGTTGAGGTCTTATACCAAAAAGAATTAGTTGATGTTCAACCATTTCAAGAGGTGGCATATGATCAGGAACTGATGATACTGAAGGAAGAAGTCCAAGCTGCTCTGAAGGCCTTGGCAAAAAACAAGGCTACAGGAATTGATGGAATATTAATCGAGATGTTTCAAGAAACAGATGCAGCACTGAAGGAGCTCACTCATCTATGCCAAGAAATATGGAAGACAGCTTCCTGGCAAACTGACTGGAAGAGATCCATATTTATGCCTATTCCCAAGAAAGGTGATCCAACTGAATATGGAAATTATAGAACAATATCATTAATATCACACGCAAGCAAAATTTTGCTGAAGATCATTCAAAAATGGCTGCAGCAGTATATCAACAGGGAACTGACAGAAATTCAGGCTGGTTTCAGAAGAGGACGTGGAACCAGGGATATCATTGCTGGTGTCAGATAGATGCTGGCTGAAAGCAGAGAATACCGGAAGGATGTTTACCTGTGTTTTATTGACTATGCAGAGGCATTTGACTCTGTGGATCATAATAAATTATGGATAACATTGTGAAGAATGGGAATTCCAGAACACTTCATTGTCCTCATGAGCAGCTGTTTGGACAGAACAAGGGGATACTGATCGGCTTAAAGTCAGGAAAGGTGTGCGTCAGGGTTGTGTTCTTTCACCATACCTATTCAATCTGTATGCTGAGCAAATAATCCGAGAAGCTGGACTATATGAAGAAGAACAGGGCATCAGGATTGGAGAAAGGATCATTAACAACCTGCGTTATGTAGATGACACAACCTTGCTTGCTCAAAGTGAAAAGGACTTAAACTAATGAAAATCAAAGACCACAGCCTTCAGTATGGATTGCACCTCAACAAAAAGAAAATGAAAATGGATAACCTAAAAACATAAAACTCTTAGAAGAAACCATTAGAGTACTGCTTCAAGATCTAGTCCTCAACGAGGGATTCTTACATATGACACCAAAGGCATGGGTCACAAAAAATAAAAAAGGTAAACGGGATCTTATCAAAATTAAAGACTTCTGTACATCAGAGGACCTTCTCAACAAAGTAAATAAACAATCTACAGCCTTGGAGAAAATTTTGGGGAACTATATAATGGACAAAAGTCTAATATCCAGAATATATAAAGTACTACTATAACTTAACAAGAAAAAGACAACCCACTCAAAAAATAAGCAAAGGTCCTGAAGAGACATTTAACCGAAGAGGATATTCAATGACCAACAAACACATGAAAAGATGCTCAACATCTTTAGCCGTCAGACAGAGGAAAATCAAAATCACAATGAGATACCACTTCACTCCCTGTAGGGTGACTAAGATTTAAAAACAAACAAACAAAAAAAACCAGAAAACAACAAATGTTGGAGAGGATATGGGGAAATTGGAACTTTTATCCTTTGCTGGTGGGAATGCAAAATAGTGCAATCATTATGGAAAACAGTGTGGCTTCGTCAAAAAACTAAAAAATGTGTACCATATTTTGTTTACCCATTGATGAACATTTAGGTTGTTTCCACTTTTTGGATAATGTGAATAGTGCTGCCATGAACAGTGGTGTATGTATGTCTGTTCATGTTGCTGCCCTCAAGTCCCTTGGGTACATACCTGGGAGTGGGATTGTTAGGTCACATAGTAGTTCAATTTTTTAGGTTCTGTGGGATATGAACATGGACCCATATTAGCGTAAGTGTCCACTGAGATTCTAGGTATCAATTACCACCAAATTCCAAAACGAACAACTGTTAAGCAAAAGAGGCAGTGAAGAGCCAGCTTTTCAACCCTTATGTGAACGTTCACTTCTGTCCTTTAAAGAGACTGAAGAGGCCAGAGGAGATGGTCTTAGAGAGGATTTTGAGAGAGCTGTAAGGGTGCTGTGAGTTCTCTACTCTTTCCATGGGAAGGAAGCTGAAGGAACTTTAGCTTCCTCAAAGCTAAAGAAAAGAGATTCAGTGGGATGGCTCAGACAGATTTATCTGCTTTTTCTAAACCTTAGAGGACTTAGCAGACTGACAACATGCTTAAGAAATCTAAAGGGAAGAAGACCGTGGCTGCTTAGCTGCTCTGATAATGGTGTAAATAAGCTATAAATTTGAGGACAGCCTCCATTCCCAGAATTTTTCAGAGTATAGGCAGAGAAAAATGGAAAATGGTTGACTTAGAGTCTGCCCAAGAGGACTGTCTGGAATTAGGTGGCATACACAGGCAAAAGAATATCGTAGGTCTGAAGGAGAAGTAATAAGTCATCAGCCAGAAAAGATAAATTTCACCTACATCAAGAGAAATACATTTGTAAAGTCCCTAGCTATGGAGGACCAGAAGGAGAGGTTTCTGGAAAGCCCCCAAAATCACCTCACAGAAGAATGAGTCAGTTTTAAATACCTGCCAAATTTGTAGCTTCTCTACTTTGAGGAATCTAAAATATTCAATGTATCCCTATAGAGGATTCTGCAGGGTGCACCATAATCATTCTAAGGTGGAAACAGGACTGATTATCTTCTAAACCTGAACTTTGTTTGGACTGCAGGATAAGAGAGGCCAGAGGAGGGAGGAAAAGAAGGAAGAAAGAAAAAAATGACAGAAAAACCAAACTAGTGGACAAATATTCAATGATTAACAGTGCTTGGAATGGAAGGTAAGCAATGAGAAAATGTCTTCTGTGTTCATGATAGGTTAGTAGTAAGACCTTTTGGCAATGAATGACATAATAAATTGTACCTGTGCATCTTCCAGATGTCATGGAGCATGATGTCAGAGTCACACATAATTTAAGGCAAAGAAGGAAAGATGAAGATGAAAAATTATAATGATGCATAAAGAAGAGGAAGCTTAGAGGCTGGCTGACTTTATCACTGTTAAAGCAGCCAACGAGAGAGCCTGAATTTATTGACTCATGATGCGTGTTCTGGAGTCAACAATGAACTCACCTTTGTACTCAAGTATAAGCCAAGTGACAGAATACAAGTTTTTAAACACTGTACTTCACATCAAAGTTTCTTCAGGCTCCCTAAATTGTTAATAAATAAAATGTAGCAAGATTGACCTTTCTTCATAAATAAAAAAATTATAGGTAAAAGAGCAACTTCAACTCAGAAAATGGTTCAAATAAAGGTCTCATCCCACTCTCACTTTAATGTCTGACCAAACTCTTTAAAATCAAGGGAATTTGGAGACCTGAGCAGATGATATAGCATGACTGTAGATAAATGAAATCACAGCAACCAGCTGAAAAATGAGAATTTACGCAGTCAATAATTTGCGTTTTCATTGTGACATCAAAAGACTATTTTGAGTGATTTCCTGTGAAATGACAGGATGGCAGGGGAGGGGACTGTGCCAACCAGAGTGTGGTACTGAATACGCTCCAGGTTGACAGGAGTCAGTTGCAACCTGTCACACAAACATAATCCAGGGACAATCCAGATTAAGTTTTAAGGGAGAGAATTATCTCCCATTTATCCTAGGAAATTTACCTAGACTTTTCAGGGATATTCAATGCCCCAAAGACCCAGTGCCAGTTTAGGTGTGAAGGGAACCCACTAAAAGCAACATACCAACATTCTCTGAAAGGAACTCTTAGTCAAGTTTAGCAAGGAGAAAATTCCCATTTGTTCTAAGAAAGTTTTGTTCTGGTGTTTAGACTATGATGGATGATTACTGGGTCCTCAAGTGCGCAGAGCCTTGCAAACTTTGAGATTTGTCTTCTTTTTCTAGGAGTTTAGCAAAAAGAAAGCGTTGGACGTGTGCTTTTATCTGCATGCAGAGGAGGAAATTGACTGGATTTTTCTTTTAGAAGATTAAAAGAAAAATTGAGATCACAAATCTTGGTTCTATTTTATATTCATTTTAATTCAAGCCTATTTTTCAGTAAATAGCTTTCCTTTAAATGTATAGATTCCCACTGCAGTTGAATGTTCTGTGTAGAGTGATGTATAACAGAGTTAATTGATCAATGCAATTTCAATGTATTTTAATATTCCAAATCTCTGGTGTGAAATATCCATAGTTAATGAGCAGCATAGACTAAACTAGGGTCAGTGCAAGTATCATCAGCTCCCAAATTCAATTTTACAGATGAGAAAGAGGAGGAGATCATTAAATTGTGTCCTCTCTTAATTGTAATATCTTGTTATGTATAGTGTTACAGTTCTTTACCATTTTTTCTTTCTTCTTAGCTTATATTTCCCTTATACAGGCTTTCATTTTACAGGCTTTTAGAATTAAAAGCTGTGTAGCCAACACCCTGAGCTTTTGTTCAGGGCATCTGGGCTTCTGGTCTTTGTTTTCAATTATATTTAAGCCAAGGATGAGTTAGCCCAGAAAATCTTAAGTTTCAAGGCTTAAATGATTGTGTTTTCATCTCTTCTGCCATACCTTTAGAATCTTAAGGCTCTTTTTCCAGAAGCCACATTCTTCAAAAAGCAATCTCAGGGAGAAAGAGAAGAGAAGAAAAATTATTAGCATAATCTTTCCAAGATTTTGAACAAGGGTAGAGGAAGCATAACAGATTCTAATGATGATAAGTCATGTACTCAAGAGAAGCAGAGCTCACTGTGTTACTCATCTTTCCTCCTACTGCAGCCAATAATCTCCTGGAAAATCACAAATAATAATCTTTTCAAGAGGAACCATTATTGAGCATTTATTATGTGTCATGCACAATGTTAAGCACATTCCATACTTTACCTCATTAATCCTCAGAATGATCCCATAAGGTTACTGTTAAGGATTGAATTGTGTCCCCAAAAAGATACGGTGAAATCTTAACCCCGTACTTGTGAATGTGACCCTGTAAGGAAATAGGGTATTTGACGATATTATGAGTTACTTTAACAGGGGGTCATACGGGAGTAGAGTGGGTCCTATTCCTATATAAAGAAAAAGAAGCTACACAGAGACAATGGGACAGAAGAAGGATGCCACGTGACACTGCAGCTGCAATCCAAGGAATGCCTGGAGATACCAGAAGCTACGAGAGAGGGCTGGAACAGATTGCCCCTCAAAGACTCAGAATCAATATTGCTGTTCTTATAAGTCACCCAGTTGGTGGGATTTTGTTATATAGCAGCCCTAGGAAACCAATACATTTTTTATGATCATTACTGTCTTCTGGTTGAGGAAATGCATAGAGGACAAGCAAAATCGATTAATTTTAAGACTAGCATAAGCCAAGATTTGAATCCAGGATCAATTGGCTCCAAACCTACCATACCTGTACCTATTGCCATCAAGTCAGTTCCAACTCATAGCAACCCCAAACCTAGTTTAGAAAAATCTTCCTATGTTTTACTTCAGACTCTGTCAGACTCGTCTGTTTCTGGGGTCTCTGGCCACTTGTTTCACTCCAGTCACCACTGTTGTAACCAGCTGTATGTATAAGCTAACCAAATTTATGTGGAACACCTTGACAAGACCTCATCACATAACCACACTGCATACTATTTACCTCCTGCCCTGGGGTTTTTTGTTGACTATGAGGGACGTGAACCACTTGGAAATGTGGGGTAATTAATGTTCTGTGGGAAGAACCTCTGACCGATAAGAGATGAGAGCCTGTGTATAGATTCTTTACCTGTGATTCAATCTAAAAATCTGTCTTTAGAAGCAATTGTATAGCCTCTCAGAAGATGGAAAATACAATTCAAATTTCATTCAAATTCAAATGAAATTCAAATTTAACTCATATTTCTTGTTTTTATTTATTACATCTGGCAACTCTATTCCCTATGTTTTTTCGAATAGGAGAGAGAAGAGGTAAAATTGTAGCTGGTGGCATGATGGCGGGGCAGGGAGAATTGCACACAATCTAGGCTGGCTATACCCGTCAAGGTTTGGCAGAAAAATTGAAGCCACCTTATGTGTTACACATATAGAGGAGTTTAATGCAGAGAGCTAGAGTACTCTACAACCATTGGAAGAGCTGCAATAAACAGTAGGAAAACAACCACTAATGATCTCAGTCCATAGCTCAAGAGCAAGTCCGGAAACTGCTCTAACAGTCTGCAACAGTACAGTGGGTGGTTCTCATGGGCTTTCCTGGAACTTATCTCAAACCTTCTTCCTGCCCATTCATAACACTACCTGCCCTATCCTCTGAAGAATACAGGCTTCTTTCCCTTTCCTGCCTTCCAAGGACTGCTCATGGGCAGAATCTAACTCAAAACTCTATTATGGGAGAAGAGGAGAGAGGCAAAATTCTGACTTAGGAGACCTTAGGCTAGGGGATGCTGAGCTGGCAACAGACAGTCAAGTAAAACCAAAACCCACTCCCAGTCAAGTACATAAGCCTATTAAAAGTTGACCTTAATATGGGTCCTGAATGAAGACCTCACCAATCTGGCACCTATAAGGGATACCAAAATATCAGGTTCCTAAATCATTACCAAACCTGTTGCCATCGAGTGGATTTGGATTCATAGCGACCCTACAGGACAGAGTAGAGCTGCCCCATAGAATTTCCAAGGAGTGCCTCGTAGATTCGAACTGCCAACCTTTTGGTTAGTAGCCATAACTCTTAACCACTATACCACCAGGGTTCCCTAAATCATTACAGGGGCTCTAAAACTTCCCTGGAAATATAATGAGGTAGAGAAAAAAAAAATTTAATAATTTTTATTGTGATTTAAGTGAAAGTTTATAAATCATGTCAGTCTCTCACACAAAAACCCATATATACCTTGCTACATGCTCCCAATTACTCTCCCCCTAATGAGACAGCCTGCTCTCTCCCTCCACTCTCTCTTTTCGCATCCATCTTGCCAGCTTCTAACCCCCTCCACCCTCTCATCTCCCCTCCAAGCAGGAGATGCCAACATAGTCTCAAGTGTCCACCTGATCCAAGAAGCTCACTCCTCACCAGCATTGCTCTCCAGCCCATTGTCCAGTCCAATCCATGTCCAAAGAGTTGGCTTTGGGAACGGTTCCTGTGCTGGGCCAACAGAAGGAATGGGGGCCCTGACCACCAGGGTCCTTCTAGTCTCAGTCAGACCATTATGTCTGGTCTTATAAGAATTTGGGGTCTGCATCCCACTGCTCTCCTGCTCCCTCAGGGGTTCTAATGAGGTAGAGAAAATTTTAAATGCCAGCATTCTGTTTAGGAAACCTATGTGGTTAGAGTGGGACGTAAATGGTTCAGTGGTAGATTTCTCAGCTTCCCTGTGGGAGATGTGGATTCCATTCCTAGCCAATGCACGTCTTGCACAGCAGCACTTGTCTGTCAGTGGAGGCTTGCATATTGCTATGATGCTGAACAGGTTTCAGGAGAGGTTCCAGACTAGAAAGACTAGAAAGGCCTGGACTCTTCTTCCAAAAATCAGCCAATGAAAACCCTATGGATTACAACAGTCCAATCCCATCGTGCCTGGAGTCACCATGAGCTGGAGGCTGACTCAACAGCAGCTAACAACAATTGAAGTAAAATATTCATGCTATAAAATTTATCCATTTTAAGTGTACAGTTAAATGGTTTTAGCAAATTTATAAAGTTGTACAATCATCACCAAAATCTAGATTTATAACATTCTATCATCCCAAAATATTTTCTTATGACCATATGTAATCAATCTCACTCACAGTGCCACTGTTCTGATTAAAGAAGAGAAGGGCCAACACACACCCTGTGAGATTAGCAGGAATTTATTCTGCAGAAGGAGAGAATATAAAGGTCTACTTCTTAACTTGGGATGTGGATTCACCAGTGGGAGAAGATTATCTTTAGCAGCCACTTGGGCTGCATTTCCCAATAGATTCTAACGGTCATAGAGAACATTCTTCTTCCAACTTTTTTTTTCTTTTTATTCCAGAGAGCTATAATGTTGAAAACACAAGACCACTTTTCGGGACTCTTAGAAGAGGGAAAATCATTAAATAAAAGAATCGCAATCGCTTGAAAGTAAAATTATTCTTACATTTCAAGAGAATAGGTAGTCAGAGGGAAAATAATGAGAAACAAAGAAAAGAGTAATATGGAAAATAGCAACAAGTAGGAGCATAAACTCGAGGAAAGTGCTAGAAGTCTAGGCTACCAGGGGCTAACTGGTTGAGACACTGAAAACACATCATTTTGATTATTATTCGGTGTCCTTGATCATCCCCAAAGTTAGTATTGCTTGAGGGAGAAAACTTCTGGGAATCAGTCTTGCCTCAGATACCATCACAGTAAGCTCTACGCTCCTTTGCCCATGTGCTTCTACACACTTGTCATTAAAGCATTAAAAACAAATTCTTACACTTCCTAAAAACTTCCTAAGTACGGGTGGTAATGGTTTAACACAGATCTCAATTAGTGTGTGTGTGTTTGCTCCTTTTAGCTCAAATTTTATTTTAATAAATGTCCAGCATACAGAAACTTTAAAAGAATTATGCAATGAACACTATATTCTCACCACCCAGATTCACCAAATATTAACACTGTGTCACATATTTTTCTGCCTGCCTGCCTGCTTGCCCGCCTGCCCGCCCGCCCACCCGCCCGCCCGCCTGCCTGCCTGCCTCTCTCTTTCTTCATTCTTCTCTACCTTTCTTTTCTTTCTTTCTTTCTTTAAATTTATCGAACTACTTTTTTTGTGTGAAAACATTTGAAAGTAAGTTGCAAATATTATGATACTTCACTTCTAAATGGTTCCTCATCTCCTAAAAACAGGATTAAAAAAAAAAAAACGCAACCAAAAAATACAAATGGATATATAATATACTGACCATATACACATTTTCCTAATTGTCCCCATCATACCTTTTATGGTTTTTAGCTTTTCTTTTTCTTTTTTTCTTAAGTCCAGGTTTCAAGTACGAATCATGTATAGCATTAAATTGTCAAGTTTCTTTAGCCTCCTTTAATCTAGAACACTTCCTAGCCTTTCTTTCATATTACACTGATATTCTTGCAGAGCTCAGGTCAGACTTCCTGCAGCACGTTCCACATCTAGATTTATCCAGTTTTTCCCCATGCTGACCATAGCTTTGTGAATAGTTCCGGTATTGAACGTTTTGCAAATTACTCAATAGGAGGATGCCATCTGTTTCTTTCCATGTCCAAAGGAATGCTATCCCAAGTCCACACTAACCTGACTTTGTATTATTTGAAGCAAAAGAACTTGTAATTAGTGTCTTCTTTTAACAAGAGTTAAATTAAGCTTCCAGTGAAGAATATTTGGGGGCTTTTGACCCATTAGGATGGCTGTTTTTCAGTGATATGAGGACCATAAGGACATACAGAATCCAAATGTATCCTCATTCAGCTGTCTTGCCTGCCTTCTCAGTAAAAGCTCTCTCAACATAACCCAACATGCTGACTTTCTGAAAATGCAGCATCCCTCTCTTCTGCCTAGGTATTTAAAGACTCTTCTGAAAGACTGTTCATGTTTTGTCCTCTGTGTAAATAACATCAAGCATGCAGTTGAAAAGTGAAAAAAAAAAAAAATGAGTTAATCATTCCCATATCTTGTCACTCTTACACCGAACATCAGGACATAAGAAAACGTAGTCTCTAAAAAGAATATACAGACTATAATTTCACACTCCATTGCTGCCTCATGCTATCATTATAAGCGTGAATTACGGTATATGGTTGTGTTAAATAAGAAGCTATTGAAATGAAAAAATTGTTCTTAGCATAAATGGCCACAACTGCCATGTTTCACCATTTTTACATCTCTTTTTTTTTGTTGTTGTTGCCCTTTAGTTGTTGACATTATGGTTTTCTCCCCAACATGTTCCAACACTCTCTTTTTTTTTTTAATAATTTTTATTGTGCTTTAAGTGAAAGTTTATAAGTCATGTCAGTCACTCACACAAAAACCCATATACACCTTGCTATGCACTCCCAATTACTCTCCCCCTAATGAGACAGCCCTCTCTCTCCCTCCACTCTCTCTTTTCACGTCCATCTCGCCAGCTTCTAACCCCCTCTACCCTCTCATCTCCCCTCCAGGCAAGAGATGCCAACATAGTTTCAAGTGTCCACCTGATCCTAGAAGCTCACTCCTCACCAGCATCCCTCTCCAACACCCTCTTTTAAATAACATTCATGTGATTTGGAGAAGGGAGCTTTGACCTTTCTCCCAATTCCAGGGGAATATTCAATCAAGATAATTACACTCTTTTTGGCACATTATTTCAAAGAGGGGCTACTAACCCAGGCCTAACATTGTCTGGACTTGACACTATGCTGACCAAAGAAATTAATCCAGAGGTGGCAAAATCAGAAACAAACTTTCCATCTACATTTAATATGAATGAGGAAGCATGCCACCAGGCTACGTTTCTGGATTATGAAAAGCCAGCATACAGATGAAACCAAACACAGTGTCATGGAGCTGAGAGAATTATAGAACTGACACCCTGATTGAACCATGCCTGAAAGCCACCCTAACACTGGTCACTGTAGTCACTTGAGTCAATAAATTGATTTAACTGGTTTGCATTGGATTTCTGGTGTTTGCTTTCAAACTCACTGAAAGATGTTTCTCTCAATTAACTGTTGCTTCTTTCTTCTACCATACCTTTAACTGTGTTGGCCTAGCATCATTTTCTCCCTGACCTTTGTTCCTAACTTTGGCTTTCTGTTTGCTGCAAATTGTAGAGACTTACCAAATTTGTAAATTAAGATTTATTTCATACCGAACTTCTAGAATTATAAGAGAGAGTTTAAGAGTTACTCTACAATACAGCTCTTGGAATAATATGAGGGCCTTGTGATAGTTAATTTTCCTCCCACTTGGAGCTCAACTCTCCACACTACATATATATGTTCAGGAAGATTGGAGCTGCTGGACATCTAATTGCTGGGTAAGTGGGATGTAATTGTAACTATTGATCCCTGCAAAAGTACGTGTATGTGTGGAGTCTAAGGAGAGCGTTATTCCTGCCAGGATGAGGGATGTGGAATAAACATAGTGGATAATTTCTTAAATGGTAGGACTTTTTTTTTCCTGGCACTTATTTGTTATGCATTGAATTTGTTAAGAAGTCTGATATGAAAACATTCGGAACAGCACAAATAGCAAATTCACAAAATATTGCCTAAGTTTGATGTAGCGATGCTTCTCTCAGGCATCGTGTGCTGTGTCCAAACATGATGTTAATAAATCAACAATAGCAAAAAAATAAATAAAAAATAAGAACAGAAAAAGTTTGTTACTTTAAGCCTTGAGATTTTTGACACCCTCAAAGATTGATATCCTAAGTACAACAACAGGAAAAGCTTGAACTTGAATGTCATGAATTCAAAGACTGGTTGGGACGGGAGCTTCTTATGGGACAGTATATATCAGGATCCATCGGTATCAGCTTTACTCATCAACTACAAACTGCCACTACACTTTCAATTTTGCTAAACAATCGTCAAGGTAGATTCCTTCTGAGGCCTTTCTTATGACATATAGTCTCTCTATAACTTTTTTTTGTAATCCTAAACAAACAAAAATTGCCATCGATTCTGATTCATAGTGACCTTAAGAACAGAGTAGAACTGCACCATAAGGTTTCCAAGGAGCAGCTGGTGGATTCAAACTGCCAACCTTTTGGTTAGCAGCCAAGCTTTTAACGACTGAGCCACCGGGGCCCCTTTGTAATCCTAAATTGTACTGTATCGATAGTATGATTTTAGGCATACTCATCCTATCCTTGTGGGTAAATAACCTGGAGAGTGGGAATAGAGCCTCTTTTTGCATCTTACACCCCTAGTAGAGATTCTAGTGCATGCCCACATCCAATTATTCTCTCCTGGACACCCTGGAGGATTGTGCTACTGTTAGGGCTGTTCATGTAAATATTTATAGCCTATAAAATGTGAGTGAAAGTGGCAGTTGTCACTTTTGGACAGAGAGAGTGAAAAATCTGTGTGAAATTCTACAGCTTCTCTTTCCTCACTGCCGTGACTAAAGAAGGAGGCTGTGTATACACATGATGTTGTAGCTACAGGCTGGTGGAGCTGCCATCCCCTCGGATCTCTGAGCAAAGCCTCCTTACCCTGTGTAACATGAGTATGAAGTCAATTTCTGTCCTGTTAAGACCCTGGGATTTGGAGTTGTTTATTTTCTCAGCATAATCATAGATCATCCTCCTTAGTACAACCATGTATATGAGAAATAATTATTACACTTATATAGTTTAATTGGCTTTTCATTAAATCAGGCTTAATTACTTTGTATCTGTCATTTTGAGCTCTTGAGTGGCAAAGCAAATTACCCCAGTATATTTGTTGATATTTTTTGTTGTTGTTTCTTTTTTTGGTTTCTCTCAGGATAGGTGTGACTATTTGTCCTGGGTTGGGAGTTCTTTGAAAAGCTTTACTAGGGGTTTTTTAACAGATCAAGTAACCTCTTTGGGACCTTGAGACATAACTCTATGTTGTCTTCTGTCACTTTCTACACCTATTAATTTTGATGGGATCCTTAGCCTTTAATCAATTTTTTAAAGAAGTTCCAGAATGAAATACAGATAAGAACCTTTAGGTTAGGTGATACCCAGTATTTCTATAGAGAAAGACCGTGAGGTCAGTATGTGCAGCACAACTGACAAGTCTTAAAAAAAAAAAAGTCTTAAAGCCATGTTTTTAACCAGATGCTCTATCATAAATGCATGAATTAACCAGATAGCCCCTGACATTCCCAAATCTGGCTTAAAGTAGACATTCTATATGAATGATGGACTACCTCTTAAACTTTTCTCTACATGTTTTGACCTCCCTTAAATTGGTGGGAGAAAAAATAAAATGCAGGCTCTAAGAAGAATTTTTAAAGCACTCATCTTGTAAAAAGGGATCATGCTACATTGTCAGGTAGTTGTATCAATGGCCAAATATTTAGGCAGTTCACACCAACTTGATGGAGTAAGTTATCATATTAATGCATAACCATTAAGATTGATACTCATCCACATTCTTGTAAATTCTTACTCCAAACTAGTTCCATGCTAATCCCTTTCAACTGTTTCTAACAGGCATTCCATTACTGACAGGGTGTCCATTTATGTCACCCAGTGACTTCAGTACACCACCAACTCTTATCTCAAGTTTCAGAATAGTTTGGAAATAATCATTCTGCGGTCATGCACTCAAGGGCACTGGTACCAGGAACTCTTGAATGGCCATGATGATGAAGCCACTTCCTTTCACTATTCCAAGAAATATTCCAGGATATCTGAGCCACTTTCTTTTTTAGTTTGCAATCATTAATCTCTACTCAGGGCATGATTTATAAAATAAAAAATTTAAAACAAAAACCTTTTACTTGTAGTTAACTGGTTCAAGTAGAGTCACATTTGCCTGAGTTCATATTGAATTTTCCAAATGATCCTGGCTATGGCTTCAACTCTGCCTATCTCTGCCACACTTCTCTGGATCCAAACTTATCTCAAGCCTGTGACAGCTAGCTTAGACTTAGCCTTCCTCAAATGACCTTTTAGACTAGAGACATCTCACTCAAAGGCCTCTACTCTGTGCTTCCCTCTCCAAAAAAAATCTGTTAATTTTCCTTTTTTCTATATATCATAGATTAGGTGAACAGCAACTGAATTTAAAAAGTTTTGCTGTGCAAAGTATGTGTTTTATTTTCCTCTTGTATATGTGAAGTTTTTTTTTTTTTTTTATTGGCACAACACTGAATTAATGTAGTAATGTTTGCAATATAGCAGTAACCCCATGTGTGTGTCTTGGATCCCACGTAGTTGCCAGGTCAGTAACAAGAAAATGTTATACTGCTATTTATGTTTAGCCCTGGATACGCATGTCCTGAATTATAATCACAGGTTGGATGGGTAGATGAATAGATAGATAGTCTCAAGTCAACAGAAATAAAACAGGTAAGCAATGTATTATAATAGAACATTTGAATGAAATCCAAGAGGATATTCCTAGGTTTATCACTAACCAGTACTGTCACGGGTCTGTCAGTTTGTCATACTGTGGGGGCTTGTGTGTTGGTGTAATGCTGGAAGCTATGCCACCAGTATTCAAATGCCAGCAGGGTCACCCATGGCAGATGGGTTTAAGTTGAGCTTCAAGACTAACACAGACTAAGAAAAAAGGCCCAGAAGTCTACTTCTGAAAAGAATTAGACAGTGAAAACCTTATGAATAGCAGCAGAACATTGTCTGATATAGTGCCAGATGACAAGCCCCTCAGGTTGGAAGGCATTCAGAATATAACTGGGGAAGAGCTGCCTTCTCAAAGTAGAGTCAACTTTAATGACGTGGATCAAGTCAAGATTTCAGGAACTTCATTTGCTGATGCAGCATGACTCAAAATGGGAAGGAACAGCTGCAAACATCCATTAATAATTGGAACATGGAATGTATGAAATACGAATCTAGAAAAATAGAATACTGTCAAAAATGAAATGAAACACATAAACATCGATATCCTAGACATCAGTGAGCTGAAATGGACTGTTATTGGCCATTTTGAATTCGACAATCATATGGTCTACTATGCTGAGAATGACAAATTGAAGAGGAATGGCATTACATTCACTGTCAAGAACAGCATTTGAAGATCTATCCTGAAGTACAATGCTGTCAGCGACAGGATATTATCCATATGCTACAAGGAAGACCAGTTAATATGACTATTATTCAAATTCGTGCACCAAACACTAAGGCCAAAGATGAAGAAATTGAAGGTTTTTACCAGCTTCTGCAGGCTGAAATTGATCAAACATGCACTCAGGACGTATTGATATTTACTGGTAATTGGAATGCAAAAGTTGGAAACAAAGAAGAAGGATGGTAGTTGGAAAATGTGGGCTTGGTGATAGAAACGATGCTGGAGGTTGCATAATAGAATTTTGCAAGGCCCATAACTTCTTCTTTGCAAATACCTTTTCTCACCAACATAAACTGCAACTATATACATGGACCTCACCAGAGGGAATACGCAGGAATCAAATCGGCTACATCTGTGGAAAGAAATGATAGAAAAGCTCAATATCATCAGTCAGCACAAGGCCAGGGGCAAACTGTGGCACAGACCACCAACTGCTCTTATGAAAGTTCAAGTTGAAACCGAAAAAATTAAAACAAGTCCACAGGGCCAAAGTACAACCTTGAGTATGACACTTTGAACACTAATGACTGAAGACCAGATGAGTTGTGGAATGACATCAAGGACATCATGCATGAAGCAAGAGGTCATTAAAAAGATAGGAATGAAAGAAAACACCAAAATGGGTGTCAGAAGAGACTCTGAAACTTGCTCTTGGACATTGAGTAGCTAAAGCAAAAGGAAGAAAGGACAAAGTAAAAGTGCTGAATAGAAGATTTCAAAGGGCATCTTGAGAAGACAAAGTAAAGTGTTACAATGGCATGTACAAAGACCCGGAGGTACAAAACCAAAAGAGAAGAACACACTGGGCATTTCTCAAGCTGAAAGAACTGAAGAAAAAATTCAAGCCTCAAGTTGCAATACTGAAGGATTCTAAGGGGAAAATATTAAATGATGCAGGAAACATTAAAAGAAGATGGAAGGAATACATAGTCACTATACCAAAAAGAATTACTTGACATTCAACCATTTTAGAAGGTAGCATATGATCAGGAACTGATGGTACTAAAGGAAGAAGTCCAAGCTGCACTGAACGCATTGGCAAAAACCAAGGCTTCAGGAATTGATGGAATACCAATTGAGATGTTTCAACAAAGGGATGCAGCACTGGAAGTGCTCACTTATCTGTACCAAGAAATTTGGAACACAGCTACCTGACCAACTGACTAGAAGAGATTCACGTTTATACCTATTCCCAAGAAAGATCATCCAACTGAATGCAGAAATTATTGAACGATATCATTAATATAACATGAAAGTGAAATTTTGCTGAAGATAATTCAAAAACAGCTGCAGCAGTATATCAAGATGGAACTAGCAGAAATTCAAACTGGTTACAGAAGAGGACATGGAACCAGGGATATCATTGCTGATGTCAAATGGATCCTGGCTGAAAGCAAAGAATATCAGAAAAATGTTTCCTGGTGTTTTATTGACTATGCAAATGCATTTGACTGTGTGGATCATAACAAATTATGGATAACATTGTGAAGAATTGGAATTCCAGAGCACTTAATTGTGCTCTTGAAGAACCTGTACATAGATCAAGAGGCAGCCATTCAAACAGAATAAGGGGATATTGCACGGTTTAAAATCAGGAAAGGTGTGTGTCAGGGTTGTATCCTTTCACCATACTTATTCAATCTGTATGCTGAACAAATAATCTGAGAAGTTGGGCTATGTGACGAACAGGGCATCAGGGTTGGAAGAAGACTCATTAACAACCTTCGATACGCAGATGATACAAACCTTGCTTGCTGAAAGTGAAGAGGATTTGAAGCACTTAGTGATGGAAATCAAAGACTATAGCCTTTAGTATGTATTACACCTCAACATAAAGAAAACAAAAATCCTCATGACTGGACCAATAAGTAACATCATGATAAATGGAGAAAAGATTGAAGTTGTCAAGAATTTCATTTTACTTGGATCCACAATCAACACCCATGGAAGCAGCAGTCAAGAAATCAAAGGATACATTGCACTGGGCAAATTTGCTGCAAAAGACTCCTTTAAGGTGTTGAAAAGCAAAGATGTCACCTTGAAGACTAAGATGCACCTGACCCAAGCCATGGTGTTTTTAATTGCCTCAAACACATGTGAAAGCTGGAGGATAAACAAGGAAGACCAAAGAAGAATTGACATCTTTGAATTGCCGTGTTGGCGAAGAATATTGAATATACCATGGACTGCCATAAGAATGAAGAAACTTGTCTTGGAGGAAGTACAACCAGAATTCTCCTCAGAAGGAACAACAGTGAGACTTGGTCTCACACACTTTGGGCATGTTATCAGGAGGGATCAGTCTCTGGAGAAGGACATCATGCTTGGTAAAATGGAGGTCTAGCGAAAAAGAGGAAGACCCCTAAAGAGATGGATTGACACAGTGGCTGCAACAATTAGCTCAAGAATAGCAACTATTGTGAGGGCGGTGCAGGCCTGGGCAGTGCTTTGTTCTATTGTACATAGGGTCAATATAAGTCAGAACCAATTCAACAGTGGCCTAACAACAACAGCACTAACTAGCCCAAAAATCTTAGACAAGTTTGTTATCCCCTCGGACTCCAAATTCACCATCTGTAAAATAAGAGCGCTAATACTACATGATTTTTGTTTGTTTTTGTTGCCTCTTTGGTGTTAAAATTCTGTGGTGAATAATTACTCAGTAAGTTTAGTACTATAATTTTCCAAGGCTCTTTTTCCCGTTCTTTACATCCATTACTTTAAGTATCTTTAAGTAAAGGCCATTTTTCTTTCACTAATAATCTTACATAGGCTGAAACAGAAACCCTACAGAGGAAGATCAAGGAACAGTCCATGACTTTGATCTTTAGTCTCTAGGTATAAAACAGCCCAAGGAAAAGAAGCAAAGAAAGCCAATGTCAGACTAGGCAGCCTTGAGGAAATGGGTGACTTGCAAGAGGGAAAGCCCAGAGTAAATTATTTTTCAAGGCATTTCTGGACAAAAAGTTGGGACTTTGAAGTGAAGAAAATTGTAAAGAAGAAGTAGATGAGTCACCAAATGACAGAGAAACATAAAGTGATAAAATAAGCTAGATGTGTCTGTACGGCTGGAAAGCATGCAAGTGGAGTAAGACATTCTGAAAAGCCATGAGTACAATCTACTAAATTGTTTTCATTTTCATATAGAGTGGAGAAATCCATTTCCTGATGATATAGCAGAGTTGGATACAGTCAAAAGCAGACGTTAACATTGGTTTGGCCCTTAGGCTGATCTGAGATGGAATCTTGCCTCTGTCAATTGCCACTTGGGTAACTTTCTAGCAAGTATCTTGTCCCTCATTTTTGTAGTAACTGTAGCTACCTCAGGGGGGTGTGATGAGGATTAAATGAGGTGCCCTTAGTTCAGTGCCTGGCACATGTAAGTGCTCAATTATTATTAACTATTTTTAGGCACGGGGCCCTTGTGGTGCAGTACTTAAGCATTTGGCTGCTAACCAATATGTAAACAGTTCAAGTCCACCAGCATCTCTGTGGAAACCCTATGGGGCAGTTCTACCCCATCCTATAGGGTGGCTATGAGTCGGAATCGACTCAACAGCAATGGGTTCATTATTAAACATAAAGAAGAAATCAGTTCATGCCTAATATTTGAGACTGTTTTGTCCCTGGGTGAGTTTGACAAGCTCAGGATGAGGTTGGATAGAAATGTACCAAAAGCAGCCCAGGAAAGCCAGAGTCGATGTTGTTGTTGGAGAGTGGTAAAATGATAGGGACTAGGGAGCAAGGTTGCAGAAGAAATTAGACCAAGCAGAATTTGCATCCATGCTAAGAATTAAAAGTGGTTTCAGAGGAAGTGAGAGCTGACAGCTCTGTTCTAAACTGGGAAATCTGCAAAAAGAAAGCTCCCTTTTGTGTTGGTCATTACTCCCCCTGTCAAGCAGTAAAGCGTTGCTCAATTCAATCCAGTTTTCAATACCACAGACAAAGCCATCAATAGTTCTTGTTAGTTTTTATAGGTTAAGCACTGGAAACATTTGATCTTATTTCTCAATTCTGCTTCTCTTTTTTAACTTTTATAGGATTAAGACAGAAAGTGTCTCTGTGTGTGTGTGTGTGTGTGTGTGTGTGTGGTGGGGAGAGGGTGGTGGGCAGCCTTTGAAAGGCCTTTTCCAGGTACCAGAAACTGAAACACAAATCTAATTGATGATTTTAATAATCCCAAAAAATACTGAAGAATGTACACTGGAAAATCTTTCATTCAATGATATTCTAATTGAGACAGTGATTTGCATGTCAATGACCAGGTGGGTACCCAGAAATTTTAAGACCCTTGTGGTGCATTTTAAATGTTTTAAAGTTATATGAGGAGCCCTGGTAGTGTAGTGGTTAAGCCTTTGGCTGACAACCAAAAGGTTGTCAGAGACAATTCACCAGCCCCTCCTTGAAAACCCTGTGGGGCAGTTCTACTCTGTCCTGTAGGGTCGCTATGAGCCAGAATCAACTGGCCAGCAACAGGTTTTTTTTTTTTTTTTAACCTGTAATATATATTTAAAATTCCTACATTAGCTGGTGTAATTTTAATTCCATTAGAAAATGGTGAAAGAAGAGACAAAGTAAATATATCAGTAATAACACATCTAACTAGAGCATCTTTTCTCCACCCAAGGCAAATTTTAGATACAGAAGTCAGATTTGAAGATGTTCCTTAATGTGTATAAAAAAAAAGTTCCCATCGAGCTGATTCCAACTCAGAGCAACCCTATAGGACAGAGTAGAGCTGTCCCATAGGATTTCCAAGGAGTGCCTGGTCAATTCCAACTGCTGATCAGTTGGTTAGCAGCCAAGCTCTCACCTACTGCACCACCAGGGCGCCATGTATACATAGGAGGGAAATTAAAAATTTTCAAGATTTGTAGAGGAGGTCTAGCATGGTTTAGTTTCAAAAGTACATTTTCATCTCATTTACTTATTTTCCAACACTTCAAAATGCATATTTTCAGATTCCTAATTGTGTAAGTCGTCAAGTGGCAGACTCAAGTGGGAACAATGAATCATTCAATGAGGAGATCGAAAAACTGAGGGTAGGGAACAAATTCAAATAGTGTTTGAAGCATTCAAGAGAAATACTCTGACTTATTATCATGTGTGTAAATTCCTATTTCTCTGAAGAAAATGCCAGAAAAAGAACATAAATGAAAACTCCTCATTTTTACAAATCTGCCTTTGTTTCTAAGGCTCAGCCATACGCTACTCATAAAAGTGCATTGATATTCAAAACAGATATTCATATATAATGTCACACTGATGCAAAATTTCCCAAAACTAGTTTCATAACTTTTTTTCCAGAAGTTAACCTCCCGAGAAGTATACTAGATGACAGACTACAAGTCTATTTATTTTATTTCCAGAATTTATTGTTCCTTGAATAGAATAATGGGAAAATTCAGCCAATTTGATTTTATTTTGATTAATTAATATGTGTAGACGAATTGACTTTCTCAAATTTCCAGCCTTAAGAGCAGTTGAATCAACATACTTATAAATGTTAAAATAAATCATTGGCTCTAGTATTGGGGAATCAAGGAAAGATACAAAACTAAAGCAATAAGCCTCTAATCTTACAGAATTATAAAATTTCTCATCAATACTTTTGACATAGATGAAATATTAATTAGTGATAAGAACAGCACAGAAAATGCACAAAATGATCTTTATAAAAAGATACATAGGGAACATCATGGAGAAACCAAGTTCAGCAATGAACTAATTAGAACTGCAGGAAGTGACAGAATTTCTTTAATTACAGCATATTATCAAATATGTGTGACAAATAGCCATCTTACTATTTTTTTCTTCATACACTTTCCACTTCATCTGATGTTATTTATTTGAGCTAATATATATAGAATAAATAGAAAATATTTGCAAAAGAATAAATACCAAATTTCAGAAGATCTATTTAAGAACAGACTTTTCTTAAGAATAGATTTTTCTCTTGCATTACCTAGAAAAAAATTTGATCACATTACAACTTTTACAAGGCCAATAAAAATTTAAAGACATCCTCTTTCATATTCCCATCACTTTCTTTCCCTCCGTTGGTCTTTTTTTCTCTCTCTCTCTCTCTGTATGTGTGTCTTGTCTTTCTGCCTCTCTCTCTCTCTAACAACTTCCTGCTGGATTTCAAAATTAATTTAAGAAGGAGTGAATGACTCATTGAAATGACCAAATATAAAATAAAAAGTGTTTTAATGATTAGCAGTCCCATATCAAGAGTGATATAAGTAATGTCCAACTGGAAAATAGATGGACAGACTCTAAGGTTTGACCACTCGAAGTAACTTTTAGCTAGTGCTTACATCATTCTCAAATTTTACCATTATATAGATTCTCTTGTGGGTTTGTATGTTAAGTTTACTTTCTAGCAAAATGAAAGCTCTAAAAGGCAGGTAATTCTGAGAGAAGATTCTTTCGAATTGTTACATTTCTTAAACTTCCATAATCTGGGCTTCTCTCAGCAGGCACTCCAGAATATGAGTTTTCTTTTTCTTCTTCTTTTTTTTAATCTTAAATAACTTTTGTTAATTTATACTTCCAATATATATTTCTTGGGTTGACCTTTCTGTCTTAAGTATCTTCAGCTTCTTTGTATAGCTAATTTGTTCCTAAGGACCTCTTAATTGTAATTTGCCAGATGTCTTATTGAATAATTAATATTTTGTAATACTAAATAGAAAAATGTTTTATAGACTCAGGACTTTCTCAAATAGTCTTCCTTAAAGCTTGCTTAGACAAGTGAAGATCTATTAAAATTCATCACAATTTTATTCCTAGGAACAACAAATATGTTTTAAAAAGTCGACTAAGCTCTACTTCACAAATTCTGTAGAGTTGGTCAATAAACAGGATGTATGAATAGAATTTTTTTCACTATTGTCTCTTCAAATAATTTTGGTCAGTCCTGAAGTGTGATCATTATTTCAGAGATACTTAATTAACTGTTTTTCAGTATTCTCATTCCAAAAATCCAGAAGTTTTAGATGCTAATTCGCCATTACTTACCTCCAAGGTGGCAACATGACTATACCTCAGTTACCTACCTGTCTCTGGGTAGTGCAAACAATTAACATGCTTAGCTGCTAACAAAAGGTTAGAGGTTTGAGTCCACCTAGATACACCTCAGAAGAAAGGCCTGGTGAAAAATCAGCCATTGAAAATCCTATGGAACACAGTTCTTCTAACATATGTGGGGTCACCATGAGTCAGAATTCACTCAACCATAATTAGTTTTTCTTATTGCTCACCTAAAAACTGTCTTGTTCTTTAACTATATATTCAGACTCAGATTAGGATTAACAAAGAAGACATTTATTAAGTCCCTGCTGTATAACTGATGAGGCCCTGGTGGTGCAGTTGTTAAAGAGCTCAGTTGCTAACCAAAAAGTCAGCCGTTCAAATTCACCAGCCACTACTTGGAAACCTTATGGGGCAGTTCTACTCTGTCCTATAGGGTCACTATGAGTAGAAAACACTCTACAGCAGTGGTTTGGGGATATAATGACACTAAGCTACTTTCTAGGTGCCCTTAGCTAGTTGCTTTAAATATGGTGTAATATTAAACCTTAAAAGCCAGGAATCTACTTCAAGGAATGGTATCATGAAGAGTTTGGGTGAGTCCCTTAAACAGAAAACAAGTATAAAACTGATTGGAATTATTCATAATTTTAAGAACTGAGAAGTGACCCAGGCAACAACTTGGGAAATGTTCATTCATGAAAAAGCTGTGGGTTTTTATGCCTTATCACACTAGATTGTTTCCATCCTGCCTAGCTCTGAGAGGGAAAATCCAGTTTCACTGGCCAGAGGCGGCAGATTGGTTCATGGCCCAAAGCACAACAACTAGAAGTAGAAGTGAGATCAAGTCATAAAAAGGCTAACAAAATAAACTCTACAAATATCCTTGGATAATTTCTATGTTAAGTTTGCACGCAGGACATACAGAGAGTACGGTGAAAAAATTAAAATCTTGAGGACACTTGGGAATTTGTTGCATCTTTTGATATATTTCTCAATTCACAGAATTTAGGACACAGAAAGTAGAATACTTACTGGCATGTAACATCTGAGCATAACCTCTGTCTAACTCATTGGCTAACTACTAACCTACAAAAGAACAAAGTAGACCTCTAGAGACAGGCTAAAAAGCAAAAGTGAGCAGAGACTTCAGTGGATATACACCACAGGGCACACAGATTTCACCTTTTAAACCCACTGGCCTTTTGATTAGCAGCCAAGCATTTAACCCCTACGCCACCACTGCTTCTTCTATGGAAAAATAGCTGAGCTAAATTCAACTACAGCAATAAGTATGAACAGACTAAACACTCCAATTGAAAGTCAGGTGTTGTTAGATTGGGTTAAACATATATATCCAACTGTATAATAGAAAGTCCACCCATATATTTGGTGACTTACTAGAAAGACTCAGAGGATCATGAGGCAGTTATACTCATGGGTATGGCTCATTACAGGGGCACTGGTGGTGCAGTGGTTAAGTGCTCGGCTGCTAACTGAAAGGTCGGTGGTTCAAACCCAGCAGCGGCTCTGGGAGAGAAAGATGTGGCAGTCAGTTTCAGTAAAAATTCCACCGCCATCTAATCAATTCTGCGATCCCAACTCATAGGTACCACATAGAGTTTCCAAGGCTGTAAATCCCTGTGGAAGCAGACTGCCATATCTTTCTCCTGCAGAGCTGCTGGTGGGTTTGAACCACTGACCTTTCAGTTAGCAGTTGATTGCTTTAACCACTGTGCCAGCAGGGCTCAGCCTAGAAAACCATATGGGGCAGTTCTAGTCTGTCCTGTAGGGTTGCTGTGAATCAGAATTGACTCCAGGACGATGGGTTTTTTTGTGGTTTATTACAACAAAAAGATACACAGTAGGATCAACACAGAAAAAAAAAAGAAGCATCAGCAGAGTTTGGAGGAGTTCAGGCTTTTAAAATATTTCCTCGTAGATCTGGGAGGGGATGATGCGTAGAATCCACTCATTCCTCCAGTAATGAAATGCAGCAACATATGTGAGTTGTTACGTGCATTGTATCTGTCCAAAGAAGTCCACCTGAGGCTCAGATAACAGGGTTTTTTACTGGAGGCTGATCACATAGATATACTCTGCTTGTATGATCAGCCATAATTATTAAAATTCCAGATTTCCAGGAGAAAAGCAGGTGGTCACTTTGAATCACATTATTTGCACAATCTGTGCAAGCAGATACAGCAGCGTTTACTACCCCAGAGATACATAATAACCTTATCAGTTAGTAACGTAGGAGGATGTTCCAAAGACCAGTTTCCAGGTGCCAACCAAAGGTCAATCTGGCAAGCCAACCCTTCTAAAGAGCAGCATCCAGTTGGCTTTATTAATCTTTTCCTGCACAATGAGACACATTTTAAATTCAAAGAAACAGATTAAAAGTCAAACAATAGAAAGAGATACACTATCCAGGTAGTAAGCAAAAGAGATGTGAAATCATCATATTATTATCTAGGAGCTCTGGTGGTGCAGTGGCTAAAGAGATGGACTGCTAACTGGAAGGTTGGTGGTTCAAAACTGCCAGCAGCTCTGTGGGAGAAAGATATGGTGGTCTGCTTCCGTAGATTTAAAGCCTTGGAAACCTCTATGGGATCTCTATGAGTCAGAATCAACTTGAACGGCAGTGGGTTTTCCATTTTGTATTAATATCAAATTAGACTAGAAGAAAGAAGTATTACTAGATGCAAAAAAAGGGATATTCCCTAGAGATACCTAGGTCAAAAGAGCAGGAAGACAATTATAAATGTGTATGTGTATAATAACAAAATTCTAAAATAACTGAAGTAAAAGATGACAGAATTGAATAAAAAATAGACAAACCAATAATAATTACACTCAGAGATTTGAATACCTTGCTCTTAGGAATTTGTTAAATAAGTGAACAAAACATCAGGAAGGGCATAGAAGAATTGAACAAAACTACCAACTCACTTGACCTGATTTATATCTATAGATCATTTCACAAACAAAAGCAAAATAAACACTCTTTTCCAAAGAACGTGAAATAATCTCAGTATAGTCCTTACAAGGATAATTAGAAGATATCTTGAAGGAAGGGGAAAAAAATCAAAATTTGTGGTCTGCAGCTAAAGCGGTGCTTAGAGAGCAATTTATTACTTAAAAAGCTTAGAGAGAATAAGAACCTTAAAAAAAAATTATTCTTTTCGTCTTAAGAAGCAAGAAAAATAAAAGAAATTAAAACCAAAGCTAGGAATGAAGGAAATAATAAAGATCAGTGTAGAAATTAATAAACTAAAAAACGAACAAGCAATAGAGAAAACCCTCTAAAATAAAAGCTGCTCTTTGAAAATTTCAGTTAATAAATCTTGCACAAGACTTAATGTTTGCCTCAATAAATCTTTATCTCGAATAAGAGAAAAAGGGTGAAATGCATATTACTAACATAAGGAATGAAAGAAGTGACATCAGTACAGAATCTACAGACATTAAAAAGCTAACAAGGCAGCGTTACAAACAGCTTCATGCCACCAAAATCTTTCAATTTGTATGAAAATAACAAAGTCCTTGAAAGACATAAATTACTTGTATATACTCTAGAAGAGATAGAAAATCTGAGTACTATTAGCTCAATTAAATAAATTAAATTGGTTATTAAAAACCTTCACCTAAAAAATATAGCTCCAGATGGCTTCATCGGTGAATTCTACCAATATTTCAGGAAGAAATAATCCCAATTCTAACCAACCTTTCACAAGAATAAGAAAGAAATATTTCCCAATTTATGTTATGAGGCCAATATTATGCTGCTAACCAAGCTAGACAAAGACATCACATGAAAATAAAACTATAGACAACATCCTTTCATTGACATAGATGCAAAAATAATTATCAAAATATTAGCAAATCAAATCCAGCAATATGTAAAAAAAATAACACATCGTGATCAAGAGAGGTTTATCTCAAGAATGCAAGCTTGTTTCAACATTTGAAAACTAATCAATGTAATTCATCACATCAATAGACACTCACCTATGAATGGCTTTCACCCTTGAGACACATCTTAACTCATTTAATTTTCGATCTTTTATATAATTGTGACTATTCTCACTTTGTAGATGAGGAGTCAGAGATTTAGAGGGGTTCAGTAATTGACCAAATGTCATATCATGTAAAGTAGAACAATGGTTGTTGCTCAGGTTTGTCTTACTCTAAATTATTTCTTCTGTGGACTCGACCTCCCTCCCACTGATAACCTGCAATAATATGAAAAGTCTATATGGACAGATGAGAGGGTCTTGAAGTTATCTTTAATAAATTGCTTGTGCTTCTTTGGTAGTATCTCAGCCAACATCCCTTCTCTTCCAGGTAATAAACGCTTATTCCAAAGAAGGATGTTCCCTGCTACTGGATCCATCATAACTGCTCCATTCCCTTTGCATTGTACCAGCTGCCATGTTCTGGTCTCAGTAACAGCTTTGCAGCCTATGAATGTTGTTGTTGTTAGGTGCCATCGAGTCGGTTCTGACTCATAGCAACCCTATGCACAACAGGACGAAACACTGCCTGGTCCTGAGCCACCCTTAAAATTGTTGTTAGCTTGAGCTCATTATTGCAGCCACTGAGTCAATTCACATCACTGAGGGTCTTCCTCCTTTCTGCTTAACCTGTACTCTGCCAAGCATGATGTCCTTCTCCAGGGACTGATCCCTCCTGACAACATGTCCAAAGTATGTAAGATGCAGTCTCGCCATCCTTGCTTCTAAGGAGCATTCTGGTTGTACTTCTAAGACGGATTTGTTCGTTCTTTTTGGCAGTCCGTGGTATATTCAATATTCTTTGCCAACACCACAATTCAAAGGTGTCAATTCTTCTTCGGTCTTCCTGATTCATTGTCCGGCTCATTCATTGCATGTGAAAGCTGGACAATGAATAAGGAATCTATGAATATGAAATATTAATTAACACAAAAGCTACCCATGTTTCATTTGGTTAAGAAAAGCCAATCACCCTCTCTGAGGGCAAAGGAAAAACTCCGATGCAAAGAGGGTGAGCCCTGCTTCAGAGGATGCTTTCTTTCTTCCACCTATAAAGCAGCATGGCAACTCCAGGAACTTAATACATGTAATTAAATAGCAGGTTAACATGAGAAAATAAAATCTCCTTCTATATATAAATAAGTATGCGTGCTCTTGCATTGTCCTTATAATATCTTTTGAAACATTTAAATGAAAATGTCATAAAGTGTAACAATAATCCACAGCATGAGTGCATCTGGGACATGGGCATGAACCCCGTGGGAAGTTCAGATTGAGTTTATTCTTTAGAAATGCTTTCAAAAGCGCGTTTAAAAAATATCAATATTGAAATGCATGAAATTCCTCTTTAATTTTTAAAACAATTTTAACACAGTGCTTTAGGATTTAGGCATCCATACCCTGAATAAGGAGCCCGGGTGGTGCAGTGGTTAAGAGCTCAGCTGCTAACCAAAAGGTCAGCAGTTCGAATCCACCAGCTGCTCCTTGGAAATCCTATGATGCAGTTCTATGCTGCTTATATGGTCACTATGAGTCAGAATCAGCCCAATGGCAAAGGGTACATTTTTTGTTTTGTTTTGTTTTGGTTTTTTACCCTAGATAATATCACTCTATTCTCTAGCACACATTCCAAGTCTTGCTTCTTAGTCATTTTCCAGGGTTCCTCATGAAATTTTTACTTCTTTTCTATGAATACCATTAAATAGTTAACGTCTAGGAATATACCAAAAACTCAAACCAAACTTGTTGTGTCTATAGTATGTGTACACACACACACATACACATAGTTTTGTATATATGCCTTTCTTAGGTGATTCCACAATTTCCTTTATAGGTACCTTCTATTCTTGAATTTCCCTGTCCCCAAGTCTTCACACAGGCCTACTAAGAGGACTTTTCTCTTCCTCCATGGTGAATAAAGTATATGCCTAGAAAAGGATGTCCATGTAACAATAACAAAGATAATAAGATTGGAATGTGATATAAAAGTAAGGTATAAGTAGGTATGGCTATCTCAAGTCTGGGAGGTAATGGTTAGAATGTGCTTGTAAATACAGCTAGATGCTTTAGAACCATCTGGATTTCTTATTAAACAATACAAGTTATCTGTATCTACCAATGGGTGGATTCCAACCCAAACCTACACTTTTAACAAGTATTTCTGATGATTAGGATGCAGATAGTCCGATAGTCTTTGGCACTAGACTGTACTTGGAGAAGATTCAGTCTTTTATCAGCACCATTTTTGGGGTGTTCTTGTTAGCTGCTACCAAGCTGGCCCCAATACATGGCTCTTCCACACGCAAGGAAATGAAGCCCTGACCTTCTTATGCCAATCCCCACGATCAGTTGCAGATCAGACTTTTGTCATCTATAGAGTTTTTAAGTTTTTGAAAGCAGAATGCCAGGCCTTTCTTTCTAGTCCACCTTAGTTTAGACTCAACACAGAACCCTGTTCAGCATCATAGCCACATGTAGGCCTCCGCTGACAGATGGGTGATGGCTGTGCATGAGGTGCCCTGGCCAGGAATCAACCTTGGTCTCCCACAAGA
This sequence comes from Elephas maximus indicus, assembly GCF_024166365.1. Classification (NCBI taxonomy): domain Eukaryota; kingdom Metazoa; phylum Chordata; class Mammalia; order Proboscidea; family Elephantidae; genus Elephas; species Elephas maximus. Next base: position 95,329,597 of record NC_064828.1, on the reverse strand, counting down.
ATGATGAGAATGCTACCACTGAACCATCAATGCTCCTATAGAGAGACTATAATTACTGGCCATCAGGCAGTGACTTTCCAAGAGATATGATGCTGCAAATAGTAGCAACCAGGAGATAGGACTTTCTAGGGATAAATCTTATTCAGAGAGAAACTTTAGCGATATTTAGGCTTTGAGTTACCAAAGGAAACACAGCTTAGGAACTCTGCATTCATCTTCAAGCAAGCCCCTCCCAGGGACAAACCTATCTTCACCTGCTTACATAAAAACTTACATACATTCCCCTAATTAATAATGAAGTACTCTGTAATCTCCCTACCCTCAGAAAAACTCTCCAAAAGCCTTACATATTATAATTCTTTAAAGGCCCAGATTAAGAATAATGTATTATAATAATCGTGCCTTGAATATAGTATAGTCATTGACTTCTGTATCAGTTGTTATTGTTAGTTGTCATCAAGTCCAAAGTGGCTCTGATTCATGGTGGCCTTATGCATAACATAACAAAACCTCACCCAATCCTGTGCCACCTTCATAATTGTTGCTGTGTTTGAATCCATTGTTTTGGCCACTGTATCACCCATCTCACTTCGGGCCTCCCTCACCTTTACCAACCATGATGTTCTTTTCCAGTGATTGATCTTTCCTGATGATCAACCCAAATTAAACGAGATAAGTCTTGTTCTATGAAATGGTGGCATCTGCTTTCTAAGCAAGTTTGTATGTGTAGTGAGAGCGTTGTATATGTGTATTCCAGTGGAAAATCCATTTAGTCAGGTAAAACTTTCCTTAATAGTTAGAGCCATTAAGTCATTCAGAATCATTAGAGCTATTCATCTTGACATCCTTGCTTCTAAGGAGCATTCTGGTTCTATATCTTCCACTACGGGTCTGTTTATTCTTCTGGCAGTCTCAGTATACTCAGTATTCTTTTCCTACACAATTTGAGCAGTTCAGTTCTTCTTCTGTTTCCCTTTTTCATTGTCCAATATTCACACGCATATGAGGCAATTGAAAAGACCATGGCTTGAGTCAGGTGCACCTTAGTCCTGAGAGTGAAAACCTGTATCAGCTAGGATGACTTAAACCGAAAGGTACAGAAATCCAAATTCAAATAACTCAAATGATACTCATAGAAAAGGTGCTGAGAAAACCAAAACAATACGTAGGGGTTAAAAGAAAAAGGTATTGATTTGACTTCCTTGGCTTTAGAGTTTCTGTTACCAAACAGAGAAGGGAAGGAAATTGCTCAGGAAACATTGATTGTGCTGTGTGTTTATGATAAGTTCACGAAGACCTGGAAGGGAATGTTTGCACTTATTTACACCAGCTTCTATCATTTCTGTCTTTGGTCATCATAATCTCTGTGGCTCCATTCCCTTCTCTCAGCAATTATTCCCCTATTCATTCTTCCTAGTTGATATTAACATACGTCTTAAAATAATAAGCAGGCTTCTGTGTATACCACATGACCTAAAATCTATCATAAATGAAGAGAGGACTGTTCATAGGATCACATTGGCTCATCTCAAAAGTGCCATTGCTTCCCATTCAGTTAATGGTCATATTGAGCCTTCCAGGTGACAACTTCTCAGATGCAATATCACATCAGTTCACAAAGCTTCCATCTGGTCCAAATCATACAACTATATTTCATATAAGCCATTCCTTTCTATTTTGCAAATATTCCAGTAAAGTTGTCACGCCCAGGTAGGCAAATCAAGTTTCAGCACATATCATCAATGCAAATATAAAAATCAAATCTATGTTAGGTCTTCAATACATTAAGTTCCCGTCAAGTCTAATTACAACTTCTCCAAACAGCCTTTCATTGGAGAACACTTTGTGTTGCTGAACAGGTAGCAGGGATCTTGCTGTAAACATTGCAATTCCCAAGGACAATAAGTTGAGATTGTTGTCGATGTTCTATGAAATGGTGGCATCTGCTTTCTAAGCAAGTTTGTATGTGTAGTGAGAGCGTTGTATATGTGTATTCCAGTGGAAAATCCATTTAGTCAGGTAAAACTTTCCTTAATAGTTAGAGCCATTAAGTCATTCAGAATCATTAGAGCTATTCATCTTGACATGAGCTAAGCAGAATAATATAAATGACTTTTTTTTTAATCAGCTGACTGGTAGTTTGGTTGTACCTTGTCCTGCCCTCCAACTATGTCAAAACCAAGAATTAAAAGTTTATTTCTGAAAGACTTACTGGTACTCCAGTCTCAACCCTGATCACTGAGAGTCTAGCATCTTCTAGTCAGTTTCACCGCCTCCAACCCTGCCATGAGTAATGTCAATTTTTTTTTTTAACCAATTTACTAGTTTAGCACAGATTCTCTTATTGGCAGTGCACTGACACTATAAACTTCTGGCTTATGAGAGTCAATTGTTAATATTTAGGAATTTTGTAAGCCAATTTTTAAAGCATTGGTAGCTGTAATTGGCCATAATAAGAGTATTTACACCATGGAAATTGCCAAATGCTACAAATCAGAACTTTCTGTTTTCCACCAAGTTTGTTTACTAAAAAAGAAAAAAATTTTTTTTTTGTTTACTAGCACTCTGCAGGCTATTCTAGAGCATTCTAATGCTAGCCACAACTACATCACTTCCTATACTTTAGAAAGCTGCCCTACTCATAGTCTATACCTAGAGAAATCTCTTTAAACTGTTCTTTAAGCCCTGGAGGGAAAGTTTCATTTTACATGATGTCATCCCCTCCTCTCCAAAACTTCAGGTATTTCTACCACCACAGTGGATAGCTAACCCAAGTAAGACCAATACTGAAGCAGTACAAAAATCTATACGGTGGTCTAGTATAAAAAAATAAAAACAACTCTCCAGAGTGTGTGAACCAAATTCTCTTTTGCTTTACCATAGGTTTGTAGAATGAAAAAAATTAGATGGAAACTGAGACAAACAGAAAAATGGACAATAAGGGAAGTGATATAATGATGGAGCATGGCATTGCAAAGCCAAAAACTTTTCATTTCTAAGTAGGAACACTATAATTTGGCTCTCAATGACTTTGGATCCTGAACCAGTTTCTAGTAAGCGATGTTATAGGCATGCAACTTCAATCTCCTTTAATGCCATTTGAATCCATACTATCAGTACTCAGGAATTGAGTTCACTTTAGTTAGTCACTCTTGCTTACAACTAAAAAGTCTAATTCGCATAAAACCTTATTGAGATTCTATTACTCTCAGTAGGTAATAGATTATGGACTGCATCTTTTACTACTCCAGAAGCTGGGCACCAAGGCTGCGGCTCTCCCCACTCTTCTACCAGTGGCTGGGCATCCTGCCTGATAACACAATTGCTTGAAATTTGGTTGCCCCAGATCAACATTTTTCAATGGCAAAATCTCCAACATGTATTTTGTAAAATATAGATTAGAACCTTGTTTTGGGCAACTGATTCTGCTTTACTTAAAACTTGGTTTATATTGCCTCTATTCTTACATAATAATATATATAGTTTCAGCAAATTTCAGTTATAATTGACCCTAAATAAGGCATAATTGATAGAATAATTATGACGCCACAGTTAATAAATTGTAGACTAGGCATTCTTCATCCTCACACGTGATTCACTGACATCTCATATAGAGACAGCGACAGTGGCAGCCATAGCCCAAATCCCACTCTTCATCATCCCATCCAAGAAAGTGTCCAACAACCCTTTTTTTGCCATAGTGACTCATCAGATGGTACACACAATTTGGCTCATCAATTAAGTGTATGGGTTCAAGAGAAGAATAGAATAATTCCTCATTACAAAGAATTAAGCAACTTAAAAAAAAAAAGACCTCTTTAAATACAGGCATTAGTCGTTCGAACAGAAAATCAAGAAAGATGTGCATCAGGGATGTACACTTCCATCATATTTATTCAACCTCTACAGTGAGCAAAGAACCTGAGAAGCTGGATTATATGAAGAAGAGCACAGCATCAGGTTGGAGAAAGACTTATTAACCTGTGATATGCAGATGACACAACCTTGCTTGCTGAAAGTGAAGAGGACTTGAAGCACTTACTGACGAAGATCAAAGACTACAGCTTTCAGTATGGATTACAGCTCAACATAAAGAAAATAAAAATTCTCACAACTACACCAATAATCAACATCATGATAAATGGTGAACGTATGGAAGTTGTCAAGGATTTCGTTTTAACTGGATTCATAATCAATTCACATGGAAACAGCAGTCAAGAAATCAAACAACATATTGCATTGGCCAAATCTTCTGCAAAAGATCTCTTTAAAGTGCTAAAAAGCAAACATGTCACTTTAAAGACTAAAGTGTCCCTGACCCAAGTCATAGTATTTTCAGTTGCCTATTACACATGTGAAAGCTGAACAAAGGATAAGGAATACAGAAGAAGAATTGATCCCTTCGAATTACGGTATTGGTGAAGAATATGGAATATACCATGAACCATCAGAACAACGAAAAAATCTGTCTTGGAAGCAACATATCCAGAATGCTCCTTAATACTTTGGACACATTTTCAGAAGCAACAAGCCCCTGGAGAAGAACATTTTGCTTGGTAAAGTAGAGGCTCAGTGAAAAAGAGGAAGACCCTTAACGAGATGGTTTGACACAGTGGCTGCGACAACGGGCTCAAACAGCAACAACTGTGAGGATGGTGCAAGACCAGGTTGTGTTTCCTTCTGTTGTACATAGGGTCCCTAGGAGTCAGAACTGACTAGATGGTGGCTAACAGCAACATACATAAAAAAGAGTAGAACAAAGTTTGAAAAGATGAACACTGTCACCATATCAGGGATGGATATATCCTAAAGACTGGAGTGTAAAGAATGGTATTGTGCAAAATCACAAATATTTGAGTTTAACTCATTTGCATGAAAATTATTAGTGTGTAAACTACATGTTAACTGGATATGTTGAAGGGAAAAAGCAGATCAGTAATAATATACTTGGTAAAATATCTGGCCATGGTTTTAAACTTAGTTTATGTTGCAGTGAGAAATATGGCAGTAATTGCACGGCATTTCTTTAAAAGAATATACTCAGACTTTCCGTGTATTCAGAATGGACTCCTTCCAGCCCAATTACATACAAAAGGCTTATAAGATCTGTCTACAAGTGACTGAAGTCTGACTTGAGCAATATTATGAGATTCATCAGTAAATTTCACCATTAATTATTTATATTTGTTATTAATCAAGATTGTTCCCATCTTTAGATGGCTGACCTAATATCAAAATCAGAATGTTAAAGCTGAAAAAAAATCACGTAATCTAATCCCAAGGTCCAAGGTTAAGGAGTCAATTACCATGGAGCCAGGATTGTAACCCATGGCTCTTTCTACCTTGTCACAATGAGCCCTTATTTGATATGTCATATACTTGTATAATTTCAGGCTTTATTTGTCAAGCGTATAGAGCAGTGTGCACTGTAAGCTGTGTATTGTTCTTTGCACACTAACGTAATGCCAGACATCAGGAGGGTTCATCAAAAAAGAACCCGTATTTGACTAAGGACCCAACAATCACTGCATAGGCTAAACCACAGAGGCAGTTGCTTTAGCCTGCAAACATCTTTTTTTTTTTAATCATATTTAAAATCTCCAAAAAGAGAGAAGGTAATTCTGTCATAACTTTCTTTTTTTCGTTTTGAGCAACAAGAGATAAAAGGGGCACAGCACGACTCATTTCTCTGAACTTTAATGCCCCCTTTGAATTCAACCGGATTTAAGTGGCATTATTTTCTGAATGTTTCCTTGAGGCTAAACCCTGCCATTGCTTCCAACTCTAGCCTTTTACCACTGCAAGAATTAGCACAAACAATATCCATATTCATTAGCTGCTTGAAGTATGAGCACATAAGACTTTAAGGCAATCTCACCTCAGAACTCAGAAAATGGAAAGAAAGGGAGAAAGGAAAAATAACGAGTGTGGGGTTCAAAATGTTCTCTTTAACGTGCATCAAGCAGTTTTGCGTAATGCAAGTAACTACAGGAATTTGCTATTTAGTAATGATGGGTCATGCAAGAACTGGGTTTCTCCTGATCCCCTGTTGGGTTGGCAGCATGTACTCAGCATGAGTCATCTGCCAACATGTGAGAGATGCTAACAGATTTCCCTGTAATGAGCTCTTTGGACTGGAGCACTGGTTAAAAGAGAAGGTCAAAGACCCACGTTTGTTTAGCTTTCACCAACATGTCCACATCTTCCTCAGATGAGGAAGAGGGTAGCTTTCTCTTGTTTGCTACTGGTTCACGCTAAATTAGCCAGCCTGTCAAATGGATCAAGGTAAAAAGGTCATAGCAGCCAAAGAAATACAAAATAGATAGACCTGCATACAGAAAGCTCTATCAGCTACACACATTAGTACAAGTCCCCATTTTTTAGCTTTAACAGTGAGAGGCTGAGCCTTAAGGATATTTTGCTCTGAGAACGTGATCATTATATTAAAATAAAATATTCCCCAGAGGCATAACTCTAGTGTTCAGCCTACAAGCACATCATGGCCTTAAGTGCATTATTATTCTTTACTAGTAAATAAGTATGCGATGGGCACATGAATATTTTCAAAGTGGCAAAATTTCTATTGAACTAGAAGATAGTTTTCAACCAAGAAGCAAAAGTAAAAGACATAATGGTAAAACTCTGAATGAATATATAACATGCCAGGTTAAATTTTATTAAATTTTCATCTAAAAATCTATTCCAGTGTTAAACTATTAATGTTTTATCTTTTAAAAAAAAAAAAAAACCTTTTTCAGCAACCCCATCCCCTGTGGCTGCATCTACAAAAAAAAAAAAACTTCCTAAAAAGGTTAGTGTAGAATTTTTCTCTCCTGCTATGCTTCCTTTACACTCTCGCGTTATACATGTCTTCTTCCATAATAGTCAAAGAGTCTCAGCAGACACAGAATAGCACTCAAATGACTTGAGAGGCTTAAAACTCTACTTACAATGATATAGGAAAGGTTAATGAAACCAGCAATGGACACTGAGGCCCCAAGGATTAGTAACAGTGAGAATTCTAAAGTCTAAGTCATGGAACAGCAAGGATAGTAGCAAGCATTCCCGGAGCGTATTGAGAGCTGGGGAAATGGAGAAGGGTTTATCTTACAGGAACTGTGGTTATGGAGGTACAACCATCAACAGAAAACACAGTCCAGAGCAGGAGGGAAGAGGAAAAAGAAGCCCTGACCTCTCTCTGCTTCTACCTTCCAGTCCCCTCTTGGTGCTTCCTATTGGCAAAACCCACCTAGAAGCCAAAAGGCAAGATATAGAACACAGGGTCAACGTGCAGGAGTAGAGGACAGGGCAGACAAAGGCAGGGAGTGGATGGGGTTGGGGAGGAGAATTGCTACTGAGTAGCCAAAAGTGCTATGAGTCGGAATCGACTCGACGGCACTGAAGAGCCAACTGACAGAGCTCACTTAGGGAAACTTTGAGGTCATAGACTGTGTTTTCTCATCTTTGGATGCCCTGCATTTGCTCAGCAATTGTATGTTGAATGGATTAACAACTCAGCTTGACAAGATAAAGGTTTTTTTTTTTTTTTCAGCGCCCATTTAGTTCTTCTACTGCATTGTTGTGACTTACAGCAACTTGTTTGACCTCACAGTACATCCGTCAGAAAAGGGGAACCATTTAAGACATCTTGAACCTTAGGCCCGTGTCATCTTACAACTTAGCTCTGAGCTAATTCACGTTCTTTTCAAGGCAACCTTTATATTTTAGTGTTAAAGTATCTGACAGCTCTTACATGCAAGGTCAGGCTGCTTCATGTATTTCCCAGGATTCTATGGTAATATCTGGGGCAGAGAGAATAGAATAGCAGCGACTCATTGCTCTTTCAAAACTGTTCTACATACAACATCCAATATTGCTTATATAACATAGAATCAGCCATCACTTCTCTCTACTGTGTAATTAGTCCATATCTACACGATATGTAAGGTGCCACAAAACTCTTTCCTAATCCCTCCCCCACTTTCTCAATGATGTCATGACTCGTCATTGAATCAGCTGTGTTTTTGGGTACCATTAGAAAGTTGTGAAATCAATTAAGTTGACCATGGCCACCATTTTTTAATGTAACGGGATGGGATGGGATGGGATGGGGTGGGGTGGGGTGGGGTGGGGTGGGGTGGGGTGGGGTGGGATGGGGTGGGGTGGGATGGGATGGGATGGGATGGGATGGGATGGGATGGGATGGGATGGGATGGGATGGGATGGGATGGGATGGGATGGGATGGGAGAGAATAGGTTAGAAATGAATATACTAGAACTAAATAGAGTATATTACAGATAGCAAGGCAGCTGTGGCCATTATGATCTAAATGTGTGTGTTTGTGTGTGAGTAGGTGTGAATGGTGTCATGGTGTAAAATGTATTTTTTGCTATGTGCTATGGTATGGTTAAGAGCTGTGACTGCTAACCAAAAGGTTGACATTTCGAATCTACCAGCCGCTCCTTGCAAGTCCTATGGGGCATTTTTACTCTGTCCTATAAGGTCTGTGTGAATCAGAATCAATTCAGTGGCAATGGGCTTTTTTATGGTTAAAAAAAAAGTTTGAAAGCCACTGGACTATGTGAATGTTCTTTGTAAAATCCCTCATATCACAAATGGGTCCTGGCCCATCCTTCTAAATTGGAAGTCTCAATAATCCTGCTTCTATCTTTTTTCTGTCTTTACATATCTGCATTCAATTTATACACAATCTGTATGATAAACAGTATTGAAAAGAACCTGTTTCTTACAATTAATCTAAATCTTCCAATGTTGCCAATGAAGTCTTTTCTTATTTATCATCATCAGTACACATCTCCCTTAGTGTAAGTTGAGTCAGGTTTTAAGGCTTCAACTATGTTACCTTAATCTCTTTAAACAGTATGTACAGGTCTTATTTCCTACCTCAGTTCTGTGCTCTGCTCTCCTCTCCCTCAAGTACGTTGTCGGATAATAAGCTGCAAAGGAGTAGAAGTGACCTCTTATACTCTAAAAAAGAGCATTTTATCATAAAGAGGAGGCTGAGATTCCTGTGCAGAGCCCCTTTTCCCTTCTTCAGAAGTATCATGATCACAGTATCATTAGCTGTATTTGCCAATATTGTGCAGATTTCTATGGAGATATCCATGCATTAAGTAGATCTAGAAGCATCAGAAACCACATTTATTTTTCTAGATAAACAGGCAAGTCACTCCACCTTTCTAAAGTCAGTTTCCTAAACTGGAAAATTGAATATCGCAATACATTACATTGAATTAATGAATATAAATTACCAAGTACTATACCCAGTGGCTCCACATTAGGAAAACCTGATAATCTTCCCTGTAAGGGTTACACTCTACTCTGTCACATGGTGTCACTATGAGTCAAAAATTGACTCAATGGCGCCTAACTAAAACAACATATCTAGTCCCTAAACCAAAAACCAGTTACCTCAAGCTGACCTCATGTGTTTCAGAGTAGAACTGTGCACCATAGGGTTTTCAAGGCTGTAATTTTTCAGAAGTAAGTCACCAGGCCTTTCCTGCAAGGTGCCTTAATATGGATATGAACCACCAACATTTTGGTTAGTAGCTGAGCATTTAACCATTTGCGCCATCGAGGGACTCCCTCTAGTCCATATTGTTGTTGTTGTTAGCTGCCAGTGAGTGGGTTCGAACTCATTGCAATCCCATGCACTACAAAGAAACACTGCCCAGTCCTGCACTGTCCTCACAATCATTGCTATGCTTGAGCTCATCATTTCAACCACTGTATCAACCCATCTCATTGAAGGTCTTCCTCTTTTTCGCTGGCCCTCTACTTTACCCTTCTCCAGGGCTTGGACTCTCCTGATAATACATCCAAAGGAAGAGAGACGAAGTTTCACTATTCTTGCTTCTAAGGAGCATTCTCGCTGTACTTCTTCCAAAACGGATTTATTTGTTCTTTTCGTAGTCCATGGCATATTTAATATTCTTCACTAATATCATAATTCAAAGCCATCAATTCTTTTTAGGTCTTCCTTATTCATTGTCCAGCTTTTGTACGCATATGAGGTGATCAAAAATACAGTAGCCCCCCCTCCCCCATCCATGGGGAATATATTCCAAGACCTCCCATGGATGCCTGAAAACTTCTGTGGATACCAAACCCTACATAAACTCTGATTTATCCTATACATACATACCTATGATAAAGTTTAATTTATAAATTAGTCACAGTAAGAGATTAGAGCAATAATTAGTAATAAAATAGAACAATTATAACGACACACTGTAATAAAAGTTATGTGAATGACAGAGTAGGACAGCCTGAGAGTTCATCATGCTATGTACTCATTTAACATTTTCGAACCACTATTGATTGTGGGTAACTGAAACCCAGGAAAGTAAAACCACGGATACGGGGGGACTACAGCACCATGGCTTAGGTCAGGTGCACTTTAGTCCTGAAAGTGACGTCTTTGCTTTTTAACACTTTAAAGAGGTCTTTTGCAGCAGATTTGCCCAATGCAATATGTTGTTTGATTTCTTGACTGCTGCTTCCATTTGCATTGATTATGGATCCAATTAAAATGAAATCCTTGACCACTTCAATATTTTCTCCGTTTATCATGATGTTTTTTATTGGTACAGTTGTGAGGATTTTTTTTTTTTTCTTTATGTTGAGGTATAATCTATGCTGAAGGCTGTGGTCTTTGATCTTCACCAGTAAGTGATTCAAGTCCTCTTCACTTCCAGCAAGTGAGGTTGTGTAATCCGGGTATCTCAGGTTGTTAATGAGTCTTCCTCCAATCCTGATGCCACAGTCTTCTTCGTATAGTCCAGCTTCTCAAATTATTTGCTCAGCATATAGATTGAATAAGTAGGGTGAAAGTAACAACACTGACACCCACCTTTCCTGATTTTAAACCACACAGTATTCCCTTGTTGTGTTCGAACAGCTGCCTCTTGGTCTATGTATGGGTACGTCATGAGCACAACTAAGTGTTCTGGAATTCCCGTTATTTGCAATGTTATATTGATTGCATGTTTGATTAATTTCAGAATGCAGAAGTTGGTACAAATGTTCAGTTTCTTCATCTTTGGCATTAGCTGTTGGTGCATAAATTCAAATACTAGTTGTATTAACTGGTCTTTCTTGTAGGCATGTGGATATTATCTTATCACTGACAGTATTGTACTTCAGGGTAGATCCTGAAATGTTCTTTTTGACGATGAATGTGTTGCCATTCCTCTTCAACATATCATTCCAGGATAGTAGGCCATATGATTGTCCAATTCAAAATGGCCAATATCAACCCAATTCAGCTCACTAATGCTTAGAATATCGATCTTTATGCATTTCATTTCATTTTTGATGACTTCCAATTTTCCTTGATTCGTGCTTCCTACATTCCACGTTCTGATTCCTAAAGGATTAGTAATGGGTGTTTGCAGCTGTTTCTTCTCATTTTGAGTCATGCCACATCAGCAAATGAATGTCCCAAAAGCTTTACTCCACCCATGTCTTTAAGGTTGTTGACTCTGCTTTGAGGATGCAGGTCTTTCCCCAGTCATATTTTGAGTGCATTCCAACCTGAGGGACTCATCTTCTGGCACTATATAAGACAATGTTCCACTGCTATTCATAAGGTTTTCACTGGCCAGTTTTTTCAGAAGTAGATCGCCAGGTCCTTCTTCCCAGTATATCTTAGTCTGGAAGCTCTGCTGAAATCTGTCCACCACGGGTGACCCCTCTGGTATTTGAAATGCCAGTGGCATAGCTTTCAGTGTCACAGCCACACTCAAGCCACCACAATACAACAAATTGACAGACGAGTGGTGGTTCTAGTCCATATCCAAAACCAAATTCAAACCTGTTGTTGTTGGGTTGATTCCAACTTGTAACAACTCTGTAGGACAGAGTAGAACTGCCCCATAGGGTTTCCTAGAAAAGGCTGATGGCCTCAAATTGCCAGCCTTTTGGCTAGCACCTGAGTTCTTAACCACCGTGCCACCAGGGCTCCTCTAGTCCATATTAATAAACAATATTAATGATTGATAGTGTCCACAAGTACATTTTGATTCAAACTAACTTCTAAGCTCATAACTTGGGTCTGGCTAATTTTAAGTGAGTATCTGCTCATTATAGCATGTACATAGGTTTAATAATCACCTTGCAAAATTTATTACTGTAATCATAAGTGTCATTTTTTGTTAAACTTGATGTTTTCAACCCAGGTCCATGAGTGTGTGGTCTATGAGAATGAGCCTCTCAGATCTTCAATTGCAGTTAGCATAATTGACACATGGCCACAGCTGCTGTCTTCTGAAATCTATCACCATGTTCTTGCCACATGCCTCACCGGCTGCTCCCAGCATACCAGTATGCCAGTTTCTGGAAGACAGGAGATTCTTCTCATGGGTGATATTGACTTCAGGACTTCGATACAGCCTTGAATCCTCTCAGAACTATAACTGCAGTCTAAGATGTTTTCACCTCCTTCCTTTGTTCTCTCCCCTTCATCTGGGCAGAACTGCATCATGATCTGACAGATTTCCCAGCCTCCCCCACTCTGCACTCCAGGCTCCTCCCCATTGTCCCTCACAGACCTTGTCCCTAATAAAGCTCTGGCACTTTAACATCAGCTTCTGGTGGACCCAGATTAACAATAATCCACAATTTTTGTGCAGGTGCATACATGCTTTTCTCATAATAAAAATATCTATACATTTCATCGGCTCCTTAAATGGGTCTATGACCAAAAAATAGTAAAAAAAAAATTCAGCCTCTTCAAGTTCTATTCAAATTGTGAATTATACCATCCCACTTCTCCAAAGTCAAAAAGGTGCTCAAGAAAGGTCATTATATAATGTAATATGTTTTGTGCCTAAGAATACCTTTGATATTCCAGCATCCTATGCTTACACTCTATTCAAAGACATCACTTTGAGGACTAAGGTGTACCTGACCCAAGCCATGGTATTTTCGATCACCTCATATACATGCAAAAGCTGGACAATGAATGAGGAAGACCAAAGAGGAATTGATACATTTGAATTATGGTGTTGGTAGAGAATATTGAATATACCATGTACTGCCAGGAGAATAAACAAATCTGTTTTAGAAGATGGACAACCAGAATACTCCTTAGAAATGAGGATGATGAGACTTTGTCTCACATACTTTGGACATGTTATCAGATGGGTTCGGTCACCGGAGAAAGACACCATGCTTGGTAGAGGGTCACAGAAAGAGAAAAAGACCCTTAATGGGATGGATTGACACAGTAGCTGCAACAATGGGCTCAAACATAGCAACGATTGTGAAGATGGCACAGGACTAGGCAGTGTTTCATTCTGTTGTGCATAGGGTCACTATGAGTTGGAACCGACTTGCCAGCACCTAACAACAACGTTCTTATTGGTGACAAAAGATTATATGAAAACGTATTACTTATACTATTGATATCTTTCTTGTTTTGGTACCCTATGACCCCTGAGCACTTTTACACCCCACTAATTTATAGCCAGAATCATTGAGTGGTGCGGTCAACATGTTTGGTTACTAACAAAAAGTTTGATGGTTTGAGTCCACCCAAAGGCACCTCAGAAGAAAGGTTTAGCAATCTACTTCCAAAAAACCAGCCATTAAAAACCCTGTGGAAAAGGGCTACATGAACTAGAAACAACATCATTCTGAGACCAGAAGAACTAGATGGTGCCTGGCCACAACTGATGACTGCCCTGACAGGGAACACAGCAGAGAACCCCTGAGGGAGCTGGAGATCAGTGGAATGCAGACCCCAAATTCTCATAAAAAGACCAGACTTAATGGTCTGCCTGAGACTAGAAGGACCCCGGCAGTCATGATCCCCAAACCTTCTGTAGGCCCAGGACAGGAACCATTCCTGAAGCCAACTTGTCAGACATGGATTGGACTGGACAATGGGTTGGAGAGAGATGCTGATGAGGAGTGAGCTACTTGCATCAGGTGGACACTTGAGACTATGTTGGCATCTCCCGTCTGGAGGGGAGATGGGAGGGTAGAGGGGTTAGAAGCTGGCAAAATGGTCACAAAAAGAGAGGCTGGAAGGAGGGAGCAGGCTGTCTCATTAGGGGGAGAGTAATTGGGAGTATGTAGCAAGATGTATATAAGTTTATAAGTGAGAGACTGACTTGTAAACTTCCACTTAAAGTACAATAAAAATTACTAAAAAAAAAAAAAAAATCCTGTGGAGCATAGTTCTACTCTGACCACATAGATAGGGTCACCGTGAGTTCAAATCTTCTTCTTTTTTTTTTTTTTTAACCTGTAGCCATTTTGTTCTTAACTTCTATCCCTTAATTTCACTTTTCTTCTCTGAATTAACTGTTTCATATCACATATGACCCACTGTCTTTGCCAGTTACATTCATACATTTTGAATTTATCAAAGGTTGCATTTAGAAAACATTTGTTTTCATTAAGAAAAACTAAAAATTATTTGCAAAAGCCTTTTTACCCTTTGGAGGTCCTTGAAAATGATTCTTCAGTTACACTGAAAAAATTATTAAAATTTAGACAATTAAAATTCTCTTTTGCAAATTAAAGTATGCACGAAAACCCCCAAAACTTAAATTTGTAGAACTTTAAATGCACATTTTACGTTTTTAATGTTACTACAGTCCCAACAGTTGGAAACTCACTGAACATAGATATGCATTCGATTATACTGAATCTTTTATTTCATATCTAATGCCATAATAATCACCAATGAGAAGACAAGGCTGCCTTCAAAATCATTTTTCTCTCTTCATTTTTTGCCTTTGCAATGATGCTTGATGATTTATATTTTAATGCAGCTACTTAAGCATTTGGTCTTTTATCTTCCCATTTGAGTCAAACAGGTAGCTTATTCATCTCTTCCCATCCACTCTTAAGCACTGTTGGGCTCTTGTGATTGCTTGTAAACCAAATCAATATCTGGCTCATTAAGATTCCATGATCAAAGTCTTGAGACTACATGTTGATCTCTTTTATCTATAAACAGTCTCTAGTCATCTTGTCTAATTGCCCAAAGGCCTTTACTGCAACTTGGCATTATACTTTTCATCAGTCCTAGTTTGGGTCTCCCCATTTCCCAAAATTAATCACATTGCTGCCAATTGGGTAAAATGGACATTAATTTCCTTTTTTAAAATAAGTTTTATTCCATTTTCAAGGAAGGGCACCTTTTAGAGGCAGTTTACAACTATGCTTTTGGCTTGGAGATAAAGGTCTTGACTCCAGGCAAGTGGTAAAAAGCTAATTCAATTTCTTAAGACAAATTATATGTACATATAGCTTTCTGAGGTTGTCGTCTTCTAAAATCAGTCTCCATTAACTTTTACTTTGAAAATATAAAATTTTGGGAGAAGAAAGATAATAGAAATAATCTTTCTGCTCAAGAAGGCAGACTAAGAAACATGAACTAATCTTTCCTCATGGTAGGTTTGCTAAGCCTACTTTTTTTCTCTCATCTGCCCCCTACATTGGGATTTGGGTGAAAAAAACACCTGTATAAATTCTTGGTTATTAATTTATCCTTCTAAAATTAAATATAACATGAACAATGTTTTGGTGTGTATATTTTCACTGCAATAAAAAATATTAAATACAACAAAGCAGTAAGTTTTTACCTGTAAACAGCCAGGGAATGAGAAGAAAATGCAATGAGAAGTGATATGCTGATTATAGGCAACGGTGATCTTGAACACGATAACAAAGACAAATCTAGTTTGTAATGGATTGAATTGTGTCCCTGTCTTAGTGATCTAGTGCTACTATAACAGAAATACCACAAGTGGGCAGCTTTAACAAACAGAAATTTATTTTCTCACAGGTTAGGAGGCTAGAAGTCTGAACTCTAAGAGCAAGGCTTTCTCTCTCTGTTGGCTCTGGAGGAATGTCCTTGTCTCTTTGAGCTTCTATATCTGGGCAATCTTCTTGTGTCTTGGCATCTATCTTTCCCATGTCTCTGCTTGCTTAATCTGTTCCTCTTATATTTTGTAAGAGGTTGACTCAAGACACACCCTATACTAGTCCTGCCTCATTAACATCACAAAGACAATCCATTCCCAAATAAGATTATCACCTTCGGTATACACATTAGGATTTACCATTTATATTTTGGGGGGACTCAGTTCAACCCATAACTGCCCCCCAAATATAAGTGTTGTAAATCCTAATGCCTGTAGTGACAATCCCATTTGGGAATGCGTTGTCTGTTATGTTAATGAAGCAGGAATAGTGTAGGGTATATTTTGAGTCAATCTCTTCCAGGATATAAGAGGAGCAGATTAACCAAAAAGAGACATAGGAAGAGACATGTGAAGCCACGTGAAAATCACCCAGGTGTAGAAGCTCAAAGAGACAAGGACCTTCCTCCAGAGCCAACAGAAAAAAAAAGCCTTCCCCTAGAGCCGGCACCCTGAATTCAGACTTCTAGCCTCCTAAACTGTGAGAAAATAAATTTCTGTTTGTTAAAGCTGCCCACTTGTGGTATTTCTGTTATAGCAGCACTAGATAACACAGCTCTTTGCTCAAGGAAAAGGAGTCCCAGAAGTAACAATCATCAAATGAACATGTTCTGGGAAGGCTGATGACTTAGATTTATTTTATATCGGCAAGTATTAACAAATGTTATGGTAAGTTTAATTTACTTCCTTTGTCATGGGGTATTTCTATGGAGACTAAGTCATACAGCAAATGTAAGGCACCTAACATCATTTCACACACTGTAGTTATTCAAATAATACAGACTACCTTCCTTGTTTTTCCCCTTCTATCCATCTACCCTTTCTGAAATAACTTAAGTTTATAAACCCAATGAGGGTGGAGACCTTGCCTAACTCAGTTAGCCAAGGTGCTCCCAATGCATGGGTACACACATTAGTTAAGGAAAGGATTTGGATCAACTCATCTTTTTTGAGTGTCTGTTCATTGGCATGTATGATGTGAAAGCCATGATGAATTAGACACTGTTCATGCCTTTAAAGAGTTTATAATGTGGTGGTAAAAATAATGATGTGTGAACCTAGCTGTTATGAAGGGCAGTATAACTACTGTGATGCAGGAGAAATATGATATCCAAGAAAACCGAGTTTTTGAAGCTGAAAAGATAATGAATCCAGAAATATCTCTGATCTATGAAAAGGTCTCACTTGACCTTGGGACCAGGTTATAAACCATTCATTGCTTTTGTTGTTCTCATCATGCATCTGTGTATGAGGGAAAAAATGAGAGGTGAAACCATACTGATTATAATGTCCCCTTACTGATGGTAGAAGGATTTTTTGAGCATCAGGCCAAGGAATGTCAGGGCCAAAAACTAAATTGAGGGGAATCACAGAAAACAGAAGAAAGCAAAACAGGAGCTAAAAAAGAATGTAAGGAAACCGAGTGGCCTAATGTAAAATTCTGGGCACAAACAATGCTGTTTCTTGACATAAATTGACAAAAGCAGGGATTATCATGTTTTGGAGGAAGTGTTTATTACCCAGGTGAGAAGACCTGTAGGCTTGGTTTGGGTCAAAAAATGAAATAGCATAAAGCTGAATAAATAGATGATAAAGATGGTCAGGATTAATATTTTCACCAAATTACTGCTTTCACAAAAACACGCAAGAAGAGAGAAGAGTGGGTCCTGTATCTGTCTTTCTCTAACAACTGGTAAGCATTAAAGTGTTAGTCTCTCAACAAATGTCCATTGAGAATGAACACATGTTGATGAAACATGATAAAAGTCATTTCATGTTGGATTACAACTTTCCTAAATTAAGCTGAAGGGCGATAGCATGGAATCATAGGAAGAACATGGATTTTGAAACAGTACAGATTTGAGTTTGAAACTTAAATCTACCTTTCAACACATGGGTAACCTCTGATAATTTCCTTCAAGTTTCTGAGACTCAGTTTCTGAGGAAACTCACTAATAAATTGTTATAATGATTAAAAGAAGTAATATGTATAAGCCCTTCGTAAGTGCCTTATACATATTAACTAATGCTGGATGTTTTTACATTCTATAATTTTTTTTGAAACCTAAAACTATAAAACTTCTTTTTTAATTGTACTTTAGGTGATGGTTTACAGAACAAACTAGTTTCTCATCAAACAGTTAGTACACACATTGTTCTATGACATTGGTTAACAATCCCAAGACATATCAATACTCTCCCTTCTCAGCCCTGGATTCCCGATTACTACTAGCTTTCCTCTTCCCTCTTGCCCTCCAGTCCCTGCCCCAGGGCTGGTGCACTCCTTTAGTCTGGTTTTGTTCCCGGGCATATTCAATCTTTGGCTGAAGGGTGAACTTCAGGAATGACCTCATTACTGAGCTGAAAGGGTGTCGGGGGCCATACTCTCAGGGTTTCTCCAATCTCTCTCAGGCCAGCAATTCTGGTCTTTCTTTTTGAGTTAGAATTTTTTGTTCTACGTTTCCCTCCAGGTTGGTCCAGGACCGTCTATTGTGATTCCTGTCAGAGCAGTCAGTGGTGGTAGCCGGGCACCATCTAGTTGTACTGGACTCAGTCTGGTGGAGGCCATGGTAGATGTGGTCCATTAGTCCTTTGGACTAATCTTTCCCTGTATCTTTAGTTTTCTTCATTCTTCCTTGCTCCCAAAGGGGTGAGACCAGTGGAGTGTCCTAGATGGCCGCTCACAGGCTTTTAAGACCCCAGAAGCTACTCACCAAAGTTACATGCTGTAATTTTTAACTTAATTTTGTTACTTCAAAACCTGTAAATGGAAAACAACCAACCAAAACTTACTCAAAGCTTAGGATGAAAAAGAAAGAAAGTGGAAGCATCTGGAAATAGCCTAAAAGGAGATAAAGAGGAATATTTTTTCATATGGCAATGGAGAGTAAGGGGCAAGAATTGACTGGAACATGCTTCCCTGCAATTTGACGCTATTCACTTTACATCATGTAGATGCCAACTGAATTGCCTTCATTAAATCACCTGAAACAGAGGGGCTGTGGGTTGACTTCCTTGTCATCTAAACTGGTCTTCTGAGTCCTTCTAACCAAATCAACTAAGTCAAAAAGCTACTTCTGCCTTTTTTTCTTGGGACTCCCAATGATACAAAGTCAACACCTCAGTCAGCAATAGACTGATGGTGGTCTTTAGGAAGTCACATGGCTCGGTGTTTAGAATCTCCAGCTGCTCCTCAAGGTCAATCATGCCTTGCTTGAATAAAATATTTATTCCTGAGAACATGCTGCCAGTCCTGAAATGTTCTTGAGGACCTAGGTAGAGCTTTTCCCTTGCAGACATTTTCACTGGGTAACTTTATGGTTGTTTGTGTAATCCATCAGTAAAAATCACCTGAAAGTGTGTTTAATTTGCCTTATTACTGAAAGAAAAATATGCTTCCATTGATGCAGTAAAATTACCATAGAATAAATGTGCTTTTAGGCACCTTCAAGTATATGATACTGAAAAACTAAAATACGTTTTTCTGAAAGGGTTGGTAAGAAGATGTGGAGAGGAAATTATAATTAAGAATTGCATAGTTTTTAAAAATACACAATTTTTCTCTGGAACCTCTTTCCTCTAAGACGTCTCCCTTGGCTAATTCTACACTTTAATAGTAGCATTTTCCATCAAGTTTTTATAAATATTAATACTTATGTATTTTTATTTTTATAATTTTAGTAGTATCCACATGTTGCTTTTAATTGAACATTGTCTTGCTTTTATTTATTTTCTGTAATTCAATGTCAAGTAGATTGAGGGAAGAAAGATTGACTCTTCAGTATACATACAGCAAACAGTTATTAAGCACCTATTATGTGCAGGAAATTAGTTCCTCAGGTGGCACAAAGGGTTTCAATTAGCTACTAACCTAAAGGTTGATGGTTCAAACTCACCCAGTGGCAACATGGACAAAAGGCCTAAAAATCTGCTTCTACAAAGATTATAGCCATGAAAACTCTGTGGAACAGTTCTACTGTGTAACACGCTGGGTCGCCATGAGTCTGTATCAACTCAATGGCAACAGGTTTAAGTTTTGTGTTCGTATGTTTCATATATGTGTGTGTGTATGTTCAGTAAGTATCTAAACAATACCCTAGAAGACAGACAGCATGATGTAGTAGTAGTGGAAAGTGTTCACTTCTACTTCTTCAGTTGTGACCATTGGCCCTTGTTTCAGCTGAGTCTCAGTGTCCTCATGTATGAAACAGTGCTAATGATGCCTTATTGACACAGTCACTCTGGGAGCTAAATAAAATAATGTCCATTAACTGTCCAGACATTTTCTATTATATAATAATGTAGTCAATAAATGTGAGCCCCTCCACAAGCCCTAGCTGTCAGGTGCTGAAGATCCACATGATAAATGGTGCCATACTCCCAGGGGCAGCGATAACTATTATATTTATAACTCAAATCAGTGTCCCTGTATTAATCATTCTAAAGGCATCCCTGCATTACACAAACTCCTTGGTTATACCAGGCAGCACTAAATGAGACCTGATATTTCTTGAGCTGTATCATATCTCATTTGGGATATTTCCTAAAGACGGATAAGGAGTTTTGGCACTAGCAAATCTAAATAAATTCATAGATTTGTCTTCAGCTTGTTTTATGCATTCTGTTAGATATAAAGCACTTTATAGTTTATAAACGAGCACAGTTAATTCACATACCCCTGGGTGGTTTTGATTTGCTTGCATTTAAAAATGAACACTCTATCAAAAGCTGGAGTTTATCCTTTCAATAATTAGGAAAAGTTCTATTAAATTCCACCAAGGATATTCTTTCAGTTTGAAGTTTGCAATCTCTATTCAAAGGAAAGGTTTTAATTACCTCCTTAACCTCTCTCAATTCCACTATGATTAATAACTGATTGTAATTTGCCTCCTTCTGGGCTATTCTTGGCCTGGCATCCAAAGCTCTGCATGCTCTCTCTCGTCTGAACTGCCTTCTCAAAATTGGAAATTTGTTAACACCTTACTCTCAACTTGTTTCCCAGAGTCCTTCCATCTGGTGAAAGAGCACCCATTTGAAACCCTTATGTTTCAGGTGAACTAGGTTATTTTGCAAAATATTTTTTACATTTCTTTAATTACATACATACCAGGCCGAAAACCTAAAACCCACTGCCATCAAGTCAATTCTGACTCCTAGTGACCTCATAGGGTTGCCAAGGATGTAAATCTCAAAGGAAGTAGACTGCCACACCTTTCTCCCACAGAGTGGCTGGTAGTTCCTAATAGCTGACCTTTCAGTTAGCAGTTGACTGCTTTAACCACTGTGCCACCAGGGCTCATTATATACTGGGCAGTGGGTAAATATTGCTTACTGACAAGTTTTGATGCATTATTTTAAGGACTAAAATTAATCTGAAGGGCATGACATGTGTTCCCTTATTACACATCTATGTGGACATAGCTCATATGATCCCTAGACCCAGCTAGAACTTGAACTAAAAGGGTATATAAGATAGAAAATATCCAGGCTACTGCTGTAATTCCACATCTAGAAAAGACTACTGAGAAGTTATGGATGTCCGGTGTCTCTCTTCCATTCAGGTACATCTGGCTCGATTTTTACTCCTGGTTTTACTCTTTCCTAAAGTTGGAAAGTCCTTCAGTAATTTTCTCAGGGCTTACTATTGTCCTTATCTCTAGCTCTTAATTCTCTGGGAAATTTAACTTAGCTCTTTTTGGTCTTTCCCTGAGATGGAAGAAGGGACATTATCTTCTCTTTTTATTTGATGTCTTAGTTACCTAGTGCTGCTGTAACATAAGTGAGTGCTTTAAAGAACAGAAATTTATTTCCTCACAGTTCCGGAGGCTAAAAGTTCAAATCAGAGTCTCTGTTATGTCCATGCCTTCCGAGAGCCTCTCTGACAGTTTCTGGTACCTGGCAGAAACATTCGGGGTTCCCTTGCTTGTGGATAATCCTCACATACCTTCTGTCTTTTCGCTGTGTGTGTCTGTGTCCATTCTTCTCTTTTTATAGCTCAGAAATGATTAGGTTTAAGATCCACTCTACACTGGTATGACCTCAACTGGTTGATTGATTACATTACATTAGGTTGAGTTGTGGAAAGTAATTACATTACATTACATTACATTGTATTACATTACAGGAGACAATCCAATCTACTACCCAAGGTCAACTGATTCAATCACATCATTGAATTATAACAGCATACGGTTAGGATTTCAATACATATTTTGGGGAGACACAATTTAATTCAGAACAGAAGTCAAGGTAATAATGGTTTTTTAGGCCCCAGTGAGGATGTTATTGTCCAGCAAGGCTGCAGATAATAACTGACATGGTTAACAAAACAATGCAAACATGGGCTGTCAAGTGGTGCAGCAGAGGAGTTGTTAATATGGATTCTGGGATCAGATTCCCTAAGATGAATCCCAGGTTCACGCCTTTGTGACTGTGTAACCATGAACGAACTACTTAAAGCCTCTGAGCCCCTTTCTGACCTGTAACCCTGTTGCCATCAAGCTGATTGCAACTCGTGGTGACCCATATGTTACAGAGTAGAACTGAGCTCCATAGGGTTTTCTTGGCCGTAATATTTATGTAAGCTGATGGTCAGGACTTTCTTCCACAACACCACTGGTTGGGTTTGAACCACCAAACTTTCCATTAGTAGTTGAGTGCAAACATTCTGCACCACCTAGGGATCTTCCTTATCTGTAACATGTAGGTAAGAGTAATTGTCTCATACACGGTTATTTGAAGATTAAAAGAAATAACCATGTTTTATGGTTAATGCCGCAATCTAAAACATAGTCAGGGCCAATAGATATTAGTTAATCATTGTTACAAAAAGACACCTTGATTTTCTCATTAAAGAAAAATATATCCTCTTTATTTCCAAGGAAGCAGTTAGATCCCTCAAGATTAAAAGAATAGAACGAAGCAAAAGAAATTGCACAGTTCCACATGACAGATCTCTGTAGAGATATCCTGTGATGCAAACATCAAGCTGCAATCAAAAGGCTAAATGAGCAGTTTTGTTGGAAGAAAAGAGAATAAATGAGAACTCACTAAGGGAGACTCATGCTGAGGGTCCATTGAAAATTTATCTCTCAGAAAACGAAACAAACAAAAAAATTGTACCAGGTCTTTTTAATTGATGAATAATTTATGGATTATCAGCAGGAATATCCATCCAGACAACTGATTAAATGCAAAGTATTTTGATAAGCAGAAAGTTATCATGGCAGGCCTCATAGGAGGTGGAAGTTGTCCCCAGTAATTAATGTCAGTCCATATATTAATGGATGTTGCCCAATCTCTTCCCAGCAGCCTATCTCCTCACCCCCACCGACTTATCACTGGCAGGAAAAGTTACCTTCTCTGTAAGTTTCTTTCTCCTGTCAAAATGATAGAGGTTAAATGTGGATAAGAAAGGCAATTAAAATAGATCTGTCACAAGTATGCTATCCCGGTGAGCCATCCTGATTTCCTTCTCCAGTGTGAACTGCTACCGAAGGTTGGTAATTGAAATTTGTCAGTGTTGACAGCTGATGACTAATACGGAGATTCTCATTACATACTCCCCCTGGAATGGAAGAGAGATGAGTGCATATTAAACTCCAGACAGAGGCAACCACAGATCAAGGAAATACAGACATTGTTCAACCCAGCAGTGCAATGAATGTTTGGGAGAACCCAAAAACCCTCTAAGATTAATTTCTGTGAAAACAGATGGCATTAGTTTTCTTCATCCTCCTTCCATGTAACCTCATCATTTTTAATAGTACCATTACCTTCACTATCCATTTATCTGAAAATCAGCTAGAACCCTTATCTACTATGTTTTGGTAGATCGAGGTTTGAAAAAGTTACACGAGTTCCAAGTTCAAACAGGAAAATGTTGTCATTTTGTAATATAGAAATCCAGGTGTCATTTTTATTGTTCATTTCTACTAGTTTGTATTTTTTCTGTGGTTTTGCTATTTGTCAGAATAATTTTTAAAAAGTTTGGCCAGTTATATTATCCAAGCATAATTATGCCAAAAGGTGGGATTAGATGTAAAAAAAAAAAAAAAAAAATCAAATATAGGAAAATCACCTTTAGTTAAAAGTTCTTTTTTTTTTTTTTTTGTCTTCTGAGTTTTTTCATAAGTCAAGAATAAATACTTATTTAAATGGATTGCTGGGACAGAAAGTGAAGGAATTCTAAAGTTGTGGTACTATATCCCAGTTAACTATTGCTTTATTTAAAAAAAAAAAAAAACTACTCCATATTCAGGGGCTGAAAACTATTTTGTTTTGGTATCTAATCCTCTGAATCAGGAATTTGGGCAGGGCTCAGCCAGGTGATTCTTCAGTTTCACATGGCATTTATGGAGTTTCCGCAGTAACATTCGGCTGGCAGATGGGTTTGTCTGAAGGTCTAAAATGGCTTCATTCACATGTCTGGTGCCTTGTCGTGGATGACTGGGTGGCTGGGCACTACGGGGGCTGTCATTTGGAGCACCTACACATAGTTTCAGAGTAGTCAGACTTCTTACATGGGAGCTCAAGACTCCTAGAAACAGCTTCTGAGACTGGCAATACGCCTGCCACATTGAATAAACAAAGAGCCGTGCAAAGGGGATGTGCCTGACATCTTCAGTAATATTGGGTTAACTCCCGGCATTTAAGCTATTCCCTTATTAGGCAATATAGGAACTAACCTCTGCTTTTAGAGTTATCTCTTTATTTAAGTATAGTTCCAGTTCCACTCAGTTAAAGAAAACAAAAGACCAGAGTCTTCAGTCCAGCTAAAACCAGTCTTGGACCAGCTCAGGCCCACCTGAACTGCACAGTACCAACAAACTTGCCCCGAGACAACTTACTGGCATCAGAGGCCAAAAAATATACCCCCGTTTATACCCCAGATGTGGGCAAAATGCAGTCTTTGTGGCCCCCCTTTCAGACTGAACAGGTGCAGAAGACCAGACTGCGCTGAGAATGCCCCCTTGGGTCAAACAAATCAGCAAGCTGGACCCACCCTGGGGTGTTCCTGGGGACACCAAGCCCAGTTTACTTTACCCATATAAACCTCTTGGGCTATTGTTTTGGGAGACAACTTGGCAACCCAAGTCCTGGTGTGCTTCTTTATCCTTTACTTGGCCAACTAAATAAAGCTTCTTCTTTCATTTTCATCTGATCTGTGTGTCTTCCTAGATGCCCTGAGCAGACCTGGTAGTGTCAAGTCACACTTCCATGAGAGTTGGTGGAAGCAGCAAGTCTTCTTATGGCCTTGTCTCAGAAGTTTCAGAATGTCACTTCCTCTAAATTGGTCAAGACAGTCACTAAGGTGAGTCCAGATCCAAAGGATAGGAATTAGACTCTGTCTCTCAATGGCCAGAGTAAGTAAAGAACTTGCAACCATCTTTAATCTACTGCAAGCAAGCTTACTTCAGTCAAGCCTTTGGTGTTGCTGTTAGTTGCCGTCGAGTCAATTCCAACTCATGGCGACCCCATGTGTGCAGAGTAGAACTGCTCCACAAGGTTTTCAAGGCTTTGATTTTTCAGAAGCAGACTGCCAGGCCTGTTTCAGAGGAGCCTCCCTGGATGGGTTTGAACTGTCATGTTTTGACTAGTAATCAAGCATTAACAAGCTCACTTCAGTCAAGCCTTTACAGATCCCTAATCAATAATTAGTGCAAGTGGGAATTCTAAAGGAAAACGTTTCCTAATTTTTTGAAGTTCATGAAGATTTTGCAGTATTTTCCAGAAATGTTATCTGCTTGCTTCCAGGCCTAGTCAAATCTGACTAGCATAGCCTCTGCTGCAGAAAGAAATGAAAAAATAAACAGGGGTGGGAGAACTCCACTCCAGGGGATATGCTCTATCACATGCCAGAGGAAAGACTGACTCAAATAAATAAATCTCCCAATTTCACGGAGGGAGGCTGGCATCGTGACGATTATACAGAGCTAGGTGATAGAAACACTCCCTGGAGGTGTTCAGATGCCCATAACAAGGCCTTAGTGTTGACTTGGTATCCCATTTGTTTTCTAAACCACATGTTTTCTAAACATGTATTTGCATTTGGGCATAATGAGTGCAATTTGCTATTCCTGGCCAAATTACTTTAAATGTGAAAACGATAAGCTTAAAAGTGAATAACTCGGCTGATCAATCACCAGCATACTAATGGCCCCCAATTTAACCAGGAGTGCTGTCCCTAAGGATCAGCTGGCTAAGAGTCAAGTCCCAGGACAAGATTGTCACAGCTAGATAGAAAGGTTGTCACAGCTAAAGAAGAGGAGGAGAATGCAAAAGAAGACGTTTCACTGTCTCTGGCCTCAACTGTGACAAAAGAAATTTACATGTGGAATGAGGCAATTTTTAAAATATTGTGCCTATGTATTTTCTAAAAACGTGGTAAATCATGGAAACACCCAGAATTGTTGTTGTTGCCAGGCGCCATCGAGTCAGTTCCAACTCATTGCGATCCTATGTACAACAGGACAAAACACTGCCTGGTCCGGCACCATTCTCACAATCGTTGCTATTTTGAGCCCATTGTTGCCACCACCGTGTCAATCCACTCTGCCCAGAATCCAATTACGTCAAAAATATTGCACAAACCACTGCCTTAGGTTTCACCAGAAAAGAGAAAGTCGTTCTGCTGGACTACATTCAAGAAGTCATTGCTTTCCTATCACCAGACAATTGTGCTCTTTTACATAATCAGTATTCAGGGGATGGTATTTTGCTAATAGGCAAAATCCTACAATGACAATTTAAATGGTTTGAAACATGCACGAGATAATTTGGAGACACAGCTCTGCCAACTGCTAAACAAGTACAGCATGAATGCAGGCATTCTAAGCATCAAGAGTGCTCTTGGGGGAACAGCCTGTCCTTTTTGATCAAGGGAACTTTGTTCATATCAAGTCACAAGCTTAAGCCAGCTAATATTATCATTTAAGATTCTTACTGGGGTGGTAGCTAAATTTGCTGTCTTCACTGGATAACTTCATTGCTTACTATGAGCAGGAGTACAGAACAAGCGGGTGGTTTTTAGCAGTTAAGGGTGCAAGCTTTGGCTTGAATGAAAAAAAAAAGGCCTTGGTTTGAGTCCCTGCTCTGCTGCTAACTAGCTCTGTGTGCCCAGGTAAGTTACCTGATCTGTCTTAATTGAGTCTTCATCTGCTTGCAAAATCAAAATAGAACTTACCTCCTGGAGTTGTGAGGATTAATTGAAATATTACATGTAAAACAGTGCATAGTATGACATATAGTAGGTACTCAATAAAAGTTACTATCTGGTCTTTACTGAAGTTATAAAGACTTTTATTTTGCTTGGGTCTGCAATCTATGCCCATGGAAGCAGCTGTCAAGAAATCAAAGGACATTGCATTGGGCAAATAAGCTGCAGCAAAAGATCTCTTTAAAGTGTTAAAAAGAAAAGAAGCCACTCTAAAGGTGAAAGCGCTCCCGACCCAAGCCCAGCCGTGGTGTTTTCAGTTGCCTCATATGCATGTGAAAGCTGAACAGTGAATAAGGAAGCCTGAAGAAGTATTGATACCTTCGAATAGCCTTGGGCTGTTGATCTCGATTCTCCTTCTCCCTTGTGAAGTTAGAGGAGGTCAGACACTGCTCCCAAGCCATATTTACAGTCCTACTGTACTATTTTAAAACCTCCCTTCCTGCTTGGAAGCCTACATAATATTTTGCTTCTTTATAATATTTTATATTTATCTTTAAATGTTTATTAATATTCTGGAAACCCTGGTAGCGTAGTGGTTAAGAGCTACAGCTGCTAACCAAAAGGTTGGTAGTCTGAATCCACCAGGCACTCCTTGGAAACCCTATGGGGCAGTTCTACTCTGTCCTATAGGGTCGCTATGAGTCGGAATAGACTTGATGGCAACAGGTTTTTTTATTAATACTATATATATAAATACAAATTTATATAGATGTTTTCATGAGTTTTTACATGTTTTCAATCTCTTGGTTGGCCTTTCATCTTCTTTTGCTTTCTTCCACTTCCTTCGCCCTTCCAAACACCACACTGTCCCTGTAATATTAACCATTCATCCAACATATATGTATATATGTATATTTATATATGTTTATATATATTCTGGAGCCCTGGTGCTGCCAGTGGTTAAGCATTTGTCTACTAACCAAAAGGTCGGCAGTTTGAATCCACTAGCTGCTCCTTGAAAACCCTAAGGGGAAGTTCTACTCTGTCCTATAGGGTCGCTATAAGTCGGAATCAACTCGAATGCAATGGGTTATACATATTCCAGTTAGTCAGAGCTGGCATCTGAGAGGAAAACTTTTTACCATGCTATTTAGCATGCATTTATTAGAAATATAACCCATATAAGTATGGGTTAATGGGTTTTTTATAACCCTAATATGCTACTTCACTCAATAACTTACTCTACTCGATTAACTTTTAAAAGAAATAAGAGCTAGAAACCAGCAGAAGAAGCCATGCTCGATTTTCACTGTTGTATATGTGTTCTCTCCTACAGGACTCTGGCGACTCTGGCACTTTCGTTTTTCTCTCCGTTCCTGACCAAAATAATAAAAACACATATTCATAGTTTAAAAATAATGTGTAGCATTTAAAATGTTCTGTGCAATAATTCAAAATATTCTAAGACTAACAAAAAGTGAAAATGTGTTTTGAAGTGCTTTATAGTCATGAATTAACAATATTGTTTATATCATCACCACACAACTCCCGATAGACCCTGAGGTGAAAGACAAAACTCTCCCACAGGAAGGCAGATGACTGACATCCCAGAAGTGTAAAGGAAATTAAAAACCTCACAGACAAAACTGACAGTCTGTTTCAAAACATAAATGTTAATTCTATTGCAAGTGAGTCACAAGAAAAGTTCCATGTGTGAAATATTATATGTAAAGAAAGAAAAAAACATGTAAAACAGAAGCCAAAATCACTTTCAGAGACTCACCTTTTTAAACAGTAATGATAAGCCTTAGATCAGTTCTATCTCAAACTGTGACTTCTGCTTTGTAGTCCAACAGGTCCGGACACAATTCTAACTCCACAACTGATTAGTTAATAGCCTTAAACAAGTCACTTTTCTCTGAGCCCCCATCCTCTTCATCTGTAAAAAGAAAATGCGATATTGTCTGTGCGCTATAGTATGTTGTTGTTGTTGCTGTTGTTAACTACCACAAAGTCTATCCCTTACTATGGCAACCTCATGCACGATGGAACAAAATACCACCCAGTCCTATATCATCCCCGTGATTGAATGCAGATTATATAGTCATGATGCATAGGGCTTGCATTGGCTGATTTTCCAAAAGTGATTTCTAGGCCTTTCTTCCTAGTCATCTTAGTCTGGAAACTCTGCTAAAGCCTGTTCAGCGCCATAGCAACATACGAGCCACCACTGTCAGATAGGTTGCATTGGCTAGGAATCAAACCTGGGTTTCCTTCACAGAAGTTGAGAATTCTACCACTGACCCACCTCTCATGTGCCATAGTATGAGCTCATTAAATGTTAGCTTCCTTCCTCATCGGAGATTACCTGCCTTGAGCTGGGAAGGTCAAGAAGACACTCTTTCGATTTCCAGTTCTAGAATTCTTATAGTGATCATTGATTTCCTAACAAAGATGACCGAGAGGTGCCAAGTGTAAAACATTAAACTGATTTCTATGCTCTCTGATCAGTTTAATTTCCAAAAGGAAAGTTCTGAGTCGACTTTCTGTGCTTCAAATTATCTTAGCTTTAGAGGTAAACTTAGAAGCTTTCCACTTCTAGACACTGAATTGTTAGGGCTGATGCTTTTAAAATAAATATTAAAACTTGGATAAGTTGCTTCCCTCTTGGGGTTCAACTGTAGGAAAGTGCACAATGGTCTGATGCCTTACATCACTGGAGTTCCATTATGGGCTGCTGCTGCGGGGCATGAAAGCTATTGAGCAAATGGAGAAGTCTGGGCCTTCAGATTACCCACTTCCTTGGAAGACTGTTTGAAAAGGATTATATATATGTATGTGTGTGTATATATATATATATATATATATATACATATATACATATATATATATACATATATACATATATATATATATATATAAACCACTTCTTTAAGTGAGCATACCATCGACCTGGTCTGTCCCTGCCTACCTCTCAAGTCTCATTTCAGATCATTTTCCTCAGTACTCACTATACTCTAGAAACATTGACATTCTCTCAGTATCTTAAATGTGCCAAGTTCTTTCCTGACCGAGAAACTTTGCACATACTATTACTTCTGCCTAGAAATCTATTTCCTCCACTTTTAAACTGATCAATTAATTGTTGTTGTTGTTGTTGTTAGATGCCATTGAGTTGGTTCCAATTCATAGTGACCCTACGTACAACACAATAAAACACTGCCCAGTCCTGTGCCATCCTCACAAATGTTGTTATGCTTGAGCCCATTGTTGTAGCCACTGTGTCAATCCACCCCATTGAGGGTCTTCCTCTTCTTTGCTACCCTCTACCATGCATGATGTCCGTCTCTAGGGACTGGCCCCTCCTGATGACACATCCAAAGAATATGAGATGAAGTCTCACCATCCTTGCTTCTAAGGAGCATTTTGGCTGTATTTCTTCTAAGGCAGACTTCTTCATTCTTCTGGCAGCCCATGGCATATTCAATATTCTTCACTAAACACCATAATTCAAAGGCAGTAATTCTTCATCAGTCTTCCTTATTCATTGTGCAGCTTTTGCGTTCATATGAGGTGATTGAAAATACCATGCCATGGGTCAAGTGCACTTTAGTCCTTAAAGTGACACCTTTGCTTTTTAACTGTTTAAAGAGGTCTTTTGTAGCAGATTAATGGTGATCCTTTATTCTTTGGGTCTCTGCTTATTTATGCCATCTTAAAAGGGGCCTTCCTTGTATCAGCAACCCCACCTAAGTTACATAAGCAGTGGCAGTGAGGCAGAGCTAAACTCTTGTGGGTCTTGACTGCTGCTGGCAAGCAAGTCCATGAAAATGTAAGGTTTGCCTACAGTAGCAATCCAGTGTCCACTGACCACTCTTTCGGGTGTTGGGAAGAAGTTACAATGACTGCTGTAGAGGTTTCTTGTTTCCAGCTTCCTTCCAGGGCAAGCCTCAGAAGGAGTACTGTCCTGGGGGATAAGTTCTGTATTGCTCTGAGAGTCACTCCATGGAATACATCCTAGAACTTGTTTTTTCAGCCCCTCCAACAATTTTACAAGCCTTAGTCTGCTATATTAAACCCCTCATGAGTTGGAATCAACTCAATGGCAGTAGGTTGGTTGGTTTACAAGATTACGGTGGTTCTGAAAATAACTAGAGTGGTTTCTGTTTCCTGCACCAAATCTGGACTAGTATATAGCAAGTAATCACCAGACCTCTAATTCCGTTCTAGGTCTATTTAACTCTAAAGTCTTGCTTTTCCCACTAGACTATGCTGTCTAGTAATCTGTGGATATGATCTCAATTTTTTAAAACAAAAGCAGCTTTAATTTACTTTTTTTTTCCCACATTAACCAATGGGAAAAATCTACTGTATACGTAGGTTCTAATATGGATGATTATAATCAGGAGCCCTGGTGACATAGTGGTTAAGAGTTCAGCTGCTAACCAAAAGGCCAACAGTTCGAATCCACCAGCCACTCCTTGGAAACCCTATGGGGCAGTTCTGCTCTGTCCTATAGGGTCACTATGAGCTGGAATCGACTTGATGATAATTTTTTTTTGTTTTGATTTTGGATAAAATCAAGCCTGTTGACATGGAGTTAATTCCAACTCGTAGTGACCCACCAGGGCTTTTTTTTTTCTTTTTTCTTTTTTGGATGTGTAGGTTCTAATATGGATGATTATAATAAAAAGTCTGACCCCATTTTTTTGAAGCTTGACTGCTGACAGCTTTTAACCCTCACTCTGCCCTCTTTCCCATCTGCTCTGCATGTGGGTAAGCTAATTTGAAAGCCCAGGTGCTCCTTCCTTTGGCACTGGTGAGAAATAGCGCTCACAGGAACCCTCACCTCTGCTCTACTCCCCTAATCACCATCCATACCCTAAGTCAGTCTCTCTTCTTGCTCTCAAGTCATTTTTGAATCAGCTCGGGGCTCTGCTCAGCTCTCGCCAGAAAGCCCCATTATGTGAGTAATAAGCTTTTTCACACCTGGTGTGTGCGTGTGGCATCATCCATCATGCTATCCACACAAAGTTTTGGGTCCAGCCATTAGACGTTGAGTTATCTTGACTCATGGCAACCTCATGTATGTCAGAGTAGAATTGCACTCCATAGGGTTTTCAATGGCTGATTCAGGGGAAGTAAATTGTCCGACCTTTCTTCTGAAGCACCTCTGGGTAGACTCGAACCTCCAAACTTTCAATTAGCAGCCAAACACATTAACTGTTTGTACCACCCAGCAACTCCAGTTTTGTATAGGGGCTTATTTTACTTCTATAGGGTAGCCACAACTATGACCATAGTGGTTATTACATTCTTAGAAACAGCTTAAGGACCAAAATGATTTAAAAAGAAGAAGAAAGAGAAACAAAAAAGCAAGAATGTCTGATCTACCTAGAGGTAAAGCTGACTCACAGATAAAATTTCCTGAGAACAAAACAGCTTTATTTGAAGAACCTTTTCCTAGGAACATATTATGTGAAATATCAATGCATTAAAAACTTTTATGTTAAATCCAATTGCGATTCATTCTAATAGCTTCAACAGAAATGCAATGATTTCCCACATCCCAGCAGTTTTAGAAGTAGCCATTGTGTTAGAGAGCAGCTGTAATGCACAACCAATATGAGGTTGTTAAATAGTGTAACTACAGAGTGAGTAACTAAGAATTAGTATTTCAGGATTAAAACTTATTGACTATTGGATTTCTGCCTTCTAGTCATTATAAATCAATGATTAATGTTATTTCCATGGAACATATTTTAGTTAAAGAGTTGATAAATCTAACATGCCTAACTAAAAAAAAAAAAAAAAATGCCTAAGCAGGGGAATAAATACCAGGTAGAGATATCACAGCATTTCAAAGTGGTTTTAAAAGAAGATAGCACTTCTCCATTGGAGGGCTATTTATGCTTCAACAAAACCACAAAATTTTAGACCTAGACAGACCGTTTAAAACCTTGATCTTTGAGCCTTTAATTACAAAATAGGAAACAATTTATAAAAGTGATAAATCATATGCCCTTGACATGATGCAATGTGAAGGGCACATCACTGCTCTGATATTCTTCCCCAAAACTTATAACCCCAGTCTAATCATGATAGAAACATCAGGCGAACTCAAATTAAGGGACGTTCTACAAAAATGCCTGACCAATACTCTTCAAAATTGTCAAGATCAAGAAAACAAGTCTGAGGAACTGCCGCAGAACAGAGGAGACTAAGGAAACATGAAAAGTAATTACAACATTGTTCCTGGGCTGGGTACCAAAACAGAAAAAAGATATGAGTGGAAAAATTAGTGAAACCAAAATAAAGCTTGAAGTTTAACTAAGAGTAATATATCAATGCTATTTTCTTAGTTTTGATATATGTACCATGATTATGTAAGATGTTGACATTAGGAGAAATAAAAAAGCTTATTTTTAAAATGTCCATTGGAAACAAGACTAAAGGGGTACACCAGCCCAGTGGCAAGGACTGGAAGGCAGAAGAGAACCAGAGAACTGGTAATAGGGAACCCAAGGTTGAGAAGGAAAAGAGTTGACATGCCATGGTGTTGTTAACCAATGTCATAAAACAATTTATATTTACTAACTGTTTAAGGAGAAACTAGTTTGTTCTGTAAACCTTCATCTAAAGTACAATAAAAAATAAAAGTGAAAAAAAAATTCAAAAACATCCATTGGAGGTGGTGCGGAGCCAAGATGGCGCACTAGGCAGACGCTACCTCGGATCCCTCTTACAACAAAGACACGAAAAAACAAGTGAATCGATCACATACATAACAATCTACGAACCCTGAACAACAAACACAGATTTAGAGACGGAGAACGAACTAATACGGGGAAGCAGCGATTGTTTTCAGAGCCTGGAGCCAGCGTACCAGTCAGGTACGGCACAAGCACAGAGAGCTGCTCCACCCCCCTGAACTAACCCCGGGAGGGGGACCAGCCAGTTCCGCGAGCAGCGTGGGACACAGCCGGTAGGAGAAGTCCCCGGGAGGCAGTGACAGGTCTTGGAACGGGGAGAGCAGCGTCCCAGCCGGGGAACCATCCCGCCGGGATTTGGACTGGACGCAGGCGGCTTCATTAACATCCGAATAGCCTGAGTCAGAGGGAGAACTCTGATAGGGATCTGACTGCATTTTTTTTTTTAGCGGATTTTCTGGAAAAACTAGTTTCCCAGTGATGGCTCTGAGACAACAATCCATATCAAACCACTTAAAGAAGCAGACCATGACAGCTTCTACAACCCCCCAAACAAAAGAATCAAAATCTTTCCCAGATGAAGATACAGTCCTGGAATTATCAGATACAGAATATAAAAAACTAATTTACAGAATGCTTCAAGACATCACAAATGAAATAAGGCAAACTGCAGAAAAAGCCAAGGAACACACTGATAAAACTGTTGAAGAACTCAAAAAGATTATTCAAGAACATAGTGGAAAAATTAATAAGTTGCAAGAATCCATAGAGAGACAGCATGTAGAAATCCAAAAGATTAACAATAAAATTACAGAATTAGACAACGCAATAGGAAGTCAGAGGAGCAGACTCGAGCAATTAGAATGCAGACTGGGACATCTGGAGGACCAGGGAATCAACACCAACATAGCTGAAAAAAAATCAGATAAAAGAATTAAAAAAAATGAAGAAACCCTAAGAAGCATGTGGGACTCTATCAAGAAGGATAACCTGCAGGTGATTGGAGTCCCAGAACAGGGAGGGGGGACAGAAAACACAGAGAAAATAGTTGAAGAACTCCTGACACAAAACTTCCCTGACATCATGAAAGACGAAAGGATATCTATCCAAGATGCTCATCGAACCCCATTTAAGATTGATCCAAAAAGAAAAACACCAACACATATTATCATCAAACTCACCAAAACCAAAGATAAACAGAAAATTTTAAAAGCAGCCAGGGAGAAAAGAAAGGTTTCCTTCAAGGGAGAATCAATAAGAATAAGTTCAGACTACTCCACAGAAACCATGCAGGCAAGAAGGGAAAGGGACGACATATACAGAACACTGAAGGAGAAAAACTGCCAGCCAAGGATCATATATCCAGCAAAACTCTCTCTGAAATATGAAGGCGAAATTAAGATATTTACAGATAAACACAAGTTTAGAGAATTTGCAAAAATCAAACCAAAGCTACAAGAAATACTAAAGGATATTGTTTGGTCAGAGAACCAATAATATCAGATATCAGCACAACACAAGGTCACAAAACAGAACGTCCTGATATCAACTCAAATAGGGAAATCACAAAAACAAACAAATTAAGATTAATTAAAAAAAAAAATACACATAACAGGGAATCATGGAAGTCAATAGGTAAAAGATCACAATAATCAAAAAGAGGGACTAAATACAGGAGGCATTGAACTGCCAATGGAGAGTGATACAAGGTGATATAGAACAATACAAATTAGGTTTTTACTTAGAAAAATAGGGGTAAATAATAAGGTAACCACAAAAAGGTATAACAACTCTATAACTCAAGATAAAAGCCAAGAAAAACGTAACGACTCAACTAACATAAAGTCAAACACTATGAAAATGAGGATCTCACAATTTACTAAGAAAAACGCCTCAGCACAAAAAAGTATGTGGAAAAATGAAATTGTCAACAATACACATAAAAAGGCATCAAAATGACAGCACTAAAAACTTATTTATCTATAATTACGCTGAATGTAAATGGACTAAATGCACCAATAAAGAGACAGAGAGTCTCGGACTGGATAAAGAAACACGATCCACCTATATGCTGCCTACAAGAGACACACCTTAGACTTAGAGACACAAACAAACTAAAACTCAAAGGATGGAAAAAAATATATCAAGCAAACAATAAGCAAAAAAGAAGAGGAGTAGCAATATTAATTTCTGACAAAATAAACTTTAGACTTAAATCCACCACAAAGGATAAAGAAGGACACTATATAAAGTGAGCAACAAAAGAATCCATCAGGCACCAGAAGAAAACAAATAATAAAAATTAGAGCTGAACTAAATGAATTAGAGAACAGAAAAACAATTGAAAGAATTTACAAAGCCAAAAGCTGGTTCTTTGAAAAAATTAACAAAATTGATAAACCATTGGCTAGACTGACTAAAGAAATACAGGAAAGGAAACAAACAACCCGAATAAGAAACGAGAAGGACCACATCACAACAGAACCAAATGAAATTAAAAGAATCATTTCAGATTATTATGAAAAATTGTACTCTAACAAATTTGCAAACCTAGAAGAAATGGATGAATTCCTGGAAAAACACTACCTACCTAAACTAACACATTCAGAAGTAGAACAACTAAATAGACCCATAACAAAAAAAGAGATTCAAACGGTAATCAAAAAACTCCCAACAAAAAACAGCCCTGGCCCGGACGGCTTCACTGCAGAGTTCTACCAAACTTTCAGAGAAGAGTTAACACCACTACTTCTGAAGGTATTCCAAAGCATAGAAAATGACGGAATACTACCCAACTCATTCTATGAAGCCACCATCTCCCTGATACCAAAACCAGGTAAAGACATTACAAAAAAAGAAAATTATAGACCTATACCCTTCATGAACATAGATGCAAAAATCCTCAACAAAATTCTAGCCAATAGAATCCAACAACACATCAAAAAAATAATTCACCCTGATCAAGTGGGATTTATACCAGGTATGCAAGGCTGGTTTAATATCAGAAAAACCATTAATGTAATCCATCACATAAATAAAACAAAAGACAAAAACCACATGATCTTATCAATTGATGCAGAAAAGGCATTTGACAAAGTCCAACACCCATTTATGATAAAAACTCTTACCAAAATAGGAATTGGAGGAAAATTCCTCAACATAATAAAGGGCATTTTTTTATGCAAAGCCAACAGCCAATATCACTCTAAATGGAGAGAACCTGAAAGCATTTCCCTTGAGAACGGGAACCGGACAAGGATGCCCTTTATCACCGCTCTTATTCAACATCGTGCTGGAAGTCCTAGCCAGGACAATTAGGCTAGACAAAGAAATAAAAGGCATCCGGATTGGCAAGGAAGAAGTAAAGTTATCACTATTTGCAGATGACATGATTATATACACAGAAAACCCTAAGGAATCCTCCAGAAAACTACTGAAACTAATAGAAGAGTTTGGCAGAGTCTCAGGTATAAAATAAACATACAAAAATCACTTGGATTCCTCTACATCAACAAAAAGAACACCGAAGAGGAAATCACCAAATCAATACCATTCACAGTAGCCCCCAAGAAGATAAGATACTTAGGAATAAATCTTACCAAGGATGTAAAAGACCTATACAAAGAAAACTACAAAGCTCTACTACAAGAAATTCAAAAGGACATACTTAAGTGGAAAAACATACCTTGCTCGTGGATAGGAAGACTTAACATCGTAAAAATGTCTATTCTACCAAAAGCCATCTATACATTTAACGCACTTCCGATCCAAATTCCAATGTCATATTTTAAGGGGATAGAGAAACAAATCACCAATTTCATATGGAAGGGAAAGAAGCCTCGGATAAGCAAAGCACTACTGAAGAAGAAGAAAGTGGGAGGCCTCACTTTACCTGATTTCAGAACCTATTATACAGCCACAGTAGTCAAAACAGCCTGGTACTGGTACAACAACAGACACATAGACCAATGGAACAGAATTGAGAACCCAGACATAGATCCATCCACGTATGAGCAGCTGATATTTGACAAAGGACCAGTGTCAATTAATTGGGGAAAAGAAAGTCTTTTTAACAAATGGTGCTGGCATAACTGGATATCCATTTGCAAAAAAATGAAACAGGACCCATACCTTACACCATGCACAAAAACTAACTCCAAGTGGATCAAAGACCTAAACATAAAGACTAAAACGATAAAGATCATGGAAGAAAAAATTGGGACAACCCTAGGAGCCCTAATACAAGGCATAAACAGAATACAAAACATTACCAAAAATGATGAAGAGAAACCCGATAACTGGGAGCTCCTAAAAATCAAACACCTATGTTCATCTAAAGACTTCACCAAAAGAGTAAAAAGACCACCTACAGACTGGGAAAGAATTTTCAGCTATGACATCTCCAACCAGCGCCTGATCTCTAAAATCTATATGATTCTGTCAAAACTCAACCACAAAAAGACAAACAACCCAATCAAGAAGTGGGCAAAGGATATGAACACACATTTCACTAAAGAAGATATTCAGGCAGCCAACAGATACATGAGAAAATGCTCTCGATCATTAGCCATTAGAGAAATGCAAATTAAAACTACGATGAGATTCCATCTCACACCAGCAAGGCTGGCATTAATCCAAAAAACACAAAATAATAAATGTTGGAGAGGCTGCAGAGAGATTGGAACTCTTATACACTGCTGGTGGGAATGAAAAATGGTACAACCACTTTGGAAATCTATCTGGCGTTATCTTAAACAGTTAGAAATAGAACTACCATACGACCCAGAAATCCCACTTCTGGGAATATACCCTAGAGATACAAGAGCCTTCATACAAACAGATATATGCACACCAATGTTTATTGCAGCTCTGTTTACAATAGCAAAAAGTTGGAAGCAACC
This sequence comes from Elephas maximus indicus, assembly GCF_024166365.1. Lineage (NCBI taxonomy): Eukaryota > Metazoa > Chordata > Mammalia > Proboscidea > Elephantidae > Elephas > Elephas maximus. Next base: position 95,290,865 of record NC_064828.1, on the reverse strand, counting down.
AAGGTGTCCATCAACGGATGAATGGGTAAATAAATTGTGGTATAGTCACACAATGGAATACTACGCATCGATAAAGAACAGTGACGACTCTCTGAAACATTTCATAACATGGAGGAACCTGGAAGGCATTATGCTGAGCGAAATTAGTCAGAGGCAAAAGGACAAATATTGTATAAGACCACTATTATAAGATCTTGAGAAATAGTAAACCTGAGAAGAACACATACTTTTGTGGTTATGAGGAGGGGAGGGAGGGAGGGTGGGAGAGGGTTTTTTATTGGTTAATCAGTAGATAAGAAATGCTTTAGGTGAAGGGAAAGACAACACCCAATACATGGAAGGTCAGCTCAATTGGACTGGACCAAAAGCAAAGAAGTTTCCGGGATAAAATGAATGCTTCAAAGGTCAGCGGAGCAAGGGCAGGGGTCTGGGGAACATGGTTTGTGGGGACTTCTAAGTCAATTGGCAAAATAATTCTATTATGAAATCATTCTGCATCCCACTTTGAAATGTGGCGTCTGGGGTCTTAAATGCTAACAAGCTGCCATCTAAGATGCATCAATTGGTCTCAACCCACCTGGAGCAAAGGAAAATGAAGAACACCAAGGCCACACCACAACTAAGAGCCCAACAGACAGAAAGGGCCACATGAACCAGAGACCTACATCATCCTGAGACCAGAAGAACTAGTTGGTGCCCGGCCACAATCGATGACTGCCCTGACAGGGAGCACAGCAGAGGACCCCTGAGGGAGCAGGAGATCAGTGGGATGCAGACCCCAAATTCTCATAAAAAGACCAAACTTAATGGTCTGACTGAGACTAGAGGAATCCTGGCGGCCATGGTCCCCAGACCTTCTGTTGGCACAGGACAGGAGCCATCCCCGAAGACAACTCATCAGACATGAAAGGGACTGGTCAGCGGGTGGGAGAGAGACGCTGATGAAGAGTGAGCTAATTACATCAGGTGGACACTTGAGATTGTGTTGGCAACTCTTGTCTGGAGGGGGGATGGGAGGATAGAGAGAGAGGGAAACCGGCAAAATTGTCACGAAAAGAGAGACTGAAAGGGCTGACTCAAGAGGGGGAGAGCAAGTGGGAGTAGGGAGTGAGATGTATGTAAACTTATATGTGACAGACTGATTGGATTTGTAAACGTTCACTTGAAGCTTAATAAAAGTTAATTAAAAAAAAAAAAAGTCCATTGGAGTTAATACTCTGAATCTGAGTGATGTTTTCTGACTTTGAGGAAGTTCTTCAGTTTCTTTATTTGCAAAATAGATGATGTAAAAACAATCTCCTCACAAGACTGCTGCAAGGATTAAATAATAAATACATAAAAAGCATTTATCATAAATCCTGGTCTTGCAGAAAATCTCGGTGAGTGCTTGTGATTATTATTAGCTCTACCTCTAAGGAAGCTTTTCTCTCTTCCCCTCCCGCTGTCTTCTCTCCCTGTTACTGGAATGTATGGGGAGCATTATCTATATTACTATATATTTGTCTAGGTCTTCCCACAAGGAAAATGGGAAAAGCAAGTAATATACACCATATGGATTCTCAGTCTTGGTGTGTATTTGGTTCCAGGTCAGCCTAAATTTAACACTGTACAACATAAATTATGTATAAGGGGGGGGCCATTAGGAGAAAACCTCATTGAGAAACAAATTTAAAAATATTTTTAAAATATTAAAATGGTTTTATTTAAGCAATAGTTTTATTCACTATTCAGCTGAACCCTAAACACATTATATGCAATTTAATAATCATATGTTATAAATGGCTGTGCTGAGAGGGAAATAGAAAATGAGAGGAAGTTCAAGGTCAGTGTTTATCCCAAAGGGTGTTAAATCATGCTGTAAATAGCATCAATATATAAACATTCTATATACACATGTTATTAGTGAGAAATATAAAGAGAGTTTTATCACAGCCATGAATTTTTTAAATCTGTCGGGTTTAAAAAATTTAATGATATTTTAATAGATGGGTGAAATTGGAGAGCTTTAAAAAACTCTGTTATTGACCTTTAGCATGTGAATAATAAAGAGATTTGCATAAATTGTTGTTTATGACTAAGACACAAATGGAACCTTATTTATCCTACTGAGCCTTCTGTGTTTCCTGACTGGAGTAAGGCCCAAGCCTTACTATGTATTAGCTCAAGGTATGCATATAAATTATGCATTGATTACTTTTATAAGGTGGAGGTTGGTCTGTTTAGTATTTGCCTACATCATTAAGTCCTTAGGAAAAAATGAACCTGAGGGAAATATTGAGTCATGTCTTCCCCGGTGTGAACAAGGGCCCTGCAGGGGAGGTGAGGGTAGCACAGAGTTGGAGGTGTCTTCACATGGGAAACTTGCTGGGGGCAGTCTCATTGTCCTATGTGGAAATGAGTCTGGGTCTAACGGTCAGAGATAGTCATGAGACCCTGCTTTGACTGCTGGCCATCACTGGCCAATTTTGCTTTCTCCCACTTTCCTCCCTGTGAGCTCTCATACCTGTGAGTATAGACAATACGTTCCCAATCTATCGCACGCCTTGCTCTCGCTCTGTTTCTCCTCAAACGTCTTCCTAATTCTGCATCCCACTCCATCTCTCTAGCATCACTTTTAATTTAGTATAGTGTTGTTTGTGTTTTTAAGTTAAACATTTGTTACATGTGCTGTGAGAGGCAATATATTAGCTTAGTAATTAAAAGAATGGGGTCTAGAGCCAGGCAGCCTGGGTTCCCATTCCAATTCTGTCATACCAGGTAAAGATCTCGCCAATTTACTTAACTATTCTGGGCCTCAGTTTGCTTATCTGAAAAATGGCAATAACAATAGCACTTTCTTCAAAGGCGTGTTGTGACCATTAAATGAGTTAATACATATAAAGCATTTTGAACAGACTCTAATACATATAAATGTTTATTCTTATTATTAGTCTCGTGCTTCCTTGATGTTCAAGAGCAAGTTTCAGAGTCTCTTCTGACATCACATCAATTTTGGTCTTTTCTTTCTTTCTTGTCTCTTTAATGACCTCTTGCTTTCTTCATGATGTCATTCCACAACTCATCTGGTCTTCGGTCATTAGTATTCAATGTGTCCAATCTATTCCTGAGACGGTCTCTAAATTCAGGTGGGATATACTTAAGGTCATACTTTGGCTCTTGTGGACTTGTTCTAATTTTCTTCAGTTTCAACTTGAACTTGCATATGAGCAATTGATGGTCTATTCCACAGTCAGCCCCTGGCCTTGTTCTGACTGATGATATTGAGCTTTTCCACTGTCTCTTTCCACAGATGTAGTCGATTTGATGCCTGTGTATCCCAGCTAGCGAGGCCCATGTGTATAGTCACCATTTATGTTGGTGAACAAAGGTGTTTGCAATGAAGAAGTCATTGGTCTTACAAATGCAATCTCTGGCATCATTTCTATCACCAAAGCCATGTTGTCCAACTACAGATCTGTCTTCTTTGTTTCCAACTTTTACATTCCAATCACCAGGAATTATCAATGCATCCTGATTGCATGTTTGATCAATTTCAGACTGAAGAAGGTGGTAAAAATCTGCACAGAAGATTTCAAAGAGCAGCATGAGAAGACAAAGTGAAGTGTTATAATGACATATGCAAAGAGCTGGAGATAGAAAGCCAAAAGGGAAGAACACACTCAGCATTTCTCGAGCTGAAAGAAGTGAAGAAAAACTTCAAGCCTCGCGTTGTGATAGTGAAGGATTCTATGGGGAAAATATTAAACAATTCAGGAAGCATCAAAAGAAGATGGAAGGAATACACAGAGTCATTATACCAAAAAGAATTGGTCAATGTTCAACCATTTCAGGAGGTAGCATACGATCACGAACCAATGGCACTGAAGGAAGAAATCCAAGCTGCACTGAAGATGTTGAAAAACAAGGCTTCAGGAATCGATGGAGTATCAACTGAGATGTTTTAACAAATGCGTGCAGCACTGGAAGTGCTCACTTGTCTATGCCAAGAAACTGGACTATATGAAGAAGAACGGGGCTATTTATTTATGCCTATTCCCAAGAAAGATGATCCAACCAAATGTGGAAATTATCTAACAATATCATTAATATCACATGCAAGTAAAATTTTGCTGAAGATCATTCAAAAGTGGCTGCAGCAGTATATCAACAGGGAACTGCCAGAAATTCAGGCTGGATTCAGAAGAGGACATGGAACCAGAGATATCATTGCTGATGTCAGATGGATCTTGGCTGAAAGCAGAGAACACCAGAAAGATGTTTACCTGTGTTTTATTGACTAGGCAAAGTCATTCAACTGTGTGGATCATAGCAAATTATGGATAACATTGCAAAGAATGGGAATTCCAGAACACTTAATTGTGCTCATGAGAAACCTGTATGTAGATCAAGAGGTAGTTGTTCAGACAGAATAAGGGTATACCGTGTGGTTTAAAGTTAGGAAAGTTGTGTGTCAGGGTTGTATCCTTTCAGCACACCTATTCAATCTGTATGCTGAGCAAAGAATCTGTGAAGCTGGACCATATGAAGAAGAATGGGACATCAGGATTAGAGGAAGACTCATTAACAACTTGCAATATGCAGATGACACAAACTTGCTTGCTGAAAGTGAAGAGGACTTGAAGCACTTTCTGATGAAGGTCAAAGACCACAGCCTTCAGTATGGATTACAACTCAACATAAAGAAAACAAAAATTCTCACAACTGGACCAATAAGCAACATCATGATAGATGGAGAAAATGTTGAAGTTGTCTAGGATTTCATTTTACTTGGCTTTAAAATCAACACCCACGGAAGCAGCAGTCAAGAAATCAGAAGACGCATTGCATTGGGCGAATCTGCCTCAAAAGACCTCTTTAAAGCATTGAAAAGCAAAGATGTCATCTTGAAAACTAAAGTGCACCTGACCCAAGCCATGGTATTTTCAATTGCATAGTAAGCATGCCAAACCTGGGCAATAAATAAGGAAGACAGAAGAATTGATACTTTTGAATTGTGGTGTTGGCAGCGAGTATTGAATATACTATGGACTGCCAAAAGAATGAACAAGTCTGTCTTAGAAGAAGTACAACCAGAATGGTCCTTAGAAGCAAGGATAGCAAGACTACATCTTACATATTTTGGACATGTTGTCAGGAGAGATCAGTCCCTGGAGAAGGACATCGTGCTTGGTAAAGTACAAGGTCAACGAAAAATAGGAAGACCATCAATGAGATGGATTGACACAGTGGCTGCAACAATGGGCTCAAGCATAACAATGGTTGTGGGCATGGCACAGGACTGGGCAGTGTTTCACTCTGTTGTACATAGGGTTGCTATGAGTTGGAACTGACTCGACTACACCTAACAACAACAACATGCTTCCTAACCCTGAATTGCTTGTAGGGTTTGTTATAGGACTCAGGCAGAAGATACAGTCCATAGACTGTGAATGTGGCAAAAACTATGTCAATGACCCTGAACCTATGTGTCAATGTCCAAGAATCTATCCCTGCATTGGGCAGAATTCAGAACAGTGATCAAGGAGATGCTCACCATTAGGGCATGGATTCTAATGTGAAAAGGGCAAGAAGAAAGCTAGGGAGGCAGAAAACTGCTCCAAATATGGGGAAAGAGTGTCCTGTCACAGGTTTTAAAGCCATGGGATCTTGTTAGGAAGTTCAGTACTAACTGGTCAAATGGACAATCAATCACTGTAGAGGCCAGAATAATGGTCCCACAAAGACATTTGCATCCACATTTCTGGAACCTGTGAAAATGTTACCTTACATGGCAAAAGAGACTTTACAGATATAATTCAGTGATGGATTTTGAGATGAGATTATTCTGGATTTTCTGTGTTGTCCCAGTGCAATCTCAAGAATCCTTACAAGTGAAAGAGGGAGGAAGAAGGAGAGTCAGGGAGAAATTTGAAGATCCTATGCTACTGGCCTGGAAGATGGAGGGAGAGAGCATGAGTCAAGGAGTATAGGCAGCCTCTAGAGCTAAAACAGACAAAGAAACAGATTCACCCCTTGAGCCTCCAGGAAAAAATGCAGTCCTGCCAACTCATTAATTTTTGACCAGTGACGTATATGTTGGACTTCAGACCTACTGAACTGTGAGATAATAAATATGCGTTGTTTTAAGGCAGTAACTTGCTACAGCAATAGGAAACTAATACAGTTGCCCAGTGCATCTATGCCCTGCAATTTTTTGCTTGACCAAGAAACACAGTCATGACCCATCATTATATATGGCTACTATGAAGATGATGGAGTCCTGGTGGCTCAATGGTTAAGAGCTCTACTGCTAACCAAAAGATCAACAGTTTGAATCCACCAGCTGCTCCTTGGAAACCTCATGGCGCAGTTCTACTCTGTGCTATAGGGTCACTGTCTTAGTGATCTAGTGCTGCTATAACAGGAATACTACAAGTGGATGATTTTAACGAAGAAAAATTTATTTCTTCACAGTAAAGTAGGCTGAAAGTCCAAATTCAGGGTGTCAGCTCCAGGGGAAGGCTTTATCTCTCTGTTGGCCTTTTCATCAATTTTCCCCTGGACTAGGAGCTTCTCCACGCTGGGAACCCAGGTCCAAAGGATGTGCTCTGCTCCTGGCACTGCTTTCTGGGCGGTATGAGGTCCCCCTGTCACCCTGCTCACTTCTCTCTTTTATATCTCCAGAGATTGCCTCAAGACACAATCCAATTTTGTAGATTAAGTCCTGCCTCACTAACATAACTGCACCCGTCCTTCCTCATTAATATCCTAGAGGAAGGATTTAAAACATTAGGAAAATCACACGATACTGGGAATCATGGCCCAGCCAAATTGATACACACATATTTGGGGGGACATAATTCAATCCATGACAGTCAGTATGAGTCAGAATCGACTCAATGGCCTTGGGTTTGTGTTTTTTTAGTATGAACATGATAACAAACGAAGACATCAGGCAATATAAGGAGCCATCAACATTTGCCCAGCCCACAATTCCTGCCAACTTTACAAATATACTTTTCAGTTCCCTCTCATAAACAATCCAAGAAATGGTCTGAACACAATTTCAGAATTTGGTTTAAACTATTTATACAAATATTTTCTCTTAGGCATTTGAATATTTCAATTACTTTTCTCAAATTGTAGAAAAAAATCTCTATCTCCTGCTAGTAGAAGAAGCAATATTTATGAAATCAAGAGAATTCTTTTACTGCAGAGTTATTCAAGGCCAAGCTTACCCCAGCAGACAAATCTCCATTACCTTCTTTTAGGAGAGGACAGTGGTGGTTTAGTGGTAGAATTTTTGCCTTCCATGTGGGAGATGTAGTTTGATTCCTGGCTCATGCACCTCAAGTGCAGCCGCCACTCTCTGCCAATGGAGACTTGTGTGTTACTGTGATTCTGAGCAGGTTTCTGCAGAGCTTCAGGACTAAGACAGACTAGGGAGAAAAGGCTGGAGATCTAGGCCTGATGATCTACTTTCGAAGATCAACCAATGAAAACCCTATGATCAATATAGCCTGATTCTTTTGTGCATGGGGTCACTGTGAGTCAAGAGCCAAATTAATGTCAGCTTTTTTTTTTTTTAACAACAGCAACAGCCCTGATTTAGGGGGTCTGTGGTGGCTAGGTCATATTGTATTACAGGATGTCTAAATTATCAGCTTTCTTCCCATCTCTCTGTTAATCTTTAGCCAATAATTTGTTTCATGAACTAAATCCACCTCCTAGCTCATTTCATATCTCAGCATAACAATATGGTTAGTATCCAGAATACATTATCATTGTTCCCCTTCCCTTCTTTAAGAGTTCCATCTTTGACCCAGGGCAGTGATAAATGACCGTCACTTTCTGCTTCAGCCAAGCATTCATAACCGCTGCTTCATCAAGATTTTAAACTCAAGGTTCTGTCATGGCAGCAGTGAGGAGCCTAAGAGTATGGGATGAGGGAAGTAGCACTTGACCCTGGGAAATGCTCAGAAAGATTCCAACTCTGAAGAGCAAAACCAAGTCCTCTGCCTCATAAGATAGCAAATGTTAGCTGTTGTACGCGATGATTCTATTTAATCCCATGCAACAAGCATTGATTGAGACCTTACTCTGGGCAAAGAATAATGATAATTAAAGTCATGCATGGCATTAGGGAAAGTGATGACATTTGAGTTGATGATAGATACTAAAGAATTAACAAAATTAGAAGGGAAACCTAAAAAAATTGCTGTGGCAGTATAAGAGTAATACTAATTACAGTAATTTATGGGAACTGCTTATCACTAATGCCTAATTATTATGCAGCACAATCATGATTATGCATGCCATTAAATGTATGTATGAGAGACTTTGGCGTATGTTGTATTAGATTAGATTAAAACAATGAAACATAAACTTGCACGCTCAGTCCTCATAATGTGTTACTCATGCAGCAATTTGTCACCTGCTCACAATTTTTTAAATTAGAGAAAAAGTGCTTACCCCATGAATAAGACAACTTGGTCCTTTTATATCAGAGAAACTATAAATTGATTAGTGCACTTGAATTTCTAAATGAGTTTCCTATCATTGTTAGAAATTGTAGTATATATGTATTGGGTTTTTTTTGTTCATTTGTTTCTCAGGATTTCTTATAAATCATTTTAATTTCCCTTTTCCAGCATTCTAGTCTAGAATAAATGCAACTCAGAGAGGCTCATTGTCCTGATAGTCAGCACAGGGGATGAGATGGATAAAATGAGTCTGACCAGCTCTGTGTGGTTAAACCATAACAGTAAGCTGTTTGCAGATCACTTGTCAGTCAGTTAATCAAGAGTGCCATGTACTGATTATCTCAGAGATCAGTTATAACAGTGGAGTGAGATGGCATTGCTGTCAATGTGATAGAACCATGCATAGGTGGCATTTATTTCTCACTCCCATGATTCAATCGAACTTCTGGTGTAGTAGGATATAAAACTAAAGAATATCCTTAATTCCACAGGACTAAATTCTGGCTCAATTTATTCATTCTTTCTACCGAAAAGTATTAGATGTCTATTATGTGTCAGGCACGCCGACTCATTAGATTTGGTCCCTCAGGAAACCTGTAGTCTAGTAGTAGGAGTTTCTGTGGGTTTAATAGAAATGTATGTCTTGTGAAATCCCCTTTTGATTTCAAGCCTGCAAATAGCGGCCACCTCCTCTCTGAAGACATTTTTGATTCTCAACATGACAGTAATCAGTCCATCCCCTGAAATGGTACATCAATCCCTCTAATATTTGTATATGGCTCTTAGAACACAGATAACTGCAGAACAAGATGGAGCATGAAACCTCCACTGTACACTGTAGGTTCCTTTAAAAAGGGATCTACAATTATTAACCTTGATAACTATAAGTGTTGGGCACTCGATGAAATTGTAGTATGAATGTGAGAATCGACTTCCAATCATACCTCACTAAAATTCAAAAGAATAGACAGATCAGTTGTTTGGGTCCAGAGGTTTTCCCATTTTCACCTACTGAATTGATGCACTTTTTTGGGTCCTTAAATTTTCAGAATGTGCAAATGTAGAAAGTTTAAGATCTTATTTAATACAAGCTGTAGCATTTATTTCCATTCTCATAATTTTAAATACAAGGAGGTTAAGGGGGGAGGTGTCAGAGATGAAGCCAGAATGAGACAAATTTGAAAATGCTTAGGATGGGAAGGACATTTTGCAAGGCTATGATATATATCTTTGAATAACTGTATTTGAGATTTCAAAATTCAGAATTATGCTGGAGATGATGTGATTAATGGTAGCAGCCATAACTACCTGCAAAATAGTTCATAAATGACAGTAAAATTACAAACCTGCATACATTATATAATTTAGAGCTTTAGAAGAGTGCCTCACTAAGCCACAAAATGAAACTATAGGCTGGCCCCAATCCTATGTAACTTGAATATTTTTCCCTACCAACTTTCCATGCTTAAAAACTGAAAATTCGTTTTTCTTCAAATTCCCTCAACTATTCATCTATATCTAGGGGAAAGCTAAGCCTGACAGGAGTAAAATGTCAGGAAAAATATATTTTATTCAACTTGTTTTTATTTTTTCCAAAGGAAAGACACATTTAAACATGACAGAATTTAATAGCTTAGCAAGCTAGGGAAATAAATGCCAACCAGGAAAATATTGGCTCCTCAGTAATACCTTTGGTAAGCTTTCACGTCCACGAATCTCAGTGACAGTTGAATGACTTTAGGATTTACTGATAAGTGGGGGATCTAAATGATAATAATGGGTTACCTTTCCTTTTGAGATGGGAAAGTCCAAGAAAAACAAAAATGACCCAGAATATTTCAGAGAAACTTTTTAAGAAAAAATTTAGAATAAATTATAATGAAAACTATATATGGAAATTATAATATTTGCACAAAACCATGTATTCTTTTGAGATATGGGTTTCCAAATAACCCAGAGAAAAAGCTATGTGTATATATATATGTATGTATGTATATACATAATTATAGTTATATATATATAGTTATACCTGGGGACTGAAGCCATTATAAATACGTATACACTTATAATTTTAAAATGTGCAAATGTATAACATTTAAGATCTTATTTAAAAAAAGGAAAAAAAATATCCAGGCCAGGTAGTAGTTAAATACAAATATCTATATACCTCCATCCCAGCAGACCCCAATTAAAATGAACAAAAGAATATAAAAATAAAATGAAAATGTTGGAAATTAGGAACAAGTATGATCTTTATGTCATGAAATGAGTGTCCTTTTAGCCAGACACAATGCCAGCAGGACCAGGACAGAAGGAGTGCTCCTGATGTAGCAGAGACTTCCCAAAGTTGGTAGATGTTATTACAAAGGAAACGCAGACATAGCCAAGCCAGTAATCTGCAGCACAGGATAAGCAGAACAGAGAAAACAGACTACTGACTCCATGGTTTCCCAAACACAGAGATGAAATTATTTATAGAGACGATATGGCCCAGGTTCACTTTCTCCCTCCCAGAGACTGCTGAATTGATAAATTAGTGGCATAAAAATAATTGTTTAGTTACTTAATACTAATTTAAAAATAAATGGGTGGAGACAAGTTAATTTTTTTTTTTTTCCTAGTAGGCAGAGTCTTTCTCATTCCTGATGGGCACAGGGTGGGCTCTTCATTAGCTTGCCCCTGTTTGCCTTTCTCTGCTCTGCCTTGCCTTCCCAGGGAAAGTGGAATGGATTATTTGATTGGTGAGTTTTTAAGGAATTAATGGTATGCTCAGATCAGGTTTCCCCTTTTGCTCTTGGGAGTGAGCTGACCATAGAAAGCACATATTTCCCTCTCCTCCTCCAAACAGAAAATAGGCAAACTGTCACTGCTGACTATAAGGCAATAAAAAAAGGAAGTAAAATTTGGGAAAAAAACATTTGGGTATATTGGGTGGGTTCAGTTGGGAGAAATTTATCTAGCTGGGGTCATAATTTATGTACTTTTCTACATGTATGTCCTACTTCAATTTAAAAATTCATTAAAAAAGTCATTGGGAAATTAAAAGATAAAGCCTACACGTATTAAACTTGAGCTCAAAGTATAAATCAAAATTCAGAACATATTTATTAAAATGTAACCTTGGCTGTATTAAAAGGCAAATTCATTGCTATAAGTGCTTTTATGTTTAAGGATGGAAGAATAAATTAAGCATTCAATGTAAAAGGTTATAAAAAGACTACCAAAAAACTCTAGGGAAAAGAGAAGGAAGAAATTAATAAAACATAGAAATGAATGAATTAGGAACCTGAGAACAGTGTAGCTGATAAATTTCTCCAAAGTTGTTTCCTTGGGGGTGGGAGGAAAAAAAAAAAAACAGAATTCAGCAACAACAAACTACAACCAGGCCTAATCAAGGCAAAAGGGGTGAAAACATAGACACAGAAAAAAATTAGTAATCAGGAAGGGTTACTAAAAGACGAGGTTGTTTTAAATCATACAAAAATGTATGTTTATTTATTGGAACATTTACACTGATGGAAACAATTTCCAGTAAGAGGGAATTGACCATATAATGATGGTATTTTTTGTAAAATAGAATACCTTGCAGCTATTACAAACATTTATGGATATATAGTTTTATTTGTTCACATGGCTTTTATAAATGTCATGCAACAAAATATTGACTTGTTATTTCTGGGTAATGATATCATCTGTAATCTAAACATGATTATTGAGATGGCTGAATGAAATAACACTTTCTTTTTTTTTTTTCAATTCAACAATTTCCTTCAAGCACTTCTCTCATGTCAGATACAATGCCAGGAAGTAAGTTAAACAAACAAATGAACAAAAAAGTCTCTGCTTTCATTATAGTGATTATCTAATTGGTGAACTGGATATTAATCAAATTACTGGATAAATAAATACAGTAAATAATTACAAACCCTAATAAGTTTAAGAGCAAATGTACAATCTAGTTTGGGAATGTGTAAGTGACAAACTAGTATGTCCAAAACCAAAACCAAACACATTGCAGTCAAGTCGATTCCCACTCATAGCGACCCTATAGGACAGAGTAAAACTGCCCTGTAGGATTTCCAAGGAGCATCTGGTGGAATTGAACTGTTGACATTTTGGTTAGCATCTGAACTCTTAACCACTGTGTCACCAGGTCTCTAATCAAAAAAAAAAAAAAAAGCACATGGTAGATGCTTAATCCATGTAAGTATTGGTGTCCCTTTCTTTCTGATATCCAACCTACTTCTCTTGCCATGAAATATTCTACTTCTCAAAGGAATCCAGAATAGAAGACTTACTATGGTGTCCTAAAGTTACTACAGAAAAAAGTAATAAAACCAAGGAATAATCTCAAGTCCAAACGTTAAGACAATCTGGCACACTGTCAGCTAATGGCATTCAGTCTCTAAGTCCAACAGTTTAGGCCTGCTACAGTTCACAGCTCAGGTGAATGAGTTATGAGGTACCTGCCACTGGCTAACTCAAAGAGTCAAGCTAATGAGAATGCAAATATGGCTTATAAATCTGTTTGGAAAACAGATTGTTATTGACCACTCCCAGGATCCTAGCCCACGTGGGTCAATATCACGGCAAAAGTGTGGGTGATTCCATTGGGCACAGGTAGGATCATGGGAAAGAGTTTGAGCATACCATAGTACTCCATAATTTTTCTTCATAACACTTATTGCTATTTGTAATTACATATTTACCTTAGGTTTGCTCATTTGATGATTTGATCATGTCTTACTCCCTTGTTTTAATTTTCTGGGCAGCATTTCTCACTAACTGATATTTTTCTTGTTTTCTGCTCAGCTGAAGTTAGGAGAGAAGCTAGACAAGAAATTGGTGGGTTCTGGTGAGAAACTCCATACCTTTTCTCCACTGTGAAAGAAGGAAAAGACCCCAAGAGTGAGAGAGCTGCATAGCTACTTTAGATTGCAGGGTCAGAAAGGCCTTGCTGAAGAGTGGCATTTAAGCTCAATGACAACTAGGAGCCAGTCTGCAAAGATTAGGAAAACTCATTCCAGGAACTGGAAAGAGCCCTATGGTGGGAATGAACTTGATTTGTTTTAGGAACTTAAAAAGCAACACTGAATGCAAGCTTAGAGGATAGAGAGGGGGAGATGGTATTAAGTGATGTCAAAGAAATAGGCTGTAGCCAGATCATGTAGGGTTATATAAAGCTAGAGAAAGGAATTCATTAGTTTGCTTTGGACTAAATGCAATGAGGAGCTATTTACCATGTCTCATCAAGGTAGTGATACAAACTCATTAATACTTTGTTAGGATCATTTTTGCTACTGTGTGCAGAATGAATTATGGAAGGGTCCAAATGGAAGCAGGGAGATCAATCAGGAGAGTCTTGCATTTGTCCAGGACAGAAAAGATGGTGGATTGTACCAGGGTAGTGGAAAAAAAAAAAAAAAACATTGCCTTTGAGTCACTTCCAACTCTGCGACCCTATAGGACAGAGTAGAACTGCCCCACAGGGTTTCCAGGGAGTACCTGATGGATTCAAACTGCCAAACTTTTGATTAGCAGCCATAGCTCTTAACCACTATGCCACCAGGGTTTCTACTTTTTAGTAGTAGAGGAAATAGAGAAAAATAACTGATAGGGAGTAAGTTTTGGAGGAAGAGTGGACAGCACAGGCTCATGGATTTGAGGTAGAGGATGTGGGACATGAGAAATCAAAGATAGCACCTAAATTTGGGCTCCTTAGCCTGCATGCCACCAGAGCTCTTTAGGTAAATACAGAAGAACAAGGGAAGGAGCAGCTGGTTCGAATAGACAAAGCTGTAAGTTAACTTTTAGTCTAAAATGCCAGGTAGACATCCAAGTGAAGATGTTAAGTAACAAGTTGGTATGAACTACATGGAAAGAAGTTTATAGTCTGGCTTTACAGGCCTAAGAAATATTTTTGCCAATTTTAGAAGATAACTACATATCTTTGCTGTGATCCATTATGTTAATATTTAAACACTTGATCCCCAGAGAAGAGAACCCACTTACTTTAATGGTCCTGGGGGCTTTTCATTCTAGGCCCCTAGTAGAAACATGGGACCATATGTCCCATTCCCTTGTATCTCATAATTGTTGTACATAATAAGCCCTGGAAACTTATTCTTAACTGATAAAGTTCTCCAAGGTAAAATAGCTAAACAATGACAACCAGCGATACGTGTGTGTGTGTGCGTATATATGCAATATACACACACATACAATATTCTATATATATATATTCCCTTATCTGAATGTCATATTCAAAATGCCCTTGAAAATGAAAATTACGATGACTCTTACTGACTGGGAATTTTTATTTTCTCTCACCAACAATTGTTTTAAATATAGGAAGCTGGCTATTTTAATCCACCTTTTTTTTTTTTTTTTTACATTAGAAAGGAGCTAGAAACTTAAATTTGTGGTTGGCCTCCACCTCTAATTATTTGTATGATCATGGTCAAGTTATTACTTTCCAGTTTCCTCTGCCATGAAATGAAAGCCCCCAATGAGATAATCACTGGGCCCCTTCTTTTCACAAAATTAAATGCAAAAGAAATCCACAATTCTCCTAGCACCAGGCACCCTTAACTGTGCCCCATAAATAATAATAATAATGTTTCATAGAGTGTATGGCACAAAATAAGGATTGTTTAGAAAATGCAATTTAAACAGATCGCATTTTATGGCTTGCCATTTACTGTAGTAGTAAATAGCAAAGAGGCAGTTGTGCCTACGTGTATTTGCTGATGTGTCAGACACTGGAAATGAGGCCAATGCATTACCCCTTTAGAAACCAGGCCACGCATTCATTCTCAGGGAGAAGCATTAAGTTTTTATTGAAAACGACAAACCACTGCAGCTGGGGTGAACCCCAGAGGGGGCGCCTTCCATTACCATTTAACATACGCGTACACATTTTTCAAAGTGAGTGCCAGGGTTTTCTCAGCCTTCTGCCATGTGTTGGAGTCAGCATTCCCATCTATTTTGACGATTGTAAAGACTACCATTTTCTCATCACATTTTATCTACCCATGTCAGGCTCCCACTCAGTTTCATCCACCAGCTCTAATTATCTGACTTCTTTCCTCCTGATTCTTTACCTCAACATCTCCAACATGATTTGGTTCTACAGCTTCCTCAACATCCTTTCCCAGCCCCAGGTGACTATTTCTTCACAGCTGAAATCTGCTAATGCTCTTAAGATAATGTCATTCACCCTTGGAAATGGAAAAAGAATAGCAATAATCGTTGATTCTCAGTATGAAATCTCTAAACATTTTATGCCTTCCCTCTTTTAAGTGCCTTTTAAGTCTTTTTTTTTTTTTCTTAATGAAGAAGTAAAAAGAATCTGGGTAGTACTAGCTCTCTTATGCATACAGGAAATAATCAAAATTGTATGTGATTTATGTACTTATAGATTTATGGGTTGGGAATGTATCTATATCTATTTTATTCTTATAAAGAATTTACAATTGGTGCAGTGCACCGGAGCTCAGTTGTTGTATCGCATGTGGCCTGAAAATGGGAAACACTGCTCCAAACTACATTATAGAAACTGGTGAAAGTTTCATTCAGGCTCTTCATACAGGTCAGATGAATAGAATTTAAAGGGGAAGTCTCATTTGCTATAAACCGGTTGCTATCAAGTTGATTCCAACTCACAGTGACCCTATAGGACAGGGTAGAACTGTCCCATAGGCTTTCCAAGGAGCATCTGGTGGATTCGAGCTGCTGACCCTTTGGTTAGTAGCTGTAGCACTTAACCACTACACCACCAGGGTTTCCTCATTCGGTATACCCAACACCCACTGCCGTTGAGTCGATAGTGCTTCCAATTTATGGGCAGTTGATCAGATGATTGAATTGCTGATATTTTAATCTGTACCTGAGAAACATCATTTCCAATTCAAAGGGCATGGTTGGTTAACTTTGTTCAATAATTCCCCAGAAGAGTGTGGAACTTAATTCAATGTTCAACCAAATTTGCGTATACCTTGTATGGAAGGAGTATGTGATGTTGAAGTTCATGGGGAATTGATAGGGAATTCTGGCTGGTAGATAGTTCTATTGGCGCTTGAGTGGAAATAATAAGACATTTCCTTTCCATAAATGTATATATTTTGCAGTTTAGTATAGGTGCAAAGCTTCCACAAGATCACATCCACACCATGGAGGTTACTCTGTAGTCTTGTACCATCTCACAAGATTATGTTGTGTAACTACTGTCACATCATAGAATGAGGATAGTATCTTGAAGGAAAACAAAAAACATGCCATTTAATGAGAACTACCTCCAGAAACTTACTCCATAAATACAGTATATAACCCCATGAACTCAATTTTGGATTATTCAAAGTAACCTCTAAATAGAATCAACTGCTGTGCTTCGCCTGAATGGGCTGGGCTTGCCTAGTATTATTAACAGGTCACAGTAAGTACAGTTAACATGCAATTTAGAACAAAATGTAAGTCCCAACCACAGCTTAGATTAGTTTTCTAGGGCTGCCATAACAAAGTTCCACAAACCCTGTTGCTTAAAACATCAAATATTTATTTTCTCATAGTTCTGGGGGTTAGAAGGCCAAAATCAAGGTGTCAGCAGGGCCATGCTCTCTCTGAACCTTCCAGGGGAGAAATCTGTCTTTGCCTCTTCTACCTTCTGGTGGTCCCAGGCATCCCTTGGCTTCTGACAACATAGCTCCAATCCCTGTCTCCATCATCACATGGCATCCGTCATCACATGGGTCTGTGTCCCTGTGATCTTCTGTTGTTTTTATAAGGGCACCAGTCATACTGGATTATGGGCCAGCCTACTCCAGTATGACCTCATATTAACAATTGCATTTGCAGAGACTATATCCAAATAAGGTCACATTCACAGGTACTTGGGGTTAAAAACTGAATATATCTTTTGGGAGGACACAAATCAACCCATAACACAACTGATAACACACTTTATATAAGCAACAAAGATAGATAAAAAGTAGAAAGGAAACTTCCTTCCTTCTCTCTATTTACAAGTCCTCTCACTCCAGCTCACTCCAGCAATTCCATTCAGGGCCTGTGGACTCTTCCTTTCCAATCCTCAGGGTCACCCCTTCTCTCCTTCCATCACAAGTCACATTTCCATTGTGGCTTTACTAGCTAATAGGAAGTGAGGCATTGATTTATTCTTCTTGACTAGTCCCAACATTGATGTGTATAGGCTAACAGTTCTATACTTTTAATACATAGTGCATTATTGAAATGGTGATTGATAGTTGAATGCCTAAAAGTCTGAAAAATAAAATGGCATATTATAAGTGAGTATTCTACTTTCAGAAAACTAAAACTTTTTATAAATTCCCTATCAAAGGTATGTGTTAGGCTGAGTTCTCTAGAGAAGCAAAACCAGTAAAGTGTGTAAATATATATATATAGGGAGAGACTTATATCAAGGAAACAACTCATGTGATTGTAGAGGTTGAAATGTCCCAAGTCTGTAGATCAGGATAAAGGCCTCTCCCAATTCATGCAGCCTCAGGGGCTGGCAAACCTAAGATCAGCAAGTCGGAGAGCAGGGCTCCCATTCACAGGCTGTGAAGGTCAAGGAATCTCAAGATTGGCCGGCAAGACAGGAAGGCTTCTCCTGATTCATGTAGCTTCAGGGGCTGGCAAACCCAAAATCTGCAGATTGGAAAACAGGACTCTTGCTTACAGGCTGTGAAGATGGACAAATCCCAAGATCAGCAGGCAAGCTGCCCGCCCAAGTCCCAAGAACTGGAGGTCAGAGGACAAGAGGCAGCTGCAGGATCCAGAACAAGCCCAAAGCCTTGGCAAGGTGAGCAGGAAGGAAGTAGGGCAGAGAAGGGCAGAGAGATGAAGACTGAGGGGACGATGAGCAGCCACAGGCCTCACCCCGACCGGTACCACTCACCAGATTCCATCGTGGGGGTGATCACATACCATATTTCTACAGAGAAGAGATCACAACATCATACAACTGCCAAAACACTGAGAATCATGGCCCAGCCAAGTTGACACACAATCTTAACCATCAGAAGGTATAAAGGCTTATTGATATTGTTGCTGTAATTTTGCTTTAGGTTATCCAATATGTCTGGAATTATTTAAATGCTAATAACATGTATTTCCATTTGCTACAGACCATACAAATTAATTTTAAGTGTTTAGAATGTTAATTTTTAGCTGAACTGGAGTGATATTAAGTGGAAAGAAGATGATGGTCCTGATATAGAGAAGACATTGTAGTTGAAAAAAAAATTGCAAGGGTTTCAACATGGATTGAGTCTGAAATTGTGAGGCTAATTTTTTTGTGTGTGTTGTCCACAGATTTTCTTAACAAGAGTTATCAGAGAAATATGACAGCCAATCTTCTCTAGACAAAGGATTCTTTGGTGATCTCTAATCTTATTAATAGCTAGGTAGAACTATAAAATTCACTTTGGATTAAATCATTAGAATGATTTTTGTTGCAAATGTGTAGCCTTGATCAAGTCACCTGAGGCCTCTAAACCTGAACTTCCTTATATTTAAATTCAGGAAAATAAAATATATACTGTTAGGGGAAAATGTTCCTGGATTTTTACATTTAAGCATGTCTTGTGACTCAAGGCCCTGACAGCCTTTTGTTCTAGAATATTTTTTCAAGAATACTAACATACATAACAGCCTTAGAAATTAGAGATACTGCCAAGACAGAGGCAGTATCTTTCACTATCCAGAATAATAACAATCATATCTCCACCCTGGGAAAAAGTTTGGCAGGTTTGCTTATAGCCTCTGTGAAAGATTAGGGTTTCCTCAACATGTGGTTCCTCTCCTGTAATGTGAGCCAAGAGTTATCTGGCCCCTGTCACATTGTCCTGTGGGAATTTGGGCTTGGGAAACTTGTGCAAATGTTGATATTCTGGCTTCTGCTACTGCTATAATAAACACTTCTTTGTCTCTAACCCAAGAGTCTTGTATCTCCTGCCTAAACTCAAGAATCTGCATTGTTTTAACTTGTTAACTTGCAAGCAGAATGAATTCTCAGACCCTTCACAATTCTTGACATATATTTCACATGGTTGTGTGAGATTTTAATTATATGATGCCTGCATAACTTTTGCTTAGTGCCTGAGCAAAAAAAAAAACATAAAAATTTAGCTATAACATTATTTATTTTAAACTATAATTTAAAAATATCTTCTTTTCATCTGTCGCTAAACCTTACCTTTAAGAAACAACATTCAATCGCAAATTTCTGGGATTCCATACAGTTTAGCCTTTCATTTTCTTTCATAATTTAATTAAATTTAATGAACATTCCAATGGATTACTTTTAATATGAGTGATATTTATCATTTTATAACTTTCAATTTTCTATGCATTTCAAAAGACAAGTGCATTATGACATTAAATAGTCAAATAATTGCACACACTCTGCATGCAAAGATGTTAATATTGCCATAATCAAAAAGTTGGCAGACATCTCAAGCATGATATAATTTCAAATATTTGTCAACTGATGTATAAAAGCAGATTCAGTATGAGAAGGGCAGTTAAGGGGTGGCATTGAATAATGCATAAATGTTAAAGTCATTTATATTGAAGCCAAGTACCACCTGTGAATATAAAATAAATAAGAAAGCTTAAAACTTCACACATCTATTCACATCTTGTACAGTTAAGAATTTCCATCTCTTGTTTTATAAGCATTTGTATAGCTATGTCTATCTGTGGCCAAACGACTAATCAGTTCAATGAAAGAAGTCAATCAAGCTAGCAGTAGTATATGAAAACACATGAACAAACATTAAATAATACTAAAAATAAAGATGTATTAATGGTCTCAATTTTCAGCTGTTTGTGTTGGCAGTACCTAGATAAAGACTTGCTTTTTTTTAGATTGGACTATGTATAAGTGTCTAGCATTCTCTCACTGTCTGTCTTTCTCTCTCTTTATATATATATATATATATTTTTATATATATGTTCATATACATATATATATGCATAAAAACCCATACACATAAAAACCTATAGTTGTCAAGTCGATTCTGACTCATAGTGGCCCTATAGGACGCAGTAGAATTGCCCCATAGGATTTCCATGGAGCAGCTGGTGGATTCGAACTACCAGTCTTTTGGCTAGCAGCCAAACACTTAACCACTGCACAACCAGGGCTCCGTATACACAAATATATACACATATATAATAGCATATATTCTAAAAAATTTTCCGATACACCTACTCCTCATTTATCAATTATTTCGTTATCTGACTTTTCACATTTATGACAATAGTAAAAAACTATCCAACTATTATGTGCATTAATGACATACATCTGGCAGTAAGGAATGCCGAGATGCAAGAGTAATGCTGGCTATAATGGTTAAGGTTATTTGCCAACTCGGCTGGGACATGATTCTCAGTGGGTTGGCAATTATGTAATGATGTAATTTGGCAGTTATGTAACGATGTAGTCATCCTCCATTTTGTGATCTGATGTGGTGATCCTCCATTTTTGCATAATGCCAGTTTTTGCATAAAGACCTTATCTTTGGAACCTGATCCTGTCAATAAGATAGCAGTGGGTGTACATATATAAGTGATATAGATATGAAAAAAATGTAGAAGAAAAATTTTTAGAATGAAGACGGTAAAAAAACTTTGTCGTTATTGTTGTTAGGTGCCATTGAGTTGGTTCAGACTCATAGCGACCCTACTACGTACAACACAACAGAACACTGCCTGGTCCTGTGCCATCCTCACAATCGTTGTTATGCTTAATCCCATTGTTGTAGCCACTGTATCAATCCATTTCATTAAGGGTCTTCCTCTCTTTTGCTGACCCTGTACTCTCCAGACATGATGTCCTTCTACAGGTATTGGTCCCCCTGATAATATGTCCAAAGTATGTGAGATGGCTTTCCACACAACCCAGAGAAGGGTCCATGTGACATTGTCCTGGGTTACTGTCATAACTTAAAGGGGAAACTGTCACAATGTCTGGAGCCCTTGACATCCTACAGATGAAGGAGGAGAATGTCCTCTAATTCCTTGCAGCAGGAACCAACTTAGGTGGCATCAACCTTGACCTCCAAATGGAGCAGTACATCTACAAAAGGAAAAGTGATGGCAACTACATCTCATACCTGAAGAGGACCAGGGAGAAGCTTTTGTGGCAGCTCAGGCCATTGTTGCCATTGAAAACCCAACTGATTTCTCTGTTATATCCTCCAAGAATACTGGCCAGCAGGCTATGCTAAAGTTTTCTGTTGCCCCTGGCACCGCTCCTATTGCTGGGCACTTCACTCCTGGAACCTTCACTAACCAGATCCAGGCAGCCCTCTGAGAGCCACATCTTCTGGCGGTTACTGATCCTACAGCTGACCACCAGCCTCTCACAGAGGCATCTTACATGAACCTGCCCACCATTGCTCTGAGTAAGACAGATTCTCCTCTGAGCTGCTTGGACATTGCCATCCCATGCAACAACAAGAGAGCTCACTCAATGGCTCTGATGTGGTGGATGCTGGCCTGGGAAGTTCTGCGCATGTGTGGCACCATCTCCCAGGAGCACCCGTGGGAGGTCATGCCTGACCTCTACTTCTACAGGGATCTCGAATAAATTAAAAAGGAAAAGCAGGCTGCAGCTGAAAAGGCTGTAACCAAGGAAGAATTTCAGGGTGAATGGACTGCTCCCTTTCCTGAATTTACTGTTGCTCAGCCCGAGGTCATAAACTGATCCGAAGGTGTGCAGGTGCCTTCTGTGCCCAGTCAGCAGTTTCCTATTGAACAGTGGAGTGTTCAGCTTGGAACTGAAGACTGGTCTACAACGCTCCAACGCTCAGGCCACTGAGTAGGTAGAAACCACCACGGGGTGGTCTGAAACTGTTCTTCCACTCTCTCTTAGAGAACAGAAATAATGTTGATGGAAAATGAATACACATCTCTATTAAAAAAAAAAAAAGTATATGTGGAGAACTCTCGCCATCCTCTCTTCTAATGAGCATTCTGGCTCTACTTCTTCCAAGACAGATTGTTCACTCTTTTGGCAGTCTATGGTATATTCAGTATTCTTCTACAACACCATAACTCAAAGGCATCAATTTGTCTTCAGTCTTCCTTATTCGTTGTCCAAATTTCATAAGCATATGAGGCAATTTATAACACCATGCCTTGGGCCAGGCCCACTTTAACCTTTAGAGTGACATCTTTTCTTTTTAACACTTTAAAGAGCTCTTTTGCAGCAGATTTGCCCAATGTAATGTGTCATTAGATTTCTTGACTGCTGTTTCCATGGATGTGGATTGTGGACCCAAGCAAAATGAAACCCTTTACAACTTCAATAAAGAGCAGATATGAACTTTTATTGAGTACTTACTATATGTCATACTATGAACTGTTCTACATGTAATATTTCAATTAATCCTTACAACTCTAGGAAGTAAGTTCTATTTTGATTCTGTAAGCAGATGAAGACTCAGTTTAAGACAGATCAATGCATCAAATCTAATCCTAAGATGTAAAAAAGAGTTTACATCCCCAAAATTCAAATATCTCCAAGATTTTAGCTATATTTACATAGATAAAAGTATACTTTTGATTTTGCTTGTTGTTCGCACAAAAATCAGAACCTTTTATTCAAAGTAATATAAATTTCTTTCATCACAGCTAGATATACAACTATTGATTATAGAAGTAGGTAATTAAGTTGCCATTATTTTCTTTGCAACATTTTCTTTTTCACAAGGGAAATTTAAAGACTAAAAGTAAAAAGGATAAAAAAGTATGTGCTAAGATTTTAATAATAATGAAGATAATTTTAAAATGTAAATTGCTGAAATGCGTTTATATCTCAGGTAAAAGGATATATGTACATTTTCTAAACTAGAATATAATCATGGTTAACAACAGAGTTAAAATGTACCTATATTGGTGTAGTACTTTAAAAAAATAAAAAGTCAGAAGTCGACAGGAATTTCAAAAGCACAAGGAAAATATATAGCAGAAATATTTAGCCCATTTAGATTCAGAAAGATTTATTAGTTCCATAAGTATACATGGACTTATGGTTAATGCCTCCTCTTTGGAGTGCTTTACAAACTTGATCTAATTAATAAGCATAGACAAACTCTGCTGGGTCCTTCAAGGTTCTCAAATGGCATTTCTATGACCTGGAACCTGATTAAACCCAAAATATACTTGTTTCTCCTCTACAAGCTTTTTGCAGCAATTATTTAAACCATACAAAATTTTAAGGAGCATATCATCTGAATAATTTTAATTCCCATGAAATTCTCTGTTACAGATTTTTGTCCCTAAAATTACTGAGACACTGTTTCTCTTCCTAAGTTTTCGTAACTAATTTCTATTACCTTGACAATTGGTAGTCTAAATTTCTGAGTTATTTGACCTTTGCAAAAGGAAAAATACAGAACCTCTAGTTGGAAAACCTGTGGGATAGTTGTACTCTGTGCTATAGGGCCACTATGAGTCAGAATTGACTTGACCGCAACAAGTTTGGTTTGGTTTTGTCTTGTTTTGTTTTTTTTTTTATAATTTATACACAGATTTTAATTTGCAGGAAAAAAAATGTAGACAGATTTCTTTGGA
This sequence comes from Elephas maximus indicus, assembly GCF_024166365.1. Lineage (NCBI taxonomy): Eukaryota > Metazoa > Chordata > Mammalia > Proboscidea > Elephantidae > Elephas > Elephas maximus. Next base: position 95,266,797 of record NC_064828.1, on the reverse strand, counting down.
ATTTAGTTTAAAAATATTCAATGGATATTACACCTCTTGGTTAATGGGCTGGCTCAAATATTAAATAAAATTCTTGAGGAAACAATCCTTTTACATTTACTCTTTTTGGGGAGGAAGGAGGCGTTTACTCATGTTTCCCCAGGCTTTGTTTGTTTGTTTGTTTTGAATTTTATTCAATATCTCTCTAGGCGCTTGTTTTCTAAGCCAACAGACTGATATAATAAGTAGATTAGAGACAAAAAAATGTTTGTCCCAGAGAGATAGCAAAACTGCCTAGCAGAATATTAGCAAGTTCCCATTCCAAATAAAGCTACTTTCTTTACTGGTTTAAACTAAGGACTTAAAAAAGTGGGAAAAAATCTGCAAGTGGAAAGACAAACTTTTACTTTCAATATGTTTTTTGTCATCTCTGTGATTATTAATGGAACGCTTGTTTTTTCCCAAAGTTCTCAGATGATATTTGTGATATGTATTCACAGTGGCCAAAGGTATTTTGAGTAGAAAAAAGAAAAGCTTATGGTGATCAGGAGAAAAGGAATATCAGAAAAAAATCAATATAAAAATCAACAAAGAAATCATTATCCACACCCACGTTCATTGCAGCACTGTTTACAATAGCAAAAAGATGGAAGCAACCAAGGTGCTCATCAACAGATGAATGGATACATAAATTATGGTATATTCACACAATGGAATACTACGCATCAATAAAGAACAATGAGGAATCCGTGAAACATTTCATAACATGGAGGAATCTGGAAGGCATTATGCTGAGTGAAATTAGTCAGCTGCAAAAGGACAAATATTGTATAAGCTCACTATTATAAGAACTCAAATAGTTTAAACAGAGAAGAAAATATTTTTTGATGGTTACAAAAAGGGGGAGGAAGGGAGGGTGAGAAAAGGGTATTTACTAATTAGATAGTACATAAGAACTACTTTAGGTGACGAGAAAGACAACACACAATACAGGGGAGATCAGCACAACTGAACTAAATGAAAAGCAAAGAAGTTTCCTGAACAAACTGAATGCTTCGAAGGCCAGCGAAGCAGAGGCAGAGGTTTGGGGACCATGGTTTCGGGGACATCTAAGTCATTTGGCATAATAAAATCTATTAAGAAAACATTCTGTATTCCACCTTGGAGAGATGTGTCTAGGGTCTTAAACGCTAGCAAGCGGCCATCTAAGAAGCATCAATTGGTCTCAACCCACCTGGAGCAAAGGAGAATGAAGAACACCAAGGACACAAGGTAATTACAAGCCCAAGAGACAGAAAGGGCCACATAAACCAGAGACTACATCATCCTGAGACCAGAAGAGCTACATGGTGCCTGGCTACAACCGATGACTGCCCTGACAGGGAACACAACAGAGAACCCCTGAGGGAGCAGGAGAGCAGTGGGATGCAGACCCCCAAATTCTCATAAAAAGACCAGACTTAATGGTCTGACTGAGACTAGAAGGACCCCGGTGGCCATGGCCCCCAGACCTTCTGATGGCCTAGGACAGGAACCATCCCCAAAGCCAACTCTTCAGACAGAGATTGGACTTGACAATGGGTTGGAAAGGGATTCTGGTGAGGAGTGAGCTTCTTGGATCAGGTGGACATTGAGACTATGTTGGCATCTCCTCCCTGAAGGGGAGATGACAGGGTAGGGGGGATTAGAAGCTGGAGAAATGGACATGAAAAGAGAGAGTGGAGGGAGGGAGTGGGTTGTCTATTAGGGGGAAAGGAATTTGGGAGTATTTTTTTTTTTTAGCAAGGTGTATATAAGTTTTTATGTGAGAGACTGACTTGATTTGTAAATTTTCACTTAAAGCACAATAAAAATTTAAAAAAAAAGAAATCATTATCAAAGAGAACTTTCTTCAATGCTCTAAAAAAGAAAGAAAAACACCTGTACAGACCAAGAAGCTTACAAAAGACTTATGCTTTCTTTACAAAAGTTTACCAATGATTGGGTAATGAGTCTTTTCCTCTCTGCAGGCCTTCTTTCCATGAGAAGTGGAGTATCAGAACAGTTCTCCTGTTTATTCCACAGAAATAAATGTTACTTCTGTTCTCACTGGTAGGTCAAAGCTTTAGCCAGGAGAAGCATAAGATAATATTTAGAATACTTCTTCTGACCTCAGCAAGAAAAAATCCAAACCTCGTATTCTACAGAACTTTCTCTACATACCTCTGTGCCCTCACCATTCTCACTTATTCTTTATAGCATTTGCTTGATCCAGGATCATTCCACATCAGAGCACAGAAAAAACGATCAAGGTTCGGTGATTTGATTTTAACATCAACTCCTTGATTAATTAGTAATAATTAGTTTTAAGGAGTCTCTGGAGTTGTTTTCTGTTTGTTTGGTTCATTGGTTTTTACTCCGTTGCTTTGTTTTGATTCATCTTAGATTTCAAAAATTCAGTTCCAGGCTTTTCTCTTTCAGTAGCGCTGTCCTAGGTACTGAAGGAGACACTTTTTGGTGAAATATTAAAAAAAAAAAAAAAAAAACCCATTGCCATTGAGTCGATTTCAACTCATAGTGACCCTATACGACACAGTAGATCTGCCCCCATAGAGTTTCCAAGGAGCACCTTGTGGATTCAAACTCTCAACCTATTGGTTAGCAGTCATAGCTCCTAACCACTACACCACCAGGGTTTCCTGGTCAAACATAACTAGGTCTTAATCCTGACTCTTCCACATATTATCTGTAGCACGTTGTTGTTGTTAGGTGCTGTCGAGTCGGTTCCGACTCATAGCGACCCTATGCACAACAGAGCGAAACACTGCCCAGTACTGCACCATCCTTACAATCGTTGTTATGCTTGAGCTCATTGTTGCAGGCACTGTGTCAATCCACCTCGTTGAGGGTCTTCCTCTTTTCCGCTGACCCTGTACTTTTCCAAGCGTGATGTCCTTCTCCAGAGACAGATCCCTCCTGACAACATGTCCAAAGTATGTAAGATGCAGTCTCGCCATCCTTGCTTCTAAGGAGCATTCTGGTTGTACTTCTTCCAAGACAGATTTATTCATTCTTCTGGCAGTCCACGGTGTATTCAATATTCTTTGCCAACACCACAATTCAAAGGTGCCAATTCTTCTTCAGTCTTCCTCATTCATCGTCCAGCTTTCACATGCATATAATGTGATTGAAAATACCATGGCTTGGGTCAGCCGCACCTTAGTCTTCAAGGTGACATCTTTGCTCTTCAACACTTTAAAAAGGTCCTTTGCATCAGATTTACCCAATGTAATGCCTCTTTTGATTTCTTGACTGCTGCTTCCATGGGTGTTGATTGTGGATCCAAGTAAAATGAAATCCTTGACAACTTCAGTCTTTTCTCCGTTTATCATGATGTAGCTCATTGGTCCAGTTGTGAGGATTTTTGTTTTCTTTATGTTAAGGTGAAATCCATACTGAAGGCTGTGGTCTTTGATCTTCATTAGTAAATGTTTCAAGTCCTCTTCACTTTCAGCAAGCAAGGTTGTGTCATCTGCATAACACAGGTTGTTAATGAGTCTTCCTCCAATCCTCATACCCTGTTCTTCTTCATATAGTCCAGCTTCTCGGATTATTTGCTCAGCATACAGCTTGAATAGGTGTGGTGAGAGAATACAACCCTGACGCACAACTTTCCTGACTTTAAACCAATCAGTATGTCCTTGTACAGTCCCAACAACTGCCCCTTGATCTATGTAAAGGTTCCTCATGAGCACAATTAAGTGTTCTGGAATTCCCATTCTTCACAATGTTATCCATAATTTGTTGTGATCCACAGAGTCAAATGCCTTTGCACAGTCAATAAAACACAGGTAAACATCCTTCTGGTATTCTCTGCTTTCAGCCAAGATCCATCTGACATCAGCAGTGATATCCCTGGTTCCACGTCCTCTTCTGAAACCAGCCTGAATTTCTGGCAGTTTCCTGTTGTTATACTGCTACAGCCATTTCTGAATGATCTTCAGCAAAATTTTGCTTACATGTGATATTAATTATATTGTTCTATAATTTCCACATTCAGTTGGATCACCTTTCTTGGGAATAGACATAAACATGGATCTCTCCCAGTCAGTTGTCCAGGAAGCTGTCTTCCATATTTCTTGGCACAGACGAGTGAGCACCTCCAGCGCTGCATCTGTTTGTTGAAACATCTCAAATGGTATTCCATCAATTCCTGGAGCCTTGTTTTTCGCCAATGCCTTCAGAGCAGCTTGAACTTCTTCCTTCAGTGCCATCGGTTCCTCATCATATGCTACCTCTTGAAATGGTTGAACATCGACTAATTCTTTTTGGTATAATGACTCTGTGTATTCCTTCCATCTTCTTTTGATGTTTCCTGCGTCATTTAATATTTTCCCCACAGAATCCTTCACTATTGCAACGCGAGGCTTGAATTTTTCTTCAGGTCTTTCAGCTTGAGAAACACAGAGCGTGTTCTTCCCTTTTGGTTTTTCATTTCCAGCTCTTTGCACACGTCATTATAATACTTTACTTTGCCTTCTCAAGACGCCCTTTGAAAACTTCTGTTCAGTTCTTTTACTTCATCAGTTCTTCCTTTTGCTTTAGCTGTTCGACGTTCAAGAGCAAGTTCCAGAGTCTCCTCTGACATCCATCTTGGTCTTTTCTTTCTTTCCTGTCTTTTCAGTGACCTCTTGCTTTCTTCATGGATGATGTCCTTGATGTCATTCTATGACTTGTCTGGTCTTCGGTCACTAGTGTTCGATGCATCAAATCTATTCTTCAGATGGTCTCTAAATTCAGGTGGGATATACTCAAGGTCATATTTTGGCTCTCGTGGACTTGCTCTGATTTTCTTCAGTTTCAGCTTGAATTTGCATATTAGCAATTGGTGGTCTGTTGCACAGTCGGCCCCTGGCCTTGTTCTGACTGATAATATTGAGCTTTTCCATTGTCTCTTTCCACAGATGTAGTCAATTTGATTTCTTTGTGTTCCATCTGGTGAGGTCCATGTGTATTAAATAAATAATGTGTATACTTGCCATTTATGTTGGTGAAAGAAGGTATTTGCAATGAAGAAGTTTTTGGTCTTGCAAAATTCTATCATTTGATCTCCAGCATTGTTTCTATCACCTTAGAAAAGTTATTTAATATCTTGAAGCCTTGATTCTTTCATATATCAAGTGGAATATCAATAACTAGCTTGCTACGATTAAATGAGATCATGGAAACAAAGTGCTTATCACTTTGCCTGGCTCATAATAAGTACTTACAAAAGAATTATAGTTGTTATAATAATATTGTCATTATTTCTGTCTATGATGGTGGTGCTGTGATAACACTTGGTTGGTGTGTTTCAATACATGACAATCTATTTAGAAATATAATACAACCATTAAAATAATAAACCAGCCAAACCAAACCCACTGCCATCAAGTCGGTTCCGTCTCATGGAGATGCTATAGGACAGAGTAGAACGGCCCCACAGGGTTTTCAAGGAGTGCCTGGAGAATTTGAACTACTGACCTTTTGGTTAGCAGTTGTGGCTCTTAACCACTATGCTACCAGAGTTTCTACTAAAAATGATGTGACATTAATTTAATTGAAATAAATGTCTCAGATAATATAGTTAGAAAAATACAAGTAGAAGAAGATAATGAGCCAAGGATAGTTATAAAGGTACTAAAGAGTCAGACTTGAAAGAAGAATTGTTCAGTTTTTTGGACAATCAAATAGGATAATAAGAAGGAAACAAAGCATGAGTAGAGGCTTAGAGCAGGGAATGAGTATGAAATGGTCTTGGTCAAGATGGGATGAAAAATAATATAATGGTTGCTATGAGTTAGAATTGACTCAATGGCAATGGGCTTGGTTTTTGTTTTTTTATAAAAATTTAGAATTGGAATCCTTTTCAAGTTGAATAAAAGTTATAGATAACTTGAATGTCATGTTGTTGATCAAAAACTTGATTTTGATATAATGGATAATCACTTGAGGTGTTTTATCATGGGAGAAATCGTATGAGATAGGCATTTTAGAAAGTTAATTCTGCAGGCCATGTATTGAATGGATTAAAGTGAGATGGAATATTGTCAGGAGAATGATCTGAGTTAAAGAATACTTGGAAGAGGATGAAAACTGTAGGGGTAAAGAGAAGGATCAGATGCACAAGATATTTCAAAGGATAAATCCACAGAAATTAATGGATTGAGGGCTTGAGTTCATTTCCACTGAGGGCTTGAGTTCATTTCCACTGAGGCTTCTTCGTTCATATTTCCATTCACACAAATTTTGCTCCTAACCCTTGCTTGATCTGTCTCTTTGGAAAAGAACGAGAATAGTAAACAACCTCATCATTTATATCTCAAGTCTATATCCACATCCTTGGCTCTCAAAATATAAAGGCCAGGTTTATAAATCAAGTGAAAGAGAAAACACATTAGAATGTGGGCATAAGTGTTTTTCAACTTGAGTTGAATCAGAGGCAAGATATAGTGGCTCTGTCACAGGCAGTTATAAAAACAGAGGGTTTAAAAAAAGAATATTTCTGTGTTGAACCGCCGTACTTGGCAAACCAGAATCAGTGGCCTCTAAACATATCAAACTATGAATACAATTGATATAGTTGCTTCTAGAAATGGACTTTAAATATATGAGGTAGTCTCTAATACAGAGTACCAGTGAACTCATTTAGAATCTTAAAGTCAAGTCTATAATTTTGACAAAAACCAAATATTTTGCTATCAGCAAAACTTTTTCTTCAAGCACAGTTTCACATGGGAACTTAATTAAAACAAGGAAAGCTATTCTGGTAATATCAGAACAGATATTCTCAGAGTCCTGGAAACTCCAACCGTACCCTCACATCTAATGTGTAAGCACAGTATTGGAACCTCAAATGCTCCACAGAAAATAATTTGAAAGCCACTGTCTGGATGCACATAAAGTATCAATTGGTGAGCCAACATTAGTGATAGAGTTGGAAATAAGATTAAAAAATGAAATTATTTTCTTTGCCAAATAAATTTGAGGGTTAAAGCATGACCCTCAACTTATTTTATAAGACAATCATCTGAGTTCTCTAGGAAAGTACACAAATGTGCGCACACACACACACAAAATGAAAAATTTAGTCACCCTCATGCTTTTATTGACATAGGTACAGTCAGTTTTAAATAATTTTTAAAACTACATTTGATTTGGACCCATATACACACGCACAGTCTTTTAAATTATTGTCTTAGTCTGACAAAACCAGGGAAGTGTATTAAATATATATAAATAGAAATTTACTTCAAGGAAATGGATCACTCAGTTGTGAGGAGATGGCTTGCACAGTTGTGATGGTTAGCAAGTCCAAAATCCAAGGGTCAGGCAACAGGCCGAAGGCCTCTGCTGGCTCACGTGGTAACAGGGGATGAGGAACCCAAAATCTGGAGGTCAAGTGGGAGACTGGAGGCCAGTGTTGGCTCACGCGGTTGTGGGAGTTGGCAAATACAAAATCTGCAGGTCAAGTGGCAGGCCAGAGCCTTGTTTGGGCTTACATCCCAAGAACCACAGTGTGTGGTTGAGAATGAGAGCTAGCTTTGCCAGAAAATCCATTTATATACTGGAGGCAGACCACATTCCCAAGGAAACTTCCCTTTCAACTGATTGGCTGTGCACATTAGACCACCAAATGGAATGTGATTGCATACTGTCCGACAAAACACTGAGAATCACAGCCTAGCCAAGTTGATACATATCAATAACATCACAACTACCTATAGTTCCACAGGGAATTAATTACTTATTCATTCATATGATAATTGGTTAGCAGATTTATTTCCCATATTCAAGGTTAGGTAAGAGAGGATGGTAAGAAAGACAAATGAGAGAGCTGAGGAAAATAAAAGAAAGTAAGATTTTATACAGATTTACTATTTAAATAATGAATTTCAATGCATTATCTTACCTAAACTTTTCAGCACACCCAGGAAATAAGCAACATTATTAATTTCAGTTTATAGACAAGAAAGCTGGAAACTAAAGTTTAGAGAAGAAAAGAAATTTGTCCAAGATCACACAGAAAATAACAAAGCCATGACCCATTCAGAATGTAGTGAAAGCTAGCAGCTTACCTGCGATCTTGCCTGCCGATCTTGGGATTCATGATCTTGGCAGCCTGTGAGTAAAAGCCCTGCTCTCTGACCTGTCAATCTTGTGTTTGCCAGAACCTGTGGCTATGTCAATCAGGAGAAGCCTCTATCCTGACCCACAGACTTGGGACATTCCAGCCTCTACAACTGTGTGAGCAATTTCCTTAATATAAATCTCTCTATATATGCATTTATATGCTTTATTTGTTTTGCTCCTCTAGAGAACCCAGACTAAGACATTACACTCTTTGGCCTCCAAAAACTCATGTCCTTGTCACATGTAAAACATATTCACCCCATCATAGCTCTTAACCCACGTCTGATCAGTCCTTGTCTCAATATATCAGATGATGCGGCTGATTATTCTTGGTTATGTCTTAATGATCTTCCACTTAGTTAATTAATATTTTTCAGAGGTAATGATTCATCTCTTGGCTCCTTTTAAAAGATGAACACACAGACACATATAGGTGTGTGTGCATGAGCACACACATACTTGACAAGCAAACAAATCTTCTGCTTTTTACTATAAAACCTTGATTAAACCTGACAGCAAAGCCTCTGGAGAACTCTACTTAAGAAAAAGAATGAAACTCTTAAAATTTCAAAATATATAAATAGAAAGAGGGACACATGACAAGTCTCTAATCATGACATGATTATCACAAACATGTTGAAAAATAAATTGAAAATCTGAGTAGGAAAATGCTGCATCCTGGGGAGCTTTCAAGTCAACAACTAGCCCTTGAACTTAATTCTCAGTTTAATGGGCCTCGAAATAATTGAATAAACAATAAATGATACAGGAGTACCAAGGAAGGGGAGATAAAGGGGGAGGCACAATTTTGCATAACCTATCTAGAGAATGGAGGAGAGGGAGAGGGAGTTAAGAATGAAGGTGATTGGATTAATATTCAGTGTTATTTTTATTGCAAACATTGAAAGGAAGATAATGAATTCTGGGCCTGGCTCCTGAGATGCAGGTTACCTCCATCTAGGAGAAGGAGGCTTGAATAATTAATACTCCCCTTCAAAGCTCACAACTCCCGTCTCCTCCCCAAGGTAGTCATCAAGAGAGGCAACAGGCAGCTAATGGGAGGATTGCTTAGTACATCTCATGCAAATTGAAACTCCCCTGCCTCAAGGTTTGCTCGTCTTTGGCAGCTCAGGAAGCAGCTGGTTCCCTGAGCTCCAGGAGAGAACATTTAGCTTCTTTCAACCACAAATCAACCACTCATCTTTGCTTCTTTAAAGGTTCAAAACACTGTAGGGGTTCAGCCACCAATGAGTGATTATGTTTTTCACTCGCCCCACCATAGCCTGAAAGTTATCATTGCAGGAGAACCAAGTCTGCTGCTAAAAGCACATAGCTCAATATACGCAGGCGCCTACTTTACCTGTTGGCCCAAATATAAACCAGGTCGTCAATGTCCTTCATGGGAAACATTTAAAATACCAGCTTTCTTCCTAAAGACAAAGTGAATATCAGGCTGAGTCCACACAATGATTTTGTTGTATTTTCAAGTTCTTCTATCAAATTTATTACCACATTTTCAAACTTAAGTGTGCATAGATGTTATTGCAGGAAGTTCATTAAAAATGGAGATCCTTGGACCTCACCTTTAAAAAAGTTCAGGGTAAGTAGTTCTTAGGTTGGGCCAAAGAATTTGTATTACTACTAAAAAGAATTCAAGTGATTGTGACTCAGAAAGTTCTTGAACTAGACTTAGAAAAACTCTGAGGAACACACCATTGTCATTGTCATTTCACATCCATGAACTAAATATTCTATCCCAACTCCTTCTTCACCAAATCTCAATTGTGAATGTAAAATATCTAAGGCACCAAATTGAAACCCATGCACAGTATAAAAAAGCTGGTTTGCAGAGCAAGCCAATAAACTGGTACACTTGTACATCTCAAAGTGGCTTTGTTTCTGTCAGCTGATCCTTTTTGTAATGCTTCTCACAAAGTGGTTTATCAATAAAATATATGTATATATAATATGTGTATGTGTATCATGGAAAAAAAATCTTCTCTGGCAAATAGTCATCAAAAGAAAGAGAAAATTTTAGGGAAAATCGAAAAGGTAGAGGTTCAAGACAACTTGGTGGAAGAGCAGTCCAGATGAACTCATGGAGCTACCTCTATAAGATTCTTAACTTAATAGCTGAGACTTTGTCTTTGATAAACAAGACAATAAGAAAATTTGCACATACATACACACACACACACAGAAACTCATACACACTCATATTCTGCCATTAAAAACCAAGGTAACATTGACCAAGTTCATATAACCTCTTGGGAGGTGTAAATTCCTTATCTGCAAAATAAGGATACTGGAATAAATTCCCTTTGGCACAACAATCTATGATTTCATTTGCCCAAAACTTCACAAAACACACTGTAGTATCTGTGATAGTGTTATTCACTTTAACTGAAAATTGAAGTACCAACTATTGATTAAGTTATCTCTTGTTACATATTTTTTTCTTTTCCTGTTCCCACCCTGCCCATCAGTATTTAGAAAGGACTCACTTATGGTATAAGCAAATATAAATCTTATATACCTGTATTAGTCAGGCTTCCAATAGGAAACAATTGACAAATACAAAGTAGGTTATTTGAGGAAAGTTTAGTAAGCAAACTATTTTAAAGCTGAAGGCATTTGTAAGGAAATCACAAGAGACAGTGCAGTACCCTCGTACAGTAACTATAGGGAAGCTGTTATCTCTATAGGGCTAAAGGGGACAAAGGAAGAAGGCCTAGTGCAAAAAGCCATGACCTTTGCTGTAGGAATGCAGCTAGCCCAGGGCAACCCTGCTGAATGGAAGTCAGAGAACTAAAATCACCATTTCATTCTCATCCCTGGTCCCAGTCACCTAGAGCTCCCCACTGGCCAAACCAAATAAGAAGCCAGAGGGGAAGACAGTACCTTATTAAAATCTATAAAAATCAGTCTCCTGGGTCACAGAACGTGGTAAAGAAAGATGAAGAGTAAATCTAGAGGGAAAAAAATGGAAAAATTTCCAGCACAATCCCCATCATACCTTCTCTAGAAATCATTGTCACCCCCAACATGGAGTTTCTATAAATTTCCACTGGCTTACTATTCTCCCCCAAAAAACCCAAACCCCTTGCCATCGAGTTGATTCCAACTCATAGTGACCCTATAGGACAGAGTAGAACTGCCCCATACAGTTTCCAAGGAGCACCTGGTGGATTCGAACTGCCGACCTTTTGGTTAGCAGCTGTAACTCTTAACCACTAGCACCTCTGAATTGAATATCCTGTTTCATTTGATTCTGATGCTCATTTTGTATCTTATAAATGTTACTTTATCTCTATCTCATATCATCCCAGACTTGGAACTTGGCCTCATTCCCTTGTTTTCTAATAAAAAACCACTTGCATGAGGCCTATGTGCACAGAGTTAACTTTACTAAATTGTTGGGGAAATAGAAGTGCTTAGATCACAACACTGCAACAAACATTGGATGCCCATGTTTCCTAAAGATTCCCATTCATTTTCACCAACATGGGCTCCAGTTTCCTGACAAGTTATTATTCTCTTTTCCTACCCACCAACAAGTTCTAAATAATGTCTCATCCAACAAAAGAATTTGAAGGAGCCATAGAAATCATGTAGTTTCCAAGCCCTCCTCTTCACAAGACTATGTTTCTCTCATTTGCTTCTGTTTCCTTCCTGTTATCATGCTGTCCTGTAATTTCTTCAATTACCATCCACCTGCCCTACTAGGCTCCAGACACTTTTTCAGAGTTGAGTCTTAATCACATCTGGATCTCCAAGCTCTAGTATCATACTTCAATATAGCAGGTACTCAATTAATGTATATTGAATAAATGTGTGATCTTCTAGGATCTAACAATATACACACACACTTCCTTATGTACAGATATAAAAACTAAGAGGCTCTGATAAGAGAGATAGCATATTTCAGGTCCATGGAACAAGATTTCAGGTATCCTACACGTCTGACCCAAGCCATGGTATTTTCAATTGCCTCATATCCATGCAAATCTGGACAATGAATAACAAAGACCAAAGAAGAATTGATGCCTTTGAATTATGGTGCTGGTGAAGAATGTTGAATATACCATTGACTTCCAGAAGAATGAACAAATCTGTCTTGGAAAAAGTACAGCCAGAATGTTCCTCAGAAGTAAGGATGATAAGGCTTCGTCTCTCATACTCTGAACGTGTTATCAAGAGGGACCAGTCCCTGGAGAAGGATATCATGCTTGTTAAAGTAGGGGTCACAGAAATAGAGGAAGATGCTCCACAAGATGGATTGACACAGTGCCTGCAATAATGGGATGAAACATAGCGATGATTGTGAGGATGGCACAGGACTGGACTGCATTACCTTCTATTGTACATAGGGTCACTATGAGTTGGAATCCACTCAATGGCATCTAACAACAACAACATCTTCAGATTAGTATTCTCCATAATACTCTGCTACTCCAGCTGATATTCTAGCTGTGCTGTAAAATATCTCTACAGTTTTTTGAAGTTTTATTTAAGAGGAACAAATGATAGGAAGATACTTTTTGCTGATGGAAAAATTTCCTATATGCCCTTTTAGTCAACATATGTAAATTCACTGCATTTACAATATTAATTAATGTTGGAACCTTCAGGTAAAATTGATTTTTACAATAGGTACTAAACCAGGAGATAGGAAAGGAATTAAAACTTGATGATAGAGATTTTGGCCTCTAAGGACTTCTTTCTCTCTAACATCCAGCCCAATGATCTATACCCTAGAGCCTTTGTCTGTGTAAAGCAGCAAAAAAGCAGTTCTTGCAAATGGTAACTTCTTTTTTGCCAGTGAACATCCATGAAAGCAACTTTTTAAAACATTTTATTGCAAACCTGTTAACTTTTTTCAATTAAGAGTTTTTTTTAATTCTATCAGAGAATGCTGCTTATGATTTAATTATCGCTGATCATACTTTCATGACTCATTAATTACTCTTGATTTCTAAAAGCGCTGGATATTTTCATTCAACTATTCACAGTGTCAAAAACTTGACAAAGTGAAAACACATTATCATCTTCTGTGCCTTCAGATGGTCATGCTTCCAGGTACACTAAATAAAAGCCATTGCAGTCAAGTTGATTCCGACTCATAACAACCCTGTAGGACAGAGTAGAACTGCCTCATAGAGTTTCCAAGGAGTGGCTGGTGGATTCAAACTGCCAACCTTTTGGTTAGCAGCCAAGCTCTTAACCGCTACTCCACCAGGTACTGTCTAAAAAAAAAAAGTCTAGGTGCTGCCAATTGTGGAAAGAGAATCTTTCCTTCTATACTGTATCTGACAAACCCTTCTTCTGCCCACAAGTTTCCATTACCCACCATATCTTTTGTGATGGTGATGATCAAAATGAAAGGAATATTGTTATGTGAAAGAAACTCCTGAAATGTGGTTTTTGAATACCCAATTGATTTGTTTGCAAAATCACATTTATAAGTTTCCTACTGGTTTATGTTCTACAGTAGAAAGACAGACTTTAAGTACTTTTCTTGTCACATCTGTTGACGTTTTCTTCCTTTGATCTCATCTTATATGTAAGGAAACAATTAAATATACTAGACCTGTTTCTAAACCTACCAATCAGAATCTGCTAGGGTGGGAGCAGGTAATCTGTACATTTTAAAGGTTGTTCGATAACTGTGACAATTAGCCAGGTTGGGAACCCCCCAACAAACCCATGAATGAATTCACGTACCCACGGAAACTAATGATAAAATACTTACGTGCATGTGTTGTAGGATATTTTTTCTGGAAAAAGGATGCCTCTCTTCTTTAAATTTCTAAAGGCATCTTCAAGAATGGGGCAGCCACATTGGTGAAAATAACTCATATACCAAAATATTTAGGATATTTTAAGAAACCAAGGCCCTTGAATTAAGCTCAAAATATAGTCACTTCTGAACTCTGTTCTCTGCTTGCTAAGTAAAATTATAGTTTCAGAGTGCATCGGTCTAAAGAGCCACAAGAGAATGATTTCTATTCTATACCAAAAAGCACTTCTAAATGTATCTGTTAGTTCATATGCCTTCCTTCATTGCACTTCTAACAAATTTCTCTGATATCATTAATTCTTTCTATACTACTATCATGCCTGCTTTGGAACACTACCACCTCTACAAGTATTTACCCTAGGCTGCTGTGCACAAGTTGGCCTTATTCAAGGGCAGCTGACCTAGGGTATAGTTGGGGTGGGAGGCTGAAATTCAGCCTGTGGCTCCACACACCATTAAGCCAGGGCTGCATCTACCCAGACGAGATGCCTTTTTCTAATTCACATAAAAGTAACATATGTGGTAGCAATAGCCCTGTTTTTATCCACTCTTCTCTTTCCACTAAGGGGAGTAAGCATATGCATATTCAACTATAAGAAGGCATGTCTAACCTGCCCCCTTTTGTCTCATAGCCTTTATCTTTCTGATGTTAGTCCAAGGAGTAAAAAAAAAAACGTCAATTTCTACTTCTATGTATTAACCATAATAAAGGCAAGTCAGAATTGAGATAATGATAAAATCTCTCTACTTAATAATCAATAAATTCAATGGTATGGTTAAAGAATACTCGATTTTCAGTCAGATATCTGGGTACAAATCTTAACCCTAGCACTTTCTGTTTGACTTTTGATAAGTCACTTAAATCTTCATTTAATTCTGTTTCCTCATACGTAAAATTCAAATCAAGACTCCTCACTCATGGGGCAGTTGGAAAAATCCATAGAGACAATGTTCTTACAAACATTTTGTAAAGTCCTACAAATTATATAAATATGAAATGGCATTAATAATAACAACATGATTACCATTAAAATTTACCGTTGGCAATGAGAATAACACTTAGTACCATGAGAATACAATGAATACCATGAGAATACATGTCGCTGACCTCAAAGCCTTTACAACCCAGGTAAGAATCTAAAACATCAATCTACAGAAATACTTTACCTTAGATTAGAATGGAATAATAAGTACCAATTGAGTGAAATGAATAAGAGGAAGAAGAATATAATCATTGGACTGAAGTAGTCAGAGCTAGTTGTTGGAAAAGACAGAAGTCTAGCTATACTTTAAGAGATGGTTAGGGTTTGGCTAGGAAGAGCTCAAAAAAGCCTAAGAAGTGTCTCTTCTAATTATAATGCTCTTTTGCATTCAATTTCTTCTGATGAGGAACATTCCAAATGTCAAGCAAACTTCTCTTCCCCCAAGGAAAAGTCAATAGAAGTGTAGCATAATGGAACTATCAATAATAGGTAAATCAGGATAAATTACAGAAAGGCAGTTTTAGGGGATATGAAGAATCACATCGAAAACAGCCTTGGTTTAGAGCCTGGTTATCGTGTTAGGGCACTGGTTGCCTTGTCGTTTCCACCTTGTTCATAGTAATGGGTTCATTTAAAAGTTCAGCCTAAAACCCAATGAAGATAATAAAGAAGCTGTGTTCTAAGTAGATGTGTCCCTTGAATAAAATCTGTCTCCAAATTTTCAGAGTCCTCTTTTAGGGATCTCAGAACATAGAAGGAGCCACCTTGGTGAGTTACTTTGAGGGGTTCAGGCTTCTTTCCCCCTTTAGTTTTCAATTTAATTCTCATGACTAGGTATACTTATGAGGTCCAACACTAATGCTGGCTTATTAAACAACGAGCTCAGACTCTTCATTATCAGACCCTAAGACAAGCTATGCTGTCCAAAAATAAAGTGAAAACAGCTTTTCATTCATGTAGTCACAGAGAATCATGAAGAATTAGGACAAAAAAAAATCCTATTAATCCAAAGAAATCCATATAATACAGTTCACACAACATTTTTGTATATTTCTAGTGGCATGTAATACAATTTATGACAAATATTTTTTTTGGTTAAATTCAATGATTTCTCTTCAGAGAAAAATAACAAAGAAACACATATTAGTCATTTTTACATCAGCCTTTCTTGTTCTCTTCCAGATGAGTTTCCTGAAATTGTCAGTTTGATGTCTCATGAGACTTTCTGCAAGATTAAATAAATAAACAAAAATATTTGTTGAACTAATAAATAAATTAGTGGATGAAGGAATAAAGCAGAGAGAAGGAGATTATGAAAGTACTTAAACCGAAAATGCACTTGGTTACCAGTGGAAACTTCCATTAGCATTGGCTGCAGCGACAGCAGCAGCAAACCTATCATTTATTGAGTATTTACTATGTGCCAGGCACACTGCTCTACTTTTTTACACTCAGTAATGAATATTCAAGGAGCCCTGGTGGTATGGTGGTTAAGTCCTAGGCTGCTAACTGAAAGGCTGGTGGTTCAAATCCAACAGCCACTGAATGGGAGAAAGATTTGGCAGGCTGTTTTCATAAAGATTACAGCCTCGGAAGCCCTATAGGTAGCTCTACTCTGTCCTGTAGGGGTTGCTATGAGGAGGAATCAACTTGATAGCAACAGTTGTTTAATGAATATTCATCACAATAATCCCATGAAATGGGTCCTACTTTTATGTCCATTTAGTTGATGAGGAAACCGAAGCTCAGTAACTTGTCAAAGGTCATAATGCTCAGAAACAGCCAGACTAGATTTCAAAGCCAAACCTGTCTACCTTCAGAGCCGAGATCTTAACCTCCATAGAGTTTTTATCGCTATCACCCCTTCAGGTTTCACAGCTAAGAGGTTTCTAGAGAGAGAGAGAAAGGGACAGTGGAGGAGAGCAGCGATGTTTAGAGGGATGGGTGGAGATTAAAAAACAAAACAAAAAACTTTGTGTAAGAACTTAAATCGTCAACGCAGGTAAATGCATAAGACAATCTCATTACATGGAGTAGAATGGGAAACAAATTATCATTTTTTTTTCACATTTGCTGTACAAGGTGTTACTTCTTTAGTTTCAATCCAATTTTGAGTTTATAATTTCCAGGTTTCCTTAGTTATGGTTGCTCATCAGAAGAATAATAGTTGGAAGTTTAATGAAGTCACAGACTTCCCAGGGTGTCTACACTTAAACACTGGCAAGTGAGCAGGAAAATGGTCTGGAGTTCATGATCCTCCTATCTCTAGGATCACAGGGTGGCATCACATGGTAGCCTGGCACAATATATCCCAACTCTTTGTACAGCTGGTGGCATTCATTGTGGCATAAAGAAACTAATTCTAGACACTAAAAGAAACTTAGTTTAATTTATTCAGACCATAGATCTTGGTCTATGTTACCAAAGTGTCAGTCTAATACCTCTCAGCCATTGCCTCTTCCTTGGACCACCTACTTTACCCATTAACAGCAACAACAAAAAATCAGGCCAGGTCTTTTTCTAGTGAAAGGAAACTCTTATCTAGAGTTCAACTAAATAAACTTGGAATATTATCTATTTGAGCTTCCGTTTTCTCTGCTGTTAAATGAAACAAAATATAACAAAATAAAAAGGGAGGGGGCATGGACAATAACATGATCATATCTGTCCAACTGGGTTTACTCTGTTCTGAAGGGATTATATCAAATGCTACAGGAAAGCAATGTGATAATGTTAGCTGTTGTGTTGAAGGAGCTCTAGATACTCAGGTGGAGGAAGGTTACCACTGACTATTAACTGTTTTCCAAAAATTCTAGGATATTGAGTAACAAAACACTCCTGCCTGTCCCAGAAGCATTGTCCCCATTTCCTGTAGCCAAGCAACATCAAACAGTGACTTAGCTCACCAGCAGGTGTTTTGATATAAAACTTGGAACAGGGCCTGCAATTTGCCGTGATGCTAGAACACATTTTCTTCCCTCTCTGACTCCTTCAAAAAAAAAAAAGACTTCTTTATGGTATCAGTGTACAACACTATATTTCTACTACAACAACTGAATTTGCCACTTCTACTAAAGATCTAGAAAGACTGGGTACAAGATACAAGGGAAAAGATTATTCAAATGCTGGTAATTTTTTTAAATGGGGAAAGAAATTTGTGTCGTTTTCCATAAAAAGTTGTTTTTTCCTCTTCCCATATGTCATCATGTCATCAAAGAAGAATCAATGCCTTTGAATTGTGGTGTTGGCAAAGAATATTAAATGTACCATGGACTGCCAGAAGAATGAATAAATCTGTCTTGAAAGAAGTACAGCCAGAACGCTCCTTAGAAATAAGGATGATGAGACTTTATCTCATGTACTTCGGACGTGTTTTCAGAAGGGACCAGTCCCTGGAGAAAGACATCATGCTTGGTAGAGCAGAGGGTCAGCGAAAAAGAGGAAGAACCTCAGTGAGATGGATTGACACAGTGGCTACAACAGTGGGCTCAAGCACAACAACGATTGTGCGGATGGTGCGGGACCAGGACTGGGCAGTATTTTGTTCTGTTGTACATAGGGTTGCTAGGAGTCTGACCAACTCGTTGGCACCTAAAGACAACAACAACGTATATCACTGTCACTTCCCATGTATTTCTCTGGTTCTATATATTATTGAGCTTATCAGCGTCATTATCATTATCAAAAAAGACAGTTGCTATTCTTGTTTTGGTTAACAAATACCTAATAATGAACAGGGTTATTTACCTATATGATTTTATTTACCAACCTCATTTTAGAGATGAAGAATTTTATGCTGAACCAGCATTTAGGGCCAGGTTCTGAAATCTAAGCTCATTTCTTTCTGCTATACTATGTAGTAAGCATAGTACTGTATATGACAGTTCATGAGAATACTTTGCCTCTAAATTACTAAAAATTACTAGGATTCTGTTAATTACATAATTTTAGAATGAAGTTTTTTGTTCTCCGGCAGCCAACAAGGGTGGGACTATATTTCAGAAGTTACAATATAAATGAGGAAAAGGCAGTTCATCATACAAAACTTTGATTTACAAACCTTTGAGTTAAGTGAAATACATTTATCACTGGGTTTTCTCTTTCTACAATAGATCAACATGTAAAATGGAGATATTGTCTTTTAAAGATGTGTGTGCCTGCTGAGAATTTCATAAGTCTGTGGGATAATGAAATCTTGCCCCTGCCTGAAAGTATTTCTGTAGCTAGATCAGAGTGAAATAGAAAAAAAATAGATTTCTTTCATGAACAATATATATTTCATCAAAAGAAAGAAACAGGGTGCTAAATGCTGGATTTTCTGCTACCCTGAGATGTTTTAGACTGTCAGAGGATGACAGGCTCTGATGTTCCCATTCTAAATTCTAACCTTCTGACTTGTCCTTACACCATACCCTACTCCAGACATTTGGGGAATACAGACAGGAGAAATGATGTTTATTGACAGCCTTCTGTATGAAACAGAAATAAACCCTTAACATACATTATCTCCTGTGATCCTCACAAAATTTTCTACCAATTTATGGAAAAACATCAAAATATATCCTTCTGCCATGACTTGGAAAAAAAAAAGAAAAGAAGATTGTCCATTTATTATTATATCAGAACATAATGAGATAAGCAGTGCCACATTAAAGAAACTAAATGGATCCTAGGCCAGCGAAACTTAATTCTAGCTGGAACAAAAACACCTGCACACCCCACAAAGGTGGGGGCAGTGGTAGTCGCCCATGTGCGAAAGAAGAATCACTGAGAGAAATTTGGCAGTGACCATCCAGGTTTTGCCTAGAAAAGAGGGATCCTTACAAAATAAGCACAGCTCTACTGAGCCCTTTGGCAAGAAATTCTCTAAAGGGAAAGCAGACATTAGGTTTCATTGAAAGGAATTCAAACACTGTAGCCCTAAAGGAATGGAGTCCCTGGGTGGCGTGCTCAACTACTAACTGAAAGCTTGGCTGTTTGCACCCACCCAGAGGCACCTCAGAAGAAATGCCTGGAAATCTGCTTCCTAAAAGTCACAGCCTTAAAAACCTTATGGAGAGTCCTACACCGCATACATGGATCGCCATGTTGGAGTAGACTCAATGGCAACTGGTTTGTTTTTGTTTTTTCAGCCCTAGAGGCATGTCTCAGGATAGTTTATCCTGTTGCCATTCAGCAAGTAGTTAATCTAACTGCTTTTGTTTAGATTCAGCATTCCACAAACAACCTTCAGTTATGATTTGTCTTTCCCAATTAATCTGCTGACAAGGGGAAAATGGGTTGCTCATGGAAACATTTAAGGGTTCCATCTACGTGGCAGAATTTTATTTGTAAATTATAAACCAGTATACTGGCATCCTGATTATGGATTGGTTTTCCAAGTTTGTCTGACTATGTGGGGAAAATGGACTGGTCAGTTTGAGGTGTCTTCCAGTCAATGAGAGAGTTACATTTCTCTTGCTAAATTAATGAATTATCATTGTGATTTTATGCACTAGTCTCACATCCTTGTTCATGTGAGAGCTTCTTTGGAGGGTTCATTTTGATATGGTCATTGACAGCTAGCTGCATTCTGATTCTGCAACCTGAAAGCTAAGCTGTAAACCTTGGAATATTCACTGAAAGTTTCCTATGGCTGCTGTAAAAAATGACCACAAACTCGGTGGTTTAAAACAACACACATTCATTCGCTTACAGTTCTGGATGCCAGAAATCCAAAATTAATTTCACTGAGCTGAAATCAAGGTGTTGGCAGGGCTGTGTTCCCTCTGGAGGTTCTAGGTAAGAATCCATTCCCCTGCCTTTTCCAGTTTCTAGAGTGCATTCCTTACATTCTTTGGCTCTTGGCCCCATTCTCCATCTTCGAAGCCAGCAGTGTAGCATCTTGCTTCACCAGTCACATTGCCTTCTTCTTCTGCATCAAATTTCCCTCAGCCTCCCTCTTATAAGGACACGTGTAATGTTATTTAGGGTTCGCCTGGACAATCCCCTATCTTAAGGTCTCCTTAATCACATCTGCAAGGCCTCTTTTGCTGCATAAGATAGCATTCAGAGGATTCTGAAATTGTTGTTGTGTGCCATCAAGTCGATTTTCAACTCACAGCAACCCCTTGTGACAGAGTAGAACTGTCCCCATAGGATTTTCTAGGCTAATATTTCCTGGAGCAGACCACCAGGTCTTTCTCCTAAGGAGCCGCTGGGTGGGTTCCAATTGCTAACCTTTCAGTTAGTAGCTGAGTGCTTAACCAGTGCACAGTGGTTTTGGCTCATAGGGACCCTATAGGACTGAATACAACTGCTCCAAAAGTTTTCCTAAGCTGTAATCTTTACCTGGGGATATCTCTAGATCTTTTCTCCCACGGAGCAGCTGGTGGGTTTGAACCACCAATCTTAGGATTAGCAGCTGAGCGCTTAACGATTGGGCCACCAGAGCTCCTTAGATAGGGTTAGGGAAATAAACAATGGACTTAGAATGAGCAACAGTAGGAAGCCTTTACCCACTTTCCCCAGAGCTGATGGGCAAGGAGAGAAAACAGTGTTATTGAGAATAGGAACCATACAGAAGGGTCTATCCAGTGAGAGCTCTAGTCAGGAAGGGAAAAAGCTGCTGCCAGAGACATGGTATCAAAGCCAGGAGGGAGTAGGGAAGAAACATCTGAACATCTCTCTCTCCCTGCTGGTACCTCCCATTGGCTGATCCCAACCTGAGGTCAGCGAACACAGGAAGCAGGAGATGCAATCATAGGGGTCAGCCTCTCCAGGACAAAACCGGGCAGAGGATGGTGGGGAATGGATATGGTTTTTGGGGGAGTGCGGGAGTAAGAATAACTAACACATAAATTGCCCCAATATTATGTGGAAATTTTTTCATTAAAAAAAACAAGGAACTCAACCAAAGTAACACAGTTGATCTGTGACTGAGGTAAAATTTGAACCCAAAACTTGAATATCTTTTTATTTTTATCACGGCTTGCTACTTGATAGCATTTTGGAGTTTAAATTTGCTTCATTTTATATATCTGCCTCTGAATTGTTTAACAACAGGCAAGAAATAAAGAATCATTCCTGATTTTCATAAGCATTCAATATATAAAATTATGTTATCTTCTCATTTATAATCCAAAATAGGTTTGAGTCTCCCACTGTGTCTCTCCCCCAACATACTTCTCTAGCTTGAAGAAAAAATGCCCTTGATTGTGTTCAATTATTCATCCTCATAGCGAACTCTGAATCAAGAATAATTAAATTCTCTATTTTCCACCCCCAGCTCCATGCTCAAAATAGTTTGATTCTTCTGTAATCGGTCTCAGTTTCTACGGATGTTCTTGCCTGCTCACCAATGTCTACATAAAAATATTGCTTGTTATATTGAGGCTACAAATAGATCCATTATACATTAGGTCCCTGCCCTATTTCCAGATTTTACATTTCTCAAAAAAAAATCGTTTTAACCTGCAGCTCTCCTGTTTCTACCAGGCACAATTAATGCACTCAGCATGACCCCCTTCAGAGCAGTGCCATCTTCTTGTCTAAACTGAATCCACTTCTGATCCACTCACTGAATCACACTTCTTTACCCTTCTGCCAGCCTCCTTGGCTCATCCCTTCTGTCTCATATATCCCCACTCATCACTGTTCTAAAGAGTCTGCCTTGAGTGGCACTGTATCTACGGCTTGGGAAATTAGATTCTTGCTCCAAATCCCATGCACTGTTAGCAAAACACCTTTCCCCTTGCCCTTCTGACATCGCCTTGCAGCCAGAAGCTCTCCCAGAAGAGAAGGGGAGAGAAGCAATCAATAGCATCTCTAAACAGAAGATGCCATTGGCAGGGAGGTAACACTCAACCACTGCAGTGAACCACAAGTCTCTGATTAAGACACTGGCACAAGACTGACTGATCTGCCTTTCCGCACGGCATGCTAACCAGCTACCTACCCTCCCTCTCTTTGCTGCTTTATTCCCCTCACAGAACAGAGAGCACTTCAAGAGAAAAGTGGTGCCCAGGTCTGTAGAGCACTTAAAAGAAATTAGTGACATCTGAGTGTTTTCTCTGAATTCAGATTCTGCAATCAGATGATATTTCATAGAACTGTGATTTGAAATGAAAAATCCACCCTAGGTCACACCACCCAAGCTCCTTGTAGACTTCCCAGTTAAAGAGACCTAGCTCCCCATGGTCGGTTTGTTCAACTTGACTGAGACCGTCTTTAGACAATCCAAGGGACCATGCTTTCCTGACACCAGGGATCTATAGGTCATAGTCAAATGAGTTTATTTAGAGAAATCGTGGAGCATGAGGTTGGCACATAGCCCTGGCGCATTTACTCAGGACCTGTCCAATGTGGGCAATGTTCAGGTAAATTCCATCTTTTTATGCTCCAACTATATATTAAATACATACACTCATACACAGTATGTACATAATACAAAATTACTTAACTGCCAAAACCAGGTTTCAAAAGTTTTGGCAAGTTGTAAAGGCTTGTAAGTGAATAATCTGTTGCCATCCAGTTGATTCCTACTCGTAGAGACTCTATAGGACACAGTAGAACTGCCCCACTGGGTTTCCAAGGAGCAGTTAATGGATTTGAACCCCCGACCTTTTGGTTAGCAGCCGACCTCTTAACCACTGTGCCACCAGGGCTCCTAGAAGTGAATAAGCTTATAAATGACTAAGCTATATATATTTTACTTTATTTACACCACCATAGTATGTCTACATATGTAGAGTATATATGTATACTATATATTTATATGTTATATTATACTAACCTACACTAGAACAGTGCAATATTATACTATAGGCCAGGAACTGAGTGAACCACTATGAGAGGGAAATATAACAAAATTGGTATTACATCTTGCTTAATATGTTCAAGCATTTTACATGTCATTAAACTTCGCTAAAACTCTATGGTGTGGATATCATTACCCCATTTTGCAGAAGAAATTATGGCTCAGAAAAGGCAAGTTACTTGACCTAGTCTGTGCCATTAGTGACTGGCAGAGCTAGGATTAGAACCGTGTGATTCATTCACTGACAGAGAGACAAAGAAAGATAGCTGTGCTCCCTGCTGTCCAGTAATTTAGGATTATACTGTGGAGATAAGACACACACAGGTAAAAGGTTGGGCAATAATATAAAATCATACAGGAAAAGTCCTGGGTAATAAAAATGATTACTTCCAGAAAAGACAGTATAAACCATAAGTGCTTGGAGTTCAGTACAGACACCTTTCTTTCTTTCAATTGCTCACAGCCATGCTATCTGAAATCCTCTTTTCCATTTATTCTACTTTCTAGGTGTTTATACCCAGCACAAACATTTGAGTAATTATTCTTCACCATTATCTTGTCATTTACTCAAGTTTATTATATACGCAGCTTCAGACAGCTCCTAAGAACTCAATACCTCTCACCTGCCACAGACCATATTTTCTTTCATTTCACTGAACTCTTTCCAACAGTC
The DNA here is from genome assembly GCF_024166365.1 of Elephas maximus indicus. NCBI lineage: Eukaryota > Metazoa > Chordata > Mammalia > Proboscidea > Elephantidae > Elephas > Elephas maximus. The sequence continues at coordinate 95,242,414 of NC_064828.1, read as the reverse complement.
TTATATCTTTCTGGAACTATGCCACCTCACACACACACCAAAAAAAGACGAAAAAGAAGAAGCAAGCCAGTCCAAATGAAACCAGGAGAGGTCTGAAATAAACTCCCCAAGTTATATTTCTCCCTTCTGTACACCATGGGTTCAGCATTTATTCACAAAAGTTTCTGTGAAAGAGCAGAGCTTAGTGTCCACAGGCTACGTACTAGTCAGTGATTGACACCAGGCATGGTAGCAGAAAAATTGTGTTGTAGAGGAAAATGGAGTCACTGAACCTTAATAATAGTCTGTAGAGAATATAGGAAGACCTCCAGTTATTTACATCATAGGTATTATTTTAAGTAATATCTCGGTTGACTGCTAACTCCTAGAAGAATGTCCAACTCCCACACACGTTGTAGAGTAGGATGAAGAATGAACAAAACTGTTTTGGAAGAAGTACAGCCAGAATGCTCCTTAGAAGTGAGAGTGACAACAGCAAGATTTCATCTCATGTGCTTTGGGCATGTCATCAGGAGGAACCAGTCCCTGGAGAAGGGCATCATGCTTGGTAAAGTAGAATGACAGCAACAATGAAATGGATTACACAGTGGTTGCAACAATGGCCTCAAACATAGCTCTGAGGATGGGGCAGGACTGGGCAATGTTCCGTTGTGTTGTACACAGGACCAACTCAACAGCACCTAGCAACAACAACAACTCTTGCCTTAACAAAAAAGAAAAAAAAATCCCCTTATTCAAAAAAAAAAAAAAAAGGCATTTTGGTCTTTGCACATTTTCACTACCTAAATATATATACATATATATATATATATACATATATATGTGTGTGTATATATACATATACATATATACATATATGTATATATATATGTGTATATATATATATGTAGCCTGCCTACACTCCAAAGGGAAACCCTGGTGGCTTAGTGGTTAAGTGCTATGGCTGCACCTTAAAAATCAGAACGTGGAATGTATGAAGTACAAATCTAGGAAAATTGGAAATTGTCAAAAAGTGAAATGGAATGCATAAACATCAATATCCTAGGCATTAGTGAGCTGAAATGGACTGGTATTGGCCATTTTGAATTGGAAAATCCCATAGCCTATTATGCTGGGAATAACAACTTGTAAAGGAATGGTGTTGCATTCATCGTCAAGAAGAAGGTTTCGAGATCTATCCTGAAGTACAGCGCTGTCAGTGATAGGACAATAACCACATGCCTAGAAGGAAGACCAGTTAATCCGACTATTATTCAAATTGACGCACCAACCACTAAAGCCAAAGATGAAGAAATTGAAAATTTTTAGCAGCTTCTGCAGTCTGAAATTGATTGAACATGCAGTCAGGATGCATTGATAATCACTGGTGACTCGAATGCAAAAGTTGGAAACAAACAAGGATTGGTAGTTGGAAAATATGGCTGTGGAGACAGAAATCATGCCAGAGATCGTATGACGGAATTTTGCAAGACCAGTGACTTCTTCACAGCAAATACCTTTTTTCACCAACATAAATGGGACTATACACATGGACCTTGTGAGGTGGAATACACAGGAATCAAATCAGCTACATCTGTGGTAAGAGATGATGGAAAAGCTCAATATATCAGTCAGAACAAGGCCAGGGGCCGACTGTGGAACAGACCATCAATTGCTCATATGCAAGTTCAAGTTGAAACTGAAGAAAATTAGAACAAGTCCATAAGAGTCATAGTACGACCTTGAGTATATCAAACCTGAAATTAGAGGCCCTCTCAAAAAGAGATTTGACTCCTTGAACACAAATGACCAAAGACCAGACAAGTTGTGAAATGACATCAAGGAGGAAAGCAAGAGGTCATTAAACAGACAGAAAAGATGGAAAAAAACAAAATGTTGTCAGAAGAGACTCTGAAATTTGCTCTTGAATGTTGAGTAGCTAAAGCAAAAGGAAGAAATGATGAAGTAAAACACCTGAACAGAATATGTCAAAGGGTGGCTCGAGAAGACAAAGTATTATGATGACTTGTGCAAAGAACTAGAGATAGAAAGCCAAAAGGGAAGAACACGCTCAGCATTTCTCAAGCTAAAAGAACTGAAGAAAAAATTCAAGCCTCAAGTTGCAGTAGTGAAGGATTCTATTGGGAAAATATTAAATGAAGCAAAAAGCATCAAAAGAAGATGGAAGGAATAAACCGAGTCACTATACCAAAAAGAATTGGCTGACAGTCAACCATTTCAAGAGGTAGCATATGATCAGGAAACAATGGTACTGAAGGAAAAAGACCAAGCCGCACAGAAGGGATTGGCAAAAACAAGGCTCCAGGAATTGACAGAATACCAACTGAGATATTTCAAGAAACAGGTGCAGTGCTGGAAGTGCTTGCTTGTCTATGCCAAGAAATTTAGAGACAATTACCTGCCAACTGACTTGGAAGAGATCCGTATTTATGCCTCTTCCCAAGAAAGGTGATCCAACTGGATGCAGGAATTATCAAACAAAATATTTTTTTTTATCATTAATATCACACGCAAGCAAAATTTTGCTGAAGATCATTCAATAGCTGCTGCAGCAGTATATTGGCAGGAAACTGCCAGAAATTCAGGCCAGATTCAGAAAAGGATGTGGAACCAGGGAAATCATTGCTGATGTCAGATGGATCCTGGCTGAAAGCAGAGAATACCAGAAAGTTGTTTACCTGTGTTTTATTGCCTATAAAAGGGTATTTGACTGTGTGAATCATAACAAATTATGGAAAACATTGCAAAGAATGGGAATTCCAGAACATTTAACTGTGCTCATGAGGAACCGCTACATAGATCAAGAGGCAGTTGTTTGGACAGAAAGAGGGAATACTGCATGGTTTAAAGTCAGGAAAAGCGTGCGTCAGGGTTGTATCTTTCACCATACCTATTCAATCTGCATGCTGAGCAAATAATCCAAGAAACTAGACTATGTGAAGACGAACAGGGCATCAGGATTGGAGGAAGACTCATTAACAACCTGCATTATACAGATGACACAACCTTGTTTGCTGAAAGTGAAGAGAACTCGAAGCACTACTGATGAAGATCAAAGACCACAGCCTTCAGTATGGATTACACCTCAACATAAAGAAAACAAAAATCCTCCCAACTGGACCAATAAGCAACCTCATGGTAAACAGAGAAAAGACTGAAGATGTCAAGGATTTCATTTTAGTTACTTGGATCCACAATCAACACCCATGGAAGCAGCAGTCGAGAAATCAAAGGACGCATTTCATTGGGCAAATCTGCTGCAAAGGATCTTTTTAAAGTGCTGAAAAGAAAGATGTCACCTTGAAGACTAAGTTGTGCCTGACCCACGCCATGGTATTTCAGTAGCATCACATGCATGGGAAAAGTGGACAATGAATAAGGGAGACGGAAGAAGAATTGATGCCTTTGAATTGTGGTGTTGGTGAAGAATATTGAATATACCATGACCTGTCAAAAAAACGAACAACTCTGTCTTGAAAGAAATACAACCAGAATGCTCCTTAGAAGCGAGGATAGTGAGATTGCATCTTACATACTTTGGACATGTTATCAGGAGGGATCTGTCTCTGGAGAAGGACATCATGCTTGGCAAAGTACAGGGTCAGCAGAAAAGAAGAAGACCCTCAATGAGGTGGATTGACACAGTGGCCACAACAATGGGCTCAAGCATAACAAAGATTGTGAGCATGGAACAGGACTGGACAATGTTTCGTTCTGTGGTTCTTAGGGTCACTATGAGTCAGAACTGACTCAACAGCATCTAACAACAACAACAATTTAGTCATAATAATAGCTAGCACTAATACAGTACATATTCTGTGTCAGGCACTGTTTTAAAGGCTTTACATGTAAAAACAATTTAATCTTCACAACAGTTTTTTATATAGGTACTATTATTTCCCCCATTTTACAGGTGAGTAAATTGAAGCACAGAAGTGTTCAGTGGTTTGCCCAAGGCTACAGCATGGAAGTGTTAAGTGGTTTGCCCAAGGCTACTTAGCTGGCACTCACACCTCAGCATGAACTCAGGGTACTAACTGGTAACTAGTAGGCTCTACTAAAACTCAAATTAAACCACTATGGTGGGATAGTGAAAAGGAAGGGGATGAAGTGATTGAATCAGGTCAAGAACTGCCAGATTCAGGATTCAAATCTAAAACTAGCCAACTTCAATGCCTGCATCTACTTCACCCTATTCCACTATAGTCTCTAAGAGGATGGTGTCCATGGGTCTTTGTGTAGATGGCATTCAAGCATTTAGAGTGCTGCTATGTAGGTATTCTTCCATTGATTCCTGATAAATGTTAAGGCTGTTACATGAAAGCTTAACGCACTAAAGATATTTGTATAAAAGTCTAGGATAAGGAGTTCTAGGAATAGTACTTTCTGTTGATCTAATTTTACTTCAAAAACTTACTTAGTCTTGGAGAAATAATTGGAAATAAAATCCCTTATAATCCCTTTAGCATCATTTTAATCTCTTAGTGTTTTGGTAAAAGCTGGATAACAGTGACGGGAAGAATATTCATGTATTCTGGCTAACAAGGGGATCAAAGACGATGTGCACATTCTACTATGAGAGTTGAGGCTTTTGACCTGGAGTCTCAGCAGGCTATCAGAAGGTATAAATGAGCTACCGGGTGGCCTGCAAGCAGATCAGAAAATTTATAGATGATGTTCCCATTGAAATATTTGTCTTTCTTCAAGCCTTACTCTCTGGTTATCTTTAGCTTGTCCTGAAATCTATCTACAAAGCTACACTTATTAGACCAAGATATTTGCTACTCACAAAATTTCAGTTGCTACCCCATATTTCCACAACGTCTCTGTCAATTTGTTGTACTGTGGTGTCTTGCATATTTCTGTGATGCTGGAATCTATGTCAATGGTATTCCAGGGTCACCTGTGGTGGACAGGTTTCAGAAGAGTTTCCAGAATAAAACTAGTAAGAAGGGCCAGGTGATCTACTTCTGAAAAATTGGGCCAGTGAAAAGTTATAAATAGCAGCGGAACATTGCCTGATATAGTGGTGGAAGACGAGCCCCTCAGGTTGGAAGGCACTCAAAATACTATTGAGGAAGAGCTGTCTCCTCAAAGTAGAGGTGACCTTAATGACATGGATGGAGTAAAGCTTTCAGGAACTTCATTTGTTGATGTGCCACAACTGAAAATGGGAAGAAACAGCTGCAAACATCCACTAATAATAGGAACGTGGAACATACAAAGTATGAATCTAGGAAAATTGGATGTTGCCAAAAATGAAATGGACTGCTTGAAGATTAATATCCTAGGCATTAGTGAGCTGAAATAGGCTTGTATTGCCCATTTTGAATCAGATGATCATATGGTCTACGATGCCGGCAATGACATATGAAAAAGGAGCGGGATTACATTCATTGTCAAAAAGAGCATCCGGAGATCTATCCTGAAGTACAATGCTATCAGTAACAGGATAATATCTATATGCCTACAAGAAAGACCAGTAAATACAACTATTATTCAAATTTACACACCAGCCACTAAGGACCAAAGATGAAGAAATTGAAGACTTTTACCAACTTCTGCAGCCTGAAATTGATCAGACATGCAATCAAGATGTATTGATAATTACTGGTGATTGGAATTAGAAAATTGGAAACAAAGAAGAAGGATTGGTAGTTGGAAAATATGGCCTTGGTGATAGAAAAGATGCTGGCGATCATCTGATAGAATTTTGCAACACCAACAAACTATTTATTGGAAATACTTTTTTTAAACAATATGGACCTTCTGAGATGGAAAACACAGAAATCAAATTGACTACATCTGTGGAAAGAGACAATGGAAAAGTTCAATATCATCAGTCAGAATAAGGCCAGGGACCAACTTCAGAGCAGATTATCAAATGCTCATATATAAGTTCAAGTTGAAGCTGAAGAAATTTAAAACAACTCTACCAGAGCCAAAGTATGACCTTGAGTATATCCACCTGAATTTAGAGACCATCTCAGAATAGATGTGACGAATTGAACATTAATGACCGAATATCAGATGAGCTGTGGAATGACATTAAGGACTTCATACATAAAGAAAGCAAAAGGTCATCTAAAAGGCAGGAAAGAAAGAAAAGACAAAATGGATGCCAGAAGACTCTGAAACTTGCTTCAGATGTAAAACAGCTAAAACAAATGATGAAGGAAAAGAGCTGAACAGAAGATCTCAAAGGGCAGCTCAAGAAAACAAAGTATTACAATGAAATGTGCAAAGACCTGGAGTTAGAAAACCAAAAGGGCAGAAAATGCTCAGCATGTCTCAAGCTGAAATAACTGAATTAAAAAATTCAAGCCTCGAGTTGCAATATGGAGGGATTCTATGGACAAAATATTGAACGACACGGGAAACATCAAAAAAAGATGGAAGGGGTGGACGGGGCCAAGATGGCTGACTAGGTAGATGCTACCTCAGATCCCTCTCGCAACAAAGACTCAGAAAAACAAGTGAATCGATCACATACATGATAATCTATGAACTCTGACCAACAAACACAGATTTAAAGAGTTGACCTGAGTGACAGAGACTGAGAACGAACAACTACGGGGAAGCAGAGACTGTTTTCAGAGCCTGGAGCCAGCGTCCCAGTCAGGAAACCTTGGCGCCGGGCTTTGGACTGGGTGCAGGGGAGCTAAGCACGGCATCCTGTGATGGTGCGTACATGGGGCGCAGCCCTACCCCCGTGAACTGACCCCGGGAGGGGACCCAGCCGGTCCACGCCAGCGGCGTGGCGAAGCGGCTGGCGGGAGGAGAAGTCGCTGGGAGGCAGAGACTGGTTTTGGAGCCGGGACTGCAGCGTCCCAGCTGGGGAACCTTGGCACGGGGCTTTGGACTGGGCGCAGGGGCGTTGAGCATGACATCCTGTGACGGTGCAAACACAGGGCGCAGCCCCAGCCCCCTGAACTGACCTCAGGGGAAGCCCAGCCAAGGCACACAGGTGGCACAGTGATGCGGCTGACAGGAGGAGAAGTCACCGGGAGGCAGCGACTGGTTCTGGAGCCGGGAGTGCAGCGTGCCAGCCGGGGAACCTTGACGCTGGGCTTTGGACTGGGAGCGGAGGAACTAACCGCGACTTCTGAGACAGCGCAAGCACGGACGGGAAGCGGGCCTGACCCTCGGGGGCAATCTCTACCCAGCCAGCGCACACAGGCGACGCGCCCCTCGGGAATCTCGGATAAAACAGTCATCCCAAGCAAGATAAGTAACTTTGTCTATATTCTGGGGTGCTACTTGCTCCTGTTTTTCTGAACACTCCCCTCCCCTTCCCAGGCGGCTTCATTAACATTGGAATTTCCTGAGCCAGAGACAGAAGTGCGCTGCGGTTTTTCTTTCTTTTTTTGTTTTTGGCATTTTCCTAGCCCATTCTTCTGGCCTGACAGAAGCAACTACAAAAAACACAGGGACCAAAAATCCTTCCCTAATTGCACTAAAAACACAGAACCAGCTCCAGCCAAGCATATGTGATCCACAGTCTTGGGCTTTCATCCCTACAGGGAACAAGGTGGCTATTATAATGCAAAGGCATTTCTGATAGGGATCTGACTGCATTTGTTTTAGCGGATTTACTGGAAAGACAAGTTTCCCAGGTCTGATATCTCTGCGTATTCAACAGAGCCCTCACTGACCCACAACAGGGAACTGAGGGCTGAAGCTCCCCCCAGACCACTTAGCCTCCTGCCTTAGGGGTCTAAGGAGGGGAACACCTACCAATCAATAGAGGTACTTGCATTGGGGGCCTAAGATACAGCTGCAGAGCCCACCCACCAAGGTGCTCTAGGAATAGAGACACACCTACCTCACTGACACTTGGGGGAAGCCTGTCGGCATCCTGCCCCCCCTGGAGTGTGAACCCCAGCTGCTACTAGAATCTGGTGCACACAACTATCACCACTACTTCTCGAGATGGATAGGTGACAGTCCGCATCACACACTTGATGACCCAAAATCACATTCTACTCAAGAATAGTGAATGCACTCAGGCTTATACATCTGGTAACAGCCCAAACCACCTGGTAATAGGTCATAAGCGAGTCAAGAGCTACAACAATCAAGACAGCGCAATCTAGTAGCCCATCTACGTATATTGAAAGAAAACAAAACAAGATAAGACTCAGTGAGCAAATATAGAATAAATCACTACAATATCTTAGTGATGGCTCGGAGACAGCAGTCGATATCAAACCACATAAAGAAACAGACCATGACTGCTTCTACAACTCCCCAAACTAAAGAATCAAAATCTTTCCCAAATGAAGATACAATCCTGGAATTACCAGATACAGAATATAAAAAACTAATTTACAGAATGCTTCAAGACATCAGGGATGACCTCAGAAATGAAATAAGGCAAGCTACAGAAAAAGCCAAGGAACACACTGATAAAGCAGTTGAAGAACTCAAAAAGATTATTCAAGAACATAGTGGAAAAATTAATAAGTTGCAAGAATCCAGAGAGAGATAGCATTCAGAAATCCAAAAGATTAACAATAAAATTACAGAATTAGACAACACAATAGGAAGTCAGAGGACCAGACTCGAGCAATTAGAATGCAGAGTGGGAAATCTGGAGGACCAGGGAATTAACACCAATATAGCTGAAAAAAAAATCAGATAAAAGAATTAAAAAAAATGAAGAAACCCTAAGAATCATGTGGGACTTTATCAAGAAGGATAACTTGTGTGTGATTGGAGTCCCAGAACAGGGAGGGATAACAGAAAACACAGAGAGAATAGTTGAAGATCTGTTGGCAGAAAACTTCCCTGACATCATGAAAGACAAAAGGATATCTATCCAAGATGATCATCAAATCCCATTTAAGACTGACCCAAAAAGAAAATCACCAAGACATATTATCATCAAACTTGCCAAAACCAAAGATAAAGAGAAAATTTTAAAAGCAGCCAGGGAGAAAAGAAAGGTCTCCTGCAATGGAGAATCAATAAGAATAAGTTCAGACTACTCAGCAGAAACAATGCAGGCAAGAAGGCAATGGGATGACATATACAGAGCACTGAAGGAGAAAAACTGCCAGCCAAGGGTCATATATCCAGAAAAACTCTCTCTGAAATGTGAAGGCGAAATTAAGATATTTACAGATAAACACAAGCTTAGAGAATTTGCAAAAACCAAACCAAAGCTACAAGAAATACTAAAGGAAATTGTTTGGTCAGAAAACCAGTAATATCGAATACCAGCACAGCACAAGGTCACAGAACAGAACATCCTGATATCAACTCAAATAGGGAAATCACAAAAACAAATTAAGATTAATTAAAAAAAAAAAACCAAAATACTCAAAACAGGGAATCATTGAAGTCAATATGTAAAAGATCACAATAATCAAAAAGAGGGACTAAATACAGGTGGCATAGAACTGCCATATGGAGAGGGATACAAGGCGATATAGGACAATACAAGTTAGGTTTTTACTTAGAAAAATAGGGGTAAATATTAAGGTAACCACAAAGAGGTATAACAACTCCATAACTCAAAATAAAAACGAGGAAAAACGTAAAGACTACGCAAACAAAGTCAAATACTAAGAAAATGAGGAACACACAAGTTACAAAGAAAAACATCTCAGCACAAAAAAGTAAGTGGAAAAATGAAATTGTCAACAACACGCATAAAAAGGCATCAAAATGACAACACTAAACACATACTTATCTATAATTACGCTGAATGTAAGTGGAATAAACACACCAATAAAGAGACAGAGAGTCTCAGACTGGATAAAGAAACATGACCCGTCTATATGCTGCCTACAAGAGACACACCTTAGACTTAGAGACACAAACAAACTGAAACTCAAAGGATGGAAAAAACATATCAAGCAAACAATAAGCAAAAAAAAGCAGGAGTAGCAATATTAATTTCTGAAAAAATAGACATTAAAGTTAAATCCACCATAAAGGATAAAGAAGGACACTACATAATGATAAAAAGGACAATTGACCAGGAAGATACAACCATATTAAATATTTATGCACCCAATGACAGGGCTGCAAGATACACAAAACAAATTTTAACAGAACTGAAAACTGAGATACACACCTCCACAATTATAGTAGGAGACTTCAACACACCACTTTTGGAAAAGGACAGGACATCCAGTAAGAAGCTCAATAGAGACACGGAAGACTTAATTACTACAATCAACCAACTTGACCTCATTGACTTGTACAGAACTCTCCACCCAACTGCTGTGAAGTATACTTTTTTTTCTAGCGCACATGGAACATTCTCTAGAATAGACCACATATTAGGTCATAAAACAAACCTTTGCAGAATCCAAAACATCGAAATATTACAAAGCATCTTCTCAGACCATAAGGCCATAAAAGTGGAAATCAATAACAGAAAAATTAGGGAAAAGAAATCGAACACTTGGAAACTGAACAATACCCTGCTGAAAAAAGACTAGGTTATAGAAGACATTAAGGAGGGAATAAAGAAATTCATAGAATGTAATGAGAATGAAAATACTTCCTATCAAAACCTCTGGGACACAGCAAAAGCAGTGCTCAAAGTCCAATTTATATCAAAAAATGCACACATACAAAAAGAATAAAAAGCCAAAATCAGAGAACTGTCCCTACAACTTGAACAAATAGAAAGTGAGCAACAAAAGAATCCATCCGGCACCAGAAGAAAACAAATAATAAAAATTAGAGCTGAACTAAATGAATTAGAGAACAGAAAAACAATTGAAAGAATTAACAAAGCCAAAAGCTGGTTCTTTGAAAAAATTAACAAAATTGATAAACCATTGGCTACACTGACTAAAGAAATACAGGAAAGGAAACAAATAACCCGAATAAGAAACGAGATGGGCCACATCACAACAGACCCAACTGAAATTAAAAGAATCATATCAGATTATTATGAAAAATTGTACTCTAACAAATTTGCAAACCTAGAAGAAATGGATGAATTCCTGGAAAAACACTACCTACCTAAACTAACACAATCAGAAGTAGAACAACTAAATAGACCCATAACAAAAAAAGAGATTGAAACGGTAATCAAAAAACTCCCAACAAAAAAAGCCCTGGCCCAGACAGCTTTACTGCAGAGTTCTATCAAACTTTCAGAGGAGAGTTAACACCACTACTACTAAAGGTATTTCAAAGAGTAGAAAATGACGGAATACTGCCTAACTCATTCTATGAAGCCACCATATCCCTGATACCAAAACCAGGTAAAGACATCACAAAAAAAGAAAGTTACAGACCTATATCCCTCATGAACATAGATGCAAAAATCCTCAACAAAATTCTAGCCAACAGAATCCAACAACATATCAAAAAAATAATCGACCACGACCAAGTGGGATTTATACCAGGCAAGGCTGGTTTAGTATTAGAAAAACCATTAATATAATCCACCATATAAATAAAACAAAAGACAAAAACGACATGATCTTATCAATTGATGCAGAAAAAGCATTTGACAAAGTCCAACACCCATTTATGATAAAAACTCTCACCAAAATAGGAATTGAAGGAAAAGTCCTCAACATAATAAAGGGCATCTATACAAAGCCAACAGCCATCATCACTCTAAATGGAGAGAGCCTGAAAGCATTTCCCTTGAGAACGGGAACCAGACAAGGATGCCCTTTATCACCGCTCTTATTCAACATTGTGCTAGAGGTCCTAGCCAGAGCAATTAGGCTAGACAAAGAAATAAAGGGCATCCGGATTGGCAAGGAGGAAGTCAAATTATCTCTATTTGCAGATGACATGATCTTATACACAGAAAACCCTAAGGAATCCTCCAGAAAACTACTGAAACTAATAGAAGAGTTTGGCAGAGTCTCAGGTTATAAGATAAACATACAAAAATCACTTGGATTCCTCTACATCAACAAAAAGAACATCGAAGAGGAAATCACCAAATCAATACCATTCACAGTAGCCCCCAAGAAGATAAAATACTTAGGAATAATTCTTACCAAAGATGTAAAAGACCTATATAAAGAAAACTACAAAGTACTACTACAAGAAACTAAAAAGGACCTACTTAAGTGGGAAAACATACCTCGCTCATGGATAGGAAGACTTAACATAGTGAAAATGTCTATTCTACCAAAAGCCATCTGTACATACAATGCACTTCTGATCCAAATTCCAACGACATTTTTTAATGTGATGGAGAAACAAATCACCAACTTCATATGGAAGGGAAAGAAGCCTCGGATAAGTAAAGCATTACTGAAGAAGAAGAAGAAAGTGGGAGGCCTCACTCTACCTGATTTTAGAACCTATTATACAGCTACAGTAGTCAAAACAGCCTGATACTGGTACAACAACAGGCACATAGACCAATGGAACAGAATTGAGAACCCAGATATAAATCCATCCACATATGAGCAGCTGATATTTGACAAAGGCCCAGTGTCAGTTAATTGGGGAAAAGATAGTCTTTTTAACAAATGGTGCTGGCATAACTGGATATCCATTTGCAAAAAAATGAAACAGGACCCATACCTCACACCATGCACAAAAACTAACTCCAAGTGGATCAAAGACCTAAACATAAAGACTAAAACGATAAAGATCATGGAAGAAAAAATAGGGACAACCTTAGGAGCCCTAATACAAGGCATAAACAGAATACAAAACATTACCAAAAATGGCGAAGAGAAACCAGATAACTGGGAGCTCCTAAAAATCAAACACCTATGCTCATCTAAAGACTTCACCAAAAGAATAAAAAGACCACCTACAGACTGGGAAAGAATTTTCAGCTATGACATCTCCGACCAGCACCTGATCTCTAAAATCTATATGATTCTGTCAAAACTCAACCACAAAAAGACAAACAACCCAATCAAGAAGTGGGCAAAGGATATGAACACGCACTTCATTAAAGAATATATTCAGGCAGCTAACAGATACATGAGAAAATGCTCTCGATCATTAGCCATTACAGAAATGCAAATCAAAACTGCGATGAGATTCCATCTCACTCCAACAAGGCTGGCCTTAATCCAAAAAACACAAAATAATAAATGTTGGAGAGGCTGCGGAGAGATTGGAACTCTTATACACTGCTGGTGGGAATGGAAAATGGTACAACCACTTTGGAAATCTATCTGGCGTTTTCTTTAAAAGTTAGAAATAGAACTACCATACAACCCAGAAATCCCACTCCTCGGAATATACCCTAGAGAAATAAGAGCCTTCGCACGAACAGATATATGCACACCCATGTTTATTGCAGCACTGTTTACAATAGCAAAAAGCTGGAAGCAACCAAGGTGTCCATCAACGGATGAATGGCTAAATAAATTGTGGTATATTCACACAATGGAATACTACGCATCGATAAAGAACAGTGAGGAATCTGTGAAACATTTCATAACATGGAGGAACCTGGAAGGCATTATGCTGAGCGAAATTAGTCAGAGGCAAAAGGACAAATATTGTATAAGACCACTATTATAAGATCTTGAGAAATAGTATAAACTGAGAAGAACACATACTTTTGTAGTTACGAGGGGGGGAGGGAGGGAGGGTGGGAGAGGGTTATTTACTGATTAGTTAGTAGATAAAAAAAAAATTTTTTTTCTTTTTTTTTAGTAGATAAGAACTACTTTAGGTGAAGGGAAGGACAATACTCAATACATGGAAGGTCAGCTCATCTGGACTGGACCAAAAGCAAAGAAGTTTCTGGGATAAACTGAATGCTTCAAAGGTCAGCGGAGCAAGGGCGGGGGTTTGGGGACCGTGGTTTAAGAGGACTTCTAAGCCAATTGGCAAAATAATTCTATTATGAAAACATTCTGCATCCCGCTTTGAAATGTGGCGTCTGGGGTCTTAAATGCTAACAAGCGGCCATCTAAGATGCATCAATTGGTCTCAACCCACCTGGATCAAAGGAGAATGAAGAACACCAAGGTCACACAATAACTATGAGCCCAAGAGACAGAAAGGGCCACAGGAACCAGAGACTTACATCATCCTGAGACCAGAAGAACTAGTTGGTGCCCGGCCACAACCGATGACTGCCCTGACAGGGAGCACAACAGAGAATCCCTGAGGGAGCAGGAGATCAGTGGGATGCAGACCCCAAATTCTCACAAAAAGACCATACTTAATGGTCTGACTGAGACTAGAGGAATCCTGGCGGTCATGGTCCCCAAACCTTCTGTTGGCCCAGGACAGGAACCATTCCCGAAGACAACTTATCAGACATGGAAGGGACTGGACAATGTGTAGGAGAGAGATGCTGATGAAGAGTGAGCTATTTGTATCAGGTGGACACTTGAGACTGTGTTGGCATCTCCTGTCTGGAGGGGGGGATGGGAGGGTAGAGAGGGTTGGAAGCTGACAAAATTATCACGAAAGGAGAGACTGGAAGGGCTGACTCATTACGGGGAGAGCAAGTGGGAGTATGGGTAAGGTGTATATAAACTTATATGTGACAGACTGACTTGAATTGTAAACGTTCACTTGAAGCTCAATAAAAATTAAAAAAAAAAAAAAAGATGGAAGGCATACGCAGAATCACTGTACCAAAAAGAATTGGTCAGCGTTCAATGATTTCAGGAGGTACAGAAGGAAGAGATCCAAGCTGCACTGAAGTCATTGGTGCAAAACAAGGCTCCAGGAATTGACAGAATACCAACTGAGATGTTTCAACAAACAGATGCAGCACTGAAGGTGCTCACTTGCCTATCCAAGAAATTTGAAAGGAATCTACCTGGCCACCTGACCATTCCAAAGAAAGATGATCCAATGGAACAAAGAAATTATCTAACAATATCATTAATATCACATGTAAGTAAAATTTTGCTGAAGATAATTCAAAAACGGTTGTAGCAGTATATTGTAAGGGAACTGCCAGTAATTCAAGCTAGATCCAGAAGAGGTCATGGAATGCAGGATATCATTGCTGATGTTAGATGGATCTTGGCTTAAAGCAGAGAATGCCAGAAGGATGTTTACTTGTGTTTTATTGACTATGCGAAGGCATTCAACCGTGTGGATAATGACAAATTATGGATAACATTGAGAAGAATGAGAAGTCCAGCACACTTAATTGTGCTCATGGGGAAAGTGTACATAGATCAAGAGGCAGTTATTCAAATAGAACAAGGGGATTATGTGTGGTTTAAAATCAGGAAAGGTGTACATCAGGGTTGTATCATTTTACCATGCTTATTCAATCTGCATGCTGAGGAAATAATCCAAGAAGCTGGATTATATGAAGAAGAACACAGCATCAGAATTGGAGGGAGACCCATTAAAAACCTGTGATATGCAGATGACATAACCTTGCTTGCTGAAAGTGAAGAGGACTTGAAGCACTTACTGATGAAGACCAGACTATGGCCCTCAGTATGGATCACACCTCAACGTAAAGAAAACAAAAATGCTCACAACTGAACCAATAAGCAACATCATGATAAATGGAGAAAATATTGAAGTTGTCAAGGATTTCATTTTACTTGCATGCAATCAGTGATCATTGAGGCATCAGTCAAGAAATCAAGCAACGTATTTCATTGGGCATATCTGCAAAAGACCTTTTTAAAAGTGGCAACAGTGTCGCTATAACAGAAATACCACAAGTGGATGGCTTTAACAAAGAAAAGCTTATTTTCTCACAGTCCAAATTCAGAAGTCAGAATTTAGGGCACTGGCTCCATGGGAAGGCTTTCTCTCTCTGTCAGCTCTCGAGGAAGGTCCTTGTCATCAGTCTTCCCTTGGTCTGGGAGCATCTCAGCACAGGAACCTCATGCCGAAAGAAAGCACTTTGCACCCAGTGCCACTTTCTTGTTGGTATGAGGTCCCCATGTCTCTGCTTGTTTCTCTCGTTTATGTTTCAGAAAAGATTGGCTTAAGACACTATCTAATCTTGTAGATTGCATCAATATAACTGCAATTAATCCATCTCATTACATCATAATAATAGGATTTACAACACATAGGGAAATCACATCAGATGACAAAATGATAGACAAACAATACTGGGAATCATGACCCAGCCAAGTTGACAGATATTTTGGGGGGACACAATTGGATCCATGATAGTATCACTTTGAGGACTATGGTGCACCTGACACAAGCCATGGTATTTTCAATCACCTCATACACATGTGAAAGCTGAACAATGAATAAGGAAGACGGAAGAAGAAATGATGCATTTGAATTATGGTGTCATCAAAGTATATTGAATGTACTATGGACGGCCAGAAGAATGAACAAATCTGTCTTGGGAGCAGTACAGCTGGAATGCTATTTAGAAGGGAGGATGCAAAATTTTGCATCGCATACTTTGCACATCATATCAGGAGGGACCAGTCCCTGGAGAAGGACATCCTGCTTGGTAAAGCAGAGAGTCAGCTGAAAAGAGGAAGACCCTCAATGAGAAGGATTCATACAGTGGGTGCAACAATGGGCTGAAGCATAGCAATAATTGTGAGGATGGTACAGGACCAGGCAGTGTTTCATTTTGTTGTACCTAAGGTCACTATGAGTCAGAATCGACTCAACAGCACCTAACAACAACCCCATATTTCCAAGTTTTCTCAGTTAAGTAAGGCCATGTGATGATGTGTGGTTAACAGGCTAAAAGTGGAAGTGATGCGGATCACTTTCAATCCAGAGCATCAAAGAGCCAGTGTATGTTCTCTGCCTTTGCTCTGGCACCACTGAAGTTCATGTTTAGACGGCGAAACCACAACTTGTCAGGGCTTCTCATCAACCTGTGTCTTTGAGCAACTGTTTGTTAAAGAGCTCGCAATAAAACATAAAATGAGAATAAATAAACTTTGTTGTTGTTATTCTTTTTATTATATCATTGATATATAAAGGTTAACTTGTTTTTTACAACAAAGCCTGTTCTATACTAACTAATGTTAGCACTTCATTACTGCACTGGGAGAGACTGCTTTTAAAATTCCCAAGTCACCCTAGAGATATTTCTAGCCATTTCATATATATATATACACACACACACACACACACACACACATATATACATGGAGCCCTGATGGCACAATGGTTAAGAGCTCAGCTGCGAACCCTAAGTCAGCAGTTCAAGTCTACCGGCTGCTTCTTGAAATCCCTATGGGGCAGTTCTGCTCTGTCCTAGGGGGTTGCTGTGAGTCAGAATTGACTTGACAGCAACAGGTTTGGTTTTGGTCAAGTTTTATATACGTGTGTGTGTGTGTGTGTATATATATACACACATATATTTATGTATATAGGATCACTATGAGTTGGAATCGACTTGATGGCAACAGGTTTGGTTTTATATTCAATAAGGAAATATTTAACTTTGTATTATCTCTCATTTTTACTTATGATACCATTTTCATATTTCATAGAACAGAACATTTTCCTTTCTGTTCTACTTTCCAAATGAATGTATATGCCAAATTTTTGAACCCTAGACTTTCATTTTCCTACCCTTTTCTTTCGGGTTTTTTTTTTCTTTTAGTCCTTCAGTCATGTTTTATTCTATATGCTGAATGTCTGCATCTATGATTAATTTTTCTTTAAATCAAGTGGCTAGGTTTTTTTTCCCCAAATTTTAGTCATTGTTGTTCTGCCATTTTAGATGTGTCAAAAATCTCAGTTCCAATCTACAGCTTATGATAACATTAACTAACTCCAGAGGCATGCCTTTATAGTAGGTACAGTTAGAATATTAAATAACAGCCTGTATAATTATACCCTTGAGAACTGTCCCATATCTCAACCACCAGGTGGCAATTTCATCACATTATATGTCCCATTAGGTAAGCAATGGCCTAAAGAGTGTGAAAAGATTTTATTTTATTTTTTCCTATAATTCGTGCTTTAAGGAAAGAAGAGATGCCAGGAGCAAAGCTCAAGACCATGGGTGATGAGACTTGGAAGACTTCCACCCTCTGAAATGCAAGAAGTTATTGCTTTCTTTGTTTCCATGGTTATGTCAAATGTACTGCAGGTGGGTTCTTTAACTCTATACCCCAGAGGAACAATAACTCAGCAGTCAACTGAAATCACATAAAGGAGAATAACAATTTTAGTGTACCTGCAGACATTCTCTGTCACTCTGATTAAGATTAGAAGTCAGATTTTTTTTTTTTTTAATTGTACTTTAGATGAAGGTTTACAGAGCAAATTCGTTTCACATTAAACAATTAGTGGACATATTGTTTTGTGACATTGGTTACCAACCCCTCAACTTGTCAGCACTCTCCCTTTCTTGACCTTGGATTCCCCATTTCCATTCATCCAGCTTTCCTGTGTACTCCTGCCTTCTCGTCCTTCCCCTGGTCTTGTGTGCCCTTTTAGTCTCGTACACATGATTGAGTTACGTGTATTATTGTTTGTTTTATGGACCTGTCTAATCTTTTGCTGAAGAGTGAACCTTATGAGTGATTTCAGTACTGAGTTAAAAGGGTGTCTGGGGTCATACTCTCAGGGTTTCTCCAGTCTCTGTCCAACCAGTAAGTCTGATCTTCGTTTGTGAGTTAGAATTTGTTCTACATTTTTCTCCAGCTCTGTCCAGGATCTTCTATTGCAATTCCTGTCAGAGCAATTGGTGGTGGAGGCTGGGCACCATCTAGTTGTGCTGCACGGAGTCCGGTGGAGGCTGTGGTACTTGTGGTCCATTAGTCCTTTGGACTAGTCTTTCCCTTGTGTCTTTGGTTTCCTTCATTCTCCCTTGCTCCATATGGGGCGGGACCAGTAGAGTGTCTTAGATGGCCACTCACAAACTTTTAAGACCCTGGACGCTACTCACCAAAGTAGAATGTAGAACGTTTTCTTTAAAAATTATGTTATGCTAATTAAGCTAGATGTGCCCCAAGACAATGGTCCCCAGCCTTCAGCCCAGCAATTCAGTCCCTCAGGGAGTTTGGATGTATCTATGAAGATTCTATGACTTTGCCTTGGTCAAGTTCTGCTAAGAAGTCAGATTATTTCTTGCAAAAACACAGGCCCTAGGCTAAACTTTTTCTCTTAACTAAGATTTTCAGCTTTTGACCCATTTTCCCTGACTTTTTACTCTTAATAAATATCCACTCAGTGGTTATCAAATCATACCAGTTGCTATCACGTCAATTTCAACTCAAAGCAACCTCATGTGTCAGAGTAGAATTGTGCTCCATAATATTTTTAATGCCTGATTTTTCAGAAGTAGGTTGCCAGGCCTTTGTTCCTAGGCTCTTGTGGGTAGACTCAAATCTCCAACCTTTTGGTTACAGACAGCACGTTAATCATTTGCACAGAGCATATTAACGTGTTCTCTGTAACCAAATCTTGTTGTTGTTGTGCTGTCCAGTTGGTTTGGACTCATAGAGGCCCCAGAGGACAGAATAGAAAACAGCCCCATAGATTTACTAGGCCATAATCTTTATGGTAGCAGATTAAAAAAAAAATTTTTTTTTGGTCTTTTTTCCTAAAGAACTGCTAGCTAGTGGATGAAGCCCTAGTTCACTCCAGTTTGAACCCCTGCTGAGAATTTGCATTTCTAAGGAGTTCACTGCTAAGAATGTGCATTCTAACAAGTTCCCAGGAAGTTATACCTAAGAATCACCGGGGGATCTGGTTAAAATGTAGAATCTGATTCAGTATATCTAGGGTAGAAATGCAAATTCTCATTTGCATCTTGATCTTTTCTTTCTTTCCTTTGTTTTTTAATGATCTTTTGTTTTTTCATGTTTGATGTCCTTAATGTCATCCCACAACTTGTCTGGTCTTCTGTCATTAGTGTTCAATGAATCGAATCTATTCTTGAGGTGAAAAGAGACTGTCTCTAAATTCAGGTGGGATTTACTCAAGGTTGTACTTTGGCTCTCGTGGACTTGTTCTAATTTCTTCAGCTTCAAGTTGAACTTGCATATGATAAATTAATGGTCTGTTCCGTAGTCAGCCATTTGCCTTTTTCTGACTGATGATATTGAGCTTCTCCATGGTCTCTTTCCACAGGTGTAGTCAATTTGATTCCTGTGTATTCCATCTCATAAGGTCCATGTGTATAGTCGCCTTTTATGTTGTTGAAAAAATATTTGCAATGAATAAGTTGTCAGTCTGACAAAATTCTATCATGTGATCTCTGCCATCATTTTTATCACTAAGGCCATACTTTCCAACCATCAATCCTTCTATGTTTCCAACTTTCACATTCAAGCCACCAGTAATTATCAATGCATCCCGATTGCATGTCCATCAATTTCAGACTGCAGAAGCTGGTAAAAATCTTCAATGTCTTCTTCTTTGGTCTTAGTGGTTCATGTGTAAATATTAACTGGTCTTCCTTGTAGGCGTATGGATATTTTCTTATCACTGACAGCATTGTACTTTAGGATAGATCTTGAAATGTTCTTTTTGATGATGAATGTAAAGCCAGTCCTCTTCAATTTGTCATTCCTGGCATAGAAGACCATATGATTGTCCAATTCAAAATGGCCAATGCCAGTCCATTTCAGCTCACTAGTACCTAAGTGTTGAAAAGCAAAGATATTACCTTAAAGACTAAGGTGTGCCTGACCTGGTATTTTCAATCGCATCATATGTATGTGAAAGCTGGACAATGAATAAGGAAGGCTGAAGAAGAACTGATGCCTTTGAATTACAGTGTTGGCTAAGAATATTGAATATACCATGAACTGCCAAAAGAACAAATCTGTTTTGGAAGAAGTAGAGCCACAATGCTCCTTAGAAGGAAGGATGCCGAGACTGTGTCTCACATACTTTACACATGTCAGGAGGAATCAGTCCCTGGAGAAGGACATCATGCTTGGCAAAGATCAGGGTCAGCAGAAAAGAAGAAGACCTTCAGCGAGATGAATTAACACAGTGGCTGCAACAACGGGCTCAAGCATAACAACAATTGTGAGCATGGAGCAGGACCGGGCAGTGTTTCATTCTGTGGTACACAGGGTTGCTATGAGTTGGAACTAACTCAACAGCACCTAACAACAACAATATCTAGGATATTGATCTTTATGTGTTCCATTTCATTTTTGACAACTTCCAATTTTCCTTATTCATACTTCATACTGTCCATGTTCTGATTACTAACAGAGGTTTGCAGCTGTTTCTTCTCATTTTGAGTCATGCCACATCAGCAAATGAACATCAGAAAGCTTGACTCCATCCATTAAGGTTGACTCTACCTTGAAAAGGCAGCTCTTTCCCCTATCATATTTTGAGTGCCTTCCAACCTGAGGGGCTCATCTTCCAGCACTATATCAAACAATGTTCTGCTGCTATTCATAAGGTTTTCTTTGGTCTGTGCTTTAGCATTGAACCATCAGGTCCTTCCTCCTAGTCTGTCTTAGTCTGGAACTGCTGCTGAAACCTGACCACCATGGGTGACACTGATGGTATTTGAAATACTAGTGGCTGAGCTTTCAGCATGACAGCAATACACAAGCCACCACAGTCAGACAAACTGACAGAGGGGTGGTGGCATTATGAAAGAGGGATGATTATTACACTAATGATAAACTGTAGCGTTTGCTTAAAAATGACTCGAGAATTGAACCAAGGTAAAATTTTAACATTTAGGATAGGTTGGGCTCGGTAGGTTCAATTATGATCTTTCCTTTCTTGTGGAAGTTATTAAAGTATGTGACCTGACCATACGGCATCGCTGCTAAATATTCTTCATTTCCCTTGAGATCCATTCTCAACCTAATGAGGATCTAGATCGAGTTGGCAGGCTCTCTTGCCCTCTGGTTTTGGGTGTTATTCAACCTTCATCAGGACAGCATAAGGCAGAAGGAGAGTATGGTCAGGGTTTTTCTCCCCGGCTCATGTTTTATCTGGATTTCCTTGGATTGACTGAATCCCAAAGGCTATAGATCCTCTGAGATCCCTTGTCACAGCTAGAGTTTTCAGGTTTGGTTAAGATTCCTTCTCCATCCCCTTTCAGTTCTGATAATGACTCACTACAGACCTTAGCTGTAGGGTACTGTACTTTTATTCATTTTACCAAACTCTGCCCACACATTTGTAAATAGTCTATTTATGACATTCTGTTCACTCACCTAGTTGGTGTGTGTCATCTGTTTTTTTCCAGGGCCCTGACTAACATAACACTCCAAGGGAGATGTCCTCTCATTGTTTACTCCTCATAGTTAAGTCCTACAATGCCAGGTTACTCTCGTAGTAGAATTATTTAAATTCCAGGTCCATAGGTTCAAATGAAGCAACTGCAAAGGTAAGATGGGCTTTCTTAGCTTTATTCATCAGAAAAAGAATAAAAGGCAGGGGGAGATTATCTAATAATCAAGATAAGCATGGGTTTACTTGTGCTTACTTACTAACCTGTAGTGAATAATTTCACATTTTTTTCATCACATCAAAGATTCTGCTTCGAAGTATGGCTGGTATCTGTCTCTCTCCCAGCCCCATGACACTTTCCTACAGAATCAAAGCTTCTTTTCAAATTTACAGCCCATGACAGGGGCGGTGACCCAGTAAACCAGGTAAGCAGGGGCTTACTTGTGCTTACTTATTCATCTGTAGTGAACAATTCCACATGGGTTTCACTTTGATGTGGTGTGGTGAAACCCACGTGAGACTCTTTATTACAGATGAATAAGTAAGCACAAATAAGCCCCTGCTTACTTTGCTTATTGGATAATCCACCTCTGATAGAAGGTTAACAAAGTGGCCATTTTCTTTTGCAAAGCCTAAGTGGAGTATCCATGGCTGCAAACCTCAGAATTTCTGAAGATTTGTTTGCTAATTGTCTTAATTACCTAGTGCTGCTATAACAGAAATACCACAAACAGGTGGCTTTAACAAACAGAAGTTTATTTTCCCACGGTTTAGGAGGCTAGAAGGCTGAATTGAGAGTCCAAATTCAGAGCGTATGTTCTAGGGAAAAGCTTCCTCCCTCTGTCAGCTCTGGAGAAAGTTCTTTGTCTCTTCACCTTCTGCTTCCTGGTTCCTAGCAGATCTCCATGTGTCTTGGCATCTATTTTAACCCATCTCTCTCTGCTGCTGCCTTATTTAATCTCTTTTTATATCTCAAAAGAGACTCACTCAAGATACCCTCCACACTAATCTTGCTTCATTAACATAACAAAGACAACCTATTCCCAAATGGGTTTATAACCACAGGCATAGAGGTTAAGATTTACAACACATATTTTGAGGGACATAATTCAATCCACAACATCAATCATGCCCTTGTTTGCCCTGCTCAGGTCTAAACAGGAACTAGTGCACAATAACTAATAATAAAATAAAAATCCAAGTACCACATTAGTTATAACTATGAATTCAGAATGTATTCCAAGAATATGGTTTATTGGTAGGAGTCTATATTGAATTTCCTTAGTTCTTAATATAAATTTTTGAACCAGTGGAAGAAAAAGTAATTCCAAAAGGCAAACAAAATGTGGACTTATACATTTACCATATGTAACATTTCCTTTCAGGAAATTGTGAACTAATGCGGACTATGTGATCAATCATATTAACACTATTTCCCTTGAAGGAAAGGAGAAGTGAACTCACGGCTCCTCCCTTAAGCATAATAGGGACATCAATGTATGATAATAAGGAGTGATCATGAACTCATTGGATTCACAAATGAGAAGGAGAGAATTGGACATCAGCTACTTCAGAATCTACCCTACTCCCCAATCTCCCCACTATTTTGTGAAGAACACAAGTATTTAGCAAGATGTTAATTCATTATTTTCAGAAAAGAGATCTACAGTCAAAAAAAAAGCTAAGGAAACACTGTATTAAGCAGGGTTAAGTAAACTTTCCTATTAAAAGAATTCACAGAGCTTTTACACTATTAATATGTATTGTGAATTTCCAAGAGGGATACAGTAAAGCACAGTTCTAGTCCAATTCTAATTTTACAAACTTGAAAACTAAAACACAGAGAGGTAAAATAAACTGACCAAGGTAACACAGAATTGTCAGCAGAGTCTAGAACCTAGATCCTCTGACTATGATCCCACTGCTCCTTCTGCCATTTTTGACTACTACTCTGGAAGCAGTAGAGGAATTACTATGTCAAAAAACATCCCCAGACCTACAGACAATAAATTTTGAAGATTTAATTACTATTAACTGAGACTTTTATTATATATGCTAAACACTTTGCTTGGCTAGCAAATACTCATGTGTGATAGGCACCGTCACCTTTGTTTTGCAGGTGTGGAAACTGAGACTTGGAAAAGGTATGTGATTTTTCCAAGGGCACTTATTGGTAAATGACTGGATCAAAATTTGAACCTAAATCTCTCATTACAAGAACACAAAAGAAGGCTAAATTAAAAATCAGGGGTCAGTTGGAAGAAGAAGATGGGGAAAGTATATCCTTTTGGTCAATGTTTCTCTTTTAAGGACTTGATATCTACTCCAAGTCTGCCTGTTCCTACTCAGCACATAAAAATGAAAGATGAGTGTCTTAGGCTGGATCCTTTAGAGAAGCAAAACCAGTAAAGTGTATATATAGAGAGAGAGAGATATTTATACCAAGGAAATGGCTTAAGTGGTTGTAGAGGCTGGAATGTCCCAAGTCCATGGGTTTATGAGGTTTCTCCTGATTCATGTAGCTGAAGAGGCTGGCAAACTCAAGATCAGCAGGTCAGAGAGCAGGGCTTTTGCTCACAGGCTACAAAGGTCAACAGATCCCAAGTTCAACAGGCAAGACCACAGGTAAGCTGCTAACTCAAGTCCCAAGAACCAGAGGTCAGACAAACAGGAGCCAGCTGCAGGATCCAGAGCAAGCAAAAGGCCCTGAGCCTTGCCTGAATGTCCGCTTATATTTGATGCAGGCCACGTGCCCAAGGAAGCTCCCTTTCAACTAATTGGCTCCTCACAGCAGATGCCATCATGGAAGGGATCACATTATAAGAAATCTCATCATGGAAGTGATCACAGCATTTTACAACTGCCGAACCACTGAGAATCATAGCTCAGCCAAGTTGACGCACAACTTTAAGAATCACAGTGGGTCAAAAGAAGAGGCTGTTTTCACATGTCTTCATACCATAATGAACCCCAAAACATAGCTTATACCTCAGAGAAGTTTTATTCCGGGAATCATATTCAAAGCACCCTATAGTTGATCAAAATTGAAAATACCAGTACAGTCTCTGCCAAGATAACAAACTTGAAATTTAAGAGAAAATAAAAAAAAATTACAAGGACAGAAAGCTAAGAAGATCCCCTGAAAGAACCCAATAAAGGGATTAGAGCAAAGAACGGACAAAGGTTATTGCTCAGCAATTATGATAATGGCTAATATTCATTGAATTCTTATTATTTTCCAGGTACTGCTGTGAATGCTTTATGTATGTTAAATTATTTAATCTTACAACCATTATATGTGATATATACTACTATTGTCCCCATTTTGCAGACAAGAAGCTGAGACTCAGTGAGATTAATTAACTTGTTTAATGAACACTTAGAAAAGAATATACAATTTGGTTCTGTATTTTCAGTCACATTTCATGAGAAGAAGTCTCTGTCTCATGCTGCTGAGACAATTGGATAGGGCTGGCAGTTCTAAAAGACATTTCTAAAAGACCTGCTGGGGTGGAAATAATTGAAGTCGTACCCTACACCCTAGTCCTTTTTCTTAGCTGCATTACATTTAGCTAGCTAGAGCACAATTATCTCAGTCCCTGCCTTTTCTGTGCTCTAAAATGTCACATTAAAGAGTAACCATCAGTCAGTTAGCCTTATGGCATTTAATTAGCAATTCAGGCTCATTCATGTGAAAGTCCTATAAGAGTCCACTAACCTGGGGACAGGTATATGTAAGTTTGAAAGATGGTTGGCGGTGTCTCAGCTAATGATCCAAAAACTAAACTAGGTGATGGCTGCTCATTCCCAACCTGACTCCCCATCTAAACTCAGGAGCTATGCGATGACTTTCTGACTGCTACAAAAGAAATTAGGAGTGTTTAGTTCAACAAGACTCTAACTATAATAAAACTCAGGATTGTTACTATAATTTCTGTGACTAAAATGAGAGGCAGTATGATGCATAAGAAAGAACATGGGCCTGGAAGACACAAGGACTGGAATCAAGTCCAGGTACACCTACAGTACTGATTAATTTTCAATTACTGCCTCCCACACCCATTACATCATCAACTGTTGTCTCACTTGCTCAGAAACCTGGAAGATTGACGCCAGTGGCTCCCTTGCCTAATGGTGTCCAGTTAGATTCATCCAATGGTTAAGAAGTGAGAAAAGAAGGCAGGAAATGAAAGGGATTGGATATATTTTCTTCTCCCATGCCACCTCTCTGGCAGTAGTTGCAAATGTCCACTACTACAGGGTCAAGCAGGCAACTCCTCCTCCATAGTTCCAATGCTCACTGGATCCCAGTCACACTATCTTTTCCTTTGGTCCCTCCAGACATATGGGGTTGTAATGGCTTCCTGTGATTACTAGTCACTGAGTACTTTATCTCTTTTTTTTTTTTTCTTTACCCTGCCCAAACCTCATTCTTGGTAGAGGGTCAACGAAAAGAGGGAGACCTTCAATGAGATGGATTAACAGAATGGCTGCAACAATAGGCTCAAACATAACAATGACTGTGAGAATGGTGCAAGACCAGGCAATGTTTTATTCTATTGTGCATAGGGTCACGATGAGTTGAAAACAACCTGACAGCACCTAACAAAAACAACCCAAACCTCTATATGTAGATTTTCAATAACTCTTCATTCGAGTGATTTGGATAAATTGTTTCTCGCCTGTATCCTGATTGATACAGCTTCTCACTTATTAGCCATATAATTTTGATCCTTTATCTTTTCTTGGGGGAGCCCCGGTATTGCAAAAGGTTAAATGTTTAGCTGCTATCTGAAAGGTTGGCAGTTCCAATTCACCCTGCAGCGCCTTGTGAGACAGGCCTATGACCTGCTTCCAAAAGATCCAGCCTTGAAAATTTAATGGAGCCATTCTACTCTGCACACATGGGGTCCTTATGAACTGTAATCAACTCAATGGCAACTAACCGCAAGAACAACAACCATGTTATTACAGGACCAACAATGTATATTATTTTAAAATTATCATTAGCATATAATGCTCATAATTATAAAAAAAAAAAAACTAAAAAGTATAAAAAAAAAAACATAATTATACAGGTTCCTTATTTCATTCTTCTATTTATTCACCAGGAATTTAATCATTGTCTACTCATCTGAATTAGACTAGTAGAGATAAAAAGGAATATATGAAATTTAACTAAAAAATTTTCTCAGCATCTTCCTTATGTCATGCACTCTGTACAGCACAAGTGATACAATGATGGGTATAAACTGGATCGCTGCCCTCACAGACTCTAAAGCTAGTAAGAGTAAACTATAATTTTTGCTTAGTTCTTTTTTTGTTCTTTTGATGGGAAATTTAAATATACATAATAAAATGTACTATACTGAAGTATGCATTTTCTGTTTTAACAAATGCACACGCCTATATCATGATGCACAAACTGTTTTAACAAATGACTGACTTATGATGCCTGCCAACTTAAGAACTTTCCTCATGTTCCTTCCCAGTCAGTCCCTGCCCCTAGCTCTAGAGGCAGCCACTTGTCTTGGTCATCTAGTGCTGCTATAACAGAAATACCACACGTGGATGGCTTTAACGAAGAGAAGCGTATTCTCTCACAGTCTAATCAGCTCCAAATCCAAATTCAGGGCTTCAGCTCCAGGGAAAGGCTTTCTCTCTTGTCATCTCTGGAGGAAGGACCTTTTCATCAATCTTCCCTTGGTCTGGGAGCATCTCATCGCGGGAACCTCATGTCCAAAGGATATGCTCTGCTCCCAGTGCTGCTTTCTTGGTAGAATGAGGTCCCCATGTCTCTCTACTTGCTTCTCTCTTTTATATCTAAAAATAGATTGGCTTAAGACACTATCTAATCTTGTAGATTTCATCAATATAACTGCCACTAATCCATTTCATTACATCAAAGTGACAGAATTTGAAACATATAGGAAAATCACATCAGATGACAAAATGGTAGACAATCACACCATACTGGGAATTATGACCTAGCTAAGTTGACAGATATTTTTCATGGACACAATTCAATCCATGACACTACTGTTATGATTTTTTCAACATAGATTAATTTTTCTAGTTCTCCTATATCTAAAATATCATTATTCTGTTTTCAAGATTTCATCTTTATCTTTGATTTTCAGCACTTTGATTATAATGTGCTTATTAAGTATGATTGTCATGGACTGAACTGTGATCCCAAAAAATATGTGTCAACTTGGTTAGGCCACGATTCCCAGTATTGTGCAGTTGTCCTTCATTTTGTGATTGTAATTTTATGTTAAAGAGGATTAAGGTGGGATTGTAACACCCTTACTAAGGTCACATCCCTGATCTAATCTAAAGGGAATTTCCCTGAAGTGTGGCCTGCACCACCTTTTACCTTACAAGAGATAAAAGGAAAGGGAAGCAAACAGAGAGTGGGAACCACATACCACGAAAAAAGAAGAACCAGGAGCAGAGTGTATCTTTTGGAACCGGGGTTCCTGCGAGGAGAAGCATCTAGTCCAGGGGGAGATTGATGAGAAGGACCTTCCTCCAGAGCCGAAAGAAAGCAAGCCTTCCCCTGGAGCTAACACCCAGTATTTGGACTTCTGGCCTACCAAACTATGAGAAAATAAATTTCTTGTTGAAGCAGCACTAGATGTCTAAGACCGTGGTCTTCTTAGTATTTGTCATATTTGAGGTCTTCTGGACATTTTTAATTTGAAAAATGTATGCCTTTCACTAAATTTAGGAAATTTTCAGTCATTGTAACTTCAAATATTTTTTTCTGCCAATTTCTCTCTTTTCTTTGCATTTCTTCCATTACACATAATATGTTTCACCTTTGTTATTGTCTCACAAATCCCCAAGGCTCTGATCACTTTCTTCAGTCATATTTCTCTCCATGTTCAGATTAAATTATTTCTACTGACCTATCTTTAAGTTTACTGATTACTTGCCCTATCATCTCCATTCTGCTGTTAAACCTATCTAGAGAATTTTTATCTCTGTTATTTTCCTCTTCAGTTCTAGACTTACAATTTATTTCTTTTCAAAATTTCTATTTCTGTAATTATATTTTCTATGTTTAAGTTTATTATTACCTTACTTTCCCTGAATTAATTGAGTTTAAATTTCTTGACACTGGTTCTCAATATATCGAGTAATTTTGTATTGTATCCCAGAAATTGTAAATACTATGTTGTAGAGACATTTATATTTCATTTACGTTTTTGTTTTAGTAGGCAATTAACTTTGTTGTACCCAATATGCAAACTCTCTCTCTTCAGCAGAAGCTCAATCTCACTTTAGTCTTCTATCATTAGCTGCGATGTTATAAGTCTTCCCTGAATTTACGTGGATCAGGGATCAGCCAAAGGCTTGGACAGCATCTTTACACAGACTTTGTGGCTCCCCTCTCTGGATTTCTCATTCCAGGAATCCTGCTATCATTTCCATGGCCATGTTGTTGTTGTTGTTAGGTGTCGTCTAGTTGGTTCCAACTCATAGTGACCCCAGGTATTGCAGAACAAAACACTGTCCAGTCCTGCACCATGCTCACAATCATTGTTATGCTTGAGCCCATTGTTGCAGCCAGTGTGTCAATCCATCTCGTTGAGGGTCTTCCTCTCTTTTGCTGACTCTCTACTTTACCAAGCATGATGTCCTTCTCTAGGGACTGATCCCTTATAACAACATGTCCAAAGTATATAAGACACAGTCTTACCATCCTACCTTCTAAGGAGTATTCTGGTTGTACTTCTTCCAAGACAGATTTGTTTGTTCTTTTGGCAGCCCATGGTATATTTGATATACTTCGACAACACCACAATTCAAAGACATCAATTCTTCTTCAGTCTTCCTTAATCATTGTCTAGCTTTTGCACGCATATGATGCAATTGAAAATACCACAGCTTAGGTCAGGCACACCTTAGTCTTCAAGGTGACATCTTTGCTTTTTAACACTTTAAAGAGGTCTTTTGCAGCATATTTGCCCAGTGCAATGAGTCTTTTGATTTCCTGACTGCTGCTTCCATGGCTGTTGATTGTGGATCCAAGTAAAATGAAATCCTTGACAACTTCCATCTTTTCGCCATTTATCGTGATGTTGCTATTGGTCCAGTTGTGAGGATTTTTGTTTTATTTATGTCGAGGTGTAATCCATACTGAAGGCTATAGTCTTTGATCTTCATCAGTAAGTGCTTCAAGTCATCTTCACTTTCAGCAAGAAAGGTTGCGTCATCTGTGTAGCGCAGGTTCTTAATGAGTCTTCTTCCAATCATGATGCCCCGTTCTTCACATAGTCCAGCTTCTCAGATTATTTGCTTACCATACAGATTGAAAAGGTTTGGTGAAAGGATAGAACCCTGATGCACACATTTCCTGACTTTAAACCACTTAGTGTGTCCTTGTTCTGTCTGAACAACTGACTCTTGATCTATGTACAGTTTCTTCATGAGCACAATTAAGTGTTCTGGAATTCCCATTCTTTGCAATGTTGTCCATAATTTGTTGTGATCCAAACAGTTGAATGTCTTTGCATAGTCAATAAAACACAGGTATACATCCTTCTGGTATTCTCTGATTTCAGCCAGGGTCCATCTGACATCAGCCAAATTTGTCCTCTGCTCTTCAAGCAAGAAAGACTTCAAAAGTTCTATCTTAGATTAATAGCGCTGACTTCAACTTACCTTCATGCTAAAAATTATATAAAAAAAAAAAAACAGGAAACTCATTGCACTCTAGTGCCTTTTTAAAAGTTTTGACTCTTCCTCCAGAATATATCTGCTTTTTTTTTTTTTTTCACCCTCCAATGGCTTCAGGTCATTACTTTCTTATATCTTGTCTGAAGTTTAAGTCATTTCTTGTAGGAGGATTTTGTACGAGAGAAAATTCAGAAAATAAAATTCAAACATAAAATTTACATATACAACTGATATATGTAATGTTACGATAAAGTATAAAAATTAAGTAATCTTATTGGAGTGCATAGGCAGTTAATATGTAAACTAGCGAATCAAAAATGGCCTTCTGTAAGAAGCATTATCTAAGCTTGAATTGGAAAGACATATAGGAGTTAGCTAAGACAAGGAAGGCTTAGAGAGAGAATATTTCAGATTTAAAAAATAATAATAAAAAGCCCCTGCATGAGTCTTACTCGTGTGGAAGAGAGTACTAAATCTTTGTAAGATAAGACTCATCACTTACTGAAAAATAAAGTTTGAGGTTTTGAATAGAAATTCACCTATCTTGGGTTTAAAGAGACATACATCTATAAAATTTTTAAATCTGTCCTTATCTAGGAAAAATTACAATGCTACTTTAGTTGTTGAAAGAACTGAAGAAAAAATTCAAGCATTGAGTTGCAATAGCGAAGGATTCTATGGGCAAAAATACTGAACTACACAGAAGGCATCAAAAGAAGGTGGAAGGAATACAGAGTCACTGTACCAAAAAGAACTGGTCTACGTTCAACCATTTCAGGAGGTAACATATGATCAAGAACCAATGGTACTGAAAGAAGAAGTCCAAGCTGCATCAAAGACATTGGTGAAAAACAAGGCTTCAGGAATTGACGGAATACCAATCTGTTTCAACAAACAGATGCAACGCTGGAAGTGCTCACTCATCTATGCCAAGAAATTTGGAAGACAGCTACCTTGCCAACTGACTGGTAGAGATCCATATTTATCCCTATTCCAAATAAAGGTGACCCAACAGAATCCAGAAATTATCAAACAATATCATTAATATCACAGGCAAGTAAAATTTTGCTGAAGGTCATTCAAAAGTGGTTGCAGCAGTACATCAACAGGGAGCTGCCAGAAATTCAAGCTGGATTCAGAAGAGGTCATAGAAGGAGGGATATCATTGCTGATGTCAGATGGATCCTGGCTGAAAGCAGAGACTACCAGAAAGATGTTCACTTGTGTTTTATTGACCATGCAAAGGTATTTGACTGTGTGGATCATAACAAATTATGGGTAACATTTCGAAGAATAGGAATTACAGAATACTTAATTGTGTTCATGAGGAACTTGTACACAGGTCAAGAGACAGTCATTCAGCATGGTTTAAAGTCAGGAAAGGTGTGCGTTAAGGTTGTACACTTTCACTGTATTTATTCAATCTGTATGCTCAGCAAATAATCTGAGAAGCTGGACCATATGAAGAGGAATGGGGCATCAGGATTGGAGGAAGACTCATTAAGAACCTGCATTACGCAGATGACACAACCTTGTTTGCTGAAAGTGAAGAGGACTTGCAGCACTTACTGATGACGATGTAAGATCACAGCCTTCAGTATGGATTACACCTCAACTTAAAGAAAATAAAAATCCTCGCAACTGGACCAATAAGCAACATCGTGATAAATGCAGAAAAGACTGAAGTTGTCAAGGATTTCATTTTACTTGGATCCACAATCAACATCATGGAAGCAGTGGTCAGGAAATCAAACGATGCATTGCATTGGGCAAATCTGCTGCAAAAGACCTCTTTGAAGTGTTAAAAAACACAGATGTCACCTTGAAGACTAAGGTGCGCCTGACCTAAGCCATGGCATTTTCAATTGCCTCATACACATGTGAAAGCTGGACAATGAATAAGGAGGAATGAAGAAGAACTAATGCCTTTGAATTATGATGTTGACTAAGAATATTGAATGAACAAATCTATCTTGGAAGAACTACAATCAGAATGCTCCTGAGAAGCAAGGATGGCAAGACTTAGTCTCACATACTTTGGAAATGTTATCAGGAGGGATCAGTCCCTGGAGAAGGACATCATGTTTTTCTTTCTCCAGGGACTGAAAGTAGAGGGTGAGCGAAAAAGAGGAAGACCTTCAATGAGATGGAATGCACAGTGGCTGCAACAATGGGCTCAAGCAGAACAACGATCGCGAGGATGCTGTGTGACAGGGCAGTGTTTCATTCTGTTGTACACAGGGTCACTATGAGTCAGAACTGACTCAACAGCACCTAACAACAACACCGTAGCCTTATATATAGCTTATCTCCAGAAAAATGTAATGATCATACCTAGTTTGTTAAGAAAACTAGCCTTATTATTTTGCGTGTTATTAAAAACATACTAATTACTTTTTATTGTTTGCTACATAAAAACTTAAAAAAATAAAAACATACAAATTCAAGGTCCTATCATCAAGTTATTTGTATTTTTATAATTCAATCCTGGTAGATATAGACATTGAAGTTAATATTACTAAAGCTGGTGATAAGATAGAAATTCCTTAGAGTTAGGGCAAGAAAACAGATCTGTCATTTACTGATTAGACATCCAAGAACAAAAGTGTCCCTTTGTGATATGAAGAGCATTGGCACAAAGTCTGTAAAAAGAGAATGCTTATTACCTGCAGACTCATTTGTGCCTTAGTGCTTTTGAGTTTTCTTTGCTCTGCATACTTATTTTTTTAATTATTTTATTTTTGTTGTTGAGAATATACACAGCAGAATATACCAATTCAACAGTTTATACATGTACAATTCGGTGACATTAATTACATTCTTCAAGGCGTGCAACATTCTCACCCTTCTTTTCTTTGTTGTTACTCCTCCATTAACATAAACTCACTGCCCCCTAAGTTTCCGATCTGATCTTTTGAGTTCCTGTTGTCAATTTGATCCTATACAGATAGATATTAAAAGAGCACTATGCTCAAGGCAGACATTCTCTACTCCTTAAGCTAAATTGTTGTTTGGTTTTAAGAAGACTTTAGGCAATATTTTTGCTATAAAGTTTAAGGCCTAAAGATTATCTCAGAGCAATAGTTTCAAAGGTTCATGCAGCCTCCATAGCTCCAGAATTTCTGGATTCCATGAGAATTTATAATTCTTTTCTCCATGTTCACCCTTTTGATCAGGATTCTACTCTAGGATCTTTGATCAAAATGTTCAGTAGTGGTAGTCGGACCCCATTCAGTTCTTCTGGTCTCTTGGCAAATGAGCCAATTGTTTATGGTGGCAATTAGCTAGCCATTCCATTTCTTCCTCCAGTTCCTGACTCTCTTCTCCCTCTGTTGCTCCAGGTGAACGGAGACCAATTGTTATACCTAGGATGGCTTGTTGCAAGCTTTTAAGACCCCAGGCACTACGAAATGAACTAGGAGGTAGAACAGAAGTGTTGAACATGATATTAGGGCAATTAACTGGTGTCTTAATTATCTAGTTTTTTTTTTTTACTATAACAGAAGTACCACAAGTGGATGGTTTAAGAAAGAGAAATTTATTCTCTCACAGTCTAGTAGGCTACAAGTCCAAATTCAGGACACCAGCTCCAGGGAAAGGCTTTCGGTCTCTGTTGGCTCTGGAGGAAGGTCCTTGTCCTCTTCCCCTGGTCAAGAGGTTTCTCAGTGCCTGGACCCTGGGCCCCAAGGATGCACTAGTCTCCTGGCTCTTGTTTCTTGGTGGTACAAGGTCCCCATGTCCTTCTGCTCACTTCTCTCTTTTATATCACAAAAGACAAATTCAATCTTGTGGATTGAATCCTTCCTTACTAACATAATTGCTGATAATCCCATCTCATCAACATTATAGAGAGAATTTACAACATATAGGAAAATCACATCAGATGACAAAATGGTGGACAATCACAATACTGGGAATCGTGGCCTAGCCAAATTGATACACATATTTTGGGGGGGACACAATTCAATCCATGATAACTGGGATGTCCCATGAAACCATGACACCAAACCTCCAAACCAAGGAATCAAATCCCACGAGGTGTTTGTACATAAGCAGCCTCAGCAGCTACACTTTTTTTTTTTTTTTTTGGTAAGTATATCTTTCACCAATCCAACTTTTCACAGGTGTACAACTTGTTGACAGCAATTACACTAACTGGCTTGCAAGCTTACCCTTAATCAACGTGATTTTTCTATCGCTGCAAACCAAAAGTCAGTACTTCATAAGCAATAACCTCCCCCCTGCCCCCAACTCTGCCTCCCACTCATGGTGACTACTAATAAACTTTGGTTTCTATACGTTTGCCTGTTCTTGTCTTTTTATATTAGCGAGGTCATATGATATTTGTTCTTTTGTAATTGACTTATTTCACCCAGGATAATGTCTTCAAGTTCCATTCACATGTATCAAGACTTCGTTTCTCTTATTGGCTGAGAAGTATTCATTGATCTACATATCACATTTGTTTAACCATTCACACATTGAAGGGAATTTATGTTGTTTCCACTGTTTCACTATTGTGAATAGTGCTGTACTAAACATAGGTGTACAAGTATCTGTTTGAGTCTCTGCTTTCAGGTCTTTGGGCACATGCCTTAGAGTGGAATTGCTGGGTCATATGGTAGTTCTATTTTTATTTTTTTGAGGAACTGCCACAGTGTTTTCCTCAATGGTTTACCATTTTCCATTCCCACTAGCAATGGATAAGGTAGTGGCACTAGTAGAGGCACTAATGATAGTGAAGGCAAACCCATATCCAGAAGTACAATTCTAGAAAGTAAGAACTTCTGCCATCTCCAAGTGACTGGAAGATCTCCTGGAAAGACAGTAATAAATTGAGGGCTCAGCATCATTCTCTGCTGCAAGCAGGTTGAGTTCAGCAATTGCAATAGCTAGATCAGCTTTTTTTGAGAGGGAATCCTTAGTATTGGGTCCATGATTAGCCTCAGTGCCAGCTACCATGATCACTCACTTCATGAACTTATTATTCCAGTCCCAG
Source organism: Elephas maximus indicus (assembly GCF_024166365.1). Classification (NCBI taxonomy): domain Eukaryota; kingdom Metazoa; phylum Chordata; class Mammalia; order Proboscidea; family Elephantidae; genus Elephas; species Elephas maximus. The sequence goes on along the minus strand of NC_064828.1, from coordinate 95,206,680 downwards.
GGTAGCCAAAGAAAGAGGGTGGTTATAGAAAGCTTCATCTGCAATGGATGCTTTCTCATAGGCATAAGAGTGAAATGAAAGATCCACAAGTTTTATAACCACTCCCAGGGGGCTGTCCACAGACTTCTAAAATCCCACATTGCCAGTCTTCCAATATTACTTCTTCCAGTCCCTTGACCAACAAGCCAAACTATTTACCACTGACCAAAAATCCATGTACATCCTTAAGTCATTCCTTCTTTTATTAAAAAAAAATGAACTCTGTGTTTTTTACAAATATGTCTCCTGGAAGAATTTGCCTTACCCATTTTTCATTAGAAACACACATGGGAGGGCTGAAATGAGGCATTACTCCAATTTTAGCCTGTACCAATGTACCATATCCATGTATTTGTGAACCATGCCCACATTCTTTTCTCCTCTGTCACTTGGTTATAGAGAATGCCCTATGAAGCACAGGTGTGAGATGAAAGAAGGAAAGAAGGGCTATAGGGAGAGATGACATTGGAGTCTGGTCCATGAGTTATGTAATTTATTCCTGCCCTCTGGACCAGTCTAAGCTTTATTCTGAATATACCATCATACTATGGATGACTGCTGCACCAGCCTGAATTTATGACGGGATGGATGGGATAATGCCCAGCTAATGATGGGAAGCTCCAGTGGTACCATCACTTGTTCCAGTTTTAGACACTCAGTCTCTAGTATGGACTAATAGCACACCAGAAGCTGCTTTTCAAGCTGAGAGTAGTTCTTTCTCACAGAGGCATAGAATGGCTCATCAACTTTACAGATCTGTGCTATAACTCTCCCACTGGAACTTGCCAGGCATCCCACACGGTCTCCTTAATCAACATGGATACATCTAATACCATTACAAATGCAAAGCCATATTGCCTGAATGGCAAAGCAACTTGCACTGCCTCAGACGTCTTTCTTACTCTGATCCACTCTCAAAATTGAAAGCTTTCCAACAAATGAGTCAGAGCATTATTGTCAAGTGTAACATGTGCTACCCAAATTCAAAAAAGGGAGCTTGCCAAGTGCTGTCCTATTTCTTAGTGCTAAGATATACAAGGTTCAATATTGTCCTTTACCTTAAATGGGATTATTTTCATGTCCCAAATCATTTGACCTCTAAAATTTTCATTGATGACAGAACCCTAAATTGTTATGAGATTTATCTTCCAACCTCTGGTATGAATGTGTCTTATTAGGACATCCACAGTCCTTGTCACTTTTTGTTTACTAAGTTTAATTATCATAATGTCACCAATATTCTGGGTTAATATAATGTTCTGTGGACTATCAAAACAACTAACACCCTGTAAAGCATATTCTGACAAACAATAGGAAGATTAACAAAGTGAGTTAAAAAATAAATAGATGCTATCTCTACTAAGCACCATCACACTTCTGTCAATTTGTCCTAGTGTGGTGGCTTGTATGTTGCTTTGATGCTAGAAGATATGTAACAGTATTTCAAATACCACCAGGATCACCCATGGTAGACAGGTTTCAGCTGAGCTTTCAGCCTAAGACAGACTAGGAAGAAGGACCTGGCAGTCTACTTCTGAAAAAACTGGCCAGTGAAAACCTTATGAATAGCAGTAGAACATTGTCTGATATAATGCTGGACGATGAGCCCTTCAAGTAGGAAGGCACTCAAAATATGTCTGGGGAAGAGCTGCCTCCTCAAAGTAGAGTCAACCTTAGTGACATGGATGGAGGCAAGCTTTCAGTACCTACATTTACTGATGCAGCACAACTCTAAATGAGAAGAAATAGCTGCAAACATCCATTAATAATTGGAATTTGGAATGTATGAAGTATGAATCTAGGAAAACTGAAAGTCATCAAAAATGAAAGGGAACACATAAAGATAGATATCCAAGGCATTAGTGAGCTGAAATGGACTGGTATTGGCCATTTTGAATCAGACAATCGTATGGTCTACTATGCTAGGAATGACAAATTGAAGAGAAATGGCTTTGCATTCATTGTCAAAAAGAACATTTCAAGATCTATCCTGAAGTACAACTTTGCCAGTGATAGGATAATACCCATATGCCTACAAGGAAGACCAGGTAATACAATAATTATTCATATTTACACACCAACCGCTAATGCCAAGGATGAGGAAATTGAAGATTTTTACCACCTTCTACACCCTGAAATTGATCAAACATGCAATCAAGATACATTGATAATTACTGAAGATTTAAATGCAAAAGTTGGAAACAAAGAAGAAGGATCAGTAATTGGAAAGTATGGCCTAGGTGGTAAAAACTACACCAGAGATCACCTTACAGAATTTTGTAAGACTAACAACTTATTCATTGCAAATAACTTTCTTAACATAAACAGTGACGTGGACCACACTGGACAGAAAACACAGGAATCAAGTCAACAACATGGGTGGAAAGAGATGATGGAAAAACTCAATATCATCAGTCAGAACAAGGCCAGGGCCACATAAACCAGAGACTCCATCAGCCTGAGACAAGAACTAGATGGGGCATGGTTACCAGACCACCCTGACAGGGAACACAACAGAGAGTCCCTGATGGAGCAGGAGAAAAGTGGGGTGCAGAACTCAAATTCTAGTAACATACCAGACTTAATGGTCTGACTGAGACTGGAGGAACCCCAGAAGACATGGCCCCCAAATTCTCTGTTAACCCAGGACTAAAACCACTCCCAAAGCCAACTCTGCAGACAAAGATAAGACTGGACTATAAGACATAAAATGATAATCGTGAAGACTATGTTTCTTAGTTCAAGTAGATACATGAGACTAAATGGGTAGCTCCTGTCTGGAGGAGAGATGAGAAGGCAGAAAGGGACAGGACCTGGTTGAATGGACATGGGAAATCTCAGATGGAAAGGAGGAGTGTGCTGTCACATTATAGGGAGAACAACTAAGATCACGTAACAATGTGTGTATAAACTTTTGTATGAGAAACTAACTTGAGCTGTAAACTTTCACTTAAAGCACACACACACAAAAAAAAAAACAGGCCCAGGAGCTGACTGCAGAATAGATCATCAATTGCTCATATGCAAGTTTAAATTAAAGCTGAAGAGAACTATAATAAGTCCATGAGAACTAAAATACAACCTTGAGTATATCTCACCTGAACTTGAAGAACATCTCAGGAATGAATTAGGTGCACTGAACACTAATGACATAAGACCAGATGAGTTGTGGAATGACATCAAGGACATCATACATGAAGAAAGCAAGAGGTCATTAAAAACACGGGAAAGAAAGAAAAGACCAAAAAGCATGTCAGAAGAGACTCTGAAACTTACTCTTGAACACAGAGTAGCTAAAGCAAACGGAAGAAATGATGAAAAAGAGCTGAACAGAAGATTTCAAAAGGCAGTTTAAGAAGACAAAGTAAAATATAATGACATATGCAAAGACATGGAATCAGAAAATCAAAAGGGAAGAATGTGCTTTGCATTTCTCAAGCTGAAAGAACTGAAGAAAAAATTCAAGCCTTGAGTTGCAATATTAAAGGATTCTGTGGGCAAGATATTGAACAATGCAGGAAGCATCAAAAAAACATGGAAGGAATATACAAAGAACTGGGTGGATTTCAACAATTTCAGGAGGTAGTATATGGTCAAGAAACAATGGCGTGGTGGTTAGGGTTGTGTGTTAACTTGGCTGGGCCGTGATTCTCGGTGGTTTGGCAATTGTATGATGTTGTGATCACTTCCATGATGAGATTTTATATAATACAATCACCTCCAGGATGGTATCTGCTGTGAGTGGCCAATCGGTTGAAAGGTAGTTTCTTTGGGCATGTGGCCTGCATTGAATATAAGAGGATATTCTGGCAAGATGCAGGGGTTTTTGCTCACTCTGGATTCTGCAGTTGGCTCCTGTTTGTCTGACTTCTGGTTGTTGGGACTTGAGCTAGCAGCTTACCTGCGGTCTTTCCTGCCAATCTTGGAATTTGTTGATCTTTGCAGCCAGTGAGCAAGACCCCTGCTCTCTGACCTGCCAATCTTGGGTTCACCAGCCCCTGCGGCTACTTCAGTGAGGAGAAGCCTCTACTGTGACCCACAGGCCTGAGATGTTTTAGCCTCTACAACCAAGTGAGTCATTTTCTTGATATAAATATATATATGTGTATATATACATATGCTTTACTGGTTTGCTTTTCCAGAGAACCCAACCTAAGACAGATGGTATTGAAGGAAGAAGTCCAAGCTACACTGAAGACATTGGAGAAAAACAAGGATCTAGGAATTGACAGAATACCAACTGAGATGTTTCAACAAATGAATGCAGAACTGGTGCTCCCTCATCTATGCCAAGAAATTTGGAAGACAGCTATCTAGCCAACCGACTGTAAGAGATCCATATTTGTGCCCATTCCAAAGAAAGGTGATCTAACAGGATACGGAAATTATAGAATAATAACATTAATATCACATACAAGTAAACTTTTACTGGAAGTCACAAATGGTTGCAAAATATATCAACAGGGGGCTGACAGAAATTCAAGCCAGATTCAGAAGAACACGTGGAACGAGGGTTATTATTACTGATGTCTAATGGATCTTGGCTATCAGCCTGGATATAATGAGGAAGGCATATTAAATCTTGAGGAGAATGTGCATCAGGTAAAATAATACCATGGTCTCTAGGCAAGGGGAGGATTCTCAAGGGGAAGGAGTCTTCTTCTGCCAGCCTTGAGTGTTCAAGTAAACTTGAGGTTCAAGATTCTCATCTCATCCTCTCAAATGTCTCAATTCCAGAAGTCAGGATCCCACTATTTTCCTAGCAGGGCTCTGTATTGAACATAAGACGTAACTCAAGACTATGCAATCAGCCTCTTTTGCAATGCTGCAATCCTTAAAATCAGATACCAAGCCTGGTTCTCAGCACCCTCTACTCTGTGGCTGCAGGAGATGGTAATCTCCTTAAAAGCAGCATTAGAGACCCTCTGGTTTTCTCGATATGAATTGTGTTGCAGTTGGCTGTCTTGGGTCTTTCATTTTCTATTTTCGAGGCTTCTAAATTAGTTACCAAAAGCCAGACCACTCCACAATCCTTGTAATCACCATTGCCCGTATAAAGTTCATAAGCTATAGCTGTCATATAAACCCTATACCTCCTTTTCCTCGTGCACTCATCCAAATTACTTAGAAATGAAAGCCTCAGTAATTTTGATGCCACTTGCCTGCCAAGTGTTTTCATCACCATAGTCACCACTAGCAATGGGGCCCTTATTGCCTTAGACTAACAAGTAACCCCACTCCAAAATGCATTCTGAAATTCTTTCTAGGGACACTCCTAATACCAATTCTCTTAGTCTGTGTTCCATGGGCAGCAGAGTTTGAAGGTAAGATCTATGACCCACTGCTTTATCAGAAAGCATAGTCCCAGGCAACAGAAGTGATTGGCAAGGGAAGAGAGTAAACTAGGGAAGGTGGAAGAGCCAATGTGAGGATTTACTATCAAGCTAAATGGTGCTATGCGCAAATAATTGCTGAAACTCAGGATTGTGTACTGAGATGGTGTATAAATTCTGTCTCAGCATCATCCATTTAGGGTGGGAAAATAGAGAGAAGTATCCACTCACCACTCTCCCTTGGTGTATTATCTCTCCCCATACTTTTGGAAAGGAGCCCTGGTGGCACATTGCTTAAAACACTCAGCTGCTAACCGAAAGGTCGGCGGTTTGAACCCACCAGCTGTTCCATGGAGAAAGATGTGGCAGTCTGTTTACATAAAGATTACAGCCTTGGAAATCCTATGGGGCAGTTCTACTCTATCCTATTGGGTCACTGTGAGTCGGAATCGACTCAATGGCAACAAGTTTGGTTTTGGGTCTTTTTATACTTTTGGATTGGTCACGCATGGTCACTGAGCTGTATGTGTCCATGTGGATGATCTCCAAACCTCTACATCAACAGGAAAATCCCAGCTCAGTTTGCAGCATGAGCACAAGGTGAAGCACTATCAGGATGGATCTGCAGGTGGTTGATGAGGGCCTGCTAAGAGCTGGTTGCCACAGCAGCAGCTGGAATAAGTGTGAGGCCAAGATACTCTCAGGTGGCACATAATAAAGCCTTCTTTTTTAAACAGTGGCTTGACATTTATAATTATAGTTACCTATTTTTTTTTACACAGTTACAAGACACTTATCTAAGAGCAATAGCAAATATTCACATTGCACTCTGCCTTTGCCGGACGCTCATATGTTACATGTGTTAACTCATTTAACCTTCACCATCAACCTATGAAAGAAGATAATTTGGCTGATTTTACATATAAGGCAAGCCAGTACAGAGATGTTAAGTAGCTTATGTAGAGACACACTACAGGTCTGTACATAATAGTGACAGGACTTGAACCCAGATTGTTGTAAGGGTCTGTGTTTTCAAATACTAGCCTATATTGCCTAAAAGGCAAATCGGCAATATCTTCAAAGTAAGACGAAGGGTAAAAATTGTAGGCAGGCTAGTGGCTGGGACTAGTTTTGAGGTGAATATCATTGTTTCTTAGTGCTGCTGTAACAGAAATACTACAGTGAATCGCTTTAAAGAGCAGAAATTTATTTTCTCACAGTCAGGAGGCTAGAAGTCCAAATTCAGGACACCAGCTCTAGGGCAAGGTTCTCTCTCTGTTGGCTCTAGGGGAAGATCCTTGTCTCTTCAGCTTTCCTCAGTTTCTCAGAGGTCTTTGTATTGCATCTATCTTCCAAACTGCTCTTTTTTAACTCAGAAGTGATTAGATTTAGGACACACCCTCCACTGATACAAGCTCATTTATATAGCAAAAGAAACTCTATTCCCAAAAGGAATTACATCAGAAGGCATAAGGTTTATGATTCCAACACCAGCAATCCATACATATTGTGTTGTTAGGTGCCATCCGGTAGGTTCCAACTCATAGCCACACTATGTACAACAGAACAAAACACTGCCTGGTCCTGTGCCATCCTCACAATTGTTGTTATGCTTGAGCCCATTGTTGCAGCCAGTGTCAATCCACCTTGTTGAGGGTTATCCTCTTTTTTCACTGACCTCTACTTTACCAAGCATGATATCCTTCTCTAGGGCTGATCCCCTCAGACAACATGTCCAAAGTATGTGAAACGTAGTCTTGCCATTCTTGGTTCTAAGAAGCATTCTCGTCATACTTCCTACAAGACAGATTTGTCCATTCTTTTGGCAGTCCATTGTATATTCAATATTCCTCACCAATACCACAATTCAAAGGTGTCAATTCTTCTTTAGTCTTCCTTATTCATCGTCCAGCTTTTACATGCATATGATTCAGCTGAAAACATCATGGCTTTGGTGAGGCGGGGGTCTTAGTCTTCGAGGTGACATCTTTGCTTTTCAACACCTTCAAGAGGTCTTTTGCAGTAGATTTGCCCAATACAATGTGTTGTTTGATTTCTTGACTGCTGCTTCTATGGCTGTTGGTTGTGGGTCCTAGTAAAATGAAATCCTTGACAACTTCAATCTTTTCTCTGTTTAACATAATGTTGCTTATCGGTCCAGTTGTGAGGATTTTTGTTTTCTTTATGTTGAGGTGTAATCCATACTGAAGGCTGTGGTCTTTGATCTTCATCAGTAAGTGCTTCAAGCCCTCTTTACTTTCAGCAAGCAAGATTGTATTATTTGTATAACACAGGTTGTTAATGAGTCTTCCTCCAATTCTGATGCTGAGTTCTTCTTCATATAGTCCATCTTCTTGGATTATTTGCTCAGCATACAGATTGAATAAGTATGGTGAAAGGATAAAATTCTGACTTACACTTTTCCTGACTTTAAACCACACAGTATCCCCTCATTCTGTTCAAATGGCTGACTCTTGATCTGTGTACAGTTTCCTTATAAGCACAATTAAGTGTTCTGAAATTCCCATTCTTTACAATGTTACCCGTAATCTGTTATGAACCACAGTCAAATGCCTTTGCATGGTCAAAAAACACAGGTAAACATCCTTTGGTTATTCTCTGCTTTCAGCCAATATCCATCTGACATCAGTGATCATATCCCTGGTTCCATGTCCTTTTCTGAATCCAGCTTGAATTTCTGTCAGTTCCTGTTGATATACTGCTGCAGCCACTTTAGCTCTTCAGCAAAATTTTACTTGCTTGTGATATTAATGATATTGTTCGATAATTTCCACATTCTGTAGGATCACCTTTCTTGATAGGCATAAATATGGATCTCTTCCAGTCAGTTGGTCAAGTAGTTGTCTACCAAATTTCTAGGCATAGACAAGTGAGCACTTCCAGCACTGTATCCGTTTGTTGAAACATCTCAGTTGGTATTCGTTCAATTCCTGGAGCCTTGTTTTTCGCCAGTGCCTTCAGTGCAGCGTGAACTTCTTTCGGTACCATCAGTTCCTGATCATATGCTACCTCCTGAAATGGTTGAACATTGACCAATTCTTTTTGGTAAAGTGACTCTGTGTGTTCCTTCCACCTGCTTTTGATGTTTTCTGCATCACTTAATATTTTTCTTATAGAATTGTTCAGTATAGGAACTTGAGGCTTGACTTTTTTTTAAGGACAAATGTATGATGTGCTTCCATATTAAACAGTAAGATCTTGCTGGAACCATTGCCACAATTTCAAAAATATCTTCAAGATAACATGCAAACAACTGTGATAACAAAAGTTTGTGATTTCTGATGGTGATGAAGTCACAGATACCACTAAAATTACTAAGGATTATGGCTAACTTCAGTTGAAGAAAATGCTATCATCAAGATGTCAGAGAACATAGAGGTGTAATTTTTCCCATCCAGATATATAATATCCAAATCCTTTGACAGACCTTTTGCAGGTTCATGAAGCCCCTACAGAAAGAGAGAAAGATGGAAACACCCAGTAAAGGACAGTGGCAAGGGGTTCCACTTCTTAAAACACATTCCAATATCCTGTATTCCTTTGTTGCTTCATTAACTTATTAGATACCCAACTAAGTAAACAGTAGTCAGCAAACGATGGTTCCTGCAGTCACATAACTCCAGCTAGGGGTGTGTGTGTGTGTGTGTGTGTGTGTGTGTGTGTTGGAGGGAGGTGCTGAGCAGATATTAAAAAATGAATGGCACAAATTGCAGTAAGTGCCAACATCAGCACTATTATGATAAGTGCTATGTGAAGGTACAAGGGAATTAGAAATTTGGTGATTTCTTATAACAAATTATGCCACTGAAGACCATCTGTTTTGTTACTATATGTACTATTGTTTTGAAAAATGCTGGTATTCAAGTTCTTCCTAAATTAATTAAGCAGAAAAATTGATAAAGGGTTTTTCTTAAACTAATTTTCACGTCTTCTTTTTTTTTTAATTCTTCATACAACCCGCAGTACAATGAGAGATATTTAGAAATTAAAGCATTAAAATTCATTTCTGCTGAGAACCAGAAAGAATAGGGGTGTTCAGAGAATGAAGAACCAATGCTAAATTAGTGCATTTTGTATAAATTTTTAAATGACCAAAAACAGACATATTCAAATTCACCCATACATACAGAAACAAGATCCCAAGGCCAATACATGAAATTCTTTTGTAGTAGCTGCCATTTGAGGAATAACCAAGCCTTACTCTTTTAGTGTGAATAATTGAGGGAGGAGTTGGCATAGAATATAAAGTGGGAATTAGAAATCCTACTCCTGAATCCTAATAAGTTCATCTAAACAACCAGTAAATCTATGGCAGTTGCACAAAACAATGATTTTATATTTGGTGTTTGAAGTCTTGAGGTTAAAAGAAATTAATAATGATTATAATAACTAGAAAGCATGAGATTAACTACCACTGTAATGGCTACTGTAAAATTATGTTATAAAACAATTTTGCATTAATAAATCAGAGAAATGAACAAAGTCTAAAAGGGTGTACGGAATTGTGTTTTCATTAAGATACTAGAGGACAAAGTTTACCAATAAGAAATTATAACAAGACTATTATCAAAGGCCATTCCTTCACACAGAAGGCTGGGGAAAGTTTCTGTTACCTGCAACCTTCTAAGAACTTCAATATATTTCCTTTAATAGGGTCCTGTATTTAAAGAGCAATGACTGACTAAATACTAGATCATCCAATGCAAACCATTCAACAAGATCCAAAGCTAGGTAGCTATCTGATTCACAGGTATACACAACCACCAGAGTTGACAAATACATTATTGAAAGTCTACTATGTGACAAGCACTATGCCAGGTGCTGGGACTGCTATAGTTTTGAGCGAATAGACATCATCTCAGACCTCCTGGAGCTACAGTATTGGGTGAATCATCACTGTAAAGTGTGATGCATGTGACGATGGGGACAGTCCAGCTTCTATGGAAGCACAAATTGAGATGCTTATCCCAATGCAGGGAGTCAATGAAGATGTAAAGAATGTAGGGGAATTGGTAAGACATAGGGGGAGGGGGAAGATGCAAAGAGCATAGTCCACGGAGAGTGGATCTACTAGTGAGGAAGTGTGAGGTTAGGGAGGGCATGGTGCTTTGAGGGGCTGAAAGAAATCAGGAGCAGCTGGAGAGTAAGATGACGGGAGAGGAAAGTGAACAAGGGGAGGTTGGAAATGTATGCTGGGGATACATCTTGGATTACCTTGAAGGCCAACTTAAGAAACTGAGGCTTTATTCCTCAGACTAGAGGAAAGTCACTGATGAAACTGAGTGGGGGAGCAATATTACCATATATGCAGTATGAAAGGCTGACTCTCACTTCACTGGATAGTATAGACAGATTGGCAGGGGTACAACACTATGTGAAGGGAAACTGGAGGCTGTAGCAGTGAAATCAGAAAGAGGTATTAGTGTCCTAAACTGGAGTAGGGGGACAAAGGAGGCAAAAAAAAGAAAAGGTATTTAGAGATATTGAGCTTATAAAATCAACATAATTTGAAGATTAATTGATGTGGAAATGAGAAAAGGGGATAAATGAAATATGAGTCCCATATTTCTGGTTTAAGAGCTAGAGGTTTGATAATCACATTTACTGGGCATTGTGAGCATTTGCCATTTGTGGCTGCCCAACGTCTTTAGAATTCCCATCCTTTGTTCGGAAAATTCTTACATTATGAATAATGTGACACCAAATACAGGTTGAAATTATTTTCACGACTTCTTTATTGCTAAGTTGCACTTTTGCCCCCAAAAAGGAGCAGCATGAGGAAATAATATACACAGAATCTATCTTGGGCTTAAGCACAGTGTCAGATGAGCCTAATTCTTCAGGACAAAAGCAATAGAGTTTTTGGTTTCCACTTTGGAGTGTCTTCATTTGGGCTGTACCATTGCTGCTGAACAATGGAAGCGATAAGCCTTTTTGCTAGAACAACTCCATCGAGATATAATTGGGTATTATTCTTGGTTTCTTAACTTCTGAAGTTGGTTTTCTTTCAAACCTGAGGGTTTGTGAGTTACCTGAAATTCTTTAACTAATATCCTCTTCTGCTTAAACCAGTCAGAGAGAATTCTGTTGTTTGCAACCAAGAATCCTGACTTCCACACTGAGAGATAGAAAACTGGAAGAATGTCAGGTTTGATGGGAAGGGATTATTAGATAATAAGTTGTCACAACAAATTATCTCCATAAACATAGAGACTTGTACTCCTCTGGATTACATGTAGTGGACCCAGGAAAATGGAATATACTGGAAGTGTTTTAATGAAACCACAACTAAAACCTTATTAGCTCATTTTCTTATCCAAACTGGCCTTTGATGATAAGTTTATCATCAAACAAATAGTCTACTGTGCACATAAAAGCCCTGGGTGAGTTTTGTTTTTGTGGAAATGAAGGAAAATGATTGAGTGTCCTATTTAAATGTGATAGAGAATGTAGACAACATAGGTACACTGATCAACATAAACAATTCATTTTCAGAAACAAGTCAGAGAAAAAGGCCTTTCGTGATCTGGCCTCTGCTTACTTACCTGAAGTCACTTTACTTGGCCATTACTAGTCTTCATCTATACTGGCCTGCTGTCTGCTTTTTGGACACCCTGGACCATTTCCGACCTCAGAGCTTTTGTATATGCCTTTCACCTGCCAGGAACATTCTTTTCTCTATTCTCCTAATAGATACTCATCCTCAGATTTTTTCTTAAATGTTTCTCCCTCAGGAAAACCTTAGGATGGTTTTACCCCCAATATACTCATGCAAAACAGTGTACACTGTCCTTCAGGGTATTTACCTTGTAGGGTCATTCTTGAGTTTTAGAGAAGATAGTTTTAGAAGATGCCTGGTACAGACTATGTACTGAAAATGTAGCTCTTATCTTCTTCATAATTAAAACTGATCTCAGAGTTGCTGTGGGTTCCACCTCTCCTAAGGATATATAACCCAGCTGTTATGCACGTGTAACCCAATATGCCACATCCTTTTATTCCCTATGGTCTCCTTTGGTTTTAGCACGTCTTTAGGGTCAACAACTAAGGGAAGAGTGGTGTAATGTTGAAAGGATTTGGGCATTTGAAAGAGCGTTTTACTCAAAGAATCAAATGTATCCAAGATTGATCAGTCTAATTTACTATGACTTTCCACAAAATACATTGATAAGGGCAGTTTGTAAAAACCTGTCCTTTAGACATCAGGCCCAGTGCTTCTTTCATGATATAACACATGCTGAACTTAGCAGAGTGAAGAAGAAAATGGTAGGGACATTGCTTAAGGAAAGAGGAATTTTAAGACTTAACTTTCAAATTTGATGAATTCTTTCCCAGAACATGTGTTTGCTAACAGCATTTTAAGGAAGGAGCCCCACTGATTTTTTTTTTTTTTTTTTGGTGCCAATTATTTTACACAAGTAGAATACATGCTTATATAATGACCTATACATACGGTTTCACAAAATATAAAGGGAGTGGGCAGGGCCAAGACGGCACAGTAGTCAGACATCTCCAGCGATCCCTCTTAAAAAAAAAAAGGTCCCCCCCAAAAAAAAACAAGTGAAATGATTATATTTATGACAAGCTAGGAGCCCTGAATATCAAAGGCAAAGTTAGAAAATGGACTGAGTGGCAGAGGGAGGTAGAAACAGTTCACAATAAGAGAGGAATTGCCAGGCCTGAAATGCTGGGAACCCTCAGGCACCATTCCCAGGACTGACTGTGATGGGCTGGGGTAGCGTTCTGACTGCAGTGTCCTCAGAGACAGAGAGCCAGCTGCACTGCTTACTCTTACCTCCAGAACTAAAGAAGAACGGCACTCCCAACAAAAGCTAAGTACTTGCGTGTATTTTACTGCGCCCCCAGTTCCCAAGCCAGCTTCAGTGCCTGTCGATTCTCCTGGGCCTGAGAAAAGTCCTGCTGAGCACCTTAAGCCATTCTCCCAGCACTGGAGAAGGAATAAATTCACAATTGGGGGAAAAGATAATCTACTCCTCCACTAACCTGGTGAGCTCAGGATAGAAGCGGCTCTGTCCAGGAATAAATGGTCTGTGGAATTTGAATAACTTTCCCTCCTGCATGGACCTCTGTGTGCCTATTTCAGGAGAATAGGCCCCTGTTGGCAGACTGCAACAGTTTCAGCTGTGTGGTCAAGAGGTGGGTGTTTGATGTTTGACATCACTTTGCCTATTAAACAGGGTCCTCACCTACCCACATCAGGGGCCTAAGGACTGGTGGCTCCACTCACATCACCCAGCCACTCACAACAGGGGTCCAAGGATAACTGGTGCCTCCCAGTCCTTACAACCAAAAGCATTGAGTTCCCGCTGTCCATCTGCAGAGCCCAACCACCTGTGTGCTCTAGGGAGCAGGGAGGCACTTTTCTCACAGACACTAGGGCAATGGTTGTCAGCTCCCTGCCTTGTTCATAGCATGACCCCCTGCTGCAACCAGATATCGGTACCTACACCAATCACCCCAGCCCCTCAAGTACTGCAGAATGAGCCTATATGACACACTTGATGACCAACTACCTGGATACCTGATCTCAACCCATACAAGAAAAGTGGATGGACTCCTAGGCTCATACACTTGATAACAGCTCTAGCCATTTGATGACAGGACGTCAGAGCTTCACTGGCAAAAATAATCAAGCTACCTCACTCAAGAAACCTATTTGGGCATATCAAAACAAAACAAAGTAAGAAGTTAGGATATAGTAAGCAAACATAAAGTAAACTAATACAATAACTTATAGATGGCTCAGAGATAACACTCAATATCAAGTCACATAAAGAAACAGACCATGATCAACTTCAACAAGCTCTTAAAGAATCAAGGGATCTTCTGGAAGAAGGTGCATTTCTGGAATTACTGGAAGCAGAATACAAAAGATTAATATACAGGACCCTTCAAGACATCAGGAACAAGATCAGGAAGGAGATCAGGCAATACGCAGAACAAGCCAAGGAACACACAGATAAAGCAGTTGAAGAAATTAAAAAGATTATTCAAGAACAAAATGAAAAATTTAATAAGCTGCAAGAATCCATAGGGAGCCAGCAATCAGAAATTCAGAAGATTGACAATGAAATTACAAAATTAGACAACTAAATAGAAAGTCAAAGGAGCAGAATTGAGCAAGTGGAAGGCAGAATTAGTGAGACTAAAGATAAAACACTTGGCACCAATATATTTGAAAAAAAATCAGATAAAAGAGTTTTTAAAAAATGAAGAAAGTCTAAGAATCATGTGGGACTCTATGAAGAGAAATAAACTATGAGTGATTGGAGTACTAGAACAGGGAGAGATAACAGAAAATACAGAGAGAATTGTTGAAGGATTGTTGGCAGAAAACTTCCCTGATATCATGAAAGATGAGAAGATATCTATCCAAGATGCTCATTGACCTCCACATAAGGTAGATCTTAAAAGAAAGTCACCAAGACATATTATAATCAATCTTGCCAAAACAAAAGATAAAGAGAGGATTTTAAGAGCAGCTAGGAATAAATGAAAAGTCACATACAAAAGAGAGTCAATAAGAATAAACTCAGGCTGCTTGGCAGAAAACACACAGGCAAGAAGGCAATGGGATGACTTATGTAAAGCATTGAAGGAAAAAAATTGCCAGCCAAGAATCATATATCCAGCAAAACTGCCTCTCAAATATGAAGGCGAAATTAGGACATTTCCTGATAAACAGAAATTTACCAAAACTACAAGAAATACTAAAGGGAGTTCTCCAGTTAGAAAACGATTATCAGATATCAACCCAAGACTAGAACACAGGACAGAGCAACTGGTTGTCAACCCACATAGGAAAATCACAAAAATAAATCAAGATTAAAAAAATGCTCAAAACAGGGAAACAGCGATGTCATTACGTAAAAGAGGGCAACATTAAAAAAATAAGGAGGGACTCAGGAAACCCTGGTGGTGTAGTGGTTAAGTACTACGGCTGCTAAACAAAGGGTCGGCAGTTCGAATCCAACAGGTGCTCCTTGGAAACTCTATGGGGCAGTTCTACTCTGTCCTATAGGGTCGCTCTGAGTCGGAATCGACTCGAAGGCACTGGGTTTGGTTTTTTGTTTTTAAGAAATGTAGTCTTGGAACTTTCATACAGAGAGGAAGAAAAGGAGATATAAAGAAATAAAAGCTAAGTTTAAACTTAGAAAAATAGAGGTAAATATTAAGGTAACCAGAAAGGAGATTAACAATCCTACTCATAGAAATTAAATACAAGAAAAAATAGAGACTCAGCAGAAACAAAATCATCAATGACAAATAAAAGGAAAAGATAATATGTAAAGATAAACTACTCAGCACAAAAAATTAAGTGAGAAAAAGAAACTGTCAACAACACACAAAAAAAGATATCAAAACGACAGCACAAAACTCAGACCTATCCATAATTACACTGAATGAAATGCACTAAATGTACCAAAAAGGAGACAGAGAGTGGCAGAATGCATTAAAAAAAAAAAAAAAATGATCCATCTATATGCTGCCTACAAGAGACACACCTTAGGCTTAGTGACACAAACAAACTAAAACTCAAAGGATGGAAAAAAATATATCAAGCAAACAACAATCAAAAAAGAGCAGGAGTGGCTATTTTAACTTCTGACAAAATAGACTTTAAAGTTAAATCCACCACAAAGGATAAGGAAGGACACTACATAATGATTGAAGGGATAATATGCCAGGAGGATATAACCATATTAAATATTTATGCACCCAAGGGCAGGGCTGCAAGATGCATAAAACAAACTCTAACAGCATTGAAAAGTGAGATAGACAGCTCCAAAATTAGAGTAGGAGACTTCAACACACCACTTTTGGTGAAGGACAGAACATCCAGAAAGCTCAGTAAAGACACTGAAGATCTAAATGCCACAATCAACCAACTTGACTTCATAGACATATACAGAACACTCTACCCACGAGCAGCCAAGTATACTTTCTTTTCTAGTGCACATGGAACATTCTCTAGAATAGACTACATATTAGTTCATAAAGCAAGCCTTAGTATCTTCTCTGACCATAAGGCCATACAAGTAGACATCCATAACAGAAAAAGCAAGGAAAAGAAATAAAAAGTATTGGAAACTGAACAATACTTTGCTCAAAAATGAATGGGTTATAGAAGATATTACAAATAGAATAAAGAAATTCATATAATCAAATGAGGATGAAAACACTTCCTATCAGAACCTAGGGGACACAGCTAAAGCAGTGCTCAGAGGTCAATTTATATCAATAAATGCACACATACAAAAAGAAGAAAGGGCCAAAATCAAAGAATTACCCCTACAACTTGAACAAATAGAAAGAGAACAACAAAAGAAACTATCAGGCACCAGAAGAAAGCGTACAAAAAAATTAGAGCAGAATTAAATGAAATAGAGAACAGAAAAACAACTGAAAGAGTTAACAAGACCAAAAGCTGGTTCTTTGAAAAAATTAACAAAATTGATAAACCACTGGCCAAACTGACAAAAGAAAAACAGGAGAGGAAGCAAATAACCTGAATAAGAAATAAGATGAGCAACATTACAACAGACTCAACTGAAATTATAAGAATCACATCAGATTACTAATTAAAAATTATACCCTAACAAATTTGGAAACCTAGAAAAAATGGATGAATTTCTAGAAACACACTGCCTACCTAAACTAACACAAACAGAGGTAGAACAACTAAATAAACCCATAACCAAAGAAGAGATTGAAAAGGTAATTAAAAAACTCCTAACAAAAAAAGCCCTAGCCTGGTTGGCTTCAGTGCAGAGTTCTACCAACTTTCAGAAAAGAGTTACCACCACTACTATTAAAAGTATTTCAGAGCATAGAAAAGGACGGAATACTCCCAAATTCATTCTAAGAAGGCAACATATCCCTGATACCAAAACCAGGTAAAGACACCATGAAAAAAGAAAATTACAGACCTATATTCCTCATGAACTTAGATGCAAAAATCATCAGCAAAATTCCAGCCAATAGAATTCAACAACGTATCAAAAAAATACTTCACCATGACCAAGTGGGATTCATACCAGTTATGCAAGGATGGTTCAAGATTAGAAAAAAAAAATAACGTAATCCATCATATAAACAAAACAAAAGACAAGAACCACACGATCTAATCAATTGATACAGAAAAGGCATCTATCAAAGTTCAACACCCACTCATGATAAAAACCCTCAGCAAAATAGGAATAGAAGGAAAACTACTTAACATAATAAAGGGCATTTAACAAAGCAAAATGCCAACACCATCCTAAATGGAGAGAGTCTGAAAGCATTCCCCTTGAGATCAGGAACCAAACAAGGATGACTTTTATCACCACTCTTATTCAACATTGTGCTGGAGGTCCTGGCCAGAGCAATTAGGCTAGATAAAGAAATAAAAAGCATCCAGATTGATAAAGAAGAAGTAAAAGCACCTTTATTTGCAGATGACATTATCTTATACAGAGAAAACCCCCCAAAATCCTCAAGAAAACCACTGAAACTAATGGAGTTCAGCAGAGTATCAGGAAACAAGATAAACATTCAAAAATAAGTTGGATTCCTCTACACCAACAAAAGAATATCAAAGTGGAAATCACCAAATCATTACCATTTACAGTAGCCCCTAAGAAGATTGATGACTGACTGATGTCAGAATAAGGCCAGGGGCCAACTGTGGAACAGACCATCAATTGCTCATATGCAAGTTCAAGCTGAAACTGAAGAAAATCAGAGCAAGTCCACAAGAGCCAAAATATGACCTTGAGTATATCCCACCTGAATTTAGAGACCATCTGAAGAATAGATTTGACACAATGAACACTAGTGACCAAAGACCAGACAAGTTATAGAATGACATCAAAGACACCATACATGAAGAAAGCAGGTCATTGAAAAGAAAGGAAAGAAAGAAAAGACCAAGATGAATGTCAAAGGAGACTCTGAAACTTACTCTCGAACATCGAGCAGCTAAACAAAAGGAAGAATTGATGAAGTGAAAGAACTGAACAGAAGATTTCAAAGGATGGCTCGAGAAGACAAAGTAAAGCATTATAATGAAATGTGCAAAGAGCTGGAGATGGAAAACCAAAAGGGAAGAACACGCTTGGTGTTCCTCAAGCTGAAAGAACTGAAGAAAAAATTCAAGCCTTGAGCAGCAATAGCAAAGGATTCAATGGGGAAAATATTAAACGACACAGGAAGCATCAAAAGAAGATGGAAGAAATACACAGAGTGATTATACCAAAAAGAATTAGTCTATGTTCAACCATTTCAAGAGGTGGCATACGATCAGGAACTGGTGGTACTGAAGGAAGAAGTCCAAGCTGCTCTGAAGGCATTGGCAAAACACAAGGCTCCAGGAATTCATGGAATATAAATGTTTCAACAAACAGACGCAGCGCTGAAGGTGCTCACTCGTCAATGCCAAGAAACATGGAAGACAGCTTCCTGGCCAACTGACTGGAAGAGATCCATATTTATGCCTATTCCCAAGAAAGGTGATCCAATCAAATGTGGAAATTATAGAACAATATCATTAATATCACACGCAAGCAAAATTTTGCTGAAGAACACTCAGAAATGGCTGTAGCACTATATCGACAGGGAACTGCCAGAAATTCAGGAGGGTTTCAGGAGAGGATGTGCAACTAGGGATATCATTGCTGATGTTAGATGGATCCTGGCTGTAAGCAGGGAATACCAGAAGGATGTTTACCTGTGTTTTATTGACTATGCAAAGGCATTCGACTGTGTGGATCATAACAAGCTATGGATAACATTGCGAACAAACAAATCTGTCTTAGAAGAAGTACAGCCAGAATGCTCCTTAGAGGCAAGGATGGTGAGACTGCATCTTACATACTTTGGACATGTTGTCAGGGATGATCACTCCCTGGAGAAGGACATGAAGCTTGGCAGAGTACAGGGTCAGCGGAAAAGAGGAAGACCCTCAGCGAGGTGGATTGACACAGCGGCTGCAACAATGAGCTGAAGAATAACAACAATTGTAAGGATGGCTCAGGACTGGGCAGCGTTTCATTCTGTTGTGCATAGGGTTGCTATGAGTTGGAACCAACTCTACAGCAGCTAACAACAACAACAACAACCACCCAAGAAGATTAAATACTTAGGAATAAATCTTACCGGAGAAGTAAAAGATCTATACAAAAAAAACTGCAAGATACTACCGCAAGAAACCAAAAGAGACCTACATAAGTGGAAAAACATACCTTGCTCATGGATAGGAAGACTTAACATTATAAAAATGTCTATTCTACCAAAATTGTATAGATACAATGTAATTCTGATCCAAATTCCAGTGACATTTTTTAATGAGATAGAGAAAAAAATCACCAACTTCATATATTTAAGGGAAAGAGGCCCTAGATAAGTAAAGCATTACTGAAAAAGAAGAACAAAGTAGGAGGCCTCACACTACCTGATTTTAGAACCTATTATACCACATAGTAGTCCAAACAGCCTTGCAATGGTGCAAAAAACACATACATAGATCAATAGAACTGAATTGGGAATCCAGACATAAACCCATCCACGTATGAGCAGCTGATATTTGACTAAGGCCCAAAGTCAGTTAAATGGGGAAAAGACAGTCTTTTTAACAAATGGTGCTGGCATAACCGGATATCCATCTGCAAAAAAATGAAACAAGACCTGTACCTCACACCATACATAAAAACGAACTCAAAATGGACCAAAGACCTAAATATAAAATCTAAAATGATAAAGATCATGGAAGAAAAAATAGGGACAACGCTAGGAACCCTAACACATGGCATGAACAATAATCAAAACATTACTAACAATGCACAAAGACCAGAAAAGAAACTAGATAACTGGGAAAAAAAAAAAAAAAAGGTAACTGGGAGCTCCTAAAAATCAAACACCTACACTCACTCATTCCAAGGCTTCGCCAAAAGAGTAAAAACATTACCTGCAGGCTGGGAAAAAGTTTTTAGCTATAGCATTTCCGATCAGCATCTGATCTTTAAAATCTACGTGATACTGCAAGAACTCAACTACAAAAAGGCAAATAACACAATTAAAAATTGGGCAAAGGATATGAACAGGCACTTCACTAAAGAAGACATTCAGGTAGCTAACAGTTATATGAGGAAATACTCAGCATCATTAGCCATTAGAGAAATGCAAATCAAAACTACAATGAGATTTCATCTCACTCCAACAAGGCTGGCATTAATCCAAAAAACACAAAATAATAAATGTTGGAGAGGTTGTGGAGAGACTGGAACACTTATACTCTGTTGGTGGGAAAGTAAAATGGTACATCCACTTTGGAAATTGATTTGGCACTTCTTCAGAAAGCTAGAAATAGAACTACCATACGATCCAGCAATCCCACTCCTTGGAATATATTCTAGAGAAATAAGAGCCTTACACCAACAGATATATGCACACCCATGTTCATTGCAGCACTGTTTACAATAGCAAAAAGATGGAAGCAACCAAGGTGCCCATCAATGGATGAATGGATAAATAAATTATGGTATATTCACACAATGGAAAACTATGCATCAATAAAGAACAATGATGAATCCGTGTAACATTTCTTAACATGGAGGAATCTGGAAGGCATTATGCTGAGTGAAATTAGTAAGTCACAAAAGGAATAATACTCCTTGAGACTACTATTATAAGAACCTGTGAAATGGTTTAAATGGAGAAGAAAATATCCTTTGATAGTTATGAGGGCGGGGAGGGAGGGCGAGTGGGAGAGGGATATTCACTAATTAGATAGTACTTAAGAACTATTTTAGGTGAAGGGAAAGACAACACACAATACAGGTGAGGCCAGCACAAATGGACTAAACTAAAAGCAAAGGAGTTTCCTGAATAAACCAAATGCTTCAAAGACCAGCGTAGCAGGGGCGAGGCTTTGGGGACCATGGTTTCAGGGGACATATAACTCAATTGTCATAATAAAATCTATTAAGAAAACATTCTGCATCCCACTTTGGAGAGTGGTATCTGGGATCTTAAATGCTAGTAAGCAGCCATCTTAGATGCATCAATCAGTCTCAACCCACCTGGAGCAAAGAAGAACGAAGAACACCAAAGACACAAGGTAATTATAAGCCCAAGAGACAGAAAGTGCCATATAAACCAAAGACTGCATCAGTCTGAGACCAGAAGAGCTAGATGGTGCCTGGCTACAACTGATGACTGCTCTGACGGAGAACATAACAAAGAACCCCTGAGGGAGCGGGAGAGCAGTGGGATGCAGACCTCAAATTCTCGCAAAAAGACCGGACTTAATGGTCTGACTGAGACTAGAAAGACCTCAGAGGTCATAGTCCCAGACCTTCTCTTAGGCTAAGACAGGAACCATTCCCAAAGCCAACTTTTCAGACAGGGATTGGACTGGACTATGGGATAGAAAATGATACTGGTGAGGAGTGAGCTTCTTGGATCAAGTAGACACATGAGACTATATGGGCAGCTCCTGTCTGGATGGGAGATGAGAGGGCAGAGGGGGTCAGAAGCTGACTGAATGGACATGGAAATAGAGAGTGGATAGGAGTGTGCTGCCTTATTAGGGGGAAAGTAACTAGGAGTATATAGCAAGGTGTATATAAGTTTTTCTGAGAGACTGACTTGATTTGTAAACTTTCACTTAAAGAACAATAAAAATTTAAAAATGTGTATATACTTTTTTTATATACTTAAGGAGAAAAGAAAGAGAAACAGCCATTCCATCTTGCTATGTGCTGTTCTGTAACTGTTTTTAGATGCCATCAAGTCCATTCTAACTCATAGCGACCCTATGTACAGCAGAACGAAACACTGCCCAGTCCCGTGCCATTCTCACAATCATTGCTGTGTTTGAGCCCATTGTTGCAGCCATTGCGTCAGTCCATCTCATTGATGGTCTTCCTCTTTTTCGTTAACCTCTACTTTACCTAGCATAATGGCCTCCAGCAACTGGTCCCTCCTGTTAACATGTGAAAATACTGCAACTGGCAAATGCTAAAATTTTAATACCGTGCATATGTTTTCCCTAATTAATATATGAATGTAACGCTTTCTGAAGCCCATTTGGCAGCTTTTCAAATGCATCTTTAAAAGTTTCTCTTCACTAAAATACAAAACAACGAAAAGAGAGTTGGTTAATGGTTGGCCTCTATCTAAGGCATAGAGAAGAGGTATGAAGGGAAAACTTATTGCATATTACTCACATAATGGCTCAGGGAATCATGACATATGTTGCCCGTGCACTGAGAAAAAGATAAAAGAATATGCGTTTGTTTGAAAAGGATAAATCATAATTACTATTGTTGGGCACTATCAGAGGTAAGGATAATTTTTTTTTTTTAATTTTTATTGTGCTTTAAGTGAGAGTTTACAAATCAAGTCAGTCTCTCACACAAAAACTTGTATACACCTTGCTACATACTCCCAATTGCTCTCCTCCTAATGAGACAGCCTGTTCCCTCCCCCCACTCTCTCTTTTCGTGTCCATTTTGCCAGCTTCTAACTGCCTCTACCCTCTCATCTCCCCTCCAGGGAGGAGATGCCAACATAGTCTCAAGTGTCCACCTGATCCAAGAAGCTCACTCCTCACCAGCATCCCTCTCCAACTCATTGTCCAGTCCAATCCCTGTCTGAAGAGTTGGCTTTGGGAATGGTTCCTGTCCTGGGCCAACAGAAGGTCTGGGGGCCATGACCACTAGGGTCCTTCTAGTCTCAGTCACACCATTAAGTCTGGTCTTTTTACGAGAATTTGAGGTCTGCATCCCACTGCTCTCCTGCTCTCTCAGGGGTTTTCTGTTGTGTTCCCTGTCAGGGCAGTCATAGGTTGTAGCCGGGCACCATCTAGCTGTTCTGGTCTCAGGCTGATGTAGTCTCTGATTTATGTGGCCCTTTCTGTCTCTTGGGCTCTTAATTACCTGCATCCTCGGTGTTCTTCATTCTCCTTTGATCCAGGTGGGTAGAGGCCAACTGATGCATCTTAGATGGCCGCTTGCTAGTGTTTAAGATCCCTGATGCCACTCTCCAAAGTGGGATGCAGAACGTTTTCTTAATAGATTTTATTATGCCAATTGAGTTAGATGTCCCCTGAAGCCATGGTTCCTGAACCCCTGCCGTGCTGGTCTTCGAAGCATTCAGTTTGTTTGGGAAACTTCTTTGCTTTTGGTTTAGTCCATTTGTGCTCACCTCACCTGTATTGTGTGTTGTCTTTCCCATCACCTAAAGTAGTTCTTATCTACTATCTAATTAGTGAATACCCCTTTTCTACCCACCCTCCTTCCTCCCCTCGTAACCATCAAAGAATATTTTCTTCTCCATTTAAACTATTCCTTGAGTTCTTATAATAGTGGTCTTATACAATATTTGTCCTTTTGCAACTGACTAATTTCACTCAGCATAATGTCTTCAAGATTCCTCCATATTCTGAAATGTTTCACAGATTCATCACTGTTCTTTATTGATGCGTAGTATTCCATTGTGTGAATATACCATAATTTATTTATCCATTCATCTGTTGATGGGTACCTTGGTTGCTTCCATCTTTTTGCTATTGTAAACAATGCTGCAATGAACATGGGGGTAAGGATAATTTTTTTGAGGAAATATTTATCAGCCGCAAACATTCCATAAAACACCCAACGCTCCCCTTTTTCACAACCCACAGAAAAAGTACCTTTACTTACATAGGACGGAAAAAAGGAGGCTTTGGAGTATCTTCTGGCCCCTTCCCAGACTGCCTCCATTCCCCCCACTGACCTTCCAATAATCAGGGACAGGACAACACACTAAAGTCCTGGATCTAGGGGCATGTGTTTCTCTAAAGCATTTAGCAGTGAAGCTGTCACGGATCTGAGGAATAGAGCTATTAATTCTGGGCACATTGTTGGAGCTTCCCATAGAACCATCGTTTATCACAACCTGTCTTGGTAATCATTGCTCCTGAGATTCAGAGCTGACTAAAATTAGGAGTTTGCTTGATTCAGTAGGATTATCTCTGTGTCTAATGAAATACAAATTCTGGAAGAGGTAGGCTATCCTATAAAAAGATTCTGCCCTGCAAAGAAGAAGTAATGTCAGTTGTTGAGCATCACATAGACAAGCAGTTCCCAAATTGTTGTTGGCATAGAACCCCTTGGTCAAAGAATTTGTTCACTTTCTTTTGAAACTGAATGTAAACACATTAAAGCAGATGTACTCTGATGGAAGCTTCTTGAGTTAGGTCTTGAGGAAACATGTAGAAAGCTCTGGCTTCTTCAAGCACTTTTAAAAAGCCTACTTTCAAAATATGATAGAATGGAGACCGGAAAGACTGGGCAAATACTCCCTGGGTCAAACAGCTCTTGAATGGTCAATGAGGGTCTCAAATCCAGGTTGCTCATTTCAGGTTCTAGTCCCTGCTGGTCACATCTAGTTGTATTAGGCATGTCTTTCTTTAATATTTTACTTTTATTATTTGCCTTCCCAAACAAAAGTCAAAACTGGCTATAGACTTGATAGTGAATATTCAAATTTCCAAATCTTCTCCATGTCCTAGG
This sequence comes from Elephas maximus indicus, assembly GCF_024166365.1. Lineage (NCBI taxonomy): Eukaryota > Metazoa > Chordata > Mammalia > Proboscidea > Elephantidae > Elephas > Elephas maximus. Next base: position 95,181,728 of record NC_064828.1, on the reverse strand, counting down.
GTGAAGATAATGGAATTTGATGAAGACAGCTTTGCAGTTATCGGCACTTGTTGGTTATGTTTACCAACAATCAGTTATACAGATGTATATAACAATTTCCTTCTTCTCCTTTTTAATTCTAGAAAGAGTACCAACACTATTGAAGCAAACTGATAATCTGTACAATAATATGAAGAGAGAAGAAAGAGTAGCTTCACACTCAAATTACAGCTATTATCTTTCCCTATATCATCCCCTGTGTTATTCAACATATTTTCAGTTTATGAAGGAAAACAGTGTGAACTCTACAGGTCCTGATCATTGGACCTGAGGTAGAAAAATGGCCCCATATTGATTTTATACTCTCTTAAACAGGAAGACAACATATTGGGTTATTTGGTTTACTGAATCTGCAACATTTACAGAGATGGGAACTCTAAAATAATCTACACTGTGATTACCAGTAATTTCACAACATTCCCAGCCCAGGCTTTATGGTCATTCAGACAGATGATATATTCACTCAAGCAGACTAACTGTGATTACAAACAACCCCAAACGCGTCAGGGTTTAACACAACAAAAATTATCTCTCATTCATACCACTATCCAATACAAGATGATAATGGGATAATGTGCAGTTCATGTAGTTATTTAGGGATCCAAACTCTTGTCACTCGATGTTTTACTAGATCTTGCATTTGGTCAACAGTTGAAAGAGCATGGAAGATAGCAATAGGAAATTTTCTATCGGCCAGACCTGGAAGTGGTGTATATCACATGTGCAGCCATTTCACGGGCTAGAATTCAGTCACATGGTTTCACTCAATTGCAAGTGAATCTTAGGCATGTAGTCTAACTACAGAGATTAGTGAATACATAACATTGACTGTGTCACAAACATTAACTGAACAACCCAGTCATATAGTTCTCAGGTATCCTTTGGTGAGATACATGAAAAAACATGGATGCTAATTAAAGAAAACTAAGTGGATTTAGTGTTCCAGGTATATCTATATAATATACCATGTAATAAAAATTTAAATTTTATCAAATACACACATATATATGTAAAGATAACTGCCCTACATTTTATCCATGAAAATGAAAATGCTCTATATTCTTAGTTAAAATTGCATCAGCAGAAAATATTAAGAAGAAGATTAAGAAAGTATATGAGGCAGAAAAGGAAAATAGCATACTGTCCAATCTCATACACTTTTTTGAAGAGTCACCTTGGGTTGGAGAAAGAAGATACACTGTGTGTTTTGTTTTTTAACTTTCCAAAATATTTTATTCACCATTTTATTATGATATTAAATCAAAGGATAAACTTCTGAATTTATGGATGGACTCCCAAGAAATTGACTTTGGTGGTATTGTTTCTCATGTGAAGATGGGATTAGGTGATACAGTATACACCAGCCACTACCTGTAGTCAGGTGTGACTCAAAAACTTAGGGAAATGTGAGTTAACTAAATCTGGCTGACTATTGGTGTTCTTTCCAATATTCCACACCCAGCAAAATTAATTTTGTTGGAGTAAAAATAAGTCTAGCCTTATGAAATGAATAATATACAGTCTAAGTCATTGGATGTTCATTAAAGCCAATTAAGGCTAAAGTCAGGCGTTAGTTAGCCTTAGTCAGTTATTGGTCTGGACAATGAGATGTAAGGAAAATTCCACAAGAGGTACCTCCAGAAAATATTTTTCTCTGATAGCAAGAGAGGAATGCAGAGAAAGATTTTTTGCTTTTCCACTCACAGTTCATGCCTAGAATGCTATCACATAAAGAATTGATGCTTGGAGCTGCAGCCACCATTGTGCAACTAAGAGAGGAGTCATCATCACTATACTAAGAATGACAGAGTGACAAAACTGAACAATTATATTTTTGAGTCCTTAAAGCAATCCCGGTACTGCCTACCTCCATGCTTCTTGTTAAGTAAAAAATAAGCCAATTTTAATCAGGCAATCTGTTACTTGCAGCTGAATGCATCCTGTCTGATACAGTACACATGCACCTAGAAGGTCAAAAACCTATCATCCACAGACAGTCTCTGTCAGCTAAATTCAAGAAATCTTCAATCTGCATGTTCTTCCTTTCTCATTAAATAGTCTTGATGAGAGAAGAAGGTAATATTTGACTCAACCACATTTATAGGCTAAAAAACCAAACCCATTGCTGTCGAGTTGATTCTGACTCATATTGACCCTATAGGAAAGAGTAGAACTGCCCCATAGGGTATCCTAGGAGTGGCTGGTGGATTTGAACTTGTAGACTAGCATAGGAAAATTGCTGAATTCATGGTAATCCATGTAACAAAGGTGATCCACGCTCACTCATCTTGTCTCTAAATTTCAACCTTTCTCTATCTGATAAAATGTGGGCTCAGAAGTTTCCCCCACTAAATCTCTAATTTTCATCCTGCAACTGGAGTTAGCTCTGCCCTAATCTTAGCCTGCTACGGTTCTGATATGCTGCTTAGCCCTTGGCAGAGTCATTCTCTGAATACAGATTTTTGTTGCCTCAATCCACATCTAGTGACCTGCTCCCAAAGTAATCTCAAATCATAGACTCTATCACTTAATATACTTGCACCCACTGTTCTCCTAGTGCCCTATTCACTGGAGAAAATTCTCAGTGTTGCTTTCTGCCAGAACCACGTCAAAGCTTGCCACACTTTCTGTGGAGCTTTGTCCATTAGCTCTTGCAGGTTCTAACCTGTCCATCAGGTTAGTGTTTCTAGTTCTGCTTTTGCATCCTGCCTCTGTTCTCTTCCCTACTGGCCCATGTTGCTAAAGACCATGGGTGTCTCCTCCCCAAAATGACATCAACTGGAGGCAGCAGTGAGATATGGTCAAGCCACCTGAAATGCAGTTATGGTTCTGCCCCATACTGGCTGTGTGACCATAGGCAAATTACTTAATCTCTCTGGTCCCTGGATGTGTCATCTGTAAAATAAAGGGGTTGAACTAAATGAACCCTAAGATCCTTCACTGCTCTAAAACTTCAAAATGAAAAGCAAAGCTTTAAACTGGTTTCACCAGTCATTTCTTTCAGTGTAAGTCTTTAAAACGTTTGCCTTTTGCTTGAAGTTTCTTCTGTTTTTTTCTGATTTGCATTTCTTTCTGAATAACTCTGATTCTCCTCCCAAGATCATTCTCTATTTCTATGATAATATCCTAAAATGTTGTACCCTTTGTAATACCTAGGCTTCTCACCAACACAAGTTATAACACTCCATTCCATACAGAATTCTCTCACTTTTGTTCTTTGAAAATAAGCATAATGAGAAACTAGAATATTTAAAGGGTGATCCTTTCCATTATACCATCAGTCTAAGAGCAACTGAGCAGAAAACCAAAGAAAAATAACTTCGGGGACCTGGATGAATTGAAGTGAATGTTATAATAGATTAATTGCCTCGGAGAAGGTTTTCCTGATTAGTCCATCCAGTTGTGAGTCTGTTTCTTTGTACACTTATTAAATTCTAATCTGTACAAAACAGCCATCTAGCATTTGTATTTTCCTCTAGATTTTCTATATACTTTGTATAGAATGAAGCAGAGAATGCGTAAGTGAATTAAAATTATCTGGTCAATGAGATACTGACTTTAGTGTTCATAACTTAAAAAGTATGTACTCAAAAATAGCCCAGATCTAAATGTTCTTCTCTGTAAAGGTATTGGGTGGGAAGAGGTGGGTGGAGGGGAGGGGGTAATACTAGCATAATTCTAAGATTTTCCAGTGCTAATGAGTCATCCCTGCTACTCACATTGAAAAGGCCACCTCTGCAGCTGCTTCTTAAAAGCACCCACAGAACTTTCCTCTGAGAACATATGTGGAGGAGAAGATGGTGGAAGCTTAGCTTGAACAATCCTGAGATCTAATACGCAGTCAACTCCTACAACCTGAGCTTGTCGAGATTAATACGAGGGAGCAAGTAGTGCACGTTCTATTCATTCCACTTCATAGTTCACTTTTCATCTCTCCAACCATTAGTCAAACTCTTATAAGCTACGCATTATTCAATAAGTATCAAACACTTGATCTGTGTAAGGCAATGCTTTAGGTCCTGTGAGGGATAGAACACGCACAGAGACATGGTTCCATTCTTAATGAGTTTAAGACACGCGATATGCTTAGGAAAAGACGTGTAGTCATGTAATACTGCTCATGTCAAGCATTAAACACAGGATGTAGTGTGGATCCATCTACCTGGGGCAGACCTCATACCCATAACTCTTCTAGCCCTAACAAGAATAGTAGAAGGGGGTTATTCAAAGACAGTATAAAGTGATAGAGTCTTTGGTTGGACAGTAATGCATAGGAGCTAAGCTAAAGAAGGACAGTACTCTTATTGGAAGAAAATTTGTGTTTGAGTTGTACAGCATTCACCCTCAGTCTGGAACGGGGGAGACATCCCACCACCTCTTTTACCTTAAGGATTTGAAGTGCTTCTTCCAGCTCTATCAAGCAGAAAATTAAGCGAGACCTAGTAACTGATGGCTTAATAATAGGCACAGGCTTCATAACAGATAAAGAGTACACCCCTACCCATTGTCTTCGGGCTTTGCCTTGTGACTTGCCTGGCCAATGGTGTTTTAGCCAAATCACAGAAGCAGAAGCTTGAAACACACTGGAATGTTTGACCTTGCCGTCTTACACTTCTACCATCATCCTAAGAACAGCTAGGAGGTTAAGAGACATGTGGAGCAGAACTAGAACCAATCAATAATTCTGAGCCAAGGCTAGCTGAACCTAGCCTACATCAACTGAAACTCAGCTTATCCATGAAAACAAATGCCTATTGTTATATGCCATTGGTATTTTATGATTGGTTGTTACACAAGTAATATATGACTGACACAAATGTGTACAAAAAACTTCTCCCTTCACCAACCAAAAAAAGAAAACAAAAGTCCATATAGATATTATTTCATGCTAATTCTCCTAGAAGGAAATTGGCAACCTCATAAAACCAGTTCTCAGACAGATTCATCTATGGACATCTAATCCAAGGGCTCACTTTCATCTCCAAGTTCAAGGATGACTGTGTGCAATAAGACTATGTTACCCTCTCTGAGGGTCAGCAAAAAAGAGGAAAACCCTCAATGAGATGGATTAACACAGTGGCTGCAACAGTCAGCTCAAGCCTAACAACAATAGTGAGCATGGCGCAGTACCAGGCAGTGTTTCGTTCTGTAGTACACAGGGTCGCTATGAGTCAGAACAAACTGGACAGTACCTAAAAACAACAACACCCTTTCTGGGGAAGGGAGTTCTCTCCAATTCCTTTAAACCTGAGCATAAGAAACACAAAGATTCTGAGTGTTGGGCAGGAGAGTTTAGGAGAAAAAAAGTCATATCAATTTCTTCCCTCTCCCTTGTTTTCTCCACCATATCAAAATCCTTGGAATTTCTATGCCTCTTACACACACTTTCCAATTACCTAGGTAAGAAGAATTAGAAATCTGTTTATCTTAATTGAAAGTGAAGTTGAAATTAAAGATGTTCTTCCTTTCCTAAGGGTATTTACAATCTTAAATTCCCTTTCAAATTATAAGCTGGAACTTCATTCTTTCTTTTTATTCTCTTTTACAATCATGCTAATTGCAGAAAACACACACACACACACACACACAAATTATTTTTTATATGCCAGAAATAAAGTGATCCTTAGTATTAGACAATTCTCCATTTTCACAATGAGATCAATAAAAGGTGTTATTATTGTTTTTGTTATCATTATGATTATCATTATTCCTATTAATATTATTTTAAGCTAAGATAAATATTTACTTACTGGGGACATAAACAGAGGAGCTCTGGCGATGCAGTGCTTAAATGCTCAGCTGCTAGCAGAAAGGCCAGTGGTTGCTCCATGGCAGAAAGATGTGGCAGTCTGCTTCCATAAAGATTACAGGCTTGGCAACCCTATGGGGCAATATACTGCTGTGTCCTATAGTGTCACTATAAGTCTGTATTGGCTCAGTGGCAATGGGTGGTTTAGGGACATAAACCAAATGATGAAATGTAGACCTATAATATTTAATGTACCAATTTAATTATGTGTGAATATTTAAATCACATATTATATATAACACACAAAAAAATTTCTTGTCTAGTATTTCTTGAAATAATTTTATTTAAATGATTAGTCACATAGCCATCTAGGCTTGTCCTGGCATCAATCATCTTCACTACCACTAAGTTGTTTCAGGTAAAACATTTTGAAGTTTGTGATTGTCAAGTGACCTCTACAAGTGTTCAAATCTAGCTTTGATTGAGGTCTTTTAAGGCTAATGTGGCCCAGTGGTTAAGAACTCTGCTGCTAACCAAAAGGTTGGCAGTTGGAATCCACCAGCCACTCTTTGGAAAACCTGTTTGTTTCACACATAGTTCTACGGGGCAGTTCTACTCTGTCCTACAGGGTCGCTATGAGTCAGAATTGGCTTGACAGCAACTGCAAGGCTAATGCGCCTTTCCCAAACATTATTTTGTAAAGAGTAAGAAAGGAAAGAAGTGAAGGAGCTTCCTATAATATTAGAGGCTTTGTAAAGACGCTAAAATAAGGCAATTACCTCTTTCTCAACGCCAGTTGTGTGACAGGGTAATTCCACAACGCAAAGAAAGCCACTGCATTTTATGCGTTTACTTCTGAGAGTTAATTATTTTATATGTTACTTTCACGTTAAAAGCAGTTTTGTATCCTGCATTTTTTTTTTTAAATCTCTCTAAGTATTTCACCACATTGTTAAATATTCATTACAAATGTCATTTTTCGGGTTGCACCGTGTTCCGCGTTATGGATACACCATAATTTACTCAACATTTCCCCTCTTGATGGATGTTTAGGTTATTTTCAACGCCTTATTATTAACAGTGCTTCAAAGAAAATCATTGTGCATAAATCTTTGTCTGCATCACTGATTCCACTGTAACAGATTCCTAGAAATTACAAGGTAAAACAATATGTACAATTTTGAGGCTTTTGAAATAGATTAATTCATTACTTTGTGACAGTTGTACTAATTTTCCACTCAGCAGCATCAGGAGAGCCCTACTTGCCATTTCACCACTACAGAGCACTTTGTATCTTATTTTATTCAACTGATCATTGAAAGAATTATTGTTGCTTTATTTTTCAAATGATTAATGAGACTGAACATTTGTACAAATTTGCAACTTATTTACATTTTCTCTTTCAGATTTGGTCCATGTTCTTTCTCATTTACTTATTGCATATCTACTTGCTTTCCTTATTGATCTGCGTGAGCATTGTATATGTTAATGGTACTAACATTTTATCAGTCACATTTTTGGAAATCACTTCTCATATTTTCTTAAAACACTTTCATCATTTTTAAAGTCAGAATTTTTTGTATTTTGACATATTTCTTTTCTCTATGAGTCAGAATCAACACAATGGCAACAGGCTTGGTAATGCTTAAACCGGAGTCCGAAAGTGGTGCAAACGTAAGCTAGGCTGCAAACTGAAAGGTTGGAGGTTCAAGTCCACCCAGAGCCACCTCGAAAGAAAGGCCTGGCAATCTACTTCCAAAAAATAAAAAGCCATTGAAAACTCTATGGAGAAAGAAAACCTTATGAAGGACAATTCTACTCTGATACACAAGGGGTAACCATGAGCTGAAGTTGTCTCAATAGCAATTGTTGGTTATTTTTAAAATGCCATTCCCCATCCAGGATCAGATAAATATTCACCTATATTTTGTCTAATTTTTTTTTTTTTTTTTTTTTTGCCTAATAGGCTGTTTGGTTATTCATTTGTTTGTTTCACACTTAATTCTATAAACCATCCATGGCAGACAGACTTTAACGTGATCCCCTTGATCCTTGTCTCCAGATGAAAACCCAGCCCTGGCCAAACTCCTGACTGCAGTCTTCCAGAGGAACCAGCTAAGCCATGCCCAGATCCTGACCCATAAAAACTGTGAGACAGAAAAAGTGTGTTTCAAGCCTCTTAGTTTGTGGTAATTTGTTACCTAGCATAGAAAATTAATGCAGATTTTGGTACCAGAACTGAAATGTCAATGTAACTACTTAAAAATATGGGAGTGGTTTTGGAAAAAAGCACTGGGGAGAGGCCGGAAGGATTTTAAGGTGTATGATAGAGAAAGCCTAAATGGCATTGCATACGAACTGGTAGTAGAAATCTGGACTCAGAAGACGCTACTGGTGAGGACTCAAAGGAAGAGAGTAACATGTTATTGGAAACTGGAGGAAGGTATATCCTAGTTTTTCAGTGACAGAGAGCTTAGCAAAATTGCCTCCTAAAGTTATGTGAAAAACAGAACTTTCACGTGATGAACTTGGATATTTAGCTACAGAGATTTCTAAGCAAAGTTTTGAAAGTGCTGCTTGGTTTCATCTTGTCGATTATAGTAAAAGGCAAAAGCAGAAACTCACATACATATACACATAGGGTTAAAATTGGAAAAGGTATGTGGCAGTGTTATATACTTCCACCTCACTTATACAGTCTGTACACTGCACAAATAATCTGAGAGGATTGACTATATAAAAAAGAATGTAGCATCAAGATTGGAGGATGACTCATTAACAACCTGTGATATGCAAATGACACAACACTGCTTCCCGAAAATGAAAATGATGTGAAGCATTTATTGATGAAGGCCAACGACTATAGCCTTCGGTATGGATTACACCTGAATGTGACAAAAACAAAAATCCTCATGTCTGGACCAATAAACAGCATCAGGATAAATGAAGAAGAAAGTGAATTTTTCAATGATTTTATTCTACCTGGTTGGTGGCTAGAAATGACCAGTGGCTCTGCATGAGGAAGATGTGACAGTCTGCTTCCAAGTAGAGATTTACAGCCTGGGAAATCCTTTGGGGTTGCTATGAGTCGGAAGTGACTCGATGGCAGTGACTGTGGTTTATTTTTTATTCTACATAGATCAAAAATAAATATCCATGGAAGCAACAGTCAAGGAATAAAACAATGTACTACATTGGGCAAATCTGCTACAAAGGACCTCTTAAATGTTCTCAAAAGCAAAGATGTCATTTTGATGACTAAGGTGCACCTGGCCCAAAACCATGGGCTTTTTGATGGCCTCATGCACATATGAAAGCTGGACAATGAAAAAAGGAAGACAATAGGAGAATTGATGCATTTGAATTATGTTGTTGGCGAAGAATTCCATGTTTTTACTCAAATAAGGTGCACATTCTACATTTGTTTGCCAACCACGCCCTCCCCCAGTGAGGTATTTTCATATTTCATGTTGCTGTAAAAAATAATTAGCATATCAGGCTTAAAAAAAATACCTCACAGGGGGAGGGTGCAGTTGTGAAACAAATACAGAAGGAGTGCATTATCTGGGTAAAAATACAGTATTAAATATACCACAGACTGCCAGAAGAATGAACAAATCAGTCTCGGAAGAAACACAACCAGAATGCTTCTTAGAAGTGAGGATGACAAAACTTCAACTTGCTTACTTTGGACACATCATCATGAAAGACCAATTGCTAGAAAAGACCATCATGTTTCCTAAAGTAGATAGTCAGCTAAAACAAGAGAAACCCTCAGTTGGACAGATTGACACAATAGCTACAATAGACTCATATACCAATGATCACGAAGTTGGCACAGGACCAGGCAACAACTTGTTCTGTTATATACATGATCACCATGACTCAAAGCTGACTTGATGACAACGAACAACAACAACATACATATATGTTGATATTTATTAATATATCATTAAGAGAACTTTGTGCACAACAATATATATATTATATATATAAATGTATAAAATCATTGTTGCAGAGTTGATTTGACTCATAGCGACCCTATAGGATAGGGTAGAACTGCCCATAGGGTTTCCAAGGCTGTAATCTTTACAGAAGCAGCCTGCCACATCTTTCTCCTGCAGAGTGGCTAGTGAGTTCTAACAACCTTTCATTTAGCAGCTGAGTGCTTAACTGTTGCACCACCAGATCTCCTTTTATACACACACACATATATATCACATACACAAAGGGGAAGAGAAAGAAACAGAACATACATTGATAAAAAATACTGATGAAAGTTATCTCTAAGTGGTGAAATTTGGAGGTTGTCTCCTTAGCTTATTTGTGTTTTATCTGAAATTCTTCTAAATTGAAAATACATTATGTGTAATAAAGTCATACTTTTTAATGAAATGATACAATGCATGTTAAAATACTATGTAAATGATAAGGTGCTATTCAGATGAGTTATTATTAATCATTCCAATTGTTTTCTCTACAGCTGTTTCTGTGATTTCAACATCAATCATATCAGTGGGAGGCAGATTATACGGCCTTTGGAATGATACAGAACTGGGGATCAAATATTAGCTTCCCTTCTTGCTAGCTAGGTGACCTTGGGGAAATTCACTAATGTCGCTACGTCTTAAATACTTTAGTGGAAAAATGGATATTGTTGGGAAGATGAAATAAAATGGTGAAAGTATAGGGCTTACCTGGGGTGAAAATAATAACTCAGTACAGTTCAATATAGGTTAACCACACTATTTATCATTAGGTACTCCTTGGAAACCCTATGGGGCAGTTCTACTCTGTCCTATAGTGTTGCTATGAGTCAAAATTGACTCGACAGCAATGGGTTTGGTTCTTCGGTTTTATATATATATATATATATATATATGTACACACACACACACATATATAGCTGTGCACACTTATACACACACATATGTACACCGGAGCCCTGATGGCACAGTGGTTAAAGGTCAGCAGTTCTCCACCACCAGATGCTCCTTGGAAACCCTATGAGGCAGTTCTGTACATGTACACACACACACACACTCACACATACATACGTACACACTTAAAGTATTCTTTACAGTAGAGATGACCCCCAAGCTGAATCTTAAAGGATGAGTGGTCCTGAGCAGACAAAGGAGGAGGAGCGCATTTCAGAGACAGGAAAGAGCATGCTCAAAACCAGAGGCATGAAAGGCTTGTCCTAGTCAAGGGCAGTAGAAGTAGTTCCACTGGGCTAGAGAATTCTAGGAACTCTGGTGGTGCAGTGGTTAAAGTGCTTAGCTGCTAACCGAAAAGTTGGCAGTTTGAACCCACCAGCTGCTCCACAGGAGAAAGATATTGTCAACTAAATGGGAAAGGGTATGTTTTGTTTGGTTAGAAAATGCTAACCAAAATACATTGAATAATAATACATTATTATTCAAATACTCGAATCCCCTTTACAGTAAACATGTGTGCAATTCTGAAATACAACTAGAAGGTTCAAAGGTGACCAAATTGAATTAGTGCACAATGATATGCAAGAAAGTGCCATTTCACAATTAAACCCATGAAGTTAAGCAGCAAAACCTTGGGAAGAATTAGAGGCTTTAAAATACATTTCACATATAAAATTCGGGAAAAAATTTGACCTTGGAGTAGATCAATGTTATTTTCCCTACTTTGACTCTCACTATGTAGGATTTTTATTATTACACTGTCAAACATTATTAATATCAGTGACTTATGACACAACGGATGTCCACCCTCTTGGCTCCCAGAAGAATATGCAAAATAAACCTAAAAATATTTAACATGACTGTTTTGTTTTTCTTATAAAGAAATAAAATCCAACATAAGGTTTGACCATTCTGGGTGGGCACCAGAATGTTTTATTAGCTCTTTGTTTTTATAACAAAGGAGAAGTTTTGGAACAAAGAATACATTAAGTGAAAGAATTTGTAAGTGGAGTATAGCTATTTTACCAGAGAAGCTGAACCAAAAGACTGAGCGTAGACCACCAGTTCAGATGCCACGGCTAAATCAGGTGTGATACACCAGTTATGCACATGTGAAATAAGGGAAAAAATCGACCTCTTTTGCTCTCCTGAATGAGTGTTCTGCATTTGCAACAGGGTCTCCAACCAGTTTGTTTCCATCCGAACACCTGCTGAGAATTTGTATTTCTAACAAGTTCCCTGCTGAGAATTTGCATTTCCACCCCAGATATACTGAATCAGAGCCTACATTTTAACAAGAATCCCCAGGTAATTCTTATGTATAACTTCCTGGGAACTTATTAGAAATGCAATTTTTCAGCAGGGGTTCAAACAAGACCAAACCAGTTCAAAGCTCTGATTTGAAGGAACACAATCAATTAGGACTTAGCAGTGCTTAGCGGAGAGTAGAAATGGCCCAGACTTGATTAGAAAATTGTACTGATGCTTCTTATACTTGATGCTAAGAGAGGTGAAGCTGTAGAGAAAAGCCTTTGTTTTTTAAAAGGAGTCCATTTCTAAGTCATCAGCAATTCATTTTCTTTGACAAGCCATTAGAATCTCATGGAACATATAAATTAGCATACAATTGAGGTGCAGACGTAGTCTCCCTAAAAGCTTGGAAGAAATACAACAGCAGGATGGAGGAAGGCAGGAAGAAACATGTTGATTGACATATACAGCTTTTGCAGAATAATACATTTTTAGAGATGGGGAGGGGCTTTGATATCATCTAGCCCAAATCTTATAATCTTTTCGTATGACACCAAAACCTTGTCTGCACTTGTCCAACTCCCCATTCTTATCTCTTTTACTGGTACTAATGCCTCTTGCCTCATGAGATTTGCACATATTTCTTCTTTCTAGAATATTCTTCACTCCAGTATTCACCTCCAACACATTAAAATTTTAGTCAAAGCCCTTCTCCTACATGTACCTTATTTGAGCCACATTGCCTACCCTGTTATGGACTCTCATTTTTGCTTTCCAGCACTTGGCATAGTATGATACTTATTCGTTTGTTTGATAAGTGCCTCTAGATAGTAAACTTCCACTTAGTAGTGGCCACGCCTATTTTACTTTTGCTTCTATCCCCCATATAAATTGCCCTTTTTAAATGAACTGATGCAATGTTTACTCCCATCATGACATAATACTTAAATGCCCCAGATGCTTTTGCTGTCTCATGCCATTGTACCTGTTATTCCTTCTACCTAGAATATCCTTCGTAGTTTTCTGTGCCTAATGTCCTCCCTTCCTTCAATATGACTCTTAATATTTCCTCTAGGTAGTACTTCCTCATTCCTAGACTATTAGGCCTTGCTATCTGTACTCTCAAATTCTTCTGTGCATAGCCTAATATTATTGTGGTTAGCTGCCACCAAGTCAACACAACAGGACAAAATGCTGCTCAGTCCTGCACCATCCCCATGATTGGTTGCAGTTCAGACCATTTTGATCCATAGGGTGTTCATTGGCTGATTTCTGGAAGTAGATCATCAGGCCTTTATTTCTAGTTCATCTTAGCCTGGAAGCTGTTCTGAAACCTGATCATCATAGCAACACACAAGCTGCCTTAGCTGGGTTCTCTAGAGAAGCAAAACCAAAAAAGTGTATAAATATGCATATAGAGAGAGATTTATATCAAGGAAACAGCTCAAATGATTGTAGAGGCTGAAACATCCCAAGTTTGTGGACCAGGATGGAGGCTTCTCCTGATTCACATAGCTGCAGGGGCTAGAGAACCCAAAATTGGCAGGTCAGAGAGCAGGACTCTTGCTCATAGGTTGTGAAGATTGACTAATCCCAAGATTGGCAGGTAAGTTACTAGCTCAATTCCCCAAAACTGGAGGTCAGTCAAACAAGAGCCAGCTGCAGGATCCAGAGAGGGCAAAAGCCAGAACATCCACTTATATTCCGATGCAGGCTACACACCCAAGGAAACTCCCTTTCAACTGATTGGCTACTCACAGCAGATCCCATCATGGGAGTGATCACATATAAACACTGAGAATCATGGCCTACCCAAGTTGACACACAATCATAACTATCACACAAGCCATCATCAGCAGATGGTTGGTGGGTGTACATGGAGTATTGGCCGGGAATCAAACCTGGGTCTTCTGAAGGAGAGTAGAGAATTCTACCACTGAACCACCAATGTCCCCAATCGTCTAGTAGGATAGCAGAAGTTCTTTAAAACAACTTTTTACACTCACTGGATTAATTAACCATTCAACTGCTTTTGAGCGTTTAGGTTTTCTCTCTACATTAAAGAAACCAAAACTAGAAATTTTAGGTGAGATATTATGAATGTGATTTATGTAAGAATGATGACAGAAAACTCCAATCAGCAGTCCTTATAAAAGTGTCTAAATTAAAATAAAAGGTAAACTATGCAGGTTTTCTAATAGTTCTAAATTTTAAGTAACCTTTATTAATCAGGTAGCTATTGGTTCCCAAACGTGACACGTGATCAGGCTTCTATTACATCAGTTTTTTATCTGTTTTTCATTCCCAGCAGACTGGCAGCCACAATGGGTCAAATTTTTTCTTCCATCACCATTCACAGGCTCTTCAGAACTTATTACATTGCCTGGATTATAGTAAAAGATCAACAAATATGTGTTGAATCAATAAATGAAGCAATGCTGCCATTTTACTTCTTGGAAAAACTAAGATCGCACAACTAGATAGTAGCATTGATGGGGCAAGATTTCAAATGCCCTTGTCCAATTCTTTTTTTCCATTCAAAAAAACATCTGTTAAATACCTGCTACATGCCACCACTGTTAGGCATTGAAGATACAAAGATGAAAAAAAAAAAAAATGAATTTCTACTATCAATGTGGTTTTGTACTTTAAGATAGTTGCATTAACACCTGAATGCAGAACCAGGGAGCGTTCAGTTACATTGTGCATGAGGGGGTCGGGGAGGGCAACTGGACAGCAGCTGACAACAGCAGCAACAATTATCCAGAATGACGTCTTCTGTATGAGTCTCCGCAAGTAAGCCTGGTTGATGAATTCCTTGGGAAATGACTGTGTATTTGGATTCAGTTTCTCCAGGAGACAAGTAGAGTTAAGAGGTCTGGACTGGTTTCAAGAGACTGGAGTCATGGGTCCAGGCATCTCAGTCACTAACTTGTCTCACCTTGGGCAGCTTCTAGTCACCTCTCTTGAGTTTCAGTACCTTCATTTGTAAACAATCTCCTGAAGTAAAATTTCTCTACTTAGCATCACAAAATCTCCAAAAAGCTTAACAGCCCTTGAAAACTTGACTCACATTCCCAAAACCTCAGACAGGAGCATTCTGGGAGACAGAACAAAAACAAACCATCTCAGGTCTCTGTGATCCCAATGGAAACAGCCCAAAACAATGAGCCCCGCAGTCCAGTAATATCCAGCAGTGTGTTTCCTGCTTAAGTCAATACCTGCTAATCACATTTCCAAGATGTCACACAAAGTGATGCATGCAGAAAACAGTCTTCTGGGGAAAGGGCCAAGAATCCTGTCTTACTAGCCAAAGAAATCAACAGAAATTATTGCCTCATTCAACTCCCAGGGTCCTAGTGAGAAGGAATTGTTTTAAGCTAGAGAAACAAGTCTATCTTCATCTATGCATATTCTCAAGGTCACTCTAGGGCTTACAAAAAGGGGCCAGAAAAATCTAGGGACACCATTAACTCTGAGGGGTATCTCTCGCTTAATCTGTTACGTCTCTTGATTTCCCTAATTCTCACAGTAATTTGTGCTCCCAGAATGCCAGATATAAAAGGCAATCACATACTAATTATTTGTAAGCTTCTTTAATGTCTGTCATCCTGTCTATGGAGGCCCTGGGTGGCACAAATAGTTAAGGCTTGGCTGCTAACCCGAAAGATTGGAGGTTCAAGTCCACCCAGAGATGCTTCGGAAGAAAGGCCTGATGGTCTACTTCAGAAAATCAGCCATTGAAAATCCTGTGGAATACAGTTCTACTCTGAAACACATGGATCGCCATGAGTAGGAGTGGAGTTGACATAAGGCTAACTAGCTCTCTTTGGCGTGGACCCTGCCTGTGTAGTCAGCTCCTGAGTGCGGGACTGTATTTTCCATAGTAAACACAGTGCCCGACAAAACTTAAAATATATACTGAATAAATACATATAAAAATTGTTTATATAACCACCTAATCCACTTGATAATAAGATTTTTGAGAACAGGATGTGTGCCTTGTTCATTTTTTTTTTTTACTGTATAACTTAGATGCCAGCTCAGAGTTGAGATAGGTTTGTTAAACAAAGAAAAGCACATACAGGGATGAAAGCACCCTCATCACACTCTCTCTCCTATCTTCTGATTGAGCAGATGTCCCTACTGCCAGATTATTCAGAAGAAGATATCCATTGATGCTCCTTTGTCATGGAAGTCTTTTCCACACACATACACTAGGCTGGGAAAGCTCAGAAACTCTATGCAACAGCACTGATTGCTAAGCAATTAACCAATTCAGTCTGACCAAGACAATCTGACCCTAGTTCTTATAATCTTTGAGTTTACTTCAAATGTTTACAGGTTAACCTTCTCACATACCCTCCCATGTAACAGAAAGTTCAACATCTTGGTATCCAAGAAATCTGAGTTCTGGTTCCAATCCTGCTACCAGCTCGGTAAATTTGAAATGTCATCAGCCTCTTTGAGACTTAGTTTAGTAACCTGTAAAATAAAGGGATTAACTAGCCACTCACTAAAGTGTCTTACAGGAAATCTAACATGTTATGAAACTCTAACATATAATTAGCCAACTGCTCTGGATCACTCCTCCTTTCTTCTTCCCCACAGGACCATCTATTCAGAGACAAAGAACAGCATGCATTGGGTTATTACGAGAGGCTTTAACTCAAAAGATGTATTGCTGTGCTTTCCTATTTCTTGAATAGCCCACTTCCTATATAGACTGGCCAGAACAACTTATGGTGTTATAAATAAGATCTCTATAGACTTATGACGTGAACAGCACCAGTTAAGATATACTCAGCTCTTAAGGCTGCATTCTGAAGTCTGTTGACTTTTGCTGTTGTCCAACTCAAATACTGTCCTGATGATTTCAGAAGATTTTCCACTTCCTGCACTGTGTGTTCTTCAGTCGGCTCCTTTTTTAAGTCAGGGGCATGAGCTGCATGCATTCTTTTGAGAATCTCTGGTCATTTTTCTCTAAGAAGGAAGCATCCAAGTGATACATTGAAAGTACATTTAATCTTCCAAAGCTGTATAGCAGCCCTCAGCTGAAATGAGCAAAAACAGATTCCCAGGTGGCTCATTTTTATATTCTATGGTGAAGTCACCACCTCTCAGGTACAAAAATTACCCTTTCAATTTCAGGGCCTAGTAACTGGAAAAGAAATATCCATCCCAGTCAATTGTTACAAAGCCCATTGCACTGTGACCCCAAGCACGACCAACAATGTTTTCAGTTAAACAGAACTTAATTTCGACCTGTCTCTTTTCCTACACACACATACACCCATGTACACAATTCTTTATTCACTGCATGCTCAAGAGAGGGAAACAGATTTTAATTTTTACCTTAAGAACAATGGAATATAAAGATCGCTTATCAATTGTATAAAGTTTAGCTGAGGAATTGAGGGGAATATTTTTTTCCATCATGGGCATTTCTTCAAAATTTGCTCATTTCAGCAAGCATAAATGTGAGTTACATTTCGAAAGATTGAAAGGTAACTCCTAACAGCAAAACAGGTCACTGGCTCAGTTCTGAAGTTGAAGGAAGTGTACCGTATTCAAAGGTACAATATTTTATAAGTGACTTGGAAGACAAATTTCAAGGTATGGGCCAAGACTAACCAGTGTGCTGCAGCTGGGTTCCTGGCAGTAATAAAATCTGTTAATAACAGTGTGTTTACTCAGTTTGGGGTTAGAATGAATAATTTGCTGATAATTCCTCTTTATTGGCTACTTACATAAAATAGCCCTTCTTAAATTTTAAGGTGTAAATTATTCCACCTAGGACTCTTGTTATAATAGAGATTCTGACTCAGTAAGTCTGGGGAGTGGGAGGGTGCTAAGATTCTGTATTTCTAACAAGCCCCCAAGTGATGCTGGTGTTGCTGGTCCACACTTAAGTAGCAAAGATCTAAAACATACCAATCATCCCTTCAATTCCATTCATGAATTTGTTGTCCATGTCATAGTGCCAAGAAGTAGGCAGAATTTGTAGATATAAAAGCTTTTTGTTCTCTGAAAATAGAGTCCAAATAAAGCATCTCTCCTCTTTCCTATCCTCATTTGGTTACAATTATCAGAATATTATTTCAGAGATAAATCTTGGGTCCCTGTGTTTACATAGTCAAAATAAACATCGAGGATACTAAGGACTTGTACATATTTAGGATCACAGAACCGCATAGCAAAGAAGCCCCTAGATGTTGATTTGATCAAATGCCAGCCACCACAGATGGAGCTCCCAGAGTTGAAACAATTTGACCTAGGGCTCACTCTGGTTGGTGGCAAAGCTAAGACTAGAGCCCAATTCTCTGCTCATCTATAAAGAAGCACTTAGTTTAATTTGAGGTTTATTATTATTATTACTACAGAAAATTAATGAGGACACAACAAAAATTCATATGCTGTTTTCACTCAACTATATCTTTCCAGCATTCCTTGAAATAGGGTCATGATAAACATAACCTGTCTCATTTTAAAAACTAAGGTAGCCTAGATACCAAAAAAAAAAAAAAAAAAAAACCCAGTGCCATCGAATCGATTCCGACTCATAGTGAACCTAGATAGTAACAGAATAAACAGATAAATTGCCTGAGAAGACACAGAGAGAGAGAAAATAAAATCCACGGGCCAAG
Source organism: Elephas maximus indicus (assembly GCF_024166365.1). Classification (NCBI taxonomy): domain Eukaryota; kingdom Metazoa; phylum Chordata; class Mammalia; order Proboscidea; family Elephantidae; genus Elephas; species Elephas maximus. The sequence goes on along the minus strand of NC_064828.1, from coordinate 95,163,102 downwards.
CTATAAAGTTTTTCTCAAATGGCACTCTGATATGTACATTCAGCTAAACTGCTTTCTCCTAGTTTTATGAAAACAAAACGTGACAGGTAAAACACTGTGTTGTGTTTTTGTTATTTTTCCCTTTGTTTTCTTTCTGAGTTTGAACAGTGTGCAAGTATTGATCTTCTTCTCTTATAGTGTAATATTGTGTTTCTGATTTTCAGGAAAACAATTAGCTGCAGCTCAGCAGATAGAATTCTACCAGCACATCACAGCAAAGCCTGTTTCCCGCTTGCTTTAATGAAGTCAGGCATGGTGGGAAGCTGAGACACCAGAGAAACAAACACTTTGTAAAGCATGATTGCTTTCAAGAAGAAAGACCTCCCCCTGTGAATCCATTTTGGATTAAGTGTCGTAGATTTTTTTTCTTCCTTTTTTGCCTTTCTGACCCTTCTTTAAGGATATTTTGTGTGTTGTCCTAGGCTTCCATAGGAGTCATGTCCGTCTTTCAAGGATGTAACAGAGATGATGGACTAAGGTCCTAGATTAATTTTCAGACTTTTCACCTTCAGGCCAAGAATGCCTTTCAAATGCTATTCTTGCTGATGTTTTCACGTTGAATCGTTAACGTTATCTCTAGGCCAGCCCCACCTTATTTTGAGGACAACCAGCCACCACCTCCAAATCCTGTGCAAACCTTCAACTTCTCATTTATTCACTATGCTGTAGCCCCACTGGTCTTCTTCCAATGTCCCAATCTTGTTCTTGCCATGAGACCTTTACCTTTGCCACTCCTCCTGCCTGGAGTGTTCTACCACCTCATCCCTGCATAGCTGACTTATGCTACCTCCTTAGAGAAGCCTTTTCCGAGCCCCCAATCTAAAGTTGTCCCCCAGTGGCTCTCATTCACAGTGTTCTGTTTTAATTCTCTTTAGAGCATTCATCATTATCTAATATTTTTGTGATTTACTTAGCTTTCCTTCTTCCACAATAAAAATGTAACCTCCGTGAGATCAGGGACCTTTTCAGCCATGTTCACACTGCACTTTGAACATTACTTGACAAATATTTGTTGAATGATTGAATGAATCAAGTGACTGAATAAAATGCATCAATCATAGCAAGTATACATTTAAAATTACAGAATTTTAAAGCAGGAAAAGACCTCAGAGTTAATTTACTGTAACCCCGTAATTTCCAGAAGTATAAAATGAACCCTAGAGAGCTGAAATTGCATTTTTGAGAAGGCTCTAGGAAGCCACTGCAGGGGAAAGGTGTGCATTAATTATTTCAGCAAATATGTATTAAGTGCTAGGCTCCATGCTGGATCCTCAGGGATCAAATGGTGGGAAAGACAGACATGGACTTTGCCATCACAGCCCCTAGATAAGTGGCTTAAATGTGGAAGAGGGAGAGGAAGAAACAGGGTTGGGATGACTTAAGGGGAACACTGAACTACACACACACTCAGTGATCTAACATAAAGTTCTAGAGTCTCAGAGGCAAAAAAAAAAAAAAAAAAGTAACTATCTAAAACTTAGAAGAATATTAAAATATGAGTGAAGAAAATATCGTTTTTAGCTGACATCACGTCAGCCGCTGACTCATGGTGACCCCCTGCATAATGGAATAAAACGCTGCCTGGTCCTGCACCATCCCAATTTAAGGATTAGGCCACAGGGTTTTCATTGCCTAACTTCCAGAAATACATCACCAGGCCTTTCTTTCTAATCCACCTTAGTCAAGAAGTTCTGCTGAAACCTGCTCAGCATTGCAGCGACAGACAATCTACCACTGACGGATGGGTGGTAGCTATACAGGATGTCTAACCCACATCTCCCATATGGAAGGTGAGGCTTAGAGATGAGTGCAATAGGTGGTGTAATGGATTGAATTGTGTTTCCCAAAAATATGTGTAGTAAATCCTAAACCCCTATACCCGTGGTTAAAATCCCATTTTGAGGAACGGATTTTTTTATTATGTTAATGTTGCAGTGTTACATGTCTCAAGTCAATCTCTTCTGAGATATAAAAGAGTAGAAGCAAGTAGTTGGAGGAAGGTAGATGTCATGCCACATGAGATCTTCAAGGAACCAAGAATAGAAGCTGAAAAGAGACAGGGACTTTCTCCCAGAGCCAACAGAGAGAGAAAGCCTTCCCCTAGAGCCTGCGCCTTGAATTCAGAATGCAAGCCTCCTAAACTGTGAGAAAAAAAAGAGTAGAACTATTCCATATGGTTTCCGAGGAGTGGCTGGTGGATTTGAACTGCCAACCTTTTGGTTAGCAGCCATAGCTCTTAACCACTGCACCACCAGTGCTCCGATAACTAAATAGGTGGTATCAATTACAAAACATATACCAGGGTTTCACTGGTTCTGTGCCCCTGGAAAAAACTTGGAACTATCAACATAGAATTAAAATGAAAATGAATTCTTAGTGCCATCTCTTGGAGAAGTTTCTCATTAGTACAGCTGAGTGGGCCCCTTCCCTTTTGGGACCCACAATAATCATGATTGTCCTAGAATTCATAAGGGGCAGATGAAAAAACCTCTCTCCAAGATAAACAGCTTAGACTAAGATTTTATTCTTCTGAAAATGATTACTAAGGAGTTCCTAGGGAGAAGATAAACCGAACTGTGTGAAAGAAAGTTTTATCATTAAGAATGTGCACTGCAAACCCTCCATCAGCACTATTGAAGTGGCAAATTTCTAGGGACCCATGTATAAAAAGTATCATGCAATAGATAATTATACTCCAGTGGATGTAACTTAATCATAACATAATTAGTGGCAGGAAAATAAAAAAATATTTTACACAAGCATTAAAATCTGCCAACTTAAACAAATCTTGCTCATTGGCACATATTATAAGCAGAGACTTAGTCATAATACAGTCTTGATTTTGGTCCTTCTTGAAAACCACAAGAACAACCTCTTAATTATTATCAATGACCCAGGGGATAAAAGGGGTAGGTTTGGCTACAAACCTACTGAAAGCTGTACATTTATAATACATTTAAAACCTGATGCTTAATCTAGATTATTCTGGACAAATGTACTTGGCTTTTCTGAGGCTATAAATGGAGGAAGAAAAAAAACATTACTGTATTTCAGTTACTCAAATCTGAAGAGAATTTCTTTTCTTCATTGAAGTGTTGAAAATGTTTCATCTGCCCTATAAATCCAAGAGTCGTTGGCCTTGGTTTAGGGACCCACCAATCCAAAGTAAACACAAAAAACAGTTTCTCCTCTCTGGCTGTGTCTGTGCAATACCAAATTGTCTATCAGCTTCAAAAATAATCAGTCAATTAAATGAACTAGTGAAGCTGCTTTTGGTCCTATAGATATAAGGAATGAAGATTGAGCAAAGCTTTCTGTTTTCCTACTAGTTGTGTTAGGTCAAGTGTACAATTTCCATATAGCTCCTGTCAATTTCAAAGGCCTAAGTCATAGCATCACAGTTAAACCCAGGATAGACTATTCAATTCTTTATGTTCAGAGCAGTCTTTTCTATACACCGTAGTTGAAGTTCATTGAGCTCTCCACCATTTACATCAGGGAATGGCAAATGTTCTATAAAGGGTAAAAAAAAAAAAAAAAATTAGGCTTTGTGGGCCTCATATGGTCTCTGTCACATGTTCTTTTTTTGTTATGTTTTGTTTTGTTTTCACAACTCTTCAAAAATGCAAAAATCATTCTTAACCCATGACCTTCACAAAATCAGGCCCTAGGCCAGAGTTTGCCAACCAATGATTTCTACCCAATATCAAAACATATTAGGCGCCTGTCATGGATTGAATTATGTCCCCCAAAAAATGTATGTACCAATTTGGCTGGGCCATGATTTCCAGAATTGTGTGGTTGTCCTTCATTTTGTGATTGTAATTTTATGTTAAAGAGGATTAGGGTACAATTGTAACACCCTTACTAAGGTTACATCCCTGACTCAATGTAAAGGGAGATTCCATGGGGTGTGGCCTGCACCACCTTTTATCCTACAAGAGATAAAAGGAAAGGGAAGCAAGCAGAGAGTGGGGGACCTCAAATCACCAAGAAAGCAGTGCCCAGAGCAGAGCACAACCTTTGAACCCAGAGTCCCTACATGCAGAAGTTCCTAGTCTGGGAGAAGATTGATGAGAAGGCCAATAGAGAGAGAAAGCCATCCCCTGGAGCTGACGCCCTGAATTTGAACTTTTAGCTTACTTTACTGTGAAGAAATAAACTTCTCTTTGTTAAAGCCATCCATTTGTGGTATTTCTGTTATAGCAGCACTAGATGAATAAGATAGCACCTATATTCCAAATAATGAGTAGGAGAAATGTCTTTTTCCTTTAAAAAGATTCCTTTATTCCCTTAACAAAATTTTGCTTTGTTATTGTTGCAAAGGTAATTTAAAAAATAAATAAATAAAATAATATCTTTTCACCCCTGCTTTATTAAAGTAGAGCTAGGTTGTATAAGAGATGAACTCCAAAATCGCAAGTGGCTACACACAACATAAATTTATTTTTCACCCAGTGAGGGGATGAGAAGGGACTGTCTGTTACATACGGTCATGCAGGAACCCAAAACGAGATAGAATCACCGAGTATTAACATGGGACTCCCACAGTCACCATTGATATTGACATCCAACTTGTAGATGTCAAGAGGACAAGATGTCCAGCTTGTAAGGGACAAGAGGGAGCATAGAAAAAGCACAGGAATGTATTAACCACATGTTTTGAATTGAATTGCGTCCCTCCAAACAAATGTGTGTCCACTTGGCTAGGCCATGATTCCCAGTATTGTGTGATTGTCCATCATTTTGTCATCTGATATGATTTTCCTCTGTGTTGTAAATCTTACCTCTATGATGTTAGTGAGAAGGACATCATGCCTGGTAGATGGTCAAAAAAAAAGTGGAAGACCTTCAACAAGATGGATAGACACAATGGCTGCAACAATGGGCTCAAGCATAACAACAATTGTGAGGGTGGCACAGGACCTGGCAGTATTTCCTTCTGTTGTACATAGGGTCATTATGAGTTGGAACCTACTCAATGGCATCTAACAACAACAACACGATGTTAATGAGGTGAGATTAGCAGCAGTTATGTTAATGAGGCAGGACTTAATCTACAAGATTAGGTCTGTTTTGAGATATAAAAGAGAGAAGCCAGCAGAGAAACGTGGGGACCTCATGCCACCAAGAAACACGAGCCAGGAGAATAGAGCATCCTCCGGACCCGGGGTTTCTGTGCAGAGAAGCTCCTCAACCAGGGAAGACTGATAACACGGACCTTCCCCCATAGCCGACAGAGAGAGAAAGCCTTCCCCTGGAGCTGGCACCCTGAATTCGGACTTCTAGCCTTCTAGACTGTGAGAGAATAAATTTGTCTTTGTTAAAGCCATCCACTTGCGGTATTTCTGTTATAGCAGCATTTGATTACCAAAACAAATGTCAGCCTGGAATTGATATAGAAAAGTCCTTTCACCTTTCACTGGTTAGAACAAGTCACACGGCCATAATTAGATGCAAGGTGGGAAATATGGGTGCTGTTTGAGAACCACTGAAAACCTTGCATTATAGGTGAGCACTAATCCCAGTGAAGATAGAGTGCTTTGCCCCAGCTGGGTAATCCTGACTGTTTCTAATTATCTCAAGGATCTCTGCTCTTCAACAAATTATGGCCAAAGCATTTGTAACTGCTTCCAGGGGTAGGCAGGAGATCCCTATAAGAAAACCATTGCTTAACTTTTGTTTTGAAGTAGACTTCCAAAAATTAATAATTGAACAATATTCCTGAAAGAGAGTCTTCAGAAAATAGAAAAGGATTTCCTGAAAACTCAGAAAGTTGAAGTTTACATAACACAAAATACAGCATGAAGACCTGACCACAGAGTAAATATGGAGCAGGAAGTTTTCAGGATATGACATAGAGGAAGTTGCTCCCCATAAGTAAAGGAAAATTCCTTGCGGATCTAGGAGATGAGGGTGGGTGTGAGCGGGAGGGACTGGGAGAGCTTCGGAAAGAATAAGACGAGGGTTAAATGGTGCTTTTGTATTCAACTGTCTCGAAACCACCTGGCTTTGGCCTTGAACAGGAAGACATGCCAACACGGCAGCCATAGTGGTGCTGAAAAAAAAAAGGTGTCATGACAAGGTAGAAAGAGAGATCAAGGAGGTTCTCCGATTTCTCCACTGGCTAACTCTTTGCTGCTTGCAGCACATCCAGTAGTTCCCACATACCCCCTGAAAAACCAACCAGTTGCCTTGGAATCAATTTTGACTTATAGCAACCCCATGTGTTTCAGAGTAGAACTGCACTCCGTAGATTTTTCGAGAGCAGTGGTATCTTGGAAGTAGATTGCCAGGCCTTTCTTTTTAGGTGCTTCTGGCTGGATTTGAACTGCCAGCCTTTTGGTTAGCACTATAATGACTAAAAATCTACTGATGACATCCAGGGTCAAAACAAAGGAGATGTAGAGTGTGTAAAACTTAATCATGCGTAGCAGATATCAGAACACGTAACAGGTTGAGTAGGACAAATTTTATCACCAACAACTACCGGCAAGGATCCAGAAGCTTCTGACTAGCACTGGCCAGAGACACCTCTCCCCTCCATGATGATGTGACATACCTTTTTTGCTGCACCAATACCACTAGCAGCAAGAAAATTGAAAGATAAAAGTGAAGTAGTGGAACCCTGAAATACTGATTTTTTTTCCCCTCAAGAGTGAGGAAGCTTCAAACTGGACAGTGACTAAAAAAATGATGCTTACATTTGACTGAAAACTCAACTAGATTGGACTGAATATACCAGAATGCCATACAATAAGGTGTCTGCTCTAGGCAGCTTGGGGGAACTAGAGAACAAAATGAAGTTCAGTTATAGAAAACTAAAAAGATATAGCTCTGTGCCCCTGAGTGGTGATGTGTAAATTTATACCTGATATGCTATGTTTATTTTCGTTAAATTGTCTTGTTCCCCCTGAAGCTGAAGACAATACGTCAAAACACTTTTACCTACTAGAGTAAAGAGTGTTTTAAGTGAAATCTCAGGATGTTAAATGTGGAAGAGATCCTCACAGTCATGGTAGATTTGCGCAGTTGTTAGAAACTCAAGCTTTGGAGTCAGACAGATCTAGGTGCAAATCAAGACTGGCCGTGTGCCAGTCACAGGAGCTTGGACTGCTTATTTAAATGGCTAGCCTCAGTTTCCCTTTAAAGACAGAAATAACATGTACTTCACAAAGTTTCTGTAGGTGTAAATGAGAATATGCATGTCATGCACTTACCACAGAACCTGGCACTTGATAAATGTTCGAAAGAAGGTAGCTGGTATTTAGTCCAGCCCCCACATTTCATAGATAAGGAAATATATGTTCAAAGAGCTTCAGCAGTTCATCAATATATATATATATATATGTTTCAGGCTTAAACAGAGTATTTGCTTTCAGAAAATAGGTCAGAATCTAATATCATAATTATGCGGTTTGTTTTTTTCACCAAGACCATCTCTAGCAGTAAGAAATCCACTTTATAACCAGTAAATGGCAAAAAGAGGCAATTACACATAGCCCATGATTGTGTCTGAAGTTTAAGGCCAAGATGAAGCTATAACATTGTACTAGCTAAGGAAAGATTTAAAAAAGGAAAAGAAAAGAAAGCACTTTGTTGGAATTGTAGAAGTTTGCCATTGATTACACTAACTATGAACAAGTTGAACATTCAATGCCAAATTAGCCCACAGCCCTTGGCAAGAACTGTATCATTCACATCCACCGAATTATAACAGCACTAGGGGTAATAGTAACAGCTATCATGTATTAACCAGCACCTTCTATGTGACAGCATTGTGTAAGCATTTCACCATGCATAAACTCATCTGATAATTAAAGGCTGTCCTGTTACCATTTCCATTTTAAGATGAGGAGGCTCTGAAGCCAGGATCTGAACCAGAGTTTGACTCAGAGCTGGTCTTGATTTTCTTTTTATTCAGATCCTGGACAATTTTCTCTGTACTTTTTAACTACAGGAAATGACTATTGTGACCTTCCTGTTACTGTCAGTCTTAGCTAATCATCCTCTTCACCATGGTATCATTTTTTTTTCATTTTTTATTAGTACTCAATGTTGGATGAACAAAAATGAAATATAACCACCTCTATGCAGTAAAACAGGAGTCCCTGGGTGACGCAAATGGTTAAGCATTTGGCTACTAACAGAAAGGTTGGTAATTCTAATCCACTCAGAGACTCCTTGTAAGAAAGACCTGGCAATCTGCTTCTGAAAGGTCACTGCTTTGAAAACCCTATGGAGTGCAGTCCACTTGGCAACACATAAGGTTGCCATGAATCGGAATCAACTTGGTGGCAATTGGGAGAAAAAAAAGCGGTAAAACACCACCACCCTTGTCCAGGTCAAGTTCATCTTCCTAAAAACTTGGCTATAGTCAAACAGCCTGGAAATGGCTGGGAAGATTGGAACCCAAGTATGTCAATGACCTCATTATTGATCACTATTTACTAGTTCTAATTGTTGCCATAGCAGCGGTAGAGCAGCAACAGTAATAAAGAAAACTCACAGATCTCTGATCTTCAATCCTAACTCTGGAGTTAGACCATCTTCAGGAAATCAACTTCCCTGGACCTCTGTTTGCTCGTCAGCAAAATGGAACTCTAAGCACGTGCTCACATGAGTGTTATGAAGCTGCAGTGTGATAATGTTTGTGAAATGTTATGGCATAGAAAGGAAGAGTTACCCCAAAATGATAAGGGAAAACACACCTGTTAGATAGGTTGCCAAAGTAACATTGGTGAGGAATGATTTTATCACCTGATGTTGAATTTCATTCCAAAAATAAATCACAAAACTCAAATAAAAAATTCTTGGGTGAGTATCTCTATGTTATACTTGAAATTTTTTGCCTTTTAAAAAAGCTTTGAGATGTAATTCACATAACATAAAATATACCAATTTAAAGTGTACAACTCTGTTTTTTTAGTATATTCACTGTATTATATTGTACAACCATCATCACTATCGAATTCCAGAATATTGCCATCACAATTAAAGTTAGGCTTCATGCTCCTTCTCCAGCCCCTAGCAACCACTAATTGACATTCTATCTCTATGGATTTGCCCATTATGGACATTTCATACCAATGGAATCATACAAAATATGGCCTTTTTTGTTTGGCTTCTATCGTTGTAACTTACATAGTTTTTGAAGTGCTCTTCCAACATCACTCCTTTGTTTCTGGATCCTGAATACTTTCCCCCATGTTGATCAGACAAAGATAATGATGGCAGTACCCTTTCTATTCTTTCAGAGCCCTTGTTTTCATTTTTCCTTCTTCCTCATATCATTTTTCCCCTCTTTTCCATTAGCCCTCATTGCTGGATGGTGAACTTTTGTCAAAGATGAACTATAACCATCTCATAGCAGTTAAAATAAGATTGTCCGTCTCCACTGAAAATCAACCTCTCATCCTCTAGAACATTTTCAAGTGCCTCCTCTTTTAGGATAGATGTCCATCAGGGTTGAGGTTGAATGGAGAGAAAGTAATCAGAATCACAGACACTTAAAGCTGGAAGAAATCTTAGCTATCACCAGTCTCACCTTCTCAATTCATGTTCGGCTAAGTGAATTTTCAACATACGCTAAGCTGGGTGTTTCAGTACAGTAACTCATTTATTTCTATATAATCCTCACAACAATCCTATAAGGCATTTTTATTTCCATTTTCAAGGAAAAATAAAGACATGGAGAAGCTCTGTATTTGTCAAATAGCTGTCGTTGTGTGCCATTGAGTTGATTCCGACTCAGTGTCCATATAGGACAGAGTAGAACTGCCCCCACAGGGTTTTCAAGTGGTGCAGTGGTTAAGAGCTCAGCTGCTATCCGAAAGGTCGGCAGTTCAAATCTATCAGCCACTCCTTGGAAATTCTATGGGACAGTCCTACTTTGTCCTGTAGGGTTGCTACAAGCTGGAATCGACTTGATGACTACAAGTTGTAATCTTTACATGTTTCTCCCTGGGAGTGCATTCGAACCACTGCACCACCAGGACTCCTTGTCAATAGCTAAGCAGTCACAGCTCTGAGCCTATACTGAAGCTCCTTCTCCCAGGAGAGGGAACCAATTGGCTTAAAGTTCAGACCAATTACAGGACATTGACCATAAAATCCCAATCACCTTGCCTAGAAAAACAAGTCAGCAAGAGGCTGGAAATCAAATTAACACTAAGATAAAATGCTAAATGCCAAGAATAACATCCCTTAGCAAAGAAAATTCTAATTAAAAAAAAAAAAAACCTTGTTGTTGTATATGGTGTACATTATGTTTGTGCTTTATTTCTGACAGAGGTGGTGAGAAATGTTTCTCTCCAGATATTCTTAAAAGAGAATTCATCCAACATTGGATTTTGCTTGTTTCCAGGTTGGGAAAGATGAGAGAGAGAAAAAGGACTGATAAATAATTTATGAACAAGACTGCTTCACTGATCAGATTTGGTGATGAAAACTTCTTTGAAAACCCATGAGGTACATTTCTTAACGGAAATTATTTGCACTTCTCCTGAGCAGTCATCTTTTTTTTTTTTTTTTTTGGCTGCTATTAGTTTGATTTTGGCTTGACAGTCACCACTGTGCAGAAAAGCAGCAACGAACACAATAAAAAGCCTTTCCACATGATTATTTTCGAAAGTAATAAGGCTTGTGTGACCTGGAAAATCAGCCCCTCCGAGATGTCAGGTAAGGAAGGAACGTGGATGATTATATTTTTAAAAGCTGCCTCCAGCTTCATGTTGCGCAAGAGCTCTGAGGGAAATTCCAAGGGATCTAGGGTGGACTTTTGCTGCTATCTACTGGTGGATGTTGAAAGCTCAACATATGCTTCTGAATTTCCTCAAATGAAGATGAGAGAATTGAAAGTTGGGGGAGGGGAGGAAACATTCGTCCTAGTAAGGAAGAAAATCCTCGTGGAGAGGAATTTCTACAGCGAGTCACAGAACTGTACGCAGCTTCTGCTGGACAATGTTTTTAATAGCAACGCTCGCCTATAATCGAGGGATTCAAACAAGGAAAAGGGACGCCACTCTGCCCTTGGTTCTGCAATCACAAAATGTCTGAATTCGTCCGAGCTCATGTTCATTCTTTGAAGCTTAAAACTGAGAAGGGGTAGCATAATGGTTTGGTTACTTATATGGGCTTTTGGTGTCAGAACATAACTCCTCACAATTAATAGCTTCCTGAAACTTCAGGCAAGTTACTTAATCCCTTTTAAATATCGTTTTGCCTATATACAACCAACCAACCAACCAAACAAAAAACAAACCTATTGCCATCGAGTCAATTCTGACTCATAGCGACCCCATAGGTCAGACAGAACTGCCCCATATAGGTTCCAAGGAGCGCCTGGTGGATTCAAACCGCAGACCTTTTGGTTAACAGCCGTAGATCTTAACCACTATGCCACCAGCATTTCCTTTGCCTATACAGAAACTGGAAAACAATAATACTCACTTTGGAGTACCATTATTCATTCTTATTCAATACCCATTTATTGAGAGACTGGTGCAAGTATTAAATGTGGTAACAGGCATAAGTTTCTTGCAAAATGCCTGGTAGATACAAACTTTCCATAAAGCTCAGCAATTACCTTTTCTTAACATTATTGGTGTTTATTTCCCTTCTTATTTCAATGATTAATGATTCCAAATTTGTGGTATTGAAGGAGAAAAAACTACCCAAAATGACCTCACTCGCTTGTAAGCTTCTCTGAGAAATTATCCATAAATAGATATCCATTTTTTTTTTTCTGCCTCAAGGAAGTCCAGGACAAGAAAGGATGGCAAAGCCAAAGAGAAAGACAACTACACAGATCAGAAAATCTCTACATTGATTTAGTCCAGATGAATAGTAGAATATATCAGAATTACAGTCCAGTTATCACAGCAATCTGGAGGATGGTGAAATGATTCACTAGGACCTAGAAGTCTGAAAGAATGTGCATGTATGGAGATTTAAAGTAATTGTACCAGATCCTTTCATTTGGTCACACATATCTGTTTTATGGGCAACACTTTCAGTTTGGGCAGATATGCAGATCCAGGCAAAATCGAAATTTCTGTTCTTGGGAGGGAGAGGGAGGGGGAAATAGAAGTAGAAACAGGGCCACTTCCTACTGAAGTTCAGTAGATGCTACCTGTAAGTATGTGAGATTTTGAAGCACTTAAATGCTTAGCCTTATAATCACCACTATTAAAAGGATGTGGAGAAATAAGGAATCATGACATACTCAAAAGTCATCCTTCAACAGGTCTCCTGCATGTCCTTTACTATGGTTCCAAGAATCGGTTAATAAAGGTGACAACTATGTAGGATGTTATGGTGAATGGTCACAAAATTTAATCCTAAAATCCATAGTAAGTCCTTACCTTTTAGGAGCTTCTTTTAAATCAAAGACCACATCATTGCTCAAAAATATACTGTAAGGGTTGAACAGAGAAGCTGTAAACACAAAATGGCATACAGCAGAGAAGCATGGAACAAAAGAGATTAAAGGATGGATTCTGAGTTCAAATTCCAGGTCTGCCATGTGTGACCTTGGGCAGACCTTCTCTGTTCCTCTATCTCCCCACCAGTAAAGTGGTGGTAAAGATAGTACCTAGCTTATAGGATGTTTCAAGGATTAAATGAATTTAATATCTACAAGTCACTTGGAACAGTGGCTGGTATATAGTAAGTACCCTGTGTTAGCATGTGTTAGCTATTATTACAGAGCAAAGAATATTTGGAATGGAAAGTTTTACTTTAAAAAAAAATTGTCCTTTAGATTTGTTCTTTATGCTGGTAATTTCCAAAGTTTTTTTTTTTTTTTTTTTAAACAACAGAATTATTTTTTAAGAAAATGAAATGATACATGTCTAAAGGATAAAAGCAGAGCCGAACTGGCTAAAGCAAGGATGGAGGCCAGAGCCACCAAGATGCCCACTTCATGTCTCTTGCAGCACCTCAGATGAACCACAGAGGTGCCCAGAAAATAGTGAGAACAGTGAGAAAACCATTGATTTTTGCCATTTGTGTTACCCTGGCACAAAATCTTTTGGGAACAGGCTTGAGTCTCTTCTCGTGACCAGATATATCACATTGGCAGAAATTATTTCTTAGAACACACAAGTGATAAAACCCATTGCCATTGAGTCAATTCTGACTCATAGTGACCTTGTAAGACAGAGTAGAGCTGCCCCATAGGTTTCTGAGGAGCAGCTGGTGGATTCAAACTGCCTATCTTTTGGTTAGCAGCCATAGCTTTTAACCACTGTGCCACCAGGGCTCTGCAAGTGATATAAAGGCTAAATAATCCAAACAAAAACACCAAACCCATTGCCATTGAGTCGATTCCAACTCATAGCAACCCTATAGGACAAAGTAGAGCTGCCCTGTAGGATTTCCAAGGCTGTAAATCTCTGCAGAAGCAGAGTGCCACAACTTTCTCCTATGGAGCGGCTGGTGATTTCAAACCCCCATCTTTCAGTTAGCAGCCAAGTTCTTAACTACTGCACCACGAGGGCTCCACTATAAAGGCTAAATACAGTAAGTTGTAATGCTTGGTTCACCAACTTTTGTACTTTTGTTTAGTTATTTGCTGCTTGTCTAGTGTATCGCCAACCCACCGGAAAGGGATGAGACATTTAGAAGGTTATTGAATGTTGCAAAATGACGTAATACAGCAAAGCAATCCAATTCAGCCCAGGCGCTGTGGTAAACAAGTCTTGGAATTCAATGGCCCTTAGACCATAAAGCCCCAGCTATGTGGAGGCTTAAATTGAGTTCAATTCTCATACAATAATATATGTCTTCGAATGGCAGACTCAGTCTCTAATTATTCCCCCTTACGCTGACATCTGTCTTCTGCATTTTAAGATTAAGAAAACCTCATTCTGAAGGTTGGGGTGGTGGTGGTGGTGGTGTCCTCTAACAAGTGGGACTCGGAATTAAACTGAATATGTATATACAAAGATATTTCTTCTAAATGAAATCATTTCGGTATTTCAAAAGAATTTTTTTTTTCACCGTTTACATAGCTGCTCCTTTTGAGTACATCAATACTGTATCAAATGATTTGTCATGTGGTTTTTATTCCTTAAGTTTGTAATGATCAAATCATTTTTCTTATAATATCTATGAAAGATCCATCACAATCTTGTATATTCATTGTTATGGTTACTTCAGTATAAAGACTGCATGGAAGTTTCATAATACACTCCAAACTCTATTTGTATTTTTATTGGGACATTAATTTTTTTTCAATTCTATATGCTCTATTATACTTTTCATGAGCAGCAGGACATACAGCACCCACCTATATTTTCCGCCTCTCAGGTTTATTGGGAAGTTACCACACTACTGACAGTATATACTGTCAGCAGCCAGGGACCTACATAACTATTTAAAATGGAAGAGATGGGCATGTGCCACAAATGACTGGTTTTATGGAGTATAGTATGAGGTGTTGCATCCTGGAGGTATGAATGTACAAAACTTTTCTCTCTTTTGGCTTTTATACAGCAATATATGCCTTGTATGTACATTTCTGGGTCCCTTTGCATTATTTGGAAGTTGCATTTCTCCTGATGATTTCATATTGGCATGAATACTGCATCCTCAGAAGCGATACGTCGTATGCACCTGTCAAGGGATCTAGACGGTGATGCAGAGTCCATAGGGACATATCTGTACCACATAATCCTACCCGCTTTGGAAGCACAAATCTTCCAAAACAGGAAATAATCAATGAGCACAGCATCTTATAAAACAAAAGGGAAAGCCTCAGACTAAAAGGTTTAATAAAATTAAATTTAGCAAAAGGATGATTTTAATGATTTGTTCAAGTGAAATAATCCATCAAACCTTGAATCAAGAACCAGGGAGTGTGAAGGGGTCAGGTTGGAGGCAATCTTTGTAAATATGTCCTAATTTATGTTCTTTCTTGTTGAATCAGAAATGCTGTGAGGTCAAAGACAGAAACCAGGTAACCTTTGCTAATCTCTCCATCTCTAACCCCCAGATCAGGACATTACATTATAGTTTTTCATATTACATTTCCATTAATCTCAACTGCCATTAACCCTTCATCTGAGTGCCAATATACAAGGCATAGACAACACAAAAATATACAGTGGTCCTGCTCCTTCTTACCTTAATCCTGTTCTGTTTTTCTGTATAATAACTATTACCATCTGATATACTATATTCTTGTTTATGTGTTCATCACCTGTTTCTCCCACTCGAATAGAAGCTTCAGGAGGGTAGAGATTGAGTCTCTTCTGTTCACTGCTATACTCCTACATTGTGGAATAGTGCCTGGCACATAGTAAAAAGAAAAAAAAAATTTTTTTTTTTTCTTTTTAGGTGCTCAATAAATGTGCATGGAATAAATGAATAAATTAAATTATTCTTCAGAATACCCCATAAATAATAATGTTTTGATGAAGGTCCAATATAGATAGACAATTTTCCATAACCACTCTTTTTTTTTTAACTCTTTGCAACCCCATCAGCCATCTTGTTCCTTTCCATCTGTCATTCACACTCTCTATTTCCTCCTCTCTTCCCCAAATGCTTAGTGTCTTATGAAGTTGCAGATCCCATGCAAATCCAAAAACTGTAATGGTTATAATCCAATGGCTTTGAATCGGGTTGCAACTTGTAAAGAGTAAATTCTCCAACATTGTATTTTAAAATAGCTTACCCTAACACTGTTCTGCCTTTCAGGAAATGGCTTGCAAACATCTCTCCTCTGCTGGGGATTTCCAGCCCTGTATCTGGTGGACCAGCAAAGACTCTGCTATATGAACTAACTGGGTCACAGGGAAGAGGGCAAACCCCACCTCCAGAGTCAAACAAACAATGATAAATGTGGTGCTTTATTTTCCAAAGTACCATCTTTCAAGAAAGCAGCAAACAAGTAAAAATTGGATATCTCAGCATAAATAATACTTTATCTCCACTTGTCACTGATACTTGCTGCTGACAAATTGGTATAAATATTTGAGATGCTTAAAAAAATGGAAGTCATTGTGCTGAACCAGTGAATACATTTTAGAACAGATGACATGGGATTGGTTTTTACACAAGGAATGACACTATCCATATAGAAATGAGGTTTCCACGTTTCTCACTATGATTCTAAGCTTCTTTAGGGGAAGGACAGGAGAAAAAATAGATAAGGATAGGAATGAAACGAGAGTCCAAAAGGTCTATAAGGTATTGATGTCTTTACCCTCCCTCTGGGGCTAATTTCTTCCATACTACACATTCAGACATCTCTTGAGTTAAGTATCTCGAAGATAGATTTCATTTTCATTTAGTCTAGCTGTAAAAAGTATTGCATTAAATGTTTGAATGACATCTTTGTTGCTTTTCAAATAATGCTTTAAAGAATAGCTTTTTGGTGTTTATAAATTGGTTAACATAGTAATAACAAGACCCAGAAGAATAAGAACAAAAATTAAGGATATTACCTAGAGTCAGGTGACAGGAGTGCAGCTTCCTTGTACTTTTGAGTCCAAACTCCTGGATTCTTTGGATCTCTGCAGAAGCTCTTTCATTGGCAGAATTATGGTAATATTCTCTGACTAGGAAATCTCGGTAAATAAAAGAGGCTTTTTATGGTCAGAAAGGCGGGGGTTCTAGTCCTGGATAATGGATAAAGTAGCCTCCCTATGCCTCAGTTGTCTTATCTGTCAAATGGGAAAAATGATAATGCTCACCTGAAAGCTTTGTTTTAAGGAATAAATAGGGTAAAATATAAAAGGCACGATACCTGGCACATAGTAAAACAAAAAAAAAAAAAGAAAAAGCCAAAATCAGTTGGCATAAAGTTGATCTGACCCATGGCAACCCCACATATGTCAAAGTAAAATTGTGTTCCATAGGGTTTTTAATGGTTGATTTTTTTTGGAAGTAAGTAGCTAGACCTTTCTTCCAAGGCACTTCTGAGGGGACTCAAGCCTCCAACCTTTTGATTAGCAGCCAAGAACATTAACCATTTGCACAACTCAGGGACTCTAGCACATAGTAACACTCAATAAATGTTACCTAGGAGTGAGTAGTATGGAAACCCTGGTGGCGTAGTGGTTAAGTGCTATGGCTGCTAACCGAGAGGTTGGCAGTTCAAATCCACTAGGTGCTCCTTGGAAACTCTATGGGGCAGTTCTGCTCTGTCCTGTAGTGTCGCTATGAGTCGGAATTGACTCGATGGCAGCGGATTTGGGTTTTTTGGTTTTTTATGAGTAGTATTATTATTATTATCCGTCCAAAACTTATGCCAGATTGTCCTAGGTTCTGTGGGTTATTTTGCTGCTGCTTTAAGATCTGAGTCATATGATAGTTGACTAATTCAGTTATAGTTCTTAAATTAACCATCTTATGTAATTAGTATCTCCTGATTTGTGTATCTGGGCTTTTTTTTTTTTTTCATAATTATCTTTTCTTTCCCCTCTTAAACAACACTGCCACCCACATAGTTTTTCAAATTATAGCTTTCGTAGCTTTAGCTAATACCACTGCTCAAATGGCCATCTTTTTTTTTTTTTTTTTTTTTTTCTGATCTCAGTACATTAAAAAACATCCTTAGGGAGAGCAACTCAGTTTTTCCATCATACATGAAGGCGCATCCCAGACCAAACAAGGAAAAAATCCAGTTTGATATTGGCTTTTTACCAACGGTAAAATGTCCCTACTCCTCTCCATATGCCCAGCTACTTCCTCAATTATCCTTAATCAGGCCTGTGTGACTGATTTCAAATGTGTGATTTTAAAAGTCACTCTAACCTTTAAATTAAATGAAGGTGAACCAGAAATGTTTCCAACCAACCCATTCTCCAGGTGCTTTGCCAGATTTATGTTCAGTTTGGGTTGTGGGATATAGGATGCTGAGAATTCAGGAACGAACACAGCTCTTTCTCTTATAACCATACTGTTTCCTACCAGGCCTATCCTAGGAGGTGGAGCAGAAAGAAAAATGACAAGGTAAGGATAAGCTTTCTTCATGTCAGAAATTTAAGTCTGTAACAATTAGTCACAGTAGAACAGACATAGTGAGCAAAAAAGTGTTATTATCTGTTTTTACTTCGTTTTCCGTACCACCCTTTCCCTTTTCTGCTTCAGTCCGAATTTGTCTTAAGAAAATAAAGTCTTAATGCTGAAATTTACCAAGAAAATGTATTTCACTTCAGATGAGAATCAGTGTGATTTCTGGTTCTCTCATCAACTGTATATAGATATCCCAACAGGTAACAAGTTTAATGGATGACACAGGAATGTTTCAGCAGATAGATTATTCTAGCATATCACCACCCTCTAGAGCACATTAACATAAGTTTCTCAAGCTGTGGAATTAATGAAGAGCAGGAAAGGTCACCATGCTGGAAAATTCTATGTTTTCCTTAAAGGCCTTCAGATGGCCTTAAAACAAGGCTCCACATGCAGCTATTTCATTTCTCTTAGTGTGGTGGTAAAAAAAAATAGTTGCCACCAAATCAGTTCCAACTCATGGCAGCCCCATGTGTTGCAGAATAGAACTGTGCTCCATAGAATTCTCAAGGAGGTGAACTTTGGAAGCAGATCACAAGGCCTTTCTCCTGAGGCACCATTGAGTGGGTTCAAACTGCCAGCCTTTTGATTAGTAGTCAGGTGTTTAACCATTTGTCCCACCCAGGGTCTTGTGTGTGGTGGTTTGGCCTTATAATTTAGAATCTGTTATTTTCCCTGGACAAAAATTAATTAATTAAAACTACTCTCTCAAGCTATTGGACTAGAAGTGACCACTGACCTTGATGAAATCGCTAGTATGAATGTCAAAGTCTCCATTTACATACTGTTATGTTTAAGTTGGAATCGACTCGATGGCAGTGGGTTTTGGGTTTGTGTTTACAAAGGAAACCCCGGTGGCATAGTGGTTAAGTGCCATGGCTGCTAACAAAAAGGTCAGTAGTTCAAATCCATCAGGTGCTCCTTAGAAACTCTATGGGGCGGTTCTACTCTTTCCTATAGGGTCGCTATGAGCCAGCAGGTCTGGTTTTGGTTTTTGGTTTATGTATACAAAGATGTCCCCTTGAAGACTAAGGTGCGCCTGACCAAGCCAAGCTGTTTTCAATCACCTCATATGCATGCAAAAGCTGGACAATGAATAAGGAAGACGGAGGAAGAATTAACACCTTTGAGTCATGGTGCTGGTGAAGAATATTGAATATACCATGGATTGCCAAAAGAATGAACAAATTTGTCTTGGAAGAAGTGCAGCCAGAATGTTACTTAGAACCAAGGATGGCAAGACTTCGTCTCACATACTTTGGACATGTTATTAGGAGGAATCAGTCCCTGGAGAAGGATATCATGCTTGGTAAAGTAGAGGGGTCCACGAAGAAGAGGAAGACCTGCAATGAGATGGATTGACACAGTGGCTGCAACAATGGGCTCAAGCATAACGATTGTGAGAACGCTCAAGACCGGGCAGTGTTTCATTTTGTTGTACATAGGGTTACTATGAGTTGGGACCAACTCAAAGGCACCTAACAACAACAATATATAAATCAAGGAGCCCTGGTGGTGCAGTGGTTAAGTGCTTAGTTACTAACAGAGAGGTCGGTGGTTCAAACCCACCAGCTGCTCCACAGGAGAAAGATGTGGCAGTCATCTTCTGTAAAGATTACAGCCTTGGAAACCGTATGGGGCAGTTCTACTCTGTCCTATAGGGTTGCTGTGAGTTGGAATTGACACAACAGCAAAGAGTTTTGGGGGTTTTTTAATGTATAAATTACCAAAGCCTTGAGTCTTAAGGGATTTGGTTACAAGAAATTAAAATGTTTTTATATAACTTTCACTGAGCACTCTAGCATATTACCTGGGAGTGAGTGACCATGTTGGAGTAATTGGCTCATTTAATGAGCCCATGATCCTTTGAGAAGGGCACTATTATTATCTCCATTTTTTTTTTTTTTCAGTTGAGGCATCTGAGTCTTGGGAAGTATGTCTGAGAGTTAAGTAGTAGGTCCCAAAATAAACGGGAAAAATAATTGGATCTGATTCCAAAGCCCATATGCTTAACCAGTAAGTTAAACTTATTGAAAGAAGAAATATAAAAAAAAAGAAACATTAAATTTTGTCCAATGAAACAGGTATGAATAAAAAGCATCTACAAATATTTCTAAGGTCCACACACAGAAAGAATTAATTTTCAGAAAAAGAATAATAGAGACGTGATGGAATGAAATCAGACAAGGATGAAGTCTATCTTTATTGACTGCTCCCAACACTTTCTGTATGAAAAATAACCATGCTGAGAACAGAGTAAAGGGCTCTTTGTTTCCATATGCAGAAGACAAGGTGTCAAGAATCTGAAGCTGAGTAATGTAGCTGCTACTCTTTTCCTGTTTCCCTGCTTAAGTGTCCAATTAAAATAGAAAAAAAAAGCTGAAGATTGTGTTTATATGTTACCAATAGCTATATATTATCTACTTTGATTTCTCTGGGCATAAAGACAGTTGGGTTTGTGGGAGCAAAGAGGCAAAGAGACCCATAACTGCCATCTGCTCAGATCATAAAGGGCAGCCTGTCAACAGAGCACTTAATAAAGCCATTCCTTCCAAGAATGCTTATCAGTTGGATGGGTTTCAGGTCACTGAAACTTGTGCAGAGTCAGTATGCCCAGAGCCTGCTGGAATTCCTTCCCATACATACTTCCCTCTTAGTCATTATCAGTACCACAGTTTACAGTATTGTCTACAAGATACCAAGCACCCCTCCTATTAAAAGCAAATAATTTCAGAAAATGACTGGAGACATTTCAGGATCTAAGTTGTAAACTAATACCCAAATGAGTCAATATTTATGTATTTTGATTGATTGTAAAATGTCAGTCAAAGTAAGTGATGTAATGATACAGATTTCTTTTGTGTATTATATGGTGACATTTTTTCAACAACGTATAGTAATATTGATAATTTTCAGATGATACTGTTGTTCCCCAAAATAATTGTGCAAAGGTTTTAGGACTAGAAAGCAGCCATAACAAACCCAAAACTCATTGCTGTCAGGTCGTTTCCAACTCATAGCTACCCTATAGGACAGAGTAGAACTGTCCCATAAGATTTCCAAAGCTGTAAATCTTTACAGAAGCAGACTGCCACACCTTTCTTTCACATAGCAGCTGGTGGGTTCAAACCACTGACTTTTCAGTTAGCAGCTGAGCGCTTTAACCACTGTACCACCAGGGCTTCTTTGAAGTAGCCATAGCCTAGACTTAAATACAGGTCTCTTCATTCCCAGCTCAGTAACTTTTCCATTGTAGCATAGCTACATAATCTTGGCTATTGTTTGTTGTTCAAGTGGATGTCTTCAAACACAATTGTACTAAACATAGTTTCTGTCAGCAATATTAAATCAGTCTCATGGATATATTTTCTGGTGTTGGTTTATTAATTGAATAAAAAGAAGTACAATTATAGATCTTCAAGATTCTTTGTCAGCTTACAATTTTTGAATTGGCCCCATGCACGCTTACATATGCCAACGTATTTTACTCATAGTTGTTTTTTACGTCATTTTTTTATACCACCAGACCAAGAATTTGTTTCTTTCTGAAAAAATTAGTTCAGTTCCCCCATTCTCTCAAAATCTAAAGAAACCCTAATGAAAAAATAGTATCCCAAAGTGGAAGAATATATTCAATTTCCTTGGAAGCCACTGCCTGACTTTCTTTAGCCATGGCCCAGTGTCTTTGAATTTGTTGATTTATGGGCCTGTGCTAATCTCATTGTATTAAAAACTGTCTAGAGTCTATGCATATTATTTAAGCTATGCCTCTATTGTCTATTTTTTCTATCCAGGTGAGAATTGACACTCTTCAAACTGGAATAACCTAAATGTCTAAGCCAGAGCTCCCTTTCTTTACAAATTACTCACATGTGTCCCAAACTGTTGGTGAACTAGTGTTGAGTGACTCTTGGATTTCCTTGTGTAGTGAGTCCCTACACTCCCAGCAACTGACTTATGGGTAATGTGGTGTGGAGCTGGCTTTTCAATTCCAAACGTAGTCAGTGATGATTGACTGTCATCACCTATAGATTGATTTTTGATCCTAAAATACCACAAAGCATTCACCTTAGCATTGTTCCAAGGAGGTAACCATCAGCATCTCAAAATTCACTACCAGCAGCATGTTTCATCAATTAATATGTGCCACATTTTAATAAAATCTGAAACAAATCCAAGTTCTCCCAAACCCCAAAGCCAAGTCCAGATGCATGGAAAATGTTAGTTCTTTTCTTTCCCATCATTGGTTCTGTTTCATGCATACTTTGCAAAGATTTAGGGTTTTAGGTAAATAACGTATTTGGTGGTTTCATTTGGTGGCAACCAGAAAGGCAGGTGAAAACAAGGGAGCTGTAGCTGACTTTTCTTTTCCATTCACAGGCTTGTTCAAATCCAGGTGATTCTGAGGTATAATTCATTGGGAACAAAAACAACAACGGCAAAAAAAAAAAATGTCCAAATAACCAGAAGCACCCAGCTTTCATAATTCAGTCAACTTCTATTAAAAAAGACAGTTCAGTGGGCAAAACTGGAAAATTGTGGTTCAGACTAGAGTGTCCTCCAGTAGAACAAAGGTTATTAACCACGCTGCAAATCAGTATGCTTGGATAGGATCTACGTATGCAAAGGGGGCAGCTGAAAGAAAAGAAAAGTTTACCCTTTATGTATTTATCGTGAAGAAAGAGCTAGTCCCCGATTTACAATGTACTCGAGTTACCATGAATTGCAGTTACAACTGTCTGGTATGTTTCCTGTTTTTGGTACATCTTATCATTAGTAATATGTAGCACATACAACATTGCAGTGTGTAATTTGCTGATGGTATCACTCTCAGATATTCACTCCCAGATGTTCAAAGATCGGATTTATAGTGATACTGATAATAAAAGGCAATAATAATGAAAACTAAAAGGAAAAAAAAAAAGAGGTATTCAACTTATATCAGAATTGACTCATGGCAGAATAGTCGGAATGGAGCCCAGTCGTAAATCGGGAACTACTTGCACTAACAACTTAAGGGTATTTTAAAGGAAGGAAGAAAAGAAGGAATTTTCAGCATGGTATCCAATTTATGACATTCTTAACAAAAAGGGATTGAGATAATTGTTATAAAGTTAATCAGAAGTGTTGGCTGAAGAAGCAATCCTAAAAATGTATGCAAACACAGATTAAGCATTTTGTTTTACCTAAAATAAGTAAATAAACATTCACTCAGCAATCTCTTGTTAAAGAGCAAAGGTATTTCTTTGAGAATGTCTCCCGTGATTGATGTCTCACCTTTCTTGTGTAAAACCACATGTATCACGTCATCTAAGATTCTCAGTTTTAGTGCCTTTAAAGAGAGGAGAGAAGGTAAGCATTTAACAAGGGATCTGAATACAAGATTCTTCTAGATATTTATTTTTCTCTAGTTTTTAAAATATTCTTAATAACACTTCCTTTTTTTTACTTCACTTTTTTAACAATTTGCCTTTACCAAGTCTTTACTTTCACAGAATAAATTTCTTCCCCAACACATTAATTTACATAATCAGAATAACAGGCACAAAAGACACAGAGATACAGGAACAAAGACAACTGACTCTCAGGAAGTATGTAATGCAACTGGTGGGAGCAAGTGCTGCGTTTAACTTTCAGGAATGTTCAGCATAATAGGGGCATCGATCATATGTCTGTATCTGTTAGCTATTGCCATAATAATGCTACATAACAAATAACCACACAACCTCAGTAGCTTACAAGAACAAATATTTATCTTTCTAGCTCACAAGCTTCTGGATCCTTTGGGATTCAGCTGAAATAGGCTCCAGGTTGCACGTTAGTATCAGGGATGCTTTAGTTATTTTACTGTGGATCCCAGGCTGAAAGGGTAGTTGCTACCTGGACCTATTCTTCTCATAGTGATAGGGGAAACACAAAAGGTCCATACCAAACTACAGAAATAAATTTCAAGCCTTTGCTTTTGTCACAGTCACTACTATCCTATTGTCCAAAGCAAGTCATGTGGCCAGGCCCAAAGTTATGGGGCAGGGAAGTATACTCCATCCATCACAAGACCATGATAAGCATAGTTCAGGGAAAGAATTAGGACCAAAAATTCCACCTACTACAATTTTTAATACAGAGAAAAAGCAGAGTGTTTAATCCAGGGAGTCAATTAAGTGGAAGCCAAGAGAGATGCCATTATACTTAGTTCCAAATGAAGTAATGGATACAGTGAAGTCTACCTTTATTTCTTGATTCATTCATTTACTAATCCATACATTCATCAAAAATACATTCTTTTCTTTTATGTGCCAGGGACTCTAGAAGAATGAGAAATTGAATAAAGTATTACCTTTGCCCTTGAGGAACTACTGGATTATCAATGCAAGTGATAAAAAAAAAAAAAGGTTCAGAATAAACAGTGAAAAAGAACAAATCTTAGTTCTTTGAATGCCTTTATTAAAACAATGGTTTTACCTTCCTAAGTATGGTTCTGCATGAGCTGATAATAAAATCAGCCAACGTGCTGTGATCACTGTCAGCAGAGAATAATTACATGTTATCTTTTATTCCCATCCCTTCAGGTTGCAACACACAATATACAAAGTGTGAAAGAGCAAAGAAATGACAATACATTCCTTAAGACTAAGACATTCTAAGAAGCGACCTTCAGAAGAAGACACATGGACAATACCAAATAATAAACAGGTGAGCATGTAACAAAAGAAAGTCCCTGAGTTAAGTTCTTGACTACTGGCCAAAAGGTTGGTGGTTTGAACTGACCCAGAGGGACCTTGGAAGACAGGCCTGGTGATCTGCTTCTGAAAGGTCACAGCCTTGAAAATCCTATGGAGGATTTCTACTCTGCATACATGGGGTTGCCATGAATTGAAATCAACTCAACAGCAGCTAACAATAACACTTAACAAAAGTCAGAAAGTTTTGATTATCAGGGCTATTACTGTCCTTCTTTTCCCCATTGCCTTCAAGACAATTCTGACACACAGCAACCCTATAGGACAGAGTAGGACTGCCGAATAGGGTTTTCAAGGCTATAATTTTTACAGAAGAAGACTGCTGCATCTTTCTCTTGCAGAGCAGCAGGTAGGTTTGAACCACTGACCTTTCAGTTAGCAGCCAAGTATTTTACCACTGTGCCACCAGGGCTCCTTACTGTGTTTCTAGGGATACTTGATTTTCTCTTATTTTTTTTTACTAGCAGATGCAAGAGGCATCAAAAGAAGATGAAGGGATACACAGAGTCACTATACCAAAAAGAATTGGTTGACATTCAACCATTTCAGGAGGTAGCATATGATCAAGAACCAATGGTGCTAAAGAAAGAAGTCCAAGCTGCACTGAAAGCACTGGTGAAAAACAAGCCTCCAGGATTTGATGGAATACCAATTAAGATATTTCAACAAACACATGCAGTGCTGGAAGTGCTCACTCATTTATGTTAAGAAATTTGGAAGACAGCTATCTGGTCAATGAACTGGAAGAGATCCACATTTATACACATTCCAAAGAAAGATGATCCAACAGAGTAAAGAAATTATCGAACAATACCATTAATATCACACACAAGTAAAATTTTCCTGAAGACCATTCAAAAGCTGTTACAGCAGTATGACAGGGAACTGCCAGAAATTCAAGCCAGACTCAGAAAAAGACAAGGAACAAGGGACATATATCATTGCTGATGTCAGTCAAATGGATCCTGGCTGAAAGCAGAGAATATCAGAAAGACATTTACCTGTGTTTTATTGACTATGCAAAGCATTCAACTGTGTGGCTCATTACAAATTATGGATAACATTGTGAAGAATGATAATTCCAGAACACTTAGGTGTGCTCATGAGGAACCTATACTTAGACCAAGAGACAGTCGTTCCAACAGAACAAGGGGTACCACATGGTTTAAAGGCAGGAAAATTGTCTGTCAGGGTTGTAACATTTTACCATACTTATTCAACCTGTATGCTGAGCAAATAATCTGAGAAGCTGGACTTTATGAAGAAGAATGGGCATCAGGACTGGAGAAAGACTCATTAACAACCGGCAATATGCAGATGACACAACCTTGCTTGCCGAAGGTGAAGAGGACTTGAAGCACCTACTGATGAAGATCAAAGACCACAGCCTTCAGTATGGATTACACTTCAAAACAAAGAAAACAAAAATCCTCACAAGTGGACCAGTAAGCAGCACCATGATAAATGGCAAAAAGATTGAAATTGTCAAGGATTTCATTTTACTTGGATCCACAATCAATGCCCATGGAAGCAGCAGTCAAGAAATCAAAAGACGCATTGCACTGGGCACATCTGCTGCAAAAGATCTCTTTAAAGTGTTAAAATCAAAGATGTCACTTTAACGTCTAAGGTGCACCTGATTCAAGCCGTGGTGTTTTCAATTGCCTCACACGCATGCGAAAGGTGGACAAAGAATAAGGAAGATGGAAGAAGAATTGATTGCCTTTGAATTATGGTGTTGGTGAAGAATATCGAATATGCCATGGACTGCCAGAAGAACAAACAAATCTGTTTTGGAAGAAGAACAGCCAGCATGCTCCTTAGAAGCAAGGATAGTGAGACTGTATCTCACATACTTTGGACATGTTATCAGTAGGGACCAGTCCCTGGAGAAGGACATCATGCTTGGTAAAGTAGAGGGTCAGTGAAAAAGAAGACCCTCAACAAGAAGGATTGTCACAGTGGCTGCAACAATGGGCTCAAGCATAACAACAATTATGAGGATGGCACAGGACTGGGCAGTGCTTCGTTCCATTGCACGTAGGGGTCACTATGAGTTGGAACCAACTCGACAGCACCTAAAACACAAAAATAACTAGCAGAAAACATGTTACGTGTACTTAGGGAAAGTGTATGGGGTAGAGAAAAGAATACCCTATTATCTAGGATTTCCCCATTTCAATTTTTTAAAAGTAGAGTAAGAGCTTAGACATTAGGAAAGAGACTAGCTGGAATTCTGGAGCTTTCTCTCCTACTACTACCCTAGGCAAGTCACATAGCATCTTTAGGTATCACTTCCTATAGAAAACTCTCCTGATTGCTGTTCTTCTCCCAAGACTGGGTTGGATAGAACCCTTTGTTTCCTTATATCCTAAGCCTATCTCTATTGCCTTACCTATTATATTGTTTTATAATTACCATGTATATTTTTCAGCTTCTTGAGATCAGAGTCTACATCCTATATCTTTTTATAGGCTAAGTCTAGGAAAGAAAAGGAGAGTTTTTTCGTGATTGATCTAAAACACTGGCAATCCTACTATAGGTTCTTTTGAAATAGTATGAAAATCTGTTAAACTCATTTTGGCTGAGGAATTCCCAACATTTGCCTGAGAACGAACCTCACACTATGTCTCATAAAATATAATAATTTTTACTATGGACCTCAACTCCAAATTCAGTAGGGTGGTGTCATGGATTGAATTGTGTCCCCCAAAAATATGTGTCAACTTGGTTAGGCTATGATCCCCAGTATTGTGTGGTTGTCCTCCATTTTGTGATTGTAATTTTCTATTAAAGAGAATTAGAATTGTAACACCCTTACCCAGGTCACATCCCTGATCCAATGTAAAGGGAGTTTCCCTGGGGCGTAGCCTGCACCACCTTTTATCTCCCAAGAGATAAAAAGGAAATGGAAGGAAGCAAAGAGGGGGAACTTCATACCAGCAAGAAAGCAGTGCAGCGAGCAGAGTCTGCCCGTTAAACCGGGGTGCCTGTGCAGAGAAGCTCCTAGTCTGGGGGAAGATTGAAGAGAGAAGAAGCCTCCCCTGGAGGTGATGGCCTGAATTTTGACTTCTATCTTACTGGACTGTGAGAGAATAAACTTCTCTCTTTTAAAGCCATCCGCTTGTGGTATTTCTGTTATAGCAGCACTAGATGACTAAGACAGGTAGATTGATATTTTATTCTTCAAAGTTACCATATTTTTACACAAATAACACGTATCTTCTATGTTATTTGCCAACAGTGCCCAACCCCCATGATGTATATACTTTTGTAAGCAAACTATGCTAATTTTTTACAGCAACATGTAAAAAAAAAAAAAATGCATATCAGTGCTTGTGCAAATATCTCGAGGGAGGAGGATGCAGTTGGCAAACCTATGCAGAAGGTACACATTATTTGCATTAAAAAAAGTACATTTAAATACTTCTAGGAAGGTGTTCCAAAGAAAAAGATTCATGTGTAAGAATACTCAATACAGGCAGTCCCTGGGTTACAAACATCTGACTTACGCACAACCTGTAGTTACAAATCAACCCCTATGTCATGGATTGAATTGTGTCCCCCCAAAATATGTGTCAACTTAGTTAGGCCATGATTCCCAATATTGTGTGGTTGTCCTCCATTTTGTGATTGTAATTTTATGTTGAGAGGATTAGGGTGGGATTGTAACACTGCCCTTACTCAGGTCACCTACCTGATCCAAGGTAAAGGGAGTTACCCTGGGGTGTGGCCTGCACCACCTTTTATCTTTCAAGAGATAGAAGGAAAAGGAAGCAAGCAGAGAGTTGGGGACCTTGGACCACCAAGAAAGCAGCACCAAGAGGAGAGCGCATCCTTTGGACCTGGGGTCCCTGTGCCTGAGAAGCTTCTTGACCAGAGGAAGATTGATGACGAGGAAGACCTTCCTCCAGAGCAGACAGAGAGAGAAAGCCTTCCCTGGAACTGGTGCCCTGAATTTGGACTTCTAGCCTACTAGACTGTGAGAAAAAAAATTTCTCTTTGTTAAAGCCATCCATTTGTGGTATTTCTGTTATAGCGGCACTAGATAACTAAGACACCCCTGTAAACCTATTATATTAAAAATGCAAGGTACATACAATGGTTTGTAATAACAAATGAGTACTATTTTGTGACGCACATCAAAACATTATTATTATTACTGTATTACTATGTTAAACGTATTTTAGTACATCTGAAAGTGCTTCTTTAATGTTTTTTATGCATAGAAAGTTATACTATATATTAAGACAAACATTTGACTAACTGATGTCAGATAGGAAACTTACCTAACTGTTCTGACTTACATACAAATTCGACTTAAAGACAGGTTTAGGAATAGTACTCCTTAACCCAGAGACTGCCTGTATAGCATTGTGAAAAACTGGAAATACTCTAAACTCTAAATGTCCAAAAGTAGTGGCAGTAACTTAATGGTGGAGCTGCAACTGAGCAAAGGTCTCTGCATTATCCTAGGCTGCTGCTTACCAACCACCTGCACCATAAAAATGTTCAAGGTGGAAGGCCCTTTTGTCATCATCTCCAAACTTCTCCTTTGATAAGTAGAAAACTGATAGCAAGATATTAAGTGAATTGTCCACACCTGGAGCCCTTTGTGGTAACCGTAGCTTCTCCTTATATTACATAGGACTAATAGATCTCAATCTTCCTTGTCGATCTCAATAGTAATCAGATATCGAACTTTTTATAGCACAGTTGTAATACTCTGAAAAATACCTTATCTCTACTGGTAGCATTTCACTTTTCAGGTCAGTTCACAGAAGGAATATTAACATCACCTATGTATTTTTTTTTATGTATTCAGCTACTAAGCGAAAGGTTGGCAGTTTGATCCACCAGCCGCTCCTTGGAAACCCTACAGGATAGTTCTACTCTGTCGTACAGGGTCACTATGAGTTGGAATCGACACAATGGCAATGAGTCTGTTTTTTTTTTTTTTTAATGTGTTGCAAAAGTTAACTTTTTTTTTTTGATTGCTGATGGGGTGCAAAGGCAAGATCACATTTTACTTGTCCCACAGACTATATCCCACTTGGTGGAATAGGCCATTGTAATGCCTACTAAATCTTGGCTTAGCCAGTAGTTTATTAAAAAAAAAAAAAAATCCCTGGCTTTTCTCATAAAATGGAATGGAAAGCTTTTCTTAGCTCTGTCTTCTATCTTGCTCGCAGTGCAAAATTAAGCATGCCTGGAGTAGATGACATAAAACGCCCACCTCACAAAGACCTCTACAACATCAAGTCCTGAGCAATCATTTTTTCAATGACATTGCCCCATAGAGGGTTAAAGTAAATATTTTGTATGGCACCGAAAGTCACTTGCAATGCCCGGTAATCATTTCAGGTAATGGGAAAATAATGGAAGCAGCTCTGGAACTAAGCCACAAAAAGCCATCTTTTGAAGCTAACGTGTAAATGGGTTGGCTGGGTTCTGCTGTTTTTAAGGCACAGTAATTTAGATGATTGTTTAAATCTTTTTAACTGCATCACTATTTAAACTGCATTTGAATGTCTGAAGACCAGAGGCCCTGTTACAAATCTCTCAGAAACCAACTGCTAATTTATTAAGTAAGAAGTAATAGCTTCAGTAACCATAAGAATTCACAACACATGGAAGCCCTGGTGGCACAGTGGTTAAGAGCTATGGCTGCTAATCAAAAGGTCAGCAGTTCAAATCCACTAGGTGCTCCTTAGAAATCCTACGTGACAGTTCTACTCTCTCCTCTAGAGTCGCTATGAGTCAGAATGAACTCGACAGCAACAGGTTTGCTTTTCCGGTTTCTGAACCAGAGAATACACCAGACTGTTCACCAGAAACCTGGCGCAACCTGTAGTTGGCTCTCCTAACATTGGGAGGCAAAAAAAAAAAAAAAAAACCTGCATTCCCTAAAGCAACTGATTTGGCTTCCTTAAAGAGATCAGTGGCATAGACCACTCATCTGTCTGAAGGTCTCTCTGCCCATGTCTGCTCTTCTTCCACCTGCTTCAAAAGCAGGTAAGCTCTCTGGGTTATATGTAGGGTTTAGAGTATAATGTGAAATATAACTCGAGGGAAGCCCATCACCAAAAAGTCTTCATGACTACCCTGTTTGTCCTCCCAAAATACCACTGTCCATATGGAGAGGTGTTTCATAGTCCTTCATTGCTTATTACCCTTTCCCAGCATTAAAGTATGCAAGCATCCAAAAGGACAATTTATTAGCGCTGATAGCTCATTTGAAATGCACTCCATAATTAACAACTTTGAAAGCAGAGAGGTAAATCTAAGGAAGCAGAGATGGGGGAAGAGAGATGCGAAGCCATATGAAGATCACCCAGGAGCAGAAGCTCAAAGAGAGCTCCTCCAGAACTGCAGAGAGAGAACGCCTTCCCCTAGAGCTAGCACCCTGAAGTTGGACTCCTAGCCTCCTAAACTGTGAGAAAATGAATTTCTGTTTGTTAAAGCCACCCACTTATATTTCTGTCATAGCCCAGCCAACCAAAAAGCAGCACTAGATAACTAAGACAGTCCCTCCAGGACCAAATTAAGTGCTTGATTAAAATGTCTGCATTAAAAGAAACAAGTAGCTAGGGAGTTTTGCTCTCAGCAACCCCAAATTAACACACTGAGTGAAGCACCTATTCATGCCATAAAGAAAGACACAGACCTGGAAACTGCCTTGGTGAACGAGAACTCATGTGTCTCAACTTGAATGCAGGTCAGTAGATATGAACTCCAACAGGATCATATGAAAGTAGAAGAGAAAGGACGGGGAGGAGTCACCTAATGGAAAAGTAACCACAATGAGTGAAATGAAAAAAATAATTGGGAATTCATGTACCTGGATCCATTCATTCTCCGACAGCTCAATTTTATTTTCAAGTAGTGAGCTAGATGCTAGATTTTAGACTTATTTCTTCTCTGCCGTTCTTGATCTTGCCTAAAACTCCTTCTATCTCCACACCTCTGTTTGCACTTGTATAAATTCAAGAGGTGGGAAGAAATGATTTCTAAGGAAACGCTTACCTGGTTTTAGGAAAAGAACAGAAGTTAAAAATCTATCTAATCCTTTATTTTGGGGGCTGAGGCAGTATATTTTCCTTTAACTACATTCAAGTTGATTTTACAAAGGCCTCTTGAACTCTAATCCCTGCCAAAATTCTAGGATTATTTACAATTTTCTTTGAGAGATGCTATGTAACCATAGATAGAAAGGCAAACAGCAGCAAGAGAGACAGGACTGTAACTTTAAGGTAGGAAAAATCCAAAAATTCTGATACTCAAGAGAGATGGGGACTACAAAACCCCCTCTTAGCTTGGTGATTGCAGCGGGCAAGAAAGAATTTAACAAGCTTGGCAAAGTAGCTCAGTGGCACTCTGCCTGGACTCAGCTTTGTGCATCCCGCATCCAAAGATGGTCCTTTGTTTAAACAGACCAGACTCTCTGAAGTTCCTTCTGCCCTTTCTGGTTTCCTCCTAAGAGAGTATGTTTGGTTGGCAGACAAGTTCTTCCCCAAAATGAATATACATAATCTAAAATTCAATTTTTATAAAAAGGATAAAAAGGAAAGAAAACACTCTAATGTAATAATCCCAGAGACTCTGCCTTAATGAGCGTGCTGACTACAGCCAAGTTAAAACCGTTGTGGGAATCATAATTTGGAATTTCCTGCTCCATTTAAATTCTCCAGGGCCAAATTGCCATAATGATCTTTCTTATATTGAAATTCTATCTTTCGAGAAGGTAAAGAATAAAAATAAGCTGACTTTATATCCAAAATAAATGAAAATGAAGGATTAGAAGGTGACCTTGGGCATGTCATTTCACCCTTCTGAATCTCATCAATGAAATGAAGGTTTTTGAAGTTTTTTTGTCCCTTGTCAGCACTAACACTGTATAATTCTGTTGTACAGGTGCTACACAGTTATTGAGGGTTATGTAAGTCACACAGGAGTTAGAAGAACACTAGACCACTAAGGAAAGGCAGTTAGAAGATACACCAAAATGTTAGCCAACCAGTCTTTGCCCTTGGTTATTGCTTTCTTAGCTGTCAATACATAATACTGCTTATTCCACAAGATTTTCAAAATATATATATATATATTTTTTTTTTTTTTTCCTTAATGGTCTAATGTCCAAAGTATGGCTTAAAGCTAAGATGGTAAAAATTGCTGGTGAATAAAATGTGAGGGTGACAGAGAAGTGGTCCACATGGTTATTTTCTATTACACTCTGAAATCATTTTTCCTAAAGTTCTTATTTCAAAAAATGGCACACTCCAGACTTTATCCTCCCATGACAACCTATGTTTTTCAGAATTCTTAATTAGGGAAGTGAAGCCATATGACAGAATGTAAGGTTTTGATAGCACAGAGTGCAAGTAAAAACCATTTTTGACGACAAGGAAGAAAGTCTGGTCCATTTTTCTCCAGTTATTGGTTGCATTATAATCAGTGCATATATCTTACCATTCTTGAAACAACCCTTGTCTATGTGACAGAAATCTAGCTATAACATTTTTATAAAATGAAGAAATAGATAGGAAAGGATGTATATATAGAAGATGGTATGAGGCTATGGGAAACAAAGAAATCTGACAGTTTAAGGACCTGGCTCTGCACCAATTAGCACTGTGCTTGATCTTGAAAGAGACAGTTGATCTCTCTGAACATAGATGCTTCATCTATAGAATGATTGGGCTGGGCTTAATGGTATTTAGCATCCCTTCCAATTCAAACATTTTACAACTGGAAGTGACTAGAACATAATTATGATTTGAACACTCAAATCAGAACATGCAATAATTTAAATTCCCAATTTCTAAACTTTTTTAAAACCAAGAAAAGTTTTGCTTTTTTCTTTTGTCTGTTTGTTTGCTTGTTTTTAATCTGCTGTATAGTAAATCTCAGAGATGTAACATTCTTTTTTCTCTCCATCCTGTCAGTTCAAGGGGATACATTTTACCCTTAGCACCTCTCCTATATTCTGAATTGACAATATGCCAAAAGATCATCAAAGTTGTCTTATGTCTTCCTCTAGGGACCCAGACACCATTGTTCAAATGTTTTCCACTTACGTTCAAGGGAAAGCAGCTCTGGAAGAGTTGAGAGAGTTAGTATAAAGCTTCTGTCAATGATCCTAGATGGAGGGGTGATAGGAGTCATTGAAATGTAGATAGCAGAGAGAATGGTTACAAAGCACTTAGAGAGTCTAAGATGAAAAGAATCATATTAGTGCCAAAGACCATTATTCCATAAAATTCCCTTTGTGACTGGTGAGAAGGAGTGCAAATCTTCAAATAAAACATTTAATTCACACCTGACAGCAATTTTCAGAGTATGAAACAAGCAAAGTTAGTAATTCCATTCTTAGCCCAAGGAAAAACTGTGCAGCAGAATAGAGTGGCAATAAATGTCTATGGCTCTTGAAAAAGAGAATCTCTGAAGAGAAAGGCCCTCTGGCAAAAAGAATAAGCCCCATGTGTTGGCCTGAATTCTACTTTCAATTAGGGAGTAAAGGGGATTAGAACACCCTTATTATTTGTGTGCTGGCCCGAGTCATATACACTAGCACACACATATTTGCGGATTCAACATTTGCATCACTGATCCATTCACAAGCAATTTCTGAAGGCCTTTAACTTGTGGTTGTCATTTTGCTGAGACCCAGTACGAATAAGGCTTGGGGGTGGGAAGGAGGGTCACTCATTGAACTCAGCATCTACATCTCAATGTGACCTTGTTATTCTCCATGCCTCTGTCATGTATGCTTATAGTGCAGTAATCTCAAATCACGTATGCGGGAAACATATGATGTGTCACTTGAGCATTTAAAGTAAACTGTAAACAATTTAAAACTGACCAACAACTTCTCTGTCATAAATATTTGAAGTATAATTTAGCTACCTTGTTGTAGACACTTGCTTGGCTGAGATGTGAATAACTTCAGATGGTTGGGGACTACAAATTGCAAAACTATCTCCAGAATAAAGATACTAGAAATTTAGCAATTACACCTTGAAATATGAAAGAAATGCGCTGTATTCTCTTAGCTGTGTAAAAAAGTAAGATTTCTTTCTGTCTTGGCAATCTCTTTAGCAGATTACCTAAGGTGTATCACATTCTGGTTTAATGTTATTTTAATAATAAAATTGTTTCCTTTTCTACCTTTGAGAGAGGTTTCCTAGATTGGGATCAGATTTTGTTTTTAATTATATTTCCCCAACACTACCATTCGTAAGTAGAGCATTGGACAACCATAGGCCTTTGCCCGCAGCAATTTATGGCAGTAAGAGGAAAACCTACGTGTTGTGAAAGCAGCATGCTCTGAAAGACAGAATGTGCTTAGGACAAAGTTTATGGACCCTTTACCTCTGTCACAAGTTAAATATGCCTCTCCTTCCTGGGGAAATCCTGGTGGCATAGTGGTTAAGATCTATGGCTGCTAACCAAAACACCGGCAGTTCTAATCCACCAGGCGCTCCTTAGAACCCCTATGGGGCAGTTCTACTCTGTCCTATAGGGTCTCTATGAGTCGGGATCAACTCGATGGCAATGGGTTTTGGTTTGTTCCTTCCTGGAGGAGTAAGTAAAAGGTGGAAAGTTGCCATAAATGTATTACTCATGGAAACACGTGGACTCTTTGTTATCAGAATTTTGGAATCTTCCATACTGCCACTGGAAGTGTTCGCTGAGTATCTGCTAAAAATGATAATTTTAATATTAAAACCAACATCTATGTCAATGAACATAGGCCAGGGTATGTTGTAGTAACAAAAATTCCTAAAACCTCAGTGACATAAAAAAACAAAAGTTTACTCCTTGTTCACTCTATGGCCACTAGAGATTAGCTATGGACTGAGGATGGAGCTGGGCAAGAGGAGTCTGTTCATCACCCTCACTAAAAGCCCAGGCACTAAGCTTCCATAATTTCCAAAGCTTAAAAAAGGGAAACATGATTACTCTTGCACTGATTCTTACAACTCCCACTTGGAAGGGACATATTTTACTTCTACTCCCATTTTCTTTTTCAGAGCAAGTCACGTAGCCAGAACAAGCTACAAGCAGAAGCGAAGCATAATATTATGAGTGCTCAGAAAGAAAACTAGAAATATTTGATGACCAGCACTAAAGACTACCATACCTCCCCATTCATATCATCCTTGTAATAATAAAAAAATTAAAAGAAATGATAATAGCCCTTTGCCTTTGTTTCTGCCTAATCTTTTGCATTTATGTTATTACAATCTTGAGGAACAGTAGTAAATTATTCTGAGTTACAAGAAGCATTAATTAATTGAGAAGCATTAAGTAATTAGTTAGTTTGAGAAGAACAGATGAAAAATGTACTTCGTCTTTCCAATGAAATAAATTCATGTTTGAAAATAAGCTTAGAGGAGGTGGGGCCATGATGGCGGAGTAGTCAGACGCTTCTATGATTGCTCTTACAACAAAGACCCAAAAAAGCAAGTGAAGCAGTATATATATGACAAGCTAGGAGCCCTGAACATCAAAGGCAGAGTTAGGATATCAAACTGAAAGGCAGGGGACAGAGAGACAGTTCAGAAGTGGCGATGTGTTGCCAGACCTGACTCTGCGGGAACTGGCACCCCTCAGGCACAATCCCTTGGTGCAAATGCAGTGGGGCTGGCGGTAGCTTTCAGGACATGGTTTCCTCAGGGAGAGACAGTGAGCTACACTGTCTACTCATGCCTCTAGAATCAAAGAAGAACAGCACTCTCAGCAAAAAATAAGTACTTGTGTCTAATTTACCATGCCTTCAGCACCCAAGCTGGCTTCAGTGGCTGTCGATTTCCCCGGGTCTGAGCTAGGTCCTGCTGTGCTTCCTGAGCCATTCTCCCAGCCTTGGAGAAGGAATAAATTAACAATTGGGGGAAAAGATAATCTGCCAGCTCCCCTAAGTTGGGAACTCAGGGCAAAAGCGGCTCCTGTCCGGGCACAAATGGTCCATGGACTTTGAATGCCTTTCACCCCTGCATGGACCTGTGCGGGCCCTTTTCAGGAGCTGAGGCCCTTGTTGGCACACTGCAACAGTGTATGTACCTGAGATCTGACTTCAACCCTTTCAGCTGTGCAGTGGAGAGGTTAATTTTTGACATTTGACACTGATCTGCCTATTAAAGAGGACCTTCACCTACCCACATCAGGGGCCTGAGGACTAGTGGCTCCACCCATGTCACCTAGTCACCTGTGACGGGGTCCAAGGATTAGTGGTGCCTCCAAGTCCTTACTGCCAAATGCACTGGGTGCCCATTTCCCAGCTGCAGAACCCACCCACCTATGCACTCAAGGGAACAAGGATGTGCTTTCCTCACAGACACTTGGGGGATGGTAGTCAGCCCTCTGCCTTGCTTAGAGCATGACCCCCTGCTGCAAACAGATACCTGTGCCTACACCAATCACCCCTGCCTCTCTAAGACTGTAGGACAGAGCCTGCACCACAAACTTGGTAACCAGCTACTTGGACACCTGAGCTGAATCCATACAAGAAAAGTGAATGGACTCCTAGGCTCATATACCTGGTAACAGCTCTAGCCATCTAGGGACAGAATGTTAGAGCTTTAAAGGTGCAAATAATCAAGCTAGCTCACTCAAGCAGCCTATTTGGGCATATCAAAATGAAATAAAGCAAGAAGCTAGGATACAGTAAACGAACATAAAAAAATACAATAACTTATAGATGGCTAATAGACAACAGTCAATATCAAATCACATAAAGAAGCAGACCATGATCATTTCAACAAGCTCTCAAAACAAAGAATTAAGGAATCTTCCAGATGAAGATGTTTTCCTGGAATTACCAGACGTAGAATACAAAAGATTAATACACAGACCTCTTCAAGAGATCAGGAAGGAGATCAGGCAAAATGCAGAACAAGCCAAGGAACACACAGATAAAGCAGTCGAGGAAATTAAGAAGGTTATTCAAGAACATAATAAAGCTTTAACAGGCTGCAAGAATCCATAGAGAGACAACAATCAGAAAGTAAGAAGATTAACAATAAAATTTCAGAATTAGACAACTCCATAAGAAGCAGAATTGAGGAAATGGAAGTCAGAATTAGTGAGATTGAAGATAAAACACTTGGCACCAACATATTCAAAGACAAATAAGATAAAAGAATTTAAAAAATGAAGAAACCCTAAGAATCATGTGGGACTCTATCAACAGAAATAACCTATAAGTGATATGAGTATCAGAACAGGGAGGGAAGACAGAAAATACAGAGAGAATTGTTGAAGATTTGTTGGCAGAAAACTTCCTTGATACCAAGAAAGATGAGAAGATATCTATCCAAGATTCTAATCAAACCTCACATAAGGTAGATACCAAAAGAAAGTCACCAAGACATAATATAATCAAACTTGCCAAAACGAAAGATAAACAGAGAATCTTAAGAGTGACTAGGGGTAAATGAAAAGTCATCTACAAAGGAGAGTCAATAAGAATAAGCTCGGACTACTTGGCAGAAACCATGCAGGCAAGAAGGCAATGGGATGACATATATAAAGCATTGAAGGAAAAAATTGCCAGCAAAGAATCATATATCCAGCAAAACTGTCTCTCAAATATGAAGGTGAAATTAGGGCATTTCCAAATAAACAGAAGTTTAGGGAATTTGCAAAAACCAAACCAAAACTGCAAAAAATACTAAAGGGAGTTCTCTGGTTAGAAAATCAATAACATCAGATATCAACCCAACACAGGACAGAGCAACCAGATATCAACCCAGAAAAGGAAATCACAAAAATAAATCAAGAAAAAAAAATGCTCAGCACAGGGAAACAGTGATGTCATTTTGTAAAAAAATAACAACATTAAATCAATAAAACCAAACCACTGCCGTCAATAAAGAGGGACTAAAAAATGTGGTCATAGATCTTTCATATGGAGAGAAAGTCAAGGCGATATGAAGAAATAAAAGTTTGGCATAAACTTAGAAAAACAGGGGTAAATATTAAGGTAACCACAAAGGAGACTAACAATCCTACACATCAAAATAAAATACAAGAAAAACATAAAGACTCAGTAAAAACAAAACCAACAACAACAAAAAAAGGGAAAGGCGATACATAAACTACTCAGCACAAAAAATTAAGTGGAAAAAAGAGACTATCAAGAACACACAAAAAAACACATCAGGATGACAGCACTAAACTCATACCTCTCCATAATTACACTGCAAGTAAATGGACCAAATGCACCAATAAAGAGACAGTGACAGAATGGATGAAAAAACAATCCATCTATATGTACTTACAAGAGACACATCTTAGACTTAAAAACACAAACAAACTAAAACTCCAAGGATGGAAAAAATATATCAAGCAAACAACAATCAAAGAAAGAGCAGAGTGGCAATATTAATTTCTGACAAAATAGACTTTAAAGTTAAATCCAACACAAAGGATAAGGAAGGACACTATATAATGGTTAAAGGGACAATATACCAGGAGGATATAACCATATTATTTGTGCTCCCAAAAACAGGGCTTCAAGGTACATAAGATAAACTCTCCAAACTGATGGTAGGAGACTTCAACACACCACTTTCGGGGGACAGAACACCCAGAAAGAAGCTCAATAAAGACACAGAAGATCTAAATGTCACAATCAACCAACTTGACCTCACAGACATATACAGAACACTCCACCCAACAGCAGACAAGTACACTTTCTTTTCCAATGAACGCCGAACATCCCCTAGAATAGACCACATATTGGGTCATAAAGCAAGCCTTAACAGAAACCAAAACATCGAGATATTACAAAGCATCTTCTCTGATCACAAAGCCATGAAATTAGAAATCAATAACAGAAAAAGCAGGAAAAGAAATCAAACACTTGGAAACTGAACAATAACTTGCTCAAAAA
This sequence comes from Elephas maximus indicus, assembly GCF_024166365.1. Classification (NCBI taxonomy): domain Eukaryota; kingdom Metazoa; phylum Chordata; class Mammalia; order Proboscidea; family Elephantidae; genus Elephas; species Elephas maximus. The sequence continues at coordinate 95,123,400 of NC_064828.1, read as the reverse complement.
CAGACAGAAGAAAGGAATTCATAGAATCCAATGAGAAAGATTCCTATCAGAACCTTTGGGACACAGCTAAGGCAGTGCTCCAGGGTCAATTTATAACAATAAATGCACACATCCAAAAAGGAAAAAGGGCCAAGATCAAAGAATTATCTCTACAACTTGAACAAATAGAGAGCAACAAAAGAAACCCTCAGGTACCAGAACAAAGCAAATAATAAAAATTAGAACAGAATTAAATGAAGTAGAAAACAGAAAAACAATTGAAAGAGTTAACAAGACCAAAATCTGGTTCTTTGAAAAAAATAACAAAATCGGTAAACCACTGGCCAAACTGACAAAAGAAAAGGAAGAAAATAACTGGAATAAGAAATGAGATGGGCAATATCACAACGGACCCAACTGAAATGAAAAGAATCGTATCAGATTACTATGAAAAATTGTACTCTAACAAATTTGAAACCTAGAAGAAGTGCATGAATTTCTAGAAACACGCTACCTACCCAGACTAACACAAACAGAGGTAGAACAACTAGATAAACCCGTAACAAAAGAAAAGATTGAAAAGGTAATCAAAAAACTCCCAACAAAAAAAAAGCTCTGGCCCTGACAGCTTCAGTGGAGAATTCTACCAAACTTTCAGAGAAGAGTTAACACCACTACTACTAATGGTATTTCAGACCATTGAAAAGGATGGAATACTCCCAAACTCATTCTATGAAGTCAGCATATCCCTGAAACCAAAACCAGGTAAAGACACCATAAAAATAGGCTTAGAGGTAGAACCTCTGTTTTAAGTTTTAAATTATTTCAAAGATTCCAAAAGTTTACAGAATAATATAAAAATACTCAGTTATTTACCACCCAGTTTAAGAAATAAAATATCACACATACGATTGAATCTCACCAGGGATTTTTACATCTAGTGATGCAGACAATGTTGTTGTCAACCAACCCTTCAATTAAGAACAAATAGAAAAGCTGAATAAAATATTTCTTTTAAAACTGTTTAAAATTATTACAAGACTACCACAGCAGTAAGGATTTGAGCTACCAAGATCCTAGAGAAAAGGAAGATAGTAGAGATGAGCCTCATATTTAGTAATTTTGCCCTTAAATTATTCTAAATTTTCAAGTAGAAAATGATGGGCCAGTAATATTATGAAGTAAGGAGGCTAAAACTGCAATTCAGTCCTCACTAAGGAAGAAGGCCTTTACACATTTCTGACTATCATTTGGACTGCCCAAAAGATCAAACCCTAGGTTTAGGGAAAAACTGAAAATAGATCAGCCCTCACAAAATTAAAACTCAACATCCAATTTACTTAGGTCCTGGTTAGGTTAAGGTGATCTGACCCATGCTGTCTGCCTGGTAAAAGGAGAGGAAAGCAATACCATTGAGTGCCCCAAAGTACCTCTACAATTTTTTATAAAGCATGTGTGATATTCAGTACAAAATCATTATAAGGAAGACACTGACAGTTTTAGCTTTTCAAAAGTATTTATATAGCAAACAGCCTTGAAAGAGAGTGATAGTGTCTCCCCGTGAAGCAGTAGGTAGGTTTGTTTACTATACAGTATCACAAAGTCAGTGTCTCCCTCTAGGGAAAAGGGCAGATTTTCTTGCAGTCAATTATTAAAGACTCAGGTTTCCAAAGCTGGAGATCCTCAGCTGTGACGCAAATCTACTGTGTGTCCAGCATCTACCTGGACTGCTCCTCATCGCCACTGTGGGACTTTGGGAGGAAGGAAAATCAACACAACCATGAAGCACAAGCTGTTGGCTGTGCTATGAGAGATAAAATAATATTTCTCTGATCTAGGAATCCTGTTCTTCCACCAGGATCCATGAAACTGTGACATGCTAAATTGTTAGTTTGCAGGTAGGGTAAACTATTATACCCTTCACAGTTCTTGACAGAAATTAGATAATTAAATGAAGAATTTCAGCAGAGAGATGAAAGCTATTTAAAAATGGACATCTTAGAACTAAAAGTATAGTAACTGTACTTAGAACTTAATAGACACATTTAATGGCAGTAGGCACAGCTGGAGAGAGAATTAATGAACTAGAAAATACATAAGAAGAAAATAGCCAGAATGAAGCTTGACAGAAAAAGGTGGAAAATACAGCCAAAGCTCTATGTGTATCTATCCCTAATCCTATTACCCTCCAGTATCCTGAAAGAGGTGTTTCTCAAGCTGAAAGAATTGAAGAAAAAATTCAGGCCTCAAGTTGCAATAGTGAAGGATTCTATGGGGAAAATATTAAACGATGCAGGAAACATCAAAAGCTGGAAGGAATACACAGAGTCATTATACCAAAAAGAATTAGTCCATGTTCAACCATTTCAAGAGGTGGCATATGATCAGGAACCGATGGTACTGAAGGAAGAAGTTCAAGCTGCACTGAAGGCATTGGCGAAAAACAAGCCTCTAGGAATTCATGGAATATCAATTGCGATGTTTCAACAAACAGATGCAGCACTGGAGGTGCTCACTCATCTATGCCAAGAAATATGGAAGACAGCTTCCTGGCCAACTGACGGAACAGATCCATATTTATGCCTATTCCCAAGAAAGGTGATCCAACTGAATGTGGAAATTATAGAATATCATTAATATCACACGCAAGCAAAATTTTGCTAAAGATCATTCAAAAACGGCTGCAGCAGTATATCGACAGGGAACTGCCAGAAATTCAGGCCGGTTTCAGAAGAGGATGTGGAACCACCGATATCATTGCTGATGTCAGATGGATCTTGGCTGAAAGCAGAGAATGCCAGAAGGATGTTTACCTGTGTTTTATTGACTGTGCAAAGGCATTCGACTGTGTGGATCATAACAAATTATGGATAACATTGCGAAGAATGGGAATTCCAGAGCACTTAATTGTGCTCATGAAGAACCTTTACATAGATCAAGAGGCAGTTGTCAGACAGAACAAGGGGATGCTGATTGGTTTAAAGTCAGGAAAGGTGTGCGGCAGGGTTGTATTCTTTCACCATACTCATTCAATCTGTATGCTGAGCAAGTAATTCAAGAAGCTGGACTATATGAAGAAGAACGGGGCATCAGGATTGGAGGAAGACTCATTAACAACCTGCGTTATGCAGATAACACAATCCTGCTTCCTGAAAGTGAAAAGGACTTGAAGCACTTACTAATGAAGATCAAATACCACACAGCCTTCACTATGGATTGTACCTCAACATAAAGAAAACAAAAATCCTCACAACTGGACCAATGAGCAACATCATGATAAAAGGAGAAAGGATTGAAGTTGTCAAGGATTTCATTTTACTTGGATCCACAATCAACAGCCATGGAAGCAGCAGTCAGGAAATTGTAAGACGCATTGCACTGGGTAAATCTGCTGCAAAGGTCCTCTTTAAAGTGTGGAAGGGCAAAGATGTCACCTTGAAGACTAAGGTGCGCCTAACCCAAACCACGGTATTTTCAATCACATTGTATGCATGTGAAAGCTGGACAATGAATAAGGAAGATGGAAGAAGAATTGGCACCTTTGAATTGTGGTGTTGGCAAAGAATATTGAATATACATACCATGGACTACCAAAAGAATGAACAAACCAGTCTTCGCAGAAGTACAACCAGAATGTTCCTTAGAAGCAAGTATGGCGAGACTGCGTCTTACATACTTTGGACATGTTGTCAGGAGGGATCAGTCCCTGGAGAAGGACACCATGCTTGGCAGAGCACAGGGTCAGTGAAAAAGAGGAAGGCCCTCAATGAGGTGGATTCACACAGTGGTTGCAACAATGAGCTCAAGCATAACAAAGATTGTAAGGATGGCTCAGGACCAGGCAGTGTTTCATTCTGTTGTGCATGGGGTTGCTATGAGTCGGAACCAACTCGACAGCACCTAACAACAACAACAACAACGATCCTGAAAGAAACTATTTTTAAATTGAATGGTTATGAATTTATGTCTTTATACTTTTACTACAAGTGTTTGTGTGCATACCAAACAATACTGGGTATTGCTAGCACTTTTAAAGCTTTATATACATGGTATTAGAATGTTCTTGTTTTTTCTGCTTAACAATAGAATCTTATTAAAGGTTTTGTTACCAAATCATCTACACTGACACTCATTTCACATAATACAGCAAATTTTTCTCTAACAAAATCAATGTGTTTTTGTCATCAAAATGTTTTATTGTTTTATATTATTAGCATTTTTGTAAGAAGGAGGGGAGAGCTTGTACTGGGGAAGAGGGAGAGACAGGGGGTGGTGACACTCCTGAATAAGAGAATCCCAACAAAGGAAGAGACAGGGGTGGTGAGATTCCTCAATAAGAAGGTCCCTACATAGTTAAACTTTAAGCTAAGGAAATGGTCTTTACAGGCGTCTTGGATTTGATAAAGCCCTTAACTTGATAAAGTTCCTAACTTGATAAGATCTCTAACTTGGTAATTAAACCTTAAGCCAAGGAAATAGTCTTTGTAGGGGGGCCTTGTCCTGGCTTTTAAATGTTAATAGACAGATCAAGAGAAAAAAGAGTATAAAACCCTAAGGAAACAACTGTCAGGGCACTCAGATTCTTTCTGTACCTGAGTAGCCCCCTTGACGCTTCCTAGTCAAGTGTACTTTTACTACTAACCCTCTGCTTGCTAATAAACCTCTGCTCGCTTGGCACTATTTGTCTCAGTGTTTGAATTCTTTCCTACACCGAAGACTAGAACCGGGGCCATTCTCCGGTAACATATTCACCAGTTTTTCATGTTTATGTCCAAACTGCAAGCATAAAGCAAAAGCCTAGACTAATAAAAGATGGGAAACCACTGCCGTCGAATCGATTCCGACTCACAGCGACCCTATAGGACAGATTAGAACTGCCCCATAGAGTTTCCAAGGAGCGCCTGGCGGATGGAAAGACAAGTATTTAAAGATAATTAAACACACTAAGGAAGAAATTTAGATTCATTTTCAGTACATTGCAGGACTTAGAGGAAGATGTGACATTAAAGCATTCAGAAGGCTCTTTTTAAAAGTTATCAATTAGGAAATTTATAAATGCCCTAAGGGAGAGGAAAAAGTCATCAGTCTGGCTGTAAACTAGTGGCGGACTTATATAACTCAAAATAACCCTCATGAGGTCATAGATCCCATGCCACAGTGTGATGTTTATTACAGATCCTAAAATGGCATCAAGAAATCTTCGTTGACCAGACTGGATCATAACCAGATTGGATTTCTTCTTAATAAAGCATTACAGAAATGACTGGGGTAGAATTTCAGTCCATTTCAATCTTGGAAATTCACAAAGTTGTACACTAAAATTTCTCACCGAGATTAACAATAACATATTTCTTCTGACTCAAGGAAAATATTGAAGTAATGTTTAGAGAACACGGAATTTGTAAAATATCACTGACTGACAGGGAAAAAGATAATTCTAGCATATGAAAACTTCATTTTATTATTGTCATTGAAATGAAGAAAGACTTGCTCCTATACAAAATATTCAAAAGAAAGTTTCAAGGTCATATTCTTGAAGGAAGTTTTCCTGTAACGAAAAGTGGTGAAGGTTAAGACAATATTTAATAGGGTACACATTGTAGTACATATGTAGAAGGAGAGGAGGGTTGAGCCACTTAATTTTATTCAACTAAAACCTGTTTCAGAAAGGAAACATGCCCTCAGGTAAGGTGGCTCTTAGCACCTGGGATGAACCCTGATGAAGCTGACACCTTGAGGCTACCTGCTGACTTAGCGCTCCCTCCAGATGGGCAGCAAGTTCCTCCTTGAAAAAAGAGAAATTCAGGACTTCATGCAAAATGCAAGCCAAAGTGTTGAAGCAAGGGTGTTCAGATCTTTTCCTCTTGGGTCAGCCTTGTAAAGGTGAGACTCCATTTTTGTGCTGGGTATTTTTGATCTGTGCTTCTAAATCCACTCTCCACCCTCCTACCTTCACCTGTGCCCCAGGAAACTAGGCTTTATTGACTGTATGAAAGAGTTTTCTTGCCCTTTGGTTTCCTGCGAGGTCAGCCAAAGAGAATCACCTGCAGAAGATCAAAGGGCAGGAGTATAAGGAGGTCAAGATGTTACTCCCCTGAATCCCCTCTGTTAGGGTAGGTTGGCAATGTCTGTGTTCACCTAGTAAAGCCCACAGCTTCTGCCAAATGGCCCTCCTCTATTGCTATAGTTTTCTCTCCAGGTATTAGTGACAGTCCTTCCTTTGCCCCTTTCAAGTTTACAAATGTAATGGCTTGTTATTACTAGCCAACCTGTATTGATTTTTCTAAAACTTGTCCATGTCCATGCAAAAAGTCCCTTTACAAAATTGTGCTCAATTGCCTCATCTCTTCCCTTTATGATCTTGATGAATGTACTCTCTTTTTAAGCCTCCCCACTCTTCCTCCTCAATGGCAGTAAAGAGTTCCACTGTAGCAAATGGGAAAAAGAAATAGGAGAGAAAATTCTTAGAACACAATTGATAACATTGACTTTGCTGAGAAGTAGCCAGGCTCTTGTGTTTGCCAAGGAAGCCCCTCTCAATTCTATGCCTCACTAACACCCTAACACCCTTTTATGACACTCTGGGGCATCTGAGCAAAGTAGTGAGATCTACGCAGAAACCACTTGGCCAAGCAGCTTTCTCTGGGTGTCTTTGTTCATGAACCTGAAGAATCAGTAAACACAGCTTACAGCCAATAAAACCCCCACACAGAGCCTGGGCAGACAATAAGGTGAATGCAGTTCCTTATTAAAGTTATGATTAGGTTTATCATATCTAATCACAACAGTCTCACCAGGAAGAAAAGCAAGTAAGTCTGCTTTGTGCAGCACTATTTGCCAAAGCCAGAATTCCCTTAGGGAGAAAAAAAAAAAAACAGGCAAGAAATAGTGTGTTTTTAGAATATATATCTTCACCCAAAAAATTTGGTTCAAAGAGGAGCTTGCCTGATAAGCAATTGCCTGACTAGGTAGCTGAGGTTGATTTACCACGAAGCTAATATAGCTTAGGAGTGTAAATGGTTAATGTACAAGGCTGCTAAATGAAAGGTTGGAGGTTCGAGTCTACCCAGAGGCGCCTAGGAAGGCACCTGGTGATCTACTTCTGAAAAATCAGCCATGGAAAACCCTGTGGAGATGCCCTGAATTTGGACTTCTAGCCTACAGGACTGTGAGAGAGTAAACTTCTGTTTGCTGAAGCCAAAAAAAAAAAAACCCTGTGGAGCACAGTTCTTCTCTGAAACACGGGGGGTCACCATGAGTCAGAATCAACTTGAAGGGCAACTGGTTTTTTGATGAAGCTTAAGCTTCAGGGTCCCTCACCCAAAGCCCTTCCAAGGCTCTGGGAGGAGGCCTTACAATATGCCATGATCAATATGTTTTTGTAAAATTTACCAAAATTAGAATTTTATTCACAACTAGCTAAGATTGTCATGTCTTTCCACTCTGTCATGCCCAACATTATAACTTCCCTGTGTGTTAGGTGATGTTCGAATGGCTAAAGGACTTTTTTTACAATTTGGCTAAGTAAAACTTCAGTTGGGAATAGGCTTAGTTTGGATTTGTGTGATATAGTTATATAGTTCTCAATAACTTATGCGTATCGTTACACTATTGTAAGCTGTCCTCTTGTAGGAATGGCTTCCAGGGGTACTCCCACCACCCACACTGCCAACTCACCCTGCATCAAGACACAAGGATGCAAAGCTAGAGGGTTGTCATGGTGTGAAAATGGTGCCCAAGACTGGCAGCATGAAGGAATTGGAGCAGAAAAAAGTTTGGAAGGCCTACAGCCAGAAGTTAGTATGTGCAGTAACGTGAATAATTTTACAGATCAGATGTAGCACTAGAAGCAAATTCAGTTCTCAAAGACGCATAATCAAAACAGAAATTCTCTCCTAAGTAAATGTAATATTACACAGTACACAATTATAAGCACCATACCTGTCTCGTCTTTTTGTAATATGGGTCATGCAAAATATACTTTAACAGAATCCCTATAAAGGGTACCAATTTGGAGCCATCCTACAAACCAGAGTGTATCTGTATTTTTATTATTATATATAATATATTATATATATTATATTATTATTATTTATTATTATCAAAAACAGTGTCAATTAACCTCTCTAGAAGAAAGATTGAATTATCTTTCTATTCTCTCAATAGAAAACAATGTTACAAAATGCCGTGATGTGAAAAAACAGTCAAAATAGCATGCAGAAAAAATATGATAGGTGACAGGAAGTTAAATAATGTAAAAATTATTTTTCTCGATTTTATGATGTTTGTGGTATCTGTCATCTTTTTAAAAATGCATGATTGGTTGTGATTTCTCTTTCCAGATAAATATTCACTTTCATATTTAATTTTATATTCATGAATTTGATTCTTTTTTCTTACAGAGACCCCTGCCCAAATTGTATAAACATCAGGCCCCCTTAAAGCTGGATTTCCCTTTCAGTTACCTTCCTCATGTTCATACTCCAAGTTCAAATGCTTTGTAACTCCATGTGCACAGAACAGGCACTGATCGGATGACACATAAGAAGAGGCTCTGATTGTTAGAAAGTACAACACGTTTCATGGATAATATGATTTCCAATTGCCCAGAAATATAACCTCGTCATATAACTGCCTTAAAAGGGTCATCTATTGTACACTACCATCCAGCAGAGAGTTGTTAAGGCTGGACTTCAGGAAAAAAAAATCTGTTTTCTAGTTCTGTCCTCGCCCATAACAACCTCCTAACCAGAAGAGGAGTACCTGGGTGGTGCAAGCGTTTAACCCATTCGGCTGCTAACAAAAGGGTTGGAAGTTCAAGTCCACCCAGAGGAGCCTAGGAAGAAGGTCCTGGTGATCTGCTTCTGAAAAATCAGTCTGAAAACCCTACAGAGAGAGAGGAATGAATACCGCCGTTTAAACCCTTCAGTGTCCACCATTTACAAACGCCCGGTGGTACCGCCATCCTGGGAGGGACCGCATCCATTCTTCCAATAAAGACAAAGAATTTCACCTTACATGTACCAGTTTGCTTTCCCAGGCCTTTACTTGCACTAAAAAGGGACTAAAAGATGAGAGATAAAAAATAATATCCTCAAACATTTAACTTTCAAATCAGAGGATTACAGAATTATAGGAGGCCCTTAGAGTTCATTTATTCTAATAACCCCATTTCAGAGATAAGGAAAACTGAGACCCAGAGACCCTATCAAGCACAGCACGCTATCCTTGTTTGAGGGCAAGATGGGCACTGACGCTGCTCTCCTGAGCCATGCTATTCCCACTCTAAAACATAATGTACTTACCTGAGTTTGGGAAGCTAAACTGATTTATCTTTACATTTTAATTACTTTAGAAACAGACTCTATGGAGCAGGTACCTATGACTTGCCATTTTAAAATATCAGTACACTGTTTAGTCACAACAATATACTTGTCTTAGGATTTTTAAAACTATTATTCAATGTGCTCAGCATGTTAATATCCCTCATTCTTTTTCCCTTCGGAAATAAAATGCTGATTTATCAGTGAACATTCAGTGCTATCAGTATTTAATTGCACATGGGTTAATTGTGAAGCTAGGTGGGACTTTTAATGAAGAGATCAATCCCTTTATCATAGCAGTAATGAGTTTCTAATGGTTCATTCAGTATACCATCCCTCCTTGCCTTCCCAAAGATAGGTTGAACGCTCTGCTTCCTATCTAGGTGTTAATTACTTGTCCCCAAGAGACAATCAAAGGCATTAAAAAAAAAAAAGAAAGAAAGAAAGAAATAGAAAAAGAATTAATTGCCACGTCATATTAGCATTACGATAGGAAATCTCATAGTCTGTATTTCCAAGCAACTGTATTAGTCAGAGTCTCTCGGTTGCAAATGACAGCAACTCCCTTGCAGGTTAGGCATCATTGGAAGGATACTGAGGTATCTTATAGAGGAGCCAGAAGAAAAGGGAGTGAACCTGTACCTCAAGGACAACCAAAACTGCAGTCACTCTCTGCCTCTTTGTGCATTTTGATTTCATTCTCTAACTTATACCACAGTGGGGAGCAAGGTGGCCAACAACTCCCCTGCCTTATGTTCTCAGCGCTCAGAGAACATTCATGCTTTGAAAGTCCCAGGAAAGAACATAAATGGCCCAGCTCAATAGGTGCTCGTTCTTAGACAACTCAGTTGTGGTCAGGCAGACAGGATACTATACAGAGGGGCCTCACTAGGCAAAAATTGCACAGCTGAAAAAAAGGAAGTGCAGTTTCCAGTGGAAAGGAGAAGTGCTTGGCATATTAAAGGTTAAAAATAATTTAATATATACTAAAATGTTTTCAGTTAGGAAAGTTGTGAGTATATTAGTAGAGTCAGCAGGGTATAAGTGGTGCTGGTCTCTGTTTCTTAATTTAGTAGCTCTGAGACCTTGTGCCAGTGAACTGCTCCATTAAGTTCCCTTGACCTCAGTAATGAATTTGTTCAATGGGAATAAATATTTTAGACAGCTGAAGGCAGGAGACTAGATCAGGCATGTGACAACACAAGCAGACCTCCTTCTACAGGGGGTGGACTTGACTGAGGGCCTCAGTTGCTATGCTTTGAAATCCATTGCCTGGTTTATGCCATGGTTTCTCCCAGACAATGACTGGGAGAAGAAAGCAGGTCCATTCCTGGGGGTCATAATAATCAATTGTCATCCAACTTTGGCTCAAAGACTCCCCAACAGCTTTGGTGACTCTACTTTAGGATGCTTCCACCCAACTTTCTCTTCCTCACTCCTTCATTTGGGATTACACTTGAATTATGTTCTGATGGTTCTCCGGGCCTATTTTCTTTCTCATGGGCATTCCGCCTAATAAACCCTTGCATGTTTAATCTTGCCTTCCTATCTTCTTTTCAAAGGGCTTGGAATAACACAAGCTGGTATCAGATTCCCCTCAAGACCTATGAAACGGTTTTATGTTTTTCACCTAGGACAACGTTTCCCATGAAGGACTGAATCAACCGAGAAGTAAAAAAAAAAAAAAAAAACTTTTTCCAATTACCCCTTCCAGGCATACTGAAAGTTACACCTGTTGTTGCTGCTGTTAGCTGCCTTCAAGTTGTCCTCAGATCGTGGCAACCTCATGCACAGTGGAACAAAACTCTACCAGGTTCTCCACCATTCCCATGATCAGTTGCAGGTTAGACTATTTTGATCCATAAGGTTTTTCACTGGCCGATTTTTGAAAGTAGGTTGCCAAGCCTTTCTTCTTAGTTCATCTTACTCTGGAAGCGCTGCTGAAACCTGCTGCATATCATAGCAACATGGAAGCCTCCAGTGACAGACATATGGTGGCTGTGGATGAGGCGCATTGGCTGGGAATTGAACACAGGTCTCCCACATGGAAGGCAAGAATTCTACCACTGAACCACTTAATGCCCTAGAAGCGGCCTCTTATCTGATCAGTGTGGTAGTCATTAAAGCTGTTCAATATTCTCTTTTCTCCTCCTTTCAGAGTACTTAATAGGATTGCACTCCCTGACTTCTTTCCTTTGAGGGAGGGAACATACGACTAATTTTGGCCAATGAGTTTTAAGAGGAACTGACAAATGTCATTTCCAGACCAGACTACTTAATTACCATTGTAAGGCCCTCCAATCGATGCTACTTAGAGTGTGCACTGCAAACTGGTGACAGTCAATAAACAATTTGTTCCCAGCCCATACAGGATAAGTATAGGAATGGAAATAAGCATATAGAAGTTTTATACTAATTTAGGAACACCTGGTAGATTTGAACGGCCGACCTTTTGGTTAGCAACCGTAGCACTTAACCACTATACCACCAGGGTTTCGATGAGTTGACTCAACAGCAACAGGTTTTGGGTTTTGTTTTGATAGTAATTTAACATTGCTGCAATACATCCAAGCATGTGATCAGTGTTTTAATTTTATCGTATTTTATAAAAGTATTGATCCATGACAGATTAGAAATAATATAAATAAATAAATAAAATTTGGTCTTTCACCACAGACAGTTTGAGAAGTATTGGTTTACAGCCTTCTTTTCACTCTGGCAAAAAAAAAAAAAATGTTTGAGATGTTATAAATGAGAAAAGCTTAAAAAAAAAAAAAAGGCTACTAAAATTACCCTAATTCACACTGTCAGCGAATAGTGTAGGCAGGACTCTTAATCCCCGCCCTATGTTTTCCATGGTCAATATTCCATGGCTGTTACTTGTCCCAAACCAACCGGATCAACTCCTACAAGGTACACTTTCGTTGTCTTTAAGAAAGGGTCCCTCCTGCCTCCTTTTATACACTCAAGCTTGGAATTTCTCTAGGAAGGAGTAATTCATGCTGCAGTGATGCTATGAGTTGGAATCGACTCAACGGCAGTGGATTATGGGCAGTGATTGTTGTTGTTAGGTGTCATCAAGTCTGTTCCAACTCATAGTGACCACTATACAACAAAACAAAACACTGCCCAGTCGTTCTCCACCCTCACAACCATTGCTATGTTTGAGCCCATTGTTGCAGCCACTGTGTCAACGTATCTCACTGAAGGTCTACTTATATCCAAGTGTGATGTCTTTCTCCAGGGACTGGTCCATCCTGATAAGGTGTCCAAAGCATGTGAGACATAGTCTCACCATCCTTGCTTCTAAGGAGCATTCTGGTCATACTTCCTCCAACACAGATTTGTTCGTCCTTTTGGCAGTCCATAGTCGACTGAATATTCTTCTCCAATATCACACTATTCAAAGGTGTCAGTTCTTCTTCAGTAGGTTTTCCTTATTCATTGTCCAGCTTTAACATGCATATGAGGCAATTGAAAATACCTTGGCTTGGGTCATGCACACCTTACTCCTCAAAGTGACATCTTAGCTTTTTAATAGTTTAAAGAGGTCTTTGCAGCAGATTAGTCCAATGCAATGCATTGTTTGATTTCTTGACTGCTGTTTCCATAGGCATTGATTGTGGATCCGAGTAAAATGAAATCCTTGACAACTTCAATATTTTCTCCATTTATCATGATGTTGCTTATTGGTCCAATTGTGGGAATTTTTATTTTCTTTGTGTTGAGGTATAATCCATACTGAAGGCTGTGGTCTTTGATCTCCATCAGTAAGTACTTTAAGTCCTCTTTACTTTCAGCAAGAAAAGTTGTGTCATCTGTATATCACAGGTTGTTAATGAGTCTTCCTCCAACCCTGATGCCCGTTCTTCTTCATAAAGTCCAGCTTCTTGGATTATTTGCTCAGCATACAGATTGAACAAGTATGACAAATGGATACAACCCTGATGCACACCTTTCCTGATTTTAAACCACATAGTATCCCCTTGTTCTGTTCAAATGACTGCATTTTGGTAATAGATAAGTAATAGATAAGCCTTAAAATGGAAAATGCCTGAGAGAAGAAAAATAAAAACTTAAATTTATGTGACAGTGGTAATGACTGGGAACAGATTGCATCCCCTTAGTCAAGAAAAAGATCAAGTCATTTACTTGCACCTGGAGAGAAAAAAAGTAGTGGTAGTTCAAAGGGGAATTGGCACAAAACAAAACTGAGGTTGCCTGAGGGCAGTGCACACCTAACTCAATACACCTCAAAGGCTTACTCTCCCTTACCACATCCCATCTGTTTTTGTATTTATTATCCAAGTGGGGGTAAAATGTTGTAACAGTAACCTCTTACAGCCTGTGTCAGCTTCTGAGGGCATGGTAGAAAATGGCAGGAACAATTGTTATATCTAAAGCTGTACTGTTGAAGTGGCATTTAACAAGTTTCCTTTTGGAATATTGGCATCTACCCTCCTTTCCCATCCTTTGCTCCCTGCTCCATATGACCCCAATTAGTGTGGGGCAGGGCAAGAGTTGGGTGTGGGGTGGCTCACATGTTTTTTCTTCAAAGAAGCAAGTGCACAGAGCTGTAAAATAAATGAAGTCTTCTCTTCCCAGCATCATATATATTAATTATAATTTTCCAAAAACCCACTAAGAAGTGAAAGGGCCAAGGTGTCAAGGGAAAGGCTAATCAGAATTTAGAAGGGCAACAGAAACCATATAAATGGGATTCCACTTGAAATTCTGCAAGCTGCTAGTAGTGAAGTGTTTGTGCACTTAATTCACTAGTAATCTAGCACAACCTTGACCAAGAGGGCTATCATTTTGGATTTTACTTCCATTCCTTCCAAAAAGAGGAGAGAAAATTCTACCAAAGAACACTCCCCTTTTGCCTCCCTCAAATTTTTAGGACACAAATCTCTTCAAACAAACCAGATGATATAAATTCCAGTCACAGAAGAAAACCTAAGAAGAGGACTGCATGGTGACCAGAAAGAAAACTCAAGGCTTTGTATACCCTCTGAGATAGGTATCTATTCCCCTCCACCATCACCACCACCACCAGAAACAGCACAAGCAGTGAATAGCATCGTTGGAGATAATGTGAACAGATCAGCATTGCCAGAATATGTAATATAAATATTTCTTAATTCTAAAGACCTCAGGCACAGGTATTAAATACTGTGAGTTCTTTATGAATGTCAGAGTTGGACGGTTGATAGGAGAAATTAGTGAATGGGAAAATGTTGACTGCTTCATTAACCTGGAAGGGGTTGTGTGAGACAGCGGCCATTCTTGACAACCAGGAATTTGACATAGTAATTGATTTTCTTTTCTCCAAAATTAGCACCTAAAATCCAATCTCAAGCAGCCCTTCGGGCTTCTCTAAGTTCCTTTCCAAAAACTCTCAAACTGTCAGCACCGTAACCTTCAGAATATTAAAACACCGTCTAAGAATAAAACCTTGATATATATTGAGCCTGTTATAGAAAACCTTGAGTCAAGGAAATAGTAAGAAATGAAATGTCAACAAAAATCAGATTTAGGTATTTTGTATATTGTAGAAAAATTGTATTTTGGTGAAAACTATGTGTTGTCTACATATACTGTATCTATCCAGGCTATCTATACACATTTAGCCTTTCATTATTTTGAGTTATTCTGCAACCTTTTAAATTGTAGGTAACTGATAGACATGGAAATTTTATCCAGTCTGATAGAGATTTAATTAACTCTTCTCTCCCCCAGGGGGAAAAAATTGTTTTTGCCTCCATTTGTAACTCATTGCAACACTCCTTTGCTGGCCAGATAAATTTGCGCTGTTTTGATTTTTCCTTTGAACCAGTTGTGATATCTGCTGGATCTCTCATATATGAATAACATAAAATCTTTAACACGTGTTAATTTTTTTTGGATCTGTAATCGTCATTATTTTAACTTTTTCTGAAATTACCTTTTAACAATATTTATGAGGCATCTTTAGGGCTTTCCCTGGGCCTTAATTCCGTAGTGTACTGTGGGAAGAACAGAGGAAGAAGAAAGTCAGAAATTTGCTGATTATTTTATATCGTAGTTCAGACACTACTTCAGAGTAAGTCCAGTGTCAGCTCTACTTACAAAGTAAAACCAGACCAGCTGCCTTGGAGTCAATTCTGACTTATGAAGACCCCATTTGCTGCAGAGTAGAACTGGTCCATAGGGTTTTCAAGGCTGTGACCTTTTGGAAGTAGATCCCCAGGATTTCTTCCAAGGTACCTCTGGGTGAGTTCAAACTTCCAACTTTTCAGTTAGTAGCCTAGCTTTTAACCCTTTGTGCCATGCAAGGACTCCTACTTACAGAGTTGTTGTTGTTAGATGCCATCAAGTCAGTTTTGACTCATAGTGACCTTATGTACAACGGAAGGAAATACTGCCTGGTCCTGTGCCATCCTCACAATCGCTGCTATGTTTGAGCCCATTAAGAGTCTTCCTCTTTTTCACTGACTCTCTACCAAGCATGAGGTCTTTCTCCAGAGACAGGTCCTTCCTGATAACATGTCCAAAGTACATGAGATGAAGTCTCGTCATCCTCAACTCTATGCAGTATTCTGGCCCATGTGTCTTCCAAGACATATTTGTTTGTTCTTCTGGTAGTTTATAATATATTTAATATTCTTCTCCAAAGCCATAATTCAAAGTCATCAACTTTTCTTCACTCTTTCTTATTCATTGTCCACCTTTTGAATGCATATGAGGAGACTGAAAACACCAGGGCTTGAGTCAGGTTCACCTTAGTTCTCAAAGTGATATTTTTGGTTTTGAACACGTTAAAGAGGTTTTTTTGCAACAGATTTTCCCAGTGCAATACGTTGTTTGATTTCTCGACTGCTGCTTCCATGGGTGTTGATTGTGGATTCAAGTAAAAGCAAATCCTTGACAATTTCGATGTTTTCTCTATTTATCATGACGTTGCTTACTGGTCCAGTTTTGAGTATTTTTGTGTTCTTTATTTTGAGGTGTAATCAATACTGAAGGCTGTGGTCTTTGATCTTCATCAGTAAGTTCTTCAAGCCTCTTTATTTTCAGCAAACAAGGTTGTGTCACCTGCATATCACAGGTTGTTAATGAGTCTTCCTCCAATTATGAGATGAGTTCTTGTTCATGTAGTGCAAATTCTTGGATTACTTGTTCAGCATATAGATTGAACAAGTCTGGTGAGAGGATACAACCCTGACACACATCCTTCCTGATTTTAAACCCCACAGTACCCACTCATTCTGTTTGAATGACTGCCTCTTCGTCTACGTACAGGTTCTACATGAGCACAATTAAGTGTTCTGGAATTCCCATTCTTTGAAATGTTATCTGTAATTTGTTATGATCCACACAATAGAATGCCTTAGCATAGTCAGTAAAACACACATAAACATCTTTCTGGTATTCTCTGCTTTCAGCCAGGATCCATCTGGCATCATCAATGATATCCCTTATACCATGTTCTCTTCTGAATCTGGCTTGAATTTCTGGCAGTTCCCTGTCAATGTACTGCTACTACCATTTTTGAATGATCTTCAGCAAGATATTTCTTGCATATGATATAAATAATATTGTTCAATAATTTTTGAATTCTGTTGAATCACCTTTCTTTGGGATGCTTGATCAGCTGTAATTACAGCTGATCAAGCACACAAACATGAATCTCTTCTAGTTGGTTGGCCAGACAGCTGTCTTCCAAATTTCTTGGCGTAGACGAGTGAGCATTTCCAATGCTGCATCTGTTCCAGGATAGGGCCTCCCAGCTCAGGACTGAGCCCTGCTTAGGTTCTTACCTTCTTCTGACCAAGAATGAACAGGAGAGGCTCAGAGATTCCACATGAACAAAGATTTATTAGAGACAAAGTAAAAGGCTCGCAAGGGAGAGAGGGAGAGGGGTTTCCACCTATGCCAGCCTCCAGTCTCTCTCCGGACAAAGGATTTCATAGAGCTTATAAAAGTTCTTCGGCGAGAAAAAGGCATTTTCTTTATTCATTAGATAGATGGAGATTTCTGAGAGAAAGGGAGGGATTATGGAAATCACATGGGCACGCAGTTAGAATTCAAGATGTACTTCCTCGCAGAGGTTGCTGGAACTAAGATGGAGTCTGTCAAAAAGGCTGCCGGGATGTCGAACAGGACTTATTCTGGGATGTTGTGCATGCATGATGCCTCTGGATCTTGGTTCAAGCCCCGGCAAGAGGTCTCTGTTCATGTTTGTCTCGTGTGGAAGGTCATCTATAGGCCACGTTGATATTTACTGCGTATGCTCTACACCTGGTGAAGCCTTGCAAAAATAACCCAGGAAGATTATCAGTAATTTATAGCTGGTCAAGCACACAATACCTCGAAATACAGCCCCTTATCTTGTCTAAGCACTTAGTGTGTTAATTATAAGTAGTTTTCAGGTTCCAGTAGCAAAAGTTATACAGTGGTTTGTACTTAGGTTTAGATTCAGAGACTATTTAATTACAGCTGATCAAGCACACAAAGCCTTGAAATGTAGCCTTTATTTAATTCAGCCAGCCCAATCTCTTCCCTGTCTCACATTCATTTGTTGAAACATCTCAGTTGGTACTCCATAAATTCCTGGAGTATTGTTTTTCACCAATGCCTTCAGTGCAGCTTGGGCTTCTTCCTTCAGTACCATTGGCTCTTGACCACACGCCCCCTGATGAAATGGTTGAATACCAACCAATTCTTTTTGGTACAGTGACTCTGTGTATTCCTTCCAACTTCTTTTAATGCTTCCTGAGTCATTTAATATTTTGCCCATATAATCCTTCAATATTGCAACTCAAGCCTTGAATTTTTTCTTCTGTTCTTTTTGCTTGAGAAATACGGAGCATGTTCTTCCCTTAAAAACTCCAGGTATTTTCACATTTCACTATAATATTTTACTTTGTCTTCTTGAGCAGCCTTTTAAAATCTTCTGTTTAGCTCTTTTACTCCATCATTTCTTCCTTTAGCTTTAGCTACTATATGTTCAAGAGCAAGTTTCAGAGTCTCCTCTGACATCCATTTTGATATTTTCTTTCTTTTCTGTCTTTTCAATGATCTTTTGCTTTTTTCATGTATGATGCCCTTGATGCCATCCCACAACTAGTCCACTTATAGAATAAAACAAACCCATTGCCATCGAGTTGATTCTGACTCATAGTGACCCTACAGGACAAAACAGAACTGTCCCATAAGGTTTCCAAGCAGTGGCTTGTGGATTCAAACCACAAACCTTTTGGTTAGCAGCTGAACACTTAACAATTGCAATTCTGTAACTTACATGTGGGGGTGAGGAAAGAAGGCACTTTAAAGAGAATTTATGGGCCCTGGATGGAGTTAGAGAGATACCTTATCAACTAGAGTGGCAAAAGGCTGTGAACAACTGCCTTAAAGATTTCAAAGCTTGCATTTCATTCACTCCTGGTATAGTGCTCTGAGGAACTTTCTAAGATGGCTCTAAGAGAGTAACCCTGCAATGTTAGACTGCTAAGGAACCCAAGAGCTCTCCTAGAGTATTTAAATTGTCTAGAGCCTCAGGGCATCATCCAAGGGTAATTACAGGCCACCATTGTCAGTACCCACACCCTACCAATAAAGGATAATTCTAGCATAGCTTCCTTTTGAAAAGATGTGGGGGAGGGAAGTATGTGTGCGAGCACCCACGCACATGCAACCATGTGTAAGAGACAAAGGGAGAGGAAAGAGTGAGAAAGAGAGATCCCCCATTTACCTATGTAACATTCCAGAGGAATGATTGGTGAAAATTGTTTGAATTTTCACTGAGGAGTTTCTATAACAATTATCAGCAAAAACAGAAATTCCAGGTTGGCCAGGACTCCAGGAAATCTGAGAGACATGATCAGGCCCAGCCTTATTATAACTTTGCAGTCCTTCTCCTAGCCCTACTTGGAGACACTTAATGGCTATCTGGAATCTCACACCTACCCTCAGGATAGCAGCCATAGAACTACCCTGACCAAAAGAAAAACCAAAAGAAAGTGGTTCTAAATTATTCCAGTCTACTTTTTACTACTATGACCAGATTCTGGTTCAAATTATTCCTGCTCCTTGTCCAACACAGATGCAATGTCTCGCTTCCGATAACCAGGCTCTCACTTCATTCCTAAGCCCCGCTCCCTTGTAAGTATCCCTTTGATATCTATGTAGTGGGCCTTAGTTCATATGGAGTTGTCTAGTATTCACTCTCATCCTTCCTTTTAGCACCCTGTTCTCCCTTATTGGGAAATTCTTCTTTATGAGTATTTTGATGGGAAGAAGTGCTCACCTCCTATTTCATAACCCAAAGGGGGCACATTATTTTCTCCCTGCCCTGACATAGCCCGTGAAGTGAGTATAGGACTTAGTGCCAACCAATAAGATTTGTAATGTGCATTCGCTTTTGAGTGCATTAATTCTACTAGATAAATAAGTGTGTAGTTTTTAAAACAGGCAAAACTGTTTAAGGTGTTTTAAGTATAGAGAGTAGCTAGGAAGCCAAGAATTTGTTAGACATGGGCATAATGTATGGGATGTGTTAAGTGCAGGATAAGAAGCTAGCAAATGAGCATGCATGTGTTAATTATAAAGAGAGATGAAAAGACCAAGAGATACCTAATATTCGTGAGGCAACTCGGTACTAAACACATGGAGGCTAAAATACAAGTTGTTGTTAGGTGCCTCTGAATCATAGCGACCCTGCATACAATGGAACAAAACACTGCCTAGTCCTGAGCCATCCTCACAATTGTTATGCTTGAGCCCATCGTTGTCGCCACTGTGTCAATCCTTCTCATTGAGGGTCTTCCTCTTTCTCGCTGGCCCTCTCATTTAACAGGCATGATGATGTCCTTCTCCAGGGACTGGTCCCTCCTGATAACATGTCCAAAGTAAGTGCTTCTAGGAGTATTCTGGCTGTACTTCTTCAAGACAGATTTGTTCATTCTTCTAGTACCCAGTGCCCTCGAGTCAATTCCAACTCATAGCGACCCTACAGGACAGAGTAGAACTGCACCGTGGAGTTTTCAAGGAGCGCCTGGTGGATTTGAACTGCCAACCACTTGGTAGTCAATGGTATATTCAATATTCTTCACCAACACCATAATTCAAAGGCAATATATAAATATACAAGAGGCACAAAATATTCAATGTATGCTAACTGTACATGAGCACTTAATATTTAAGAAGTCTTAATTCACCAACCATTGATAACATTCATTCTGGCCTCATGTGTCCTCTGCCCTCAAAATATAAATAAAACCCATGACTGCTTATTAAACTACTTGGCAGGCTCCAGCTGTGGTCAGTCATACTTGTCACTGTGTGTCTATAATAGAGCAAGTGTGCATTATAGGCCCAAAATATCTTCCATCTGTGGGTTCCTTTGCTCAAACTGCAACTCTGGTTTTTATAAGCACACCTTCAGTGGAGAAAACTGGTGTAGCAGAGAGAGACAGACTTTATGAACATTGTAAGACCCCAAGATTCAGATTTTATGGTCTTTCTCTCCTGTTTACACACATTCTAACTGTGTTAACTTTCTCTGTTTCTTTTCCCCTTGCTCTTCATCGTGTATTTTGATTCAATAAATCATGACAAATGATCATCTTAATTTGGTCTAAGAGCCTTTCTGTCCCATGATCTCTGGTATAGCCTGCCTGGTAGTGCGTTTGGAGGCTATCACCACCTCAAGCTATTTCCCTACTCTGTCCTGAGACTTTGAGTCAAGAGTGAGTGATGGAGGGGTGTGTCGTAGTAGCCTCAGGACCAGGCGGTGGTTGTGTTGGAAACTTGACTGTGGTGCCCGTACTAGAGCCTCTAGAGTCCTCTTGGTTCTAATATTTTTTCTTTGTCTCTTTTTTTTTTATTGTGAAAGATGGAATACATAAGGGAATGTATATAAAATGTGTAAATGTTAGCGAATACTCATAATACAAACAACTATGTAATCTCACCACAGGTAAGGAAATTAAAATCAGATGTAAGAGTTAAACTTGTTTAAGTGTGATCTTACATCTTGACTAAGGCTGATCTTATATGTTGACCTGCTAGGGGAAAAAAAAAAAAAAAAAAACGGTTTCCTAAAATATTCTGTGGGTATGGACTACAGTTTGCTGTTTAAAGCAACAGACCTGAGTCAACTGTGACACTTGGATTGCAGTCTGTTGAATATCCCAGGGGAGAATGAGTGTTGATTTGGCATGTCCTGTTGCTCGCTCTGTCATACAACTACAGCTGCAAGGCTGAGACCCTAGCCACTGGGTTTGAAGGCATGGTGCAACCACGTGCCTGCAACTACAAACACCAAGCTGGTGGGGAAGGGATAGGAGCCAAGGTTCTGTCATGATGTACAGTGATTAAAAGCCCCAAAACCCAAGGTTTGGGGTCCCTCTCCTGAGTCTTATTTCTGGATCTTCTATATCTCCATGTGTCCAGGGATCAGGCCTAGAGACCTGCTCATGTGCCACTTATCCTGTCCACGTGAGTTTCCCACAATAAACACCACTCCAGCAGGGCTGGCATGTGTTATCCCTGGTCATTTTCCTCGTTTGCATGGTAAAAACATTACCAGCACTCCAAAAGCTGTCACTGTCACTCTCACATGTGCCTTCCCCAATCATAATCCACTCCCTCCCTCCTAGAAATAAACACAATCCTGACTTTTGTGATAATTGTTTTCTTGCTTTTCTTTATAACACTACCACCTGGAGATTCTTTTAGTTTAGTTTTGTCTCTATTTTGGAGCTTTTTATGGTATGTAAGATTTGTCTAAGTTGTTACATGTGGTGTTATTGTTAACCACCATCATCCAGTCAGTCCCTGATTAATGGTGACCTCATGCACAATGGAACAAAACCCTGCCTGGTCCTGCACCATTCTCATGATCGATTGTGGATCAGACCATTGTAATCCATAGGGTTTTCATTGGCTGATTTTTGGAAGTGGATTGCCAGGCCTCTTCGTAATCTTAGTATGGAAGCTCTATGGAAACTCGTTCCACATCATAGCAAGTCACCACAGACAGATGGGTGGTAGCTGTGCAGGAGGAGCATTGGCCAG
This sequence comes from Elephas maximus indicus, assembly GCF_024166365.1. NCBI lineage: Eukaryota > Metazoa > Chordata > Mammalia > Proboscidea > Elephantidae > Elephas > Elephas maximus. The sequence goes on along the minus strand of NC_064828.1, from coordinate 95,101,039 downwards.
TAGTCAAACCCAGGTCTTCCACATGGAAGGCGAGAATTCTACCACTGAACCATCAATGTCCCCCAGTTGTTGTTATGTGTAGCTGTAGTTTATTCACTTTGTTGCTGTGTTTTGTGGAGCTATATTACAAGTTATAGATCCATTCTATTACAGACCCATTATATTATAGATCCACATCTAGAAGTGATATTCCTGGATCATAGGTGTGCTTATGTTCCATTTTGAGAAGATAATGGCAAAGAGTTTCCCATAATGGTTTTACCAATTTATGTCCCACAGCTGTGAATAAGAGGCCCTTTGCTCCCCATCTTTGCTTCATTTGGTATTGTCTGCCTTTTTAAAGTTTGCCAATCTGTTGTATGTGTAATGATAACTCATTGTGGGTGGCTTTACTTTGCATTTTCCTTGTTGCCAGTGAGGTTGAGTGTCTTTTCATATATTTACTAGCCATTTGGATTTCTTCTTTTGTTAAATGCTTGTGCAGATCCTATGTCAATTTTCTATTGAGTTGTCTGTCTTTTTCATATTGATTTATAGGAGTTCTTTATACATTTTGGATCTAGACTTTTTTGGAAGTTAAGTAGCACAAATATCTCCTGCTCTATAGTTTGTCTTTTCCTATTTTTTAAGGTATCTTTTGACGGAAAGAAGTTCTTGATTTTAGTGTGATAGAAAAAATTGATCTTTTCCTTTATGGGTAGTATATTTTTGTGTCTTTTTTGAAAATCTTTCCTGGCTCTGAATTCATGAAGATATTTTCCTGCATTATCTTCAAAAAGCTTTATAGTTTTGCCCTTCACATTTAGGTCTTTAATCCACCGGGAGCTGATTTTTGTGAATGTGCCTGCTTGTTTCCCAAACTAGGTTCTTCAACTTCCAATCAATTCTGTAAGTCCCCGATCACCTTATAATAAGTCATCTTTCTACTTGAGACAGCCAGCATCAGCTTCTGCTGCTTTCAATCAAGAGCTCTGCCTGATACAATGGACTACTGCCTTGGCTCTCATTCCTGGAGCCCTGCCTCTTAACCCCAGCCTGTTCTATGCTCCATGACTATATGCAGACTTGTTTTTGTCTGTGGTTTGGACTGTGACCAAAGACTGTCATACTCCATAATCTTGTGCCTTGCCCAGCAGACTACTTTACATTTCAGAACCTGGGGCTGGATTGGTTCCACCGGCTCCTGGGTCACTGCCCAGTTCCACTATAAGTAAAAAACCATGTTTCACTGATTCTGAAGATATGACGTGAAATTATAAGCCAGCCTTAGATGTCCACAGAAAGAGTGAGAGGCCCACAGAAAGAGGGTTATAGAGATAACATTCATAAACCATTGCCAATTGACGTCATTTGCTAAGCCAGACAAGTGAAAGTAGGCTTAACTCCCGGGTGGGGATTTCAGATCTTATTGCCATTCTTTGTCTCTCCTATCAGGAGACCATGCAGGAAGATTCACACTTTGCTTCTTTCCAAGTGGTGTATTGATTTGTGGATTCAGTGAAATGTGCATCAGTTGAACTAACTATTCCCTTTAAGTAATGGAGGGATTCATACTGTGCTGAAATTAACAAGCACAACAGAACTGCCTCTTAGAGTTCAACCACAGCACAATAGATGCACACAGTGTGAGGGCAATCTGGCGATTAAATAGCTTCACTCCATCCTTGGGGATCAAAAGCCAGTATGCTCTTATTTCCACTTTCTTTGGCTCCCTCCTCCCCCACCCCCACACATTTCAAAGAGATTATGTGCACTACTTAACTGAAAATAGATTTCTTTTCCCTCCTTCCACTTTCTCTTTATATCTCTAGGTTTTATTTTTCCTTGCCATTTCTTCAGCACGTAGCAAACTTCACATTCTTTCCTTCTATATGACTTTCCTCCTAGATGACCTCACATCTTCTCTGATCAAGTGACAATGGAAATAATGCTAAACAAGACAACAGCATATAAGCATCAAGGTAAAAAATGCACACCACACTTAGTGATTTTTCCTTAAAAAAAAAAAAAAGTACTGGTGCTCATAAATGGATATGATTCCACCAACCTGTTGTTTTTTGTTTGTTTTCTCCTCTTGATAATGGATTTGACATGAAAAGATACAAACTCTTTCACCTATTTTGCCTATGACTCTTCTTGTTACTAGTAATTACAATACATGGCAATTCTATAACCTTTGCAGATCTCAAAACCCTTTGACACAATCATTTTATCTCAAAACTATTAATGGGTAGATAAAACCTAAAACATTATCTTCAGCTTCTTGATAAGTAAACTGAGGCTCAGAGGGAATTAGTGAATTACCTGAAGTACAGCCAGGACCCAATCTTGACTTCTCTGACTCCTTGGCCAATTCTCTTTCTAAGATGATTGTCTAACATTAAAAGCTTCTCTATGTGGCTATAGTATTTATTTTATGCAAAACTAGTATCCATACCAAGAATCAAATGTGAAACACTAACCGCATTCATATCTTTTTTAATCATCTGATTTTATATTGGCATAAGCATGCTATTGTTTCAACTATAATAACAAATTATAATACTCTTAATAAATATTACAATGTACTAGGATTCTGGGTCTTATACATTGAATAAAATCTGATTTGGGGTTGTCTTTTTTTCATGTTTTGCTTTAGGCTATTCAGATTCAAAAATTATCTTATTCGTTATTGAGATTAAAAAGGCAAACATGTTCCAATAATTGAATGTATTTAAATAAGAAAGGTCAAATTCCAGACTTCCATCTTTATTAGCATACAGATTGAGTAAACATGCTTTTTGCAAACATATTTAGGTCTTTATAACTGTACAGAAAAGGCAAAGGATGGTTGGTTTCAGGGCATGAATCTGATAACACAATCTGTTCCTTTTATTTTTTTAATATGTGGCTATTAATTTTAAGGCTGGGCGAAATCCCACTGCATTAGAGATAAAGAACTTGTTTAAATAGAATTACACAAGATCAAAGAAGAATGTTCAAGAAAATATAATATACATGCATACATTTTTAAATTTGGAACAAACCATATGTTTCAAATTCCCAGATATTATTCTGATTTCTGAAAGAACAAAGAGACTTCCTCTTTTTCATACTGTCATTTATTTAATTTCATTTGTTTGTTATTTTGTTCTGAATTATTTATATAGTAACTACCATGTGTTCCTTGCATCAGACCACAGGCTATACAATACAGGTGATAAGTGTGACCTCAGAGGTGACCAGGGAGCTAAGAGGTCCCACAGAACACAGAAAGAGAGCCTATTGCCATCTTGAAAATCAAGACAAACTTACCAAAGGAGATATTATCTAAGCCCAAGAGAACAAACAGGACCGTCCCTAATATTAAACCCAATTTTTTTTAATTTAAATTGTACTTTAGATGAATGTTTACAGGACAAACTAGTTTCTCATTAAATATTTAACACACATATTGTTTTAGGACATTGGTAAACAAACCCACAACATGTCAACATTCTCCCTTCTCAGCCTTGGGTTCCCCTATTACCAGCTTTCCTGTCCCCTCCTGCTTTCTAGTCCTTCCCCCTGGGCTGGTGTGCCCCTTTAGTCTTGTTTTATGGGCCTGTCTAATCTTTGGGTGAAGGGTAAACCTCAGAGGTGACTTAATTACTGAGCTAAAAGGGTGTCCAGGGGCCATACTCTCAGGATTCCTCCAGTCTCTGTCAGGCCAGTTAGTCTGGTTTTTTCTCTCCAGCTGTCTGGGACCCTCTATTGTGATCTCTGTCAGAGTAGTCAGTGGTGGTAGGCCAGCACAATCTAGTTGTACTGGACTCAGCCTGGTGGAGGCCATAGTAGTCACAGTCCATTGGTCCTTTGGGCTAATCTTTCCCTTGTATCTTTAGTTTTCTTCATTCTCTCTTGCTCCCAAAGGGATGAGACCAGCAGAGTATCTTAGATGGCTGCTTACAGGCTTTTAAGACCCCAGATGCTACTCACCGAAATAGAATGTAGAACATTTTCTTTATAAACTATGTTATGCCAGTTGAGCTACATGTTCCCTGAGACCACGGTCCCCACAGACCTCAGCCCTCAGGGAGTTAGGATGTGTCTATGATTCTTCCATGATCTTGCCTTGTACAAGTTGTGCTGGCTTCTCCAGTATTGTGTACTGTCTCACCCCTCACCAAAGCTACCACTTATCTATTGTCTATTTAGTGTAAACTAATTTATTTAGCTATCATGTGAGCATCAAAGTCTTCCTAGTGAATTTTTAGGGCGTGAAACAAGCAAGAGAACCTGGAAGCCTATGGTTTAATGATTTCTGACATGCCACAGGGCCACTATGAATCAGAATTGACTCCATGGCAATGAGTTTTTTTTAATCCAAAATCCCTGTGGTTCCATAAACTAGTCCCAATATTTTCAACAACCTAATAGAAATTGAACTGCTATTCTTTACTCTTATTTGCTGACTGCCTTGACTCTAAAATTTTATACTGGCCTAACCCACCATGTATCAAGACATAGTCCTTACAATAAATCATGTAATCTGCAATTTTGTTCTTAGAAATTGCCCCAATCTCTTTATTTTGCTTCAAAGGCTATTCCCTTCCTGGTTTACTTTCATTACTTTTGAACATTGGGCTTGTTTTCTTTTCCAACCTCCATCCATCTGTGGAGGTGGTATGGAGAAGCTTTGGGAGATCCTTACTCCTCATATTCTTCATTGCTGTCCCTCCCCCTGCCCCTGCACCACACACACACACAAGTTACTACAAAAAAGAAGAAATTTAAAATTGAAAAAAGAAATGTGCTTGTTATACAAAAACAGCACAAAGAATCGTCTGGCCTCAACTTCCAACGAGGATACTGGCTTTGGTAGTTGCTGTTCAGAATATCCCTAGCAAATCCACCCTCCCCACCCCACCTTCTGCCATTCCTTGCCAAAAGAACCATGATTCTGTTCCGAGATGCGGCAGCAACATGCTCAGGAGAGATGGGCCACTTCACCTTCCCCAGAGATTGAACTATGGTTGGTCTAAAACTATCATGCCAATGGTTGGCTCAGAAGAATATGCAAGATTCAATTTTATCAAATGACACCCAAAGAGGCTAGGGAATTCTAGAAAATATTTTCTCTTTGATAAAAAGAGAGACTTCTGAGAACTCTTTTCTTTCTTCCTGCCTGTGGATATCTTTAGACATTTTGGGACTCCTTTGGTTTCCTTTGGACAAGGATGTGATGCCATATTGTGACCACAAGTAGACAAGCATAAAGCATGCTGAGTGTGGCTGAATAAGAAAACAGAAAGAGGCTGAGTCCTTGGTGACATCATTGATCCATTGTAAATGCTGGAACTGCCTTCTTTTAATTAAGATACAAACGTCCTTCTGGTTTAACCCTCTTCTATATAGAAATTCTAGAGCCACCCTTGTTCTTCTGTCCTTTGGACCTGACAACTCCACCTAGTTTCTCAACCTTAAATTTGGTTCTCCATAAAGAATTTAGCTCCAACTCAATATTCCCACCTCCAACCCAACTCAATCCCTTTACAATGTAATAGCATCAATGTATCACAAAGTTCAAACTACTAATCCCAAAACTTGACTTTGAGTCATAGGGCTCATCTTTGTCATTTGAAAGGAAATAAGGGTTGAAGATATACATACTCCATTATATATGCCTTTGATGAAAAATGTATAGAATTTTACTTTCAGGCAAAGAAAGGCAGCTTAAAACATGAAGTACATAAGTTTTCTTTTTTTTTTTCATTTCTGATATAGAAGAGTTTATCTGTCAGAATTCGGACACTGATTTTGATCTCATGGGAAAAATCAAGATGATATATATCTCTTTAAAATCTGGTCAACTCAAACCTTTAAAATTGACATAACCTTTAATTTAAATTCTGAGTAGTTATGAGAAACTCTGGTGGCATAGTGGTTAAGTGTTACGGCTGCTAACCAAGAGGTCAGCAGTTCCAATCCGCCAGGTGCTCCTTGGAAACTCTATGGGGCAGTTCTTCTCTGTCCTATAGGGTAGCTATGAGTCGGAATCGACTTGATGGCAGTGGTTTGGATGTGAATAAAATATTTTAAATCTGGGAAAACTTAAAGTAAAAAGCTATTTACACAGCCAAATATTAGAAACCATCTAAACAATAAACAATGGAAGAAAATCAATTAAGCAGACTGTGGGATAGGCAGGTAGTTAATATATCAATTAAAATAATATTTTAACATTTTAATAGCATGGAAAATGCTGATTTGTAATGTAAAGCAACATAATATGGATAATAGATGCACAATGAATTGTGTAAAACTGTTTTAACAAGACCATATATAAGGAGAAGGCGACAAGATAAAAGTATTGCTAAAACGTGAAAATAGTGATTATATTTGATAATATCAAAATGGACAAATTTTACTTTCTTCTTTTTAATTTTCAGTGCTTTCCAAATGTTTTTTACAACAGTTTGTGAGCTGCTAAACTCAAGGTCTTTGCTACATTTGTTTGATTGGCAGCTTCCTTTCAACCGCAACTTGAAACTGGACCAACACTTGGTAAATGTCCCCAAATAAATAAGGCGTAAATGTCCCCAAATAAATAAGGCATAATTGGTATACATCACAACACACTAGATGAAAACAGAAAATTTCAAACCAAACAAACTAGATGTTCCATATTCCTAGATATTTGGTGGAGAGTAAACTAAATCACCGAATCTTCAATTGCTTACTTTTGTTTTCCATTCACATATTAAAACAATCACGTTGGCTAAGGTGTCTGAGAGAATGCAGAACAAGACCCTTGCAGAGAAACACACAGATAAAAGTTTGCATCTGTGCTAGTGCAACCAATTCCTTCTAAAGAAAGGTCCAGATTTTGAATACTAGCCTGTCTGGTTCAATAGCTTACTGGACTCCTCTACTGATCCAGAAGGAAGAGAAGAAATATTGTTGTTGACACAAGACAAAAGGATGGTTGGGTTCCATTAGGAATCTCTTATAAGCCTCTAATCTCATCTTCAATGACTACAACCTTCACTTAACCAACAACAGGGACTGTGGTTTCCTACAATAAGCACATCTCCTTAGTTGCCTTCTAATCTTCCAGTTGCTTGGAAAAGTGCCAAGATATTAACATTTAAATCACCAAGAAGGGAATTTGGCTTCCCTGAGTTCTTTCTATCCCATCGAGGCTATTTCTAGTTATAGCCTCAAACTTCCAAGGGGATGGAAAACCCCACTCTCTTAGTACCAGAATTAGCTTACAAGGAGGCAGCTGTGGCATTTTAGAAGAAGAATTAAGTGGGGAATCAGGAAGCTTCACTATGAATCTGGCTGTATTGGGAATAAATTTGACCTTCGGCAATCCACAAAACCTATAAGCCCACAGATTTCACAACTTTAAATATGCAAATTGACGGGTTGATTTCTAAGGCCTCAATGATTCTACAGTAACTTCTTGTCTTTATATGTAAGCTCAATACCTGCCATCTGAATGCCCACGATTCCTCCATCTTTCCAGAAACTCCTTTTACCTTAAAGAGTGGAAATCCCAGTACTCTTTCCAAGTTCTCTGAAAACATGCTCTAATTTCCTGCTTTCACTACATTTTCCATCTTTAATCCAGTGGTATCCTATTCTCTTCACACTTTTTCACCTCACAGTTTGACATTGCCTCTTCCTTTTTACCCACGCTTCTCAGTGCCCTTTGCCCTCTTCCCCAAAAAAGCAAGGTAAGGTCAGGAGCAAATAAAGAACTGAAGAAAGAAACAGCATCCAAAGGAAAGATAGATTTACGAACCAAGATACAGGCTGAGCAAAACATCCAGTCTAACAAGAGATACTGGGTTGTCATGGATTGAATTATGTCCCTCCAAAAATGTGTGTATCAACTTGGTTGGGCCATGATTCCCTGTATTGTGTGGTTGTCCTCTATTTTGGCCTTTCCGACCCACGGAGCAAGAAAGATGACTGCCTGTGCGAGGGAGGCTTCCTGGCAGAGTAGGGTGCCTCCAGGTACTTATCGGTGGGCTACTGAGCTTTGGAATACTTGCCCCAGCAGAACAGATGTGGGTGTGAGGTGTGACAACCCAAGAGGCAAAGAAACCAGGAAGCAGAAATTGAAGAGACAACACAAGAAGCCAAGTTGCCTCAGTCCCAAAAGGTATGCCCATGACCTCAGGGGTTTCAAAGGGTGGAGCCATGGCCTCTGGTGTTTCTAAGGATGGAGTTGCCACTCAGATGAACTAGGAGAATGGTGCGTCTAAAGCCAAGGGAGCAGAATTGCTGTCCCAGTGGGCCTGGAAGACAGAGTTGAAGCCCCGGGCCCAGGGGCCTCCACTCAGAATCCAGAGAGTGTGGCGGGTAGGGCCATTGTGTAAATTGTCTCAGAGAACAGGGGATTATTTTCAAAGCTTTGAGGGCTAATGTGTTCTGCTGACTTCCTTGGTGCCTGTTATGCCTTCTTTTCCTCCCAGTGTTACCAATGGCCAGTCTGACACAAAGGGTCCTTGTCTTTTCCCGAATAAGAATACAAAGAAAGACAAAATTTATCTTCAGCAAGCTTTATTTTGCTTGAGTCAAGCAAAAGGATTCAGCGGGAGACTAATCCTCTCTTAAAGACTGACTTGAAAAGGGAAGCAAGGCTAAAGCTTATATGGGCTTGGTGGAGACAGTAGAGTGACAAATATTTAATGGCCTTCTTTCAAGGGGTGGGTATTTCTCAGAATGGCGGTGCATGCTAATTAGGTTGCGTGCACATCTGGAGTCCAAGATGGAACCTGCTGATATTCAAGATGGAGTCCCCTCAGCAGCCCTTGGCATCACTAACTATGGGATATAGCGCAAGCGCACTGATCTTCAGCACTACATCACCATCTTTGGAGAGTTAAGGAAGGTTAAACAGCAGCCACACTTTGTTCTTCTGCACATGCGGAGCCTGCAAAAGGGGGAAGGGACTAGAAAAACACCAAGAAGATAGTAATTCACGGGTTGTTTCAGCCTTATCTCATGTTGACAAAGTGTGGTTCCTGTTTACCCAAATTCTAGATGCTAATCTTTTAACAGCTCTTTTGTTCTCCCAGCACAGTTAACCATATCTGTCTCACCAGTTTCTCCCATTTGTAATGGAAATGTCTAGCTTGTACCTGTTCTGCCATTGTACCCTTGGAAGCAAATAACATATTCTAGATTTCACAGATGAAGAGGAGTTTTTGGATTTTGAACTTGGAGTTAAGACTTTTGCTACGATATGGTGGGATGAATATGTTTTGTATGTTGCAAGGATGTGATCTGGGGGGGGCCAAAGGGTGCGATGCCATGGATTAAATTATGTCCCCCCAAAAATGTGTGTATTAACTTGGTCAGGCCATGATTCCCAGTATTGTGTGGTTGTCCTCCATTTTGTGATTGTAATTTTATGTTGAGAGGATTAGGATAGGATTATAACGCCACCAGTTACTCAGGTCACCTCCCTGATCCAATGTAAAGGGAGTTTCCCTGGGGCGTGGCCTGCACCACCTTTTATCTTTCAAAAGATAAAAGGAAAGGGAAGCAAGCAGAGAGTTGGGGACCTTGTACCACCAAGAAAGCAGCACCAGGAGCAGAGTGCATCCTTCGGGCCCAGGGTCCCTATGCCTGAGAAGCTCCCCAACCATGGAAAGATCGAAGACAAGAACCTTCCTCCAGAGCCGAAAGAGAGAAAAAGCCTTTCCCTGGAGACAACACCCTGATTTTGGACTTGTAACCTACTAGACTATGAGAAAATAAATTTCTTTGTTAAAGCCATCCACTTGTGGTATTTTTGTTATGGCAGCAGTAGATGAGTAAAACATGGACCAAAAAAACCACATTGCTGTGGAGTCGATTTTGACTCATAGTGACCCTAAAGGATAGAGTAGAACTGCCTCATGGGGATTCGAACTGCCAATGTTTTGGTTAGCGTCCAAACTCTTAACCACTACTCCACCAGGGTTTCCAGATACTGGGCAAGGGGATGTAAATCAGGCCTAAAGATATAAATAAATAATTGAGTAAATAAATAGATGTTGGAGAAGAGACAAATCTTTACAGAAAAAAATTGAAATAATTTATATAGATATCCCCTTCCAGAAGATGGAGCCTAAGCCCTCTCTCTTCCCCTTTCTTGAATGTGGATGCACTTAATGACTTACTTCTAAAGAGAACAGTATGGGAAGGGGAAAACAAAAAATTAACACTTTAGAGTGATAAAACCTGACAAACACTACCTTAGCCAGGTAATCAAGGTCAATACCAATAGTGAAAAGTCATGTTTGTCCTTTGATAGGATGTAATGAAAACGGCACTTTACCTCTGTGGTCTTCTTCGGGAAACCCATTGTTGTTGTTGTTGTTGTTGTTGCGTGTCGTCAAATCGATTCCGACTCATAGGACACTATAGAACAGAATAGAACTGCCTCATAAGGTTTCCTGTGCTATAATCTTTAGGGGAGCAGATCACTAGGTGTTTTCTCCCATGGAGCAGCTGGTGGGTTTGGTTTACCTTCAGTTAGCAGCCAAACATTTAACCAGTGTGCCACCAGAGCTCCTTCCAAAAACCCATAACCTCCATCTAATCATTATAAAAACATCAGAAAAATTCCAGTGGAGGACATTCTACAAAATACTTGACTGATACTGCTCAAAACTGTCAAAGACAACAAAAACAAGGAAAGTCGGACAAACTGTCAGAGCAAAGAGAAGCCTAAGGGCACACGATGACTAAATATATGTGGTATACGAGTGGGATCTGAGAACAGAAAAAGAGCATTAGTGGAAAAAATTCCAAAATTCAAATAAAGTGTGGAGTCTAGTTAATGGTAAGGTGACAGTACTGGTTTCTTATTTGTGCCAAATGAACCACGGTAATATAAGATGATGACAATAGCGGAGATTACACGAGGGACATACTGAAACTCAGTACTCTTACAACTCCCCTGTAAATATAAAACTATCCTAAATACTAAGCTCTTTAAAAAAAAAAAATCAGGTCCAAGATCCAAGGCTAAAAATGGCATCAAGGTAATGAGTAAAATTATTTCAAAGGAAAATACGAGGCGCTCATGGAGAGATTGTGGAAGTCAATCCTTAGAACCTTCAAAAAGGACCAAGAATTTATTTGGAGTGAAAAAGTACAGTGAAAGGCCTAAATTTCATGTGTTTCCTTGGTATCTTTAAGCCTCACAGGGTCCCAGAAACATAACCGTGAGTCCCCCTGCTCTTGCCAGATATGACCCCACCCAGTGGGAAAATCTCCCCACCTAGCTAGTTCTCCTATCAGTTAGACCAGCTGCACCCTACCCAGTCCTTAACCTAACAGGTTTCACTTCCCTGCCAGCCTGTGAAATTATTCAAATGAGCCAATCACATTCTCCTACAGGAAAAAGGGTGCACCCACCCTCTTGTTACTATAAACCCTGCCTCCCACAGCCTCTGCTCTTTCACTTTGCTCTTGAGTGCAAACCCTGTGTGGCCTTTCATGGCAAGTAGTATCCTCCTCCTCTAGGCTGTGAGTGTACATGACTAATAAACTTCTGCCAATTTCATCTGTCCAGTATCAGGTGTCATGTGTTCAGGCATCCCCAGAGCCCTAAAGGACTCCCTCCCTCACCAACGGAGTGATGAGGAGGTGGACAAAACAGAAGGAAGCTGGGAAGGCACAGTCACTGGAAACCAGAAAACATTATTTATAGGGATTTGTGACATGATTGGCTATTTTTTTTTAGTTAAAGTGGCATGCAGGCAGCAATCCAAATATCCAGAAAACCGTACATCATCCATTTGGAAGCACGGAACAAGCCCTGGCCTCAGAACCAAGCATTTACGTCCTTCAGCCATGCCTATAATAGCACACTGCCCTTGAAAGGATTTTGAAGAAAACCACAAAATCCTGAAAAAAATATCTTGCTGAAACAAGGAGAAGTGACAGTGATGACTGGCTTGAACAATGCAAGATTAAGATTGTGCCTGAGGATAAAATGACAAGAAAAGCTGGGTGGGAATCTAACTAAAATTGCCTTCTGTCTCAGAAAAAAGCCTGGGCAAAAATGTCACCTTTTCACTCAAGGCATCAGCTTCAGGATCTCTCCAAGTCACATTGACTGAACTCCCTGACTATAACCCATTTTTCCTACTTTAAGTCCCCCAGCTCCCTGTGTGACTGTCAGGAGGCTGAACCCCTGCCCTTTTCACTGCCTCTCGCACCAACTGATGGGCACAGGGGCTCTGCTGGCAGAAGTGGGTTAGCTGGGCCCTTGGAATGACAATGTGGAGTGCTAGCTACCTTTCCCTCCCTCCCATATTTCTCGTGGGGGTACTGAGTTCCCACTGAGTGAATCAAAGGTACAAAACCCTTTCTCAGTTAATAACAACACCAATCACCACCCAACTGCAGTAGTCATCCTGATCCCCAACTTCCTGTCACTCCCAAAAACTATACCAACAGGAAATTGCACCCACTTAAGGTTGCTATGGGTCATACTGTGGGGGCTTGTGTGTTGCTGTGATGCTGGAAGCTATGCCACCCTTATTCAGATACCAGCAGGGTCACCCATGGAGGACAGGTTTCAGCTGAGCTTTCAGACTAAGACAGACTAGGAAGAAGGACCCGGCAGTCTACTTCTGAAAAGCATTAGCCAGTGAAAACCTTATGAATAGCAGCAGAACATTGTCTGATATAGTGCTGGAAGATGAGTCTCCCAGGGTGGAAGGCACTCAAAAGATGACTGGGGAAGAGCTGCCTCCTCAAAGTAGAGTCGACCTTAATGACGTGGATGGAGTCAAGCTTTCGGGACCTTCATTTGCTGATGTGGCACAACTCAAAATGAGAAGAAACAGCTGCAAACATTTATTAATAATCGGGACCTGGAATGTACAAAGTATGAATCTAGGAAAATTGGAAATCGCCAAAAATGAAATGGAACACATAAACATCAATATCCTAGCCATTAGTGAGCTGAAATGGACTGGTATTGGCCACTCTGAATCAGACAATCATGTAGTCTACTATGCTGGGAATGACAACTCGAAGAGGAATGGTGTCGCATTCATCATCAAAAAGAACATTTCAAGATCTATCCTGAAGTACAACGCTGTCAGTGATAGGATAATATCCATATGCCTACAACGAAGACCAGTTAATACGACTATTATTCAAATTTACGCACCAACCACTAGGGCCAAACATAAAGAAATAGAAGAGATGAGTCAGAATCGACTTCACAGTACACAAAAACAACAAGGTCTCTTTCCCTCTAATATTACTCCCACAGTCCTCCTCACCTGGACTTCTACAGTAACCTCATTTTTCCTTTGGGGTTCTATAGTTTCCCCATGATACGTCTATATATCTTGTACCAGGACAGAGAGGATACTCAGTAAATGTTTGTTGAATTAAATTGTTTAGCATGTTAATTATACTTTTAACCTTGGCAGTAAAATAAGTCCTATGCTAATCATTTTTACACACTTTACAAATGCACGAAAATACATAACAATCATCACAAAAATAATGTTTAGTTTTCAACTAATTCCACTTAAGTACAGTGCAAGCCCTATCAACCAGGTGCAGTAACTAGGAACTGCAGGAAACAAATATAACACTAATAGTCCAAACACCCCAAACCAAATCAAACCAAACCCATTGTCATCAATTCGATTCCAACTTATAGCAACCCTATAGGACAGAGTAGAACTGCCCCATAGAGTTTCCAAGAAACAGCTGGTGGAATCGAACTGCTGACCTTTTGGTTAGCAGCCAAGCTCTTAACCACTGTGCAACCAGGGCTCCCCAGCCACCCCAGCTTATAGAAAAATGAAGAACCCTCACTCCAGGTCAAGCTTTAGCCTCTTCCGCATCTTCCCCACTTAAACTCTGTCTATAGAGAAGGTAGCACTTTTTTACTTGTTATAGAGAAGGTAAGAGTTTTTCCCATGGCTTTTCAAAAGAATAGACACATAGATAGAAAAAAGCATAAATTCTCTCTCCTTATTTTCAACCCTTGTCAAGATGAAAAAAGGAATAGTTGGGGACTAGTTATTTCTCCTTTTACATCCCTCCAGGCTTTATAGTTCTTTTTTTATGAATGGTTCTGCATCAAATTATTACTTGATAAGTTTTATTTTTTATTAAATATTTTACATTCAAAAACCACAGGTAGCATTGTATCGCCAGATTTTTTTAAACTTAATTTCAGTTCTGCAATAATTGGGGTGAAGGGAATCTCAAAACTCCCACTTCTCACCTCCTCAGGGATAGTACTGATAGGGTGCATGGAAGGAAGACCAAAAGAAAAGGCTCACTGAAGTTCATGTTTCAAATTCTCAATTCTTTCCTTAAATCTGCACCTACATCCAAAACTGCTTACATGAAGGAGAAATGGAGACTTCAGAGAGACGACTTCTAACCCTACAGAACCCTCGCCTTCTTGCTACTAGAAACTCAAGATGATGGTCCGTTTTGTTAGCAGTAGATGACACAAAAGAGAACATAAGTGAAGGAAGACACAGAGGGAGTGGAAAAAATGAATTTTAATACTTTTCTGTTTAGCCAAAAGGCTGGTGACAGGGGAATGAGAGAACAAAGCCTCTTTGAAAAGTTACTGCTCTCCCACAGGAGAGGAGAGTTGCTAATTGAGCTGCTCATTCCCAGCACGTCAATTCATTGTGGTAAGAAATGTGGCCTGTTTCCAGAGTAAGAGGGGAAATTAAGAGCTTCACACAGCTTTCGTTATTACATCTTAGATGTATTTGGTCATTCTAGTCAGCCTCCAACAGGCAGTCATTGCTCTTCCCCACTTAGCACTTGCAGTTGTAAAGACCCAAAAGGCTTGCACATGGGAAAAAAACTTCAGAGAATCTTCATGACCTTTCAGAGTCCTTAGATTTAACTCTGTAAAAGTTCCCAAAGTCCACAATTACTAGTGCTCAGGCAATTATTCAGGTTTAAATAATTTAGCACTAACTGATTATATCGTTTTAATTGCAGAGGTAATTTTCCTGCAAGCTTACAATATGTACTCATGGGGGAAAGCAAGAGAGAACAGCAAACCACTCAGGAATGGGGCTTGAAGGATTTCACCCCAAACAATTCTGCTAGTTATTTGGTTTATGGTGACTCTATCCCTAAAGCATTGGAGTTTCCTTTTGATTTAGATTGCTGTTAACAAGCTTGTGAATTTAGTCCCCAGTGACTAACATAATGAAAAGTCTTTATAAAGTATGATGTCAAATGATCAGATTATCCCCTAGCTCCAAATTCCTGCTTCAAGACTCTGCTTCCTGTAATAACCTTCAAACTCCTTATCACCACATAGGAAATCCTTTACGACCACTCCCTGGTTTATATTGTCAGCTTCACTTCCCAGAAAATACCATCACCTACACTTTATCTAGAGTCCCTGGGTGGTGCCAATGGTTAACACATTCACATGCTAATCAAAAAGATGGAGGTTCCAATAGACACATCCAAACTCCCCCAGGGAGCAAACTGCGGGGCTGAGGGCTGTGGGGACCACGGTCTCAGGGAATACCTAGCTCAATCGGCATCACAAATTTACGCTACTAGAAACTCAAGATAACGGTCCATTTTATGAGCAGTAGATGACACAAAAGAGAAAATAAGTGAAGAAAGACACAGAATGAGGGGGAAAAATTAATCTTAATACTTTTCCATTTAGCCAAAGGGCTGGGGGAGGGGGGCAGAAAGAGACAGAGAACAAAGCCTCTTTGAAAAGTTACTGCTCTCCTACTGGAGACCAGAGTTGCTATATGTGCTGTTTAATGAGAAATTAGTTTGTCCTGTAAACCTTCATCTAAAGTACAATTTATTAAAAAAAAAACAGACAAATAGTTGGAGGTTCCAGTCCACTCAGAGGCACCTTGGAAGAAAGACTTGATGACCTATACCTGAAAAATCAGCCACTGAAAACTCTATGGAGCACAGTTCACTCTGACACACATGGGGTCATCTTGAGTCAAAGACAACTAGCTGATGACTTTTTTCTGTTTTTTTCTTTTAACCTTACATCTAGTTTATAAAGAAAATGTTCTACATTCTACTTTGGTGGATAGCATCTGGGGTCTTCAAAGCCTGTGACCAGCCATCTAAGATACTCCACTGGTCTCACCCCTCTGGAGCAAAGCAGAATGAAGAAAACTAAAGATACAAGGGAAAGATTAGTCCAAAGGACTAATGGACCACAACTACCACAGCCTCCACCAGGCAATCCAGTACACCTAGTGGGTGCCCAGCTGCCATCACTGACTGCTCCAACAGAGATCACAATAGAGTATCCAGGACAGAGCTGGAGAAAAATGTAGAATAAAATTTTAACTCACAAAAAAAGACCTAACTTACTGGCCTGACAGAGACTGGAGAAACCCCAAAAGTGTGGCCCCTGGAGATCCTTTTAGCTCAGTAAGGAAGTCATTCCCAAGGTTCACCTTTCAGCCAAAGATTGAACAGGCCCATAAAACAAAACGAGACTAAAGGGGTCCAACAGCCCAGGCCAGAGGCAAGGACTAGAAGGCAGAAAGGGACAGGAAAGCTGGTAACAGGGAAACCAAGGTCAAGAAGGGAGAGTGTTCACATGTTGTGGGGTTGTTAACCAATGTCATAAAACAATATGTGTACTAACTGTCTCTTGAGAAAGTAGTTTGTTCTGCAAATCTTCATCTAAAGTACAATTAAAAAAAAAAAAGTTGGAGGTTCCAGTCCACTCAGAGGCACCTCAGAAGAAAGATCTGGCGACCTATATCCGAAAAATCAGCCATTGAAAACTCGACGGCGCACAGTTCTACTCTGACACACATGGCGTCACCATGAGTTGGAGTCAACTCAACAGCCACGAGTGGTGGTACCTTATAGCTACCACACTGGATCATGCAGTGTTCCTGAATACACACATGCCCTTTTCTACCTTCATACCTGTACATAGGCTATTCCCTTTGCATGAAATACTCTGATCCAGGATCCACTTTTCTTTTTTTGGCAATGTAAATTTGTTCTTCAAAATAAAGTCTAGCTATTACCTCCCAGGTGAAGCCTTCCCAGATTCCTCCAGGAGAGTGATTCACTCCCTCCTGTGTGCTTTCTGAGTTCTATGTACACCTCTCTAGTTTTTTATGCTTTGTCTCCCATAACAGATCTCAGCCCCTTTGAGGGTAAGTTTGTTGTGCTCCCCCCCCACCCCCACCCCCGCCCTCGCCACAAGCCCAAGACAGTGCCAGGCACAAAGCAAGCTTGCAAATGCTCACTGAATACATTTGGGTGACACTTCAACTTGTGAAATGCTGTTAACAGCTCTCAACACTCATGGCTAAAAGAGGTGCTGTAACATTTATTGCTCTTTTAATGCTTGCAGTTAATACACACTACCTGCCCTGTTTCAAAATGGCATCTTTAATGATTCAATTAACAACTTAAAAAAAAAATGTTCTCCTAATTTACTACTTTGACTATTTTGAACTTTGCCTCTCACTTTAAGCCAATCCTCTCCAGGCAAGTATACCAAGCTCCAAACACAGATCCAATTATCTAGGAGCACAATGGCATTCACACTGGGGTCTGAGTGTGATTGCACAAGGGGCCCAAATACTTGTCAGTATCAGGAGACCCGGCAAACTCTTGCCTCTTCCAGGAAATTACTAGAGCATAATTAAATTTCATTCACAAAGAAAAGGCTTCTCAACATTTGTTTCAGAGAGCAAATGGGGAAGGAGAAATCTTTATTTTCAAAGATATTGGAGAGAGGAAAGCTATGCTACGTGTGTTCTCTTTTACAAAGTTCTTTCCTCCTTTCATGCCTAAATAAAAAAAAAAATTGAGGTCTTTCAACTCAATTATTCTGCATTTTGCACTTGTCTTTCTGTCTCATTTCGAACTAGTTAAAATATTTTGGGAACCTACAGCTGGATGAAATCAAAGAGCTTTCAGTCTATAGAGAAAACCAACATATGACTCAATCAAATATAGGAGAGTGATATAGTACCACAGACAATTTGATGAGGGAATCCAAATGAGGGAGTTTTTAATTTTGACTGAATATTAAGGAAGACACACAGAAAGCAGGACATTAGTATGTAAGTATGAGAAGAATTTATGTAAGTGAAATCATGAACATAGGCACAAGGCATGACATAAAGGACATAGTCAATAATAGCAAGTATTCCATTCAATTGAGAAAAAGTGGAAATACATGTGGGAATGTCAAACAAATTAATTCTGGAAAGATCTTTGAAGGTCACCTACTTTAGAGCTTAGACATCATAAAGAAAAGTTTACTACTTTTTGTTTATTTGTTTCTGAAAGAGTTAACTGGCTTTGAACAAACCTAGTCCCGTACTAAAAATAGTCAGTTGTACATACACTACATTTCGATTATCTCTTTGTTGACTATATCCCCACTAATGTTGTTCTTCTTCTTCTTCTTAGCTGCCATCAAGTTGTTTCTGACTTATGATGACCTCATGCACGATGGAACAAAACATTGCCCGGTCCTGAGTCATTCCCATGATTGGTTGCAGATCTGACCGTTGTGGTCTATAAGGTTTCCGTTGGCTGCTTTTTGTTGTTGTTTATTTATTTATTTTATTACTGCACTTTAGATGAAGGTTTACGGAACAAACTAGTTTCTCATTAAACAATTAGTACATATATTGTTTTGTGACATTGGTTACCAACCCCACGACATATCAACACTCTCTCCTTCTTGACCTTGGGTTCCCTATTAGCAGCTTTCCTGTCCCTTCTTTTCTTCCAGTGCTTGCCCCTGGCCTGGTGTGTCCTTTTAGTCTCATTTTGTTTTATGGGTCTGTCTAATCTTTAGCTGAAGGGTAAACCTCAGGAGTGACCTCATTGCTGAGCTAAAAGTGTGTCCAGGGGGCATACTCTCTGGGTTTCTCTGGTCTCTATCAGGCCAGTAAGTCTGGTTTATGTGTGTGTGTGTATGTGTGTGTGTGAGTTAGAATTTTGTTCTACATTTTTCTTCAGCGCTGTCCAAGACTCTCTACTGTGATCCCTGTCAAAGCAGCCAGTGATGGTAGCCCAGGCACCATCGGGTTGTACTGGACTCAGTTTGGTGAAGGCTGTGGTAGTTGTGGTCCATTAGTCCTTTGGACTAATCTTTCCCTTGTGTCTTTGGTTTTCATCATTCTCCCTTGCTCTAGAAGGGGTGGGACCAGAGGAATATCTTAGATGGTCGCTCACAAGCTTGTAAAACCTCAGACACTACTCACCAAAGTAGAATGCAGAACATTTTATTTATAAACTATGTTATGCCAACTGAGCTATATGTTACCCAAGACCATGGTCCCCACATCATCGGCTGTTTTTTAGAAGTAGATTGCCAAGGCAATCTAGTCCATTGTAGTCTGAAAGCTCCACTGAAATCTATTCCCTACTATAACTTCTTTAAACTATAATCGCCTTGAGAATTTTGAATAATGAATACTCTAAGGAATTTACTTAATACCACTAAACATCGAGAAGGATGTTTACCTGTGTTTTATTGACTATGCAAAGGCATTCAACTGTGTGGATCATAACAAATTATGGATAACTTTGCAAAGAATGGGAATTTCAGAACACTTAATTGTGCTCATAAGGAACCTTTACATAAATCAAAGGGCAGTTGTTCGGACAGAACAAGGGGTTACTGATTGGTTTAAAGTCAGAAAAAGTGTGTGTGTCAGGGTTGTAGTCTTTCACCATACATATTCAATCTGTATGCTGAGCAAATAATCCAAGAACCTGGACTATATGAAGAAAACTGGGGCATGAGGATTGGAGGAAGACTCATTAACAACCTGTGTTATGCAGATGACACAAACTTCTTGCTGAAAGTGAAAAGGATTTGAAGCACTTACTAATGAAGATCAAAGGCCACAGCCTTCACTATGGACTGTGCCTCAACATAAAGAAAACAAAAATCCTCACAACTAGACCAATGAGCAACATCATGATAAAGGGAGAAAAGACTGAAGTTGTCAAGGATTTCATTTTACTTGGATCCACAATCAATAGCCATGGAAGCCCCCCCACCAAAAAAAAAAAAAAAACCCATTGCCATTGAGTCAATTCTGACTCATACCAACCCTATATGACAGAGTAGAACTGCCCCATAGAGTTTCCAAAGAGTGCCTGGTGGTTTCGAACTGTTGGCCCCTTGGTTAGCAGTTGTAGCACTTAGCCACTACATCACCAGAGTTTCCGCCATGGAAGCAGCAGTCAAGAAATCAAAAGCAGAAAGAAATCAAACAATGCATTGCATTGGGTAAATCTGCTGCAAAGGACCTCTTTAAAGTGTTGAAAAGCAAAGATGTCACCTTGAAGACTAGGTGTGCCTGACCCAAGCCATGGTATTTTCAATGGCATCATATGCGTGTGAAAAGTGGACAATGAATAAGAAAGACCGAAGAAGAATTGAAGCCTTTGAATTGTGGTGTTTGTGAAGATATTGAATATACCATGGACTGCCAAAAGAATTTTTTTTTTTTTTTTTTTTTTTGCCAAAAGAATGAACAAATCTGTCTTGGAAGAAGTACAACCAGAATGCTCCTTAGAACCAAGGATGGCGAGACTGCATCTTACATACTTTGGACATGTTGTTGGGGGGATCAGTCCCTGGAGAGGGACATCATGCTTGGCAGAGTACAGAGTCAGCGAAAAAGAGGAAGACCCTCAACGAGGTGGATTGACACAGTGGCTGTAACAATGAGCTTAAGCATAACAATGATCATAAGGATGGCGCAGGACTGGGCAGTGTTTCGTTCTGTCATGCATAGGGTCGTTATGAATCAAGACTGAGTCGATGGCACCTAACAACAATACTAAACTGCAATTTGTGATCTGTACAATGAGGTTTATTATAATAATAGCTACCTTGTAGGTTGAGTCTATGAAGAAAAAAGAAAGCAATATAAGGTACTTAGTCTAAACCTAGCAAATACCTCTATGGTATATAAATGGTATCCACTAAATGCCAACATTTAACTACAAAAATCCAACTTGATGACCAAATCCAGAACTAGCACAGGGTAGACGATTTTGGCAAGTGCTGGTTTTTCTTCAAAGCCTGGATTGTTCTCTCTCAGTCTGGAAAGGTACCTCTGTGGCTAGGAGAAATATCAACTGAAAAATACAGTCCAATGGGGAAACCCGGTTAGGAGAAAGAACCAGCAAAAATATGCTGAAATCTCAGATGGAGATTTTGTTTGTTTTTTCAAATGAAATTTTAATTCTATTAAGGTTCCAATTTCTCCTAGCTTGAGAATGGGAGGAATTTGAATTTAGTCACGCATATTTTTAATTGACTTCAACAGTACAATTCTTATGGAAAGTCAACTTGCTTATCAGAACCTAGAAAACCCTACTCCTCAATATATATTTCCACTGCAGTTCTAAGTTTCATCTCCTATTCCCTGGTGACTCAAGCTTTTCATAGGGGCATAGTGAGTGATGGGGCAATTAGCTGCATTGACTGGCAAAGACTCAAGTGCACACAAAGCAACATCAGTCTCTCTGATCATTTAAAGAAAGCTCACTACAACCAAATAATTCATGAACTAAGGCCCATCCATAAGGGGTAATTTGCTCTAATTATACTAAATTAAATGGATAAATTCTGCAGGATTCAGCGATTAAAAGTCATATTATGCCAATATTGAGGTATTTTCCAATGTTTTGAAGTGTAGCATTTTATAAGCAGGTGATGACTGCTCCACTTTGAGATGTTCCTTCCAATAGATGAACCCCCAAATTAGTTGTGCTGCTTGGAGGCAACCGGCAATCTTCTACAGGCAGTCTGGAAACATTTCTGCCATTTTATTGGAGAAGAATATTATTTCCTAGACTCTGAGATCTTCCCTAGAATTGAACAAACTCTAGTAAAGTTTGCCAGCAAATTCTCCTAATAATACTCTAGTAATAGAGGAGTTAGTGGCTTTTTCTCCACCACGAGAAAACATGAAGAGCAGAGTATTAAGCAGGTCACAGGGTAACATAGGATTGCCTTCTGGGATACTCTGAACCTGGGTTGATTTCTGACTCAACTGAGCAGTTGTCTAAACCTCCTATATTGCTCCCTCCAGTAGCATAGCCACTAATGGAATAATCTGATCAGTTATGAAGTCCCAATTGATCATAAAGGCACAAGAAGGCTCGTGTGAGCAGTACAGCACAGAGGAAAGAACTTGGGCTTTGGATCCAAGGAGAACTAACTCTGACACTCTTGGTTTTGTGATGATTTTGGGCAAGCCATCTAACCCCTGAATTTCAATTTAATCATCTGTAAAATGGGAATAACAACAGAATTTACTATAATTATTTTGAGATTTATTAAATGATGCATGCAAGCAATAAAAATCCATAAATGATAATAGTGATTATCACATTAGTGCTCAGGTTATAGGAACAGTCCCCACTGGATGATATCAGCTGGATCATCATTAAAGTGGGTAAGTACAATTCAACATAGGAGGAGAAAGAATATCTCCTAGAATGAAAGGCCTGGGAATCCATTTACCCAGCTTCTATCTGGCCAATGAACAACTCAATTATTTTTATGTGTGACCAAATCCAACATCAAGAAAAATCTAAGATACATTAGATTTTTTAAATAAAATAATCATTTATAAAATGAATATCCATTAGTGCAGGCTGTGTCCCAATGCCTAGTATGATGTCAACATACTCAATAAATATTTGTTAAATAATAAATGCAGATCAGTTTCTTATTATTTCCTATTTAGAAAAATACTGTTTGCTGGTCATCAAGAAAGGTTTCTCCTAACGAAATATGATATAATGTGGCTGTATATATCTAGAAACTCTTAAGAACTCATAAAGATCTGAACTGGTCATCCAGGATGTCAAAGACTTAACTTGTAGACTGGCTTTACTTTTGGCAAAGGCTGGAAGCAGACCACACTCTGGAGAATCAAACCTCACTTGACAAAGCAACTTAAGTTCTGGCAGGTGCTGAGGTTTCAGTTCCAGCAACTCTGGATTCTCGGAAGGAACTCTGAGTTAACCCAAGCTGAAAATAAAATTCCAATTCCAACCTGTCATTTTTTTATTATAGTTCAACTTAATGGGCACCATGGAGCTTTAGGGAAGGTAACTGATGAAAATATTTGAAGACATATAATTTAGAGATGACATTTGGAAGTAAATAAAGACCTTTGGGAGGCTGATTTAATGGAATGTAGTTGTTGCAGGACTATCATTAAGCTGAAATAAGTTTTAAAAGGCTTGGTTTCATCTACCCTGAACAAAAATCCTTACTCAGCCTCAACTTTTAAAAGACAGTGGAAAATCTTTCAAAATTCCTTGGTAAAGGCAATACACAATATTTTTAGAAAGTAAAATCTGTAGCAATAGCATACACACTTTCAGATGTAGAATATAGTTCTGAAGGAGTAAGCTGCCAGGCTTTAGGGCCATGATGGCCAAACAGGTCCCCATTTTCTTCTCATTGTAGAACAACAGTAGACTTTGTCTAAGAGAAGAGTAACAAAAGCAGCATTTGGAGAAGAGAATCTAAAAGAGGTCAAGGCAGCTGATTTCAAATACAGCTCACCTCCGTCCATACCCCCTACCTCTAGATTATCCCAGAGAAAAGCAGAGAAGGGATGGCTGAGAACTTGCCATTTGACACAAGGGTCTATTGATCCAGAAGACTTAGGGGTCAACATGTGAATGGTAGATTGACATGCTGAAAATACTGAGCCTAGGAGCCACCAGCAAGTGAAAGTTGAGAGAGAATGAGATCACAAATGCAAGTTTCTTCTGGTTTTTCCCACACTGCCAGAAAACTTGCTGACCATTCTTGCAGCTGTCAGAGTGATTTGCTCTAGTGCTTTCTACCGCTGACCTCCAAGGGTCTCCTAAAACAAACGAATAAGCTTTGTAACACTATCTAGGATGAGTCTGTTGATACTGCATGAAGTATGAAGAATTCTTTCTGGACTGAAGTCCAGAACCGTAACTCATGAACCATGAGGCTTCTGTCTGTAATTGCTTTAGGCATTTGTATTAGACAACTTGAGAGTTGAAGAAAAGGGCAGATGGACATGAGACCAAGCTAATCCAACTCCCCTTTGACTCCTAAGTAAACACGAGTTCTACAATTTTACAGATTGTGAAGGGTCATGAAAGGCATCCATTACAATGTTTTTGAAAATTCCAATAGCATATGTTTCATAAAACTGCTTAAACCAAAAAAAAAAAAAAAAAACTGCTTAGGACTATGAAAAAACTGTCTACTAAAAAAAAAAAAAAAAGCTGGCGAAATAGACACGAAAAGAGAGAGTGGAGGAAGAGAGCGGGCTGTCTCATCAGGGGGAGAGTAATTGGGAGTGTGTAGCAAGGTGTATATGGGTTTTTGTGTGAGAGACTGACTCGATTTGTAAACTTTCACTTATAGCACAATAAAAATTATATTAAAAAAAGAAACTGTCTACTTAGAAAATTAGAGAAAAATCAACCTAGGGACTTAGAGCGAATACTCCAGGTCTCTTTAAGCATTACAGATTTAATTTTCAGACCAAAAAGCCATCATCTGAAGCTTGAAGGCCTCTCCAGGGTCCTATGTTCTATAATATGGATGCTTATCATATTTGCTATATAGTTGCATAACTATGATAAAATTAATTATAAATGGTGTAATTTTAAAATACATTTAAGCGAAATTATATGAGCTTTCTAATATGGAACATTTAAACATTACATGATTGCATTAAAACAGCTGGTGGGCTATAACACACAAAGAGAATTTAAAAGCTGGCATTTAAGTCTGGTGTATGTTGGAAAATGGGCAATCGTTTTAGGAAGTACTTGTCCTAAATTATTGACACCATGATAAATTCACCAAATAAATCATTAATAAAAACTTAAGTGAATACCTATCATGTGAAGGGTTGTTTCGCTAGGCACTGGTAAATGAAGAGGTACAGAGACAGTCTCTGAATTAAGGGGTTTATAAAGCAAGTTGCAATTCAAATATAAATGAGTATCAGCGCTAATAATGATTCTTAGCTACCAGGTCATTTCGAAGACCTTTGAGTTAGTGATTCAAAAAGTTGCAAAAGACCTCAGAGTACAATATCCCCTTTAAATATAAAGAAATTGCAGGCAAGGGAGTAAATATTCCCTAGCTCTTTGCCCAGAACCTAGCTCATAGAAGGAACACAGGAAACGCTTGTTAAGCTAATGAATGAAATTCCTTGTACAAAGTCATTCAGTGACGAAGGAAGAGGTCTGAATATCGAACCAAGGTCTCCTGACTCTTAGCCCTGTGCTCAAATGTTCCAGACCTCTACCTCGTGTCTATAAAATTAATTAATGAGCTTCTTTTTGTTTGTTTTTACTTAAATGTTTTATCCTGAGATAATTGGAGGTTAACATGCAGTTGTAAGAACCAATAAAGAGAAATTCCATGTGCTCTTTGTCCAGTTTTCCCTAATGGTATATTCTGAAAAACCATAGTATAGTACCAAAAGCAGGATGCTGACATTGATGGTCAAGACACAGAGCATCTCCGTCACCACGTGGTTCTCTGCTGCTGCCCTTTTATAGCCACACCCACCTCCTTCTTCACCACTACCACTTTAACACCTAAAAACCAATAACCTGTTATCTATTTCTATAAGTTTGTCATTTCAAGAATGTCACATAAATTGAATCACACAGTATGTAACCTTTGGGGATTGGCTTTTTTCACTCATCATAGTTCTGTGGACATTCATCTAGGTTGCTACACGTTCCTTTTCATTGCTAAATAGTATTATATGGTATAGATGTACTGCAGTTTTTGTTTGTCTGTTTGTTAGCCATTCATTCATTTCAGGATAAGGAGCTCTGGTGGGTCAATGGTTAAGGGCTCACCTGATAACCAGAAGGCTCTCAGTTTGACCCTACCCAGGGGCTACACAGGCCAAAGACCTGCCCATCTGCACCTGTAAAGATTACAGCCTAGACAACCCTATGGGGCAGTTCTACTCTTTCACCTGGGGTCACTATGAGTCAAAAATCGACTTGACAGCACCTATCAACAACCACCACATTACAGGATATATGGGCAGTTTCCAGTTTTTTGCTGTTAGGAATAACCCTAGCTGAACCTGTTGCCACTGAAATAATACTAACTTCTAACAACCCTATAGGATAGAGTAGAACTGCCCCATAGGGTTTCCAAGGGATTGCTGGTGGATTCATACTGCTGACCTTTTGGTTAGTAGGGGAACACTTAACTACTGAGCCACCAGGTCTCCCACTATTAGGAATAAAGCTGCTATAAACAGTCATGTTCAGATTTTTGTGTTGACAAAAGTTTTTCATTTCTCTGGAGTACAATTGCTGGATCATTTGGGAATTGAATGTTTCATATTTTAGGAAACTACCAAGCTGTTTTCCACAGTGATTGTATCATTTTACATTCCCAACAGCAATGTATCAGTGATTTGGTTTTTCCACGTTTTCACCAGCATTTGGAGCTGTCATTTTTTTTGTTGTTGTTTTGTTTTTAGCGATTCTGATATGTACGTAGTAACATCTCATTGTGTTTTTATTTGTATTTCCCTAATGTTGAACATTGTTTCATGAGCTTATCTGCCGTCCATGTATCCTCTTTGGCAAAATATCTCTTTATATCCTTGGCCCATTTTCTAGTTGGATTGCATTACTGTTGAATTTTGAGAGTTCTTTATACGTTCTATATACTAATCCTTTGTGGGCTATGTGGTTTGCAAATATACCCTCCTAGTCTGTACCTTTTCTTTTCATCCTCTTCACAGGGTCTTTTACATAGCAATAGTTTTTCATTTTGATGAAGTAAAATTCACCCACTTTTACTTTTATGAATTCTGCTTTTGGTGCAAAGTCTAAAAATTATAGATTCTGAAGATTTTACGTTTAAGTTTGTGATAACATTCTGAGTTCATTTTTTTGTGTAAGTCGTGAGGTTTAATTCAAGGTTCATTTTTTGCCTGTGGATGTCCAATTACTCGGAATCTTTGGTTGAAAGGCTGTCTTACCTCCACTGAACTGTTTTTATGCCTTTGTCAAAAATCAGTTGGCATATTTGTGTGGATCCTCTTCTGGGTTCTCTATAGTATACTATTCCATTAATCTATGGGCTTATTCCTCTACCTATACCACACAGTCTTGATTATTACAGCTATATAATAAGTTTTGAAATTGGGTAATTTCTTTTACTTCATTCTTCTCTTCCATAATTATTTTAGCTCTTCTGTTAACCTTTGCCTTCCTCTATAAAGTTTAGGATAATCTTGTCATTGTTTACACAAACTTTTGCTGGGATTCTGATAAGAATAGCTTTAAATCTGTGTATCTATTTTGGGACAACTGGAATCTTTACTATGTTGAGTCTTTCACTTCATTAACATGCATGTCTTGCCATTTATTTAGATCTTCTTTGGTTTCTTTAATCAGTGTTTTGTAGTTTTCAACATACAAGTCTTGTACATGTTTTATTAAATTTACATCAAAGTATTTCTTTTCTTTTTGAGTGATAGTAAATGGTGTTGTATTTTTCCTTTCAGAGTCTATGGATTCATTGCCAGCATGTAGATATATTGTTGATGTTAGGTGCCATCGAGTTGGTTCCGACTAATAGGAACCCCATGCACAACAGAACAAAACCCTGCCTGGTCCTGCACCATCCTCACAATTGTTGCTACGCTTGAGCCCACTGTTGCAGTCACTATATCAATACATCTCACTGAGGATCTCCCTCTTTTTCACTGACCCTCTCTATTTTACCAAGCATGATGTCCTTGGCTAGAGGCTGATCCCTCCTGATAACATGTCCAAAGTATGTGAGACGTAGTCTCACCATCCTTGCTTCTAAGGAGTATTCTGGTTGTACTTCTTCCAAGACAGGTTTGTTCATTATTTTGGCACTCCATGTAGATATATACTTGATTTTTAAAATATTTATCTTGTATTCTTTGACCTTGCTGAACCACTTATTAGTTTTAGAATTTTGTTTGCTTTTAGTTATTTTTTCTTTGTTTTGCTTTTCGGTAAAATCATTGGGATTTCTTACACAGACAATAATGTTATCTGCAAATAGATACAGGTGTATTTCTGCATGTCAGATCTGTATGTCTTTTATTTCCTCCTAGTCTTGCCTTGTTGAACTTGCTAGAACTCGCAACATTATATTTAATAAGAGTGACAAAAGCCACCTCCCCCTCCTTGGTTCACCTCTTGCTACATTACTGGGAAGTGGACATGGGAACCAGCAAAGAATGGGATCTGGGCATTTGCAAAGAATCTGTTAATTGACAAAGAGATCAAGCTGTCTACAGAATTTGGATTCTGGATCGTGAGTCTGAGAACTGGAGAAGTTTACTCAGCCAGCCCTATGTCTTTGACTGCCTTCTGTGTGAATCCCCACTTAGGGCAAGTAAGGACTTTCCTAGATATACATATTGGAAGTGTATCCTTTTGTGACATTAGTGATAGATCTCACATCTTAAACTCAACAGCATTTTTGCTGCGGAGCCACTGTGCTCATTTTTTTTCTCCTGCACATCCAATTAATAATAATCAAGGCTTCCTGAGTATCTGTTTTGTGATGAATCCAGGTACTGTCAGTCCTCCAGTTTATACTCAGCAGGGTATATAAACCTTTGACCACAAAAATATTTATAGAAAATTAGTTTATATTCACAGCTGAAAATTTTTCTACTTGCAACACGCATGATACAAAGTTATAGCAGAAAAATATGGAACACTTCATGAATCATGAGCATATATTAAGTAGGTTAATTAGGAAAAATTACTTTTCAACTATGAAGTGTTCTAGTTGTTTTCTTTGGGCTTTGTGTTTATAATTCTGTTCCAGCAAATAGATCTTTAACTTTTTCAGGTCAATTCCTAAATGTTTTCCTTCTTATTTTCTGTAGGACCAAACTTCGTGTATTACGGAGGTTATAAATGAAAACTTTTGGATGTTCAAAAAAAAAAAAAAAAGAGTGACAACAGCATACATCCCTGACTTGTTCCCAATCTGGGGAGGGGAAGCATCAATTTTTTCACTATTAATACAATGTTAATTGTAGGTTTTTCATCAGATTACAGAAGTTCCCCTTCTAGTCCTATTTTTCTAAAAATTCATATATATAAGTGTTCCGTTTTGTCAAAACTTTTTTGCATTAATTTATATAATCATGTGATTTTTTTCTTCTTTTTTTTCCTATTCAAATAGTAGATTACATTGATTGATTTTCAAATATTGAATCAGTCCTGCATCCCTCAAGTAAACCCGAATTGCTCATGGTGTATAATTATTCCTATATATTGCTGAATTATGTTTGCTAATATTTTGTCAAGAATTCTTGCATCTATATTCATTAGGGATATGGGTCTATAGTTTTCATATTTTGTACTTTGTCTGGTTTCAGTATCAGAGTAATACTAGTTTTATAAAATGAATTGAGACATGTAACAATCAGAGCTCTCCAAAGAAACAGAACCAATAGAATAGAATACAATAGAACAGAATAAAATAGAACAAATGATAGATAGACTGACAGATAGATAGATAGATAAGGACATAGAGACACAGAGACACAGAGAGATATATGTTGGTAGGGCTGAAATTCATAACACTCACCAGCAGGCTAGAAGCCCAAGCAGAGGTTAGTGCTGCAGTCTGAAGTCTGAAATCCATAGGGCAGGCTAGCAGACTGGAATCTCAGACAAGATGTGATGCTGCTGTCTTGCAGCAGGATTTTTTCTTCTCCGAAAAGCCTCAATTTTTGCCCTTAAGGTCTTCAACTGATTGGATGAGGCTCATCCACATTAGTGAAGTTAATCTCCTTTACATAAAGTCAACTGATTATAGATGTTAACCACGTCTACAAAATACCTTCACAGCAACACTGAAATTAGTATTTGATTAAATAAGCAGGTACTTTTTTTTTTTTTTTTTTAGCCTAGCCAAGTTGACACATAAAATTAACCATGGCAGGAGTATTCCCTCCTCTTCGATATCTTGGAAAAAATTCTGTAGAATTGGTATTAATTATTCTTTAAGTATTTAGCAGGTAACTGCAGTGAAACACCTGGGCCTGGAGATTTCTTCTACAAGTTCAATTTCCTCAAAACAGGTAGTCCCTGACTTACAACATACTTGAGTTACATGGTTTTGGGTTTTGATTTTTACGTCTTACTGTTAGTAATATCTACTATATACAATGTTGCAGCACATAATTTGCTGATGTTATTCTCAGATGTTCATTTGCAGATGTTCGGTTTTATGATTTATTGGTCAAAACACTGCCATATAGTAGGCTAGGTCCTAGTCTACGATGAAATCAGTGTGGGGAGTCATAACAAATAGAAAGCTGGGCAATGTTCACCTCTAACAACATACAACAATTGAACCGCACACACATTCAACAGCCATTACGATTCTGACTTCATTGTTACAACACTGATGCTGACTTCGTTATAGACCAGACCTATAGTCTAATCTTATTCAATGTTTCATGCCATAAGAAACATCAGTTGTTAATCTGAAGCTGCGTAATTCAAGTTTCTCTAATTGTAACACCTGCACTGCTTATACATCCAAAAATATGTCTAGAAAAAAGAAGTTATGCCACTGAAAGTTCTAATCCAAAATGCATATTTAGGATTGCTGTTTTCTTGGCAGACTGACCCTTTTATCACTATATTATGTTCTGATCAATCTCTGTCATTTTCTTTGCTCTGAAGTCCACTATATCTGCTTTCTTTTGATTAATGTTTGTGTGACATATCTTTTTTCATCCTTTTATTCTCAACCTGACAATATCTTTATTTGTGAATAGCATGTTGTTAGGTCATGTTTTTTAATCCACTCTCTTAATTTATGTCTTTAAATTGGTATATTTAGACCATTTATATTTAGTGTAATTATTGATATATTAGCCCTTTTCATAGTTTCATAATTATGCCCTAAAGTCCCCAAAAGGTATGTCATTGTACACTTAAAAAATCTGTCAGATGTAGTCACAATGAGGAGCCACTTATTGTTCACAAAAAGGCTCCATACCCTAATGTTTGTCCTTGTGCATTGCCCTTAGAAGTTGCTCACAAATTCTTCACCACTCCCACAACCTGTGATGAGAGGGTTAATGTTCGTGCTGGGTGTGATCTTTGGATGTTCCAAACTTTCCAATCTTTAGGGTTTCCAAGCATTGTTAACCTCCCTACAAAGGTGAGGAAAATAGTTTATTCACTATATCCACTAACTATGCCAAACATTGCCATTTAGACCCCAACACAATTCCACTTGTCCTATAGACCAGCCTTCAAAGCTTTCTTACACAAAGCCTGGAAACTAGCCAAGGTACCAAGTGAGAGCTATTTCACATTTTATTCTTCACACACATTGTCCTCCTGGCCTCACCCCCACCTAAAACTCTTTTTCCTCCCCTAGATAGAAAACAAATATTCCACATATATCAATGGGCACAGACAGCTAAAATGGATGAATTAATGTCTTACGTCAACTCCACTCACTCCTGTCCTAAACCATTCAAAATATCACCAAACATATATTGATAGCACATTAAATGTTTAAAAAAGTATATGACAATATTTATTTATGACTTCAAAGACCTGATAATCTAGTTTGGAAGACAAAATACATACTTTCCAAAAGTTCTAAGGGCTTGAAATTTCTAAATAAAAATGGTTAAACAAGTACTAATACGTCATGATCAACACCCTTGGAAGCAGCAGTCAGGAAATCAAACAACATATTGCATTGGGAAAATCCGATGCAAAAGTCCTCTTTAAAATGTTAAAAAGCAACATGTCACTTTGAGGACTAAGGTGTGCCTGACCCAAGTCATGATATTTTCAATTGTCTCATAGGCATGCGAAAGCTAGACTATGAATAAGGAAGACGGAAGAAGAATTGATGCCTTTAAGTTATGGTGTTGGTGAAGAACAGAATATACCATGGACTGCCAGAAGAACAAACATGTTTGTCTTGGAACAAGTATAGCCAGAATGCTCCTTGGAAGCCAGGATGGCAAGACTTTGTCTCAAGTACTTTGGACATGTTTTCAGGAGGAATCAGTTCCTGGAGAAGGACATTATGCTTGGTAGAGTAGAGGGTCAGTGGAAAAGGAAGACCATCAATGAGATGGATTGACACAGAGGCTACAATAATGAACTCAAACATAACAACAATTGTGAGGCTGGCGCAGGGCCAGGCAGTGTTTCGTTCTGTTGTACATAGGGTCGCTATGAGTAGGAATTCACACGATGGCATCTAACAACAACAATAATATGCCATGCCTTGGGGTCTGGAGAAATCTCTCATTCATTTTTTTTCTCATTGATTTTTAATGTAAACACTAACGATAAGCGGAATCTGACTCCAGAAAGTCCAAGTTGCTTGTCAAACGTTATTTGTCTAGTAAATCATGATTCTGAGACTAATGCCTGAGTCTTCCTCCCTGAGTACTGGACCATGTTGAAACAGTTTTAATGAGATCAGTAAATTTTAGCTTCTACAAAGAAAACTCGTCTAAAGATAAAACTGTAGAGCAGTGGCAAGAAGAAAAGTTAGCAAAGTGGTTGCTACAACAAATTAAACTGCAAAAGCTAACAGCTTCTGGAAACCTCCACAGATAAGATTTGAGATGCTCATTTTATAATGGCATTTGTAAAAGAAAAGAAAAGATATATTCCTTCCAACAATCTAACAAGATAAAATTCTGTTTACTCTGGCTTTAATGCCTTAAGCTCTTACTGTCTGGTAGTTCCTGACTCATTAACTAGTAAGTGGTTAAAAAAAAACAAGCTAGATTTAAAGTTGCTTAATAAAAGTTTGATTATAGCAGGTACTAAAATTAGCAAAGAAGCTGTAACTAGTGAAAATGGTTTTCAAATAGTAGTCGATAAGCAAAGCTTTTGATGAGATAAAAAAAAAAAAAACATGAGAAGTGTTCTAAAGGCAGAGATTGCCATCGATTTTGTTCATTACTATATTCTCTTTACCTCAAACAGTGTCTAGCACATAGTAGGAACTCACTACTTGTCTGTTAGAGGAATTCCAGGAAATTAGTTTCCCTATTTTTTTTTTTTTATTACCAACAAAACTCTCTTAGCCACTCATAATGTCATCTCAGGTCAACTTTCCTGAGCCAAACACTAACTTCTGAGCTCCTGATCTCATCCTTTTTATCTAAACAACTGACAGGGTGGAGAACCTGTTAGCAACTCTGACAAATATGGTGTCACCACTTTTGGGAAAAAAGCTGTCCTCAATTAACCAAGGCCAAGTTCCTATCTCCACGTGCTTTGGGGACAAAAAACAGAGGGGAAAATTGAGGGTATGATGTCAGACAGACCTAAATTCAATCCCAGTTGTGTTCCTTGCTCACTGAATAAGCCTGAGCCTCACATTTTTTGTTTGTTTGCTTTGTTTTTATCTGAGGAATAAAAATAGCATCCCCTGAAAATACTCATGATGACTGAAAGAGCAATAGAAAAAGAAAAAGATTGCAGATCTCCTGACAAAGAGTATGAACATGATAGTTGCAGAATACTTAAACCAAGTCTTCAGATCCACCCCTCCCATATGATGCTTACCAACAGACTGATCACCTTTCCTAAGGCATTTCTGAAAATCTAACAGCTGAGAGCCAGACACAGGATTATTTCCATGGAAAATTCCTGCCTATATAACTCTTGCTGTCCTTTTGTCTGCTAAATCCTGCAGCCACTGATAGTCATTTCATGGGCAAACATCATCTTCCAAAGTATCCAAAGCTCAGAGTAAGATTCCAAATAGTATATATTAGGGTAAAGAACTGCATTCAAGGGAAAAAAGACTGATGACATCTCATCTAAGTCTCTCCTAGTTACCTGTCTCTGACCTAGTTCTTTACCCTCCTATTTTCAGCATCTTTCATATATACAAGATTGTGCAGCTACTGGGAGGACCCCCAAACAACAGCTCACAGGTGAGATGATTTCTAAGGGCCTCCTTGCTCTAATATCCTTGGTTCTGTGAGTGTGTCTGAACGGTAGGTGATATGGATATAATCATAACACTGGTTAATGTTTAAGTATTTGCTATGTGCCAGGCATTATGCTAAGTGTTTTCATTTACTCTTCTTTAATAACCCTAGGAGATTTATAACTACTCATATTTTATTAATGAGGAAACAGAGGCATCGAGAGGTTTTGTCACTTTTCCAAAGTTCACAGTTAGAAAGTACAGAAATGAGATATGAACCAAGGTTGTCAACCTGCAAAGTCCACACTCTTGGACACTATTCTGCCAGACAAGGCATTATCTGGAGAATTATTAAGGCAGGCTTAGAGGCCAGGAATATGCAAGCAATTATCCAGCCCAGCTTCTGCAATTTGAGCTGGCATCATCTTATTTTTTATGATCTTTAAAATGAAGGGAAAAAGGAAGCTGAAGACAAGAACCAGAATGCTTTTCTTCATGTGATTTAACCAAGAGTTCTTTTCTAACTTTCCTCCATCTGTTTTCTGAGCTTAAAAATCAAGTAGGGAGAAATGGGGAGGAAAAGGGTGAGTCAGGGGATGTGGTTTTTTCAAAGCATCAAGTGCAGCTACCTAGAAAGGAGATGAAGCTACCTAAAAATGATATGAAATATTGCATCCCTCATTCCCCCAAACCTCAACTCTCAGGTCATCTATAATAATGAGCAGTGAAAAAGATTTCTCTCGTGTCTCTTCCATTTGAGTGCATTTTGCAGTTCAGGCCTATCAAAAATAGCACTAGTTAACACCAAACAGGAATTTATATCTAGTATACATAAATTAGCATATCAATTTCAAGAATCTTAGCTCTGTGGCAATGAAGTAAAGTTAAGAAAAAATTACATCAGCTTAATCATCCTCCTCCTCCTTTCTCCTATGTTCTCCGTTTATCCTTTCCTTTCTCCAGCCCCCCTCCCAGCTGACAAGTCTAACCTCAGGCAAGGTCCCTGTCATTGTGTGTCATCAAGTAAATTTGAACTCATAGAGACCCTATAGGATAAAGCAGAATTGCCCCATAGAGTTTCCTAGGCTGTAATATTTACAGGAGGAGATCACCAGGTCTCCTCTTCCCCTCCTAAACCCCTCACCCCCTTGCAGAGCTGCCAATGGGTTCGGAGCACTAACATTTTGGTTAGCAGCCCAGCACGTAACCTTTGTGCCACCAGGGCTTCTTCTCAGGAAAGGAGTGGCATTTATCTGGAGGTTGAATGCTACAGCTAAACAGTCATGCCACCAGTCTCTCTACTTCAGGTACAAGGAAGCCCACACATGGGCTCCTTCCTGGATGCCTTGTCTCCACTTCAGTCTCCCTTGCGCTCTGTTCTGTAATTCTCTCTCCAAATGCTCTCAAAGCCCAGATTTCTGTCCTTTTCACTCAGGAGAACTTCCCAGACACATTCCTTGCACCCAGATGTCAGGATTCTGCATTTATCAGGGTTTAAAAAAGCAATTTTTTTCATTTCTTCCTTGAAAGGCTCAAATCTATTTTGGATGTTGTATGCATTCAAGTAAGGGATTCTATCAATTCTATTGTGTCAACTCTGTTAATTGATCCCATCTGCAATAAATATGGGGCTGAGGAAGTGGCTGGGAAACCCAAACTATTTACTCAAAGTTGTTAGAAATTAGCCAAAAGGTAGGGTGATGAAGCTGAGACGAATCAGAGGCTGCTTATAATCAATAATGCAGACAAGATAATGAGGGAGTTGGAATTGTGACTCATCTCTGGGTGGGGAGCGGGGAGGGGAGGCAGTGGCAGGTGCACCGGAAAAGGCTTGGCTTGTCTCAGAGTCTCAGCCTTAAAACTTAATGTTTAGCCTTAAATACTAAACAAAAAATTACTTGTCCTACCTCAAAAAACTGAAAAATGAGGAAAGAAGAAATGGAACTTTATTTTATCTAGAGACATTATATAAATCTTTTTGAAAGCTTTAGCATCCAGTTTGGATTACTATCTAAAGTTTTTATAATCATGGCATTTCCATAAGGAAGATGGTCGCCCTTGTATTCATTAAGAATATATTAAGAACTACTAGAGAAACATATAGTGCTAAATGTGCACCTGACCCAAGCCATGGTACTTCCAATTGCCTTACCCAAAACTTCCAATTGCCTTAGATGTATACAAAGGCTGGATAATGAACAAAGAAGATCAAAGAAGAATTGAGACCTCTGAATGATGCTGTTGGTGAAGAATATTGAATATACCACAGACTGCTAGAAGAATGAACAAATCTGTCTTGGAGGAAGTACAGCCGGAATGCTTCTTAGAATGGAGGATGGCGAAACTTCCTCTCCCTTCACTTTAGACATGTTATCGGGAGGGCCATTCCCTGGAGGAGGACATCATGCTTGGTAAAGCAGGGGACAATGAAAGAGAGGAAGACCCTCAACAAGATGGGCTGACACAGTGGCTGCAACAATGGGCTCAAACATACCAACAATCGTGAGGCCAACACAGGGCCAGGCAGTGTTTCGTTCGTTATATATGGTGTTGCTATGAATTGGACCCGACTCAACTGCACCTAAGAACAACAATAACAAAATGCTGTGGGAGCTACATAACTGTGTAAAACAGGGTTGCTATTCTCAAGAGATATAACATGTAATAGGGGAGACAGATTTTTCTTTGCGTGGACCATAGTTCTACTGGTAAAAGGTAAATTAAAGATCATGGAGTCCAGTGCTTCTCAAACATTAAAATACACACAAATCACTTGAGGGTCTGTTTAAAGAGCAGATTCTGATGCTGTAGTTCTCAGATGCCACCTGAGATTCTGTATTTCTAATATGTGTCCAGGTGATGCTGATGCTTCTGGTTCGTGTACCACAATTTGAGTAAGTAGCAACGAGGTAGACGATACTCCTTACCTTTAGATACCAAGGTATTTGAATGCAGCTGTAGTCACTGTGCGTTAATCCTTTATGTACTCAGTGGTCATTACCCCCGAAGAGCAGCCTTGTAACATCTTTGCGATGTAACGTCCCCCAGAGAAGCATCACACCCACATCTGCAACTGACTAGCTATTTTGCCTTTGCAAGCTATTTACCTCTCTGAGCCTGTTTATCCATCAAAAGATAGGGGTAATAATGCCTAACTAAAAGAGCTATGGAGAGGACAAAAGAGATCATGCTAGCATACGGCCTAGTGCATAAAAAGTTGGCACCCATAAGGAGGAGCCATTGTTTCCGCTATTATGGGTGGAAGAAGATGGGTATTTCTTTTGAAATTTTAATAATTAAACTTTATCTTTTCTAGCCATAAAATGCAATGTCATTAAGAAGAAAAGTCCACCACAGTAGGAATTTGCAATTTGAGTCATTTTTAAGGCACCAGTGAAGGACACGTTCCAGCATTAGAACTTGGTCAGAGGCTCCCATTAGTAATTAAGGAGCGCTTGCAATCAGCAGTGTGCATTTGTATTATGTAAGACGTACTGATTTCTGGAAGAAGTCAACTCCTATCTCTCCCCTGCTAATAACAAATTGGGAGGCACGAAACAACCCCAGATGGTGCATGTTTGCAATAACGAATGAAGGTATTTTAATGGTGTGAGACTGAGTTAAGTTTTACTTTGTGTTTTTAATGATGGACTCACTGCTCAGGACATTTTAATTGTAAGCCCAATTCCCCATGAGCTCTTAAACTATTTTATGTTAAATATAAAGTTTGTAAACTCGTATGGGTGATATTATTCATCTCCTAAGCACAGGGGATGTAAAAATATTTCATGATGAACAATATAACATCAACACATAACATGAATACATAATATAACCTCAGAAGTTCAATAATGCAAACCCATATTCCATTTCAGCAAATGATTCCCCTTTCACCTGTGTGAAGACACATTCAAATGAAGAGATTCCAACTCAGCCTCACAGATGCCAACAGAGGTATTTTCCTGAAATTCTGAGTGAAAATAACTAAGCTGCAAGTGGGATGAGATTTTTTTAACATATTTTGATAGACTATTCTGGAGGAACAGGTAAATCATTTACAGAAATTTCTTTTTTTTTGATCACTTGAAATGTAACATTACTTTGAAAATACTCAGCCTCTATCTTCCAAGAACCATTCTAACTTTGAAATTCTCATCTCCCATTTGGTAGAATGTCTTTTTGCAAATGAGGACTTGGGGAAAGGAAGTCAGTTGGAACATTTTTAGAGCATTTACCACAGATTATGAAAATAAGATACCTTGAGGTGTATAAAAAATCACTGGTGCTGGATTTCAAGGAAGGAGAATTGGTTTCTAGTCCGGTTTCTGTCACTAAATATGGTTGTTTGACCTTGACCAAGTCAATGGCTTCCCTGGACCTTTCTTTCTTCATTTGCCAAAGGAGCTTTTCAAAGTCCGGTTGGATCAGAATCACCTGGAGTGCTTCTTAATGCATTTTCCTGGGTTATACCCCACTCCTACTAAGTCAGGCTCAGAATGTGTCATTTCTCTTGAGAAGTTTCCTAGTTGCTTCTTACGCTCACCAAGTATGAGAACCACTAGACTAGATTACCTCCAAGGCCCTTTAAGCTTCAGTATTTTTTGCTTTGGAATGCAGATGCAACCTGCACTACAAACCGTGACAAATCCCACTTCCACTCACCCCCACTATTTGATTTCCCTATGACATTGTATCTCAGTCTCCATTTTAAAACTGGAAGTCTGCCCTCAATTTGGCAACTATTAACTGTATACTTATAACATGCAACATTCTTTTCATCTCCTAATTGAAGTAGGATATGTGAAGAACATTAAGAAGCCCTGGTGGTGAAACAGTTGAGCACTTGGCTGCTAACCAAAAGGTTGTTGGTTCAAACTCACCCAGTGTCTCCACAGGAGAAAGAGCTGGTGATCTGCTTCTGTAAATATTATGCACAAGAAAACCCAATGGGC
Organism: Elephas maximus indicus; assembly: GCF_024166365.1. Lineage (NCBI taxonomy): Eukaryota > Metazoa > Chordata > Mammalia > Proboscidea > Elephantidae > Elephas > Elephas maximus. The sequence continues at coordinate 95,062,108 of NC_064828.1, read as the reverse complement.
AGTTGTACTCTGTCACACGTGGTCACTATGAGTCAAAAATTGACTCAATGGCACACAACGACATGTGAAGAATACTAGGAGAAGTATGTGGAAGAAAGTATAGGCAACTCGCAGGGGAGTAGGAAATGACTAAGTCTAATACATTCAAGAGCTCCTTTAATTTATAATTGAAGGAATCACACCTCTGCAAATTATTAGAGTTAAAGCAGAGCTAAACACAAAATGTATTACAGTGTGTCTATTATGATACTATTTTGTAATATAAAATCAAAAATGATTTGTAGGGAGATGTGTATGTGTATAATATATGTCGTACTGTGGGGGCTTGAGTGTTGCTGTGATGCTGGAAGTGATGCCACCAGTACTCAAATACCAGCAGGGTCACCCATGGCGGACATGGTTTCACCTGAGCTTTCAGACTAAGACAGACTAGGAAGAAGGACCTCGTGATCTACTTCTGAAAAGAATTAGCCAGTGAAAACCTTATGAATAGCAGCAGAATATTGTCTGATATACTCCTGGAAGATGAGGCCCCAGGTTGCAAGGCACTCAAAAGATGACTGGGGAAGAGGTGCCTCCTGAAAGTAGAGTCGACCTTAATGACGTAGATGAACTCAAGCTTTTGGGACCTTTGTTTCCTGATGTGGCACAACCCAAAATGAGATGGAACAGCTGTAAACATCCATTAATAATTGAACCTGAAATGTATGAAGTATGAATCTAGGAAAATTGAAAATCATCAAAAATGAAATGGAATCCACAAACATCAATATCTTAGGCATTAGTGAGCTGAAATAATCAATCATATGGTCTACTATGCCAGGAATGACAACTTGAAGAGGAATGCGTTGCACTCATCGTGAAAAAGAACATTTCAAGATCTATCCTGAAGTACAGTGCTGCCATTGATAGCGTAATATTCATACAGCTACAAGGAACACCAGTTAATACAACTGTTATTCAAATTTACACACCAACCACTAAGGCGAAAGGTCAAGAAATCGAAGATTTTTAACAACTTCTGCAGTCCGAAATTGATCAAACATGCAATCAAGATGCACTGATAATTACTGGTGATTGAAATGTGGAAGTGGGAAACAAAGAAGGATTGGTAGTTGGAAAATATGGCCTTGATGATAGAAACAATGCCAGGGATCACATGATTGAATTTTGCAAGACCAATGATTTCTTCATTGCAAATGCCTTTTTTCACGAACGTAAATGGCGACTATACACATGGACCTCACCAGATGGAATACACAGGAATCGAATTGACTACATCTGTGGAAAGAGACGATGGAGAAGCTCAATATCATCAGTCAGAAAAAGGCCAGCAGCCAACTGTGGATCAGACCATCAATTACTCATATGCAAGTTCAAGTTGAAACTGAAGAAAGTTAGAACAAGTTGATGAGAGCCAAAGTATGACCTTGAGTATATCCCACCTGAATTTAGAGACCACCTCAAGAATAGATTTGACACATTGAACAGTAATGACCAAAGACCAGATGAGTTGTGGAATGACATCAAGGATATCATACATGAAGAAATCAAGAGGTCATTAAAAAGATGAGAGAAAAAGAAAAGACCTAAATGAATGTCAGAAAAGACTTGGAAACTTGCTCTTGAACATAAAGTAGCAAAATCAAAAGGAAAAAATGATAAAGTAAAAGAGCTGAACAGAAGATTTCAAAAGGTGGCTCGAGAAGACAAAGTGAAGTATTATGATGACGTGCAAGGACCTGGAGATAGAAAATCAAAAGGGAAGAACATGCTCAGCATTTCTCAAGCTGAAGCACTGAAGAAAAAATTCAAGCTTCGAGGTGCAATGCTGAAGGATTCTACAGGGAGAATATTAAATGACACAGGAAACATCAAAAGAAGATGGAAAGAATACACAGAGTCATTACACCAAAAAGAATTGGTCACCATTCAACCATTTCAGGATGTAACATATGATCAGGAACCAATGGTACTGAAGGAAGAAGTCCAAGCTGCACTGAAGACATTGGTGAAAAACAAGGCTCCAGGAATTGATGGAATATCAATTGAGATGTTTCAACAAACGGATGCAGCACTGAAAGTGCTCACTTGACTATGCCAAGAAATTTGGAAGACAGCTACCTGGTCAACCAACTGAAAAAGATCCATATTTATGCCTATTCCGAAGAAAGGTGATCCAACCGAAAGTGGAAATAATCGAACAGTGCCATTAATATCACATGGAAGCAAAATTTTGCTGAAGGTTTATTCAAAAGCGGCTGCAGCAGTATATTGACAGGGAACTGCTGGAAATTCAAGCTGGATTTAGAAGAAGATATGGAACCAGGAATACCATTGCTGATATCAGATGGATCCTGGCTGTAAGCAGAGAATACCAGAAAGATGCTTACTGGTGATTTATTGATTATGCTATGTAATTCGACTGTGTGGATCATAGCAAATTATGGATAACATTGCAGAGAATGGGAATTCCGGAACACTTAATTGTGTTCGTGAGGAATATGTACATGGATCGAGAAGAAGTTCTTAGAACAGAACAAGGGGATAGTGCGTGGTTTCAAGTCAGGAAAGGTGTGCATCAGGGTTGTATCCTTTCACCATACCTATGCAGCCTGTATGCTGAGCAAATAATCTGAGAATCTGGACTATATGAAGAACAGGGCATCAGGATTGGAGGAAGACTCATTAACAACTTGTGTTATGCAGATGACACAACCTTGCTTGCTGAAAGCAAAGAGGACTTGAAGCACTTAAATAATGAAGATCAAAGACCACAGCCTTCAGTATGGATTACACCTCAACATAAAGAAAACAAAAATCCTCACAACTGGACCAATAAGCAACATCATGATAAATGGAGAAAAGATTGAAATTGTCAAGGATTTCTTTTTACTTGGTTCCACAATCAACACCATGGAAGCAGCAGCCAAGAAATCAAAAGATGCATTGCATTGGGCAAATCGGCTGCAAGAGATCTCTTTAAAGTGTTGAAAAGTAAAGATGTCACCTTGAGGATTAAAGTGAGCCTGACCCAAGCCATGGCATTTTCAGTCACCTCATATGCGTGCAAAAGCTGGACAATGAATACGGAAGACTGAAGAAGAACTGACACCTTTGAATTGTGGTGTTGGTGAAGAATATTGAATGTACCATGGACTGCCAAAAGAACAAACAAATCTGTTTTGAAAGAAGTACAAGCAGAAGGCTCCTTAGAAGCAAGGATGGAGAGACTTCATCTCACATACTTTGGACATGTTATCAGGAGGGATTGGTCCTTACAGAAGAACATCATGCTTGGTAAAGTAGACAGTCAGTGAAAAAGAGGAAGACCCTCAATGAGATGGATTGACAGACACAGTGGCTGCAACGATGGGCTCAAGCATAGCAACAATTGTGAGGATGGTGCAGGACTGGGCAGTGTTTCATTCTGTTGTGCACAGGGTCACTATGAGTTGGAACCGACTTGACTGCACCCAACAACAACGACAACAATAACAATATATGTATATATGCATTGATGATTTTACATAATATATAAGCATTAGAAAAAGGGAGGTAATTACCTTTTCTGAAAAACTAAGGATGAGGGGTGATTTGGGTACCTTCGGGAAGAAAAAAGAAGGAAGGAGGGGCAAGAAAAGAGAAAGATAAAAGGTTTGCCATATCACTTATACATTTATGTATAATTATAAATGTATATGTATGTAAATACATTTTAAATAAAATAGAATGAATTTGAATATTGAAGTATATAAGCCGGAGGTTATGTAAATAATAATTATGCAAGTTCAAAACATATCACATAAAACTGGCCATCGGTACAGTCCTTCTAAGTACCCTGGCTCTACTCTAATTCCCAAAACCAAACTAGTTGCCATCGAGTCAATGCCAACTCATGATGATTCCATGTGTGTCAGAGTAAAACTGTACCCTTTAGGGTTTTCAATGACTGATTTTTCAGAAGTAGATTGCCAGGCCTTCCCTCCCAGGCACCTCTGTGTGGATTCTAACTCCCAACTTTTCAGTTAGTAGCTGAGCATTTAACCATTTGTGCCACCCAGGGTTCCTCTATTCTAATTAAACATTTATCAGTTTAAAAACTAGAAACCTCAGGGGCTCGCCACAAAGGACTTTCAGCTCTGTTTAGAGAAGTGTATCGGTAAAGCTTTGGCTCGATTGGGCTGACCCTGCCAGGAATTAATTGTGCACTTGTGAGCAACTCCTGTCGTAACTCTGGTCCTCTTGCAATTATCTACAAAATAGAGAGATGGAGCTATATTTCTTAGGTTTTTTTTTTTTTTTTTTTTTTTTTCATGATCGCTCCAGTTGTCTGCAAATTCTGCCTCTGTGGAAGTCTATTTTTTCTCTCTTCTTCTGTTTTAAGCACAAAATATGCTTTGTAAAATTCCAAGTACTTTCTTCACTCATCCTTGGAGGAAGGGCTGCTACTGACACCATAAGCCATTCACATGACAGTGAAAAGATAAAATCCTTTCCTGCTGGGTGGAGGGTAGGAGTAGAGGGGGATCCTAAAGATGAGTTTTCCTCTAAGAATTACACCCTTAAAAAAAAAGAAAGAAACCTAAACATCCGCAGTGTGAGAAGGGACCTTTTCTACCAAGCAGGTGTGACAGTTAAATGTAGCCTGCAGGAAAAGGGAACTGTCCCAGAGAAAGTGGCAGTCTTACATTCTTACCCTAGCCAAGATGTGGGTAATAACCCCATCTGTTAGGAAGATGATGAAATGTGAGGCAAAGAAAATGAGTTCATGAACTTGAGATGTTAAAAGAAAGAGAGAGAACGAGTTCAATATCTCAGAACAGCCTAAAGCTTTCTTTTAGCCAAGCTTAATTTCCTTTGTCAAGTGCAATTTGCGGGTCTCGTAGGATATCAACTGTGGGTGCATGCAGTGTTCCCAGTACATTTTGTACTGTACTGTCCATCCACAACTCAGCAGGTAAACGGATGAAGTAATTTGCCTAAAGGCTTGGGTTCCCTTCTGTCATATTGGAGTTTTTCAGGTCTGAGCAAGTCTGCAAAAGACATCATCAGTCAGTCTTAATGAAAAACAATGCTCTTTCTGCACTAGAACTAAGCACCCAAAACTCAAGCTTATAGATTTCAGTGTGACCTTGGAGACAGATACTTCACCTTGTCTGTCTTTATTCCCCAGTTTCCAAAGCAGAACTCAGACATTTCGGGTAGAAAGTGGAAGCCCAGAGAGGGGGAAAGACTTGCCTAAGGACACATAGCTGGTTCCTAGCTGAATCCAGAAGGACTATTTCAGTTGCAAGTGACTGTAAAGCCAACCAAAACTTCTTAAGGAGTTTGTTTAAACAAAAGGAGTAGTTTTGGGTTCAAGTTCAATAGCAGGTCTCGCTTTAGGCTTAACTGATGCATAATCTCAAAAAAATCTTACCAAGGCCTGATTCTTCTCTTCTGAGCTCTTGATGCTTAATATTCTAAGTTGGCTCCGTTCTCAGGCAGGTTGCCAACAAAAAATTCATTGTATCTCAATGCATCCTTGAGGATAAAATGTCCTCCTTAAACCAATTGTTAGCCAGGACTAGGGTGTGGCTGGATAATATGCCTCGCTCTAAGTTAGGAGTGGTGTTCCACAATTAGCAGATGGACCAGCACCAGTTGTCATCAAATCGATTCCCAATCATGACGACCTCATAGGTGTCAGAGTAAAACTGTGCTACACAGAGTTTTTAATGACTGATTTTTTGGAAGTAGGTCAGGAAGAAGCATAGAGACTCAAGTAACAGAGGCTGTCACCAGATAATGAGAAGGCCAACAGATGTCCACCATGTTGGCAGATCCTCAAGCAGAAGTCAAGTCTTCAGGTTGTTGGTTCCTAACCAAACCCTGCATTTCATTCTATGTGTGGCTGTAATATTAACAGCTTATGGGGAGGTTAAAGACATGGTAATTCCTAGGACTTAAAACCAACATTTGGTGATAATCCAAAAAACAGAAACCATTCATGTAGCGTTAAAGTTGTATAGTAAAAGTCAAGGACATTGCCAAGTTGCACACTTGCAGCTAACAACTTCCTCTTATATATCCTTGGCTAGAACTCTCATGTGAGCAACTAGTTACAAAAGAAGCTGTGAATGTTGTTTTATTTGAGTATATCACAAACCAGAGCCCTTGTGGTACAGTGGTTAAGAGCTCAGCTGCTAACCAAAAGGTCATTACGCCCCTCCTTGGAAACCCTACCGGGCAATTCTACTGTGTTCTACAGGGTTGCTATGAGTTGGAATCGGCTTGATGGCAATGGGGGATATCACAAACCAAAAACTTGGGTCAAATTAGTAGGGAAGAAGCAGAGAATAGATACCGGCTAGGAAACCAGCATCATCTGCTATTTCTAGTCTTTACATTTTCTTTTTTGTCCCTACTAAGCATCCAAAACTTCATCAGTGTGGTAGTGACAGCTAAACAATAATATCCTTCATCTTGAGTTTTAATTGGCCACACAGCCACTCACTAAAAACTACATTTCCTTGTCTCCCTTGCAACTCTGTCGTCATATTATTAAGTTCTGACCAATGGATGTGAGCAGAAGTGATATATGCCACTCCGTAGTCCAAAAAACCAAAAACCAAACGTGCTACAGTCAAGTCGATTCCAACTCATAGTGACCCTACAAGACAGAGTAGAATTGCCCCATACAGTTTGCAAGGAGCGCCTGATGGATTCAAACTGCCAACCTTTTGGTTAGCAGCCGTAGCTGTTAACTGCTATGCCACCAGGGTTTCCACTCCGTAGTCAAGTCCCCCAAAATAATGAATGCACATGTACTCCCCTGCCATTCTCCTCTTCCTGTTGGCTAGAAGATACCAAAAATAGGAGTATTCACTTTGGCCTGAGGAAAAATCTGCCTCCCCAAGGAACAGCCTACTCCAGACTGAAACTTGAGATATAATTATATTTGTACCTAATTGTTGTTAGTTGCAATCACTTCGATTCTAACTCAGGGACACCCATGTGGGAGGAGTAGAACTGCTCCATAGGGTTTTCAGGGCTGTGACCTTTTGGAAGGAGATCATCAGGCCTGTCTTCCAAGATGCCTCTGGGTGGATTCAAACCACCAACTTTTTGGCTAGTAGCCAAGTGCTTAACTATTTGCACCACCCAGGGACACCTGTATCTTGCTACAGCCACTGTATTACTGGATCTCACTGTTAGAGGTGCTTGGCATATATCTTTACACTTAATCTCTATGTCACTCTCTCTTTCTCTACCTCTCTTCTTCTGCCTTCATTTTCCACTCCTTATTTATAAATTGGGTTACTGTAGCTTAGGAGCTCTGTGCTCATCATTGGCCTACAGTTTTGATTTGTTCATTCCCATGCCCTCTTCAGGACTGGTAGGGTTCAGCAACCAGTTAACTTTGCCTCTCAATTCCAGATGGAAATCTGGCCCTTACACTGCAGAATAAAATAGACCAGGGGTTTACCAAAGAGGAGAGAGTATGGGAACAATCAATCCCCTCGAGCCAACCACATGACCTTAATTGAGAAATATAAACTGTAGTCCACATTGGCTGCCACTCTCCTGTTTTGCACATGTGATAAACATGGTGCATGGGCTCTCAGGACTGGTCGATCATAGCCCTCCTTCCCCTGAGCCTACTAAAAAAAAAACTAGCATCTCAGAATTCTTCTCAATCCAGTGCAGTATGTGGTAACTTTTAAGCCATAGGAGTTAGCATACCATTTGAAATCCCTTTGCCATTCCTGACTTACATAAAAAGAGTTTCAATGAGCATAGTTCCAGAAGAACTATAACCCAGGCCTCAGAGCAGAAACTAGAAAAGTCTCATAGGGGCCTGAAAGCTAAGAGTTACTTAAAAATCTTGGCTCAATCTGAGGACTCTAGGACAGTCTTCAGCCATCATTAATGCCTCCTGTCATTCATATCAGGTATGAGGGATGATGAGACTTTGTACAGAGAGGAATGTATTCCAAATTTATAAATCCATTGCTGCTAAGAACAAGACCCACACTGCTTTTGTTGTAGTCAGGACTAATAAAACACAGGGGCAGCAACAGCATGGGTGTCTTTAAAAGGAAGAACAGTGAGGCTGAGAATGAAATAAACAAGGTTGGATGAGGGTAATGGAATCCTTCAGCCTGAATATTGGTGGAAGAGAAGAGAGGTAATTAGTCTTTGTCCAAGCATAGTAGGCAGATTCCTGCCTGGACACATCTCTTTCTTTGAATCTGCCAATGTATCAAAAGTAAGATATATTAAAGTGTGTCTAATGTGATCCTACTTTTATAACATAATATGAAAAACACTATTATGGACATGCACATGTGTGCAATGTATATAAGTATATATATATATACATTGGTAATTTTTACATTATATATAAGCATGGGGCAAAAGGGAGGTAATTACCTTTCCTGAAGGCCTGGGGGTGGGGCTTTTACTTTTTAAAACATGGACATTACGTAGTTGAATATTAAGTTTCTCAGAGGTTAGTGACTTTCACAAGGTCACATAGCTAGGACTGCAATACAGCTCTATTCACTGTGGGAACATGTGCTCCTTAAGGGGACAGCTATGTCTGATTCACTGTCTAGTCTCTCTGAGACTTACACATTCTAAGTCCTTCATTTATGTTGTTGAATGAACATCTGACAACACTTAGCCATGAAAAATCATTTAGGGATTATTAAAAATTTAGGGCAAGCCATCCAAAATGTGGAATTTCTCATTCATGAGGAAATACAGATGCCACATTTCTAGAGACAGTTATTGACATGTTTGGTAAAAATGCAACTATCATTTCTGTTGGATATGGAAACCAGCTGAGCCCAGGATTTATGAGCTTATGTGAGAAAATTCTATCAGTTCTTGATGCAGAGCCAAACCATATATTCATCCAATGGATATATGTATTCTCTATTGCATACCTAAACTTCAGTAATTCTCCACTTGGTATTCATTAGTCTCGATAGTTTTTAACCTGGGGAGGGAGCCATCGTAACCTGGAGGGCAACTTAGAGATTTCCAAAAAAAACCAGTTAGTAAGTAGCTGTGGTGCCAGTTTTGGGTACCCAGCGAACACCAATTCCTCCCATTCTTCCCAGCCATCAGAACTGAAATATTGTCCAATGGCAATGTACCCTACTCTGAGGGAAGAAACACATTTGGTTTAAACCAACCCTAGTAATTCCACAATGCTTTGAAAGTGATTGTTCTAGAGATGGCCATGAGACCTAGCCTAAGAAAAAGTCTAGTAGAAGTTTCTAAGAATTATTTTTGCTTTTCATCTAAAAAAAGAAAACACAAGGAGTTGCTTCCTGCCTCTCCCTTCCTGTATTTGCACATTTTTCCTTCAAAGAGGGAGAGAACAGGTGGAAAAGCAAAGAGCGGGCAGAGACTTGAGGAGAGAGAAGGTATAACGGCAGTCTATGCAGAGCTGAATTCCAAGAGCCCTGACTTGATCACAGTGCTCATGTGCTTTGCTCTGTCTGTCATAAAACCGTGATTGGTAAACCGCACCCATTAGCCTCTGCCCCTTGCTTGCCTGGTACATGATGAGGATAATGAGAGGGTCTGAGTGAGGTCCTCTGTTCTGCCTCGACTAAGGCATACTACAAATGCAAAACATTATTATCTTGTTACCTCATTTCAGGAGGGGTCCTCATTAACGACTGGAAGCTGTATCTTGCCATAGCCATAAAGCAATAAATGGTATAGAAATGAGTCATAAATTACATCTAATTGCACTATCCCTTCCCATCAGAACCAGGAACCGCTCCAAATTAACAGGCTGAAAATTTAAAGCAGATATAGGGGATATCATTTTCTATGCAATACTTAATTAGCCTCCAGAAACTGCTACCATGAGGCATTACCTCAGAGCCCTAGACGCATCTCCCAAAGAGCAACTATGGTCACAGAGCATAGTGTAAGAGACAAGTATGACCCTTCCCAGACTTCACAGCCCATGCTAATTGCTCACAGACTGCGCTCAGAAAGGACGACCCATAGCAGCATACTGTGCAATTGGCTTGTAACTTAATATAGCAATCCGTAGCTGTTCGTTTTTGGCTAGAGTTATGCTATATAAAGGCCCTTCATTGCCTCTCCATGGTCTTGTCAAAGATCTGACTGAGACAGTGGAAGCTCTTTACATACGTAGTTTAGAATGATATTGAGACCAATCATAAAATCTAGCTACGAATGAAGGATGAGTAATCTTGGTGGACTCCATAGCCTTCTGTTCAATAACTGCTTAGGGTGTCATTGCATTCAGCATTAGAGTTTAACCTGGACCTGAATGGAGAAAGTGTAGCCATCACATGGGAGGGAACAATTTACAGCACAGCCAGTCATCCCTGTCAACAACAAAAGAAGCATGCATTTTACTTTTCCTCCATTGGCTCAGCTGCTGACCTTTGGAATTGCCTTTAGCAAACTAGTCATTGGATTCTCTGTTAGGATACAAGATGTTCAGTGTCTAACTCTCCTTACTTCTTTGGACTCTGGACATTGTTATTTGGAAGATATAATTATATTCATTAGAATATACAAGATTTAAAATGAGCTGGAAAAGTCTCTCCTTCAAGATTAAAAAAAAAACTAATTATATCACAGAAGAGAAAACATAGTAATTAAAATGACCATTATGGATCAAGCTCCCTATAATTACTGTTATTCATTTTGGCAACTGGGGGTTTGAGGATTTGAATTTTATTTTCCAAGCCATAAGTGTGAGAAAAGCAATTTATTTACTTTATTGTTGATCACTGGCAATTAATTTTTACCCATTTCTTCAGACTTCATTGGAGGGCTATATCTTTCCTCTTTATCCATGTCATTCATTTTTAAGGGATGGTTTCCCTGTCTAGTCTTCTCAGGCCTCATTGACAAATGCTCTTCTTACTCCCTGCCAATCACAGGCTGAATGCAGAGCTTTTTTCTAGCTACTCATACTCTCCAAATACTTTTTATTATTATTATTATTATTATTTTTCATCTAAAGCAGGAGAAAGTTAACTCACAGATTGGCTTGAGCCTGTTTGAATAATTTGTTAAATTACTTCTCCAGTACTGACTGCCATAATCGTTTACCAATTATTGCTAAATCTCTCTCTAAACCGTTGGGTTACATGCAATCACCACTCTATACAGCAATGTCATAACAGCAATGTCATACCCAAGACTAAATTATACAATATGAGAAAAACAAAGTTTTTAGAAGAAAGCAACAAGAGAAGGACTTGGAATTTTTATAAAACATAAAAATAAAGACCAAGGAAGGAGGGAAAGAAGTAAGCCATTATTCTGTGCACCTAATAAGCATAAGGTATGATGTTACATGCATTGTACTACATGCTATATGTGTTAATCGTATACCTAAGAGCAATCCTAAAAGATAAATATTTTTATCTGCATTTGACAGTTGAGGAATAGAGAGGTTAGTTAACTTACCCATGTTTATTCAGTGATAGAACTGGAATTCACACCAAGTTTCTTGATTCCAAAGATCAAAATAACCATCATTTTTTTTTATCATTGTCAACATGTTATATGTTTCTCTCTTTACTTTTACCTATCTGAATATTTAAAGTGGGTTTCTCAGAGACAACACATAGTTTGATCTTTTCTATGTACTCTCTGACTATCTAAGTCTTAATTGGTACATTTAAACCATTCACATTTAAAGCAATATCTACCATCTTTGTTACTGTTTTCTATTTAGTGTATTTGCTATTTGATTCTTTTTTCCCTCATTATCTGCCTTATGTGGTTTTAATTTAACATTTTTTATGATTCCATTTTATCTCTTTTAGCATATATACTTCTTTAAAAAAATTTTTTTAGTGATTGTCCTAGAGTTTACAAAATATATATATTTAAATAATCTAAGTCAACCTGCAAATAATATCACACTGCTTTGCATGTCATATAACAAGTAAAAAATAGTTGCCATCAAATCAGCTCTGACTCATGGCAACACCATGAGTGTCAGAATAGAATTGCACTCACCTCTGCAAAAATGACACTGATCAAAAAAACAGAAAACAACAAACATTGACGAAGTTGCCAGTACATTAAAGCTCTGCTCCACTGCTAGTGGGATTATAAATTACTTCAACCACTATGTAAAAAGGTATGGCACTTCCTCAAAAAGCTAAAAATAGAATTACCCTATGACCCAGTAATCCCACTCCTGGGCATATACCCTAGAGATCTAATAGCACTGGCACAAATAGACATATACACACCTATGTTCATTGCAGCATTATTCACAATAGCAAAAAGATGGGAACACGCTAAGTGCCCATCAACAGATGAATGGATAAACAAATTGTGTTACATACACACAATGGAATACTATGCAGTCATAAGGAATAATGATGAGTTCTCAAAATATAAAGTGGATGAATCTGGAGGACATTATGCTGAGTGAAATAAATCAATCACAAAAGGACAAATATTGTATGATCTCACTATTATAAAAAGACGAGAATAGGTATACATATAGAAAGCAAAGTTCTTTGGTGGTTGGTTACCAGGTATGAGAGGGAGAAGGTGAAGGAATCACATTCTAGAAAATAGACACTGTTAGTTTTGGTGATGGAAAAGGCAATACTGAATAAGGGTGATGCCAGCACAACTTGACCAAGGTAAATGATGGTACTAAGAAGTACACAAGAATAAGAGACAATTGTGTAAATGCTATAATATACACAATTTTGTAACAGTAATAACTAAAAAATATGTGTATGACTATATAGAGAGATACGTATGCATATATACATGTGGGAAGGCACATATTAATATATGGATGTACATGTATAGATGTATCTATAAAAAAAAAGATGTATCTATAGGCATATATATATACACGTTATGTGTGCTGCATATGTAAAAAAAAATTTTAATGCATATGTATTCATATATAAAATAAAGCACTTATGAGGCACAGTTACGGATACTTCCTAGACATAACCAAATACCTCACAGGATTAGTTTACTGGGTTTCAGGGCTTAGGACCATGGTCTCGTGGGGCGACTCAATCAATTAGTACAATATAGTTCATAAAAATAATGTTCTACAAGCTAGTTTGGTGAGGAGCATCTGGGGTCTGAAAAGCTTGCGAGTGGCCACGTAAAGATACAACTATTGGTCTCTAATAGTCTGGAGCAAAAGGGAAAGGAAACAAAAGACTCAGAGAAGAAACTATCCTACCAGACTAATAGTCTACACGAGCAACAGCCTCACCTATTTTGAGACCAGATGAACTAGATGGTACCCAGCTACCATACCGACAGTTCCAACCAGAGACACAATAGATGGTCCCAGAGAAATGGGAGAAAAATGTGGAACAAAACTCAAATTCCTAAAAAGAAGTCCAGACTTATTGAGCTGGTAGAGAGTAGAGGAACTCCCAAGACTATCACCCTGGGATACCCTCTGAACTGGAATTCAAACCACTCCCGGAGGTCACCTTTCAGCCAAATGACAGATTGGCTCATAAAATAAGTAATACCACCCAGGAATACTCTATTTCTGTAAACAGTCATCTAAATGAAGCCAAATGATCAACATTTTCCCTAGACTGAAGATGAGAAGGTATGGGGGGGGAGGGTAGGGAAGCTAGATTAATGGAAACAGAACAACCAGAATGGAAATAATGAGAATGTTGACACATTGTAGAAAATGTAACCAATGTCACTGAAAAATATGTATAGGTATTGTTACATGATAACCTAATTTACTGTGTAAACTTTCACCAAAAACACAATCACCCAACCTAGTGCCGTTGAGTCGATTCTGACTCATAGCAACCCTATAGGACAGAGTAGAACTCCCCCACAGAGTTTCCAAGGAGTGCCTGGCAGATTCGAACTGCCAACCCTTTGGTTAGCAGCCGTAGCACTTAACCACTATGCCACCAGGGTTTCCAAAAACACAATATTTAAAAAATAAAAAAGAATAAAACTGTGTACTGAGGGTATTCAATAGCTGATTTTTTAAAAGTAGATTAACAAGTTTTCCTTCAGAGGTGCCTCTGGGTGGACAAGAATTTCCAACCATTTGATTAGCAGCCAACACATTAGCTGTTTGCCCAACCCAGGGACTCCTTATACCTTATACCTTATAACAGAATATTTCCAGTTCTTTCCTCTTATTCCTTATGACATTGCCGTCATTCATTTCATGTATCCATATGCTATACTGACCCAACACATTGATACCATTATTATTTTAAACAAACAGTTCTCCTTTAAGTCAATTAAGAATAAGAAAAGTAAAAGATTGTACTTTACCTTCATTTATTATTGCTCTGGTGTTCTTTCGGTACAGAATATAAACTTGGATCAGTCCAAGTTTCTGACATCTATAACGTTTATTCCATCTGAAAACTTTTTTTTTTTTTAAACATTTCTTGCAGGGCAGATGTGCTGGTAATAAATTCCCTAAATTATTGTTTGTCTAAGAAAGTATTTTTCTTTTAATTTTGAAGGATAATTTTGCTGGATATAGAATTCTAGATTGGTGGGTTCTTTTGTTTTGCTTTTCAACACTTTAAAATTTTCAGTTCACTCCCTTATTTCTTACATAGTTTCTGATAAGTCTGCTTTAATTCTTATCCTTGTTCTTATATGTATAAAATGATTTCTCCCCTCCAGCTTCCTTCAAGTTATTCCCCTTGTCTTTGATTTTCTGCAGTTTGAATACAATACACATGGATGTGGGGGTTTTAGTATTTATTCTGCCTGGTATTCACTGAGTTCTTGGATCTATGTGCTACTGTTAGTCACTAATTTTGGAAAAGCTTTGGCCATTATTTGCTTCAAACACATCTTCTGCTCCCTTCTCTTTTTCTTCTCCTTCTAGTATTCCAATTATGCATATGTTACATCTTTTGACATTGTCTCACAGTCCTTGGGTGATCATCTCTTTTTTTGTTTGTTTACATTTCAGTTTGGGAAGTTTCTACTGAGCTATCTTCAAGCTCACTGATTTTTTTTTCCTCAACTGTGTTGAGTCTATTGATGAATGCTTCAAAGGCATTCTTCATTTCTTTTACTGTTTTTCATTTTAGGCTTTTTGATTCTTAATTGTAGTTCCAATCTCTTTGTTGACATTTCCCATCTGTTTCCATATGTTGTCTGCCTTTTCCATTAGAGCTTTTAACATATTAATTATAGTAATTTTAAATTTTCTATTCGATAATTCCATCATTTGTATCACATCTGAGTCTGGTCCCGGATGATTGCATCATCTTTTCAGACTCTGTCTTTTCTTGCCTTTTATCATGGCTTGTAATTTTTTGTTGAAAGCTAGACATGTAGTATCAGGCAATAGGATCTAAGGTAAATAGGCCTTTAGTCTGAGGATTTATTTTAATCTAGCTAGTAGTTGGGCTCTGTTTAATGTTTGTTGTAACTATAGGTACCAGAGACTTCAAATTCCTTTACTGTTCTTGTTTTTGTCTCCTCTCTTGGCTTTGGAGTTTCTCTACATACTGCCACTCAGAGATAGACTGTGTCTTACAATGCTTTCAGCTGTAATCCACTGTAATTTTACTGAAGTATTTTGGTGTAATGTTAGGATGGCAGGGAGGAGAAGCAGTCTATAATGTTTCAATTATGCCTCAATCTATTAGTGGGCCTGTGTCTTAGGGGCTGTGACCTTTACAAATTTTCAGTCCCTTCTCCAGTGATATATCTTTTTCCCCTGCTTCTTACTCCCTTACTTGGCTGGAGCATTCCCAATCCACTTACTTGAAGCCCTGTCCATGATTGAGTACATTTTTTGTTCCCCACTTAAGTAAGAAGGAAGAATAAAAGGGACTAAAGGGAATAGGGAAGATTTCCATTCCTTCTCCTGTGGTCAAGTTTCAGAACTGAATTATGGCAAAGTTTTTTCTTCTAGAGAGTAAACCTATGTTAAGGAGAATACTTGGAGCATGTTTTACAATGGTTAATCTTCCCCTCCCCTGCTAGGGCCACAAGAGGATCTTTCTGGGATCCCCACTGTGAAAACTTAGTGGGCTTCCAGGACAGAAATTCAAGGAAAGTATGCCCTCCACAAGACTGGGCCCCCAGGAGTTGTTTCTCACTTTCAAGATAGTTCACACTCGGCCTGCAGAAATTTGTCAAAATTGCCTTCTAAGTGTTCCCGTTAGTCTATGGCACCAGCACCTTCTACTCTGATCAAGTATTTCTCAGTTGCTTTATCTCTCTGAATACAATTGTCTCTCTATATTTCATGGTGGTAGCCTGGCCTGCAAACTCAGTTCTCTGGAGGATCCAAAAAAAGTAGATAATTTTTCATTTTGTCCATGTTTTCTTGTTGTAAGTATGGGAGTGATGACTTCTGAGCTCTTCATATGCTAGAGCTGAAACCAGAAGCATCATCATTTTTTTGGATAAGGAAAATTTGGTGAAGAACGTAACAATCTAAATATTAAAGTTTGATTAATCAGATGTAGCCAAAGTCTAAATATCTGAGGTTCTTCTAAGAATTTCATTGTTTATTTCAGGTATTTAAGTTTCATTAATAAGTAATGTAAAGTGATAATTGTTTCAAAATTTCTACCCCACCTTGTCTAGTGACTTTATCACAAACACTAGTCCATTAAATATTTGGGGGGGGGGGGAGAGATGCCAATTGCCAAAAAGTTTGGGAAATATTATGTTTTATATTGCCTTAATGGAAAAATCGTAACAAATGCTAGTTGTAATAAAGGCTCAGGGGGGCAAAAAAAAAAAAACCTGCATTAAAAAATACATGTTCAATGTCATTTGTACTAAATGTTTCCCAGACTTATCTGACTGTGCAATCTTTTTATTCCCTTCTTATTGCCTATTAACCATTACGATAGACAGAATAATGCCCTTCCTAAAAATGACCAAATCTCAATCTCCAGAGCCTGTGAATATGTTACCTTACATGGCAAAAGGGACTTTGAAGATGTTAAGAATCTTGAAATGGGGAGATTACCTTGTGTTATCTGGTGGCGTAGTGGTTAAGTGCTACAGCTGTGAACCAAGAGGTTGGCAGTTCGAATCCACCAGGCACTCCTTGGAAACTCTATGGAGCAGTTCTACTCTGTCCTATAGGGTTGCTATGAGTCGGAATCGACTCGACAGCAGTGGGTTTGGTTTTTGGGTTTTTATCTGGGTGGGCCCAACACAAACACAAGGGACCTTGAGGGAGGCAGGAGAGTTGAAGCAAAGAGAGGCTGCTTTACAACAGAAACAGAGATTTGAAGATGCTATGTCACTGGCTTTGAAGATGGAGGAAGACCCCATGAGTCAAGGAATACAGGTGGCCTCCAGAAGCTGAAAAGACAGAAAACAGATTGTCCCCAAGAACCTTCAGGAGAAATCACCCCTCCTGACACCTTGAATTTATTTAGCACAATGACACTGATTTTGGATTTCTGACCTTCACAATAGTAGGATGATAAATTTTATTACTTTAAGCCACTAAGTTTGCAGCGATATATTACACTAGCAATAGGAAACTAATACAACATGCTGGTCTTTGATGAAATACCCTCTGGGAAATGCTACACTATAAGCAAGGCATAGTGTTAGATATTTTGAGGGCTAAAAAGAGAAATACACTCTGTGTATATGTATAGTAATCCTACAAGTTAGCAAACTAGGAAGAGTATAAAAAATTGATCAAGACAGGGTGAGAAGAAAAAAATCTCCTTCAGAAAAATACCATCATTAAGGGACCACAAAAAAGAGAGAAATTAATTTTTACCAAGTATATTTGAGGAATTTAACAAATATTTATTCAAAACTTACTGTGAGATAGGCACAGTACCAGGCAGAAAAGTACAGATACGAATAAAAAATGATTCATGCCCCTCCTTGTATGAATAAACTTTTTGCAGAAGAATCAAGTCAGCCAAAATAAGACTGGCTGCATTCTACCTTCAAAGTCGAAATAATTCATTAGTCCTAAGGCAAATATGCATATTTTTAAGTAGCTGAATGTATCTAAAGTATTGAATGAAAGAATGCAATAAGAAAATACGCATTTCTCTGACCTAGAACATAAATTTCTAGACATATTAGCAATATGGAAATGAAAGTGATATTTTGATCTCTCATCCCATTCATAAATACTTCATAGGCATTATCTCATTTCATCTTCAAAACATCTAGGAATAAAGATATTAATGCTATCATCCCCATATTAGAAATAGAGAAACCAGGTCACTCCATGAGTTAGCGGCTCCAACCTACCACCTTCTCTCAGCCCATAAAATCTTATTCTGTAGGCAATTGAGAATTGGTACAGGTTGTGAGCACTGGTATGGCATGATCACACCTGTGAATCTCATTACCGTTTTCATGACTTGTCTTCCTAAATCACCAGAAGTGCCAAATAAAAATTAGCATACCACCTCCCTTCACCCTTAGGGGAAACCCTGGTGGTGTAGTGGTAAAGAGCTACAGCGCTAACCAAAGGTCGGCAGTTTAAATCCACCAGGCGCACCTTGAAAATTCTATGGGGCAGTTCTACTCTGTCCTATGGGGTCTCTATGAGTCAGAATGGACTCTGCAGCAACAGGTTTGGGTTTGGGTTTGTTTCACCCTTAGGAGATTTTCCTTCTTACCACAGAAAACTAAATACAGGTAGCATAGATTTACTTAGCAATGAATAATCCACAGAACATTAAGGCTGCATGGTTTATGTTAAAACCACTGATATATTTCCAGAACAAGAAATTAGAAGATAAAGGGAAAACAATTAATTTACCTACATTTAATCCACAGAAGACAACTATATATTGTCATTGAAAATGCTTCCTTGGTGCACAGCAATTACAGAGTCTATATCTCATCTTTGCTTGGAGCTTCAAAAATGAACACCAGAGCCCTAAAAAGAAATCTGGGGGCTAAAGTCTACAGACTTAAAAATTACATGTATTATTCATTTTATCTTTAAATTCTAAGTTCTCAAGAAACTTTGTTTTAATCCAGAAAAAAAGAATAAAAGTCATTATTTAAGTGATTATTTAAGTCATAAACCTTGAGAAATAGTTATCAGAGCCAGTTAATGACCTAGCCTCTCAGCTTATGGAGGTTAACACTCTAATAAACCATTTGTTAACTGCAGCAATTGACTGATTGCAAGAGAATTATGGCTATTATATTTCTATTTTATGAGTGAGAATGGGGTAAAGACACAGTTAGATGGAGACAGTGTGTACGAGGATACCAAAATACGGCTATAGTGAAAATGATTGCATCCTGTCACTGAAAGGCTTCCCTTATGATGCATGAGAAGGGCAGAGGAGCTGCCATGATATAACTACCATAATTTTACGCAAATGAACTTTCTATGTTTGTTTGCCAACCGTGCCCTCTGTGCCCTCCTACTATGAGGTGTTTTCATAACTGTTGCTATATGAATTTTTTTTACATGTTGCTGTAAGAAAAAAAATTAGCATAGTGTGCTTATGGAAATGTCTCCAGAGGGGTGGGAGAGGGCATGGTTGGTGGCAAACAAATGTAGAAGGTGCTTGTTATTTGCATAAAAATATAGTATATAATGAATGCAGAAATTATCGAACAATATCATTAATATCACACACAAGGAAAATTTTGCTGAAGATCATTCAAAAGTAGCTGCAGCAGTACATCAACAGAGAACTGCCAGAAATTCAAGCCAGATTCAGAAGTGGACATGGAATGAAGATATCATTGCTGATGTCAGATGGATCTTGGCTGAAAGCAGAGAATACCTGAAAGATGTTTACTTTTGTTTTCTTGACTATGTAAAGACATTCAACTCTGTGGATCATAACAAATTATGGCTAACATTGCTAAGAATGAGAATTCCAGAACACATAACTGTGCTCAAGAGGTACCTGTACATATATCAAAAAGCAGTTGTTCAAACAGAACAAGAGGATACTGCATGGTTTAAAGTCAGGAAAGGTGTGCATCAAGGTTGTATCCTTTCACCGTACTTATTCAATCTGTGTGTGGAACAGATAGTCAGAAAAGCTGGACTATATGAAGGAGAATGAGGCATCAGGATTGGAGCAAGACTCATTAACAATCTGTGTTATGCAGAAAACACAACCTTGCTTGCTAAAAGGGAAGAGGACTTGAAGCACTTACTGATGAAGATCAAAGACCACAGACTTCAGTATGGATTACACCTCAACACAAAGAAAATAAAAATCCTCACAACTGGACCAATAAGCTACATCATGATAAACGGAGAAAAGATTGAAATTCTCAAAGATTTCATTTTTCTTGGATCCATAATCAACACCCATGGAAGCAGTAGTCAAGAAAACAAATGACTCATTGCATTGGGCAAATCTGCTGCAAAAGACCTCTTTAAAGTGTTGAAAAGTAAAGATGTCACTTTGAGGGCTGAGGTGCGCCTGACCCAATTCGTGGTATTTTCAATCACCTCATATGCATGTGAAAGCTGGACAATGAATAAGGAAGGCTGAAGAAGAACTGACACCTTTGAATTGTGGTGTTGGTGAAGAATATTGAACACACCATGGACTGCCAAAAGAATGAACAAATCTGTCTTGGAAGACATACAGCCAGAATGCTCCTTAGAAGCAAGCATGGGGAGACTTCATCTCACATACTTTGGACATGTTATCAGGAGGGATCAGTCCCTGGAGAAGGACTTCATGCTTGGGAAAGTAGATGGTCAGTGAAAAGAGGTAGACCCTCAACGAGATGGACTGACACAGTGGCTACAACAATGGGCTCATGCATAACAACAATTGTGAGGATGGCACAAAGATTGGATGGTGTTTCATTCTGTTGTGCATAGGGTTGCTACGAGTTGGAACCAACTAGATGGCACCTAACTACAACAATAATAGTGAATAAGACAATGGAAAATGGTAGTCTTGGTTAAAAACAGTAAAAGGCTTAGTAAAACTAAGCCTGCCAAAAAGCATTAAAATGTCCTCAGCAAAAATACACACTGAATACTTTGATGAAAGTTTGAAGTCACTCAAACACTGAGCATGAGGAGAACTTTTACCTTCACAAAGGGACATGTTTCCAAAAGCAATTAAAATACTTCTCAGAAATTTGTATTGAGGATTGAAATCTGGAATCATATGTCCCCAACAATTATCGAGACTTTTTTGAAAATAAGGACATTTTTGTAAAGCAAGAGGGTAGGCTTTATCTGTCTAAATCAGAAAGTCAGGAATATATTGCCTCAGTTCGGATTATATGTAATGTTATAAGAATAAATAGTCAAAATAAATGGCTTAAATAAGATAGAATTTTATTTCTCGTTTGTAAAAAATAATTTACACAGTCAGTGGTGGTAGATGACTTCTGCTGCATAAAGTCGTTGGAGTTCTAGGTTCCTTCCTGGACACCAGTCTAACAACACTAGGATTTGATTTCTTCCTCATAATGGTGGCTACTAGTGCTCCACTCATCAATTTGGTTTTCTGGTCAAAAGTATGAAAGAAGAGATGAAAGTCACAACCCTCTTTGTAGTAAAGAATTAATCTTATCCAAAGAGATATTGGTCTTTGCCCTTGGTTACTGGGAGGGGATCTCTAGGCCCCTGGAATGTCCTGGCTGATGAGTGTTTTTGTTTATCTGTCTTTGGCCACTGGACTGTCAACCATATAATTTATGATGGGGTCTTTCAACCACATGGTATCAGTTCCAACATCCGGAGGAACTAGAGACTAACAGTCTTTGCCTAACCTCTGGGAGGGGCTGGAAACTAAAGGTCAGCCATGGGGGCAGCATGTGATTGAATCCCAATAAAAACTCTGGATATCAAAGGCTAAGATGAGCTTCACTGGCTGGCAATACTCCATGTATACTGTCACATAGTATGACCAGGAGGAGTGAACACCATCCATAACTCCATGGGGAGAGACAACCAGAAGCTCTGCACTTGGATGCCTCCTGGAGTCTGCCCTCTGCGTCTCTTCCCTTGGCTGACTTTCATCTGTACTTTTTCCTTGTAACAAACTGTAACCATGAGTATAACCACTTTCAGTGAGTTCTGTGAGTCCTTCTAATAAATTACCAAATCTGAGGATGGTTTGGGGAATCTCCTGAACTTGCAATTGGTATCCGTGTTCCCTCTAAACTGTATAGTTTGTGTGGACCATATTCCCTTTAAACTTTACAGCTAGCTAAACCTCCCATATCCTCCATTTTAAGGGGAAGTCAAGTACCACATAACACTTTGATTCACGTCTCATTGGCCAAAACCTAGCCATATGGGCATATCTATTTGCAAAGGAGGGTGGGAAATGTAGACTTGGGTTGGGCATATTTCTATCCTTAGTAAATCATATTTCTGTTACATAGGAAGAAAAGGATAATGGATATTGGAGGTGAAGGGCTCACACATTTGATACATACACCTTCTATAAAAACTGTAAAATATTTATACTCAAAAAAGCACTTCATTCGTACATGCTAGATGATAAGCATAATTGGGAATCTTGATGTTTAAAGAAATCAAGAATTTTCTATTTAAGAGGAAGTAACTTTCATGGCAAATTTCCCGTTTTGCTATATAACTTATGTTCTTGCTTCCAAGTATGATCACTCTGCCTTTTACATCATGCCTATTATATTAATCTTAATATTTACAGGCTATGGAGGCCACATGGTAGCAGCTACAAGTCAATTTGATCCATAGAAGTCAAAGTATCATGTCAGGGAGGAATTATATCCATTGCGTAGGTAAGGAAGCTATAACTCATGATTCCAACCCTATGCCAATAGCTAGCTCTCCAGGCCTTGGTGAACAGGGGGATCTAGTCTTTTCAAATCCTAGATGGATTTTGCACATAGCAGTCACTGCTTTACCTAAGGTCAAAATGGGTGCTGTTTTCATAGGGTAATGACTTCCTGCTACCTTGATGGTTTGGGCTGATGCCAGAAGAAGGCTCCTCTGCTTTCTAAGAAAAAAGTCTGAGCCCTACATGAGTTGTGTCAGTAAATTCTTACAAGCCTGCATCTGCCCCTCCTCCTTTCAGACACCTATTTTATTTCTGCTTTGTGAATTTAAAGCATGTGGTCATTCTCTTTCAAACTAAGAATCTTTACAGTCTAGTAGTGGTATTTCCAAAGTCTGCCTTGATTTCTCTAGACACCAATCCTCACACAGGGTCACCTCTATTCATTCATGATAATTTGGCTTTAAATTTGTTCCTGGGTCTTTTAATCAGTCTATGGCACAGATGTCTTCTGCACTAACATTCTTTAAATTTCCACACAGCAACCCATATGCACTGGGTATGGATTTCACCTCACAAACTTGTGTGCAAGAAATATTGCTTGCTTTATATTTATGTAACTAAGCATAATTTACTTTTTTATGTCTCTCTTGATCAAGGTTCTTGAAACTACAATGAGGTACTGGAAACAATCCACCTTACCTTCTTTTTCCAGGGTTTTTTGTTGTTGTTGTTGTTTCCAGGGGTGCCTCTCAGTCGTGGGGACTTACATGGTGCCCATGGGATGGGAGGCAGAGGATAGGCTTCTAGTCCTCATTGTAGTCACCTGTCCATACAATATCCACGAGATGTGCCCATTCTCATGTAGTTTTGGTCATCTGTCAGGGCAGATCACTGCTGGTCCTCCTCCCAATCCCACATTCTTTTCAAGTCTTCTGCTTTCTACCAGCCATATATGAGATCCCTAAAAGCTTGTGGGGATTCTGTTTTCTGCTCTGCCCTTTGCTGGAGCTCCAGGACATTCCGTAAAGACATCCCATGCCTGTCTACTTAGACACTCCATAGAGTCACTTCTCCAGCTTCTCCAGCATACGGTGCAGAGGAAACTCCACAGCCTTGCCTTGCAGCTTTCATAGGTTCTACCTGGCAGAGTACACAGGGTTTCTCTGCTCTCAGATCTAACAAACCTATCTGGGGGCTCTATTTTTTCCCATTTCTCCCCACCCTTCCCTGGGGGACAGACCAGGGGAAACAGGATTAAAGTCCCTTCTGAGAAACCCACCAGTGTCTAACTTTTTCTCCATTCCCTCTACCCAGGGAAACTTTTCTAGAAAAGAATGATTACATATTTCCCTACACCCTGAATGATTTCACAGCCTGCACTTTCAAAGTATGAAAGAATTGACTGCTTTTCTACCATAACAACTCTTCTTTAGGACATAGGTGTTATAGGGAGGCATAGTATGGTAGTTCTCAAAGTTGGCCCCCCAAGCCAGCAGCATTAGCATCACCTGGGAACTTGTTAGAATGTAAATTCTCAGACCCTACCCCTGACCTGCTGACTCAGAAACTCTGGAGATGGACCTAGCAATCTGTGATTTAACAAGCCCTCCAGGTGATTCTAATGCATTCTCAAATTTGAGAAATATAGTACAAGCTTAGCTTCTAGAGTTAGACTGCCTGGGTCTTGTAAGCCGTGTGACCCTGGGCAAGTGGCTTAACAGGGAACGATATTTGTATTTTACCTCACTTGGAGGCTATTGTAGTGGTTACATAGACTAACATAGATTAAGTACTTAGAACAGAGCCCAGCGTGTAGTAAGTACCATAAAAATAGCTACTACTTTTATTAGCATATGTTCTGACCAAAACCAAAATTGAGAGAAAGCCTACAGCTACAGAAAATATCAAGGAATGAGACATCAGTTACTATTTCAAGTAAAAAACCCAAAAACCAATTGTCATTGAGTCAGCTCTGACTCATGGAACCTGCATGTGCATGAGAGTAGATCCGTGGTTCACATGGTTTTCAGTGGCTGATTATTCGGAAGCAGGTCGCCAGGCCTTCCTTCTAAGGCACCTCCGAGTGGACTCAGGCTGCCAACATTTTGGTTAGCAGCCAAGTGCTTTAAGTGCCTACACCACTCAGGGACTCCATTTCGAATGTACCAGCCCACGTAATTTGATGGAAATAAAACCGCATTCCTACAATTCCTTTACATTTACTCTATAGTTCACATTTTGTATTAGTGGCTTTCTTGTTACTTCAAATTAAAGATTGCATTGAACTACAAAAAAGATTTTCTAAAATGAATCACTCAGTTTTTTTTTTTTCCAAAAGAATGGAAAATTATATTGAAACTAATTTTGATATCAGGTGAAACACCGACTCATCCACTCGCAAGTGGCTGACCAAGGTACTTTGTTTACTGATTTTACTGGTTCAGCTGATGTGTGGTCACACACACCACTGGCTGGGAAATTGGAAAGAGTTTTAAAATACAAATTATTTTTCTTCAGTGGTATTTGAACTTTATTACCATACGCTGGCTAACATTACCATTGAATGAATTACTTGTTGAGAGAAAATTACTCACTCATTCACATGTGGTGAATTTAATTCTTCGAGGAAGCCAAGATCTCATTTCGTAATTTAGGTAGTTTACTAAACACTGTTTATTTACTCCACTTCCCAGGAAACACTCACCTTAACTGGTTTAGCAGCATACCTCTAGAAATGAGGTCAGTCCCAGATATGGAAACTAATACCTTTCACACTTTTGTGATGCTATAGCCTATAGAACTAACAACCTATCTCATTAAAGTGAGAGTGCCATGCTGCTGTCAACACTCACTGAAGTTTTTCTACAAGGAAACGTAGCTTTGTTAATGTAAATGGAGGACAATTGATAAGAGTTGAAAATCCTTCCCCTCACTACTTTCTTGTAAGGAATATTCTAGAAGCCATGAAATAGATAAAAAGAAAAATGTAAGGATTATCTATATCGTTCAAATCATTCTGCTTCATTTTGACTGGCTTTTCTTGATCAAAATCACAGTATAGTGTAGTATCATGTTGAAAACAGGAAAACATGTTAGGAAAAAAAAGAGATTTTTCCCATATAATACAAAACATATGGGTATTTGAAAATATCACTTTTGTTACTAATCTTTAAAGCTCCACGTTCAGTATCATGGAAACAGGACAACAATGAAGTTAAAACAGACTAAAGAGAATCACAACAGTTTTAAGTGGGAGGGTGCCTACTGATGAATCATCTCAACTAACTCTTCTTTTATGTACATAAAAACTCAAGGCAGAGATTTATCCTACTTGTAAGCTTAAGCTCTTCTTAAAACACCTAGGAAGGTGGAGCCAAGATGGCGGCATAGACAGATACTTCCAGCAAGCACTCTTTACAACAAAGGCCTGAAAAAACAAGTGAAACGAGTATATTTGTGACAAGCTGGGAGCCCTGAGCATCAAAGGCAAGCTTAGACAACGAACTGAGGGGCAGGGGGAGGAAGAGACCATTCAGAAGTGGAGAGGAGTTACCAGACCTGAATCATGGGGAGCCCTCAGACCCCATTCCCAGACCAGCAGTGGTGGTAGTGGCGGGTTGGTACTAGCGTTCGGCTTCAGTTTCCTCAGGGAGAAGCAGCCAGCGTCACAGCCTACTCACACCTCTGGAACCTCAGAGAATGGCGCTCTAGGCAAAAGCTAAGTACTTGTGTATATTTTATCGCACCCACCCCAATCCCCAAGCTGGCTTCAGTGGCTGAATCCCTGGGCCTGAGATAGACCCTGGTGAGCACCTAGAGCCATTCTCCCACTCTTGGGAAAGGAAAAAATTTCCAACTTGGGGGAAAAGATAATTTCCTAGCTCCGTTAACCGGGGAAGCTCAGGACAGAAGCAACTCCTATCCAGGCATAAACCATCCGTGGACCTTGAGCACCTTTCCCTTCTGCATGGACCTATTTTCCAAAATAGGCCCTTGTTGGCAAACTCCAACCATTTCATCTCTGCGGTAGAGAGGTGGGTCTTTGACATTTGACATTGTTTTGCCTATTAAACAAGGTCCTCACCTACCCACAACAGGGACCTAAGGACTGACAGCTCCACTCACGTCACCCAGCCACCCACGACAGGGGTCCAAATATAACTGGTACCTCCCAATCCTTACAACCAAAAATTTTGGGTGCCCATGGTCCCTCTGCAGAACACACCACCAGCACACTCTAGGGAACAGAGATGGCTTTTCCTCAGAGACACTTGGGGGTCAGTTCTCTGCCCCCTGCCTTGTTCAGAGCGTGACCCCCTGCTGTAATCAGATACCGGTATATACGCCAATCACCCCTGCCCCTCTAAGACTGTAGGACACTGCCTGTACCACACACTTGATGATCAGCTACCCTGAAACCTGAGCTGAATTCATACAAGAAAACTGAATGCACTTCTAGACTTATATGCCTGATAACAGCTGTAGCCAACTGGGGACAGGACACCAGAGCTCCAAAGGTGAAAATAATCAAGCTAGCTCACTCAAGCAACCCATAGCGGTATACCAAACCAAAACAAAGCAAGCAACTATGACACAGTAAGCAAGCATAAACTAAAACAATAACTTAGAGATGGCTCGAAGACAACAGTCAATATCAAGTCAAATAAAGAAACAGGCCATGATCACCTCAACAGGCTCTCAAAACAAAGAATCCAGGGATCTTCTAGATGAAAGTGCATTCCTGGAATTACCAAATGCAGAATACAAAAGTTTAATATACAGAACCCTTCAAGACATCAGGAAGGAAATGAGGCAATACACAGAACAAGCCAAAAAACACACAGATAAAGCAACTGAGGAAATTAGAAAGATTATTCAGGAACATAAGAAAAGTTTAATAAGCTGGAAAAATCCACAGACAGACAGCAATCAGAAATTCACAAGAGTAACAATAAAATTACAGAATTAGACAACTCAAGAGAAAGTCAGAGGAGCAGAATTGAGCAAGTAGAAGCTAGAATTTCTGAACTCGAAGATAAATCACTTGGCACTAATATATTTGAAGAAAAATCAGATAAAAGAATTTTAAAAAAATGAAGAAACCTTAAGAATCATGTGGGACTCTATCAAGAGAAATAAGCTACAACTGATTGGAGTACCAGAACAGGGAGGGATAACAGAAAATGCAGAAAAAATTGTTGACGATTTCTTGGCAGAAAACTTTCTTGATATTGGGAAAGATGAGAAGATATCTATCCAAGATGCTCATCAAACTCCACTTAAGGTAGATGTTAAAAGAAAGTCACCAAGACATATTATAATCAAACTTGCCAAAACCAAAGATAAAGAGAGAATTATAAGAGCATCGAGGGATAAATGAAAAGTCGCTATGAAGGGGAGCCAATAAGAATAAGCTCAGACTACTCGGCAGAAACCATGCAGGCAAGAAGGCAATGGGATGACATATTTAAAAAATTGAAGGAAAAAAATTGCCTGCCAAGAATTACATATCCAGCAAAACTGTCTCTTAAATATGAAGGTGAAATTAAGATATTTCCAGATAAACACAGGTTTAGGGGATTTGTAAAAACCAAACCAAAGCTATAAGAAATACCAAAGAGAGTTCTTCGGTTAGAAAATCAATAATATCAGGTATCAATCCAAGACTAGAACACTGGGCAGAGGAACCAGAAGTCAGCTTAGACAAGGAAATCAAAAAAAACAAAACAAGATTTAAAAAAAAAAAAGCCCAAACAGGTTAACAGTGATGTTGTTATATAAAAGAAGACAACATTAAAATAATTAAGAGGGATTAAGAAATGTAACCATACACCTTCTACATGGAGAGGAAGATACGGCAATACAAAGAAATAAAAGTTAGTTTTAAATTTAGAAAAATAGGGGTAAATAATAAGGTAACCACAAAGGAGACAAACTATCCTACTCATCAAAATAAAATACGAGGGAAAAATATAGACTCAGCAGAAACAAAATCAACAACAACAAATATGAGGAAAGGACAATATATAAAGAAAATCTACTCAACGCATAAAATCAAGTGGAAAAAAGAAACTGTCAACAATACACAAAGACATCAAAATGATAGCACTAAATTCATACCTATCCATAATTACCCTGAATGTAGAAGCACTAAATGCACCAACAAAGAGACAGAGAGTGGCAGAATGCATTAAAAACCAAGATCCATCTATATGCTGCCTACAAGAGACACACCTTAAACTTAGAGACACAAACAAATTAAAACTCAAAGGATAGAAAAAAATATATCAAACAACAATCAAAAAGAGCAGGAGTGGCAATATTAATTTCTGACAAAATAGACTTCAAAGTTTAATCCATCGGAAAGGATAAGGAAGGACACTACATGATGATTAAAGGGACAATACACCAAGAAGATATAACAATATTAAATATTTATGCACCCAATGACAGGGCTGCAAGATACATAAAACAAACTCTATCAGCATTGAAAAGTCAGATAGGCAGCTCCACGATAAGAGTAGGAAAGCTCGACACACTACTTTCAGTGAAGGACAGGAAATCCAGAAACAAGCTCAATAAAGACACAGAAGATCCAAATGCCACAATCAACCAACTTGACCTCATAGAAATATACAGAACACTCCACCAAACAGCAGCAAAGTATACTTTCTTTTCTAGTGCACATGGAACATTCTCCAGAATAGACCACATACTAGGTCATAAAGCAAGCCTTAGCAGAATCCAAAGCACTGAAATATTACAAAGCATCTTCTCTGACCATAAGGCCAAAAAAGTGGAAATCAATAACAGGAAAAGCAGGGAAAAGAAATCAAACACTTGGAAACTGAACAATATCCTGCTCAAAAAAGACTGGATTATAGAAGACATTAAGGATGGAATAGGGAAATTCAGAGAATCCAATGAGAATGAAAACACTTCCAATCAGAAACTTTGGGACACAGCAAAAGCAGTGCTCAAAGGCCAATTTATATCAGTAAATGCACACATCCAAAAAGAAGAAAGGGCCAAAATCAAAGAATTATCCCTACAACTTGAACAAATAGAAAGAAAGCAACAAAAGGAACCCACAGGCACCAAAAGAAAACAAATAATAAAAATTAGAGCTGAACTAAATGAAACAGAAAAACAAGTGAAAGAATTAACAAGAACAACAGCCGGTTTTTTGAAAAAATCAACAAAATTGATAAACCACCGGCCAAACTGACAAAAGAAAAACAGGAGAGGAAGCAAATAACCCGAATGAGAAATGAGATGGGGGATATTACAACAGACCCAACTGAAATTAAAAGAATCATATCAGATTACTATGAAAAACTATACTCAAAAAAATTTGAAAACCTAGAAGAAATGGATGAATTCCTAGAAACACACTACCTACCTAAACTAACACAAACAGAGGTAGAACAACTAAATAGACCCATAACAAAAGAAGAGATTGAAAAGGTAATCAAAAAACTCCCAACGAAAAAAAGCCCTGGTCCGGACAGATTCATTGCAGAGTTCTACCAAACTTTCAGAGAAGAGTTAACACCACTACTATTAAAGGTATTTCAGAGTATAGAAAAGGATGCAATACTATCAAACTCATTCTATGAAGCCACCATATCCCTGATACCAAAACCAGGTAAAGACATCACAAGAAAAGAAAATTATAGACCTACACCCCTCATGAATGCAAATGCGAAAATCCTCAACAAAATTCTAGCCGATAGAATTCAACAAGATATCAAAAAAAATAATTCACCATGACCAAGTGGGATTCATACCAAGTATGCAGGGATGGTTCAACATTGAAAAACAATTAATGTAATCCACCACAAAAATAAAACAAAAGACAAGAACCACATGATTTTATCAATTGATGCAGAAAATGCATTTGACAAAGTTCAACACTCATTCATGACAAAAACCCTCAGCAAAATAGAAATAGAAGGAAAATTCCTCAACATAATAAAGGGCATTTATACAAAGCCAACAGCCAACACCACCCTAAATGGAGAGAGCCTGAAAATATTCCCACTGAGATCGAGAACCAGACAAGGATGCCCTTTATCACCACTCTTATTCAACATTGTGCTGGAAGTCCTAGCCGGAGCAATTAGGCTAGATAAAGAAATAAAGGGCATCCAGATCAGCAAGGAAGAAGTAAAAGTAGCTCTATTTGCAGGTGACATGATCTTATACACAGAAAACCCTAAGGAACCCTCAAGAAAACTACTGAAACTAATAGAAGAGTTAGCAGAGTATTGGGATACAAGATAAACATAAAAAAAATCAGTTGGATTCCTCTACACCAACAAAAAGAGCATTGAAGAGGAAATCACCAAATCAATGCCATTTACAGTAGTCCCCAAGAAGATAAAATACTTAGGAATAAATCTTACCAGAGATGTAAAAGACTTATACAAGGAAAACTACAGTACACTTCTGCAAGAAACCAAGAGACTTACATAAGTGGAAGAACATACGTTGCTCGTGAATAAGAAGACTTAACATTATAAAAATGTCTATTCTACCAAAAGCAATCTATGCATTTAATCAATTCCGATCCAAATCCCAACGACATTCTTTAACGAGATGCAGAAACAAATCACCAACTTCATATGGAAGGGATAGAGGTCCCGGATAAATAAGGCATTACTGAAAAAGAAGAACAAAGTGGGAGGCCTTACTTTACCTGATTTTAGAACCTATTATACCGCCACAGTAGTCAAAACAGCCTGGTACTGGCACAACAACAGATACCTGGGCCAATGGAACAGAATTGAGAATCCAGACATAAATCCATCCACATATGAGCAGTTGATATTTGACAAAGGCCCCAAAACAGTTAAATGGGGAAAAGACAGTCTTTTTAACAAATGGTGCTGGCAGAACTGGATATCCACCTGCAAAAAAATGAAACAAGACCCATACCTCACTCCATGCACAAAAACTAACTCAAAATGGATCAAAGACCTAAATATAAAATCTAAAATGATAAAGGTCATGGAAGAAAAAATAGGGACAACGTTAGGAGCCCTAATACATGGCATATGCAGAAGAAAAACTAGATAACTGGGAGCTCCTAAAAATCAAACACCTATGCTCATCCAAAGACTTCACCAAAAGATTAAAAAGACTACCTACAGGCCGGGAAAAAGTTTTTAGCTATGACATTTCTGATCAGCACCTGATCTCTAAAATCTACATAATACTGTAAAAACTCAACTGCAAAAAGACAACCCAATTTAAAAATGGGCAAAAGATATGAATAGATACTTCACTAAAGAAGACCTTCAGGTAGCTAACAGATATTTGAGGAAATATTCACGATCATTAGCCATTAGAGAAATGCAGATCAAAACTACAATGAGATTTCATCTCACCCCAACAAGGCTGGCATTAATCCAAAAAACACAAAATAATAAATGTTGGAGAGGCTGTGGAGAGATTGGAACACTTATACACTGCTGGTGGGAATGTCAAATGGTACAACCACTTTGGAAATTGATTTGGCTCTTCCTTAAAAAGCTAGAAATAGAACTACCATACGATCCAGCAATCCTACTCCTTGGGATATATCCTAGAGAAATGAGAGCCTTTACACAAACAGATATGTGCACACCCATGTTTATTGCAGCACTGTTTACAATAGCAAAAAGATGGAAGCAACCAAGGTGCCCATCAACAGATGAATAGATAAATAAATTATGGTATATTCACACAATGGAATACTACGCATCGAAAAAGAACAGTGAGGAATCTGTGAAACATTTCATAACATGGAGGAACCTGGAAGACATTATGTTGAGTGAAATTCGTCAGTTGCAAAAGGACAAATATTGTATAAGACCACTATTATAAGAACTTGAGAAATAGTTTAAACTGAGAAGACATTCTTTTGTGGTTACGAGGAGGGGGGTGGGAGAGTGACATTCACTAATTTAGACAGTAGATAGAACTACTTTAGGTGAAGGGAAAGGCAACACACAATACAGGGGGGTCAGCACAATTGAACTAAACCAAAAGCAAAGAAGTTTCCTGAATAAACTGAATGCTTCGAAGGCCAGCGTAGCAGGGGCAGAGGTCTGGGGACCATGGTTTCAAGGGACATCTAAGTCAATTGGCATAATAAAACCTATTAAGAAAACATTCTGCATCCCACTTTGAAGAGTGACGTCTGGGGTCTTAAACGCTACCAAGCAGCCATCTAAGATGCATCAATAGGTCTCAACCCACCTGGATCAAAGGAAAATGAAGAACACCAAGGACACAAGGTGATTACAAGCCCAAGAGACAGGAAGGGCCACATGAACATCATCATCCTGAGACCAGAAGAACTAGATGGTGCCCGGCTACAACTGATGCCTGCCCTAACAGGGAACACAACAGAGAACCCCTGAGGGAGCAGGAGAGCAGTGGGATGCAGACCCCAGATTCTGATAAGACCAGACTTAATGGTCTAACTGAGACTAGAAGGACCCCAGTGGTCACGGTCCCCAGACCTTTTGTTGGCCCAGGACAGGAACCATTTCCGAAGCCAACTCTTCAGGCATGGATTGGACTGACAATGGGTTGGAGAGCAATGCTGGTGAGGAGTGAGCTTCTTGGATCAGGTGGACACTTGAGTCTATGTTGGCATCTCCTGCCTGGAGGGGAGATGAGAGGGTGGAGGGGGTTAGAAGCTGGCGCAACGGACACGAAAAGAGAGAGTGGAGGGAGAGAGCAGGCTGTCTCATTAGGGGGAGAGTAATTGGGAGTGTGTAGCAAGGTATATATGAGTTTTTGTGTGAAAGACTGACTTGATTTGTAAACTTGCACTTAAAGTACAATAAAAATTATAGAAAAAATAAACACCTTGCACTTACAATCACATGGACTTAAATTTATAGGCTTTGGGAATTGTCTTAATTTTCTAGTTTTACTGTAATGGAAATACCACAAGTGGGTGGCTTCAAAGAACAGAAATTTATTTTCCAGGGCTTCAAACCAGTTCATTCCAGTTCTACCCCCGATGAGAATTTGCATTTCCACTCCAAGATATACTGAATCAGAATCTACATTTTCACAGGATTCCCAGATGATTTTTATAGATCTTACACATTCTTATAGATCCCAAATGATTCTTAAAGATTCTTAAAATGTAGATTCTGATTCAGTACACCTCAGGTGGAAACACAACATCTCAGCAAGAGATTGAACTGGAATAAACTGTTCAAAGCCCTGTTATTTTCTAACAGTCCTGGAGGCTAAAAGTCTAAACCGTGGTCTTGGCTATGTAGATTCCTTCCTTGTCGGTAGTATCAGGCATTCCTTAGTTCCTCAGCTTGTAAAAGAGGATCCTCATATGGCGTCTGTCCATCTCACCCACCCCTATGTCCCTGTGTGTGCCTGTGTCTCATCCGCTCTTCTTATAACTCAGAAGTGATTCGATTTTGAATCCAGCCTATAATATAATTAACATAACAAAGAAAACTCTATTTCCAAACAGGTATAGGGATTAGGATTTCAACACATATTTTAGGGGACACAATTTAACCCATAACGGGAATGTAATTTTTTTATACTAAGGATGCATCTGCATTTTCTAGGGACTCTCCCAGCCGTTGGGAGTTCGAAGCTGAGTACAACAGTCTCTTACTTACACAGGGTTTACTACATAGTAGGAGAGGAGAAGACGAATACCAAATTACATTAAATTATATTTAGTTGGAGGGTTGTCTTTGTTAGATGCCGTTGGCTTGATTTTTTGACTCATAGTGACCCCGTGTGACAAAGTAGAACTGCCCCATAGGGTGTTCTAGGCTGAAATCTTAACATGTAAGCATCCCAAAATGAAATGGTAAGGCATTATGCTGCAAAGGTAAGTGGAAGCCAGATCAGGAAAGACCTTATATACCATGCCAAGGAAAGCGGACCTTATCTAACAATAACAACAAACATTGATTGAGCCCTCATTCATGTACCACTGTAGTAAAAGGCTTACCTGACATGATTTAATTCAATATGCATGACAACCCTGCAAGGTAGGGTCTATCGTTATCCCTTTTTACAGATGAGAGAACTGAAGCAATGAGAGGTGAGTGGGCTGCCCCACGTGAAATGGGCAAATGGCAGCACTGGGCCTCAAACTTGTCTGACTCCAAGACCCATTCCCCTAGCCATCTCTTTGGTGGGGGCCGGGGGGGAGGTGGAGGGGCGACATTATCGAACTATTCCTTTGGAAGATTACCTTGGCAAAAGCACGGAGCATGCACTGTCTTCTTCCTGGCCCACAGCACAAGCAGGAATGTTTAACTCTAGTTTCTTTTCCCATTAAGAGATTTATGAGAGAGTCGTTTCATACTTCTTGGATTTAAAGTGCTCATTTCACACATCTTTTTACTTTTTTTTTTTTTTAATTTAAATCATAACCCATGACCTTACCATTTCCTTATTCTCAGGCTCTTCCTCCCTTCCCTCCATTTTCTCCCAGTGGAGCCAATTTCTCTCTCAGTGACATTATTGCTTTCCTAAGGCTTTGGGCGATCAGACAAGTCAGATCCCACCCAGGCTAATCACCAGACTCCACACAAAAAGGGGAGAGGGGAGGGAGAGAATGTGTTCGATATAATTACAAATAGCAAACGAAGCTTCCTCCCTCACTTAATGCTGAAATGTATCCGTTTGAATGAATTAGTTTGGGAGGGGGACCGCTAATAAATCCTAATATTTCTCCAAGAGAAATGGCTTGTAATTTAATTTGTATTAAGCCGTTACTGAAGTTTATGCTAATTAAATCTGGGCTTCAATAGCAATTAATCCCAGGCACAATCTGAAAATGTAAATAATGAAATAAAGTAAATAACTCTGTATCCCTCTCCCCAGAAGCAATAGGCAGCATTGAGGAGGGGAGGGCGAATACTGAGGCTGTGTGCATGAGAGTGAAAGGCGCAACTGTTTCGTGTCCTCTCAAAACAGAACATATGCACTTTAATACACATAGTTATATTCTGTATGTATTTCCTCCAGAGAATGGATCTTCCATTATAAACATTGAAGGTTAGCTCTGAAGGTGTCTTCTGTGAGAAAACGACTTGTCAAAGCCCGCCCTCCGAAGAAGATGAACTAGATGGTGTGGAGGAACAAGGAAATCTCCAAGGGCAACACCAGGCATGACGGCACACCCCAGAATGTGTATACTGCTCACTGGTACGTCAAATTGCCTTCTTGTCTTCACACAGCCAAAAACATCCATTCAGGCATGAATCCCACCATTCAGCCCCATTTACTTCACCCCAGCCCAAAGGGAATAAGATAAGCCCAGTTATATACACTATGTATCTCTCTGGTGCCTTTTCTCCAATTCGAGCTACCTAGGTTGTGCAAACATACATTTTAAAGCTTCGCAAAATCTTCCATGTAAAACTTCATGTAGCCACAGAAAGGGCTAAAGTTTTAAAAAAGGCTGCTTATGGAATCAAATATGCACCTGCCAATGCAATCATCCTTTGCACCCAATGTTTGGTGCCCTTCAGCATATGATCAGCTAAAACGCCTGCCCTTCGGTTGTTCTGGTGACACTATAGTTCTTGGATGTACAGCTTTGCCTGGTGGAGGAAAGAGGCAGTTAAGCAACCTCCCTGGAGGCTGAAGTGAGCAAAGTCTATTCTTTCTTGTTGGCTCCACTGTCCCTCTGGGAGCCAAGCCCCAAGTGCTCGGCTGGATCTTGTTTTGTGGAACCCCCAGTTCACCTTGCAGTGTTCTGAGGAGCAAATGAGATGATATATGTGGGAGGGTTACCTATTGCTGCCATAACAGAAATACCACAAGTGGGTGGCTTTAAAGAACAGAAATTTATTTTCTCACAGGCCAGGAAGCTAGAGGTCTGAATTCAGGGTGTGGCTCTAGGCAGAGGTTCTTTATGTATTTCAGCTTCTAGTGGCTGGCAATCCTCAGAGCTCCCGGGCTTATGGATGCATCTGCCTCCACCCCTAGCCCCAGGTGTACCTGTGTGTCTGTCTCTGTGCAGCTCTTTAGGTAATTCAGAAGTGATTAGGTTTAGGATCCACCCTGCTCTGTTACGATCTCAACTGATGGATTGATTATATTACATTAAAAAAGCCCAACCCACTGCCATCATATATTACATTAGACTGCATTATAGAAGATGATTGCATTACATTACATTAGATGTAAGGCAATTGCATTACATTACGTTAGTTTACATCCTTGGGTATAGAGGTTAGGATTACAACAGGTATTTTAGGGGGACACAACTGGATCCATAACAGAGGGTATGCTAAAGGCCAAAATCCTTTAAAAACATAAGAATTCTTTGAAGAATTAGTGAAATAAATCCCAAATCTCTCTGAATGTTTCCCCAAGCAATCAAGCTCTAAGCAAAGGGGTGAGGGAGAAGGCAGGGAAGCGAAGCCCTGAAAGATTCAGGATAATTATTAGGGGAGTGTTTAAATATTTACAAAGCATCAATTTAGGCATCTCCATTTATAACACCAAATTTAACTCTTAAAACCTTTCTCTGAAGGAACTATGGTTGTCCCCACTTTACAGATGAGAAAATTGAGGCACCAAGGGGTAAGTATATTGTTCAATGTCACACGACTTGTCCACAGTAGAACGTAGGTTAAGACCAAGAGTTTATGAATCCAGGTGCCATGTGCCTAACAGTGGAAAGGGTGCCTATTTTTCCTTCTAAGGATTGACCATCTTTGAAAGCCCTGAGAGGACTGCCATCAGTGCATGGTTTGAAAGCATGAGTTGGGTACCTACATCAGCTAGACATTGTTAGAGCATGATTTCCACCTTTGCAGTCTAAAATACCACCTCGGTGCCCTCTTTCACTTCTTCCTGTCTATTAAATTCTGCAAGGCCCACCTCAAATATCCCCCTGCAAGAAACCTTCCCAGACCACCCCCGTGGCCTTTCCTTCCTAACAATATTTAATCCACTTCTAGATGGCCCACTTGTATTTCTGGGGCACTTAAAGATACAAGGAAACACTTGTGGCATAGTGCTTAAGTGCTACAACTACTAACCAAGAGGTCAGCAGTTCGAATCCACCAGGCGCTCCTTGGAAACTCTATGGGGCAGTTCTACTCTGTCCTATAGGGTTGCTATGAGTCAGAATTGACTCGATGGCAGTGGGTTTGGTTTTTTTTTTTTTTTTTTTAGTGATACACATTCCAACACTGTTCCTGAAACAGCTGCTGGTATAGATAGGGGTTCTACCTCCAGAAAGACTTATACCTCTTTGAAAGCTGCCCAAATCTCATTATTATTATTATTATTTTGTACTCTGTGTTATGGATTGAATTGCATCTACCAAAAAGATATGTTGAAGGCCTAATCCCTGGTACCTTGATTGGAAATAAATCCGTTGCCATCAAGTCTGACTCATGGTGACTCTGTGTAACAGAGTCAAACTGTCACATAGGGTTTTCTTGGCTGTAATATTTAAGGAGCCCTGGTGATGCAGTGGTTAAGCACTCAGCTATTAACTGAAAGGTCAGCAGTTGGAATCTACCTGCCACTCCGTGGGAGAAAGATGTGGCAGTCTGCTCCCACAAAGATTTACAGCCTTAGAAACACTGTGGGACAGTTCTACTTCATCCTATAGGGTCATTATGAGTCGCAACTGACTGGATGGCAATGAGTTTGTGGGTTTTGGAATACTTATTGAAGCAGATTGCCCAGGCTTTCTTTTGTGGTTCCACTGGGTGGGTTTGAACCACCAACCTTTAGGTTAGTAGATTTACTTTAGAGAAATCAACTATGAAAACCATATGGAGCACAGTTCTACTCTGACACACATGGGGTTACCATGAGTTGGGATGGACTTAATGGCAACTGCCATTATGTTTTGTTTTATTTTTTAATTGAGTGCTTATTATGGGGGAGGTACTATGCTAAGCACTTTATTTGTTAAGTATTGTATATGATTTACTTCATGGGATTTTCCTCCAGAAGTTACAATTTTATCTCCATTTTAAAGAGGGTTCAGAAAGGATAAGTGGCTTGCCCAAGGTTGCTCAGTTTATAGAGCCCTGCTGTGGTGGAAACCAGGTAAATCTGACTCTAGGGCTGTACAGTACTACCTCTTGATGGTACAGGCACATTTCACATTTACCTCAAAAGACTATGAAACAGGTGTCTACGGAAAAATCCAAGGTCATACATAGAATTTTGAGTTTAAATTCGGTTCCAATTTTCAAACTATGCCTAAGAATTTGAAATTTAAAATATTTCGATCTTTTTGAGCTGTTTAATGGTTCCTTCACTGGGTTTCTGATGTAAGAAAAAGGTAGAGTGGATGGAGGTTTCTGAACTCATATTTGGCATCATTAGGTTTTATAGTCCCTACAAGTTCTACACTATGAAATTTTGAATCTGATATTAGCACATGCTGTGGTCTTCTCTAATTAGATCTGAACCTAGTAACAACTATGCCAGGACTTATGGTGTATACCTAATGAGAAAAACTTTTGTTAGCATTGACCCTTCTCTAAAGATTTTCGTCACACTGTGGAGTACAGAGAAAAACTAGGTCTGTCTTACCCACAGTCAAAATTCTTGAGCATAGCTGTCAATACCACAGACACACATCCAAATTAGAAAATGTTAGGCATGTTATTAGCAAGGGTATAATAATATTAATAATATAGAAGAATGAAAATGGATAAGAATTACATGAATATACATCTATAGCAGAAAGAGTAAAAACAAGTGACCAGAGATGCCAGCACTGTGAAAATGAGTGAAAGAAGTGGGAAATATAAAACTTTACATCATCATAATTCGTGACATCTACAGGGTTATAGTGGTACTTGGAGAGTTCATTGCAATCAGCCAGATGTCACATATATTTGGGATTAGTTCTAAAATGTCTCATTTTTCCTCTCATATTTCTCACTTCTCCAAAATAATTATACCAATGATACTGCAAAGCCCAGAAGGGAAATTCAACTTTTATGAAGAAAACATGAAAAACCTCACAGAAAAAAAAATATGTTTAAATATCTTTCTCCTCTGTTTCCCTGGTTTCTCATTTATTTTAACTAAAACTCTCCTTTTAGGGGACAAATGATCTCATAGCCTATGAAACATAAACAAAAATTTACCCTTTTCACAATCTTTTCTAGTCTTTCATTAAATTATTTCTTGCAGTTCAAAAAAAATTCCTTTTACAAAATTGACTAAACTAAAATGAAGCAAACAATGATTTTAAGATGAACATTTTTCACTCTGTATTCTTCTATTTTATATGTCATTTTACTTCCATATATATGAAAATTACATGTTTATGTGTGTGCATGTGTATAAACACTTGCCCATGTCTCTTAGAATAACTCAAGGTCAAAGACACATTTTTCCTATCTCGTCAACTGGTAAAAGGTAACCTTTCTATGTTAGGATGAACACCTTTTATGGAGGCCTTTGTCTTTCCTTAATCCAATCCTCATTCCACTGTTTTATATATTCCCCCATACATGAGGCGTAAGCAGGCTTACTTCATCCCCTTTGGCCATTTTCATGTTTGGGATAAATCAGAGAAGACATGATATTCTAAATGAAACAGCAGTTTTCAGCATGGCTTTCAAAGATTCACACATGGTAAGATTGTTAGTGCTACTAAAAGATAAAGCATTTGGGGTAGATCATTTTTCTTTTCAGGTCATCACTGCGTGAGTATAAAAATATCCACCTGTATCTACCCATTTATACAGGTATATTTTTCCACGCAGTTAGTGAGAGAAATTATACAATATACCAGCACAAGAACTTCTTGAGTATTTCTGGACAATCATCCTACAAACATGTAGCACTTGATCTTTTCCAAAAACTTTCACAATTACAATTTCATTTGGCTTTCATAACATCCCTATGAGTGTGGGAGACCCAACATTATTCCCATTTTAGAGATGAGAAAATCTAATCTACTAAACCCTTGCTCAGTCAATGTCAGGGCTGAGCAGGGAATACTGGCATCCGAAGACCTTGATCAGTTTTCTTCCTACTGTACCATGGCAATATATTTTCTTTTCCCTTCATTTTTTCTATTAAATACCTACTTGCAAAGATGCGCATTAATTATAAATGAAGAAATTGTGGCTTTAAATTCTATAGATCAAGGTAGAAACAAGGTCTTACATAACTCTAAAAACCAAAACATAGTAATTTATAATATTTTTTACAAAATATTTACACCTTGGTTACTTATGTGTGTATTGTAGAGTAAGGGTCAGCAAACTATGGCCCAGAAGCCAATTCTGGTTCACCATGTTTTGTTTTTATTTCTGTGTTTTGCAGCCCAAGAACTAAAAGAGGTTTTTATATTTTTAAATAGTTGAAAAAAAGAGGAATATTTTGTGGCATGTGAAAATTACATGAAATTCAAATTTCAGTGGCCATCAATAAAGTTTTATTGGCACACAGCCACTCTAATTCATTTATTATTGTCCTTGGCTGCACTACAGATTTGGATAATTGTGACAGGAATCACCTGGCCAACAAAGCTAAAAATATTTACTATCTGACCTATCACAGGAGAAGTTTGCCTCCCACATTTCTGTTATAGAGTATGCCCTTTTTTATCCCTACCAAGTTATCTTTTCTTGATCAGGAAACATGTGACTGCCTATATTTTGGAATACCCTTCATGTAACTCTTACAATATTTCTGTCTTTAGAAAAGGAGGTGATAGTTGAGAGACCTTTTCTGGGAATGTGATTTACTTCATTCATAGGAAATTCTATATGACACAGAAATCACATATTAGGTCATTTGGAAGGTTCCAGAACCTGACTAGCCCCATTACGTAGAGAACTGCAGGATGAAGATATAGGAAATTTTAACAACATGCACCTGGTAGCTTCTACCCAGCTCTTTGGAATAGCAGCATTGAAAAGCCTTCCCTAAAGAAAGCAGAGAAGTTCTCTTAGTTCCTAGACCCTAAGACGGAATGTCTTCAGGGGAAAAAACCTTGACTTTTTTTTTCCCCAAACCTATAAAACTACAAAATGACCAAATAACTCCACAGACCACTGGGCCCAATTACCTTTGGATGTGGGCCCACTGCAAGTCACGGAACATAATAAAATTGAAATTTCAGGGCATAGCCTCAAACTTCTGGCCCAGTCTGTTAAAGGGACCAGCACACCTGTCAAAAATACTATGGCAAACTGCCATGTTCTGCAGTAGTCAGAAGTTCAGTGTCATGTAAAAGACTTTTGTCCCTAGTGCTGAGATAATGAGCTTGTTCCTTCTTGATGATTTATGGGACACAGATGAGAAACTGGCTGATTGAGGCTTTGGAAGATGGAAGTTTTCCGCTCTTGGCAGTAGTACTGGTACCCTGGAGGACATGGTTTAACTGCTCCAGTTCCATTACTGCCATCAGAAAAAGCTGAATAACAAATTATGCCAGGTGATTATAAGTAATACGTATTTCACTCAAATTGTTGTGTACAATAAAACAGGAAAACACTTGGAGCTTCTTTGCAAAACCAAACTATGATATTCTGATATATACTTACTGACATATTCTCAGGTCTTGTTTACCCATTCCCAATAGGGCATCCAGCTGAACCCTAAATTACTATCCCTCCTATAGTCTAATACGCTTAGGCTTCTACCTTCACTCCCAATTAGCCATTACCTTTACTTTTTCTCCTCCTCACTTTAAGGTAACTCAATAAACAATTACATTTTGCTATACTGTGAAAGAATGTCAAGGTACAAATAATATACACCTGAGCTTAATAAGCACCATCTTCAGTTACAGACTTTGCTTCAAATAAGCATTAAGTAAATCTTCTAAGTCATCCCTTTGAACTTGTCTCTTAGTATACAAGTCCAAATATACTCCAAATTTTATACTTATTACGCATTGATCATTCCGTCAAAAAACCAAGGCCCCACTTTTTTTTTTTTTTTTAATAGAAAGACATTTATGTAGGATCTTGTTTCAATGTGTTAGAAAAGGCAATGAAATTTTATAATGTCAATTACCACGTTCATTACACTGGTGGAAAACCTAACTCTAGGCCTCTGCTGTCCAATACAATAGCCACTAGCCACATGAGGCTATTTAAATTTAAATTAATTAAGATTAAGTAAACAAAAAAATTTCTTTTCAGTCACATTAGCAAATTTCAATGGCTTACTAGCCCAGTGTGGTCAGCAGCTACTATATTGTTAAATGCATATGTAAAGCATTTTCACCATCATAGAAAGTTCTTTTGGAGAGCACTGCTTGTTATAAATTAATTATGTCTCCCCAAAAACATGATGAAGTCCTAACCCCAGTACCTATGAATGTGACCTTGTTTGGGAAAACAGGGCATCTCTTTGTAGATGTTATCTATTAAATTAATGAAGTCATACTGGAGTAGGATGGACCTTAATCCTAATCCCTTCTGAGTAGTGTCTTATAAAAGGGTAGAACAGATATGGAAACAGTCGCTCACAGGGGGAAGACGCCATGCAAAGATCCTGTGCAAGTCAAGGTATGCCAAGAAATGCCAAGAACTACCAGAAACTGAGAGAGACAAGGAAGGATCTTTCCCTAGAGCCAAAAAAGGAGACCGTAGCCTCGGGGATGCCCTGAATTTGGACTTCTAGCCCACAGAGCTGTAAAAAAAATCAATCTATTTTTAAAGCCACCCACTTTGTGGTATTTTTTCTGGTAACCTTAGGAAATTAA
This sequence comes from Elephas maximus indicus, assembly GCF_024166365.1. NCBI lineage: Eukaryota > Metazoa > Chordata > Mammalia > Proboscidea > Elephantidae > Elephas > Elephas maximus. The sequence goes on along the minus strand of NC_064828.1, from coordinate 95,018,671 downwards.
GACACTACTCTAGACCTTAACTTACGAAAGTAAAACTGTCCTTTAATTCCACCCTTAAACTCCATGCAGTCTTACAAGGCAAAAGCTTTCGTCTTTTTTTCTACTTTAAAATAAAAATGAAAAAGGGAAGGAAGGTAGCACTTTTTAAGTATCTGCCATGTGCTAACCACTATTCTGGGTTCACTTAAGTAATTTCATTTAATTCTCACAAAATAGTATAAGAGGAACAGGGTTTAGTCCAGCTCACTCAGAGGTCTCTGACCTAGCCTGTCTCCACAGTTATCTCTTCAGTAATTTGCTTCCACTAAGTAAGCACTTATTGTGAACCTATGCTGTGCCTGGGACTATTCTAGAACTTTTGGTCTCCATGGTGCTCCCCTCAGGAATTCTATTTTCTTGACCCTTGCTCTCTTTGCATTTCTCAGGAATTCTTCACAGTTCCTCCTCTTGGAATGAGCATAGCCCACTTTCTGGTTATCTTCATGCAGTTTTCCTTTAGTAAGCCACAACGATTCTCAAACCTGCCCCCTCCTCATCCTAACCCTCAGCTCACGGGCTGTGAAAGCATTGACTCCCTCTGCCAAAAATGTCAGGAAGATCTAAATATCCCCCACTACTTTTACCTTTTGGAAATTCAGTTTACATGTGTGTATTAAAAGACAACCACTGTATACTCACTGCCTGAGAACGTCTACTTGTCTTATTTAAACACTAAAATATATTGAAAGCTGTGGTACCTCAGCCTTCAATCACTGCAGGAAGGAGGCAGTATTTTTGTTTAAAATCTGTTGAATCCTTCATGCTAGTTCTAGGTGAATGAGAAGAGCATAGGAATTGAGGATGCAGGCTCTGGAGCCCGTGAGCCTGCGTTAGTACCTCAGTTCCATTACTTTGTTGAAGAAACTAGTTAACCTCTCTAAGCCTGTTTTCCCATCCGAACAGAGACCCAACAGTAATAACTGCCATGAAAGACTTGTGAGGACTTGGTATTTCTTGATACCCTATTTCATGATCTCCCCATTTAAGATACCTCTTTCCCTGCCCCACTTTTACCTTTACCATTGAATTTTTTTTTTTTTTTTTAACATATACAGGAGTTAAAGCGCTTGGCTGCTAACCAGAAGGTCTGCGTTTCAAACCTACCAGCTGCTCCACAAGAGAAAGATGTGGCAGTCAGCTTCTATAAAGATTTACAGCCTTGGAAACTCTGTGGGGAAGTTCTACTCTGTCCTATAGGGTTGCTATGATTTGGAATCAACTCGTGGCCATGGGTTTTGTTTTTTTTTTTTATATATCTACTACCCATCTGTTATTTTTCCATACTGTGGTGGCTTAAGGGTTGCAATGATACCAGAAGCTATGCCATCAGTATTTCAAATATCAGCAGGGTCACCCATGGTAGACAGGTTTCAGTGGAGTTTGCAGACTAAGACAAACTAGGAGGAAAGAGCTGGCTATCTACTTCTGAAAAATCAGCCAGTGAAAACCCTGTGGATCACAACAGAACATTGTTGGACTCACTTGCTTTGGACAATTCATAAGTAAGGACCAATCATTGAAGGAGGATATCATGTTTGGTGAAACAGAGGGCCAGCAAGGGTGAGGGAGACTCTCAGTAAAATGAATTGGCACAACCGCTGTAGCGATGGACTTGAACATGCTGGCAATGCTGAGGGTGATGTGGGACTAGGCAGCATTTCAATCTGTTGTGCATCAGGTCACTATGACTTGGACTCAACTGCAGCTATCTATCTAGTATTATATATACATACATTATACTCGTATATATGTGCACATGTATGTGTGGGTATGTTTGCTATTCTTCACTGTTCCTCTTCCCCTATTAGAATATTGTTTCTCTCCCTCTACTATTCTTTACTGTTGCCCTCCCTTTCAAGAGGGCAGATATGTTTATCTGTTTCACTTTTTAATGTATGCCAAGTGCTTAACAGTGGTATCAGGAGCATAGTAGGTGCTCAGTAAACATTTGTTAAATGAAGGTAAAGTACGCTACTCATAATAAATAGTCAATAGCTGCTAATATTATTGGCTAACTTTTGCTGCTTAAACCCTGTCTGGATGGCATTCTCAACAGTTTAGTGTTCCATAATGCTGGAATCAATTGTCTCATAGCTTTTGTATTTGTGTATCCTCTTTCCTCCACTAGTTTAAAAGTGAGCGATGACATTATTGGGTTCAGTGACTAAAGACCAGGTCAGTATGTGCAGTGGTTAAGAGAACAGGCTTTTGAATGAGACCTCAGTTTGAATATCCAGCTCTGCCACTCAGTGGATTCCCTTGGACAATTAACTAACTGTGGCTAGGCTTAATTTTCCTCATCAGTTAAATGAGTGTATTGTAGTTGTTCTGCATTCATAGAATTGCTTTGAGGATTGAATGAGATACTGCTTTTAAAGGGCTCAGCACCAGGCCTGACACGTAATAAATAGGAATTAAATATCAGCTGTGATTATTCTCTGTTGCTTCTCTCTTCCCTCTGGTATTTTGCATGCTGCCTTGCAAACAATCACTGAATGAATGCATTTCAAATTTAACCTGAAACAACTGGAGTTTCACACAGCTCTACTACTGTTCTCCCATTCTGCCCTGCCTCGCCCTCTGTCCCAGTCCTCCAGGCCAACTGAGTTCCAATTTCCCCTGCGCTCTGACCACATCACCCCTCACGTTGCCTGCTCCCAGTAAGGAGCCAAAGCTGTCATCTTACAGCAGTCTGGCAGGGGCGCAAATGACTTTTCAGGCTGGTTCTCCAGCTTGTCAAAGATCAGGGCAAGCAACAAAGAAGAGATTAGATGCCAAGGACTTACTGCATTTTAATGCTTGGTTTCTGGCCCATATTTATGCTAAGGGACAACAATTACAACAATATGACCTTGCATAACAAATGGATCTGTCAAACCAGGCCTTGCAAAATGACTTGCACGAATTCAAGCTTAACTTGGGATCTTCCAACACACTGTTGTTATGCACACACTGGCCTACCCTACTCATTTTTCAAAATTGAAAGACAGCCATTCATTCATTAGTTCATTCATGTATTCATCCTTTTGTTCAACAAGCATTTTCTGAGTGCATATGATTTGCTAAGTGCTAGATTGTTCTAGGAAACCCTGGTGGCATAGTGGTTAAGAGCTATGGCTGCTAACCAAAAGGTCAGCAGTTCAAATCCACCAGGAACTCCTTGGGAACCCTGTGGGGCAGTTCTGCCCTGTCCTATAGGGTTGCTATGAGTTGGAATCGACTCAACGGCACTGGGTTCGGTTTTGGTAAGTCAGTCAGGAGCAACGCAGGAAAGAGGAGTCGAGGAAGTCATGAAAATAACTAGGTTTATTATATTCACAGTTCCCAGAGACAAAGAGGCCCAGCACACCATGACACAAGGCCACACAGTGGGTGGCACCTGGTGACCAGGTAATACAAGATAGCATTGCGAGAGAGGGCTTATATGTGGCAAGCCGGACAAGGTTAGCTAGGTTTCATGGACTTCCTAGGAATTAGGCATTTTGAATAATTTTGCAGGTTTACAGGGCATAGAGGCTGTGCCTAGTTTTTAGGTACCTGGCCCAGGACTATTAGGATAAATGCATAGTAGCCCAGGAGTGTGAGAACCTCGTAAGGAGTGTGGTTGGACAGTGGACTTAATCAGCTGCTCAGGAAAGAGCATGAAAGAACCCATCTCCAGCCAGGGCCTCAAAACTGTATCAAGAAAGCATTTTAAGAAAATTAAATTACATAGGCTAAGACTGTTGTATAAAGATGTCACTCGAACTTTGAAGCAGCTTAAAGTCAAAAGTGGAGGTCACAAGTATGTCAATGTTCTATGTGGTACAGACTGAACCCAAAGACTTCAGATGCATTCTGGAAAACTGAGCTGGTAACTGAGGCCAGGATTTGGAAAATTGGAAGAACTATTGTGCTTTTTATGTTTTTTTCAATTATCTAAGTAACTTTTAGTTGCCTCTGCCAGGGAAATTTTGAATGAAGACTCTATTGTGTACCAGATGAAGGACATGACCCACCATTGCTCTCCTCAATGAAAGACGTCCAGTTGGTTTCATCTACTTCTGCCTTGGTCAGTGTATTAGTTTTCTATGGCTGCTATAACAAATTACTACAAACTTGGTGGCTTAGAACAACACAATCTTAGCATCACACAGCTAAAATCAAGGAGTCATCAAGTCTGCATTCCTTCTGGTGTCTCAAGGGGAGAATCCATTTTCTTGTCTTTTCCAATTTCTACAGGATGCCCAGGAGCCCTGGTGGTGCAGTGGTTAAACACTCGTCTGCCAACAGAAAGGTCAGCAGTTAGACTCACAAGCTGCTCTGTGGGAAAAAGATGTGGCAGTCTGCTTCAATAAAGATTTTGTGTTGTTTTTGTTGTTGATGATGTTAGGTGCCATCAAGTCAGTTCCGACTCATAACAACCCTACGTACAACAGAACAAAACACTACCTGATCCTGTGCCATTCTCACTGTCGTTGCTATGTTTGAGTCCATTTTTGTAGCTACAGTGTCAATACATCTCAGTGAGAGTCTTCCTCTTTTTCCCTAACCTTCTACCTTACCAAGCATGATATCGTTCTCCAGGAACTGGTCCCTCCAGATAACATATCTGAAGTATGTGAGGTGAAGTCTCGCTATCATTGCTTCCAAGAAACGCTCTGGCTGTACTTGTCTCAGGACAGATTTGTTCATTCTTCTGACAGCCCTATATTCAATATTCTTCACTAACACCATAATCCAAAGGCATCAATTCATCTTCAGTCTTCCTTATTCATTGTCCAGCTTTCACATGCATGTGAGGTGATTGAAAATACCATGGCTTGGGTCAGGCGTGCTTTAGTCCTCAAAGTGACATCTTTGTTTTGAACACTTTCAGTGGGTCTTTTGCGGCAGATTTTCCCAGTATAATACGTCATTTGATTTCTTGACCGCTGCTTCCATGGGCATTGATTGTGGATCCAAGTAAAATGAAATCCTTGACAACCGATTCAAGCTTTTCTCCATTTATCATGATGTTGCTTATTGGTCCAGTTGTGAGGATTTTTGTTTTCTTTATGTTGAGGTGTAATCCACACTGAAGGCCATAGTCTTTGATCTTCATCAGTAAGTGTTCCACATCTTCTTTGCTTTCAGCAAGCAAGATTGTGTTATATCGCAGGTTGCTGATGAGTCTTCCTCCAATCCTGATGCCCCGTTTTTCTTCACATAGTCCAGCTTCTCGAATTATTTGCTCAGAATACAGATTGAATAAGTATGATGAAAGGATACAACCCTGACACACATTTCCTGATTTTAAACCACAAAGTATCCCCTTGTCATGTTCCAATGACTGCCTCTTGGTTTAGTTACAGGTTCTTCATGAGCACAATGTAAGTATTCTGGAATTCCCATTCTTTGCAATGTTACCCATAATTTGCCATGATCCACACAATCAAATGCCTTTGCATAGTCAATAAAATACAGGTAAACATCTTTCTGGTATTCTCTGATTTCAACTAAGATCCATCTGACATTAGCAATGATATTCCTCGTTCCATGTCTTCTTTTGAATCTGGCTTGAATTTCTGGTAGTTCCCTATTGATGGCCTGCTGCAAATACTTTTTAATTATCTTAGGCAAAATTTTACTTGTGATATTAATGATACTGTTTGATAATTTCCACATTCTGTTGCATCCCCTTTATTTGGAATGGGGGCAAATACAGATCTCCTCCAGTCAGTTGGCCAGGTAGCTGTCTTCCAAATTTCTTGGCATAGATGGATGAGTACCACCAGTGCTGCACCTGTTTGTTGAAAAATCTCAATTGGTATTTTGTCAATTCCTGAAGCCTTGATTTTCAGCAATGCTTTCAGAGTAGCTTGGACTTCTTCCTTCAGTACCATTGGTTCTTGATCAGATGCTACCTCCTGAAATGGTTGAACATTGACCAACTCTTTCTGGCACAGTGACTCCGTGTATTCTTTCCATCTTCTTTTAATGCTTACTGAGTCATTCAATATTTTGCCTATAGAATCCTCCAGAATTTCAACTAAAGGTATGAATTTTTCATTCAGCTCTTTCAGCTTGAGAAATGCTGAGTGTGTTTGTCCCTTTTGGTTTTCTAACTTCAGGTCTCAGAAATTCCATGGGGTATTTCTACTCTGCCCTATAGGGTCACTATGAGTTGGAATTGACTTGATGGCAATGGGTCTGGGTTGGTTTGTTTGTTTTTGTTATGGGCTTAACCCAAGGAGCCCTGGTGGTGCAATAATTAAGTGCTTACCTGCTAACCAAAAAGTTGGTGGTTCAAAACCACCAGCTGCTCCTTTGGAGAAAAGACCTAGCAATCTGCTCCCATAAAGATTTCAGCCGAAGAAACTCTATGGGGCAGTTCTGCTGGCCCTGTAGGGTCTCTATGAGATGGAATCAACTCGACAGTACACAACAACAACATATGCTGCCTCCATTTCTTGGTTCATGGTCCCTTTTCATCTTCAAAGCCAGCGGTCAAGTTTTTCTCAAATCATATCACTCTGCACTGACTCCACTGCCTCCCTCTTCACATTTAAATAACATTTTTGATTACACTGGGCCTACCTGCAAAATTCAGGAAAACTCTTTATACTGAGGTCAACTGGTTAGCAACCTTAATTCCATCAGCAACCTACTTCCTCTTTGCCATGTAATGTAAATATTCAGTTCCAGGGGCTAGAAGGGGCCTGTTGCAGGTGTGGGGGATTTGCCTTCAGACTGTCATTAAACCAGTTGTTGTCCAGTCAGTTCCAACTCATAGAGACTCACGTGTGTCAGAGTAGAGCTGTGCTCCAGAGGGTTTACAATGGCTGATTTTTTGGAAGTAAATCACCCGGCCTTTCCTCTGAAGCACTTCTGAGTGGATTCCAACCTCTAGCCTTTCGTTTAGCAGTCAAGTGCATTAACCATTTCTACCTCCCAGGGACTCAACCCTCCACCATCAAACCAATGCCGACTTACAGTGACCCTGTAGGACAGAGTAGAACTGCCCCATAGGGTTTCCAAGGCTGTAATCTTTACTAAGCAGACTGCTACATCTTTCTACTGCAGAGTGGCTGGTGGGTTCAAACTACCAACCTTTCCATTAGCAGCCAAGCGCTTAACCACCACGCCACTAAGGCTCCTTCCCAGGTATTCTAAAACCTGCTGCCATCGAATTGCTTCCAACTCTACTACACTCTAAATATTCAGGGTGGAGGAGAGAGAATACTTCTGAGTGTTCCAGGCCATTGGATGGATATAGCTGTCCATATGAGGTGTACTGGATGCAGCGTTAAGGTAAATCTCAGAACTTCAAAATATGTTCCCATCACATGTGTTTATGCAAAGTTAACATTGGCTGAACACTACAGAGGCTTCTTAAACTTACAGTCCTCAATCAATGTCAGACCCTCTGCCCTAGGATTACTGTGAATGGCATTCCCTTACTGTTTGAGAAGGACAAGGAGCAGCTGGCACAGGACCCCTGGGGAAATTCCATTTGCATTTAATTGTCTGGGCACTTAAGGAATGGGGGGGTCACTTTTCCAGTTCTGCTTTTCCTGTTAATTTAAAGGCATACATTTAAATCAGGTCCCCACCTTCCTGCATGGCTGATGATTATGGTATTTGACATTTGCTAGTCCTCAGCAATGCCTGGAACTTGTGAATAATTCAGGAATGCTGGCTGGCTCCCTAATCATGACAAGTGAGTAGAAGTGAGATCTGGACATGTAGCATCAGCAGCTCCCTCCTGAAAATGACAGCATTAAAATAAGGGAAGTGATAGGCAAGTTTGGAAGTAGAAGCACTACCCCACAATGTTCTGCGATATGCTCATTCTTTGGATAAAATCTCTCCCTGATGTTCATATCAGAAGAGCTACAAATACTGACTTGCTATACAACTGACAAGAATGAAGTGGTGACTCACCAGTCCTATACCCTAGATTTTATGGAATAGTCTATTTCACATCGTCTGGGCTCTGCTCCCCAAAACCATAGGCCATGGTATTTGGTTTGGAAATTATGGTCGCTGTTTGCTCAATTATCAAAAATATATCAAGTGCCTAAACCAAAAAACCACAAGTGCCTAGTTCACGTCAAACCAGGGATAACATGGTTTAAAAAAAAAAAAAAAAAGATACAGTCCCTGTATACACCAAACCAACCCAGTGCCATCGAGTCGATTCCGACTCATAGTGACCCTAGAGGACAGAGTAGAACTGCCCCATAGAGTTTCCAAGGAGTGCCTGGCAGATTTGAACTGCTGACCCTTTGTTTAGCAGCCACAGCACTTAATCACTATGCCACCAGGGTTTCCAGTCCCTGTATACATGCAACTTATTAGTAGAAATAGATATTAAACACACCATATATATACATATTCCATTGCCATCTAGTCAATTCCAACTCATAGCAACCCTATAGGGCACAGAAGAACTGCCCCATAGGGTTTCCAAGGCTGTAATGGAAGCAGACTGCCACATCTCTCTCCCACAGAGCAGCTGGTAAGTTTGAACCCCTGACCTTTCCGTTAGCAACCGAGTGCTTAACAAGATACATATATGTATATAGCAATTGTAATAAGTACTATGAAGGAAAGCTTTAAAAATGAGATGAGAGATTATTATAGGGGAAACTGATGTGGATTAGTGGAAGGAGAGAGTGCTAGCTAATGTCAGCCCCTCTTTGAGGAAATGACATGAAAGAAGAGACTCAAAGAATGAGTGAAAATGAGTCTGGTGAGTTAAGAGCCTTCAAATAAGGTATGTGGAAAGCTCAGCTACAGGGAAGCGCTTGCAGCACTGGAGAAACCAAACCTATCCAGCTGTTTTCTGGGGATGTGATATGAATGATCTGCTGCTCTTCATCTCCCTCCTGACCCCAGACCCTTGCTAAGGATGCCCCACAAAAATAGTGAGCTGACAAAAGTCTGTGAAAGTTCTCAAAACTCATTTTGCTTTCTTTACTCTGTGAGTATCCTCCAAAAGCCCAGGGTGAGGGGTCTCCACAACCATCTTCTCTGAGTTGAGATCAGCATCCCCTAACCAGTAACTTAAATGGAGAAACCAAATGGAGCCCAATAAGGCTGGAATCTAATGACCCAGAACTAGAGTAGCAAACAACTGGGCTTCGAAGAAAAGAGCTTAGATTGGAACAGGGTGAGGGAGGGCTTGTTGGCCTACTCTTGGGCTTTAGATTTCATTTTTAGTGTAAGGTTAGAGATAGAATCAACTTTGCATTTCAGAAGAATCACTCTGGTTCTTCAAAGAAGATTGGTTTTGGAGCAGTCTCTCCAGAGTGGGATGAGGACTCCGAGACCCATTAGGGTATTGGGAAAGGAATACCAGAATACTTATGTATACTTCTTTTATTTTAAAATTTCTCTTTCTGTGTCTATTTTATAATGCAAGTGAAATACTAGAACAGCACAACAAGTATATTGTTTATATGTCAATAAAAATATACTGGAAGCATGTGCTTACTGATAAGAGTACACAACCAAAAATGCAATCTGGTAACCAGCGTCTTAAACAAGGCAGAAGTCTGGAGAGAAAACAAGATACTGTTGACTTGGACAAGTGTGGTAAAAGTGGGGATAGAAACAGATGGGTTTTGAGATAGCACCCATGCCATCTTCATCCTGGGTGATGCTACATAGTTGCCCCTATGAGAAGAAACTCCATCATAAACCAGCAGCCACAACCAGAGTGTTCTTCCAGACTTTGGATCTTGGGATCATATGGCAGACACTGGTTTATCGGCCCTCCATGTTCCCACATCCCTGGTGTGCACCCTCATGTTTGGCCCATCACAGAGCTCAGTACTGTGTCTCAGCTTCAGCTGCTACAGGGAAGGACTATGTATTTCTTTAAAGGGCTCCTACAGCCCCCTGAAGTGAATTTTACATACTTCACATAGGCTACATTTTGAGTTCTACAATCTCAAATGGACCCTCCAAATTGGGTCAAAGTGCATCCAGCCATTTTCTTGAGGTATGATACAGGTCAAACAAAAATCTAAGAGAACTGATGCTGTCCATCTCCCACCCGGCCCCTGGCCCTGAAGATGCTCCACAAGAAAAAAATGTGGCTGACAAAAGCCTGTGACAACTCTAGAAGTTATTTTGTCTTCTTTACTGTGAGGCTATCCCCCAAAAGCCCAAGGTTTGGACAGTCTCCACCACCATCTTCTCTAAATTGGGATTAGTATCCACTAATCACATTTTTTTTTTTAAATCAGAAAATTAAAAAAAAAAAAAATTTTTTTTAAAGGTCAGGCAAGATTCTGTGTAATTGGGAAATTTGCTGGAGCTATAGTGGACCTGGAGATGACTGAGAAATTTCACTGTCTTTAACATCAATCTGCATAACAAAGCTGATGTTGGCTGTTTAGCACAATGGGAAAGTGCTCAGATTACCACCCACCCTTGGGATGAGCAACAAAATTCAGGGAAGCACAGCTCTGAATCTTAGGGCTCAGGATGAAGGAGGAATTCACTCTCCCTCGCCTCTTCCCCACTGTGTGGAGGGCAGCCAGCCAGGGACACACGTGTGCAGCTCATTAAAAACAGAATTAAGCCCAATGGGATAGGTAGAGCCGCATGAAGAATGCTCTGCAAAGTAAAGGCCCTCTCTTTCTGCTCTGACCTTGGGAAGAAGAGTCAGGAGGAAAATGCTGCCCCCCCTTACTGACATGTTCCCCACTCTGCTATCAAGCCAGTGAGAATAGCCACCAAGCTGTTTTTACCTGTAGATCTGCAGCAGGAGGCTCTCCATACACTGTAGTTGTTTTTATTACTAGGTAGAAGGAAATGTTTGCTGAGCATATATGGGATAGTCCCGAGTGCCGAAAAGGCTAATGGAAATAGCAGAAAGCCAACATTCCAAAGGAATCCCAAAATAAGTGAACACAACTAAAAATTTATTTCTCCCTTAGCATTGTTTCAGGGTGAAAAAAAAAAAAAAAAAAGCCACATTGAACTTTAGATGGCTGAGTTGCTCACTTCCACCCACACCAGTCTCCCAGAATGTGAGCTACAAATCAGGCCCTTAACCAAATTACAGGTTACCTCATGCCATGGAGAAACCCTGGTGGCATAGTGGTTAAGTGCTCTGGCCGCTAACCAAAAGGTTGAGAGTTTGAATCCACTTGGAAACTCTATAGGGCAGTTCTACTCTATCCTACAGGGTCGCTATGAGTCTGAATTGACTCAATGGCAATGGGTTTTTTTTTGTTTTTTGTTTTTTGGTTCATGTCATGGGCTCTAGGGTTGTCACCTAATAATCAAAATGAGAAACAAATCCTCAGTGCCTAAGGTCTATTCTACAGCCTCGTTTTCAAAAAGAAAATGGGCACAAAATCCTTAGCTTAGAGTAATGAGCACAATACAGGCAAGACAGAGGGAGGGTGGTAAGTTTCTGAGTTGTTTCAACTCAGACTGTCCCAGAAAAATCCAGTGTGTGTGGAATCTTTTTTATCGTCTGGACATGGTATTTTGGCTCTTAATTATTTAGACATTTTCTTTTATTTTTTTCTAGAATTCTTCCTCAACACAAGAGCTTTCCAGGGTGCCATTAGTATTTGACATTAATCCAAGAAAACCCTTATGTTAAATATGTCATGGTATAAAAGTGAATGTTAAGGTGAGGAATCCTCTGATTTACGTCCAACTCGGTAAATATCTATTAAGTGCCTACAGCTTGCATCCTGCTTGTTACCTACATTTTTATGAAGACAAACTCCACAACTGCTCAATTTCCAAAAGAAAACTTTTCAATAAAAAAAAAAAAAAGCTAGCTTAAAGTTAACGTCTAATTTATATAGTAAAGGGGCTTTGTCAAGAAAAACAGCATCCTTTTCCTGCTGTCACCATATCTTCATCTGGATTGGTTCTACATGAGTTCTTCCAAGAGATTTTTCTTAGCTGCTGGGTAGGGATCTTCAGGTATCTTTAGAAAGTTCCTGTTAAAGGCTATTACAGGCACAGGAGGATAGGGAACAACCTAAGAAATTAAAATGATAAAAAATTAACTACAAGGTAATCCCTAAAATGCTTTGTAACCTATACACACAATGTACTGAGCGAACATAATAAGCAGTATACATTTAGATAGTCCATTTTTAAATATTCCTTCTAAACTATAATCTCCCTCAATTATGGCACAAGAACAAAGCATCGTTTAGCATGTAACAATAGAAGGGTGAACTGGCTGAGCTATATGTTAAAAAAGCAAACCCCCAAGTAAAGGATTTGGAAGGGCCCTCCTGCCTCTCTAAAAAAAAAAAAAAACTCTCTAAAATACCCATTAATTACATTTCTCCTTCTGATCTCTCCACCCACCACCCAGCATTCTCTCAAATTCTAGAAAAAGCTCTTATTTACCAAGTTGCCAGTGCTAATCATGTTTAACGGCCTTGACACAAAAGCAGCCAACCTTTAAATGTATTTCTTAAAGACTATTAAAGTCTTGCTTAATTTCACCCACTTCAGCTTCTCTTCCTACCCCTAAATTCTTCCATGATTCCAGTAAACCTTCTTCTGTCTCCTAAAATTAGTGCTTCTCTTCAGTGAACCTGTGTTGAGGGGCATGAGTGATTTGGGAACGGAACAGCAAAAATGCAGAGACTATCAGAGGGCATCTTATTCATCTATAGCCCTTATATCATCCCTACCTAATATAATGCCTGACACATAGTAGATGCTCCGTCAATATTTACAAAATGAATAGAAGGAGGGAAGGAGGGAGGGAAGAAGGGAGGGAAGGATGGAGGGAAAGAGGGAAGAGAGGGAAGGAGGGAGGGAAGGAGGGAGGGAGGGAAAGGAAAAGAAGGGAAGGGAAGGGAAAGGAAGGAAACTGGAAGGGACAGGAGGGGAGGCGGGGTGATGGGAGGGGAGAGGAGGGAGGGATGGAGGGAAAGAGGGAAAAAAATGATGTTACTTCTCATTAAAAGGATGGAGACTGCCTGTCTTTTGGGGGGGAATTTACTAAGGAGGCGGAGGGCATGCGAAACAAAACAAAAAATGTACACTGTGGGGAAGAAAAAAAAAAAAAAACTCCTTTACACTTTCTATTTTCCTAGCTGTCTACATACATTTGCCCTTTCAAGGAGGAGCCAAGGGTAGATTTGTGATCATTGGCCCTAGGACACAAGGGAAAGTCAGGCTTCTGCTGCCAAGCTGGCCTAAGAATTAATTGTTCTCTTTTAAACAAGTTCAGGGTCCATTAGCGCAGTGATGCGATAAGGGCCTCAGGGCTCCTTTCTCTGGACTGGAGGACTACCGTCCATCATCACTGGCTGGGGACAGCTAAACAACACAGGCAGAAATGGACCTGGGGTGCAGCATTTGATATCTACAAACACTAGAAACCACCTACAGGTCACTGTTTGGTCTTATTTTCCATTCTGCATAATTTCCCAAGAAGGTATGGGGTAATCAGTAATTACTTAGAATAAAATGGCTAGAGTTAATTGTTCCTCTTCCAACTGTATCAAAAAAAAACAACAACAACAGAATTGAGACTTTAAATGGGTTATGGTATCAGGAGGCATGAAATAACACTTAGGACTCATATTTTCAAAGCACTTGACTGTTTACCAATGCATTATTACCACCGAATAGCCTTAGGAGATTGGTCTGATCGGTTTGCTAATCCTTCAAGTCTGTTAGCCAGGAAACAAAGCAGTAGGGGGCAGGTAGTGTCCCAAATTTGTCACTGTGAGCCAGTAAACAAGTGAACTGTGCCTGATCAGAACAACCTAACCTCCACTTGAATAGAGAAACCACACCAGAGAAGAAAGTGTGGCAAGGCGTTTCACAGGATAAAAACCCCAGGGGCAAGGTATTATTATCGCTCTTGATTAGTAACCCTGGAATTGTGGCAGCTAAAGCATTCAGTCCATTACAGCCTCACAGATACTTAACAAAACCCCTCCTACTTTTCTTGTCACAAAAATTAATTATTCTTAAGGAAATGTGGAGAACAAACTCAGCTATAGAATGAACATACACAATTGTAGATGCAGATTTTTCTACACATCCTGTATGGTTCTGTTTGTTTGCATATATACAAACACACACCCTCTCAGACCTTACAAGTTATGGCATGCCAACCTAGCAATCACAAATCAGAGATGTGGATACAAGTAAAAACTTTCCAATATATACCTGTATAAAAACTCTTTCAGTTTTAATTATATCCCTAAATTCTGTTATGGCTCTTTCCATCACTCTGAGGGTCTAACCTTTAAATAACTTACAGAGAACCGTATTCCTGTAGTAAGCATTAATTTCTTGTTAATACATTATACTTTTGTAACCGAAGATATTTCACTACCTATCCAAACTGTATTCAGGCCCTAAAATTTCCAGAACTTACCCTCTGTAAAGTGAAATGGTAGAGATTAGGGAGGAAGGTCTGCAAGTGTGATATGGGAATGGACATGCTATAAAAGAAAGAGGGAAAAAAATGTGTTTATGCATTTTAGCAAAATTTCAGCCATCTGTGACTAGAATGATTTTTCCTGAGTACCACGCTGTATCTTAAATTTTTTTTTTTTGTTCTCGGAAGTCTGAAGAGAAGTCAAAAGTAGAGCTATCTATATACATCAAGAAAAGCAGAGTTTAAACATCTCCATGAAAAGATGACAATGTTCCACTGCTATTCATGAAGTTTTCACTGGCCAATCTTTTCAGAAGGAGATTGCTGTGCCCTTCTTCCAGTCTGTCTTAGTCTGGAATTTCCACTGAAACCTGTTCACCATGAGTGATCCTACTGGCATTGGAAATACTAGTGGAATAGCTTCCAGCAACACAGCAACACACAAGCTGCCACAATACCACAATGGACAGATGAGTGGCAAAATACTAAAAGACACAGGAAGCATCAAAAGAAGATGGAAAGAATACACTGAGTCACTGTGCCAAAAAAATTGGTCAACATTCAGCCATTTCAGGAGGTAGCATATGATCAAGAAGGAGTAAGTATGAGCTGTACTGAAGGCATTGGTGAAAAACAAGGCTCCAGGAATTGAAGACATACCCATTGAGATGTTTCAACAAATGGATACAATGCTAGAGGTGCACACTCCTCTATATGAGAAATCTGGAAGACAGCTACCCCCCCAACTGACAGGACGAGATCAATGCGTGTGGCCATTCCAAAGAAGTGATCCAATAGGATGAGGAAATTATCAAATGATATCATGTGCAAGTAAAATATTGCTGATGATCATTCAAAAATGGTTGCAATGGTACACAGATAGGGAAATGCCAGAAGTTCAAGCTGGATTCAGAAGAGGATGTGAAATGAGAGATAACATTGCTGATATCAGATGCATCTTGATTGAAAGCAGAGAATACCAGAAAGATGTTTACCTGTGTTTTATTGGCTGTGCAAAGGCATTCAACTATGTGGATCATAACATATTATGGACAACATTTTGAAGAATTGAAGTTCCAGAAAACTTAGTTGTGTTCATGCACAAACTGTATATAGACCAAGAGGCAGTCATTCAGACAAGACAAGAGGATACTATGTGGTTTAAAATTAGGAAAGGCGTGTGTCAGGGTTGTATCTTTCACCACACTTATGCAATCTGTATGCTGAGAAAGTAATCTGAGAAGCTGGACTATATGAAGAAGAGCACGGCATTAGGACTGAAGGAAGACTCATTAACAATCTGCAGTATGCAGATGACACAACCTTGCTTGCTAAGAGAAGAGGACTTGAGGCACTTACTGATGAAGATCAAGGACTACAGTGTGAATATGGATTACACCTGAACATAAAGAAAACAAAAATCCTCACAACTGGACTAATAAGCAACATCATGATAAATGGAGAGAAGATTGAAGTTGTCCAGGATTTCATTTCACTTGAGTCCACAACCAACACCCACAGAAGCAACAGTCAAGAAATCAAACTACATATTGCATTGTGCAAATCTGCTGCAAAAGACCTCTTTAAACTGCTATAAAGCAAAGATGTCACTTTGAGGACTAAGGTACACCTGACCCAAGCCATGGTATTTTCAGTTGCTTCATACGCATGTGAAAGCTGGACAATGATTAAGGAAGACCAAAGAAGAATCGATGCCTTTGAATTATGGTATATTGAATATACCATGGGGTGCCAAAAGAATGAACAAATCTGTCTTGGAAGAAGTACAGCCGGAATACCCCTTAGAAACAAGGATGATGAGACTTTGTGTCACATATCTGGACATATTATCAGGAAAGACTAGCTCCTGGAGAAGGACATCATGCTTGGTAAAATAGAAGGTCAGTGAAAAAGAGGAACACCCTCAATGAGACGTATTGACACTGTGACTGCAACAATGGATTCAAACATAGCAACGATTGTGAGGATGGCACAGGACCAGGCAGGATTTTATTCTGTTGTACATAGGGTCGCTATGAGATGGAACCAACTCGAGGTACCTAACAACAATAACAACAACATGAAGAGATAGAGGTAATCCCATGATGAGACAGACACATTAAAATGTTTTTTAAAATACATGACTATATAATCACAAATGATCCTAATAAGCAAACAAAGAAAGAAGGTGTTGAAGAAATAGGTGTAGTTCATAAAATGTCCAGAATTCTAGAATTGTGCTATCCAGTAAAGTAGCCATTAGTCATATGTGGCTATTTAAAGTTAGATTAAAATAAGTGAATATTAAAAATGTATTCCCTCAGTTGCACTAAACACATTTTAAGTGCTCAATAGTCAGATGTGCCTAGTGGCTACTGTATTTAACAATTCAGATATAAAACATTTCCAGCATCACAGAAAGTTCTACTGGATAAAACTTTGCTAGAATATTGGGATTTTTCTAGAAGAACTACTTAGAAGACAGGGTGGATCATAAAGGGTTAAATAAAATCAGTTTCCAATCCAGAACAAGTTAAATCATGGTACTGAAAGAGTTATGATCATGAAGTCACTGTCTTTGAGATATTCAAGAGAAGGCAAAAAGTCCCCAAAGAAAACAAAAATTCAAAATGAAATAGAAATTACAGACTAATAAAAATTAATATATTTCTCCTGCCAACCCATAGAGTAGATGGCTAAAGAGAATGTTGCTATATACCTAAAAGAGAATGTGATGATTCTTAGGAGCCAGCAGGGACTCATTAAGACAAAACATACTCCCTTCCTTTTGTGATAGGAAAATTTGGTAAGACAATGCCGCTGTCACAACATAACCAGATATGAGCAAAGTCATGATGAATGGTTTTAGAACACCCTTGACAGCAGAATGAAGAAATGTTTTCTGACTCATAAGGCTTTATATGTTTTCACCAAGGGTAGTATATTGGAAACAAAATGATATTGATTAAAATATCCTTGTTCATATGGAGGCGAGACCACAACTGGCAGACCGAAGGGTCTGGTTCTTGGTCCTATTCTATTCAATAACCTTATCTAATGCTTAGATTAAGACATAAAAATCATACTTATCAAATGAAACATGATAGAAACGTTCATCAGGGGACAAAATGAAGTCATAAACAACTTTTAACAGACTAAAAAAAAAAGAGTCAAAAATTAATATGATAAATTTTGCATGAGTAAAAGTCAAGTACACCATTTAGTATTTTTGGATTTTCATCAGTTTGTGCCTTTACCTTAAGGGAGATTCAGGAAGTCAAGTCCTGAAGGTTCTAGTTGACCATGTGCTCTCTATAAAGCATGAAGATCAGCTTCTTTTTATTCATCATATTGTAATTTCAGCTGCATTAAGAGAACTGCACTACCATGATCAAGAGACATCATAGACACCTCAAATTCTCTGGAGTTCAGACAGAGAGGGAGCCAGAGTTTACACCTCAGCTAGGAGGAAAATTGAAGCAAAAATGGCGAGACTACATCTTACATACCTTGGACATGTTGTCAGGAGGGCTCAGTCCCTGGAGAAAGACATCATGGGTCAGTGGAAAAGAGGAAGACCCTCAAGGAGATGCATTGACACAGTGTCTGCAACAATGGGCCCAAGCATAACAATGATTGTGAGCAAGGCACAGGGCCTGGCAGTGTTAAGTTCTGTGGTATGTAGTGTCGCTATGAGTTGGAACAAACTCAAAGGCACCTAACAACAGAAGGAAAAGGGAGATAGCACTGTTGGTGGAACAGTGCCTTAGGAAGCCCTCCTCAAAGGCTCCAGGCTTTGGTCTGGCTGTATGTCTGTCTTCGTCTCATTTCCATGCTAACCAGTAGCTGGCGAGTCGATTTGACTCATGGTAACCCCATGTGTGTCAGAGCAGAACTGTGCTCCGTAGGGTTTTCACTAGCTGATTTTTCAGAAGCACCTTGCCAGGTCTTTCTTCCAAGGCACTTCTAAGTGGATTCAAACCTCCAACCTATTGGTTAGCTGCTGAGCATGTTAGCCATTTGCATCACTCAAGGACCCCAATTTCCACACTACTTCCCGAAAATAATTTTATCATAGTCTGAACTACCATGATGTCAACATATTCTCTTTAAAATCATTGGGAAATTATACCTTTTAGAGAATGCATCGCTCCTCCTGCTCCTTTCTCTTCTGGAAGTTTTATTTAAAGAAAACATTCAAAACCTAGGGTGGATCTTGAGAAAGGCAACTAGGAGAATAAAAGACCCAGAAAAAAAAATGTTCTCAATCTAATTCAACATAGGACAAAGGGAAGAAAAAAGTGTAAATACACACAAATTAATATGCTAATTGACATGATATAAATTCCAAAAGAAAGGATCAAAGAAAGTGTTTTTGAATTGTTGTTTATGTAAGAAATGGAGATTTTTATTTAGCCTTTAGTAAAGACTGATCGGGAAACCCTGGTGGTGGTGTGGTTAAGTACTACGGCTGCTAACCAAAGTGTCGGCACTTCGAATCCCCCAGGCGCTCCTTGGAAACCCTATGGGGCAGTTCTACTCTGTTTTATAGGGTCGCTGTGAGTCGGAGTCGACTCGACGGCACTGGGTGTTTTAAAGACTGATAGAAGATATGATACTGAGTTTCAAATATTTGGAAGGTAATTATAAGCAAGATGAATTAGATCTAATCTGTGTTACTCCAGAGAATAGAATGAAGGCCACTGGGTAAAAGTTCTGGGAAGCACATTTCCATTAAATATAAAGAAAGATTTCCCAATAATTAGCTCCGTCCTAAAGTGAGGTGAGACCTCCCCTATAGAGCTATCATCTCTGTTGGTGAGATAGTCAAAAGAAGCCAGCCGTTAGTGGCACTGTAGGGATGATTCCTGCTACAGATAGAAGATTGAACCAGATGCCTTCTAAGAACTCTATTTCTGAAATTCTATCACTGTGTTTCCTGCTTCCTTTCACCTGCACTAACCTTTGCTGTTGTTGTTGTTAGGTGCCACAGAGTCACTTTGGACTCATAGCAGCCCTATGTACAACAGAAAGAAACACCATCCAGTCCTGCACCATCCTCGGAATTGTTGTTATGCTTCAGCCCATTGTTGCATCCTCTGTGTCAATACATCTCCTTGAGAGTCTTCCTCTTTTTTGCTGACCCTCTACCAAGCATGATGTCCTTCTCCAGGGACTGATCCTACCTGATAACACATCCAAAGTACGTGAGACAAAGTTTCATCATCCTTACTTCTAAGGAGCATTCTGGCTATACTTCTTCCAACACAGATTCGTTCATTCTTTTGGCAGTCAATGGTATATTCAATATTCTTCGCTAAGGCCATAATTCACAGGCATCAGTTCTTCACCGGACTTCCTTATTCATTGCCCAGCTTTCACATACATATGAGGTGATTGAAAATACCATGGCTTGGTTAGGTGCACCTTAGTTTTCAAAGTGACATCTTTGCTTTTTAACACTTTAAAGAGGTCTTTTGCATCAGATTTGCCCAGTGCAATACATCATCTGATTTCTTGACTGCTGCTTCCATGGGCATTGATTGTGGATTCAAGTGAAATGAAATCCTGGACAACTTCAATCTTTTCTCCATTTATCATGATGTTGCTTATTGATTCAGTTGTAAGGATTTTTGTTTTCTTTATGTTGAGGTGTAATCCATACTGAAGGCTGTGCTCTTTGATCATCAGTAAGTGCTTCAAGTCCTTTTAGCTTTCAGCAAGCAAGGTTGTGTAATCTGCATATTACAGGTTGTTAATAAGTCTTCCTCCAATCCTGATACCCCATTCTTCTTCATATAGTCCAGCTTCTCAAATTATTTGCGCAGCATACAGAATGAGTAAGTATGGTGAAAGAACACAACCCTGAGGCACACTGTTCTTAATTTTAAACCACGAAGTATTCCCTTGTTCTGTTCGAATGACCACCTCTTGGTCTATGTACAGGTTCAGCATGAGCACAATTAAGTGTTCTGGAATTCCCATCCTTCACAATGTTACCCATAATTTGTTATGATCCACACATGCCTTCGTGTAGTCAATAAAACACAGGTAAACATCTTCCTGGTATTCTCTGCTTTTAGACAAGATTCATCTGACATCAGTAATTATATCCCTCATTGCCTGTACTACTCTGAGTTGGCTTGAATTTCTGACAGTTCCCTGTTGATGTATTGCTACAACCACTTTTGAATGATCTTCAGCAAAATTTTACTTGTATGTGATACTAATGACATTCTTTGATAATTTCCTCATTCTGTTGCACCTTTCTTTGGAATGAGCACAGATATGATCTCTTCCAGTCATTTGGCCAGGGAGCTGTCTTTCAAATTTCTTGGCATAGGTGAGTGAGCACCTCCAGCACTGCATCTGTTTTTTGAAACTTCTCAATTGATATTTCATCAATTCCTTGTTTTTCATCAATGCCTTCAGTGCAGCTTAGATTTCTTCCTTCATTACCATTGGTTCTTGATCATGTGCTACCTCCTGAAAAGGATGAATGTCAACCAATTTTTTTTGGTAATTGGTTGTATATTCCTTCCAACTGATTTTGATGCTTCCTGTGTTGTTCAATATTTTCCCCATAGAATCGAGGCTTGAATATTTTCTTTAGTTCTTTTGGCTTGAGAAATGCCAAGTATGTTCTTCCCTTTTGGTTTTCTAACTCCCAGTCTTTGCACATTTCATTATAATACTTTGTCTTCTCAAGCCACCCTTTGAAATTTTCTGTTCAGCTTTTTTATGTGATCATTTCTTCCATTTACTTTAGCTACTTGTTGTTCAAGAACAAGTTTCAGAGTCTCTTCTGACATCCATTTTGATTTTTTCTTTCTTTCCTATCTTTTTAATGATCTTTTGCTTTCTTCATGTATGATGTCTTCCCACAACTCATCTGGTCTTCAGTCATTAGTGTTCAGTACATCAAATCTATTCTTGAGATGGTCTCTTAAAAAAATAATTTTTTTATAAGGATCAGCATAAAGCTGGTTCCTGTGAAGCAGAGGTTAGAGATGTCCCAAATGTCCAACTTTTTGAAGTTGCTGTATCGCTCCATCATCTCTGACATCAACTACTCCTTCTCCCCTCTGTACTCTCCCTCCCGTCTTCAGGCTCCCTAATTCACTGCAATGTCTCACAGAACTCGTGAGCTGTATAAAGGATATGGGTCACACAGTTATGGAGGCTGGCAAGTCCCAAATTCATGGTTTAGGTGCAGGCTTCTCCAGACCCACATGGTTGCAGGGGCTGACAAACCCAAACCAGCAGTTCAGATCTCAGGCTGCTAGCTTACAAGTCTGCAGAAGCTGGTGAATCAAGCCACAAGGTAGGTCACTGGCCCAAGGGGCTGTAGAAGCCAGTGAATCCCAGAATTGGCAGGTTAAACAGCAGACCTCTGGCTCAAGTTCCAAGAGCTGGAGGTCAGTTGATCATGAACTGGAAGCAGGATCCAGATGCAGAGGAGAGATCCTCACCAGGACATACGCATATATCTTAGATACAGGCCACACCTTAGTGAAGGATGGAACTTTAGTAAAGGTAGGGCTTGAGTCATGCCCTCCTACAAGACACCAACCAAGACACACACTACACCAATCCTGCCTCATCGATATGTAGAGGTCAGGATCCACAACAACACATAAAATGGGGGACAACCATACAGTATTGGGAATCATGGCGTAGGCAAATTGACACATAGCCCCAACCACCACAGGTTCTATATACCTTATTTGCATAGTCCTACTCAATCATTGTGTGTGAGTACCAAAGACCATGGCTAGAAGGGCCATATTAAGTAATTCATTACACCGCATCTCTAAATTCATGTGAAATATACTCAAGATCATATTTTGGCACTAATCCTACTATGTAGATAACTAGGAAGTAGCTAGTCTATTCAATACAGGATCATAACTCAGACTTTCCAGTGTTCTCTACCTCCTTGCCATCTGTAGGCAAGAAAATGTGGCTGCCGTCTCAAAGCCTTTAATGTGTGATGAGATCATGATGTATTAGACTATGCTGTGTCTTAGGTCTATTTGATCTTTTATATAAACAATTTAACTTATCTCACTCTGCTTCCTCTCTTGGATATAACACATTATATTTGTTTACTCCTTTTCTAAACATTAAATATGCAGTTAATGGTACAACCACTTTGGAAATCTATCTGGCATTATCTTAAACAGTTAGAAATAGAACCATACAACCCAGAAATCCCACTTCTCAGAATATACCCTAGAGAAATAAGAGTCTTCACACAAACAGATATATGCACACCCATGTTTATTGCAGCACTGTTTACAATAGCAAAAAGCTGGAAGCAACCAAGGTGTCCATCAACGGATGAATGGTTAAATAAATTGTGGTATATTCACATAATGGAATACTACACATCAATAAAGAACAGCGACAAATCTGTGAAACATTTCATAACATGGAGGAACCTGGAAGGCATTATGCTGAGCAAAATTAGTCAGAGGCAAAAGGACAAATATTGTATAAGACCACTATTATAAGATCTTGAGAAATAGTATAAACTGAGAAGAACACATACTTTTGTGGTTACGAGGCGGGGAGGGAGGGAGGGTGGGAGAGGGTTTTTTACTGATTAATTAGTAGATAAGAACTGCTTTAGGTGAAGGGAAGGACAATACTCAACACATGGAAGGTCAGCTCAACTGGACTGGACCAAAAGCAAAGAAGTTTCTGGGATAAACTGAATGCTTCAAAGGTCAGCGGAGCAAGGGCGGGGGTTTGGGAACCATGCTCTAAGGGGACTTCTAAGTCAATTGGCAAAATAAAGCTATTATGAAAACATTCTGCATCCCACTTTGAAATGTGGCGTCTGGGGTCTTAAATGCTAACAAGCGGCCATCTAAGATGCATCAATTGGTCTCAACCCACCTGGATCAAAGAAGAATGAAGAACACCAAGGTCACACGATAACTAAGAGCCCAAGAGACAGAAAGGGCCACATGAACCAGAGACCTACATCATCCTGAGACCAGAAGAACTAGTTGGTGCCCGGCCACAATCAATGACTGCCCTGACAGGGAGCACAACAGAGAATCCCTGAGGGAGCAGGAGATCAGTGGGATGCAGACCCCAAATTCTCACAAAAAGACCAGACTTAATGGTCTGACTGTGACTAGAGGAATCCCGGCGGTCATGGTCCCCAAACCTTCTGTTGGCCCAGGACGGGAACCATTCCTGAAGACAACTCATCAGACATGGAAGGGACTGAACAGTGGGTAGGAGAGAGATGCTGATGAAGAGTGAGCTAATTATATCAGGTGGGCACTTGAGACTGTGTTGGCATCTCCTGTCTGGAGGGGGATGGGAGGATAGAGAGAGTTGGAAGCTGGCAAAATTGTCACGAAAGGAGAGACTGGAAGGGCTGACTCATTAGGGGGAGAGCAAGTGGGAGTACGGAGTAAGGTGTGTATAAACTTATATGTGACAGTCTGACTTGATTTGTAAACGTTCACTTGAAGCTCAATAAAAGTTAATAAAAAAAAATATGCAGTTAAAAACACAAGGAGAGCTTATAAACCAAAAAACCAAACCTGTCACTGTCAAGTCAACTCTGACTCATGGCGACCCTATACAGTGGAACAAAATTTTATGCAAACTAAGGTACATGTGGCTATTTGGGACTTTGTTTAACTGTTTGATTCAAATAAACATTTGTAGAGTACTTACTTGAGTTTGTTCAATTGTGAAATATCTTTATTTTCTTTAAAAATTGCAGTTAATTAAGGATTTAGCTGAGGAATCAGGGTTTGAGATTCCATTTCAGTAAAAATAATCATTAGTGACTACTATTTACAGGCTTATTGCTATTCGCTATAGAAAACACAAAGACAAAAAAGGTAAAGAGCCTGGTATAAAGAATGTTACAGTCTAACTGAAAGATAGAAAAAACTAATAACTGCAGCAATTGCCATACAGTCAAATCCGACTCTTGGTAACCTCATGTGTCAGAGGATTAGAGCTGCACTTGATAGGACTCTCAAGGCTATGACCTTTCAGCAGCAAATCACCAGGCCTCTTTTTCAAGGTGTCCTCTGTTGGGTTTGAAACACCAGCCTTTCAGTTAGTAGTTGAGCCCTTATCCATTTGTGTCACCCATAAACTCCAGGTACATAAATAATTGAAGCAAGACATAATGCAGGTACTTCCATGGAGTTTCATAGTCCTTTGGAGAGAAAGTTTATATCTGGCCAGGGAAAATCAAACCGGACTTCATCAAATAAGAGTAAAAAGCCATATCATGAAGAGCCATTAATCATGGAATAATCCATTTGTTGTTCATTCAGCAGATGTGCAGAAGTCAACAAAGACATTTGTGCAAGAGAGTCTAATCTAGCAGCAATGTATAAACTACTTTAAAAATGGGAGGTAACAAGTTTGTTGGTCCTGGCTGAAGACAAGTAACCAGCTTAGAAAGTACATAATGGAAGCAAGGTGGAAGGACGTGGCTAAACTGAAAAAACTACCATGAAATAACATTCAGAAATTGGTAGGATGTGGTTGAGAAGTCTATGAACTCCAAATGGAGAAGATGGATTGAGAGAATTCCCAGGCATTGCAAGCCTGAACAAACATGAAGAATTTGTTGGGTGGAGTAAACAAGTGGAAGATAGAGGAGCAAGTATGCAGATAGAAAGTGAAATTTCAGAGAACAAGCGCCAAACTGAGTGTGAAGCATGTTAATCTAAACTAATGCATCATCTTGGTAGCTTCAGTATAGATGGTGGTCATTAGAACTGAGGAAGTTAGTTGTATTAGTTGAAAGTTACATTCCCAAGTGTGGTGACACAATATTAAGTTAACTAGGTGAGAAATGGGAAGGGGATAGTCAGTGGGAAAGAAGACAGAAATCTAATTGTTAAGGAATCTGAAAAAGAATTTAAGAAGCTAGAGATGACTAAGATGAGAAAAGAGGGAAGTATAAGTGAATGGCAAGAATGTTAAAAAGGAGTATAATTTTGAATGAAGACACAGACCACATCTTGTTAAGAAGACTGGGAAAGGCTTTATAAATGAATTGTCACTTGAGAAGTACAAGGAAGGTTGAAAGAAATATTCTAACCCCTACCTTGGTTCCTAAAGTTCTGGAGAACACCAAAGGATTGTAAGATAAATTAATTACCATGTAGGAGTGATTTGAAATTTAAATTAAAGCTCAGTAGAAGCTTCACCTTTGATGCCATATGGATATATTTAGCTTAGAAGTTTTTTTTTCTTGTTTTGTTTTTTAATCTCTGAAAGGAAAAAACAAACTTTTCATGAAGAGTAGCCCTTTCCCAACTCAGCCCCTATTCTACCTTCAAAATATAAACAACATAAAAAAATCAGTGTAATAAAAAATAATATCTAGGTAAATGCTATGGAATGAAGACAAACCAAAGCAAGGCAGGCAGATCAGGAGTGTGAACCGGATCGTGGGGTGGAGGACAGATTGTGGTATTAAGTAGGGAAGGCTCATTGAGAAGGTGAAATCTAAGTAAATACTTAAAGTAGGTGAGGGAGTAGCCTACTGGATATAAAGAAGAAACACTTTCTAGATGCCAGGCACTGTGCTAAATGCTTTATAGGCATGATCTCTTCTTAACCTCATTTCAGCCCTCTGAAGCATTTACTACTATTTTCACCACTGGAAACATAGCAGAGAGGGTAACTAGCTTTTCCAAGCTCACACAGCTAATAAGGGGCAGAGATCAGATGCAGATCCAGGCAGTCTGATTGTTAAAGCCAATACTCCCTAAAAATCTCCTTCTTTCCCCTTAAACTCAAATCTGAATTTTATCAGACTTGGCTCTATCAAAGAGAAGAGAGTGAGGGAGAGTTGACCAGCTTGTTCCAGCTAATTATCCCTTTGTCAGTTTACGCCCTCTACCACAGGGAAGGAAAGAAAGGTACTGGACACCAGAAAGAGAGCCCCACACTCAGCCTGTAACCTTCAGTGCACAGTCATACCACCCCTCAGAATGTGACCCACTCAGGGTACTGGAACCCAGTGATGAGAAGAGAAGCTCCTCATTCCTGGGAGGAGGCAGAGAGGAAGTAAATTGAAGTGAGGACTTTCCCCTTAGCTCTTCATAATATTCCATTTCTTTGATTCTAAGGTGCTGCCACTCATTCATTCATTCCACAAGGACTATGTTCACTTGACCAGACTGTAGGTGTGTACAACAAATATAGCCCCTGTTCTCGTGGCTCTATCATATTAGGAAGGAAAGGGAGTATGACAGAGTCATAACCAGATGGGGCAGTAAACTAATAATTGCTTTTATAAGGATCAGCACAAAGCTGGTTCCTATGAGACGGAGGTTAAATATGTCCCAAATGTCCAACTTTTCCAAGCTGCTGTACCACTCCATCATCTCTAACATCAACTATTCCCTCCTTTGTCAGTGCTCTCTTTCCTGTCTTTGGGTTCCCTAACTCGCTGCAACGTCTCACAGGACTCATGAACCACATAAAGGAAACGGCTCAAGCTGTTATGGAGGCTGGCAAGTCCCAAATTCATGCATCAGGTGTAGGTTTCTCCCTGGCCCTCAGTCTCTGCCCAAAGGCACTCAGCTTTCTCCCTCCATGGGTTGAGAAGTCCATTGCACCATCTCCTGCCGGTCTCTCCTGCCAGTCTCTACTTCCTTGGTGGTGGTGGGCTCTCTTTCAGCAGAATTGGCTGTCTTTTGAGGCAAAACTGACCAATTCCCTTGGTGGCCCACAATTATCTTATCTTCACAGCCCCACTCAATCACTTGGTCACAGCCCCACCCAATCACTTGGCTGGAAGTTACAAGACCTTGGTAAAAAAAGGTCATACTAAGTAATTCATCACACCACAGGGAACAGGGAGGTCGGAGATTAATTATAAGCAACAGCAATTTATGAACTGCTCTTGGAAGACAAGGATTAGAAAATAGAATTTGAGTTTGGAAATTTTAAACTGAAAAACTATTTAGAAAAGAGAAATTATGAACAAATGCCTGGGGATAAAATCTGAATGTAACGTATATCCTGTAAATTAGTCACCCTGAGTGAACACCCACCAGTCATACTACCTCTCAATGGAGATATTGTGTTGTGGTAGAAAGAGTAGGACTAGAGACCTGGTTCTCCCACTCCTACATCCAGCTCCTCAGAAGTTGGACTTGACAAGAGGAAATGGAGGTCTTAATGTTTCTCAATACCACTTTGCTCTTCTTCACCTATTCGGCTGTGAGGACAAATTAGAACAAGAATGTGCACGTTCATTAAAACAGTATTTTCTGAATGCCTCTGAAGTGTCAGCCTCTTTACAAGGCACAGATATACAGATGTTAAGTCAAAGGTAAAAGAAAATAAAGCACCTTATCAGGCATTTAAGTATTTTTTTTGTTTAAGTTATATTGCAGAGTTTAGCAAGAAATTGCTGATCAGTTGCTTTGCAGGTTGGTTGGCTATATATAAATCAGAATGGGACTGTTGTTTTTATTTAAAATGGTGATAACTGGAATAATGGGGAGAAGAAATGGTAGGATTCTGAAATGAAACAGCATCAAAGGTAACAGACTGTCTTAGGATTTACTTGAGATCACAGATAAATGTGAGTGTACGTACCAGGGGAATGTGATAAGGGAGTAGAAAACAGGTGGTCACCTTCAGCATCACACAGTCGAAAGTGCATTTGTTTGTTTTGTGTTTTTTAATAAGTTATAGTAAGTATAATGGCCCCAAAGATGTCCATGCCCTAGTTCTTGGATCCTGTAAGTATGTTACGTTGCATGGCAAAAGGAATTTTGTAGCTGTAATTAAGGTTACTAATCAGTTAACTTTAAGACAGGAAGATTATACTGGATTATCTGGATAAGCCCAATATAATCACATGAACCCTTAAAAATAAGAGCTTTCTTCCAGCTGAGGGATGAGAGATGTGGTATAGGCGAAGATTAGAAGCATGAGAAGAACTCCCTGGGCCATTGTTGGTTTGAAGATAGAGGGGACAATGTGACAAGGAATGCAGGAGATCTTAAGGCGTTAAGAGAAGTTCTCGCCTACAAACAGCAAAGAAATAGGGGCTGCGGTTCTATGACCACAAGGAACAAAATTTGGTTGACAATTCAAATGATCTTGGAAGTGGATTTATTTCCAGAGCCTCTGGAAAGGAAGGCAGTCCTTCTAAACACCTCAATTTTGGCCTTGGGAGACTCTAAACAGAGGACCAAGTTGAGTCATGCTGTACCTGGCCTAAAAACATACAGAACCATAATATAATAAATGGGTGTTGTTTTAAGAAACTAAAATTGTAGTTATTTGTTACAGCAGCAATAGAAAATTAATATATAAATCATAATAAGATTATGACAAATCTGTTCCCTAGAGTTTTACAGTTTTAGGCTTAACTCCCAGTTCAGTCATTCACAAGACATGTGACTTTAGGCAAGTCACTGTTTCAACTCATAGTGACCCTGTAAGACAGAGTAGAACTGCCCCATGGTGTTTCCAAGGAGCAGTTGGTAGATTTGAACTGCCAACTTTTTGTTAGCAGCTGAGCTCGTAACCGCTATGCCACCAGGGCTCCTTCTAAGCATAGGCTTAGGATATTAAGCCCACAATCATATATTCTATTCCTTAAAGGAGGCAGGGTTCACTGTGAGACTTAAATCCAATGAGATATAAGAATATGATTATTGTTATTGTTGGGTGTCGTCAAGTCAATTCTGACCATAGCAACCCCATGTAACATACTAGAACTTCCCCATAGGGTCTTCTTGGCTGTAATCTTTACAGAAACAGATTGCCAGGTCTTTGTCCTACAGAGTTACTGGTTGGGTTCCAACCACCAACCTTTCAGTTAGCAGTCGAGTGCTTAAGCATTTATGCCACTAGGGCTCCTTAAGAAAATGCCTAGTGCATCATAAATTTTTTTAATTAACTAAAGTCCATAGTTTATTCAGATTTCCTTTGTTTTTACCTAATGTCCTTTTTTCTGTTTCCAGATCCCTTCCAGAATACTAAGTTACATTTATTCCTCATGTCTTCTTAGGCTCCTCTTGGCTCTAACAGTTTCAGACTTACCTTGATTTTGGCAATCTTGACAGTTTGAAGAATATTGGTCAGGTATATTGTAAGATGTTCCTTACTTGGGATTTGTCTGATGTTTTTCTAATGATTAGACTGAGGTTATAGGTTTTGGGGAAGAAGATAACAGAGGTGAAGTGCAATTTTCATCACATTGTATCAAGGGTATATACAAGGGACATGACTTATCACTGTTGGTGTGAACCTTGATCATTTGGCTGAGATAGTGTTTGGCACTGTAGTGTTTCTCCACTGCAGAGTCACTCTTTCTTTTCCCCTTTTCATATTACCCTCTTTGGAAGGAAGTCACCAATCAAGTCCACACTGAAGAAGTGGGGAGTTACACTCCACTTCCTTGGGGACAGAGTATCTACATAAATTACCTGGCATGGGAAATTTCACCACAATTTTTAATACACATAGTTCACTTTTAGTTCTTGAAGATCTTTGAATTCTAATTTTACAAAGTCATCTTCCTCCCTCCCTCTGAATACAAACCAAAACAAGTGACATGACTAGACAAAACAGAGGATTATCATCCAAAGGGAAAATTTATAATCTCTCTCAGGAACACGGCAGAATGCTGCACAGTCAATTTCAGAAAACATTGGTTTCAATCATTATCTTTCTCCCAACAAAAGTTATTTGATTTAGTTCAAGGTTTCAATAAAAGGTCACACAACTGTCTATCACCTCTCAATGAACCTGCTCAGATGTCAGAGAAGCCAGACCACAGTTTTCAGCTTTGAAAACCAATGTCTTAAGAGTGCCTGAATGCCGTGTACCTATTGACATAAGCTTCAGGACAAAAACATCTATAGCATTTAATTCTCTCCCTGTATTAGTCTATACTGTAGTGGTAATGCTTGACAGAACTATAATAACCAGGAGACAGAAGTAAAATTGACCTTATAACTTGGATAGTAGAAGAAGTCAACATCCCAATTAAAGTGCAGGGTGGAGCACTGATTGATCCTGATTGCCATCAAAGGATCAAGCTAAAACTCCAAGCCACCTGCCAGACAGCAAAATGAGAAATTTCCACCAGAGGAGTTGCCTCTGTAGTGTTTATAGCTGCTAGGGCAGGAGGCCCAGGAATGCTAGGAGACTTTCTCTGTCCACAAAATTGTTTTAGGCGCAATTGTACATTGGAGAAATTTGGCCAGTTTCAGGACGCTCTAGAGTAGTGTCTGCGCTTCAGTCTCCGCTGAACAGACCTCATCCTCCCATCAGCGCAGTCATTACCCATTGAGATTTAGAGCAACATCTAGTGTCGACAGCCTAACTGATTCTCCCAGTCTGAGGGAAAGATGAAACTAACCTATGAGCAGAAGACAGGAAAGGGAGGTGAGATGCCAAATAATTTTTACGGAACAAAAGCCCAGGTATATGAAAATGTAGATCAAGAGTTTCTTCTGAGAGTTAAAATCCATTCATGCAAGAGAAAAGAGGGGAAACGAGAAGGCCTCAAAACTCTACATAACTGACATCATCAGTTTCCCCAGAATTATCTTGTCAGTTATCTTAAGACACAATAAACATCTCCAAAGGCTAACTATAGTTGTCATCACCAAGGATTCCAAGGGTTCAGAGTTTGAGCCCTGACATAATCTGTGAATACATTATTATCAGTGTTAGAGCTTCCTTAAAAAAAAAAAAAAAAAAATTTTTTTTTTTTTTTTTTTAGAGCTTCCTTAGCAGTACTTATATTCCTTTATGTCCTGAGGTAATTTAAAAGAAGACCAAAGTGGGTCTAGCTTACAGGCTCACAGTTATTACCCTTAGGTGAGTTGAGGATGGGCAATAAGGTATATGGAGAAACAGGTAGTGGGGCAAATTCACAACTCTTTCAAAGTCCTACATTTTTCTCATGATACATACACTATAAGAAACCTCTTCTCCCAGCACATCATCATTTAATTATCACCCAATTCCAGCCCCCTCCAAAAAAGGCAATGTGATTACCCATATCTTATGACATGATGTTGGGAGGAGTACAGTTTCATAGAGGGAGAGTGGGATCAACTAACGGCTTGACAGTATGAACTTCGCCCATTGTCTTTCATTAGGAAGTTACTTTCAAGCCCCTCCGGAGCTCTTGGTATCTTGTGATACTCAATCATAATAATAACCTAAAGCTTGACATTACCATGTCACAATGCCATTCTAAACACTAAAAAAAAAAAAACTATGCACGTGTTAATTCACTTAACCTTCACACAACAATATTATGAGAAAATCACTATTGTTATCCCTGTTTTACAAATGAAGGAAGTGAGGTTATACAACTACTAAGTGAAGGGCTGGATTTAAACTTTAGTGATCTAGCACTAGAGTCCATATTCTTAACCATTACATTATTCTCTCCCAGGAGCCAGGCTTATTGGTCTCTGATACAGGCTCCTCCCAACATGGATCCTACTTATTAAATAGGAGAAAGGAGAAAAGCGATATATGACAACTTATAATATACCACAACAGTACTTAAAGAAACTATGACTTCAGACAAAAATACCAAAACCCACTGCCACTGAGTTGATTCTGACTCATAACAAACCTATAGGACAGAGTAGAACTGCCTCATAGAGTTTCCAAGGTTCTAAATCTACAGAAGCAGGCTGCCACATCTTTCTCCTATGGACCGGTTGGTAGGTTCTAACCACCATCCTTTTGGTTAGCATCTGAGTGCTTTAACCACTGTGCCACCAGGGCTCCATGACTTCAGACCACTATGCTTAAGTGGGGAACCCAGGATTCCAACTAGAGCCACTTTAAGACACCAGAGAAAGATAAATTACTGTTCAACAGCCATCTAGCTTCAGCAAAGACAATTGTCAATAATATCCATTCTAATTTTACCCTTCAAATTTTATTTTTCATGCACTTCCCATTTTCATGGCCACAGAATGCAGCTGGACTCCATGTATAAGTGTCCAACATACAGCAAACATTCCCGCACACTTTATATTTCTGAGAGAGAGGCAATCATCTCTGTCACACAGAGTAAAGCTGTTAGTTAACGGAGAGTATACACCAGGGTTTGTAAAACAGAAGGGTTTACAGATGGCGACTGGGCTTCTAGATAATCCAAGGGTCTTTACACAAGGTAGCCTTCCAGAGGTTGTTGAAACCAGTGCATTGGTTCGTGGAGTCTGGAGATGGGGTCTCTAATTCTCTCTTTAACGTGGAAAAATAATGAGAAGAGTTGTGTCAGAGAAAACAGGGTTATCCTGTCTGCTCATTTTTTTCTGTGTAGTAAATCATGGTTTTGCTTTACTTTCGCATTTCTCTAGGAATTTACCAGGTGGAAGCTTCCTACCAAGTAAAGTTGCCATCGTGCCTGGAAGTCCTACCATTGCACTCTACTCTGACAAAACAGGTCATTTCAGTCCTGCCTCTATACCTTTGTTCTTGCCCTTTCCTCTCTCTCATATGCCCTTCCCCATTATGAGCCCAAGCTCACATGCCACCTTCTCTGTGAAACTCTTCTAGCTCCCACCCTCACTTCTTGGCAGATTTAACCACTCTTCCTTAGAGTTTTAGTAGAGCAATAAGGGCTGAAATCTCCTATAAACTATTCAGGAATGAATAAGAGGTAAGAAAACAGAACCTGCATGTTTAAATTATTGGTCCAAAGGTCAGGCGGTGAATGGAAATGAGACACAGGGAAATCAATATGGTTGAGAGAAGGGGGTTTTCAGACAAGGAGAAACCTGAGTATATTGGTAGTCTGAGGAAAGCAGGATTCCATGTGTGGAGATGGGGTGGGAGAATTAAAGAAGAAATCAGGGAACCAGTTCAAAGAAGCAGTTTAAGGAACCATAGAAGGCAGGAAGAGATAACACTGGAAAGCAGAAAATGGAATTACAAAATATTGAGGTGAAGGTTCCCAAGAGGTTAAACAACTCTGAGAAATTTGGACACCCACTGATCTCCCACAGGCACTCCCAAGAAAATGGAATTTTCTTGCCTTCATTACAGGCATAGAGATATAGAATCAAGAAGAAAACACTCATTCCTGTCTCAGGGGTATAAAGATGAACATTATGTTGAATTAAGTCAGGTTTTTTTAAATGCTCATATGAAAGTGCTTCATATGCTTGATTTAAAATGCCAAATGTAGCTCCCAAAAAGGAAAACATAAATGCACACTCTAAAAAGATAAATAAGCTGTAGATTCTGTGAGAGATGAGCCAAGGGTAGGAAGATACAATAAGGAAACATAGACTTTTAAGCACCCTATTCTCTTGTTTGCTGCATGGGTCAGAAAATCTGTGACTTGCCCCTGTAGACCTGCGAATATTTTCAAGTGCCTTAATAGAGGAGACAAGTTACTTGAATTTTCCTTAAAGCTTGAACCCTAAGCCTATGATAGATCTCAAGGAGTAAAACTGCACAATTTCACAGTAGTGAAAATTCTGACCTTAGCAATATGTGATGTCCCAGTGGATATGAGGATTAAGTGTCTGAACAGTCTGTTGGAATACAGCGGGGAACTTACAACAGCCACTGAGGCATAAAATATGAGAGGAATAACAAAGTGTGTTTGGGTTGTAAAAGGCAGCATTAAATGTTTGCTTATGTGATTGTAAGAGCTGAAGGTTTACCCATGATACACTCTATACACGTAAAAGAAAAGTAAGGATGAGACTGTGTGCTGAGTATCAACACTGCTAAAATATGAGCGAAAGAGAACCAGGGGCCAGAGGCATAAATATGCTGAATACAAAAAAGCAGCAATGGTGAAATCCACTTGATAGCAATAGGAGACAACCCAGATGGCAATTTGAGGATTTGTAAGGCTCTAAAGGAGCCAAACAAAACTGTCAAAGAGGAACGTTTTCATCTGCCAACCCAAAGCGGAACAATGAGAGAAATGGCAGGAGTGATGTAGTTTTCTAAAGCAGATGCTGCTGCTGGATCCTGGCCCATGTTTCTGGCTGGATTCAGTTCTAGAATACATCCAGGGACTGCACCAATGCTGGAGTCTGGCTTGGGGACACACCAGAGCATTCTATGAGCAGCACAGGACAGTGAGAAAGAGAGAGAAAGAGGGACTCACACTCCATGGCCAGGTCGTTAAAGCCAATGGAAGGAGAGGACCTTGAGTTATGTTCTTGCATCCCCTATGGCACTGTGAAGTCTCAATCTAGTCACTTAGTCTCAGGTCTTTGCATCTTCACTGGTGATGAACAAGGTTAGTAATAAGTTCTGACTGCCGAGAAACTCCACCGAGGTGGTAGAAAAGCCCTGCATTACCAGCCATTTTATCCCTTTGTTGAAGCAGGCAATATGGAAGGCTGACTAACCCCAGGAATCACATTTGAAAAGTGAGTATTAAAAGAAGATTTTAAGATTAAGCAAAAATAATGATTTTTTTCCCAGTCTCAGGATGCGAGGACCATATGAGTCAAAGGAAGTCAAATTTGACAACATAAAAAGGAACGCACTTCAGAAAAGAGCTTTGCTACCGACTTCTTGGTCGTAGTCAGGCATCAGATGAATACTTAATCTTTTGGGAAATCCATCCCAGTGGCAAATCTAAAACAGTTGATGTTCATCCCCACTGAGACCAGACACAAAAGAGTGGGCCTCATGTAATGCTTTTGTGTTCGATTCGGGTACTTTCATTGCAAGCGACAGAAACAAATGTAGCTAACTTAAGCAAAAAGCAAATTTATCCAAAAGACATTCATGGGAAGCCAAAGAATCAGATTTAGAAGCTCGCAGTTTCAGGCATCTAAGCAGTAGGAACTACGCAAAGAGCCACAGCCATTGAAATAATTGCACCCAATCATTTTTCCCTCCTGTGTCACTCAAGATTCACAGTCCCAGAAAAGAGTCTGCGGAACTTCACTTGGGTTAAATATAGAGGGAAGTGGGGCGCCTTGATTTACAGCTCCCTGCCCCGTCCCCCCGCCCCCACCAACACACACACACAAGGCCTGGCAATGGAGGACAGGTAATGCCCTAAAAGGGAATCAGGAAACTGCAGAAAAGGGAATGGAAAACAAACAAAGCAAATATGTGCTTCAATTTAAAAAAAAAAAAGAAAGTTTTATGTAAGGATTACAAATATGTAAAAATTACAGTCCTTACATAAAGCTTTTTTTTTTTTTTTTTTAATTGAGGCATATGTTTGCTTTTCTGGGGAATACAAACAGTAAATTGCTAAACCAAAGCTGGAGGTTCAAGTCCACCCAAAGGTACCTTGGGAAAATGGCCTGGCAATCTAGTTCTGAAACATAAGCCATTAAAAACCCTGCAGAGCACAGTTCTACTCTGACATACATGGGATGCCATGAGTCCGAGAGGACTTGACAGCAACTGGTTTAAGGATTCTAACGCAGAAGTAACTAGGCATTGGCTATTTTTAGTAAGATGCATCCAGGGCTTCAAACTGGTTCCTTTAGGTTGGAACCCCAGCTGAGAATTTGCATTTCTAACAAGTTCCCAGGTGATGCTAATGCTGCTGGTTAGGCACCAATTCTGAGAACCACTAGCAGAGCAAAAACCCAAACCCATTGCCATTGAGTCGATTCCGACTCATAGCGACCCTATAGGTCAGAGCAGAACTGCCCCCATAGCGTTTCCAAGGAGCATCTGGTGGACTCGAACTGCCAACTTTTTGGTTAGCAGAAGTAGCTCTTAACCACTACACCACCAGTGTTTCCGCTAGTAGAGCAGTGGTTCTCAAAATGTATTACAATAAAAATCACCTAGGGATATTTTTAAAATGTAGATTCTAATTCATTATATCTGGGGTGGTGTTATGGTTAAGGTGGTGTGTCAATTCGGCTGTGCCATGATCCTCAGTGATTTGGCAGTTATGATGTAGTTCGGCAGTTTTGTAATGATGTAATTACTTCCATGATGAGATCTGCTATGAGAAGCCAATCAGTTGAAAGGGAGTTTCATTCGGGGTGTGGCCTGCATCCAACACATATGGACTTCCTGGCAAAGCTCGCTGGCTTTTGGTTGCTCTGGGTCCTGCATCTGACTCATCATCATCTGACTTCCAGTTCTTGGGACCTGAGCCACCCATTTGCTGTATTGCCTGCCAATCTTGGATTCATCAGCCTCTGCAGCCCATGAGCCAGAAGCCTGCTGTCTAACCTGCCAGTCTTGGATTTGTCAGGCCCCGCAGCTACATGAGTCAGGAGAAGCCTCCAGCCTGACATCTGACCCAAAGACTTCGGCTTTGCCAGCTTCTATGTGAGCCATTTCCTTGATATAAATCTCTCTCTCTCTCTCTCTATATATATATATACATCATACATATGTGTGTGTGTGTGTGTGTGTGTGTATATATATACACACACCCACAGGCTTCACTGGTTTTGCTTCTCTAGAAAACCCAACCTAAGACAAGTAGAAATGCAAATTTTCAACAGGGGTTCAAGCCAGAATGAACCAGTTCAAACCCCTGTATGTACAAAGAGAGGCTAGGGAAACCTACCCCCTCCAAGTGAAGATATAGAAGTACTTTTCAACTCCCCTGCCATTCTTTGGGTCCTTGGTTGCTACAGTATTTAGAGCAGCTTGCCTTGTTCTATAGACATTTCATTAATGCTGTCTATCATTTGTCTTTCTGTAGTCTAGTGACATCAACACTGGAATTACAATCAAAAAACTAATTTTAAGATCTCACTTTAACAAAAATTTAATCTTGGGAAAATTGCAAGAACTTTCTAAACTTCAGTTTTATCATCTTCAAAATTTAGGCAATAACACCTATAAAGCATGATGGTTTTATAGAATAAATGACACAATTAAAGTAAAAGTACCCAGTTCATGCCTGGCAAACAGTAGGTGTCTAATGAATATTTATTACATCTAATCTAGATTATAAAGTAAGGCAGGACTATGTCATCTATATTTTTGTATTTCTCAAAGTGCTGGACATAGCAGACAATGTTTGTGAGCAAGAATGAAATAATACTGATAAAAACTCTTCCCTTGGTTTCTAAAAGTATTCACACACTGCTATGCGCACAGAACGAGGAGTGCGAATGAGTAGCATTGACCAGATAATGTCAACCACCACCACCACATCTCATGCGCCCTCGGCACAGAAATAAGCAATTGGACAAGACAGTTACAATCGTCTAGAAAGAGAGATTCAAGATCTTGCGGATAAAGCAGCCATCTTTAACGATGTGTGTGGAAGGGTGTGTTAGGAGAGATTTTCCATCATTTCTAAGAAAAAAAACAAAAAGTCGAAGTTGGTTATCTCTTAAAATTACTAACATAAACAGTAGTGAACAAAAACCAGCTGCCAAGAATCCATTCTGACTTATGGTGACCCATGAATGTCAGAGCAGAACTGGGCTCCACAGGATTTTCAGTGGCCAGTTTTTTGGAAGTAAATCACCAGGCCTTTCTTCTAAGGCACCTTTGAGTGAACTCAAACCTCCAACATCTTGGCTAACAGTTGATCACGTTAACCAGAACTATAATGAGCATGCCATATTCAATTGTCCTCACTAATTTAGGACCACTTCTTAAGGAAAATAATCTGCTGACCACTGGGAAAGTTCCTATTTGTCACTCGTATCCCAGGATTTTAAGGGTCAACTATTCTAATTTAATCTCTTCTTAAACTATTCATTTGAACTGTATCCACACAAGCTGAAAATAAGCAGACTTTTTGTGGTGTCAAATAACAGAACTGATGGAAGCAATTAGATGCTATGGCCTTGTGGGAACACAGTCACAGGGAAAGAAGCAGAATGCTAACTCCTGATTCCAATATTAGGTTTTTTTTTTTGGTGGGGGGGATATGGCTAGCAAAATTTGAAGTCAGTCAAAAAAGATCTTTAAAGAGTCATAAAGTATAAGTATATAAATTCTGTGATATTCAAATCTCTTCATTTTAAGAAAACAGAAACCCAGCAAGAATATGAACATTTCTAATTTTCACAGGCCTAATGTGGTCGCCAAGAGTCGGAAACGACTCGATGGCACTAGGAACTTCTGAGCAGGATCCAAATGGTCTGACCCATTCTCTCACCACACGCTAATTAAGCTTCACTTTGTGTCAGGCATTATTCTAGGAGCTAAGGACAGGACACGAAAAAAAAAAAAAATGCACTCATGAAGTTTAAGTTTTAGAAGGAGAACTTAAACAATAAAGATGAACACAAATAAGAGAGTTCCCACTAATGAAAAGTCCCTGAGAGTTGCTTCAGTTAAGTGGTTGGCTATTAACCAAAAGGTTGGTAGTTCAAAGCCACCCAGACGTGCCTTAGAAGAAAGGTCTGGTGGTCTACTTGTAAAAGATCACAGCCATTGAAAACTCTACGGAGTATAGCTCTACTTTGAAACACGTGGGGTTGCCATGAGTCAGAATCAACTCAACAGCAGCTGGTTTGGTTTTGGTTTAGGTAATGAAAGTGCTGTAAAGATAATAATCCAGGATAATGTACCAGAGAGCGATGTGGGTACCTCTCTAAGAGGACATTACCAGCAAACCGCTCTCTGAGAAAGCAACATTTAAACTGCATCAAATGCTCACAAAGAGCCAGTCTTGTGAACCTGCGGGAAGGGTGTTTCAGGCAGAAGGAACAGAAAGTGCAAAGTCCCTGGACTGGCATACACTTGGCAGATTTGAGGGACAAAGAGTAAACCAATGTGGCTGGAATTTATGAATGGGGAAAAAGTAGCCTGAGACTGAGGGGTTAACACCCATGATGAACAATTGGAATTTTATTTGAAAAACAAAGGACACTCCAAGTCCAGTGCTCTCTTAGACCAGTGTTCTGTCCCCATTATTATAAAGCTAAGCTTTTCCTGGCAACGAATGGCTCTACTTCTGGAAAAAATAACTAAAAAGCAGATTTGGCTGCTTTCCTGCAGGATTTCATTTATCTGTAACTTGAGGCTGCTCAATAAGTCAAATGATTCCATAAAACAGATTCCCTTGGATGCCCCAATCCATTTAATCTACGGAACGGGTGCCATTTGTTTCCCCTGGGCTGATGTGGAGCTGTATGTCCAACGTGGACATTATGTAGCCGTCTGGGAAGGGAAAAGCCCAGCGAGTGAGTAATGACGGATGGCTTGCCTCTGAGGAGCACACTTCCTCAATGAATCTGGATCAGCAGCACCGGGCCTTCCAGTTTCTTCTCTGGAACAGGGGCCAACACCACAGGCTCCTTAGAGGCAAGAGTAATTTTTGCTCACATTTTTTTCCTGCCTGAGAAACAGAGTGAGACAGCTCTGTTTTAACTCAAGCCCCAATCCAAGGCTTGCCTCCATCTTATAAAAAAAAAAAAACGGAAGGTAAATGAAACATGTAAGAGTTGTTTTGATTTACACTCAAGGAAGTTAGAATCTCAGGCATCCACTAAGTAATCTAGGCAAATGGTGATCCTAGGAGTGGCCTGGTAAAGGTGCCATCTCAGGTTATCCCATTTTTCCCCTCTGATTGGAGTCTCTGGTGGTACAAACAATTAACTGGCTACTAACTAAAGTTCGAGTCCACTCCGAGGTGCTGTGGAAAAAACTCCTGGTGGTCTATTTCCAAAACATCAACCATTGAAAACCCTACGGAACTCTGTTCTACTCTGATACATATGGGGTCGCCATGAGTCGGAATTGACTGGGTGGCAACTGGTTTGATTTTTAATTCTTCTTTGTAGCAAATAGGATCTATTGATATGTCAAGGTTTTCTACCATACTCCCATCCAGCTTAATTCCTCCATAAGATCAATTCTATCTCTAGATGAGGATCTATTTTATAAATCTTTATTCTATCTATCTCTGCTAAGCAAGAGAGAGGGAGAAAACAGGAAATCAGAAAGCAGGTATCTTGGTCTTGGGCCAAAACAACGTGAGGAAACAGCTTTCCTTATGCAGTCGTATTCATACTGCAGAACTTAATTTTCAAACTCATGATGTCTCAGAAGCAAACCAGACACTGGAAAAAAAGTAGTGATAATTACCAGGGAAGCAATTATAAAACAATAATCCATGAGAAACAAGAACAACAAAAAAAATTACCACTCATTAAGGCCTTACTGATCACCAGGCAGCGTCCCTGGGTGGTACAAATGTTAATATGATCGGCTGCTATCTGAATGGTTGGAGATTTGAGTCCATCCAGAGATGCCTCAGAAGAAAGGCCTGGTGATCTATTTCCAAGAAAAAAAAACAGTGATTAAAAACTTTGTGGAGCACAGTTCTGCTCTGACACAAAAGGGGTCGCCATGAGTTGGTGCTGACTCCATGACAACTGGTTTTAAGCACCAGGCATTCTATCATAAGTGCATTAAATAATTCTCTTACTTAATCCTCAACATAATCCTGTGAAATGGGTGGCCTGGAAGTAGAACTGAAATTCAAATATAGTTTACTGTAACTGCAAAGCCTATACTTTTAATCAAATTCGGAAAACATGATGCTTATATCTTCTAATGAAAAATTAGCAATATTTTAAGAGGATAGGTAAATTGGGGACACTGGTTTATTCTTCTCTGTTTTATTCCCTGTTTCAGGGTCAGCAAACTACAACCTGCGGGCCACAACTGGCCCCCCATCTGATAATGTTTTATTGGAACACAGCCTTGCCCATTAGCTTATGTGCTGTTTGTCACTATTTGTAAGCTATAACAGCAGAGTCAAGCAGTTGTAAAAGAAGCTGTCTGCCTACAAAGTCTAAAACATTAGCTGTCTGGACCTATGTAGAAAATGATTCCTGACCCCTGTCTTGTATCTGTAATAATTATCATCACACACTGATTTCTCTTATCTACATCCCGGTTCTGGAATGTTCCAGTCATAAACAAAATGCTGCACATTTTGGATATTTTACGTGATGTAATAGATGCTATTGGTGCTCTGGCAAATTTCCGTGTTCCTGCCCCTGTCCCTGCCCCTGCCCCATCCCCCAGCTGCTAAAAGCTCACCCACGCACCACAACAGTCACTGCCATCCAGTTGATTTCAACTCATAGCAGACTCTATAGGACAGAGTAGAGCTATGCTGTAGGGTTTCCAAGGAGTGACTGGTGGATTCGAACTGTTGATCTTTTGGTTAGCAGTAGAACGTTTAAACACTGGGCCATACGGGTACATCATTTTCGTGAGAATTGCCCTCAGGAGCCTGACTGGAAACACCCTTTGGAAATGCCTGCAAGGTTACACCCTCCCCTCCAGGGCCAACCCATAGCCAATGACTGATATGAAGTAGGAGCCCAGGTGGTACAGCAGTTAAGCGCTTGGCTGCTAACTGAAAGGTTGGCAATTTGAACCAACTAGCCACTCCATGGGAGAAAGATGTGGTAGTCTGCTTACATACAGGTTACAGCCTGGGAAACCCTATGGAGCAATTCTACTCTGTCCTATAGGTCAGGATCAACTTGACAGCAACAAGTTTGATTTTTTGAGGAGGGGAAAAGGAGTTTGCCTCAAGGTGAGACAAGCGTGTGTTGCTATTCACGGCCCACAGCTCCCTGTGGGATCAAGCTGAGGCTGAACTCACATC
Organism: Elephas maximus indicus; assembly: GCF_024166365.1. Lineage (NCBI taxonomy): Eukaryota > Metazoa > Chordata > Mammalia > Proboscidea > Elephantidae > Elephas > Elephas maximus. Next base: position 94,976,714 of record NC_064828.1, on the reverse strand, counting down.
TTTGCAGAGCTTCTTCCCAGCCCTATCCTGCTTCCCTCACTTCCTTACAAGTCTTACCTCAGAGCCCTCCCTCACCAAATCCCCAACAGAAGGATCTCTGTCTTTGGCTTTGCTTCTTAATTACCTACTCAAGGCACATGGTGGTTATGTCTGAGGAGTATGAAGTGTTGAAAAGCAAAGATGTCACTTTGAGGGCTAAGGTGGGCCTGACCCAAGCTGAGGTATTTTCAGTCACCTCATATGCATGCAAAAGCTGGACAACGAATAAGGGAAGACAGAGAAAGAATTGATGCCTTTATATTATGGTGTTGGTGAAGAATGTTGACTATACCATGAACTGCCAGAAGAATGAACAAATCTCTTGGAAGTACAGCCAGAGTGCTCCTTGGAAGCAAGAATGGTGAGACTTCATCTCATGTATTTTAGACATGTTATCAGGAAGGACCAATCCTTGGAGAAGGACATTATGCTTGGTAAAGTAGAGAGTCAGCGAAAAAGAGGAAGACCCTCGATAAGATGGACTGATACAGTGGTTCCAACAATGGGCTCAAATATAGCAACAATTGTGAGGATGGCACAGGACTAGGCAGTGTTTCATTCTATTGTTGTACATAGGGTCGCTATGAGTCAGGACTGATTTGATGGCACCTAACAACAACAAACCCAGTGCAGTCGAGTTGATTCTGACTCATAGCAACAATGGTGGCATAGTGGTTAAGTGCTACAGCTACTAACCAAAAGGTCAGCAGTTCGAATCCACCAGGTGCTCCTTGGAAACTCTATGGGGCAGTTCTACTCTGTCCTATAGGGTCACTATGAGTCAGAATCGACTTGACAGCAATGGGTTTTTTGGTTTTTAACAACCTTTCTTAGATCCATACATAATTTAGAAACCCTGGTGGTGTAGTGGTTAAGAGCTGCAGCTGCTAACCAAAAGGTCAGCAGTTCAAATCCACCAGGCAATCCTTGGAAACCCTATGGGGCAGTTCTACTCTGTCCTATAGGGTCACTATGAGTTGGAATCAACTTGATGGCAATGGGTTTTTATTGGTTTATACATAATTTAAGAGAAATGTGTAGAAGTATGGTGTGTATTATGTGATGAAGTTGGGAGGTTGGGAAGGAAGAAATGGAAGGCAAAAGGAGGTGCCATCTAGTACTATTCCACTCTAGTTAGTGTTATCTTCCGTGCAGATGGTAAATCTAAAGGGACCTCCTTTTTCTTCCTTCCCCACCACAAATATTGACTGTCACCTCCAGGACAGCATATCTTCTGGCTTCAACCTTACTAACTGTAGAAGCAAAAGAAGTTTGAGATCTTTCCATCATCTTTGACTTCGATGACTGGTGCTGCAAGCTTTGACAGCCTGCCTCCCAGCCAGCTGAGGACTCAGAAAGAGCAGCTAATGACAACTGAACATAAAAGAAATGGTCCATTTAAAAATGTATTTTGTATCTCGTTCCTAGCCTGACATGCTCCTTGCCATGTGAACCTCAGAAGTTTACTGGAGTGAAGAAAATCAGAACAGCTTTCTTTTTTAAAACACTGCACAATTTGTCACACACTTTTTAGCTAAATTGCGTTCTTTGCTCTGTTGCTTTGCTTCAATTTCTATAAGGTTTAAAAAAAAAAAATTATCTTCTTGGAGTCTCTCTCTCCTGCAACAATTATGCCTCCCCCTGCCCTGCACACCCCATGAGATATTGTGCCCCTCTTCTAGCACACTCACACACCCCAGGAGAGACAGCCCATTGGAACGTCTGTTAATAAATGCCCGGAGGCATTCTCTTTAGCTGCACAATTAAGAAAAATTTCTAAGAGACTGAACCATGTGTGACCTAAATTGGCTTTAAAAATGCTTTTCAGAGCAGAGGGAGCCACATTTGCAGCATAATCGCCTTCCACCTTGACATTAATTATGCACCTTGGTGTTCAGAGAACGACTCTGAGCCAGGAATATAAGTGTTTGTAAAGTAAACATGTCAAGCAAGGCAGAACATTGTAAAATGAAGAAAATATTAAATCCAATGCTGTTATGATCCATTTCCCTATTCTTTTTCTTTTTTTTTTCTCCATACATCTTCTATGTTCAACCTACAAAGGGATGGCATTTCTCTCTTCAAAGAGATAAGGTGACTCAACACTACTTCTACTTTGAATTTCTTGAAAGAGAAAAAGAAAAGGAGGTGCATTTTCCACTTTGTGATTGAAAATAAAAAGCACTTGCTGACTTAAAGGGCTGTACAAGCCTTAGGGAACCTTTAGAAAGTATTCTTTGTAGGAGCAATTCTGTTTCTATACAGCCACATGAACTGTAATTTCATTCCCCTTTCTTCATTATCAAGGACATTTGCATAGCAACAGGGTCCTAGCAGCTCGTGACTTTACCTATTCTTAATCCTTGCTTCTTCATTTAGTGTCATTAGCCCTAGTAGGTAGCATCTTTATTAATTGTTATAAATAAGATTCCAGCGCTATGAAAGATCTTGGCATCAGCAAGGGGCTTAATAACAATATTCCACTATTCGTAAGGACAAATCCCAAGATAGCATCCAAATAATTTAGAAGTTTCCATGGTTTTCAAAGTAATGTTTAGCCTCTCTTCAAACTAAATCTTATGCCAAAGAGCAATAAAAAATGTTAAAAAGCAGATCAAAGTGGAGTGGTCTAGACTGTGGTGGGTGCCATTCCTTATACACGCATGTGTATGGCAGCTGTGGGGGTAACTCCAAGGAACTCTCAGAGCTCTGGCTAAGTTCAGTTTAAAAACCAATGATTGAACACACACACAACATATTGTTGTCTTTTGTATAATCTATTTACACTCACAATAATAGGCCTAATAACTTTCTTTTTAAAGCCATTCTACAAAAAAAAAATCTCCATCTAACAAGACTTGGCTCTCTGGAAGTCAATTGAAACATATTTTTCTGGGAAATACTACCCTTACTTTTTTAGATGTACCCATTGATAAAACATCTCTGCCAGGGATCTCAAGTTGGTAGAATCTGTGAGCACATTAGAAGGTCATATGTTGAAGAAAGGAAAAAATACATATATTAAGGAAGAGCTTGGTGAAGCTTACAAAACTCTTGAAGAAATCAAAACTCTCTACAGGCAAAAATGTTTAAATTTTCTTTGGGAAGGAAGGAAATTTTCTTAAGAAGGAAATTAACATGTACCTGGAAGCTATAAATGATCATTTGAACTAACCAGAGGATTTGGAGAGATTATAAAGGATAATTCCAGGAAGTCAAGTGCAGAATATCTAGGGTATAGGAAGATGATCTACACAGTGATTGATAGACCAATTCCTATGAGAAAGAGTCCAGGAAATTGAGAAATGTTTATCTGGGAAAAGACTAATATAGAAATTGCACTCATATTTGAAATTCTGTTAAGTAAAAAGAAATGTAGGCTTGTTCTGTGTTGCTCTAAGAGCAGAAGGGGTGGAAGTCAAATTTTACATTAATATACGAAAAGATTTACATATTAGATTTGTCCAACAATAAAAGACAAATTTAGAGAAAAGCTTCTTAATTCTAGAGATAGGAGTCCCTGGGTGGTGCAAATGATTATGCTGTCAGCTGCTAACAGATGGGCCTCAGGAGAAAGGCCTGGCAATCTACTTCTGAAAAGTCAGCCATTGAAAGTCTTATGGAGGACAGTTATACTCTGACACACGTGGTGTTACCATGAGTCAGATTGAATTCAACAGCAACTGGTAATGGCAATACTAGAAGTATAAACATAGAAACTGAGAGAACTGATGTGGATTCTTAAATAGGATCTGTTGCTTGGTTTACAATACCTTAAAAGTCCTTCCCCATGCTCAATACATATTCTAATTTGATAGAATCAAGTACTAACAGAAGTCAAACACATTCTAACAAATGTCGTTGAAACATCCATGTATTAACAATAGTGCTCTAAGCATTCATCAGTGGCCTATATTTTCCTTGTGACAAATTTACATATAAAATAACAAAGGAAAAAATTGGGATCATCTTTGGGAGCTATGTTGTGACTTTCCAAATGGTGGTAGATTGGATTTTCCCTCTACATTTAAGCACCTCGTATCTGGTCCTAGCACATCCTGAAACCAAGGGTAGTAATCATGCATGTCATTTTTTAATGTGTGTCTGAAGTTGTTGGTCAGCCTAAAGCCATGCCTTGAATAAAAAAAAAAAAAAAATTTTTTTTTTGTATACACACATATACAAAGGAGGAAAAACAGCATTAATTCATAAAGCCTCGGGATTAGTTCTTGTTTTTCTTCCCCCCACAATCTTTAACTTTGTCTAGAAAGCTCTGTATGATTGTTTAACTTCAATTTCAGCTCCCTTTCTCCTCTTTTGAAGCCCTGGTGGTACAGTGGTTAAGAGTTCTGCTGCTAACCAAAAGGTCATTAGTTCGAATCCATGAGTCACTCCTCGGAAACCCTATGGGGTTAGTTCTACCCTGTCCTACAGGGTCACTATGAGTCGGAATCAACTGGATGGCAATGGTTTTGGTCTCCTCCCTTAGTGCTAAAAAAAAAAATTCTTTGAATCCACCTCTCTTCTACTTAAACTTCAGTTCCCAAGTCAAATATATATTCCTCACAGAAACCTTTCTTAACCATCCAATTTAAAGAAGCACATTCTTTCATTTATTATTCATTTATCTTGTTCTTTGCCTAAATTATTTATTTATTTTCTTAATCTGAGTCCCTGCTAGATTAAAAGTTCTATGTTTCTTTAGTTTACCATTCTAACGCCAAGGCCAAATTCACAGAAGTTGCAATAAATATTTGTAGAGTGATTAAACCAGTTCAGAAGGGTCAGGAGCACCTTGAGCCTAAGGTCCATTATGGAAATTATTTAAAACTTTTCGGAATTTATAACCTTTTATTTTCAAGGATTTTTCTTTAATCTCAGTTATTGCATTTCCCATGTTTAAAATGTATTTGTACACCCATAATTTATTAAAAAGCTATCATGTTGCTTTGCTAGGTATTTTGTGGTATATTAGCAAATGCTCCACATAGTATGTTCTCAAACTTACACTCTATTTTGATATATAATACTATGCAAATATGTAATTTAAACAAATCTCTGTAAAACAGGGCAATAAATGGTAATCTGGAGACAGAAAACAGGGCACTGTGGTACTTACGAGAGAGATGAGAGACAGCCCAATATGCTCTAAGTCTTTTTTTTTTATTTTATTGGACTTTAGGTCAAAGTTTACAGCACACATTATTTTCTCATTCAAAAATTTATATACAAATTGTTTTGCGACATTGGTTGCGATCCCCAAATATGTCAGCACTCTCCCCCTTTTCCTTTCCACCCTGGCTGGATTCCCCGTGGCAATTCATCCTGTTTCCCTGTCTCTTCCTGCCTTCGCTCTTGGGCAGATGTTGCCCATTTGGTCTTCTATACTTGATTGAACTAAGAAGCACATTCCTCACATGTGTTATTGTTTGTTTTATAGGCCTGTCTAATCTTTGGCTGAAAGGTGGACTTCCTGACTATTCTCAGTTCTGAGTTGGCAGGGTGTCCAGGGGCCAGCCATAGTCATGGGGTTTCCTCAGTCTCTGTCAGACCAGTAAGTCTGGTCTTTTTTTGTGAATTTGAATTTTGTTCTACATTTTTCTTCCACTCTACCCAGGATAAGTCTTCAGTTTTTTTCATCTCTTCCGTGTGTGTGTGTGCGTGCATGTGTGTGTGTGTGTGTAATAAATATGATAGGTGTATGAAAGGCTGATGCAAGGTGGTACACAATAAGGGCTTAATGAATATTATACAATAACTGTATATTATGTGTAACTTTCAAGAGATCAGTAGTCTTCAACATTAAATTTGAAGCAAATTTTCAAAAATGACAAGTCCCAAGATAGTTTCTTTACTGACTATTATCTACCATGTTTATTATCTTCACTCTTTTAGCCAATACTTGACACTTTAAAGAGAAAACCACTCCATCAGGAGAATTACTGGGTCTTATGAGAATCTTTAGGGAGATGCCTGATTTAGATGTCAGATAAAACTTTCCAGAGGACAAATAGAGAATCTCTTAGGAGAGGAGGCAGAGAGGAGTGTGTTCCAGGCAGAGGAAACAGTATTGCTACAATAAGAAAGTGAGAAAGAATATGCCTGCTTCCAGAAACTGAAAGAAATCCAGTCTGGTTGGAGTGTAGAGTTATTTGGCACCGGTGAGGTACACAGGGTGGCAAACAGTGAGGCTAGAGAGATTAAAAACAATTGAACAAGCAAACCCACTGCTTAGGAGTCGATTCCGACTTACAGAAACCTATAAGAGGGTGTAGAGCTGCCACAAAGGGATTCCAAGGAGCAGCTGGTAGATTCGAACTGCTGACATTTTGGTTAGCAGCCTGAGCTCTTAACCAGAGGTAAGCAGGGATCAAATTGTGAAAGTTGTCTTAAGCCAAGTTCACAGTTTGGAGAATTTTAGCAAATATGAAGTTACTTTTGAATTTGGCATAAGCACTAACGGAGTCTGCTTCTTGCCAAGAAAACTTTTTTTTTCCCTCAAAGTTTCATGATGCTTAATGACTTAAAATCTGAAGCAAATATGGCAAAAGGTTATAATTTTCTCAAAGTTAATAGTGTTTTTTATGTTGTTGTTGTTAGGTGCCGTTGAGTCAGTTCCTACACATAACGACCCTATCTATGTACAATTGAACAAAACACTGCCTGGTCCTACACCATTCTCATGATAGTTGTTATGCTTTAGCCTATTGTCAGAGCCACTGTGTCAATCCATATTTTTCGGTGACCCTCTACCAAGCATGATGTCCTTCTCTAGGGACGGGTCTCTCTTGAAAACATGTCCAAAGTATGTGAGACAAAGTCTCACCATCCTCACTTCTAATGAGCATTCTGCCTCTACTGTGTTTTTTATACTTTTATATTATATTTAAATTTTGTATAAAAAAATCTTAAGGAGCACACAGACTGAGAATCATTTCCTCAATGAATCTAATAAGTAAGCCCCTCCCCCAATTTCTGCTTTCATATCTCCAGTAGTATTACTGCGAGGAAATATTACAGGAGGTCCAGACAATGGCCTTGATCTTAACTCTTACAAAACAGAGCCTTTATAAATTAAAGGCTGCCTGTCAAAGCATAGCAAAATAATGAAAAGAATTCTTGTTTACAGCAATTTACAATGTTTGCTAATTTATGCCAGTGAGAAAGGCATACAAAATTTATAGGAAGGGAATTGGATACCCACAATATACCCAGAAATGCCATTGAACATCTTTCTTCCATCATCATCTACCTATTGTTATTGCTAAATCATTTCTGCCTACAGACCCAAGTCCTGGCCTTCTGTGGCCAACAGAAGATGTCTAAAGACTATTGTGCACAAGACTTCCATTCCAAGTATAATCCCAAATTTCTGAACACATGTGTAAATATATAGCCAGTGTTTTTCTATTGTATTTTGCTCCCAAACATCTAAGCATAAGCCGAAGGCACAAAAAATGAGGTTCATGCTTGGGGTAGGGAAGCTTGCCCTATGAAGCATGGACCAGCCTCATCACTGAAAGTGACTTGTCCCTTTTCCCTCCAGCAAACTTAGCTCTGTACTCCAAAGCATGAATATTAGATGTCTTTCTTCAACAATATCATGGACTTTCTCAGCATTTAGCTGTAAAATTACCCAAATACTTAGTAGCCCTCAAATTATTCATGTCATTCCAAGGTTGTTTCTACCAGCCAAAAATGATGTAAAATCAAAGAATTGCTATGGGTGAACAGTCGAGAATCTTTCTATCAGATCCTTCCCAGTGCCTTTTCTTCCTAGAAACAGTAACCATAACACTGACCCATTGATATCTGATACGTGGTGAAATATTGGCAATGATCTATGTCTAAAAGTTCTGCTTTGAACTTTAAAAATTATAATCATTTCCATCTTCCATAGAACCCACTGCTGTAGAGTCGATTCCGGCTCATAGTGACCCTATAGGACAGAGTAGAACTGCCCCAAGGAGTCACAAAAAATAGAAGGAAGACTAAGAATCATGCTCAACTGTCTCCGTTCTGTGAATACTATAGTACCATGTCTCCTATCTCTAAGATACCATTGTTGTGTATTTTTACAGAGAGTTGTTTGTGTTCCTAACTCTCTTGCTAGTCTATGAACACCTTGAGTGGAAAACCTGACTAACAATTATTCATTTTCTAAGCCCAGTGATTAACTCACTGCCTGTAACAAAGTGGTAGAACCCCAGAAAATGTTAACCAACCTCTATTGTTTCCAGAAGAATTAGGCTTTGTGGGAAACCATTGCTGAGTCAGACATGGGCAAGAACCAATTTATACCCTATTGGCATGTGGTTCTCTCCCTTTTTCAGAGGTGTTTCTTTCACAATAAATCTGCCAAGAGCAAAGCTCAGGTGTTGACAGCCAGCTGGGTGTATCCATTTTCATCAACTGCAGAATTTCCAGCGTAATTAGGGGTATGAGTTGAAATTAATACAAATGTGTTTTTCCCTGTATCCCTAATGCTAGGAGAAAAGAAATCTTAAAATTAAAGTTTTAAGATTTGGTGAAAATGTAATGAATGTATAATATTTCAAAAGAAACAAGGCTTGTCTAAATAGTCTTGCCAGTGTGAAATACATAAATGATGCCCCAAACTTATTTAAAATAGAAACAGAGATTTGAGAGGTCTTTTAAAGATGCAAGAATCAAAGGCCTGTACTTTGTTATTTTTATAATCATACACCTACAAACCTACATTGAACTTTCCTCAGTAGTTTTGCCTTCATGGAAAAATATAGCTGTGTTAGGTTTTAGAAGCAGTTACAATTTCAGAAGTGGTATGCTGAGTTTTCATGCACTCACTTTAATTTAGATTTTTTCCTTTTTTTTTTAACGTGTGAAAAAAGTACCTAAATCTATAATAGGTGGAAGCTCTATGACGCCAAGTACCAAGGGAATGTACTTGCACATATATTATGTATGGTATTCTAGAAAATGAAGGTCCTGACTGCTACATAACACAATGTCCTCTTACCATTGCAGAAGCGAGAGACTCTGGTTGGTGATATTTGTTACAGTTTTAACGAGAGGTGGAGAGAAAGGTGGAGGGGAAAACAAAGTTGCATAAAAACCTTCAGATGTTTTGGAGAGCCAGAAGAATAAAAATATACCTTGAGCCCAGAAGAACCAATCCAGAAAGGCAACTCTCAAGAAAAGGACAAAGGGGAGGGAAATTCCAAAAAAAAAAAAAAAATCCTTCAGTATATGTTCCACTACAATTCCCTGCAGAATTTAGAGTGTGATTCGTGATTTAGGAATGATTTGGGTTTATATTTTCCTATTTACGAAAGTAATAATTAACCAGTATGAAAAATGTGAAAATCTATTTAAAGACTATCACCCATTAACCTAATCCCCAAAGATAAAAACTGTGAACACTGTGCTATATTTCCTTCCAGATATACAGACATATGCAAGTTTTGTATAATTGAGAACAGGCTAAATACACAATCTTTGTGGTCTACATTTATTTTATTTTTTCCAGTGCCATAAAAAATTATTTTAATATATTATTATATGGATACACTATTGTGAAATCAAATAATTTCTCAATATTAAATATTTTTATTTCCAATGATCCACAATTATTTTTGTGAAAAATTAGGAATTTGTAGTCACCAAAAACTGGAAGCAACCAAGATGTCCTTCAATAGATAAATGGATAACCAAATTCTGGCATACTCATACAGTGGAATATTATCTAGTGATTAAAAAGAAATGAGCTACCAAGCCGTGAGAAAACATGGATGACCCTTAATGAACATTGCTAACTGAACGAAGCCAATCTAGAAAGATTACATACTATATGATTCCAATTATATGACATTCTGGAAAAGGCAAAACTATACAGATGATAAACAGATCAGTGGTTAACAAGGGCTCATTGGTGAGAGGAAGATTCAATAGGTAAAGCACAGGGGAATTTTTAGGACAGTGAAACTATTCTATGTAATACTGTAATTGTGGAATACATGACATTATACATTTGTCAAAGCCCACAGAACTTTACAGCACAAATAGTGAACCTTAATGATATGCAATAATAAAAATGATAAAATAATAATAACTTAGGAGGTTCAGGATCTCAGGTTAGAATACAGAATGTGATGAAACAATCTAACAGTATTGCAAATGTGTGAAATGGCCTCATTGAAGGAGGCTGAAGGAGAATGTTCTGACCTAAGTAAATACGGAAGTGAGTGGAGTCTATAAGACTAAATGCAAGAGGAATTGTACATAAGCACTATACTCTAGTTGATAAAATTGTCTGCTGGGGGGGTAGGGTATGCATTGACAATTCTGAACCAACTGTGCATGGATACTGAAAATGAACAGTTAAGTAAATGGAACCAGGTTTCTCACTGTTGGAGTAAGAGGTTATAGATAAGCAAAGGGTAAAGGCTAAAACAATCCATGTGATAATGGATTAGTGTAGAGACATCAGCATGCACACATGTTTAGCTTAATATAGAGGCAGATGGTTACATATATAAATATTTATAGATATTTATATATACATGAGTTAGTATAGACATCTATTTCCTTACTCTATCAACTGAGAGGGCCTAGAAGCAACAACACCCCAGCAGCAATGAACACACCTAGTGCCCAGATCTTGGTTCCTAATACCATTCTGAAATAAAAGTAACTACAGCTTCTCGTAGGAATGGCTGATTCTTGGACTGGTATAGAAAATATAAAAGATGAGCCTGGAGCATCTTGTAGCACCAGAAAGTAAGAAAGCACTTTTAAAAAGCACAGTGATGGGGCATGTAAAAGAGGTCAACTGAAAAAGGTTCCAATAGCCGTCGCAGGAAAAATATGAGCAATGAAATAAAGTAGTATAGCATTAGAACCCAAAGTATCAAATAAATACCTATGAGTTCACACTGTTATAAGTTAATGATTCAATAAATAAATTAATGGGGGAAAATAGGCAAATATTCCATGTAGAAGAATTCAAAAAAATTTAGGTAGCTACTCTGCCCTCAAGGTGAGCACATAATTCCTTACTTCTTAAATGTGAGCTGTGCATAGTGGCTTCCAACCAAAGAATACAGTATGGAAGTGAGGAGAAAAGAGTAAAGTTATAGTAGAGAATCTTGGAAAACACTATCTCAGTCAGCTGATGAAGAGTAACATCAACAGCAATAAGCTGATAGTATGTACGCTCGATGTGATGTGATGAGAATGGTACTTTTCCTCTGTTATCTTCTTTCCAAAACCCATAATCCCAGTCTAGTCACGAGAAAAACATTAGATAAATCTCAGTTCTACAAAACGCCTGACCAGTACTTCTCAAAACCGTCAAGATCATCAAAACAAGGAAAGCCTGAGAAATTCACGACTTAGAAGAGCCTAAAGAAACATAATGACTAAAAGGTAATGTGGCATCATGGATGGGATCCTAAAAAAAGAAACGAGTTCATTACATAAAAACTTTGGAAATATAAAGTGTGGACTTTAGTTAATGATGTATCAATGCTAGAACATTCATTGTGACAAATGTACCATATTAATATGTTAATAATAGGGGGAACTGGGTATGGGGTATATGGAAACTCTCTGTACTATTTTCACAATTTTTCTGTAAATCAAAACTATGCTAAAGAGGATGTTTAAAAAAACATTAGGAATAACATTTTGGTCAAAAAGTGTTGTCTGTATTCATGATTTTTTCTAGAAACTGGAATTACTGATTAAAAGCAAATGAATATTTTAAGGGGCCATATTGCCCAATTTCTTCCTATTAACTTCGCAGTAATTTACAATAGCAGTGACAGTGTTTGAGAGAGCCTGTCCCTCTGAAACAGCCCAGAATAAAAGTGGCTTATATCCTGCATGAGGAGTCCTGGTGGTGAAATGGTTAACCACTTGGTTGCTAAGCAAAACAATGGCAGTTCAAACCCCAGCTGCCCTGTGGGAGAAAGATGTGGCAGTCTGCTTTCATAAAGATTTATGGCCTTGGAAACCCTATGGGTCAGTATGAATCAGGATTGACTGGTCAGCAGTAGGTTTGGTTTTATATCTTCAGTCTTCTTGACAGAAGCCAACTATGCAAAAGTGTTAGTTTTATTCAACCCGAAATGAAAATAAGTCAGTGTACCATCGTGGATAAGTGTTTGAGCTAGAGTCAAGGTCTGTGAATTTGTACATGAGTCCACCACTTTCTGATTGTGTGATTTTTTAAGAGTTACTTAGCTGCTCTAAACCTCAGTCTTTCTTATCTGGAAAATGGTGATAATCAAATGTCTCTACTAGAAGGGTTTGAGGATAATTAAATGAGGTGATACATACAAATCAATTAGTGCAGTACCTGGCACAAAGTAAATTCTTGATGTTAGTTATTTTTATTGGCTTTTATTCAGCCACTCATTTATTCACCAAATATTTATTGAAGGCCCATATGGGTCAAGCCCTCTGCGAGGTTCTGAAAACACAGTGATGAACAAGGTACAATCTCTGCCTCCAAGAAGCTTATAGTCTAGCAGCTGAATCAGAAAACTTGCATTATTAAATGATAAATGTGAGAACAAGCTAAGAACAGGCTGCAAAGAAACATATAATACGATTAAAAAGTGCTTCCTCAGGGGAAGGAACACCTGAACAGGAACCTGAGGGATTTGTAGGATTTCATCCAGTGGTAGGCTTGAGCCAGCACATGCTCACTCTCTCTAAAGCCCCCTGTGCACATTTCTTCCCAATTCTGTGTTCAATTACATCACATTGGTAGTCTGAAATCAGCTGTGGTGGGAGACTTCATACCATGGAATCAGCAAATGCTACCAGTCAGGGGTGTCTACCTCCAGAGGCAATAGTTAAGCATTTACCAGCACACCATTGCTTTAGCCAGTCAAATTTGGATGGGCGTGGATGTAGCAAGAGGTGGAGGGCATGATGAATTTGGGAAACCAAAAGGAGTTTTTCCTGGCTAGAATGTAAAGGGGTTGTGAGGACAGAGAGACAAGTGGAGATCAGATCAGGTAACCTTTTATAAGCCAAATTAAGGAGTTTAGACTTTGTCCTAGGGACCATTTGGAGCCACTGAAGGGTGTAGAGCAGAGTTTGGAATGTGGTTTACATGTTAGAAATATTTCCTCTGACTGCAAAGAACAGAGTGAAATTGGAAACAGAACTGGTATGATTAAAATTGCAGCTGAGGCAAAGATTACTTAAAATTGATAATTGTCCTTTCTTCCACAGGGTGGTGTAATTGAAGTGTCATTATCAGTTGACACATAAAATGCTTCTACTTTTTTCTTTATATTGTCTACCTAGATTTTTTTTTTTCGCAAACTGTCACAAAACAGTGAACTGTGACTTAATGCTTTTGACAGTTGTATTACATTTCTGACAGTTCGTAGAAAGTTCTCTTCTTCTAACCCCAAATTTATGAGGGTAGCAGACCAGAGCTCCGAAACAAACAAAGAGCTGTTGGAGAAAAACAAGGTGAGAAATAATGGTGGTCTTAATTTGGGTGGCAGTTGTGGGAATTACCTCGAGGGCACTGGATTTTTTGGGTTGTGGTTGGGGTAAATGGATTTGAAAAATATGTGGAAGGTAGTTCATAGTGAAGGAACGGATGAGTAGGATGAGGCAGAACAGAAGGGAAGAAAGATGCCCAGATTTCTGGCTGGTCAGTGATTACTTACACTACAAAATAGGAACCACTGGAGAAATGGTAATTTGTGGACAGGTGATAGAGACAATCTAAAGAACTAGGGGTCGTGGCAGCTCTGGAAGGGGGAAAGTAAGAGGTTCTATTTGTTGAGTTTTAAATGTCTTTGAAAGTTTCAAGAGGAATTGTGCAGTAGTCAGTTATTTATGCAAGACTGGAGTTCAGAAGAAGAGAAAAGATAAAACACCTTAAAAGAGGTGGAGGGAGCTAGGGGGACAGGGAAAGTCTTTGTCCAGAGAGGCTATAGACAAAGCAGAAGAGTGAAGCCTTATGGAGTAAAAGGAAGCAAGCACATCTTCAGGAAGGAAGAAGTCTGCTGTGTCATATGCTGTAGAGCGGTCAAGAAAGACAATGACTGAAAAATGTCCATCAGATTAAGCAGTAAAACCCTTCTTAGCAACCAGGTAGAGAGCCATTTCTGTAGAGTGGTTGGGGCAAAGGTCAGATTGTAGAAGATGTAAAAATAGCAAAGGTGGAATATTTTTAGTTTAAATTTAGGCTTTCTTCTCAGCAAGGTAAATCCCAAGTGCTTCCTAGACTCTTCCATCAAAATATTCCTTATGACAAGGGGATAGTGAACCTTCGCATGCCTACAGGTATAGACTTAGGCACCTAGATTTCTCTAGAGTTATTTTAATAATCCTTCTAAATTTATGTTTTTTATGATATTAAAATAGTAGTTTTTCTCTCCCAAAAAAAATTTTTTTTTTTTTTTTTTGAGGAAACTGATATTCCCAGGAAAATACATGATATTTATCCTGTGGCCTCAGGGACTTCTGGATGATTCCTGTAATCCCTAATTTGAGAAACATGGGCTCAGTCCAAGTCCTGTATAAGCAAATCTACATTTATTTCAATTAGTCTCAAGATGTTGTGTCACAGTGTGCAATGAGAAATAATACAAAGAATGGGAAGCAACCAAAGAAGGCAGTGTTGACCTGGAGAGCAGGCACTGGACTAAGAGTCAGAAAATCAAGTCTAGTCCGGGCACAACATGAAATGGCAGCACAATATGGGAAAGTCACTTAAAGCTTCTGAGCCTCAATTTCTACTTTTATGAAATGAAAAAATTGATTTACATGGTTATTAAGTCTTTCCAGTCCTACTCTCTGTTTGCCAATGAAAATATTAAACACGCTGAAAGGAAAAGGACAGAGATCAGCTGACATGCTCAAGGTCATTTCTAAACGCAACTATACTCAATGAGTTTTATAAGGTTTCAAAAAGTCTTTAACATGTGCAATTTTCCTACTAGGTAGGAACTCCAGATGTGCCTTATTCATCTACAGATTTTCATGAAAATGGGTCACTATCCAGGTGTCATTGCCTGGCGAAAAATATGCATCAAAGCAAAGGAAATGGCACAGTTTTTATTTTGGCCTTTTGACATGTAGACCATTCTTCAAACTCACAAGAACCAACATTTTTTTTTATTCAGTTAGCAAATGTTTGTTAAATACTTACTATTCAATTAAATATAGGACATCTTATGGGAAATACAGAAATGAATGAGATGTAAAAGATTTTACTATATGGAAGAAGAGATAGTTTACATAGCTATCATAAATGTCATGATGAAGATACAAGTCACATGCTCAGTAAGTGATTGGTTTTGACTAGGGTCTTTTGATAGAAGACATGGCATTTTGTTGCCAAGTCCTACAGAGTCGTTTACTACTGGCAAAGAAAGGATAATGAACACTCTTGACTGATTGAACAATTGGAGCAAAGAAACAGAGACAAAGACGTGTATAGCGTTTACAAGAAATCATGAGTAATATAGTGAGAATTAGGTAGAAACAGGGGAAAAGAAAAATAAAAGGTAAGTGCAAAAAAGTTTTTTTTTTTTTTTAGATCATAGGGGCCCTTAAACTTGAATTCAGTAGGGTCCAAAGTACAGTGCAACCTCCTGAGGAAGTATGGAGGCATGAAAACAATACTATGACTTCTATTTATATTTTTTAATTTCTCCCCTTTTAAATTTATATTTATATAAATATGTATGTGCCATAATATGAATGCTGTTGTTGCTGTTAGGTGCCATTGAGTCCATTCTGACTCATAGTGACCCTATGTACAAGAGAGCAAAATGCTGTTTGGTCTTGTGCCATCCTCAATTGTTGGCATTTCATCCCATTGTTGCAGCCACTGTGTCATTCCCTTTCTTTGAAGGTCTTCCTCTTTTTTGCTGACCTTCTACTTTACCTAGCATGATGTCCTTTTCCAGGGACTGGTCCCTCCTGATACCATGTCCAAAGTAAGTGAGACAAAGTCTCTCCATTCTCACTTCTAAGGAGCATTCATTCTGGCTGTACTTCTTCCAAGACAGATTTGTTCATTCTTCTGGCAGTCCTTGGTATATTCAATATTCTTTGCCAAAACCACAATTCAAAGGCATCAATTCTTCTTTGGTCTTCATTATTCAGCTTTCGCATAAACATGAGGCGACTAAAAATACCATGGCTTGGATCAGGCACACCTTAATTTTTAAGGTGACATCTTTGCTTTTTAACACTTTAAAGAGGTCTTTTGCAGATTTGCCCAACGCAATACATCATTTGATTTCTTGACCGCTGCTTCCATGGGTGTTGATTGTGGATCCAAGTAATATGAAATTATTGACAACTTTAATTTTTCTCCACTTACGATGCTGCTTATTAGTCCAGTTGTGAGAATTTTTGTATTCTTTATGTTGAGGTGCAATCCATACTGAAGGCTATGGTCTTTGATCTTCATCAGTAAGTGCTTCAAGTCCTCTTCACTTTCAGCAAGCAAGGTTGAGTTATCTGCATATCACAGGTTGTTAACGAGTCTTCCTCCAATCCTGATGCCACGTTCTTCATATAGTCCAGTTTCTTGGATTATTTGCTCAGTCTACAGATTGACTAACTATGGTGAAAGGATACAACCCTGATGCACACCTTTTCTGCTTTTAAACCAATAATATCAATAATATATTAGTATACATAAAACTATACATAAAACATGAGAGTGTCGTAAAAGTAAATAAATGCATATTGTACAAATACTGAGTGTGTAGTCAATTTTTTTATTGGTAAGGGTACATAATTAAAAATTTAGAAGCCATTGTTATAGGAAATAAGGAACTATGAAAGATTTTGCATGGAGAGTATTGTGACTTAATCTGTGTCAGAAGAAGACATTCATGGGAGCAGGCTGAAGAATAGATTTTAGGTGAGAAATTAAGGCAGCTGGACTAGGAGTTATAGGATTAGAGTTGAAATCCTGGCTTTGACACTCAGTAATTGTGTGATCTTTGTTTGGTCACACAACCTTGCTGATTTTCAAATTTCCCAGATGCAAATGGGGACAACAATACAGAATTCTATGAGAATGAAGTGAGATAATATATGTGAAAACACACAGCCCAGTGATAAGTAATAGTAGACACTTCAGAAACATTCATTGAATTTGAATATTATTTTCTAATATACTTTAGGAAGTTGAAGCAAATGACCAGAGGGTGATGGTCCAAGATTAAGGTAGTGTTGGTGGGACTGGAGTATTGGAATTGACATACAGTTATTTTAGATAAAGAATCAACAGGATTTGATCAATGATCAGACGTGGGGAATAGGGGGAAAAGGGATGCTGATTTGGCTCTTGGGTTTCTCTCACAGAGGAATGGAAGGATGTATTTCCTATTAACAAAGACAGAACACAGGAAAAGAAGCAGATGGAAGCAACCTGTTAGTTTGGTGTACACTGCATTGGAGATGCCAGCAGGACATCTATATAGAATTTACTAGACTTGTAAATTTAGACCAAGAATTCAGAAAAGAGCTCTGGTCTGTATCTAGAATGAAGCTTCTGTGGATCACTAGGCAGCCCAGCAGTAGAAACCTTGGTTCTTACTATTCCCAGCTTGTGGTCAAAAGAGTTGTATGTAAGTAGTCCCATTTCCAATACTGTGTAGACAGAACTTTGTATACACAGACATGAGCAGGGAGTGTCTCATTTATCCATATGGAGCTTGTCTAGGGCCTGATAGCAAGTCACAGTATTTAATACAATCTCCAGTTAGGGAAGTAGATCTCAATCTTTGATTTTTGTAAAAATTACCCCAAGTATTTCTCATAAGTATAGATTCCTGGGCCTTTCACCTGAAAGAGGCTGATTCAGCAGGAATCACTTTTTTTTTTTTTAAGAATTCAGATTATTCTAATTTTAGATGTCCTGGAACTGGAATCAAATTGATGGCAATGGGTTCGTTTGTTGATTGGAACCATCTATTAGATAGAGTCATTCAATCTATTAGATAAAGCTCCCAAGAACTGATGTAACTATCAGAATATCTACCATGTACATGGGCTTCTCTCTTAGTCTTGATAGCAACAGTCAGCAGATCAGATGGGTCAGCAAGGAAATGAATTTTCTGTTGCCAATTCAGAAATCCTAGTATGAGGAGTTAAATAGAAACTAGAACACCTTTGCAAGAAAGTCAATAGGAATTAATGCAACTGATTTGGGTCCTCTTTGAGTGCCTGTGGCTATGTGACCACAGTGATTCATGGGTGGGGGGGGGTGGGGGGAGTATTATGGTTAAAAAAATGTTTCGTGGTAATAAAGAACTATTCTATTGGAACTGTATTCTCCTTTGCCTGTTTTATAGCATCCCAACACCAGGAAAAATTTTAAAATAAACATTTGTTTACAGCCCAGCGAAACTTATCCTTGTGTTTATTATAGTGATTTTGTTGAGGACATTTGTCATAGTGGCCTGTCTATATGGACCCTAGAAATAAATGTCTATCCAGTCTTAGTATTAAGGATATCAATGCTTTTTCTAGAAAAGCCATCTATTTTAATCTAATATAAAATCCAAATTACCTAATTGCTCAGATTCTCATGGGAATTATCTGCTAGAATCAAGTTACCCAGAATCTAGTATAAAGTTCTTTACACCATGAATATGCTTTCTGAAACAAGGTAAGTTAACAAAATAATAGACATTTGTATATTACTTTTAAATTTTCCCAAGGATGTTACATATATTCCATTAAATCTTTACAATTATTCTAATTACTTTACTAAATGAAAGATTGAGACTCACAACAACTAAATGAGGTCTCTCCTGAGATCTCAAAACTAGAAAATGGAAAACTAGAATTTTAACACACAAATTCTGACTTCAAATCCAGTTCTCTTTCCGCTGCCTTTACAAATAAGAGAACTCATTTTTGTTACACTCTTCGATTTATGAAAGCAGGTGCGTGTGTGTGTGCATGTGTAAATTCTACTTAAAACTCACATCAGACCTAACAATTAGTTGTTTCTACTTCTCTAAAAATTTCACAGATCTAAGGCTCTCACAGATTTCAGAACTTGTGCTAGGTCAATCAGCACAGAGATAGGACTCAAACTCAAGACTTATAATACCTAATTCTGAGCTTTCCCCTAAACTATTCCAAATACATACATCTGTGTATCTGCTGTGTTTTGGGACAAAATATAGTCCCCATATTACCACCATTACTGCCAGGTAGAAGATAAGAGCTAAAATTCCAAAATTCTTCTAATTAAATAATTTTAAGTATATATATACATACATATATATATACATATTTTTATATTGCCATGAATTGAATTGTGTCCCCCCAAAATATCTGTCAACTTAGCTGGGCCATGAGTCTCAGTATTGTGTGATTGTCCACCATTTTATGTGATTGTCTACCACATTACGTGATTTTCCTATATGTTGTAAATCCTATCACTATGATAAATGGATTAGCAGCAGTTATATTGATGAGGTCTACAAGATTAGATACTGTCTTAAGCCAATCACTTTTGAGATATAAAAGAGAGAAGCAAGCAGGGAGACATGGGGACTTCATACCACCAAGAAAGCAGAGCGCGTCCTTTGGATCTGAGGTTCCTGCACTGAGATGATCCCAGACCAAGGGAAGACTGACGACAAGGGCCTTCCTCCAGATCCCACAGAGGGAAAAAGCCTTCTCCTGGAGTCGGTGCCCTGAATTCAGACTTCTAGCCTACTGGACTGTGACAGAATAAACTTCTCTTTGTTAAAACCATCTACTTGTGGTATTTCTGTTATAGCAGCACTAGATGACCAAGACATATATGTGTATGTGTGTGTATACTAAAGTATATACATATATATGTATGTATTTTATGTATATATATACACACTAAAATAAGAAACAGGCAGAGGATTGTGAAGCCATAGCCATCCCTTACAGTGTAGCTGTGTAAATGAATGTCTGTTGAGCATAGTTTAGGAAGAAGTAAACAATGCAGAAGTTCCAAGAACACTAGAAGGACAGAGACAGCACACGAGTAAGAAGAGAGAGCTGGGAGGCAGAAACTTTGATAATCAGCTTTGTCACTCTCACAATCCTGCCCAAAGAGGGAGTCACAAATAAAAAAGGAATTCCATCATGACTGCCCCTTTTGCCTTTTTCCTCTGAAACGAGGAAAAGAAAAAAAAGTTAAATTTACGTGTCTCCAATGCCATTAATTTGTCAAGAGCCTCAAGTCCCTTCCAATGTGTTACTTTTCTTAAAACAATGATCTGACAAAAAGAAAGTCACTGAATAATTTTTTCAGCATCTTAACAGCCTGCCCCCAAATATGTGCATATGTACACGCTTTTATTTCACTCATCCTGGCTGTGCCTATTGTAGCTGCAAGTCCTGTCTCTAAGCAGATTGTCCTGATGGGTCATAATAGATTGTGCCAGGGTACAAATGTGGACGAAGTGGAAATGCAGGGCTAATCTGTCAGGCCCAACGAAGACAAATATCCCAGCAGCACTGCCATATTTCACAGTGCCTAGACTATAGATCTCCTGACATGATAAATTTTATGGCCGAATGTGGTGGCATTTTGCAACCCCGGGTCTACTAAGGATGGTTGGTCCTTCTCTGATGGGGTCAATTGTGATAAATTGCCCTGCTGAACTCCCCATGAAATATGACATTTCGGGTTAGCCAAATTCTCTTTGATGTGCATGTCCTATTTAGCCTCAAGACATTTACCAGAGGAGCTTTTCTAGTTAGAAGGATGAAATGATACCAGATTTTACCCTTCTCATCTTCCTCTTTATTTTGGCAGCAATGAAGAGGAAGGTTGTTGAATCTCTTTCCTGGGAATATTGTAGACAGGTTTCCTTCTGGAGTGGTGGGAGGTGAGGGGCGTTGCATGAGAGGAGATAACTAAGATGACCTGTTCAATCACCTGCATCTTTTGTAATTCTCTTGGCATGGGGCCACCACTTGGGTTTTGTTTTTGGTTGTCTTTTCTCATTTATAGAGGTCTGAGTAGGCAATGAACTGGTGCTACTTATTCCTCAAAGCAAACTGTCACTTATCCAGAGCAAGCAAGAATGATGTTTCCATTTACAGACTCACCTAAGTCTCTTGCATAAGAAAAGCAAGCTTGAAAACTTGTATGGGTCACGCCATTTTTCCAGCTTTTCAAGAACGGTTTATAAATGACAGTGATAATGAAAGTACATGGCACCTGCAGACTAATGCCCCCATGACCCTTTTCCAATTAATTCAGCCCTACACACAAAAGTACTAACTGTACTAATTCAGGCTCTGTCACAAAATAATTATGTAACTCCAGGCAATCACTGAACTTCTCTGGGCATTGGGATTGTTATCTGTAAAATGATGGGATTATTACCTGTAAAGCAAGGGTTATTTATTATGTGATCCACAAATTTTCCCCCACAGCAAAGATTCTAGTTGGTAGTATAACAAAGTGATTAAAAGTCCAGGCTCTGGAACTAGACTGAGTTCAAAACATGGATCCTCCACATAATAGCTGAGTGGCTTTGAGCAATTTACTCAATGTCCATGTGCTCCAGTTTCCTCATCTGTAAAATTGAGATAATAATAATAGCACCGCCTGAAAAGGCTATGGACTGGGCAATGTTTCGTTCCGTTATATATAAGGTCGCTATGAGCTGGAGCTGACTCGATGGCACCTAACAATAACAACAACATAAGGTTGTGATGAGAATTAAGTAATTTAATAAAATTAATTTTAAAGTGCTTAGACTCACGGATAGCAGATAATAAGTTTTCAATAAGCGCTACCTATTATAATACTGGGTAGTAGCATCAAAAAATGTGATTCAAAAATGTTGATCATTCGAGTACCTGGGCTGTTACATAGTAAAAGTAAAATTAACATTCTTCACTACCTCATCTTCACCTGTCACTGGTGACAAACTATTATCACCAAATTACAAGGACAGAATTAATTGTATATTATTAATCACTATATTTCCATTTTCTTTATCAGTTCAAGTCGCCAACATATTTACAAGTAGTAGAACTTGATGCCCCTCCCACTCCTTAATTAATCCCAACCTATCACCTGACTCAACAGAGTCAAATCGCCATCACTACATAATCCCTTTCAATTCCAATTGTCCAATATTTCTATGCCGCATCCTTTCCTTCCCATTCCCGTTAAAATTGCACATAGGATACATTCAATAAAATTTTCTTGGTGATGATGTTATGACTGAATATCTAATAGCATAACGGCCTTTGAATAGTAAATCACGTTTACTATTATTTCCAAGGAGCTCTGGTGGCACAGTGGTTAAGTGTTTGGCTACTAACCAAAAGGTCAGCAGCTCGAATCCTCCAGCCACTCCTTGGAAGCCCTATGGGGCAGTTCTACTCTATCCTATAGGATCGCTACAAGATGAATCGGAATCAACTCAGTGGTAATGGGTTTCTGGTTTATCATTTCCAGAGTGAAAATGCAAGTACTATAAGCTTCATTTATTTATTCGCGCAAAGAGGCTACCATAGATAAGGCCCTCCATAGGCTCAGTTGGTCCTAAAAGAATGACATAACTACTGAAATGTTGTCTAAATTTAAATTCAAGTGAAATTTCAATTATTATCTTATAGTCAAGCCATAGAAGGTTCATTTTTAAGCAAACAATTACTTGTAGAAAACAGGTCATTAATTTACTAATTGTTTGCCCTACTTAGGACTTTGCCTTAGTCCATAGACATGCTTTTCCAGTCTCACTTCCTCATCTGAATACTAAGGGGTTTTGACTAGATAGCCTCGAGTGTCATTCCTGCTCAAACTTCTACAGAACAAAGGCAAAAACAGCTCCATAATTAGGAAATAAGAACAGGCTGGAAGTATAATGCTTTCTAAAATAATGACTAGAAGAATATGCACAAAATTGCTAGCTCTGGCTATTTCTGGGTGGTCAGCTTGTGGGTGAATTTTATTACTACCTTAAAGTAATGTTCTCTGTCTCACCTCTTTATTCCTTTCCTACCTGGTTGTACTTTTATTATATGGACTGCCAAAAAGACTAAAATGTGATCAGATCTCCTGGAACACTAAGTCTGGAGAAGTTCTGAGGTGATACTTCTGGCTCCCAATTGATCAATGGGTCAGTCAAGCCACAAATGACACATAATGGGAAAACCATAGAATTTATAGAGTCTAAATACTGTATTTTAAGTTCCACTTTTTCTTTGACTTTACAGTCAATTGTGGACCACTCACATATCCTCTCTAAAGCTCAGGTTCACTACCTCTAAAATAGAGACTTTTCAATTGGCAGGCACAACCCAGCCTAGTTGTCTATGTCTATCAGTGCAAGAGGTTGTTGTTAGTTGTCATCAAGGCGATTCCGACTGGTCATCATGAATCAATGCAAGATAGACATTGTTATTCCTTATTTTGCAGAAAAGATAGTAGAGACTCGGAAAAGTCAAAAGAGATAGTATAAGTGAAAATACATTGTAAACCTCAAAGTTCTACATGCATTTTGTGCAGTTGTTGTTACTGTTGAATCTCCCCACCCAAATATTAAAGTTTTATGCCCAGATTGTTACAATAATATAGACAAACTACGATTTGGTTATGAGTAGATATTTTTGTTCTCCTTGATTTGAAATATAGAGAAAAAAAATCAGTACAAGAGCGTCACCTGCAAACGTTAAACAGTCATGTAAATGGTCTGTCTTACTCACTGGGGAGTCCCTAGGTGGTGCAAATGGTTAAGCGATCAACTGCTAGCTGAAAGGTTAGTGGTTCGAACACACCCAGAGGTGTTTCAGAAGATAGGCCTAGTGATCCGGTTCTGAAAGGTCACAGCCTTAAAAACCCCATGAAGCAGTTCTACTCTGTACGGATAGAATTGCCATGAGTCAGAATTCACTCAACTGCAAGTAACAACAACAACAGTTCACCACTGGGTATGTCCAGCTCATGGGACAGTGCCTGACAAATAGCAGTTCAGTAAGTAGAGTAAAACCCTTTCAAAGAGTGATAAGTGAGCCCAGCTATTCAACTCACATAAAATGTCTGATCACATTATTGCAAGATTAAAAGAAAGGCCATGCATTTTGCCAGTTGGGAGCTGTGGGGTATGTAATCCAAGTGCATATAATCCCATGGCTCATTGTTATCTGCTCCGGCTTATATATCGATTCTGGGTCCTCGGGCTGGCTGAGATTTCCAAGATAACAGCAAAAATTCCAGGCATATCTTTGTGCCTGTTTTGTCCCCAGTCCAGAGAGGAACGCAAGAATATTAGAAATATGAGGACCCAGCCTCTACCTCCATGCTTCTTGAAATAAATTTCTCTGTTGTTTCTTCACGTGATATCACCCTCCATTTCCTACACAGTCCAATCTCCCCACCACTTTTAGAAGATAGGTACTTTAATCAGGGGCTGGGCAGAGAACTAGCATCAAGTGCCAATCACCAATTACTCTGTATCTTACTGTGTTTTACTTTTGATAAACTGAATATAGAGCCAAAAGGAAGACCTAGATAAATGAAGGTATGGTTGTGGTATATTTAATAAGATAAAAGAAACAGGGTAGCTATTGGAGTAAGGAATGTTCCTAACAAGTTTTGATTTTCTTTTCAAAGTGAGAGAGGTGAGAAAGATATAAAAAAGGCAGGGCTTAAAGAGAAAGCGAAACAGAGAGACATTCATGGTAATGATTGATCCAATTGTGTCTTTAAAGATAGACCACATTTTGAGAAGTGAACAGACCTTCAGACAAAAATTCCCCAAACAGCAATTTTTTTAAGTCCTCAGCTTTCATTAGGAAATCAATTACTTTTCCACGAGTAGAGTATTAACCTACCCAACTACTCTTACAACATATCCAAAACAGAGCATATTTTTGGATCTACTAATTGGATCAGTGCACTCTTCATGATAAACATGGGGATTAAACCATGTTTAACACTTCAAATTTGAAGAAACCTTCCCATACCTGCCCCATCAAATTATTATTTTTTTTTTTTTACTATCTTACCTTACCAAATTTATGAGCTGTGGACTTCTATAACCACTAACACCTGTCTTTGTTTTCTCTGTGTCCACAGCAAGGATGGTTGAGAGGGACTTCATAAATATTTGGCTTTGAAAGACTGTGGTGGCCTTGTGCGACTACGGCATAAAAAGAAAGTTTCTGTTTCCTTCAGATTTGATTTTAACTATACTCCAGACTAACATAATTTTCC
The DNA here is from genome assembly GCF_024166365.1 of Elephas maximus indicus. NCBI lineage: Eukaryota > Metazoa > Chordata > Mammalia > Proboscidea > Elephantidae > Elephas > Elephas maximus. The sequence continues at coordinate 94,951,456 of NC_064828.1, read as the reverse complement.
AACCAGATGGGACCACTTTAAATACCAGAATATGGTGACTTTTTCTTACTATTAGATTTTAATATTTCATTCTTTAGCTAGAAACCAGAAGGCATCATTCAACAAATATTTAATAGGTTGTTATAACATAGAAGGTACTATGGTAAGTCCTGCTAAAGACATAAAGGAAAATAAGACATGACCTGCTTTCAATCCAGTTAGGATGTATATCTATATCCACATCGGTATCACAATATATATGACGAAATTGTAATACATTATCTATATTTGTATACACATAAGAATTTATAATATAAGGCAGTACGTTGGCTCAGATAAGAGAAATGACAATATGTAAAAAGGGAGAACAAAAAGAAAGAGTGGAAAGATCAGGGAAGAATGAAGACATAAGCTGTAAGTTGGGCCAAAACAAAACAATGAGGAAAATTTCAACTGATAGAGAGGAAGGGGTTAGCAGATATGACATAAACAGTCAAGTGAGAAATATTAAGAGATCGTGTTTAAATTGTATTTAAGTACTAAATTTTAAAGTGCCTTAAAAATCAGATGAAGGCATTTGACCTTCATGTTATAGGTAAGAAGAAGTCATTCAAGGATTCTGAATAATAAAATAACATCAAGGAAGTGATATTTAGGAAGATCCATCTAGTAGCATTAGATAAAAAATAGACTTGCTGAAATGAAAACAGCTTAGAGACAGGAAGACTAATGGAATGTAATTTCATAGGAAGTCAGAATAAGTGAGCCTACCCTTTGACACCCAGCTGAACTGGGTTCAAATCCCAGTCATTAGATATATGGTCTCAAGTAGTTTACTTAGCTTCACTGTAGTTTTACAGTACCCCATATATAAAATAGGAATAATTTTTTTAAAACTTACAAATCTGTGATCAGGATTAAATCAGATAGTATATGTAAAGTGCTTAGCAATGAATCTCTCAGTCTTTGTTCATTTGAAAATGTCTCTATTTTACCTTCACTTCTGAAGGATAATTTTCCTAATTATACAAGTCTTGGTTGACAGTTTTTGTTTTTCCAGCACTGCTGAGTGGCCTCCATTGTTTCTGATGAGCTATCAGCCATTTATCATATTATTGTTCCCCTGTTGAGTCATTTTTCTGTTAACTTGTCATTTTTCTCTGCTGCTTTCAAGTTTTTCTACTTGTCTTTGTCTTTCAGTGGTTTGACTGGGATGTGCTTAGACATGGGTCTTTTTGTTTTTATCCTTCTTAGGGTTTTCTGAGCTCCTCATTCGGTCATATCAGAAATGATCAGTTGGGCTCCTATCTTTCAAGTACTATTTAAGTCTACCCAAACTTATACATTTTCTTTAATTTTAAAGTTAGAGAATTTAGCTTAGAACCATGTTTCCCCTTTGATTATATAATTTTCTTTGATATTACTTATAATTTACTTCACCACTACCATAAGAATAAATATAGTACTATTTTCCATGCTTAAATAACAATTTATAAATTGATGGATTGCATTTAATAAGAGCTAATGTTTTTTTTTAATGTTTATTGATCTTTCCCCATCGGTTACTCCAAGAACCTTGCTAAGTACTTTGCAAATACTATCTCATGTAGCCCTCCTCACAAACCTATGAGCTAGCCATTAACATTATCCCATTTAACAGATGAGGAAACTAAGAATGAGAAGGATTAAGTGACTTGTTCAAGGTTCCATAGCTAGTAGTAAGTAGGCTTGACCCAAATTTAACCCAGCAGTCCAGCTTTAAGCATTGCATGTTTCTGTCTCAATTGAAGCACCCTTACTTAATTTTATATTTGTTTTTCCAAAAGCAGAAATTTTTTTTAAGTCTCCAGTCTTCATTATAACTTGAATATAATGAACATGTGTTTTTCTTTTCTACTGGGTCCTCTATTTGTGTTCCCATACAAGAATCAATACTGCACAGTGTTTCATGCACCCTGACTTTGGTAATAGATTTTCTGGATTCATATACAGCTTCATCTCTTTCACTAGTTGTGTGCCCTTGGACAAGTTATTTAAAATCTCTGTGTCTCTGTTTTCTTATCTTAATTCAGCATAGTAGGATCAACTACCTCATAGGATTGTATAAGAATAAAATCATATAATCTATGCAAAAGTTGCACAATGAATAAAGAAGATTGAGGAAGAATTGATGTATTTAAATTATGGTGTTGGCAAAGACTATTGAATAGACCATGGACTGCCAGAAGAATGAACAAATCTATCCTGGAAGAAATACAGCCAGAATACTCCTTAGCAGTGAGGATGGTGAGACTTTGTCTCCCGTACTTTGGACGTGTTATCAGGAGGGACTAGTCCCTGCAGAAGGACATTATGCTTCATAAAATGGAGGGTCAGTGAAAGGGAGGAAGGCCCTCAGTGAGATGGATTGACACAGTGGCTGCAACGGTAGGCTGAAACATAGCAACGATTGTAAATATGGTGCAGGACTGGGCAGCACTTTGAGTTGGAGCCAACTCAATGGAACCTAACAACAACAACATATGAAATTCTGGGACAGTGTCTAGCACAAATTAAGTGCTCAATAAACATTAAATATTAATGTTATTTTACCTTGTATCTCTTACATTGTACCAACTCTGTTGTCTAGCTTTTCTATTAGACTGTGTCATAATTTCCTGTTTGTCTACCTCCCGTTAGATTGTTAATCCTACAAGGCAAGGACAATATAATTTTCACCTTTGTAGACCTAATGCCTAACAGTGAGAGCACATTAAATGGCTAAGGGATAGATGGATAGATGGATGGATGTATAGACAGATGGACGGATGAACAAGTCCTTTTTAATAAGCAAGTTTTACTTCATATCAGGTGAAACGTTCATCTCAGAAAGGACAGTCAAGTATTCCATGTTATTTTCCAGAGTGTGATAGGTTCACCACATACATAGTAGTAGATTGCAGATGGCAAGGCATCAAAAACTCCCTGAAAACCAGCCATAATCCTTGAGAGATGTGTCTGCAATGTTAGATCATCATACACGTTCTATAAATCTCATTTACATAACTACAGAAAATAATGAGGACTAAAGACCAAGAAATTTCCTTAGATTTGAAAAAATGCACACCAATCTTTTGGCAGGGCAAAACTTAAGTGCATCTGGGTAGTTGTTTTCACTCGTAAGTGTTGCTTCATTCTCTTTTCCTTTGCAATTAATTATCTGATCACATTGCTCATCCTGCCTTCTCTTTTTCTCTCATTCTCATGTGGTCTACATATTCATTGCACACATATTCGCTGAAAGAAGTATTAAAAGAAGTATCTGCACTCGTGTCATTTTGCCTCTTGAGAAGTCTTTACAAAAATTTACTTAGCCCCAAGAGAAAAAATTGAAGCAGAAGATATAAAAGCACTGCACCAAATGCCAAAAAAGAAGAAGAAAGGAAACCTCTTTAAAAAAAAAAAAAAAAGAGTTGGTCTACTGGTTTCCTTAGGAATTCAGTACAAAAAACATGGACTGACCTAAGCCGCAACAGTTAAAAACCTGAACTATGGATCCTGGAACTTGGGTTTGAATCTCAGCACCACCATCTGCTACCTGTGTGTCTCTTTTTCATAAGTCATTTTTCAGAGCATCATTTTCTTCATCTATAGTGAGGAGGCTAACAATATCTTTCCTATTTTATAGTTGTTGAGATAAAATGAGATAACCAGGTATAATATTTTCACAGTCTGGCACATATTGAGCTGTTATTAATATTCTTATTCTGCTATCTGTCAGGCACTGAGAATACATATCTATATATATAGGGAGAGAGAGGGACAAGATACTTTAAAGAAAATGATGTAAACAACACAAAAATATAGATTACAGAATAAGAAAGCAGAAGGCAATGTTACTGCAATTCTCATTTTACAGATGTGGAAACTGAGACTTACGAATGTTAGAAAATGTCGTTGTTGTTAGTTGTCATCAAGTTGATTCTGACTCATGGCAAGTCCGTGTACGCCAGGTAGAACTGCATGCCATAGGGTTTTCAGGGTGTGACCTTTCAGAAGCAGTTCACCAGGCCTTAATTTCGAGGTGCCTCTGGGTAGGAACTAGCAGTAGGTTAATTTTCCCAAAGTCAATTCAACAGAATTCAACTTTATAATGTGTAATTCCACCACTTGTCTGTCAGTTAGTAGTACTGTGGTGGCTTGCATGTTGCTGTGATGCTAGAAGCTGTACCATCAGTATTTCAAAAAGAAGCAGGTTCACTCATAGTAGACAGGTTGCAGCAGAGCTTCCAGATTAAGATACACCACGAAGAAGGACCTGGCATCCTACTTCTAAAAAAGAATTGGCCATTGAAAACCTATGAACAGCAGCAGAACATTGCCTGATAATAGTGCTGAAAGATGAGCCTCTCAGGCTCATCTGGGGGAGAGCTGCTGCCTCAAAGTGAGTCTACCTTAATGACTTGGATGGAGTCAAGCTTTTGGGATCCTCATTTGCTGCTGTGACACAACTCAAAATGAGAAGAAACAGCTGCAAATGCCCACTAATAGAAAGTGGAACATAAAAACTATGAATGTAGGAAAATTTGGAAGTCATCAACTATGAAATGGAAAACATAAAGATGGATATCCTAGGCATCAGTGAGCTCAACTCGACTGGTTTGGGCCATTTTGAAACAGAAAATCATATGGTCTAATATGCTGGGGATGACAAATTGAAAAGTAATGGCATCACATTCATCGTCAAAAAAAACCTTTCAAGATCTATCCTGGAGTACAACACTGTCAGTGATAGGATAATAGCCATACACCTACAAGAAAGACCAGTTAATACAATCATTATTCAAATTTATACACCAATCACTAATGTCAAAGACGAAGAAATTGAAGATTTTACCTACTTCTGCAGTCTGAAATTGATCAAATGTGCAATCAAGATGAGGGACCAATACACAGACAAAGAGGCAGTCATTCAAGCAGAACAAGGGGATGTTGTGTGCCTTAAAATCAGGAGAGGTGTGCATCAGGGTTGTATCCTTTCACCATACTTATTCAATCTGTATGCTGGACTACATGAAGAAGAATCCGTCATCAGGATTGGAGGAAGACTCTTTAACAACCTTCGATATGCAGATGACACAACCTTGCTTGCTGAAAGTGAAGAGAACTTGAAGCACTTACTGATGAAGATCAAAGACTACAGCCTTCAGTATGGATTACATCTCAACATAAAGAAAACAAAAATCCTCACAACTGGACCAATAAGCAACATCATGATAAACAGAGAAAAACTGAAGTTGTTGAGGATTTCATTTTACTTGGATCCACAATCAACACCTATGGAAGCAGCAGTCAAGAAATCAAAAGACGCATTGCACTGGGCAAATCTGCTGCAAAAGACCTTTTTAAAGTGTGAAAAACCAAAGATGTCACTTTGAAGACAAAGGTGTGCCTAATAAAGCCACGGTATTTTCGATTGCCTCATATGTATAGAAAACTAGATAATAAATTTGGAAGATTGAAGAAGAATTTATGCCTTTGAATTATGGTGTTGGCAAAGAATATTGGATATACCATGGACTGCCAGAAGAACAAATAAATCTGTCTTGTAAGAAGTATAGCTAGAATGCTCCTTAGAAGAAAGGATGGTGAGACTTCATCTCATATACTTTGGACATGTTATCAGGAGGGACCAGTCCCTGGAGAAGGAGATCATGCTAGGTAAAGTAAAAGGTAAGCGAAAAAGAGGAAGACCCTCAACAAGATGGACTGACACTATGCCTGCAATTATGGGCTCAAAACATAATAATGATTGGGAACATGGTGCAGGACTGGGCAGTGTATCATGCTGTTGTACATAGAGTTGCTATGAGTTGGAACCAACTGGATGGCACCTGACAACAAGAATGTGTCATTTACCAAATGACCAATTTTACTGGTTTGGTGAAAATGGTATTGGTTTCAATAGATAAGGAAACTGAAGATCAAACAGGAATATTTTAAGAGCTTTACTGGAAAGCTGAATTTTTATTTCTGCTAAAATGTTTTTTAGCAAAATAGAAAGGTTAACATTTCTCATGAGGATTTCTCAGTTTCTACTGATTTCTTATCTATTTTATTATTTCTGTTTTATCAGATTTAAGAAATCTCAGGATTTTTTAAGTCAATTTTTAAAATTTTTCCTTTGCATTTCTTATTTATGGTCAATTACTATTAGAAGTACTAGTCATACAGACTACCAGAACAAAATACTCTGAACGGCCCCACTTTATACATTTTGAATTTTTTACTCTTTTACGGCCAGTATCTCAACAAACTTTTAATACATAGGCTTACCCCACATATCCCTCATTAGTAGTCAAGATTTCTGCATTTCATATGTGATAAGGCTTTTAAGGCTACTTAAGATTCTTTTTAATGCAAGTCCAATTTTTAATTTAATTTAAATACTTAATGTAATTAAATCTGTTTAAAAAATTGAAAATTGGATTTAATTTAAAATATTTAATCCAATTTAAAATTAAAATTCCATTTAATTTAAAATTAAAATTTAATTTAAAATTGTGATTATTGCAGATACTTTTGAATTAAATTTAAATTTTAAATGGCTACAGATACAAATTGAAAGCTGATATGCCGTTTTTTGAGATGTTGGCAACAGATTATTAAAACTGCTTAAATTTTGAAAAATCACAAAATGACATTCAAAAGCATCCAAAAAGAAATCCAAATTTCTATCCAAAAGAAAGAAACAGAAATAATTCTATCACGTAGGCAAGCCAAAATGTTGGTTGGAAAACAGTACTTCTTATGGGAACTTTTTATCATTGTTTTTAGATTTTTTGGTTATTTTCTAAACTGGCATATCAATCTTAGTATAGTCCATATTCCTCTTTAACATCAACCTAAATATTCCCTCTGATACCAACTGCAAATGTAGTTCTTCTTCTTTGACCATAACAGCCCAAAGCTAGGTCAGATCTCACTAGTTAAAGGATATAGTGCTCCAGACTGCCAAATCTGCCCAAGACTTCAGACAGTAGCCACAAGCTTGGGGGTCCCATAGCCCCCTTACTTTTGATCTGCTGGCTATAGATTCAGGGGTTCCCACTACCCCCTTTGACTGGATAATTTGTTAAAATGACTCAGAGATATCAGGAAATCGCTATGCTTATGATTACAATTTTATTACAACAAAGAATACAAATTAAGAAATTCGTAGGTCAAGGTCTGCGAGAGTTCCCAATAATCAGCTTCTGTAACCCAAAGATGCATTACCTTCCCATGCACTGATGTCTTCTACCAACCAGAAAGATCACCTGAGCTTCAATGTCCAGAGTTTTATTGGGTTTTCATTATGTAGGCATCGACTCATATACTAACTCCTTGTCCACAAGATTGAAGTCAATCTCCAGCCTCCTCCTCTTCCCCAGAAAAGGGGCTGATATCACATGGTGGGCCTTCTGAGCTCCACAACCTGAGTCATCTCATTAGCATAAGCTGCTAGATGCAGTCTGGAGTCCCCCGTGAACGTCAGAGACATTCCAATCATTCAGGAAATCTCAAGGGTTTAGAGATTATCTTCCAGGAACCATGGACAAACACCAGATTCTTTGGGTAAAGTAATTCTTCACACTATTAAAATTATTGAATATTTCTGTCAAGACTATCAGAGGTAAATTCAGTAAAAACCAGAAATGAGATTAACTGATTATCATGAGAATTTACCTGTTTCCGAGGAAAATTTTCCCAGGTCACACAGTGGCAGCCAGTATTGGAATCATAGTCTACCTAAACCACTGATAATGCCCCTTTCCGGGCACGATTTCAAGAGAACATGGGCCAAAGAAACTCATATGGAAAATCTAACATGGTTAGTCCACTTTTGCAAGAGTTTACATGATCATAAATTACCAGGAGGGAGGGGAAAATGAAATTTTGGTTTCGCCTTCATAATCAGAAAAACTAGGAAAAATGTTATGGGTTGTTCCCAGACATTTCATGTTAAAGGATATGTCTACTTTTACCGTACTCCACATTCTCAGATTAATATTCTGTCTCAGATATCCTTTTAATCAAACTAGGGGGGAGGTCCATTTTGTATTTCCCAGTATTTTATTAGAAACTATATAAGTTACCTCTTCAAATAGTGAAACCTTTGAAACATACCATAATGTTTTTTACTGTTGATTTCACTCCTTAAAGTAGTTGGTGAAATTTTCTTTTAAGAGTGTCAAAGCAAAACAAACTTCTTACTCTGTTGGGAGTAGAAAGAAATTAGTTTTATTGAGGACTAGAACAGTCCAAGTGGTAGAGCAAAAAACTAAAGTGCGAAATGCTCTGAAGCTCGGACAATGTGAGCGGTTTTTATACATGAGATTCAGCAGGGTTAGCATGACCACAAACCTTTAGAAATAACTCGTTTTTCAACAATTTTCTACATATCAGCTAATCCACAAACTTCTTCGAACCAGCCCATATTTCTCGAGAACAGGGGCAATTTGCACAAGAATTCTTTCCTAAAGCAGCTGCAGTTCTGCGTCCCCCGTCCCGGATCCTCCCTGAGTCAGTGTGGATTAACCCATTACTCTGAGTTTGGCTAGACTGCTTCTTATTTTTCACGTTGCTAGCAGGAGAAAAGCAAGATGATGAGCTAAGGAGAAAAAAATATATTTTGATGAGTGCCCCAAAAAATGGAAAACAAACAATAGTTGCCTCTTACATTTAAAATTTAGCAGTTTTGTTGCATTATTTTGAATATAAGGTTACTGTTTATGAAACTACTGTCACCACCGTCTGTGATAAAATGTTACTAAAATACATATTTATACTATCTGTTTTCAGGAGTTATATAAATCCTTACTTGTTTACTGAAAAGAGATGTCATCCTTTTCAGTGATTTATTTCCTTTCTGCAATAAAAGACATTTTAGAAAAAGCCAAGAAAATAAGGAAAGAGCAAAGAATGGTGTACCACACACTGCGTAGGTGTTCAGTAAATGGTACTTTATGTTGATAAGGAGGAGGAAGAGAAAAAGGAGGGAGACATGTAATTCTGAGTACATTAGTTTTCTTAATTTATGCTGCAAGACAGAATTATTTAGTCACACCTCTGTATTTAATGTAAAATCAGTGACAAGGCAATCACTAAAATGTAAATCAAGCAGAAGAGAATAAGAACAAAGACGTATTCTTTAACCATTTATTTGGCGAGTAGAGAAGAAAATACTATTTCATATGCCAAAATGTGTTTTAGAAATATAGGGAGTAGGGAACCTTTTTTTAAGTACTAGGACATGTCAACATCGTTGCCATTTTATTTATCAATTAGTTATATTATTACTACATAAAACCAAAAAAACCCAGTGCCGTTGAGTCGATTCTGACTCATAGCGACCCTATAGGACAGAGTAGAAATGCCCCGTGGAGTTTCCAAGGAGTGCCTGGCAGATATGAACTGCCGACCCTTTGGTTAGCAGCTGTAGCGCTTAACCATTATGTCACCAAGGTTTCCTATTACTACATGCTAGCAATATACTAACTTTTTAAATCTTTCAGGTAGTATTGCACTACTATTTTGTAGATGAAGAACCCAAAAATCAAAAAAGTTAAGAGCCTTCCCCAATGTCTAACTGCTTATAAGCAAAAGAGAAAAGATGATAGTTTTAATTCCAAAGTTCGAATAGAAGTAGCTTTTGGCGTGCAGGGACGTGGGCAGAGGGGTGAGATTTTTGTTTTTCTCTTGAAAGGCAGTGTCCCCTAGTGATCTGGAAAGCATGAACTCTAGAGTCTGCCTGGTTTGAATCTTGTCTCTGCCACTTACTAGCTGTATAAACTTGAGTGAACAAGTTACTTAAATTTCTGTGCTTCAGTTTCCTCATCTGTAAAGTGGGTAACTTTGATGATTGAACAATTTAATATATTTAAGGCAAATGACATATTGCACTGGGTAAATCTGTTGCAAAAGACCTCTTTAAAGTGTTAAAAAGCAAAGATGTCACTTTGAGGACTAAGGTGCGCCTGACCCAAAAAAACAAAATCAAACCCGTTGTCGCTGAGTAGATTCTGACTCATATCAACCCTATAGGACAGGGTAGAACTACTCTACGGAGTTTCCAAGGTTCATCTGACCCAACCCATAGCATTTTAAATCATCCCATATGCATGCTAAAGCTGGACAATGAATAAAGAAGATGGAAGAAATGCTGCCTTTGAATTATGGTGTTGGCAAAGAATAGTGAATATACCATGTACTGCCAGAAGAACGAACAAATCTGTCTTGGAGGAAGTACAGATAGAACGCTCTTTAGAAGCAAGGATGGCAAGACTTTGACTCACATTATTTTGGACATGTTATCAGGAGGTACCAGTCTCTAGAGAAGGACATCATGCTTGGCAGAGAATCAGAGAAAGAGAGGAAGACCCTCAAAGAGATGGATTGAAACAGTGGCTGCAACAATGGGCTCAAGCATAGCAACGATTGTTTGAGGGTAGTGCAGGACCACGCAGTGTCTTGTTATGTTGTACATAGGGTTGCTATGAGTCGGGATTGACTCCACAGCACCTAACAACAACAACAAGGCAATCAGATCAATGCATAATACCTAGTAAACACCATATGATTGCTAGCTATTATTACTAATTCTTGCCCGACATCTATCCCCCTTTCTTCTGGGTAAAATAGCCCACACTTTTCTTTGGAGAACCACTCCTCCACTACTCACAATCTATATGGTTTGAATGGAATAACACCACCCTGGCTCCAGAGATAAATATATGCTCCAAACCTCCTCAACTGGAGCAATGAATTCCCCCACAGTCATTGGTTAAAGAATGGGCTTAGGATACAAACTGGTCCAATGAAACTTTCTGGGATTTTGGGAAAATGATTGGGAAAAAAAGAAACTCTTTGTCCACGGAATCCGAACCCTGAAAATATAAACTTGGCGTTTCCAGGAGATGCTTGAGCGTGAATCCTGTGTGGAACAAAGCAGAAATAATAAGGAAGTCAAGAACTACAAAATCTAAAGGCATCGTTTAAGCTTCTTGATGCAGCTTTGACTGAAAAATCTACCCTTGGAATTCAAAGGTCAATGAGTCAGTTTTACTTTGTGCAGTATTATCCTCTCAATGCGAAGGCATTCGACTGTGTGGATCATAACAAATTATGGATAACATTGTGAATAATGGGAATTCCAGAACACTCAATTGTGCTCATGTGAAACCTATATGTAGACCAAGAGGCAGTCATTCAAAGAGAACAAGGGGATACTGCTTAGTTTAAAATCAGGAAAGATGTGTTTCAGGGTTGTATCCTTTCAGCATACATATTCAATCTGTATGCTGAACAAATAATCCAAGAAGCTGGACTGTACGAAGAAGAAACACAGCATCAGAATTGGAGGAATACTCATTAACAACCTGTGATATGCAGATGACACATCCTTGCTTGCGGAAAGTAAAGAGGACTTGAAGCACTTACTGATGAAAATCAAAGACCACAGCCTTCAGTATGGATTACACCTCAACATAAAGAAAACAAAAGTCCTCACAACTGGTCCAATAAGTAACATCATGACAAAGGGAGAAAAGATTGAAGTTGTCAAGGATTTCATTTGACTTGGATCCACAATCAACACCCATGGAAGCAGCAGTTAAGAAATTAAATGACGTATTGCATTAGGCAATCTGCTGCCAAAGACCTCAATAAAGTGTTAAAAAGCAAAGATGTCACTTTGAGGACTAAAGTGCACCTGACCCAAGGCATGATATTTTCAGTCTCCTCATATCCATGCAAAAACTGGATAATAAATAAGAAAGACAAAAAAAATTAATGCCTTTGAACTATGGTGTTGATGAAGAGTGTTGAATATACCATGAACTTCTAGAAGAATGAACAAATCTGTTTTGGAAGAAGTACAACCAGGATACTCCTTAGAAGTGTGGATGGTGAGACTTCATCTAATGTACTTTGGACATGTTATCAGGAGGGACCAGTATCTGGAGGACATAATGCTTGGTAGAGGATCAACAAAAAAAAGAAAACCTTCAGTGAGATGAACTGACACAGTGCTGCAACAATGGGCTCAACCATAGCAAAGATTGTGAGGATAGCACAGGACTGGGCAGTGTTTTGTTCTACTGTACATAGGGTACCTAACAACAACAACCAATTCTCTCAATAAAAGTTTAACATCTACTTAAAAGAATTGAGGCAGTGTCTTAGTCATCTAGTGCCTCTATAACAGAAGTACCACAAGTGAATGGTTTTAACAAAGAGAGATTTATCCAAATTCAGGATGTCAGCTCAAAAGGAAAGTTTTCTCTCTCTGTTGGTTCTGGAGGAAGGTCCTTGTCATCAATCTGACCCTGGACTAACAGCTACTCAGCACAGGGATCCCAGGTCCAAAGGATGCAGTCTTCTCCTGGCACTACTTTCTTAGTGGTATGAGGTCCCCCTGTCTCTCTGCTTGCTTCTGTCTTCTGTATCTCAAGAGAGATTGGCTTAAGGCACAATCTAATCTTGTAGATTTAGTCCTGCCTCATTACCATAACTGCCAATAATCCCATCTCAGTAACATCATAGAGATACGATTTACAACACACAGGAGAATCACATCAGATGACAAAATGGTGGACAATCACACAATACTGGGAATCACGGCCTAGCCAAATTGATACACATATTTTGGGAGGATATAGTTCAATCCGTTACAGTCAGAATTATGAAAAATGCTGGAGAGGGAGGGGTTGTTTGTTTGTTTTACATATAATACAGCATTTGGTCCTCTCATTTTTCTCGATTTTATAGAGGAGAAAGCAGGGGGCTTGAGAAAGTGAGTGAATTTTCTTAGTTCATGTACCTATTTCTTTATCTATTACTTCATTTTAAAAAGTATCTAAGGTGGCTTACCTAGATAGAAACAGTCTAGACAGTGAGAACTGAAATTACAGTCATAAAATAAAAGAAAGCTAAAAATAATTAATAATCTGCTATGGATTGGATTGTATCCTCCCAAAACATGCTTTGAAGTCCTGGCCCCTGGACCTGGGGATGTTATCCTGGTTGGAAATAGTGCTTTTCTTTTGTTATGTTAATGAGGTCATACCAGACTAGGGTGGGTCCTAAGCCTAATCACTTTTGAATCATAAAAATGTCAGAAGAGACACCAAGACATGCACAGGAGGAAGCCATATGAAGACAGATTCATAGAGCAGGTGCAAGTCCAGGGATGCCAAGGATTGCTGGCAGCTACTAGAAAAAAAATAAAGAAAGAAGGGTCTCCTTCTAGAGCCACAGCCTGAATTTGTACTTCCAGCCTTCTGAACTGTGAGAAAAGAAATTTCTGTTCTTTAAAGCCACCCACTTTTGTTATTTTTTGATACAGCTACACTGGGTAACTAAGACAGGACCCAAATCCCTATTGTCCTTCACATTTTTTTAGAGCAAGCCCACAAATCTAGCTCTCAGCAACCTAGCAGCCAAAGAAAAAATTTTAAACAATCAGGTGCACTATTGACACTGTGCCTAAGAAAAAATAAAGCAGTTGCTAAAAGTAACAGATTTCTGATACTTACATATAAGTAGCATTTGGGCCAGGGTATATCATAAAGAAGACACATAACAGTAAACAGTCTCCTCAATAACAGCCCCACTGTAACACTCTTTAATGACACAGCATCAAAGGGCAGTTCTGCAAAAGTAATTTTCTGTGGGACCAAAGTCACATGGTAAAAAAGAGAAAACACTGTTGTGGATTGAATTGAGTCCCCCAAAATATGTGTTGTAAATCCTAACCTCTGTGCCTGTGGTTATAATTCCATTTGGGAATGGGTTGTTTTTGTTATGTTAATGAGACCAGATTAGTGTAGTGTTGTCTGGAGTCAATCTCTTTTGAGACATAAAAGAGATTAAATAACCAAGCAAGTGAACAGAGATGCGGTAAGATAGATGCCAAGACACAGGAAGATCTCCAAGGCACCAGGACGCAGAAGCTGAAGAGACAAGGACCTTCCTTCGGAGCTGACAGAGAGAGCCCTCCCCCTACAGCTGGCAACCTGAACTTGGACTTCTAGCCTCTGAAACTATGAGAAATCAAATACTTGTCTGTTAAAGCCATCCACTCATGGTACTTCTGTTATAGCAGCACAGATAACTAAGGCATCGGATGACCTTGGGCCAAAAAATGTTTCACCTAGAAAGAATACATACATTTTCCATTAACTTACATAAAAAATTTAAAGAAATATGAAAATGGGAAAGTTAATAACAATTCTTCCCTGGTATGTGGCCCTGTGGAGCCCTGGCAGCACAAGTGCTTGGCTGCTAAGCAAAAGGTTGGTGGTTTCAATACTGGGGAAGCTAGCAAAACTTGTCCAAGACAAGGTCATGGAAGCTCCATAGACACAGCCAAACTCCCTGAGAGACTGAATTACTAGGCGGAGGGCTGTGGGGACCATGGTCTCAGGGAACATCTAGCTCAATTGGCATAACATAGTTTATAAAGAAAATGTTCTACATTCTACCTTGGTGAGTAGCATCTGGGGTCTTAAAAGCTTGTGAGCGGCCATCTAAGATATTCCACTGGTCCCACCCTTCTGGGGCAAGGGAGAATGAAGAAAACCAAAGACACAGGGAAAGATTAGTCCAAAGGAATAATGGACCACAACTACCACGGCCTCTACCAGACTGAGTCTAGCACAACTAGACGGTGCCAGGCTACCACCACTGACTGCTCTGACAGGGACCACAATAGAGGGGCCCAGACAGAGCTGGAGAAAAATGTAGAATGAAATTCTAACTCACAAACAAAAAAACAGACTTACTGGCCTGACAGAGACTGGAGAAACCCCGAGAGCATGGCCTCTGGACATGCTTTAGCTCAGGAATGCAGTCACTCCTGAGGGAAACCCTTCAACCAAAGATTACACAGGCCCATAAAACAAAATGAGACTAAAGGGACACACTAGCCCAGGGGCAAGGACTAGAAGGCAAGAAAGGACAGGAAAGTTGGTGATTGGGAACCCAAGGTCGAGAAGGGAAAGTGTTGACATGTCGTAGGGTTGGTAACCAATGTAACCAAATAATGTGTATTGTTTAATGAGAAGCTAGTTCATTCTGTAAACCTTCATCTAAGGTACAATAAAAAAAAAAATTAAATACGCTCATCAAAAGATTAAAAAGAGAATGTATAGACAGGGGAAAAAAAAAAAAGGTTGGTGGTTTGAACCTACCCAGCAGCTCCACCAGAGAAAGACCTGGCCACCTGCTTCTGTAAAGATTATAGCCAAGAAAATATATGACAGTGTTCTACTGTCTCACATGGGGTCACTATGAGTCAGGATCAACTCCATGGCTCCCTACAACAAAAATGGCATGTGATCCTCTTTTGTGCCTTCCACCTATAGACACTGCTATGGCCATGGGTATACCTTGCATCTGCCCAAGAACCCAACTGAGATGTCCTCCATGTGGCCATCAAGCCGTGGGTCACTGGAGCCTTATAACTCTGAAACTATCCCTTGCTCCATTTATTTAGATGTTGCAGAAGACAATTGGATGGAACACCAACAGAATGGAACCTAAATCCTATAGTTCAAAATGCTCCTCAGTACAATCAACCACACAAGACCAAAAGGGTAGCATTTGCCTAAAAACAAAGTTCAGAAGGTAGGAAGGGCCAGGAAAGATGGGCGAATGGAAACAGGGAACTCGGGGAAGAAGTGGATAGAGTGATGCTAGATTGAGGGGACTGCAACTAATGTCATGGAAAAAAACATGTATAAACTGTTGAATGGGGAACTAATTTGCTCTGTAAACTTCCACCCAGTCCACGATAAAATTTTCAAAAAAGAAATAAATTCTATAGTTTTACAAGAAGGCAATTAAGAAAACTTTTTACAGACCTATTTGAATGCTCCTGCTGTGCTGATTGAAAACCCCTGTGTGGCGCAAATTTTCAAGTATTCAGCTACTAACTGAGAAGTTGGCAGTTCAAACCCACCCAGAGGTGCCTCAGAAGAAAAGTCTGGTGATCTACTTCCATATGATCACAGCCACTGAAAACCCTACTGAGCACAATTTTACTCTGATATGTACGGGCTTGCCATAAGTTGGAATCTACTCGATGGCAACTGTTTTTTGTTTTATTTTTGGCTGTGCTGATTACCTAAATGCCCAATCCTTCTCTCATTCTCTCTTTATAGAAAAGTAATAAACTGCTTACAGAGAGTTTGGCCTGATCATCAATTGTTATCATAAAATTCCATTTTTTTTTTCTCCCTTTCCTAAAAGCTACCAAGAAGTCACAGCCCCTTATATTTCTTATCAATTAACTGCAGCAGATCAAGGGGCAGAGAGAGGCTTGCAGCTGAGGTGTAAGTACCCACTAACATATGACCTACACATCTAGACTCTCTGGTTGCACAGAAATGCAGCTTTTGGATGCATAATTTTAGATGCCAATTTAAAAATCCAAATGCTACTGAAGCAAGGACTTATTTTCACTATTATTTCTTAACATTACCGGATGTGAGAGCGATAAATTAAATGTAAATTCTCAGATTCCTGGCCAGACTGCAAGTCTGTGACATGATATAAATTTTTTGGTCATTTCACTATTTCCTATGACAATGAAACTACTCCTTACACAATCTAGTAAGAATATTCAGGGAGGTCCCATATGCTAAGGAAATTATCTTTTTTATTTTTTTTCATCTGAAAATACCTTATGTAATTTATGTTACAATGCATATGCTAGGCACCACCATGAAAGTCATTTCCTATTACTTCAGACTGGTGCAACCAAATTGTTTAATTTCCTAACATCCCCTATATACAACTGTCTCACAAGCCATATCAGTTCCAGTGATAAAAATGCTGGAAAGGGAGCAGGGAAAAGAGAAGACGATAAGCTAAAAGAGATAAGAAGGTTATTAATAGCTGCAGAATTAGACTGCCTGGCTGAATAAAAAGGATAGACTTGGCAGTTTCATAATTGCCTCTGATTGATTGATATGACAAATTGAACAATAGTAGATGATGTACTGCAGAGCTCCCAACAGCATTAAGTCACATACATCAAAACAGGAGAGCAGACACTCTTTTTTATTTTTTTTTTAATCTTAGTTTAATCTTTGAAAGTTTGCCTGCCTCACTGATCCCAGTATTTCACTCTTCTCTGCAGAGGGGGTTAGTTTCAGCCATGGGAGTCATACAGGGCCAGGGTTGGTGAATAGAGGGTCTTTTGCCCAGAGAAGTGGGTGCTGTCATTGCCAAGAATCCTATGGGATCAACAGTCAAAATATAAAGTGGAGAGAACCAAAGATAATGAGCTGGGGAAAAAAGAGACTCAATAACTCAATACCAAAGAAAAAAGCAGTTGCAGTGGAGTCCATTCCAGCTCATGGTGATCTACGTGTGTTGGAGAAGAATTGTCATCCACAGGGTTTTCAATGGATGATTTTTCAGAAGATGGACAAGCCTTTCTTTCAAGGCACCTCTGGGTGAACTCGAACTGCCAAACTCTCGATTAGTAGCCTAATGCGTTAACTGTGCCACCCAGGAACTCCAGTAACTCAATAAGAGCCCTGAAACAGAAGGTAGAGCTTGAAGCACAGAATCAAAGGCAGAAGGAGGGAAGCCAGGAGTCAGTGTCAGAACAGGAGCCAGGCTAAGATAGACTAGGAAGAAAGGTCTGGCAATCTACTTCCACAAATTAGCCATTGAAAACATTATGGTTCACCATAGACCATTGCCTGACTCACTTGCTTTGGACATGCCATCAGGAGGTATTAATTGCAAGATGAGGACATGGTGTTTGGTGAAATAGAGGGCCAACGAGGACAAGAAAGACCCTCACTGAAACAGATTGGTATGATAGCCATAACTATGGACTCGAACATGTTGTAAATACGGTCACAATCAGGCAGAGCTGACATAACGGTAGCTACGCATCTAAATCCTGCTTGAGCTGTTGTTGTTAGGTGTGATGGAGTCAGTTCTGACTCATAGTGAGCCTGTGTACAACAGAACAAAACACTGCCCAGTCCTGCTTCATCCTCACAATTGTTGCTATGTTTGAGCCCATTGTTGCAACCACTGTGTCTTTCGCTGACCCTCTACTTTACCAAGCATGATGTCCTTCTCCAGGGACTGATCCCGCCTGACGATATGTCCAAAGTACATAAAACAAAATCTCACCATTCTCACTTCTAAGGAGCATTCCGGTTGTATTTCTTCCAAGACAGATTTGTTTGCTCTTCTGGCAGTCCATAGTGTAATTCGACATTCTTTGTTAACACCATAATTCAAAGGCATCAACTCTTCTCTGATCTTCCTTATTCATTGTTCGGCTTTCACACGTGTTTGAGGCAACTGAAAATACCACGGCTTAGGTCAGGCACACCTTAGTTATCACAGTGACATCTTTGCTTTTAACACTTTAAACAGGTCTTTTGCAACAGATTTGCCCAATGCAATGCATCATTTGATTTCTTAACTGCTGCTTCCATGGGTATGATTGTGGATCCAAATAAAATGAAATCCTTGACAAAGTCAATCTTTTCTCTGTTTATCATGATGTAGCTTTTTGGTCCTGTTATAAGGATTTTTGTTTTCTTTATGTTGAGGTGTAACCCATAGTGAAGGCTGTAGTCCCTGAACCTCATCAGGAAGTGCTTCAAGCCTTCTTCACTTTCAGCAAGCAAGGTTGTGTCATCTGTATATAGCAGGTTGTTAATGAGTCTTCCTCCAACCCTGATGCAACTTTATCCTTCATATAGTCCAACTTGAAGCTACAGCCCATAAAATTTAATATATTGTATTCTCATATTAATTCTGTTAAAAATATATTATCATTTCCCATTTTATTTTTTCCCTCAAGAGGTTATTTATAAGTTTATTGATTATTTTCCAAATATTCAGGGATTTTCCAGGTTGTCTTTCTGGTATTGATTTCTATTATTAAATATGCATTTAATAATTTGAATCCTTTTGAATTTATTAAGACTTGTTCTGTAGTTTAGAACATCATCCGTCTTGGTAAATATTTTGTACACAGTTGGGAAAAAAGTGTTTGTTCTTCTGTGGTTGGGTGGAGTATTCTACGAATGTCATTTAAATCAAGTTAGTATGGTTCACATTTTCTATATACTTATTGTTTTTCTACCTACTTGCTCTATGAATTATTCAGAGAAGGGTAGAGAAATGCCTGGCTCTAATTGTGGATTTATCTATCTCCTCTTTCAGCTCTATCAGTTTTTGCTCTATATATTTTGAAACTTCTTTATTAGGTCCACAAACACTTGGAACTGTTATGACCTCCTGATGAGTTGATCCCCTTATCATTATTAAATGACCCTCTTTATCCCTGGCAATATTGCTTGCTCTAAAATCTAATTTGATGTTAACATAATGACTATAGCTTTTTGTGGATTAGTATTAGCACACATATTTTTCCATCCTTTTACTATTAACCTACTTGTTTCATTATATTTGAAGTACATTCTTATAGGCAGCCTATAGTTGGGTTTTGTTTGTTTATCACATCCATTCTAACCTTTATGTTATTGTTGTCCTATGTTTTTCTTCTACATATCTTATAAACCCCACAATAAATTGTAATTATTTTTGCTTTAAACAGTCAATAACCTTTAAGTAAATTTATAATAAGAAAAGTATTTTATATTTACCCATGGGATTACCATTTCCAGACCCCTTCATTCTCTTGTGCAGATCATAATTCCATCTGGTATTATTTTCCAAGACCTTTGATATTTCTTATAATACATGTCTGTTGGCAATGAATTATTTCACCTTTTGTGTATCTTGAAATGTTTTTATTTTGCCTTTGTTTTTGAAAAGTATTTGCAGTGTATAATTCAAGATTTATTTCTCTCAGCTTGATTGGTTAATTTTTCTCCTCACTATGGGTCATATTTTCCTGCTTCTTTGCATGAAACGCTGCCCGGTCCTGCACCATGCTCACAATTGTTGCTATGTTTCAGCCCATTGTTGCAGCCACTGTGTCTTACGATGACTCTTTACTAGTAATTTTTGACCAAATGCCAGATATGATTTCGTTTTGTTGGATATTTTTGTATTCTTATAAATATTCCTAAGCTTTGTTCAGGGGCACAGTTAAGTTACTTGAAGTCAATTTCATCTTTTTAGATCTTGCTTTTAAGCTTTGTTATTTGGTAACATTGCCACTGAGGCAAAACTCTTCCAAATACCATATCATGCACCATGAATTATGAGGGTTTCCACTCGGGCTAATGTCAGTTCTGGGTACTATTCCCTGTAATCATTCTGGGCATCTCTTTCCTCATCCTCAGATAGTTTTCTTCACACATGTGCTGATCAATACTCAGCTGAAGACTTCATGGAGGCCTTCCTTAGCTCTCCAAATCTTTTTTCTCTGTAGCTCTCTTTCCATTACTGTAGCTGTTCTGGCCTCCCTGTTCTCCCAGCTCCATGTCCTGAACTCATCTCATTTACTTCCCACGTCTTAGTGACATTGACCAATGTTCAAAGCCTCAAAAACAAACACATAAATTTTGTGTGATTTTTTTTATTGTTTCATGTAGGAGAGTAAATCTGTCCCCTTTGTCTTCACCTTGGCTGGAAGTTCTATGTAATTTTTTAAATGTAATTTTTTAAATGTGTGCATAAATTCTTTTTAAAAAAGACATCTTTCATTATTGGATTACTAAATAGCTTTGTCTGTAACTTATTATGAGGTATTCAACAAACCATTAAAAGCAACATGTGTGTGTATGTATGCATATGTTTATGTTTTCAAACATAGAGGAATCTTAGAGAAGCTCCAGTCTAAGGCTTCAAAGGTTATTTGTGTTGTTTTTTCTTGATGTTGATAAGAACAATAATTAGAGAATATCCACATCTATCCAGAATAGGACATAATAGATAAATGTAATAAAGCCTTCCTTAATACCATTGTTTTTCTTTGGCCAGCAATTTTTCATAATGTCCCAGTATCTTGATGTAATTTTGGTGGAATTAAACATGGACAGCTCAAAATTACATGATTAAATACATTCAGCTTCAATTAAAAAATATAATTGACTCAAAGCTGCTAACATGACACTTGGTAGCAGTAACACAGGAACACAAATAACCTATTGGTGAATATGTGCAAGACAGTTGTTGAAAAATAGGGGAGAAAGATTGACAGTGAAAAATTTCTGGTAGAAGATATTTGATCAGGAAGTGACATTATAGATAGCCTGCCTAAAGTGCAATGTTCACCTTTTATAAATGAGGAAAGTGAAACACAAATTTAAATAACATTAGAATCACATAGATGG
This sequence comes from Elephas maximus indicus, assembly GCF_024166365.1. Taxonomy (NCBI): domain Eukaryota; kingdom Metazoa; phylum Chordata; class Mammalia; order Proboscidea; family Elephantidae; genus Elephas; species Elephas maximus. The sequence continues at coordinate 94,930,169 of NC_064828.1, read as the reverse complement.
TATGTGACTTGATTTTGGGGATTGATCATTAATTTCCTTATCTATTTGCTCAGGATGGAAATTCCTTCTCCAATGTAGAAACATTTCTCCATATCAGAATATGGGACCAAGAGAGAAGCCACCTTTGAGTCCCATCTCATCAATTATTTACATTGTCATGGGCCATCTAACATGTGACAAATGTTTTTATAACAACAAAAAAAGAATCACAATGCAATAATTAATTCACTTAGTTTTTTTTTTTTTTTAATTATTTTCTTCTGCATGTCCGCAGTACTAGGAATACAGGCGTGAAGAAGACAGACAAAATTTTGCTGTCAAGGCTTATAACTCTTAGTTGGGGAGAAAAGGTGATAGTAAGAACAAAAAACAAGTATAGAATTATATAAGATTATTTCAGATAGTGAAAACAATGCAGCGATAGAAAGTGATTGTCATGAAGAATGATGCAAGAAGTAGACTTGGAATACATGTTGGTGGTATTTCTCATAGACTTTGTTGATGGATTGGATGAGGACAGTAAAGGAAAGAAAGAAATGGGGTAGGGACGGTGATGGAGCACCTGGGCCTGGAGAGAAACTAGACAGCGAAGAGAGTCAAAAATTCTGTTTTGACCTAATTAAGTTAGTATAAAAAAAAAAAAAATTGCTGTCAAGTCATTCCAACTCACAGCAACCCTATTGGACAGAATAGAACTGCCCCATAGAGTTTCCAAGGAGCAGCTGGTGGATTCAAACTGCCGACGTGTTGGTTAGCAGCCAAGCTCTTAACCACTGCACCACCAGGGCTCCAAGTTAGAATAGTCTTTCTCAAAATCAATATGCACAGGAATCACCTGAGGATCTTGTTAAAATGCAGATTCTGATTCAGTAGGTCTGGGGTGGGCCCAAGATTCAAGATCCCCAGCAACATCTGTAGATTGATACTGATGGTGCTGATCCACAGACCATGCTCTGAGTACCAAGTACTTAGACAATCAGGTCAGATATAGGTAGAATAAAGATCTAGAGCTCTGTAGAAAGGTAAGGGATTGAGTTATAAAACTTGGGAACATTGTTGTTAAACAGTTCCTGGGGTCTTAACAGCTTGCAATTGGCCATCCAAGGCACATTAATTGGTCTCTATTCACCTGGAACAACAGAGGAACAAGGTGAGTCAAAGAATAGGAGGAGGAAATGGAATGTGTGGTTAATTGCTTTGATGAACTACTGCCTCTGTTGCCATGAGATCAGAAGAACTGGATTGTACCCAGCTACCATTACTGAACATTTTGATCAAAGATTCTACAGAAGGATCTTGATGAAAAGGGAGAAAATGTGGAACAGAATTTCAAATTCTCATGGACTCTAGCCTCTCTGGAGCCACTGAGGCTAGAAGAACCTCTGAAATTACTGTGCTGAGATAATCTTTAAACCTTAAACCAAAAATATCCCCTGAAGTCTTCTTAAAACCAAATAATAGTTTAACTGAACCAGTAAAAAATGTCTGCCTTGAGCATTAATGAGCTTTTAAGAAGTATCTGTATGGGATCAAAGTGACAAAAGCAACTGAAAAGATTAGATAGGAACCTTAGGGGGCAGTAAGTTTATGTTAACAGTGGAGAAACAATTCAGAAAAGGAGGATGTCTCAGTTATCTAGTGCTGCTATAACAGAAATACCACAAGTCCACAGCTTTAACAAACAGAAATTTATTCTCTCATACAGTTTAGGAGGCTAGAAGTCTGAATTCAGAGCACCAGCTCTAAGGGAAGGCTTTCTCTCTCTGTCAGCTTTGGGGGAAGGTCTTTGTCATCAATATTCTGCTGATCTAGGAGCTTCTCAGTGCAAGGGTCCCGGCTCCAAAGGACACACTCCGCTCCTGGCTCTTCTTGCTTGGTGGTAATGAGGTCCCTGTCCTCTCTGCTCACTTCTCTCTTATAACTCAAAAGATTGACTCAAGATACAACCAAATTCTGTAGATTGAGTCCTGCTTCATTAACATAACTGTCTCTAATCCTGCCTCATTAACATAGTAGAGGTTAGGATTTACAACACATAACACATAGAGGAAAATTATATCAGATCACAAAACGGAGGACAACCACACAATACTGGGAATCATGGCCTAGCCAAGTTGACACGATTTGGGGAGACACAATTCAATCCATAACAGAGAGTAACAATAGTTGTACAACTCAAAGAATGTAATCAATGTCACTGAATTGTACTTCTAGAAACTGTTGAATTGCTGTATGTTTTGCTGTCTATATTCTCAAAAACAACAAAATAAATAGAATTTAAAAAATAAAATTGGGTAACATTATGTATATTCCTCAAGGAAAGTTCAAATATATTGAGGGGGTAATGTATGAAAGAATTAGAAACCCAAACAGTTGAGAAAAAAATCATGTAAAAATTAGCAGAGAATCTATAAGAAATTTAAATTTGTACAACACATAATATGAGTGTAAAAGAAGTTAGAAAAGATAAAGAGCAACAAATGTAGGATTCAGGAATCAGAAACAGAATTTGAGCTGGGTGTTGCACTATAGATCCATTAGGCAGCTAAGATGAAAATGTTCTCTGATTTCTTTTTGGCTAATCCAATCCTAACCTATCTTAAGAATTATTTGGAATTTTAGAGTAAAAATCTGTGAAGGACTTGGAGTGAAAGACAGACAACAAAGCCAACAAGTCATCAGAGTTTTGACTGATGAGTTTTAAACACAAAACAGCTTAAAAAGTAATCCTTAGACTAACATCTAACCAGACCCATTTCTGGAAATAATGCAGACATTTGAGAACATCTAGGGACTGAAAAAGTTAAAATTGATGCTGAATTTTGACTGAACTGTAAGTTAAAAAAAAAAAAAAGGAGAGGAAGACGATCCCCTAAAGGACCATTCAAAGCATTTAAATTTGAGGTCACCAAAGCATGTAGTACTAATGTTTTAACAGCTGCGGTGGTTAAGCATTCTTCTGTTTTAGCAGTTTTAATAGCTGATGACAAGAGGACAAGGTTAGACACCCAGAGAGCTCGGCAGCCTCACGGGCAACACCTGAAGTGAGTGAGTCTGTTTTGATGGGATGGAACATTGTCTCCTGAAGAACAAAAAAAATTAACAGACTCTTTTATATCTTTAAACAAAAGTGGGTTTGCCCTTTACTTAAACTTGACCAGCAGAGAAAAGCTCTAAGCCATAATATTAGATGAGTGTTAGGATACAAAAAGGAAGCAGATTATCATCAATGAACACATATTCAGTGAACATAATGTACAAACACATCTATTCTGTGTTCAAGCAGAGACCACATAAAGATAAATAGGAATATGCCCAAAAAGTGAAACAAATTCGGTAATTATCTAGTCCATTCTGTCAGAGCAAAACACCAATTGAAAAATTGAGAAACTGGATTTGGATCCTTTTCCCTCTCTTATTTTGTAAGTTCTGTGCTCTATTATGCCCATTCATTTACAAATGTTCATTAAGTTTCAGTATCTTTCACCTTTTATGTTATGTTATGTATTGTGTTAGATGCCATTGAGTCAGTTCCAACTCATAGCTACCCCATGTACAACAGCACAAAATGCTGCCCAGTCCCACACAATCCTCACAATCGTTCCTGTGGTTCAGCCCATCATTGCAGCCACTGTTTCAAACCATCTTGTTGAGGGTCTTTCTCTCTTTGGCTGACCTTCTGCTTTACCAAGCACGATCCAGGGACTGGTCCCTACTGATAACATGTCCAAAGTATGTGAGATAGTCTTGCCATCCTTGCTTCTAAGGAGTATTCTGGCTGTATTTTTCCAAGACAAATTTGTTCCTTCTTCTGGCAGTCCATGGTATATTCAATATTCTTCACCAACATCATAATTCAAAGGCATCAATTCTTCTTCAGTCTTCCTTATTCCTTGTCCAGCTTTCGCATGCATATGGGGTGATTGGAAATACCATGGCTTGGGTCAGGAGCACCTTAGTCCTCAAAGTTATATCTTTTCTTTTTAACACTTTAAAGAAGTCTTTTGCAACAGATTTGCCCAACGCAAGTCGTTTGATTTCTTACGTTGATCATGGACGCCAGTAAAATTAAAGCCATAACAACTTCAATATTTTCTCCCTCTGTCATAATGTTACTTATTGGTTCAGTTGTGGGGGTTTTTGTTTTCTTCATGTTGAGGTGTAATCCATACTGAAGACCATAGTCTTTGATTTTCATCAGTAAGTGCTTCAAGTCTTCTTCACTTTCAGCAAGCAAGGTTGTGTCATTTGCATATTGCAGGTCGTTAATGAGTCTTCCTCCAATCCTGATGCCGCATTCTTCGTCATATAGTCCAGGTTTTTGGATTATTTACTCAGTATACAGATTGCATAAGCATGGTGAAAGGATACAATCTTGATGCACACCTTTCCTGATTTTAAACTGTGTGGTTTAAAGCATCCCCTTGTTCTGTTTGAATGACTGCCTCAGTCTATGTACAGATTCTGTACGAGCACAATTAAGTGTTCTGGAATTCTCTTCTTCACAGTGTTATCCATGATTTCCTATGATCCACACAGTCAAATGCATTTGTGCAGTCAATAAAAGACAGATAAGCATCTTTTTGGTATTTTCTGCTTGCAGCCAAGATCCATCTACATTTGCAATGATATCCCTGGGTCCATATCCTCTTCTGACTCTGGCTTCAATTTCTGGCAGTTCCCTGCAGATGTACGGCTGCAAACGTTTTTGAATTATCCTCAGAAAAATTTTACTTCCATGTGATATTAATGATATTGTTTGATAATTCCAAACACCTTTCTTTGGAATGGGCACAAATATGGATCTCTTATAGTTGGCTGGCCAGATAGCTGTCTTCCAAATTTCTTGGCATAAATGAGTGAGTACCTCCAGTGCTGCATCTGTTTGCTGAAACATCTCAATTAGTATTCCGTCAATTCCTGAAGCCTTGTTTTTTCACCAGTGCCTTCAGTGCAGCTGGGATTTCTTCCTTCAATATTGTCAGTTCTTGATCATATGCTACCTTCTGAAATGGTTGAACATTGGCCAATTCTTTTTGGTACAATTACTCTGTGTATTCCTTCCATCTTCTTTTAAAGCTTCCTGCATTGTCCAACATTTTGTCCATAGAATCCTTCAATATTGCAACTACAGGTTTGAATTTCTTTCTTCAATTCTTTCAGCTTGCAAAATGTCGAGCATTTTCTGCCCTTTTGGTTTTCTAACACCTGGTCTTTACACATTTCGTTATAATACTTTACTTTGTCTTATCAAGCCACCCTTTGAAATCTTCTGTTCAACTCTTTTACTTCATTATTTCTTCCATTTGCTTTAACTACTCTGCATACAAGAGCAAGTTTCAGAGTCTCTTCTGATAACCACTTTGGTCTTTTCTTTCTTTCCTGTCATTTTAATGACCTTTTGCTTTCTTCATGTGTGATGTCCTTGATGTCATCCCACAACACACCTGGTTTTCAGTCATTAGTGTTCAATGTGTCAAATCTATTTGTGAGATGGTCTCTAAATTCAGGTGGGATATACTCAAGGTCATATTTTGGCTTTCGTGGACTTGTTTTAATTTTCTTCAGCTTCAACTTAAAATCGCATATGAGCAATTGATGGTCTGTTCTGCTGCCAGCACCTGAATTGTTGTGACTGATGATATTGAGCTTCTCCATCGTCTCTTTCCACAGATATAGTTGATTTGATTCCTACCTTTTATAGGGACCTAAAAAACAAATATATCATAGATACCCTCCTAGGAATATGTTATCAAGTAGGGCAGATGTAACACATATCCCATGTAAATATGAAACAAAATATTGAATTTTAGTGCTGCGGTACTCAAACTTAAGCATGCAGCAGAATCACTTGGAGGGTTTATTACAACAGATTGCTGGCCCCACATACACTGTTTCTGATTCAGTAGGTCTGGGTGCAGTGATTAAGCTCTTGACTGTTAAGCAAAAGGTTGATGATTCTAACCTACCACCTGCTCCGTGGAAAAAAGATGTGGCAGACTGCTTCTGTAAAGATTACAGCCTTGGAAACTCTGTGGGCCAGTTCTACTCTGTCCTATAGGGTGGCTATGAATTGGAATCAACTCAACAGCAATGAGTTTGGCTTTTTTTCATTTGTTTTGTTTTGGGGGGCCCACAGGGTCCAAGAATTTGCATCTCTAACAAGTTCCCAAATATTGCTGATTATGTTGATCCTGCAACCACACTTTGAGAACCAATGTTTTAGAGGAAATCAGATAGAAACACTACTCTCAGCAGAGTCTATTAGGGTTAGTTTCATTAAGAGAGTTACACAAGTGATGGGTCTTGAAGGACTAGTGATTGCAACATAGGAAATGAGAGAAACAGGGTATTATAAATGGAAGTAATGTACTAATAAAAAAGCTAAAACTACCAGGACTCTGTCCCTGTCCTCACACTATTGTGACTCTTGAAGACCCAAGAATGAAATACAGAAAATATATTCTCATTTTCATAAGGCTCAAAAAATGTAAAGAAGCAAACTTTCAAAGAAGTTTCTCCATATCCTATTTTGCAATATCTTGTCAAGTCTCTTCCCTCTTCTTCTGCTTCTACCACAGTGACAATCCATACCCCAAAATGAACAGCTGGCATCATTAACCAAAAAGCTAGAGAAGAGTTTTGAGGACTTCTCTTGTTCAGGGCCTGGTTTCCTTCTTGGACTTGCATGGCCACAATCTCTATTTCAGTCTCCTCTGACCCCATAATAATTTAAGTCTTTGTATGTCTTTTCCTACTGTCCAGGATATTTACATTGAAAAAAAAAAAGATATAATTTTTTTATTGGGGTAAGAGATAAAAATATTTTAAAAGAAATATGAAAATATTAAATTGGAGGTCATATAAGAATATAGATGAGACTGATGCATAATAAAACAGAATGGTCCTTAATCAAATTTGCTGGAACAGCAACAACAACAAAAACATTCAGGGCTACTGCATCTTGAAAAAAAATATCTAGCTCTTGGATTTGTTACAGAAATAAAGATGGAAAAGATTTTTAAATATTCTACCCTCTAATCTGTGAAAGCACAGTTCACTCCAGATCTGACAACTAAAGGCCCTCAAAATAAATACAGAAGGAAATATTTGAAAAACAATGAGTGGTTATGTTTGGCTAGAGCCTAGATCTGACTAAGGGAACAATATGTGATAAAGATCAAAATGTAGTTTGAGGTTACATTATACAGAAGTTGGGATATCTAGAGAGAAGAATCAAACCATGTCCCCACCAAGAGAATGTTATCCCCTCCCAGGCAACAGGCATCTAGAAGAGAAACTACCAGGCTAATAAAATAATAGACATCTATTATATTTGTCTACTCATACTCCTCTTCCTTTTTGGGAACTGCCCCTTCCTTTCCATGTGGTTCTGGCAAGACTGTAACTCATAATGACTCGCCTACCCACTGGCTGAAGAAATGGACACAGATCTTATCTATCACTGTCCTCCACTCCCTAAGCTATAGTGACCATTTTACCTAGTCAGAGACAATCAATTCCCTTCCATGAGCATGCTACATAAAACTCGGGAAAAGAACTCTTCCATTTGACTTCAGCTCTGGGATATGAGCTCATGGCTGCCATCAGCACATCACCATGAAGAACACAAAGAGAGAAGCAGAGTTTGGAGATGAAGGCAGAGATAGAGCCCTAACCCCATCCTTTGAGACCCTCAATCTAGCAGAGCTAACTCCAGAACTACCCTTGGACTTCCCTTTTTTGTAAGCCAATAGGTTCCCCTTTGTCTTCCTTAAGTCAATTTGAGTTAGTTTTTGTCATTGACAATTAAAAGAATCATCGGGTAATAATAACTGTATTCCTGTTTTACAAAAAGTCAAAAAAGAAAAGCTATGCTTCTTGTGAATCTGTGGGAATCTCATTTTTCAGGAGGTCACCTCTCAGCCTGAGTTTTGGAATAGACACAAACTCTTGGGGAACTCATAGAAGATATACTTATTCCCTTCTCTACTGCATGGTTTGAAGGGACTACTGAAATCATAAGGAAATCGGAGGAAGGAAGGAAAGAAGAAGGGAAGGAAGGGAGAAAGAAAAACAAGGAAAGGAAAAAAAATTCAGTCTTGGAAACAATGAATTGAAATCAAAATGCAAAGTATAATTCCAAGCAGTGACTGGCTAAAGTGCCTTTTATCTAAGAAGTCTGAACAACTTTAGAGATTAACGGCTACATGCAAAGAATATTAGCAGTAATATGGTACCACCAAATGTGTTTGCTTGTTTACCTACATATATTACAAATCTAAAGGATGACACATACATTATAATCAAACCAGACCCACAAATTGACCTCTTGTTCACAAATTACACTTCTTACAACAAAGAGTCCCTGTGCCAGCTTTAGAGCAATATTTCCTACTCCATCCAAAAACTGTCCCCCAACTCTGTTCCCTCCCACCATCCTTGTGACTGACCTTATATCTATTACAGTTCAAATTAATTTCCCTTTCAACATCTCTCCCAATTCCCTTGCAAGCCCAGTAAACACCAAGTCACCTCAGCCCCAAAATACTTCAACAAGTGAGCATGGCTCTATCGAGCCCTGATAACCTTTCCCACAGCAAGAATAACAGAATGGTAGCTTCCTTGGGCCACTTCCATCAATTTCTATTAAACGTAGCCTTCAAAGCTGTCAAGCTACATGTTTCTTCTCCTACAGAGAGCACCAGTGGATTGGGGACAGTGGGGAGGAGGTGACAAGCGTGGGGTACTATGGAAGGAACTACAGACATGGGCTGATTTGTGGGGGCTGGGGGTAATCAGACACTACATGACCTGTGTGTGACCACCACAATCATAGAAACTTCACTTAGTCTCACCAAGGCTATTAGGAGCTACATTTCCAGGTTGCATCTAGCTGCTCAGAAAGATAACTGCTTTGCAGACTTCAATATACCTTGAGAGGATTAGATTTTTCTGAGCCAAAGATTGAATTCCTCCCTGCCCCTGCTCCTTCACTGTATCCAGGGCCTCATGCAAGCAATTTTATTTTCCTGCGCAGTGGGCTGATGACATCCTGCTAAGTACACCAGAAGCAGAGAAGACTGAAATACTAGGATCTTGACATTGCTTGCTTGCTTTGCTTACCTGTTTCCACTGAAGGAGCTGCTGGAGAAAGCCTTAATCAGAAAAACTATAAAATTAAGTGCTTTCTGCTGCTTTCAGGTGCCAACCCAAGTCAGCCAAGGGTGGCTTTTACTTTTAACCCTACACTATTTGTCTTGATGCTTTTCAACTGATAGTAATTGTTGACTCAGAGGGAGCAGAGAGGGGAAAGTCTTGTACACTGCTATGATAGTTAAGATTGTGTGTCAACTTGGCTGGACCATGATTCTCAGTGGTCTGGCAGTTATGAATGATGTAGTTTGGCAGTTATGTAATGATGTAGTTTGGGAGCTATATAATGATGTAGTCATCCTCCATGATGTGATCTAATGTGCTCAGCCAATCACCTGTAAAGTGAGTTTCCTTGGAGGTGTGGCCTGCATCCAATATATATATATATATGGCCATTCTTTCAAACCTCACTTGCTTGCTCTGGATCCTACATCTGGCTTGTCATCATCTGACCTCCAGCTCTTGAGACTTGAGCCAGCAGCCTGCCATATTGTCTGCCAGCCTTGGGATTCATCAGCCTCCATAGCCAGTGACCCAGCAGCCTGCCATTTCAGGGGTTCATCAGCCCCCACAGCTAAGTGAGTCAAGAGAAGCCTCCAGCCTGATGCTTAACTCATGGACTTGGGACTTGCCAGCCTCTACAATCATATGAGCCATTTTCTCAAGATAAGTCTCTCTCTCTCTCTCTTTCTCTCTCTCTCTCTGTATATACATACATATAACCCAAACCAGTGCCATACATATATATATATGTATTTCACTGGTTTTGCTTCTCTAGAGAACCTAGCCTAAGAGAGTTGCTAAGCCCCTAAGCAATCAAATACCATCTCAAGCTCAGAGAAATAATGTGGAAATCGTTTTGTGGCTTTCCACTTGCATTAGCATGGATCCCATGAAACTTCAGCTAGTTTCCCAAATGTCATAGCCTGTCCCACGCTCCTCTGTGTTCCCATAACACTCTATGGCCACCTCTACCATATCACTCGTGACTTTGTGTTACAACTACCTTTTTGCACATCTATCTCCTCTTCACTAACTATAAGTCCCTTAAAAGCAGAGGTTATATTTTGTTCCTTTATATCCAAATCCTGCATAACGTCTGCACATGGCTGATGCACCACATCTCTGGGTTGAATAAATGAGGACACCTAAGTCCATCTCTCATATATTGCTTCCTGAAGGACCATAAATTTGTTAGCAAAGATGTTTTTCCACGTTGGAAATTCAATCAAATACATGCACACACACACACACACGTGTGCATGTGCACATATAATCAATGAATGCATATGGGACAAGCACTCTTTAATATAGTAACCACTTACAAATAAAATATTAAATAGTGGGTGGCATTCAATCAGTATCAGCAGCTCAGAGGTTTAAAACATGTCCTCTGGCATACCCCAAAATGCCTTCTTAGACTACGTATGCCTATCCCCTCCCCATCTCTCAAGGCGCCATACATGGTGGAAACATACAGGGTGCAAAGTTTTTTAAGGTTGGAGGATTATCTGATATGACAGGGCATCACACAGTAGTGTGGCTGCTCCCTAAATTCGAGAGAAGAATGAACAGATCTGTCTTGGAAAAAGTACAGCCAGAATACTCCTTGGAAGCAAGAATTGTGAGACTTTGTCTTATGTACTTTGTATGTGTTATCAGGAGGGACCAGACCCTGGAGAAGGACGTCATGCTTGGTAAAGCAGAGGGTCAGTGAAAAAGAAGAAGACCCTCAATGAAATAGATTTACACAGTGCCTCAAACAATGGGCTCAAACATTTCAGCAATTGTGAGGATGGTGCAGGACCAGGCAATGTCTCCTTCTGTTGGATGTAGGGTCACTTGTGAGTCAGAACCAACTAGTCAGTGCCTAACAGCAAAAAAACAACTAACCACAGTAAAAGGGCCAACCCAGGGAGGAGACTCCAGGCCAAATACCTGAAGTAGGTTTGAGGTACACGTATGTCAGGGGACAGACCCAGCAAGGAAAGATCCTCACTATGCATCCTGGCAGATAATACAAAGAACTGACACGTAGCCCTTTCCAGATTCATATGTTCAGGGAAACTTACTGACACGGGCAAGCAGCTGTTCTCCAGTGGCGTCCAGCTGTAGTATTTTCCGCAACCACCTAGGCAAGGGACCCATTCCAGCTGGGACCGAGGCTCATTGTTTTTCTCCCACGTCCTTGGGCAGTGTTCCCAGGAACATCACGTCCAGGCCCAGATGTTTTCCTTCTTGTTGCTAAGGCATTCTTTGGCCTTGGCCACTGGCCCAGTCATGCCACTCCCAGCCTCGTACCTTAGCCCAAGTCCATCCCAAATTCATCCCCAGCATGTTTCGGGGAAGAGCAAAGTTGATTCCATTAGGGAGGGAATGCGTATAGCTGAATACCATTACCCTACAACATAACTCACTCCTTCTTGAACCGGCCTCCACAGAGCCCAGCTTGCCCCCTTTCCAATTTATAACCCCACTTTTTTAAGCCTCTCAAACAAGAGAAATCTAACATATTTGAAACTATTATTTTATAGGTTAGGAAACTGAGACTCAGAAAGAGGTGGAACCCTTGACTCCTTGTACCAAGCCCACACAACATGGTAGCTAAATTCAAGGCGAAGGCTCGAGAGTTTTCCCCTACACTATATTGGCTCCTACAGCCACATATCCCATCAGAGTCAGCCCTGCCTTAAAGTAGGTAACAGGCCACTTATCTTCACTTCTTCTGGCATGACCTCTTGGATTATTCAGCCTCTCTTTTTTCCTCACTGTCCCATTCCCTTTAGTTCCTGGGCATTCAGGGTCCCTGTATTTTTCTTCTTTCTCCAGGACCTCATAAGAATCGCCTGGGGATCCTATTAATATGCAGATTCAGATTCAGCAGGTTTAGGATGAGAGCTGAGATACTGTATCATTAACAAGTTCCTGATTCTTGATCTTTCACTGGCATTTGTATGCAAAGGCCTAAAAACATAAAATCTTAAACTAACACCTGATGCTCTTGCTCTAAAATGCCCAGGAGACGGGGGAAGATCTAGGGTTAAAGAAGTTTTCTCAAAAAAAAAAAATAGTTGCTGCTGCGTCTATTCCAACTCATGGCAACCACTATATGTGTCAGAGTAGAACTGTGCTCCATATACCCTTCCATGGAAGTAGATTGCCAAGCCTTTCTTCTGAGGTGCCTCTGGGTAGACTCAAACCACCAACCTGTTGAGCATTCGCGCCACCTAGGGACTCTGGAACTTTATCAGAATTCCTGAAATAGTAACTCAGAATCTCCAAGGAGGGGAATCACTAGATTTGGTCTCAGTTCTCCAGGTAGGCTACTGTCTAAGGCAGTAGAACAAGAATGAGAACTGAAATTTTAGTAACCCAGTAGGGCATTTGCAGTAATCAAAAGTAAGAAAAGCAAAACAGGTGTGGGAAATCAGTGGAAGCCAAGAAATACCAATTGTCCTAAAACAAAAAATCTCTGTTGTGTTAGACATCTCCCTTTGGTGTTACAGAGAGAACATTTATTTTCTTAGCTGGGAAACACAGGTCTTTTTATTTATTCAACAAATATTTATCCAGTGCCTTTTATGTGCCAGGCACTGTACTAAACTTAACTTCTGATTTTTACTTGGTAGGAAAATTCAATTTTTTTAGAGGCATAAATGTTGGGAAGAAGGAACAGATTAGAACTTCGAATTTTAGAAACGGTATGTATTGTAGCTAATGCTCAAAGGCCAAGATGGGCTAAATCTAGGTTCAGGTGGGGGCTGTGACACTTCCTACCTCTTACCTAAGCTCTTTCAGCCTCAAACTCCTCTTTCATAAAATAGAGATTATGATAATTATAACCTCACACCATTGTTGCGTAGATTAAAAAAAACATGGATGCAAAGCACCTAGATCAGTTTTGGCCCCCCAAAAAACATGTAATGCATATCAGCAATTTTATTTGGCTAGGGAAAGCAAAACCTGAACTGACTACAACCACCTCTACTAAAAGGCGACAGTGGAATGGAAGTGATAAATTTCAATATTGTTTCATTTTATAGCAGCAGTAAGCACCTGTAAAATTTAGTGAAGGAGAGAAAAGAAATGAGAAATCAACATGTATAATGAACATTTTGGATTATCTCTGGACTCTGAATAACTACAATTCTTTATCACAGAAAACCAGGAATTGTTAGAACAACACTTCTCAAACTTAACGCATACAAATTACCTGAGGATCCTATTAAGATGCAAGTCATGACTTGATAGGCCGGGGGTGGAGGCTGAGACACTGTGTCTCCAACAAGTCCCTGGATGTGGTGATGCTGCTCGTTCACAGACCACATTTTGAGTAAGAAGAGGTTAGACAAAATTGGAATTCAAGCTGCATTTACATATATATGTGTGTGTGTTGTTGTTGTTAGGTGCCGTCAAGTATGTTCCAATTCATAGCAACTCTATGTACAACAGAATAAAACATCGCCTGGTCCTGTGTCATGTTCACAATCATTGTTATGTTTGAGCCCATTGTTAAAAGCACTGTGTCAATCCACCTCACTGAGGGTCTTCCTCTTTTTCACTGACTCTCTGCTTTACCAAGCATGATGTCCTTCTCCAGGGACTGGTCCCTCCTGATAACATGTCCAAAGAATGTGAGATGAAGTCTTGCCATCCCTGCCTCTAAGGAGCATTCTGGCTGTATTTATTCCAAGACAGATTTGTTCCTTCTTATGCAAGTCCATGGTATATTCAATATTCTTTGCCAACATCATAATTCAAAGGCATCAATTCTTCTTCAATCTTTCTTACTCATTGCCCATCTTTCGCATGCATATGAGGCCATTGACAATACCATAGCTTGGGTCAGGCACACCTTAGTCCTCAAAGTGATATCTTAGCTTTTTAACTCTTTAAAGATGTTTTTTGCAGCAGATTTACCCAATGCAATTTGTTGTTTGATTTCCTGACTGCTGTTCCCATGGGCATTAATTATAGACCCAAGTAAAATGAAATCCTTGACAACTTCAATATTTTCTCCATTTATATGATGTTGCTTATTGGTCTAGTTCTGAGGATTTTTGTTTTCTTTATATTGAGGTATACACAAACACATGAATGTGTGTGTGTGTGTGTATGCCTACCATCCATCTGTCAGTTTGTCATACTGTGGTAACTTGTATCTTGCTATGATGTTAAAAGCTATGCCATTGGCATTTCAAATATCAGCAGGTCACCCATGGTGGGCAGGTTTCAGCAGAGCTTCCAGACTAAGATAGACTAGGAAGAAAAGCCTAGAGATCTCCTTTCAAAAATTAGCCAGTGCGACATCTTAAACAGTTAGAAATAGAACTACCATACAACTCAGAAATCCCACTCCTCGGAATATACCCTAGAGAAATAAGAGCCTTCACACAAACAGATATATGCACACCCATGTTTATTGCAGCACTGTTTACAATAGCAAAAAGCTGGAAGCAACCAAGGTGTCCATCAACAGATGAATGGCTAAATAAATTGTGGTATATTCACACAATGGAATACTACGCATCGATAAAGAACAGTGACGATTCTATGAAACATTTCATAACATGGAGGAACCTGGAAGGCATTATGCTGAGCAAAATTAGTCAGAGGCAAAAGGACAAATATTGTATAAGACCACTATTATAAGATCTTGAGAAACAGTATAAACTGAGAAGAACACATACTTCTGTGGTTACGAGGCGGGGAGGGTGGGAGGGTGGGAGAGGGTTTTTTACTGATTAATTAGTAGATAAGAACTGCTTTAGGTGAAGGGAAGGACAATACTCAATACATGGAAGGTCAGCTCAACTGGACTGGACCAAAAGCAAAGAAGTTTCCAGGATAAAATGAATGCTTCAAAGGTCAGTGGAGCAAGGGCGGGGGTTTTGGGACCATGGTTTAAGGGGACTTCTAAGTCAATTGGCAAAATAATTCTATTACGAAAACATTCTGCATCCCACTTTGAAATGTGGCGTCTGGGGTCTTAAATGCTAACAAGCAGCCATCTAAGATGCATCAATTGGTCTCAACCCACCTGGAGCAAAGGAGAATGAAGAACACCAAGGCCACACGATAACCAAGAGCCCAAGAGACAGAAAGGGCCACATGAGCCAGAGACCTACATCATCCTGAGACCAGAAGAACTAGTTGGTGCCCGGACACAATCGACGACTGCCCTGACAGGGAGCACAACAGAGAACCCCTGAGGGAGCAGGAGATCAGTGGGATGCAGACCCCAAATTCGCATAAAAAGACCATACTTAATGGTCTGACTGAGACTAGAGGAATCCCAGCGGTCATGGTCCCCAAACCTTCTGTTGGCACAGGACAGGAACCATCCCCGAAGACAACTCATCAGACATGAAAGGGACTGGACAGTGGGTAGGTGAGAGATGCTGATGAAGAGTGAGCTAATTATATCAAGTGGTCACTTGAGACTGTGTTGGCATCTCCTGTCTGGAGGGGGGATGGGAGGATAGAGAGAGTTGGAAGCTGGCAAAATTGTCACAGAAGGAGAGACTGGAAGGGCTGACTCATTAGGGAGAGAGCAAGTGGGAGTACGGAGTAAGGTGTATATAAACTTATATGTGACAGTCTGACTTGATTTGTAAACGTTCACTTGAAGCTCAATAAAAGTTAATTAAAAAAATAATTTAAAAAAATTTTTTAATGTAAAAAATTTTTAAAAAAAGGTAAAAAAAAAAAAAAATTAGCCAGTGAAAACCCTACGGATCACAACAGAATATTGTCCAGTATAGTGGTGGGAGATGAGCCCCCAAGGTTGGAAGGCAAAATACAGTGACTGCAACAATGGACTCAAGCATACCAATAATCATGAAGATGATGCAGAACTGGGCAAAGTTTTGTTCCGTTGTAGATGGGGTTTTCAAAAGTCAGAGCTGACTCAAGAGCAACTAATAACAACTATATATATATATGTAATATATTCCTGCATGTTAACAATAAACTAGTAGCGAAGACTTCTGGTTTCTTGCTTTGGTTCTGCCATCAGTTAGTAGCCTGGCTTAGTCTCTTTTAAGCCATTTTAGAAAATGAAGAAATTGAATTATGCATTGTCTAAGTTTTCTTTCAGCTTTAACTTTCTATTTGAACATTTTTTCCAGTCAGAAAAGCAAAAAGAAATTTACTTACAATTGCATGAAATTTAAGAGACATAGAGAAAGTAATTTTTGATCCTCAGATATTTTGTTCACCTAGCCCTCAGGAAATTCCTCATGGAGACCACAGCTCTGGAGTCATTTGAAATGTAGAAAATGTAACACATAGTTTCTCATAGCCAAAATATGATTGTCAATGAACGGACCATACATATATATTATTTAGAAAATCAGCATTAGACTTTCATTTAAAAGTATTCAGTTCAGCTCAATGTCATAAACCAAGCTGAAAGTGGCCAGCCTCACATCTTTAACAACTCCAAGGAACTTGTGGGGAAGGGAGCAGGGAGGAGGGAAGTGTAGTAAGTTCTGGGACAACCTTTAAAATCACCATAGAGGGAAAAGTCACCTTGGCAAATACCCCAGCTCAGAGCATCTCTGTAGCCGGTAAACACTTAGACACACTTGTTCCTGCGATGCAGGCTATGCAAATCGTTCACATTTTCTTCTTACAAGACCTGTCAAGCTTGTATTATTTATGAGCTAACCAACTTCATAGCTAGCCTTTTACTTTGTCAGATTTTTCTGCCTTTTCAGAGCTAATTCAACCTTCCTTTCACTGTTCCTGGCTGCATTATATAACATGAAAATGGAGCCATTAAGGGCACTGTCTCTGATAGGAAAACCAAACCAAACCAGCTGTGGTCCAGTCGATTCCAACTCACAGTGACCCTACAGGACAGAGTAGAACTGCCCCACAGAGTTCCAAGGAGCTGCTGGTGGATTCGAACTGCTGACCTTTTAGTTAACAGTGGAGCTTTTAATCACTGCACCACCAAGGCTCCTTAACTAAGTGAAAGAATTATACTAATGATGGGGCAGTAAAGACTACTCTCAATGCATTGACCCCTGTGTTTTTCTTTCTTTCTTCTTTTAATTTTTTCCTTTTTCAGACACTATGCAAAGTATTTAGAGCCATCTACAAAACTAAAAAAAATTTTTTGAATATTTTGACTAATGTTTTTAACCCAAAAAAAAAAAAAAAAAGGACTTAAAAGGTACTTGAGGCGACCTTCCCCAGATTGTCCCTGCACAACCTCTTAACTCTAAAATATCTCTTTGAGGCCCGGATTCTGGAACTGATCTAGGCTGTGAAGGGTCAGTCAGGTCAATGGCTCTGGCTAATTTTGCATAGAGACAATATATTTTTTCATTTCAAAGAGTACACTAAAAATCAGCATTGCCTTCATTCTGTAATAATAGGCTAGGCAGAAAAGCATTTTTTTTCTCCCCAAGAGCAGCACTGCATTAATGATAGCTTTTTATTTATTCCAAAACTTAGATGAGCTCTTCTTTAAGCACTTTAAGCTATATACTTGCTTGAGATTTACCTTTAAAAACCCTAATGGTAAATGGGACTAAATGAAAGGTATAGCTAAATTAGGCATATCTGTACATGTGCACATAATTACACAGAATATGTAAGTATAATTTGCCTTTAAGAGTATTTCCATCTATACCTGAAATTCCCAGGTGTCTTCAAACAAGGACAGCTTTGTGATATCATGTCTTTAATGGAACCCTGTTACTATAGGGACATCAGAGCTCCTTCTCAGTCAGAATAGCATTTAGTTCTGAAAATTGAAGAGGCTCGAGAATTTCAATTAAGGCAGAGTTTTAGCACCTTGCAGCTTCTATGAATTTCTAAGTCTGAAGTATCCCTAGTTTGCCTGAGAAGATGTTGACTTTGAGCCATGTTTCAAAGTAGTCTATGTATATTAAAAAAATATCTATTCGATCCTTTGTCTTCCAATAGCCTATAATATCCCTTATCTTCCAATGGAACTGAAGGTCAACTTCAATTAATTCATTCATTGGTTTATTCATTCTGTATATGTATTTTTGGTTGCTTTGTATTGATCTCAAGTGCCCAGTATAGTCCATAGCATCGACTAGGCTATATATGTAAATATTCCTTACCCTTAGCAACTTGAACTAGAGTTGATAATTATTATAAGTGTTAACAGATGGAAACACAAAGATACAATATGAGAAGTAGGAAATGGGGGACTAAGTGGGTTCAGAGAAGGGAACACAAATCCTAGTGAGTTAGGAAGTGTCTCTGGCAAGGCTTCAATAGCAAAGAGGAGAAGAAGATGGTCCATCAGCAGCCAAAGTAATTAAATTCCCCTCCCTCTGGCCGCACTGATGAGTATTCAGCATGTGTGAAGGTCTCAGGTCAGAAGTATATTAAATACTCAACAGCTGTGTAGCCTGCAGCTTCCCAGAAGAAGGGACACGTAGCAATCACAGCTTAAGCAACCAGAGAATCAAGGTCATGGCCAGCAGAGGGGCAATGGTAAAGGGCAGAGATAATAGTTTGCCTGAGACAAAGCTGGGAGGAATTTTCTGTTTTTTTCTTGTATGATGCAGTACCAGAGGTAAAACCTTGATGGCATAGTGGTTAAGTGCTACAGCTGCTAACCATAAAGGCTGGCAGTTCGAGTCCACCAGATGCTTCTTGGAAACTCTATGGGGCAATTCTGCTCTGTCCTGTGGGGTCAGTACGAGTCAGAATTGACTCAACAGCAACGGATTTTTTTTTTTTCCGGGTACCAGAGGTAAGGAGTCCTGGTAGCACAGTGGTTAAGTGACCAGCTGATAACCAAAAGGTTGGCGGTTAAAACCCACCAGCTGCTTTGCAAGAAAAAGGTGTGGCAGTCTGCTCCTGTAAATATTAAAAACCCAGTGCCATCAAGCTGATTCTAATTAATAGTGACCCTATGGGACAGAGTAGAACTGGGTTTCCAAGTCTGTAATCTTTATAGAAGCAGACTGCCACATCTTTCTCCTGCAAAGCAGCTGAGGGTTCGAACAGCCAACCTTTCAGTTGGCAACTAAATGCTTAACTACTGTGCCACCAGGGCTCCTCCCCATAAAGATCACAGCCCTGGAAACCCTATGGGGCAGTTCTACTTTGTCTTATAGGGTCACTAGGAGTTGGAATCAACTTGATGGCAATGGGTACCAGAGGTGGAATCCCTGGCGGGCATAAACACTACTAACGGTTAAAGGAAGTTGCACAGAAACCAACATCCGTCAACATCTCCCAAACCCATCTAGGTCACACTCCTCAGTGGAATGAAAGAGTGAACATAGCAGACTGAGGTCACCTTGGAATTTCTTCGTGCCCATGTTGTGCAGCCTTTTCTATTAGTTAAATCTCTCCATATATTTTGTAGTAACGGTTCTTATCCTTACTTGTGGCATTTCCTAGCAGTGCTGAGACAAGAGAAAGCAAGTCAGGATTGTGTCAAAAAGGAAGAGGAATAATAAAAGATCTCTCTCTGCCTGACATTTAAAGCCCTGGTGGTTTTGGCAAAGTAAGTTGGTAAAAAGCAAGCCCCATCGAAACTTTGAACTGCATTTCTCGATTGATTATACTTTGCCTGGAGGTCAATATGGTGTAATAGTTAAGGCCTTGGCTTCTGCAAGTAAAGAATCTGGTTCCAATAATGGCACTCCATGGTTTAATAGCAGGCTGATCTTGAGATAATTAGTTAATCTCTCTAAACCTCAATTTATTCATCTGCAAAATGGGGATAAGAATAGCTTATTCATATCAAGTTATTTTTCTGTGCCAAGAACTACAACACCTTCTAAACATTAACCCATTTAATCCTCTGTACACCCTTCAAGGAAGGTACTATTATTACTTCCGCTTTGTAAATGAAAAAACTAACATACAAAATCATAAATTAGTAAGTGGTATAGCTGGCATTTGAACCCTAGGCAGTTGAGCTCTAAAACCTACCACTATACTGAATTCCTAAAATAATAGCACCTGCCTCATTAAGAAGCTGATTTGAGCTAACTGTAGAAAGAAATGGAAACTCTGGTGGCATAGTGGTTAAGAGCTATGGGTGGTAACCAAAAAGGTCAGCAGTTCAAATCCACCAGGCATTCCTTGGAAATTCTATGGGGCAGTTCTACCCTGTCCTATAGGGTCACTATGAGTCGGAATCGACGTAGTGGAAACGAGTTTGGGTTTTTGGTTTGGGTAGAAAGAACTTAGTATAGTAATTAATGCACATGGAAGTATCCACATAGTAAGCACTGAATGAATTATGCCCATTGGTATTTCATAAACATATTTAGCCAACTCTTAGAAATCATCAGGTTTAGTTGAAAAATATGGAAATTAGGAATTTAAAAAGTTTGCTAGTGCCATTAGAACAAGTCACTTAATTTTGGTTCTACTGTCTGTCTTAAGCTATGAATTAAAATACTCCTGTCATCAAACATTGGTGAGTCAATGTATTTATATTTTTACCAAAATTAAGAGCCTAAGAAACAGAACTTCTTTTATAGGAACTGGTAGAAACTAGTTCCCCTTGTAGGAACCAGTTACAGGAGGTTCCTCTTGGGGGTTCTAGTGTTTACTGAGATCTTAATGTTCTGCAGATACCTATAGACCTGATTCATAGAAAACTTAGGCCTTCTTCTCTGGCTTGGGGGCAGTGGTGGTTCAGTGATAGAATTATTGTCCTCCATATAGGAGATCTGGGTTTGATTCCTGGCCAATACAGCTCAACATTCATCAACACTCATCTGTCAGTGGATGTGTCACTCATTCTCTGGCTAGCTGACTGAAGTGTGCCCAGGCTACATGTATGAATCCCTACATTTCCCTCTGCTGACCTTCATTTCCAGTGGAGAACTCATTATGAACAATCTTGTGAAGATTGTTAAGTCTGGTGCAAGCTCATAATCTGTGTGGTCCTTACTGTTGCTGTCAATCATCAGAGCTTTAATTTGAGTTGTTGTTGTTAGGTGCCGTGGAGTCAATTTCAACACATAGTGACACTATGTACAACAGGAGAAAACATGGTTAGGTCCTGTGCCATCCTTATAATCGTTTTTATGCTTGAGTCCATTATTGCAGCTACTGTGTCTGTCAATCCATCTCATTGAGGGTCTTCCTCTTTTCGCTGGCCCTCTACTTTACCAGGCATCATGTCCTTCTCCAGGAGAAGAACCCTCCTGATAACATGTACAAAGTGTGTGAGATGAAGTCTCACCATCCTTGCTTCCAAAGAGCATTGTTGCTGTATTTCTTCCAAGACATATTTGTTCGTTCTTGTGGCGGTCCACAGTATATTCACTATTCTTCACCAACACCATAATTCAAAGGCGTCAATTCTTCTTCAGTCTTCCTAACTCATAGCCCAGCTTTCACATGCACATAAGGCGATTGAAAACACCGTGGCTTGGGTCAGGTGCACGTTCGTCCTTAAAGTGACATCTTTGCTTTTTAACACTTTAAAGAGGTTTTTTGCAGCAGAATTGGCCAACGCAATGTGCCCTTTGCTTTTTGACTGCTGCTTCCATGGGTGTTGATTGTCTAGGTAAAATGAAATCTTTGACAACTTCAATCTTTTCTCCATTTATCATGATGTTGCTTATTGGTCCAGTTGCGAAGATTTTTGTTTTCATGTTGAGGTGTAATCCATACTGAAGGCTGTGGACTTTGATCTTCATCAGTAAGTACTTCAAGTCCTCTTCACTTTCAGCAAGCAAGCTTGTGTCATCGGCATATTGCAGGTTGTTAACGAGTCTTCCTCCAATCCTGATGGTCGGTTCTTCTTCATATAGTCCAGCTTCTCAGATTACTTGCTCAGCACACAGATTAAATAGGTAATGATGAAAGGATACAACCCTAATGCACACCTTTCCTGACTTTAAACCATGCAGTATCCCTTTGTTCTGTTTGAATGACTGCCTTTCAATCTATATACAGGTTCCTCATGAGCACAATTAAGCATTCTGGATTTCCCATTCTTCACAATGTTATCCATAATTTGTTATGACCCACACAGTCAAATGCCTTTGCATAGTCAAGAAAACACAGGTAAACATCTTTCTGGTATTCTTTGCTTTCAGCCGGGATCCATCTGATATCAGCATGGACTAACTTCCTTTTCTGAATCGGGTTTGAATTTCTGGCAGTTCCCTGTCAGTGTACTGCTGCAACAACTTTTCCATGACCTTCAGCAAAATTTTACTTGCATATAATATTAGTGATATTGTTTGACAATTTCCACACTCCGTTGATCACCTTTGTTTGGAATAGGCATAATCTGAAGAGGTGGGGTCAAGCAATCAGCTAAGGAGTTTACTTTTAGCATATTTTACTTCCATTAATCCTCCTTTTCCCAAAAGTTTTAAGATGAATCTCACTAATTCTGGGCTTCAGGGAAGAGAGATAGACGATCCCTCTACTGCTAAGAACGAATCTATGAGATGAACCTATAGTAATTCAGGTTGGCCCACCATATTTCTGGCCTTTTCTGTGATGAGTTGACTCCTGATGAATCACATATAAACGTCAGCTTCCTCCCAGTAGTGGTTACTCGTGATGTTTTTCTTCATGTGAGTATGAACCTTATCCTAACCTCAAGTACTTCAAAACATTTCTATGAGTAACTGATGAGGTCGTGAACATATTTTTCCAAGAGGATTTTAAAGTGGATTAACTTCTACTGTGGGGTGGACATGATTTGTTGTTGTCATTAGTTGCCATCAAGTCAGCTCTGACTCATGGCAACCTTATGTATATCAGAATGAAATATTGCCCAGTCCTGGCTAATTTTTAGAAATAGATTGCTAGGCCTCTTCCTAGTCTGTGTTAGTCTGGAAGCTCCCCTGAAAATTGACCATCATGGGTGACCCTGCTTGTATTTGAAATACTTGTGGCATAGTTTCCAGCATCATAGCAACATGCAAGCCACCACAGTACAGCAAAATGATAGACAGGTGATGGAGACATGATGTTATACTACCTAAATGTAGGAAAGAGGGCCTGGTGAATTTGAAGAATGTTGTTCCACCCCAGGATTGCACAAGGAGCATCTAGCAGAGAGGATGGACAAATGCAAATGAAGTCTAACCTAGGCTCAGCTCACCAACCTGCACACCCTGGCTAAGGGCTGTGTCCACCTGGAGGAAAACAGCACTTTTCTAATGTACACCAAGATACCATATGGCCCAAGGAGACCCTGTTCCAACCCTACAAATCTATGAGTTTAGACTTTGCCCCACTTTTCAATTTGTTGTAACAACAATTTAACGAGTATCAATTATGTGCCATGATCAATGTCTACCATTCTTTCTGAAATATGTGAAATCACTAGTGCTATTTAGAAACTCTGACTCCAGGGCATCATTCCAAACTAAATACAGAATAACGATCTCTGTGGCTTAACAGAGTGAGAACAGTTTATATCATTAAATATGGTCAAGTCATAAAAAGCATTTTTTTTAATCTGTGAACTAAGGAACATTTCCACGTCTGATCCTTGACATATCATGACAGTGTGTGCCTTTATAACATATTTTGAGTTCTCCCAGCTATATATCTTCTTCAAATATTATCACCTTAAAGCAGCCACTAGTGAAGAGTCAGAACACCTGAATTCGAGCATTGACTTTACAGCGTGACTCAGTTGGTGACCTTAAATAGAAGTCACTTAAGTTCTCAGGGCATTGCCTTCCCATCTGAGCAGCAAGTGCAGTAAAAGAAAGACTAGCCTCTGACTCCACAGGGATGTTGTGAAAATAAATGAGATGTAGGTCTACTGAGCCACTTTAAGCTCTTGGAAGAAAAGAGCTTAAAGAGATAGAAGGTTGAAGTAGTTATTCTTTCTTTTTTTAAGTCTTACAGGTGAGAGAGAAAAGTTCCACCTTGGTAAGTTTTGAAGAATTTACCCTCATTGACTACTCCCCCTGATCCTTGGCTTAACCTTGTCTGCAGTCACCAAGTCTGTTATAATTCTGACTGTTGACTCAGTGAAAATAATAAGGATCTGCTATATCACCAGGCAACAAAGAAGAGTGGTCACGCTCTGTGTGGGACAAATTATCTACCACCAATTGGCATGACACACTACCTGCCCCTATGGTGACTGTGAAAAAAGATCTCTAATGAAACAAAGAGAATATGACATTGCAGAAAAGAGGAAGTTGCTAGGATAGAGCTCTCAGCTAGGATATTGATCTGACAGAGTCCAAAAGTCCAGGGGTAGAAAACTTCCAGCACTTTCTTTTAGGAGAACTAAAAGCACATTTTGCCAGTGTCAGAGATACTCTATCCTAATGCCAAGGTAGTTCTGAAAGAGGATCACAAATAACCGGCTAAAACTCCTGGTGCTCTCCCTGGCCTGGGATGAAGAGTCCCTGACAGGTGATATAGATAAGTGCTATATAACCCGTCACTTTATCTTCCTTAAGAGGGCAGCATAATCCACCAAGCTCACATGAACTCTCATGTGGTTTCAATCCCATTCTGATGTTCAAGAGAAAAGTTGACAGCCATAGATTAAAGGAAAACACTAAAGGGAAGAGATACTTACAAGAGGTGGCTCTGACTAAAGATGTGTTTTGGCAAGAATTAGATGGAAAATTACACTGGCACTCTGATGTAGGTCTGTAAGCTAGAGGATCAACTAACATCTTTGTCATGGTCTCATTATGGTCTAAGTTCACTTACAGGCTTTGATTTTCTTCATTTACTCCTTCAATAAATATTCATTGAACACTCTGACAGAAACTTCTAGTGTTGTTCCTAGACCTATTCTCCCCTCTTTCCTGAGCAAGTAATTGTCGAACTAGAACCAAATTTCCAGCCCACCTTACAGGGAGGCATAGCACCCTATGTTTGCACAAATAGAAAGTGAACAGAAGTGATGGGGCAACTTTACCATCACTTACTTTAAGGAGAACGTTTGTCCTGGACTTCTGCTCTTTCCTGCCTGCTTACTGAAAATGTCAATGACTACAGCAAACTTGGGAGTTCAGGGTTGATTGTGGCATAGCAATCTTGTTAGGTAAGGTCCCTAGAAGACTTCATGGGACCTCCCACCAACTGACTATGATATGAAAGGGAAAGAAATATCTGTGCTTTGAGGTCTCTTTGTTCCATCACCTTAGACTGCACCTTTGCAAATATAAGCAACTTCTGGGTACTAGGTCCCATGCAACATGCTGAGAATCCACCTAAACAAAATAGGCATGGTGCACATACTGCTGGAAAGGATCCTCTAATATCTATCCTAATCTTCCAGCTAGGAATCAAAATCTGTGGTCCTCATGCCTACCATACCAAATAGGCAAAAGAAAATAGTACAGGGAGCAAGAGTATGGGGTAGATAAAGACCTGGGCTTCACTACCAAGCAAATCTAAGTTCAAGCCCTGGCTCTGTCCTTTTCTAACTACGTCCTTTGGAAAATCATTTAAGTTCTATAAACCTCATTCCTTCCTTTAAAATAATGGATAATAAAACATAATAATAATACATACCTAATGGGTTTCAGAAGTTCCTGGGTGGCACACATGGTTAAGCTCTCTGCTATTAACCAAAAGGTTGATGATTCAAATCCACCCAAAGGTGTCTTGGAAGAAAGACCTGGTGATCTGTTTCTGAAAGATCACAGCCATTGAAAATTCAGTGGAGCACTGTTCACTCTGCAACAGATGGAATTGCCAGGAGTTGAATTCACGGGACAGCAACTGGTTTTGTTTTGTTTTTCATTTTTAATGTGGTTGTGGTAACAATCAAAAGGACTAGGCATGTAAATAATTTGAACAGGGGCTTGAGTTTATAAAGTGTGTTTATAAGAGTTTAATTCTTCCACTGCTTTTGTTATCTCTAACTTCCATTGGCAGGTGCATAAAGAAAAGGAATAAACATCATAATCTCACTCAATCCATATTACATGAGGCTGGTAACATCATTCCCACTTTGAAGATGAGAAAACTGAATTTCAGGGGGCTCCTCACTTAGTAGCATAGCCAGAATTTGCTTCTAGGTCTTCTGATTTCAAAGGCCATGCTTTTTCTACTATCCCAAATGCATCATTACCAGGGCCAGTGCTCATTGCCCAGTTTAGTCCAATGTAACAATTCTTCAGGGTCACATCACAGATGGCAGTTTCTTCCCACTGTCTGCCATACTGGTAAAACCTTTGTGAGAGTATCCAGCCCTAAGTCCCAGTGCATAAGTAGGTACCCTTTTCTATGTTCCCATGAGACTTTGTACCTCCACCATAATGTCTTATAATTTTGTTTGCTCATCTAGTATCCACCAGTAGAATATGAGTGCTTGAGATAGGGGCTGATTCTTAAATATCCCTGTCCCAGGACTTAGTACAATGCCTGGTACTAACCAGGTACTCTATCAATAATTGTCATGTGAATAAATGAAAGGATACGAAAAACCAGAATACGAGTAAAGAAAAACCTACTAAAGTGGTTATTTATTTGCTGCAAAGGAAATGGAGGCATTCCATTTTGCAAATTAATGGATGGCAATGAACTATTTCATAAAATACATCAAGCATAAGAAATTAATACAGAGTAGCCCCATGATGAAAACAGGTATTTTCCAAAAGTCATATGTCGATTACTTTGACCTCAAAACACAATGAAATGTTATAAATCATCTGTAAGTGCCCAGTTCACAAAAACTTTTTTAGAACCTCAGTTGAAACTGAAATATTAAACAATTGCACTAGGGAAAAAGAAATGTAGCAAACAATATGGTTGAAACTCCAAAAGAGAAAAACAAAACAGAAAAATCAAGATGCGGTTCTTTGATGAAAGTAGATTAGAGAAGGATAAGGAAGTAAATGCTGATTTTTAAAGACCCTGAATGCATTAATTCACATTTTCACTGGGTTTGAAGGTTCAAGGCATTGATTCTTTATTCTCCCTAATTCCACATCAAAGCTTCCAGCCTTCATTTTCTTTGCTATAGAGACATTTCCAACAATACTCTCATAGTGAATAGTCTGGATTAGTGCTTTTTTTTTTTCTCACAAGTGGAACAAAGAGAGGGAGACAAGTCTTCCTAAGATAACTATAAAAGAAAAAATTGGAAACCAAAAAAGAGCTGTGAGTTGCATAAAGGAGGTTAAAAGGGAACTGAGTAAACTGGCCTGAAAATAGTGCCTGGGGTGAAATTTACTGACCTAAAAGCAATGAAATGTGATGAAAATGGAGAGATGAGAAAAAAGTTCATAATACTTAAAAAGAAACAGAGAAGACAAGGCAATGCCTCACAGCACTCTCCTATGCAGGCCAACAAATAATATCATCAGCCCAAGGAATCTTGGTTGTTTTTAAGAACAAACAAGAAGAGCAGATGCTTTGCTGGGGGGGTGGGGAATGAATTGCAGTAGGGGATTTTTTTTTTTTTTACGTAAATAGGTTGATTGAAACTTGATTTTTTTTTAATTTAGAAAAATCGAACCTATGTCCTCCATTCCACGATGAAAAAGGAAGACAGAAGAAGAATTGATGCATTTGAATTATGATATTGTCAAAAAACAGTGAATACACCATGGACTGCCAAAAGAATGAAAAAATCTGTCTTAGAAGTACAGTTGGAATGCTCCTTGGAAGCAAGGATGGTGAGACTTCGTCTCACATACTTTGAATATGTTATCAGGTGGGACCAGTCCCTGGAGAAGGACATCATGCTTGGTAAAGTAGAATGTTAATGAAAAAGAGGAAGAGCCTCAACAAGATGGATTGACACAGTGGCTACAACAATGGGCTTAAGCATAACAAGGTTTGTGAGGATGGCACAGGATGGGGCAGTGTTTCGTTCTGTTATACATAGGGTCACTATGAGTCAGAACTGACTTGAGGGCATCTAACAATAACATGTCCTTCGTGTCTCTGAAGAGAAGAACACAAAGTAATAACGTAATATGGGAATTTAGGCTTGCAGGAAAAATAAGGAATAAACTTTCTGGCATGAAGCACATGAAAAGGCTCTTGTATAATATGTGGAAAACTGGGAAATCTACAGGAAAAATTAAAAACTAAGGAAGGAAGGAGCCACTTTCAACCTCCTCATCTAAAAATTCAGTCACTTTTTAAAAGCTCCTGGTGGAGCAGTAGTTAAGTGTCCAGCTGCTAACCAAAAGGTCCACAGTTCAAATTCACCAGCTGCTCCTTGGAAATTCTACAGGGCAGTTCTACTCTGTCCTATAGAGTTGCTCTGAGTCAGAATCGACTCTACGACAATGGATTTTAAAAGATATAAATTTAATTACTAAATGAAGAATTCCAGAAAATCTTCCAAACTACTTACATGTGCTTTAGCAGAGTAAAAGTAATGACTACTGGTCAAATGAGTGAGAGAGAATTACTTTATATCTTGGACAATTCTCCCTCCCTTCCCTCCACCACACACACAGAGACAGACACACACACTCAAAGAGTATCAGGGTAGAAGCTTCCAGCACCAAGGACAGCAGCTCTCGATTTCACATAGGTGTTAGTGACCGACCAGGTATACTTAAACCTATCTCAGGAGCTCGTTTGAATTCGGATTACAAGTCCTTGGAGCTTAGCTCAAAATCATAAGCACCTGACCTACATTACTACTTTTCCTACTAGGAATATGCTTAACTGTCTGTATTAAAATATCGGATATTTTACCAAAAAAATCCTCAGAGTAAATCATTGACAAAATGGGATCAGAATAAAAAAAACAGGAAATAACAAATGTTGGAGAGGCTGCGGGGAGATCAGAACACTTAAGCACTGCTGGTGGGAATGCAAAATGTTACAACCATCTTGGAAAACAATATGGCGCTTCCTTACAAAGCTAGAAATAGAAATACCATATGATCCAGCAATCCCACTCCTAGGAATATATCCTAGAGAAATAAAAGTCATCACACTAATAGACATGTGCACAGCCATGTTCATTACAGCACTGTTCACAATTGCAAAAATATGGAAACAACCTAGATGCCCATCAACAGATGAATGGATAAACTATGGCACATACGATGAAGTATTACACAACGATAAAGAACAAAAATGAATCTGTGAAGCATCTCCTAACATGGATGAATCTGCAGGGCTTTATGCTGAGTAAAATAAGTTAGTCACAAAAGGGCAAATATTGTATGAGACCACTACTGTAAAAACTTATGAAAAGGTTTACACACAAAAAGAAACAAACTTTGATTGTTAGGAGGGAGGGGTGGGGATGAAAAAACACTAAACAGACAATAGATAAGTGGTAACTTTTGTGAAGCATAAGACAGTACACCATACTGGGGAAGCCACCACAACCTGTACAAGGCAAGATTATGGTAGCTCCATAGATACATCCAAAATCCCTGAGGGACCGAATTGCTGGGCTGAGGGCTGTAGGGACCATGGCCTTTGGGAACATCTAGCTCAATTGGCATAATGTAGTTTATAAAGAAAATGTTCTACGTTCTATTTTGGTGAGTAGTGTCTGGGGTCTTAAAAGCCTGTGAGTAGCCATCTAGGACACTCCACTGGTCTCACCACTTCGGGAGCAAGGAAGAATGAAGAAAATTAAAGATACAAGGGAAAGACTAGTCCAAAGGACTAATGGATCACATCTACCACGGCCTCCACCAGACTAAGTCCAATATAACTAGATGGTGCCTGGCTACCACCACTGACTGCTCTGACAGGGATCAAAATAGAGGGTCTGGGATAGACCTGGAGAAAAATATAGAACAAAATTCTAACTCAAAAAGAAAGACCAAATTTGTTGGCCTGACAGAGACTGGAAAAACCCTGAGAGTATGGCCCCCAAACACCCTTTCAGCTCAGTAACGAGGTCACTCCCGAGGTTTACTCTTCAGCCAAAGATTGAACAGGCCCATAAAACAAAACAAGACTAAAGGGGCACACTAGCCCAGGTGCAAAGACTAGAAGGCATAAGGGGACAAGAATGCTGATAATAGGGAAACCAAATTTGAGAAGGGAGAGTGTTGACATGTTGTGGGGTTGTTAACCAATATCATAAAACAATATGTGTACTAACTATTTAATGAGAAACTAGTTTGTTCTGTAAACCTTCATCTAAAGTACAATTAAAAAAAAAGAGAATAAGAAGGAGGGATAAATTACAGATACAAAGAAGATTAAAAATATTTTTTAAAAACTGAAGATCAGAGATGGGAAGAACCTTAGGAATCCTTCAGTTCAATATCTTCTTTGTAGATATGAAAAGAACGAGGACAAGAGATGTTTATTAGTTTGCCTGAAGTCACACAGATTGTTCCTAAATAGGCAAAATGATAGGATTAATGGAACTGGAGTTTCGATATTATGGAAATGGTAGTGGTTTTATGTAAAGAATTAAATAACCCTAAGTTTTTTGTTGTTATTGTTGTTTTGTTTTTCTAGTTCCTATCACTTGAAGACTTGCAAGTTCTATTCAGTCATACTCTAGTAATCATCTCTGTAGTATGAAAAAAATTAAAGCCAAAAAAAGAATACATAGACCCTGACCTTATGCTACCATTTCTTAATAGTAATTTGACTATTGTGAATCAGCTGATACAAATGTTTTCTATATGCCAACGGTTTCCAAATTATGACTGAAGCATTTTCTTTTTTTTGTCATGAAAAAGATTATATTGCCTGAATTGCCCATTAAGGCAAACTTAGCAAAATGCTCAATTCAGGCATCTCCTCTTTTAGGGAGCCTGGCCCTTGAGGTCTGGGTGATATATCCCTCCTCTACATGCCTAACTTTAATAGTGCATTATCTTGTTATATAACAGTTATTCTTTAGGTATCTGGCCCTTCCAGTTATCTATGTGCAACTTAAGGACAAGTACAAAGGCCTCACATTTCATTCATTCTTTTAACTGTTTTCTCCAGATATGCCTCATAACAGACACTGTACTATGCCCTGGAGATGTAACAATTATGACAGAGAGACAGAGACATAGAGAAAGACATTATTACTTATCTCAAAAACTAGATTAGTGAAAGAGAGAAACAAGCAATTAAGATCTTGTATCAAACCCACCAGCTACTCCATGGGAGAAAGATGGGCAGTCTGCTTCTGTAAAGATTACCGCCATGGAAACCCTATGGGGCAGTTCTACTCTGTCCCATAGGGTCACTATGAGCCGGAATTCAACTCAACAGCAATGGGTTTTTGATCATAAGACAAAGTGACCCCGATATCTTATAGGCCATGGTTTAAATCTTAGTTCTGACATCCTTAATACTACTTGGGGAAATTATTTTAACTTGTCTAGAAATGAGATGATGACATAATACCTATTTTTTGAGTTATTTTGAATGTAAATGATGATGAATGAAAATCTCTTTGTGACCAGAGTAAGTGCTAAATAAGTGTCCATTATTATTATTATTAGTAGTAGTAGTAGTAGGAAAAGCACACAGCTATGATATTGGTGGGGTATGCACAAGATACAAAACAAATATGAGGGATGTATAGACATATTTTAATTCACAACTTAGCACACCTCAGAGAATTATAAAGATGTGATAAATCTCTTAATGAATGATGGAATAAATCCATTTTATTTAACAAAAGATGGTTACCTGATTAAGCCAGTGGAGACTGTGGCAGTGTGAAGGGGAAGTTATGGAAGGGTTCCCAAAGGAAGTGGCATTTCATATAAGTAGGCATTAACCACAGGAAAATGTGTAGAAGGTATTCCATATTAGCAAAGCACCTTTTGCAAAGACCAAGAAACAAGAATGTACATGGTGCTTTCAAGTAATTACAAATAGTTCCGTTGAACAGTTACATT